>NW_026521823.1:20462500-21937500 GCF_021234435.1 Artibeus jamaicensis | reverse complement strand
TGCTTATTTGGGAAACTATTTTCAAATTAAAAAAATAGGGTTTTTTTGAAAATTATAACATCAAATAAGTGATTATGCTACTGTTTTAAAGATATTCAGTTTAAACATGTTGAATATGCATAAAGTATTCTGCCTATGGCATTCTCTTTTCTTTTTCTCTTTTTTTAATCCTCTCTCCTAGGACATTTTTATTTTCATTGTGTTTAGAGAGAAAGAAAGGGACAGAGGAAGGGAGAGAGAGATAGGGAGGGACGCATCAACATGTGAGACAGAAACATGATTGGCTGCCTCCCGTCCACGCCCGCCGGGATTGCACATGCCTGGACCAGGGTCCTGTGCTCCAGGGACTGGAAATCAAACCCTCAACCCGTTGCTTATGGGACTACGCTCCTACCAATGAAGCCACACCAGCCAGGACATAACATTGTATTTTCTTGGTAAACTCTTTTTAGGTGGTATAAAGAACAAAAATAACTGTGTCTAGGTATTTTCCTAATCAGTTGAGTTCATTTGTTCATTTAACCAGTGTTTGTTGACTGCATATTATGAACGTGGTAAACACAGGCTTGTTTACACATTGCAGGCTTTGTCTAATGTCCAATACTTCAGGCGGCTCAGGATGGGTCAATGTAGATTCTGGCTAGAGTCAGAAGGATGATGGAGATGGTTTCAGGAAAAGGAATCAGATCATCCAAATACGTATGAAATGCTCATCCACGGAACAACATTCCCCCTGTCCTTGGACACCTGGTTTTATATTGCATTGGGTAGGAACATCCAGATTGGGACAATGACACATGCTGGGACGGTTCCTGAGATAAATGAAAGATGTATCTTCCTATCTTTAGTATCTCTGTATCACTACGAATGAGCCATTGACGAAGAAATGTGAACACAATGCTTAGGCCCTTTGGTGTGTGGCCCAGGGCTAAATTATCAGAGGGCTGGGGATAAAGTTGGGTTCTTACATTTCTTTAATTGACAGACTTTATTTCTTAGAGGAGTTTTAGGTTTTCATAAAAATTGAACAGAAAGTATGAAGAGTTTCCATGTACAACTCCTGTACCGTAATTTCTTCTTTATTAATGTCTTGTACTGGTGGGGTTAACAATTGATGAATCAATATGGATACATTATTTTTAGCTAAAGCCCACATTTTACCTTTTGGATTTACTCTGCGTCATACAATTCTATGGGTTTGCCAATGCACGAGGGCCCCAATGTTTGTCCAGCATATGGGCTAAATAATATAAGACTTTAGGAGAATGGGCAGGTGAGAAACTGCAATAAAATAAAAAAATAAATTTGTGCAATACAATAATTTAAATTATGTAGATTGGTGCTGTCTTATTTAGTAGGTTCTTACTTCCACTGTGATGTACTTATAAAAGTAGATTTCTTAGTAAATGTTCACTTGTTATACTTGAATAGTTGGATTTATTTAAATAAATGAATAAAGCTGATTATAAAATGCTTTGGAAATATTTGCTAATAAGGAGGGTATTGCCCTTACATTTAGTGAAAGATTTAACAACACAAAGGAAATCATGTCATTCTTTCAAATCTGCTAATTCCTGGGTATTCCGACATTTAAGACATGATTGGCCTACCGTTGGCTGCATGACTTGGCAGGTAGGGAGTATATAAGGCAGACTGGCTACTGATTATGACTGTAAGTTCTCTACTACAGGACGTGTTAAATCAGGTTATTATCACTGAAAGTGGGAGAGATTAGGAAAGAAGTAGCCATGTTTGCATAAGAAGTAGGCAAGGAAAATTGCTCTCTGGAGAGAATCTTACAGATAAGAAAGGAAGCAGAGATCTCCTAGTGCAGCTTCTTAACCCAAGTCAGGAGTCCTTCCAGGTCACCTACAGCCCAGGGGCCCTCAGCTTAGACCTAGAGCAGGACTGGGGCCCAGTTCTTGCTGAAGAGGCCTTTCCACTGCCGGGAGGCTGTAGTCGTTCAGAAGGTTTTTCTTAAGCTAAACCTGAACTTTTCCTCTAAATAACTTCTGCCTGTGGGCCCCAGTGCTGTCCTCTGGTTGGAAAGAATGCAGCTGTCATGCTGCCTCTGGCAGTTCCCCTGCTGGACTATCCTATAGTCTAGGCCAAAATTTAAAAAAAAATCTTGCTGTTCTATTATTTTAGGATTCTCATAACCTTGCTTACACTCCTGGAAATGACCCTTGCCTATTAAAATTACCCTTTTTTCTTTCTCTAATGTAATTATTTGTGATAGGAACACTTAACATAAGACCTACCCTGTTACCAAAATTCTGAGGACGCAGCACAGTGTTGCCACCCGTGAGCCGTGCACTGTACTGTGGTTCTCTAGGACGCACTCCACTCGTACAGTCTACAACCTGATGGGGGTGTCCTTCTACTAAGGGCCCTGTTTGCCCTCCCCAGCCCCCGGCAACAGCTCTTCTGCCCTCTGCTTCTCCGGCTTTGACTGCAATGGATTCCTTGTGTCAGTGAGATCCCATAGTACTTGTCCTTCTGCGTCTGGCTTATTTCACTTGGCATGATGTCCTCCAGGCTCTTTCACTTCCCAAATGGCTTAACTTCCTTTTTTTTTGAGGCTGAATAATGTTCCATTATATGCATATACCACATTTTCTTTATTTGTCCACCGATGGATATTTAGACAATTTCTTTATCCACCGATGGATATTTAGACAATGAAAGCAAAAGTAGACAAGTGGGACTATATCGAACTAAAGCTTCTGCACAGCAAGGGAAATGATCAACAAAATGAAAAGGAAACCTATGGAATGGAAGAAAAGATTTTCAAACCATACATATAATAAGGGGTTAGTATCCAAAACATAAAGGAACTCTTTTACTTCGATAGCAAATAAACAAAATGACTATAAAATGAGGAAAGGAGTTAAGGAGTTAAGGCCTTTCCCCAAAACAGACAACCAGATGCCCAGCAGGTACATAGTACTCAACATCGCCAATGATCAAGGAAATGAAAATGAAGTAAAATGACTCTTAAGATTGTGAGTTCTACAATAGAAAACACCTAGGTATTAGATGTAGTTTTACTATTAGTTTTTGTGTTTCTACTTTTGAATGCTCACTTTTATCTGTAAAATGAAGGATTTGCCTTGAATAATTTCTAAGGTCCTTTCCAACTTTTAGAAGCTAATTCTCTTCAGGGTGTGTGTGTTCATGTGCATGTTACAGACATGCCATCTTACTGGCTTCTTGAACTTGCAGTTGATGCCGAGTCCCAGAGAAGTTTTCACTTGAACTTCTGCTGAGCTACATTTTAAGCAACTGCAATGACTTTACATCAATGCTTATTGTGCCCTCTCTTGTTGCTCTTTGTTGCTGAAGCCCCAGTGGATGATTTGAGTGTTAATGCTGTATTTGTTGGATTAGTGAGCCCACCAAGATCTGTGTCATCTATACATTTTATCAGCACGATTCTTTCATCTTCCTTCAATGTTGATTAAAGTTCAGTAGAGAGGGCCAGCCCAGAATCTTGTTCCTAGCCCTTTCTCTACAGTTCAACATCGTTCTGTTCATCAACAATCTTTGGACAGTCCTGTCTTACCGCTACAGCGCATCCATCTAATTGATATTATTACCCAACCTACATTTTTATAAATTGTCCAAGAAAGATAGGATTGAACTGTCAAATACCTCGCAAAAATATAATATTCTGTGTCTTCAGTATTAACCGCAGATACATGAGATCAACAGTGCTGCCCAGGAAGAAAAGGTTTTTCACTGACCTGACTTAAAGTGAGCTCACACTGTCTCCTAAAAGGCAGTTCATTCTTCCTCTCGCTCCTTCTCCTTCTTTTCTCTTCTCTTTTCTCTTCCTCTCCTCTTCTCTTTCCTCCCTCCCCCCTCATAAAGCTCATAAGCAATCTATTTTATAATCCATTCTGGAATTTTTTGAAAAGGACCATCAAGTTCTCCAGTCACTATTTTCTGGGAACCCTTTATTGCCTGTCCTTGGAAAGCAAAACAACGTTTGTCTGTCCCTCACTCACGGGCAGAAGGGTCAGTCCTTGAACGCCTTGTTCATGTAGGGCCTAGAGACCAAAGACATAGGAAGGTGCACGTGGGTGGGAAAAGTGACTCTGAAGGGGACCAGGCACTGTCAGTTTAGCCACAAAATGCTTCCTTCCTCTATGATCTCTTCATGCCTCTTTAACAGAGTCATTAATAAATGACTCTGCATACTAGGCTAATTAATCATAGAGAATATCATTATTAGTGTTTATGTACCCAATACAATATACCCAAACACCTAGTTTATCTCTACCCATGGCACTAAAAACGATGTATACGGGGTCTCCTCCACCCACACACTAACAAGGCTGTGAGCAGAACCACTCACGGAGCTCCTCTATTTACCAGCAGCTTGGACTCTACAACCCTGTCTGAAAGCCCGCTCGGTCCCAGGTGCAGAGGGACCAGGGTTACACCTGTAGCCGCAGGTGCTCTTCCACTAAGCATGATGGTCCTACCAGTGCTTAGAGCTTGCGAAGCTGCGGCTTCTTGCTGGTGGACGGGCACCTTTCCTCAAAAGAGGCTGCTTAAACTCTAATAAAACACTGGAAGGCCCGATGGTTAGTTTTATGTGTCAACTTGGCTAGACTCTGGTGCCCCATTGTTTCACCAAATACCAGGCTACATGTTGCTGTAAATAGTATTTTGAAGATGTGATTTACATTTACAAAATATTACCATATTTTGTTGTGTATTATGTGCACCCATGTTTTTGACCCAAACTCTCAGGAAGAAAATATTTTGTTTTAATTTTTTAATTTAGTATTTTATTTTTATTAGAAACAAAATTGATGATCCTATTCCAGGGTAGTATTTTGCATACAGATACCATTATTGCTTTTCAGAGTTACACTTTTAATGCATAAGCATAAATAAAGGAATTAAAAACATTTACCGTATTTTGCTGAGTATAATGTGCTCCAGAGGCACACCCGTGTTTTTGGCCCAAACTTTCAGGAAAAAATCTTTTAATTTTTAATTCAATTTTTTAATTCATTTATATGTAGATACTTGTTTTTTGGTATTATAAAGAAATGTTAACACTTATTTTTGAACATATTATGGTACAAGAAATTTTATGTAACAAATAATTACAAAACACAAGAACAGTTACAAAGTATTTCAGGTACTACCACATATAATGTGCATCCTTACTTTTTCCTAAAAAATTTGGGCAAAAAAGTACATGTTTTGCATGGCAAAATATGGTAGTTATCTTTAATCAAGGAGATTATTCTCAGTAATGGGGGTGGGCCACATCCAATCAATTGAAGGACATAAAAACAACCCCCCCCCCAAAGAGGTTTCCCAGGGAAGAAGGAATCCACCTGGGGACTGTAACATAGCAGCCCTGCCTGAGGTCAGCCTGCCTGCCTGCCCTACAGGTTTTGTACTTGACTTACACCTGGACTCTTTCCTCAATTTCCAGTCCACTGGCGCGCCCTGCAGATTTCAGACGTACCAGCCCTCACAGTCAAGTGAGCCGGTTCTCTGAGACAAAACTCTCCCTGTGCACACGTCAGTGAATAGATATGGAGACCCATCTGGTTCTGTTTCTTTGGAGAACCCTAACTGACATGGGAAGGTAATTGCCCTCCTCATGATGTCCATGCGTGACATGGACATCACACGTGATGTCTGTGGCTCTGGCCACTCACTCTGATACTGTGCAGGTTCTCATGGCAGGGACCTGTGGAGCCGTCCATGACTTCCAGCAAGATCAGGTACACTGCAGATGCTTCATAAATATTAGACAGAATGCCGACTACAATGTAAAGAGGAGTGAGACTTCTCTTGTACTGTTGACTGCTCTTCTGGTCACACTTGCTGCAGTGATGGAAAATGCCTGCTTCCTCTGCATTGCACACAGATGCTCTTCCTCTGGTGGACCCACTGGGGCCTGGGGGTGATGGGGAAACAGCCCAGGTGCTGTTTCAGTGGGTGCTCTTGCTGATCTGCTCTGTGTCAGGCTGGGCTCTTCACCATTCCCTCCTCTAGGCTCCCGGGTTGGGAATAGGGAGGAAGTCACTGTCTTTGGATCCAAAGTCCCCTTACAACACCCCTGGCCTCCACCACCTGCCTGTCAGCACCCAGACTTTATCTCCCAGATGCTGCTAATGGCTGATCTTTTAGTTAGAGATAGAACTAAACCATTTTAGTGACTGTCACTCAAGTTGCAAAGTCTAGGCTGAGAAAGAAACTCTGAAACTGAGAATTCCAAGCTGTCCGGATTTTGATTAAATCTTTCAACCAGAAAGTAAATTTGTACTTGAATGAATGATTATTGGGAAGAATGGGGGAGTGCAAATGAAATGTCATTTACCTTGTCCATTTTAGGCACTACTGAAGAGATGCCATCGACGAGAAAGAACAAGAAAGCTGGGGGAAGACCAAGGTCAGCACGCGTAAGAAGGAATTGTTCGGGTTCTAGAAGTACAGCCACTATGGAAAACATTATGGAGGTTTCTTAAAGAACTAAAAGTAGAACTACCCTGTGACCCAGCAATTCCGCTTCTGGGTATTTATTTTAAAAAACCCACTAATTTGAAAAGATATATGCACCAGTTTATTGCAGCATTACTTACAATAGCCAAGATACAGAAGCTGCTTAGGTGTCCATTAGATGGATAGATGGATAAAGATGTGATACATATATCACATATATAGATGGAATGGAATCTTACACAGCAGTAACAAAGAAATGGAATTGGGTCATTTGGGTGGGTCTAGAGGGAATTATGCTAAATGAAATTAGTAAGCAGTATAAGCGTCAAGTTTAGCATAGTTTGGGGCCATTTCCTTACTGTGGAAAATCATGCACATTTTCCACTGGAAAGCAAACTGGGGCAAGAGAGTTTTTCCCTCTTAGTTACATCAAGTGCCAGCCATTAATAAGTGAAATGCTTTCTATAATCTCACTTAATCTCACAAGGGTCCATCAGGGTAGGTGTTTTTGCTCCATTTTATAATAAAGAGCAGAAGTTCAGAATATTTACATACGGTTGCCCAATATCATAGATTTTAAGTAACAAATCCAGGAGAAGAATAACGGTTCATGTAACTGCAAAGTATATGATTTTCTCATCTATACCTCATGGTAGGAGAAGAAACTTATTTTCTAAAAATAAATCATATTAAGTAGTATAAATGTAAAATGTAGCATAGTTTGAGGCCACTCCCCTAGTGTGAACACCCATGCCCATTCCTGCTGTAACTGAAAGACAAGCTGGGGAAAGACAGTCTCCCCACCCCCTTAATTATATCAAACAAATGATCTTACAATTACATAAGAAGTCGCCCACTATGGTCTAGCCAGTGGCTTGGCTTCTTGTCCAAAGCTCACAGTGAAAAAATACGCAGACTTTCTGGAACCACATATTTAAGTCTCTGCAGTTGGATCAGCCTTTCTTCTTTCCGTGTGTAACCTAAACTCAATACTATTCAGCATATTGGAGAACTCCAGGGATGAGATCTTTAGAGCACAATGTCAAGAGGTGAATATCTGATAATCATCACCTTGGTTTCACACTCACAAAAACTGGCTTTGTCCTAATCTATTCTCGAGCATGTGGGGGTGGTCCTGCAGTGAGATGCCCTGTTTTACAGACTTGTAAATAGAAATCGACCCAAAATTTGGCATAAGAAGGAAGGAGTGGAATGATGTTCTTGTGCAAGCTGGCTCTGAAGAAAATTCCTGATCAGATATGCCAGGAATGGTGAGTGATTCTGACATCTCTCAAACAGGCATATGGTCTCCAAGGTGATTATTTTGAGTGACAGCCCTCATTGGAAGCGTTAAATTGAGTGGATGTGATAGGGCTGCTACAGAGCAGCAAGAGGACTGAAGGTGGAGTCAGGAAGCATCCACCTGCATCCCAGCTCCCCCAGAGGCCCGCTTTGCAGTCTGGTGCTGTCTTAGAGGCAGCCTAAGCCGCCTGACCCTTCTGAGCTTCTTTCTTAGTAGGGATGTTGTGGATGGAACAATGCTTCCCGAAATTGTTGTGCTAGTCAAGTGCACCTGACAATACGAAAACCCTCAAGAGAGTGAAGCACTGGAATAGAATGTGAGAACTCATTCGTAGTTAACCTTTAAATTTAATGTCACAATTTGAAACCAAGGCCTTCAGATTCTCAGGAAACATCAGCGATGTTAATCATTAGCCCTGGTCAGTAATTCCAGAATCCCCTGTGTGTATGAGGTCCAGTTTCTGGTGTGCTGGTTTTGCTATGTAAAGCCATGAGGAGAACACGTTCGTTCAGTTTTACAAGCCCCAGAAGAGCAGTGTGTACTGCTGGCTTTTGCATCCTAGAAGCTAGATCTCAGCGATTTCCAATGATTCACTTTATCCTTGCCTGGAGTTAACGAGATCAGAAAGACACTGAATAAACACACTAAAAACTGGTGCCTTGCAAACCCTACTGGTATTTTGGAGAGCAGAAGTAAGATCGTATTTATAGTATGTAGGACTGAGTCGGATACAGAAGGACAATAGGGTGCCCAGTCCCTCGGGGCGGGGGTGCGGGGGTGGGGCTCCAGTATCTCCTTGGGGAAGGGGTCTGGAGGCAGGGTTGCTCCAACAGAAGGCAGAAACGAGAACCAAAGGCTCGAACCCTTCCTAGTCCTGGTTCTGCCCCAGGGACTACTTTGAGTTTCTTGTTACCAATATCGCAGCAGGGGTGTCCAATCTCTTGGCGTCTCTGGGCCACACTGGAAGAAGAGTTGTCTTGGGCCACACATTAAATACACAAACACTAACAAAAACTGATGAGAAAAAAAAAGGTTTTAAGTAAATTGCGATTTTGTGTTGGGCCGCATTCGTAGCCATCTGGGACCGCAAGTGGCCAACGGCAGAGGGTTGGACACCCTGCAGAGCGAACTGTCTGTACAGCGTAACCACCAGATGTGACAATATCCTCTCTGCCCCTTAGTGCATGCAAACAGCTGTGTTAAATTCGTCAAGTTACCTAACCTCTGAGCCTGGGGTTCCTCATCTGTAAAGTGGGGAAGATAATAGAACCTATTTCTTAATACATGTAAAGCACTTGATAGAAGTGAGAGGCTGTAAAACACAGCCTTTAAAAGCACAGATTTTAAGTTAGTCGGGGTTCCAATCTCAGGTCCAACATATTATTTGCTCATTCAATCTTCTAAAAATTGGGTGATAACAGTACCAACCTCACAGAGTCCTGGTGAGGGTGAAATGTGCCAACGCATGTATGATTCCATTAGGGCTGCCACAGTGGCAAGTGCTGTGTAAACGTTTGCCATTATGTCATTAGTCGATTCCTCGAAAAGCTTTGAATCCTCTTTATGTGAATATGAAAATAACAATTAAAAAATTTCTAGCATTGCTAACTTTTGTTTTTCTGGTTCTATTAAGTATAAAAACCATATAATAATATTGGGATTTTCTTTGCCTAATATTTTGGCAATGTCACTAGGATAACGTTTTCTCTCTCTTTTTTGAAGATTAAGGATTGCCATACCTTTTCCCAAACCTTTATTAAGATTATCTTATCCCATGCTTTACTTAAACTAATGTTACTTGATCTCTATGTATCTGATCCTTTTCTCCTTCGGAATGCAAAGTCGGTGATTCCTAAAGTCCGCCCACAGAACAGGGTGGCACAGACCAGGAGGGAGGTGAACGAACCGCATGTGTGTTCGGGGCAATGTCTGAGCCAGTCCCTTCTCCCTTCCTCACGGCTCTCCTCCGCGTGCTTCCGCCATCCACTTATTCATTCTGTGTTTATCGAGCGGACTTGTTAGGATAGGTGGGTGGTGGGAAGTCATGATTCTGACGCTCGAATGGTGTTTTACACTCTACAGATCGTTTTTACAGAAATTAATTCACTCCTCGGAGGCGCTCACTTCACTTCAGCCTAGTTCTTCCTCGCTTTTAACGTTATATTTCCCTGAATCCTCCTCATTCATTCGTCAGATCTTCCGTGTGCACAGAATTTAGTGAGTGCATTGGGAGTGAGCTGAACTGGGAAGCTGACTGAAGAGAAGGTGGTACGTGGCGGAGGAGAAGCCAGTCGGAGGAGAATGTGGGTCCCCAGGTGTTTGCAGTACCCCATGCTTCAGGATAAAAGTCAAAGCCCTGTCTCTTATTAAGAAAGTACAAAGAGGTGACCACTAACGGGTCCATCACTAGATACTGACTGAGACTAGACACAGGGCTAGTGCTTTCGCAAAGCCTCCCCCTCCTCTGATAATTAGCATATTTAACAAACTGAAGAAGCTAAGGCATTTTTTTTTGTCCTCCTAAACAAACACTCAGGTACTCAAATTCCAGCATAAAGTTCCCAATGATATATACTGTAGTTCCCCATGAATTTCATGACACTGACCAGTAGGCAAAAAATAGAACATACACCATTAACCAGAAAATTATTCCTTTGGTCTCTATCACCTATGTCACTCATTATTATGCTTCCTACGTCCACCCTAGACCTCTACAAGGAAATACCAATGGCTTCCTTCCTGCAGTAGGTGAGCTTATGGTGGGCGGCTGTTATGCCAAGTGGCTGAGAGGGAAGGTGGTAGGCTGCTTGGGGCTAGGCACTCAGTGTGGCTACAGCTGAGCTTGTGCCGAGCTCTTCAAGGGTACTTGGAAGATTCACAGATACCAGCAGATGATACACTAAATAAACTTCCGGAGGAAGACGTGCCAAACTCATTCCTACCCCAGACCCCCTTCACCTGCTGTGCTCTCTGCTGGGAGTGCTCTTCCGCCAGAACTTCCCATGGGTCTCTCTTTCTCATTATGCTGCTCAGTGTCATGTTCATGGAGAGGCCTTCCCAGCCAGTCTCTGTATAAAGCAGTGTCTCCACACTCAGTCCCTCTATGTCAATTCACAAGTTTATGTGCTTCATTGCATCTCTCTCTACCCAAAGTGAACTTACTTATCTACATATTATCTGTCTCTACGTCTCTAAGCTCCCAGAAGGCAGAGATTATTTTTTAACACAAAGCCTGGGACAAAGTAATAGACCTGTAATAAATATTGGTGGAAGGAACGAGTAAGCAGCAGACATTTCCCAGAAGCCTATTATATGCCTGTTCTGTCTGGACACTGGGGTGTACAGTAGTCCCCCCACCTACCCTGCTACCCATGGTGGGTTTGTTCCAAGACCTCCAACGGATGCCAGAAACCAAACTCGACGTACTCATATGTTGCTTTTTTTTTAGTACACACGGTAAAGTTTAATTTATAAATGAGGCACAGTAAGAGATTAGCAACACTAACCAACAATAAGATAGAACAATTACAACAATACACTGTAGTAAAAGTTACGTGAATGCAGTCTCTCTCAAAACCATCTTGTTCCGCTCTACTTACCCTTCTTCTGAGGATGTGAGTTGATGAAATGCCTCATCGAATGGAGAATTTCACCTTGGCACGAAAAGACACAACGCTTTATGATTTCTCTTTGGCATATCCAGACTGCCCGCACGGCTGGGCTTACACTTTGGGGCCATTATGAATTAAAGTGCGGGTTCCGTGAACACCGGCACTGAGGTGTCTCCGCAGCCCGGAGACTGCACTGGCTACTGAGTGGTGAACAGGTGGGAGCGACCGCCGAGTGACTATTCTGGCTGGACAAAGGGATGATTCATGCCTGGGTGGGATGGAGTGGGAAGGTTCCGGATTTCATCTCACTCAGAATGGCTCGCAATCTAAAACTTGTGAATTTGTTTATTTCTGGAATGTTCCATGTAATTTTTCAAACTGAAACCGTGGAAAACCAAATGATAGATAAGGGGGGCTACTGTGGTAATGAAGCAAAAAGACCCACATCTCTGAATTCTTGGAGTTTATAGTTGAATGCAGGGACAAACAGTCAATAAATAAAGCAGAGAAAGGGAAGCTGGGTTGTGCCACATTAAACAGGCTGATTGATGGAGAGTGAGTCTCGCTGTGGAGACCTGAACAAGGTGAGGAAGATAAAGAGGGGCAAGGGGAAATTAGTCTTTTAGCAAAGGCGACAGGAAGTGCAAAGGCCCTGAGAAAAGTGGGGGGGATAATGTGGCTGAAACTAGGGAGCTCCTGGAAAAAGGGGGGGTGGGTCTGAGAGGTCCCAGTGTGGGGCTCCCAGCACGCCGTCCCGTAGCCCCAGACAGGACTTTGGTTTTTACTCTGCTATCAGCTGGGAAGCCGTGGAGGAGCAGTGAGCAGTGTGAGCTGATCTGACCTAGGTTACAACAGGCCCCCTCTTTTTGTTCTGGTGATTTAAAAAGGGGGAAACACTGTAGGAGGCAAAGGTGGAAGCAGGAGACTGATGCACTAATCCAGGCAAGAGAGGATAGGAGGCTGGGTCAGGCTGGTGGCAGAGAGGTGGTGGAGCGTGGTCATGGTTTGGAGCCATTCTGCAGGCAGAACTGGCACAAGTTGCTGATACAACGAGCGAACCAATGCTATAAAAATACGTGCAGAATTGACATGAAGAAGGCTTTTCCTGGATTTATAGAAAAGAGACTGGTTTTGCCAAGCCTGTGACACTGATATAACAAATAGTAGCACCGCCACCTAGAAATTCTGCGTTGGACCTCGGAACTTTTGTGCCATCTATTATGGCAAAGAGCAAACAAAAATGAGTGGTCAAGTATCTTCAGCATCAAAATCTGTACTTGCAATTATGTGAGCTGGGTTGGGGCTCGATCTTATTTTGGCACATTGACATGAATGAGATACTTGTTCTGCAGACATAAACATTTAAGTAAAAATGACACTTATCCATGAGCAGACTAAAGCCCATCGGGCAGGTACACGAAAGGGTAAACATTATCATCAAGAACAAAGGCCTGGCCTGGTTTATCCTGACTGAAGCTCTGAACTGCCGAATGATCTGATAAACTGCTCAGACTTCTGAGCCTTTGCCCACCAGGTTACAATGAAAGCTGCCTAGGAGCTTACTGAGCCTTGCATTCTTCACTACCTGGGAACTAGCAGATGCACAACAAATATTCCTTGACCTGATGGTTTCTTAACATCTTTCACTACCCTCTTTTGTGCTTACTTTCTGCGGCACTCAGGAATACTTTATTTTATTTACCAAAGTCAGAGATCGGATAATCAGTCGCGAATAAGAGATTTCATAGTGTGTTGCGCACTAGGCAGGCCTGTGGAAGGAGCAATCCCAGGGTCCCACCCTCCTGATAAACCAGGGAAGACTTCCTGGGGGAGGGGGAGTTCTCTAGGCTGCCACGTGACAAGTGAATGCAAATGTGGAAGTAGTAGAATGTGGAGGAATGTGAATAAGGAGGTAGCAGACGCGATTTAGGAGAGGGACTTCAGATGTAAGGTTCTGAAACTAGAGAGAACCTGGGAAGGACTAAACAGGATCAATGACCCAGGCGCACGGGATACCGGGGGCGCCGCGACCTTTGAGAGGATAAACACACAGGGGCTGAAAGGTGGGTTTTAAAAATTATGTTAGACCTACAAACCCTGAGAGTTTTATGGCGCGATTCAGCCAGGGCTGTGGAGGACCCGGAGACGGTCTCACGATCCTCCCGCAGCCTGCGGTATGAGGCCGCGCGGGCCGCTTCCCTGGGGAACCACCACGAAGGAGTGACTACTTCTTTATCTTGCTTAAGTTCCCCATTGCCATTTCGGCTTATTTCCTCCAATTCTGAGGTCTCGCAACCGCTGAGATGGCCTCTTTACTCATAAAGTAAACTATTGGAGAGCATACTACGGCAGGATACCGACTTCAGCTTTCTGTTTCTAAAGGCTTTTGGTGGCTACTCTTCAATGTAAATAAAATGTGGCTGCCTCTGGGCTGGCGCGGCCCTATCATCTCTCTGTACGTTTTGTTTCTCTCTAGAACTTTCAGCAACACAACTGTTTAGAGTAGTGCCTCAATTCCAGTGTTTAATGCACCCAGTTCCCACTTTCACCACCCTCCACCCACCATCCGGTGCGTAAACCCGGAAAGTACTTTCTTCTTTCAGAGCCCCCGGGGATCAGGTGGGGTTAGGAGGGAAAGAGGGTGTAGAGGCAGTCTGTCCAAAGACTCTTCGTCTTCTGAAGCCCCTGTGCCAGGCTCTGCCCACTGTGGAAGAAAAAAAAAGTTGGGCTGGAGTAGGAAGGGGCTGGAGCGCAGGGCGAGGAGGGGGTAAAAAACGGGTAGTCGGGTCGCCCTTGGAGCGCGTGGTCTGGGTGGAGCCAGCGGCGGGGCGCGGCTTCAGCTTTTAAGATGCAAATCGATTCCCCGCTTCCCCGTCCCCCTCCCGCCCTGGGAGCGAGGCTCCGCCGCTCGGCAGCCGCCCACGCCTCCTGCGCGCCCCGGCGCCTTAGCGGGGCGGCTCTACTTAAGCCGCGCGCGGGCCGCGACCTGGCACTCGCCTGGAGCGCGCGGGCGAGGCGGGCGGAGCGCAACGGGACCCTCTCGGAGCACAGCGGCGCCCTCGCACCGCTCCTGGGCCTCCTGGAGGCGGCGGCTGGGTCGCAGGGCTGAGCGAGCGTCGCGTCCGGGAAAGGCGACCGCAGCCCGTGAGTGCAGCCCGGCTCCCTGTCGCTACCCGAGCCCGGCCACCCCGTAACCATGGCTCTGGCGGACAGCACCCGTGGATTACCCAACGGGGGTGGCGGGGGCGGCAGCGGCTCCTCGTCCTCCTCCGCGGAGCCGCCGCTCTTCCCCGATATCGTGGAGCTGAACGTAGGGGGGCAGGTGTATGTGACTCGGCGCTGCACGGTGGTGTCCGTGCCCGAGTCGCTGCTCTGGCGCATGTTCACGCAGCAGCAGCCGCAGGAGCTGGCCCGGGACAGCAAAGGCCGCTTTTTTCTGGACCGAGACGGCTTCCTCTTTCGTTACATCCTGGATTACCTGCGGGACTTGCAGCTCGTGCTGCCCGACTACTTCCCCGAGCGCAGCCGGCTGCAGCGTGAGGCCGAGTACTTCGAGCTGCCCGAACTCGTGCGCCGCCTCGGGGAGCCCCAGCAGCCTGGCCCGGGGCCACCGCCGCACCCCAGGCGCGGGGTGCAAAAGGAGGGCTCGCTGGGAGACGAGCTGCTGTCGCTCGGCTACACGGAGCCCGAGCAGCAGGAGGGCGCCTCCGCCGGAGCACCGTCGCCCACGCTGGAGCTGGCGAGCCGCAGCCCGTCCGGGGGCACCGCGGGTCCGCTGCTCACGCCGTCCCAGTCGTTGGACGGGAGCCGACGCTCCGGCTACATCACCATCGGTTACCGCGGCTCCTACACTATTGGGCGGGACGCGCAGGCGGACGCCAAGTTCCGGCGAGTGGCGCGCATCACCGTGTGCGGCAAGACCTCGCTGGCCAAGGAAGTGTTCGGGGACACCCTGAACGAGAGCCGGGACCCCGACCGACCTCCGGAGCGCTACACCTCGCGCTATTACCTCAAGTTCAACTTCCTGGAGCAGGCTTTCGACAAGCTGTCCGAGTCGGGCTTCCACATGGTGGCGTGCAGTTCCACTGGCACCTGCGCCTTCGCCAGCGCCGACCAGAGCGAGGACAAGATCTGGACCAGCTACACCGAGTACGTCTTCTGCAGGGAGTGAGCGCCCCCAGACCCCCTCGCGACTCCAGCGCACCCATTCCCCTTTCTTCTTGCCCAGGAGAGGATTATAGACCTCCCCTCCCACCCCATGCCCTCTCGTTCCCCCTGCCCCCACCTCCAATAGCTGCGCTGGCCCCCCTTGGCCCCACTTGAGAACTTGGAGCTGCGAGTCCTTTCGGCTTTTTCTTTTGTCTTCTTTGGACCCCACTAACCAAGAGGGCCCGGGTGTACCCCGTACACCCCATGCTTCCTCTGCCCCCTCCCTCTCCCCAGTTGTCCTTCAGTCTGGAGCTAGTGGGGCAGTGTGGCGCCAAGTCACGAAGTACCTGGGAATGATTGAATTGTTCAGAACCTGATTGGACCCTGTCCAGTGCGTGGAAGATTTCCTTGAAATCTTCTCAAGCACTTCGGACTCATTCGAAATTAAAGAGATCGGAACTGATAACGCTGGGAAAAGCGATTTTGGCCCTCTTTGAGAAGTAAGAGTTTTAGAAGGCCGGATGGAACACTCCACCTGGAATTGGGATCCCGTGGAGGCAGTTCAGTGACTCTAAATGAATAAAGTTTGGAAAAGGTACAGGTAAATGTAGGAGAAGAACCTAGTGCTGGCACAATGAAGGATCGTATCTTCTACTTTATGCAGAAATAAAGGTCTTCACCTGTGGCTGAAACTTGTAGAAAGTTACCTCCGGCCTGAGGAGGCGCCCTTTTCCTCTGCTCACTGCCAGAAGCCCTTGGTTGGCCTGGTTGACTTGGCAGCAGTTGGCAGGCGAAAGGGAGAAAAAGCCCTGCCGCTGACAGGGGCCGGACCGCCCAACTCACCGAGGTTTTCGGGGAGGGCAGCCAGCAGGGACGACTTGGAGCTGGGTAGTGATGCACGTCGTGGGGATTAGGAAAGCCCAAGTATTCTTGCAGTGAATAGCGGGAGGAATTTAGCTCTTAAGACTTGGGGGGTGGGTGGGTGGGAGGGAGGAAGGAAGGCAGAGTGGGTGGGAAGGGAGGAACGGACCTGCTCATTTATTATTTGAAAGTTGGAAGTTTGTACCATCCTTTTGAGTACGTGCACATTAACAAAAATAGTACACACAAAAAACACAAAAAAGCGTTTTATAAAGATTAATAGCATCTACTCTTTAGTGGCAGTTTATTGAACTGTTTTGAGTCCTAACTTAGGTTATATAACCTAACCAAAGAGCTGCCCAGTAGGGTTTTAGTTTTTGAACTTTATTTTCTTGATTATAAATCCTGAATTAAAACTCTTATTTCCTTGAGCAAAATATGTTTGATTTTGGTTACTTACGCCTAAGATCGCTTGTTTAAAAAAAAAAAAATCCTCATTTTCTCCAAGCCCAGTCAATGTTGACTTCTGGGCAAATCTGAAAACCAGAAAATGCCACTTCTTTCATGCAGATTATTTGAAGTTAGGATGGAATCTTTTTCAGTGACAGAGCTGCTGAGAAATAGGAGCACCAACGGCTGTCCATCTGTAGGGAGCCGTGAAATGGAGTCTTTCAAAATGAACATGAGCAGTTCAAAGTGAGTTGAGCAATACAGTGGTGTTTGGGTTGGTTCAATGGAAGCAGAAGGAGACCTGGTTGCCTTACACCTTTCCTGTAACTCGGAATAAATCCCCACCACATATGTATCTATCCCGTAAGTGACAGGAAGTGAATCCTTATCTTTCATGCTGTGAGGCTCCTTTGAATACTCTTATGATGACGGAATATTTTTTCATTTGTTTCAGCATTTTTCTCTGGAGTATGTTTTTAAAGATTTTGTAAGAATGTGTTTTCGGTGTTTAAATTAGCGCTATTTTTCCTTCTTTTTAAAAAATGAATCTTGTACTGTATATCTTACCACGTCCACAACAGATGTTAAGAATTGGAACAGTTTTGTTCTTAGACCCATGTGATCCAATCTGTATATACCATATATAAACCTTTTACACGAATCATTTAGTTTTTTAATTCACTCACTAATGCTGCGCAATTTCCTATATTTGCCCCCAGTAACTTGCATCAGATGGTGTTTATACTAAAGCAACATGTTTTGATGAGTTTCTTACATCCTTATCTATGGGGACATTGGATTAGGAAAAAATACATAAACTATAAAACTGGGTTTGCTCCATACTTTTTTTTTGCTTGGATATTAGTTGTATACTAATAATATGTTGATTAACTGCCTATTTAAATCAAGGTACCTGTATGTTTAATCCACTACTTTTCTTTTAGAGAAAGATTTGAGCTCTTTTATTGTAATTGCATTTTTAGAAAAGTAAAGTTAGTTTTATAGACAAAGACTAATCGTACGGGAAGTGGAAGTAGAAATCCAGGAAGTCATGCTTGCTTTAGTGTTGAGTGGAAGTAGAAATCCAGGAAGTCATGCTTGCTTTAGTGTTGAGTGTGCCCTCAGGCTAGGCAATGCATCAGAGCTCATCTCTGTTTCAAGCCCAAAATGATTTAGGAATGGTGCTCACTGGCCAAAGGAGAGTGTCACGGAGGCTTCTCCGCCCACCTGGTACTCTGTTAGATTGCTCAATAAAAGTCATGTAATTGAGAACATCTTAGAGGGCCAGATCAAAGCCACCAACATATGGCAAGACTCCGAGGTTTTGATTTGCCTTGTAAAATCGGCACAACTCCAGGAGTAATGCGAAACTGCTGAAGTTTTGTCTCTGCCACTTCAGTCATAAATTTCATCTTGTCAAACTTTGAGTTGAACTGTTTCATACACAGTTTATCCCCACCCCCCATCTTTGCTGTCCTGCAGTGCTCCCCTGACCCCTTTCATTATCTGGAAGACTGGGAGTTTAGTGGTTAGAGACAGGAAAGCAATGTCTTTTTCTAGGGATGACTGTCCCCTATAAACTTGGAAGTAGGTACTGGAAAACAATTTACTTTTAGCCCAAAGTAGAGGCTGGGTGGGAGACTCATTGTACATTGGGTAGAGAGAGTAACTGAAGCGAGAGGTGACTGGGCATGGGCACTTGTGGGGCCCTTCCCCTCCATGTGCTTTGGTCCAGAGAAGGACCTTTGGTGGTCTACAGGGTGGGCTGGAGTGTTTGTTGGTTGTCACCTAGGAGCTTGGGTGGGGTATTGAGGATATTTGAACAAACTCTGTGAAGACACCATTCAAGTAACTTGGGAGAAAGTCACAAATTATTCAGATAAATATGACTGCATTAACCGGACTCAGTGGGGCATGCATTTATATATGTAACGGCTCTAATTACCATCTAGTTCATAAATACAATGGATTGATGTTAGATTTTAATAACATTGAATTTTTTTATTTTTTAAAAAAGAATGATTATTGATGGTGGTGGTTAAAAAAACAGGTATCATGTCTAATGCTTTTGTGCCAAGTATTTGTCACATTGTCTTTTAATATGTGTAGAATATGGTATTCATTCTAACTATTCAAATTATACGTTGTGGAAAATACTCCTTGAGGTGTGAGACTTTAAAGTGTTTTCTCCTCAGTACTGTTTTTATTCTTGTGTTTCTTATTTGACTTTCCACATTGATGGCAAAGTGATAACTTACAATATAAGCCAAATCTGTCTTCTCTTTCGATCCAGAAACATGTATACGGGGGCTGTTGCTTCTCTGAGGAAATGGGAAATCTGTAACTTCTCAGAGGACGTGGGCAACAGGGGGTGCTCATCACACAGTCCAGTTTTTATTGGAATTTTCTATGGAATGTTATTACTACACTGAAGCCATGTAAGCTGGAGCTTTGATAATTTCTTACTTTTGAAATTATGGTAAATTCTGATCTAATATTCAAACGTTTTTGTATTCCACATGAAAAATGCCAAATTATAGTGCAGGTATTTAGAAAGTACTGACTGGAGGACCTGAATTCCTGAAGGATTTCTTTTATAGTCTAAATCATAAATGCTTTTCTCAATTGACTTAAATTTTTAAAATAGTAAATGAATGTTTGTATTATAACCCTACCAGAGTAAATCCTTTGGAATTTTGGGTTTGGGGGATTTTTTTCCCCTTTACTATAACCCATTTAAGAACTGAATTAGTTTTCTTCGTTGACCAAATCTGTCTCTTGAGGAATAAGTAAAATAGTCTCTTGTTTCCAGGGACGTTATAGCACCTGAAACCGGGTTTCCTAGAGCCAGAATCAATTTATGTTGAAGTGAACTATTCTTTGCCACAAGTTTGGATAATAAAAATCTAAAAGTATTAACATTTACAGATTTAGATTTTCTACTGGGGCCCTTGAAATTTGGAAGAAATTCAACCATACTGTCTACATTAGAGAATAATCTTTCATGGTAGGAAAATGGACTAGTTTGACCCAAGAATTCTTGTCACCTTGTACATTTTGTGATTTTACCCCCAACCCAGTTTTTTTATTTTAAATGTATTTTGACGTATGTGAACATTAATTGTAATGTGAATTATTATACAACTGTCTTTGTGACTTTATAGGCAGGCAAATTTTGCTACTACTATTGAATACAAATGATGATAATTCATTTATGACCACACAAACAGTATTAGTGACATTTAATGACAAAAGGTTAAAACAGTCATCGTGGATGTTAATTTTGAAGATGTCAATTATGTGTTATTTAAAAATCTCCAGGCATCTGAGAAACTCTCAGCCACTAAACAATGTAAGATTCCCACAGAGCTCTCTGGAACTGTGAGATAGTTGGAAATGTTCTCTTTTCATATCATTGGGCCTTTTCTCAAAATAGAAGGGGAAAGGAAAAAAAGTTAATTACAAAATTATCAGGCTTTTCTAATGAGGCAGAAAGCCAAGAAAAAAAAATCCCTCTATATTTTAAAAAAGGCGCTGATGAAGTCTTTTTAGACATGCCCAAACTTTAAATGAGAATTTCTTCAACCATCTGAATGCTCTAGAGATTTTTGTTCTCACGGCTCACAACCAGTTGTATAGGAGGAAGACTCGATACTGTTTTCCTCCCTGCGTGTGCAGTAATGAATCATTGATTATGTGACTTGTTATGTATTCTATTAAACACTAAAGAATAAAACATTCACTCCTTTAATTGTTCCTCTTGGCTCCCGGGTATCAATTGGCTTCAGCACTGGTCTGATTTCATTTACGGGGTTTTCTGAATGCTGGGAATGCACCCCGAATTGTTGTGGGGCTACTGGTGAGCATCATACCATCAGAACTCACTGTCTAATTGGCCAGCTGGGCCAGCAGTGAGCAAGCTGTTTCCACACAGCTTACTGTCCAAACGCCTGTTGTCATGGTGGTTTGGTACTCAATGTGCAGGAAAAGGTTCTCACGAACATTTTCTCTGACCTCAGTCTTTGCAGCACAGGTGAAGTATTTGGAACTTTGAACATGGCATGCAGGTAGACCTCTACCTCTTCAAGTTTGTAGGGAAAAGGAAATAGAAGTTGTGGGATAGGCCGTTATTAAAATGACAGTTTATGAAGGTAAAGTGCTAAAGAGGGCTGGGGGAGGATCTGCATTCTGGATATAGGGGCTCTTTCCTGCATTGCCTCCCATCATGGAGGTCCATCCTCTCGAAAGCAAGCACAGCACCTCCAGACTGAGAAATCGCAGGAGCTGGAGCCCACCAGCACCAGCCTGGGCCTGCTGGGTTACAGCCCAGGAAGCCGTGAGTCAGGCGGGGAGAGTGAGCCAGGTTGTGCCCTTCCTGTTTGCTTTCCCCTGTGCTTCCTCTAGATAGCTTTTGTTTGACAGGGGTGCGTGTGTATGAGTATAAATAGACACACATACACAAGTTAATTTTTGAATACTTTCGGGTGAAAATTTAAGCAATACAAGGCTGAATAATAAGTTAATCTTTCTTCACTAATCCCTTGTTTTGCCCAGGGATAACCAGCCATTGGTATAGAAATGGCTGGTTATCCCTGGAATAACAGGGATAACATGCTTGTAAAGCAAGTATATACATCCTTGTAAAGCATGTATATATGCAAATATATGTACTCCTTGCCTGTTTTCGAGTCAGTGGGAATTTTTCCTGTTCCACGCCTTGCTTTTTTCTTTTACCTGCCTATCCTGAATCTCCTGGAATGCGTGTGATGAGCTCAGTCTGCTCCAGAATATGCACGTTGGCACGTGGGTTATTTTGAACTGGAGATAATTGAGGCCCAACAAATGCAAGGAGAGCTTTTAACCTCTCCCTTAACTGCCTAACAGTTTAGATAGGGCGCCTGTACCAGGGAGAAAGCCATTAGAAGAGAGAACTTTTTACTCCTCTGAACCTGTCTTACGTCAATTTAATTGCTCAATCAGCTAAAGAACCTATGAGGGAAGAAGGGACAGGTTTTCCGCCCCTATACGTTTATGAAAATGTAGCAATGATCTATGTCATTTTATCTGATGGCTACGTGATATTCTGCATGACATGCCATTTCTAGATAAGCTATGGTTTGTCTTACCAGTCCTTTCTGGATAGGTGTTCAAGTTTCCAGGTATTTTGGTTCTAATCCAAAGAGTGCTGTACTGAGTATCTTGTTACATATATGCTAATATATCTGAGTCTTTTTTTTTGTATGAAATGATGCCAAGAGAGAATTTACCTCGAGGTAGTTTTTTTCTTTGGGGGCTATGGAAACATTAGGATTCACTGGCTACTGTATAATTGGCCAATTGTAAACTGGGAACAGGGAATGATGGAGGTATGAAATAATTCTAGAACTATTTTAGATATACAACTGTGAAGTTTTATAAAGCTCTAATATTGAGGACAAGTTCTCCTCCCTTTTTCCTATTTTTTAAGGTCCTCCTCTTTCCATTTTTATTCTAGGTTTTTAAAAAATTAATTATGGCCAGCACTTGGTTTTTTAGGAATGTGGTATATGAAGAGGGGTCATAATGTATCCTGTATTTCTTAATGAGGCACATCTTGGGGAGTTAGGAAGAGATGGAAAGCTTTAGGATAAATATGGGACACCTTTCTGGAATATCTAAGATTTGTGTGTGTGAGGAGGGGAATGACAGTTATGCACTTGTTAATGATGAGGACGCGTTCTGCGAAATGCATCATTAGGTGATTTTGTCGTTGTGCAAACATCACGGGGTGCACTTACACAAACCCAGGTGTTGTAGCCTACTACACCTAGACTGTATGGTACAGCCTATTGCTCCTGTGCTGCAAAACCTGTGTAACATGTCAGTGTACTGAATACTGTAGGCAGTTGTAACACAATGGTATTTGTGTATCTAAAAACATAGTAAAGGGTATTTTGGGGCTTCCGGTCAAAATAATGGCATAGGTAAGTGTGATACTTGCAGCCTCCCTCAACCACATCAAAATTACAACTAAACTACAGAACAACCATCATTCAGAACTGCCTGAAATCTAGCTTCTTACTTTATATTCTCCAAGGATATAAAGACTGGTAGGAGGGGTGGAGATACAGAGCAGTCTGGTCCCACACCCACACATGGTGGCTAAAAATTGGGATTTGGAGGGATACTTCAGATGCAGAGGTCCCCGTGAGGAGTGAGGGGTTCCAGTCCCACACTGGTTTCCCCAGTCCAGGCTAACAGGGCCAGGGAGAGAAGTCCCCATAACTTCTGTCTGTAAAGACTAGGAAGGATTGTGGCTGAGGGAGATGGAGGGCTTCTGGAGTCCAAGGCTTCTGGAACTTTTAAGTTCCTCTTAAGTGGCCCATACACAGACTTACTTGAACTCATGCCCTCTGAGCTCCAGTGCTGGGGCAGCATCTCGGAAGGCACCAGAGACATACAGGGAGGAACTAAGGTGCCTGGCATCAAGGCAAGAGCTGGGGGGGCCACTTTCTCCCAGACAGAAGTGCTGGCAGAAGCTATTGTTCCTTTTCTGAGCCCTTATCCCACAGAGCTGGCAGGTGGGCACCGTATCTGAGATTCCATCAACCTAGTTCACCCTATTTTCCTAGCCCTGGTGATTCCCTGAGACCCTGTCCCACCAACTTGCAGGCCCATCCAAACTGTTTCTAGTGGGTTTTCCATATAAATGGCCTATCTTGGCTCATGCTTCAGATTTTTCTAAATATCTCTCAAATAAGAAGCATCAGGTCTCAGTGTGCCCCATACTGTTGCTAAGTGGCTCCAGGCGCAGCACTAGCAGCAGTCAGCCTTGGTTCATAGCTTGGCCTGTCTTGGGCGCCTCCAAGTCCAGCAAAAGTAGCAACCATACGCAGATCACTGTAGCTTATGCCAGGTGGGCCCAGGCAAAACATAGGCAGTTGCTGACCTTGGCCTACACCTCCTTGGAAGGCCCCAGAACCAAATGTACCAGGTGAATAGTTTCAGATAGTGTCAAAGCACCATCCAACTACCTCCACAAGCAACAGGCTCAAGGGGTGGACTAAATGGGAAGCAGTACCCTGCTGAAGTAAGTCCTGCTCTTTGAGGTGGGCCACTGCGTAGCTAATCCTCTATGGTGGTCGCAGCAAATTCTTGCAGCTGATGGGCCTTGGGGGTATATCCCTCCATTGACATGCCAAGAGCAATCAAGACTCAACTACAACAGACTGTACACAGCCTACATGGGGGGGTGAACCTGGAGTACCCAGCTCAGGTGAATGGGGAGGCTGTGCAACTGGATCCTACAGAACACCTACTACACTAGGCCACTCTACCAAGCTTGGGAGACATAGAAGCTCTACCTAGTACATAAAAACAAACACGGGGAGGCTGCCAAAATGACAAATCAAAGAAATATGTCTCAAATGAAAGACAAAACTCTAGAAAAAGAACTAAACAAAATGGAGACAAGCAATCTATTAGCTGCAGAGTTCAAAACACTGGTTAGAAGGATGCTCAATGAACTTAGGGAAAGAGTAGATGAATTTAGAGAGAGCTTCAACAGCCTAAAAAAGGACATGGAAACCATTCTAAAAAGTAAAAAATGAAGGATTCACTAACCGAAATGAAGAATAT
The DNA here is from genome assembly GCF_021234435.1 of Artibeus jamaicensis. Classification (NCBI taxonomy): domain Eukaryota; kingdom Metazoa; phylum Chordata; class Mammalia; order Chiroptera; family Phyllostomidae; genus Artibeus; species Artibeus jamaicensis. The sequence goes on along the minus strand of NW_026521823.1, from coordinate 21,913,032 downwards.
TTATAAGGAATCAACAGTAGAGTAGGTGAAACCAAAAATGAGAACCGTGATTTGGAATATAAGGAAGAGAAAACAATCAGAACAGAACAAAAAAATCTCGAGGATAGTGGAAGGAGCCTCTGGGACAACTTCGAGCATCCCAACATTTGCATTATCGGGGTGTAGGAGGGAGAAGAGAGAGACTAAGTAATTGAAAAACTTCCTTAAAAAATTATGACAAAAACTTTCCTAACCTGGTGAAGAAAATAGACATACAATAGGAAGCACAGAGAGTCCCAAACAAGATGAACTCAAAGAGGCCCACATCAAGATACTTTGTAATTAAAATGCCCAAGGTTAAAGATAAAGAGAATCTTAAATGCAGTGAGAAAAAAGCAATTAGCTACAAGGGAGCTCCCATAAGACTGTCGGCTGATTTCTCAACAGAAACTTTGTAGGCCAGAAGGGATTGGCAAGACATATTCAAAGTGCTGAAAAAGAAGGACCTACAACCAAGATTACTTTACCTACCAAAAGTATCATTTAGAATTCAAGGATATATAAAGTGCACCTCAGATAAGAAAAATCTAAAGGAGTTCATCACCACCAAACCAGTATTACATGGAATGTTAAAGGGTCCCCGAGAAGAAGAAATATGAACAATAAAATAGCAATAAATATGTATATCTATCAACAATTGAATCTAAACAACAAAATAAGAACAGAGATAGACTCATATGTTACAGAGAAATTTTGATGGTTGCCAGGTGGAAGGGGGGTTGGGGAGGTTAAGAAAGAAAAGCGTAGGGATTAAGAAGTACAAATTGGTAGTAGCAGAATAGTCATGAGAATGTAAAGTACAGTGTAGGGAATATAGCCAATAATATTCTAATTAACTATGTATGGTGTCAGGTGGGTGCAAGATTTATCAGGATGATCACCTATTAAGTTCTATAATGTTTAATCACTGGGGTGTACACCTAAAACTAATATAATATTGTATGTTAACTTTAATTGAAAAGTAAATATGATTAAAAATATGAAAACATAGAAAAGGTACAGTAAAAATATGGCATAAAAGATTTATAAAAAAAGAATACACTTGTATAGAGCACGTGAATGGAGCTTGTGGGACTGGAAGTTGCTCTGGGTGAGTCACTGAGTGAGTGGTGAGTGATGTGAAGATCTAGGATGTTGCTGTATACCACTGTAGACTGTATAAACTCTGCAGCTTAAGTAAGCTACCCTAAATTTATAAAACAACAGGAAATTAAGTCAAGCATAAGAAAAATGATGCAATTTGGAGACATGGTTAAAAATGAGATGTGTAAGACTGGGTCTGGGGTAACTGCATGCTGTTTTTTAGCAAACTGATTTTTGTAAGTAGGAAGAGTATACTCTAAAATAACAATAAGATAGCCCTGGCTGGTGTGGCTCAGTGGATTAAGCACTAGCCTGTGAAGCAAAGAGTCACTGGTTCTATTCCCAATCAGGGCACAAGCCTAGGTTGTGGGCCAGGTCCCCAGTATGGGGCACACAAGAGGCAAACACCCATTGATGTTTCTCTCCCTGTCTTCCTCCCTTCCCCTCTGTCAAAAAATAAATTAAATAAAATATAAAAAATAAAATTAAAATAATAAAATATAGTGTAGTAAATACATCAACCAGGATTACAGTTATTTATTATTATCAAGTATTATGTAGTGTACATAATCATTTGTGCTATACTTTTATATGACTGGCAGGACTGTAAGTTTTTTCACACCAGCATCTCCACAAACACATGAGTAATGCATTGCTTTATGACATTACAACATCGCTACAGCTCTCACATCTTAGGTGATGGGAATTTTTCAGCTCCATTGTAATCTTGTGGGACCACCATCACCTGGTGGCTCCATGCATCATTGACCGAAATGTCCCCATGCCGTGCATGAGTATAAGTCATTTAACTGGTAAATGATTTATAGAGATCAGATTCATTTTATGAAAAGAATAACAATTTACATGGATTTAAAAGACAAAACCATAAATGTTAAAGATACTCTGAATTTATAGACTCCCAGGGATGTTTGGCCTCTTTTCCTTTAAGAAGTTGGTGGTGATGGTGGTGGTGATGGTGGTGGTGATGGTGGTGGTGATGGTGGTGGTGATGGGTTGAGAACGTCTGCTGGCAGATGAGGGGGCTTTGAGGGGGCTTGCTTTTTTTTTTTGGCTTTACTTATCATTTATTTTTTCCCCTTTTTTCAAGTTACTTTTTTATTTATTTTTTTCCCCAAAGATAATTTATGTTTTTATTTGCTGTTACAATTGATATGTTAATCTTAGTTTGTCAGAAATTCTTTAGGGGGCTTGCTTTTTGATGGCTAGGTTAGGGGAAATGTGAGTCTCTTCAGTTCTGCTTTACTCTGCTCATGAGAAATTTCAAGGTCAATGTCCTTTCTGGAGTTGGAATGCACCACGGGTCTCCTAAGACTGACCTATGGGGCTATGTAGACAGGAGGTGTTTAGGGCCAATTTAGGCCGTTAATTTTTAACTTGGCTTCTGCAGCTTCCCCTCATGTATAGCGCATCCATTAAAAAAAAACTATTGAGTACCTATTGTGTGCCAGGCTGTGCCAATCTGGTAGGAACACAGAAAAGAGTAAGCACAGAGAATGAGTAAGGGAGCTAAATAAGGAGAACTTAGCAGTACTGTGCTAAGATAGTAATTAATTACAGGAGTAAGAAGGGGGTATACCTAGCTTATCTCCTGGGCTTGCTAGAGGAGGAGATGGCAGAACTGAGACTTAAAGGTGAAGAAGAGGAAGGGAAGGGGCCTTGTAAGCACTGGCCCACTTAGTGAGGAAAAACCAGAGACAGCAAGAACCAGAACGCCATCGCAAAACTAGCTCCCCACCCACCAAACAGCAAACAAAAAGACAACAAAAACACTCCCACAACAAAAAAAAAAACCCTGAAAAGCCAAACAAAAAACAGCTGAAGAGGCAGAGTCGGAGCAAGACCAGTCTCATAAACCATATCAAACAATTTGGGCATTTGTTTCAGGGTTTACTGAAGAATTTTAAACAAGGTGTGAAATAATCAGAGAGTTCCATTTTGCAAAGAGCACTTGGGGCTCCGGGGGATGGGTTTGGCTGGCAGAGGAAGTTAGAAACCATCCAGGCAGCGGCGTGTGGGTGGTCTATGTGCATTTAACCACATGCAGAACACCTGGCTGCAGGGGTGGGGTGAGGTTTGTTCACTTTCCCCTTCAAACCCCTTATAAAGTTTTACATGAGATGTGTTTGCAGTAATATTGGGGAGCACCTTGTTTCAATGAAAAACTCTTTTCTTCTGTTAATCCCTAGATCTCATCATCAAGAGACATGAAGTCTTTAGAGGAATCTAATGAATTGTTTATTTAGTAAGTACTTTATGGAGCATCCATTTTAATGCATCGAGAACCCTGAAATACCATTGCGTTTTTTCAGCTTCCAAGAGTCATTAATTGAGCCTCTGATATATTCTGGACAGAGCACTCTCCTTTTGGGTATGTTTTCCTTTCCTTAAACAACAGAGTGAAATGATGAACTACCTGATACAGGGCCTTTATTTTTGGAACAACCAGATATCACAGAAAACAGCCTTGTTGGACCTTAAACATTTCACATGTTTGGAGTTTTATGAATATTACCTTTTCCTCCGCAATTAGAAAATACATTGAATAGTTAACTGAGAATGATTTTCCTGTGTCTTTCGAAGTGAAAAAGATGAAGCATAATAATGGCAAATTTTATAATTAGTTTTTGGACTTTTGTAATACTAACATTTCCAAAGTTATTTACAAGTTATTCCCTATTAACTCATTATTATTCTCCATTGTAATACTTTCTGGGTTGGTGCAGGGAAGACCCATGGTAACAGTGAGCCTCCCATTTCTCCATACAGAAGAAAAGGGCAGAAGCATCTTCCTGTTCAGCCTTTACGTTTCCTCTTTAAAAGCATTGAATAAAAATCACAGGTTAGAATGAGAGGAACAGAATAAAAGTAGAAATTTAGTCTCCTGGGTGACTTGGGTCATTTGCTTCTGCTTTATCATGGGGTCTTAATCTTTAGTCACTTTTGACATCTAGTTGCCTATTCACAGAAGGGGGAAAGAGTGACCATTTATGTTTGCCTCACAGCTTGCTATAGTGCCTTACAAATAATAGATTATTAATAGAAGCTTGTTGAATAAATGGATGAATGCTCATACTAATTCATTCCTTTTTTAAGTATTAGGGAGAAAAGGGACTAACTTAAAATTTGCTCTTTTTTTGTAACACAACCAAGAATCAATAATCTCTCTTTATACATAAATATATTTTTGGAAAAATTATGACTATAGTTTCATAAATAAATACATAAAAGTGACCATTCTGTTTTCCCACTTGACAGTTGCAGAGATTACGATGAGACCTAAACTGATTTGGGTATTTTTTTTTCTGAATAGTTCTTAGGTGGCAGCTGCTTTGACACCCAAAATGCTTGACAATGTTTTGATTTTATAATGGAAGTCAAGTCCACTGACAGCCATATGATAGGCTTTTCTCTGGGGCTTCTATTTGTTATAGAGTTTTGAAAATATTAACTGGAAAATTTCAAGAGGTGCCTCTTAAGAGTCGGGGAAAGAAATCTGACCTCTTTGAAATGCGGTGTATACTGTTCCAAATGTTCTGCTGGGGAGAGTTGTGGGTTTTTCAGATGACAGTGGCAAGGACTTTTAAAAAAATAAATGACCTGCATAAAGATGCTCTGACCTTACAATAGCAGTTATGTTGTTTTTTTCCTACTCTGCTCAGAACCCTGTGTTTTGGAAGTACAGTTCTATCCCTGAGTTGATGTCAGAAACATAGCTGCTAGGTCAAAGTTCATCCGACTGCATTTGAACATGTTACTTCCCACTTCTGGGAATATATGCTTAGACTCCCGAAGCACTAATCAGAAAGACTATATATACTCCCATGTCATAGCAGCATTATTTACAATAGCCACGGTCTAGAAACAGCCCTAGTGCCCATCAGTAGATGAGTGGATCAAAAAGCTAGGGTACATTTACATGGTGGAATTCTACCTGGCTGTAAAAAAGAAGGAACTCTTACCTTTGCAACAGCATGAATGGGCCTGGAGAATATTATGCTAAGTGAAATAAATCAGGCAGAGAAAGACAACTATATGATCTCAGTTATATGTGGAATGTAATGAACAAAATAAAACCAGCGGCATGGATACATGGAAAAGACTGGCAGATCTCAGAGTGCAGGGGGTGAGGGGAGGGCTGGAGGAGATTAGCTGGAGAACACATATGCGTATATGCGTAGCCCATGGACACAGACAACAATGTGGTGAAGGTCAGGGGGTAGGGCAGGGGCTGGGTAGAGGGAGGTCAAAGGGGGGAAGTGGGGGACATTTGTAATAGTGTTAACAATAAAAATGAAATGAAATGAAATGAAATGTGAGGAAGAAACAGCAACAATATTATAGACTGCAGTTTGTGTTCCTCCAAAATTCATATGTTGAAATTCTAATCCTCAGTGTGATGGTATCTGTAACTGGGGTCTTTGGCAGGTCATGAGGTCAGAGGGGTGGCAGCCTCATCGAATGGGATTAGTGCCCTTATAAAAGAGACTCCAGAGAGATCTCGTTTCTTCTTCCATGTGGACATATCGAGAAGGCAGGCACCCGTGAATCAGAAAGTGGCCCCTCATCAGACACCAAATCTGCCAGCAACTTGATCTTGGACTTTCCAGCCTCTAGAACTGTGAGGAATAACTGTTGTTTAAGCCACTCGGTCTATGGTATTTTCATTAGAGCAGCCCAAACTGATTATGACAAAGTTTCGCAGTAGAGAAACTTCATTATATTGTTGTTGTATATCTCCTCTATAAAGCAGAGTTTCTTTTTTCTGTCTTAGGAGAATTCTCAAAAACGTTTTGTTTTCATCATCATGTATTTTAATTCTAGGTTTTCCTCAATTTGAGGACATGTACGGCAAATCAGTACTTCTGTTTTAGTATCTAACAGGTGAAAGGAGTCTTGGGCTTTAGTCTTTTGACATTTGCCTTTAACCCCCTCTATTTTAAACGTTGACATAACTGGTAAATCTAGCAATGACTGCCCAGTTAAAAGGATGGTTTTAGCTTTCACTGAGCTACAGGAAATGATCCAGAAATGGTCATTAGCTAGGAAAGAGCAGAGAGAAGAGAGCCACCCTCTCTTTAAAAAGTTGGAAGTTAAAATTGCCACGCTCTGCAGTGAGGAACTATGTGAAACTCGGCCCTTTAATTGGGACGTGCCCTTTTCTTACAGGGAAGTTTTAAACTGAGGGCTAGAGCTCCGTGGAGGTTATGGTTTAAGTTCTGTGAAGGAAATTGATCTTGGAGATATGTTCAATGATTATCACCACCATCTACTTCAGTCCTGGTCTCTCAGAAAACGAAAGTGCCTGTGGTTCTTATAAAAACAAAAAAACAAAACAAAACAAAAACCCCAAACAGTGAAGAAACATTTTCCTTAATTCTGAGGTTTGGACTTTTGTGGCAATGGGAGAGTGTGTTATGTTCCAAGGAAGTTTCCATAATTTTTAGGGAATATGTTCAGCTAAAATAAACTTTACTGATAAAACCATGACTTAGAGAAGCTAAGAGAATCTCTCCTATTAAAGTGAGGGCTATGGGAGGCTAAAATAAACTTTATTAATAAAGCTTTATGAAACTGTCTTCCTTAGTGGTTAATACTTTGCATCTCTTAAACAAGATGGTCTATTCTAAAAGCTAAAGGCTTCAAAAAAAAACTGGATGAGCATACCTTTGTCTGAGCATCATTTAACCAATGTCCATAACAGCTTATAAAGCAAAGTGAAGTATATTTGTTAAAAATGAAATTTTAATATTGCAGATACAAAGACATACTTGTCTCGTCAAGGACCATGTACTCTGTCAATGTGACGCTCTTCACACAGTCAGGAGCTACGTGTGAAGTTCTCCGGGGCTGTTGAGGAAAAGACAAAGGGGCAGAGTCCGTAAGGTACCTAATGGTGGGAATGTATGAAGCAGAACAATGAAAAGACGAGAATTCTCTTCCTATGTATGAAAGTCAAATTCATAAACCTCTATTAGTCCTGTCCTCCAATCACTTTGGGTTTTACATTTATTTCAAAAGAGCTATGGGACATTAACTTAAAATGCTAAACAGTGGATTAGTAGCAGTCAGTAGGGAGGGGATATCTATTAAAAATTGTTGATGTTGGGGAAGAAAATGTTCGGGAGGCGGATGGCGGTGATGCTACACAGCAACACGAAGGTACTTAGTGTCACGGTGCTACCCAGTTCAAATGGTTAACATGGAAAATTGTACATTAGGATTCTTTTATCACAATAAAAATGAGTTCAATGAAGACAACATGAGAACTATATAAAATTACAAAGGGAATGAAAATTCTTTGTAAACCTACTCCCAGAACATTACTGAAATCACCTCCAATTATAATGAATAACTATGGAAATTCACCCCTCTGATGGCTATGCCAGCAAGGTAATGCTCAACTATATCAGCGATTCTTCATTTGGGTGAGTTATGAATCATACAGTAAAATCGGTCAAATAACTTGAGGTGACCTTTTCATTTCTTCAAATTTGAGAATGTGTTTGTGTCAGTATGTGCCTCGGTTTGTCTTGGGTGAATTTTCTAATTTTAGTGCTTCATCCCTCTCCATTAGCGCAAATAATTGAGTTGTTACTCAGATTGAATTGCAATGAAATTCCACTCAGTTTGGAATTTCAAAAGGCTTTGCAAGAATAAAATCATTCCTATTCCACAAGTCAGAGGAAGGAATCAATAATTGTGCAAGAGGGTGTTTTTAGGGTTAGGAGCCAACTCTGCATTTCTGATGTCAAGAAAGGCACTGGTCTATGTGCTCTCTGTTAGCACATTTTACTGGGCTGGCCAAACAGTTCTTTGGGTGTTTTTTTTTGTAAGATGGCTCTAGTAGCACTTAGTTGTCTTTAACTTCATTCAAAACATTTGTTCGATTGTATTGTGACAGCTGTCATATAAGCATGCATTTTAAAAAAACTTACAAAAATTGGTGAATTTTTGTGTAGCCATTTTAATATTGAAGATGGAAATCATATTCATCTGCAACAGGAAGGTTAAGGATGACGAGCAGGCAGGAGAATTTGTCTTAGCTGCTTTGCTGGCTAGCATCGTTGGGGAAGTTGAATCAAAGCTGAAGGCTAGCAGCTCTGGAGGAAGAAGGAATCTCAGAGTAACAGATTGTAAACTTGGGTGGAAACTGAAATGGGGTGGAACACATACACCAGATGGCAGAGGAACCAACTCCGACGAAGTAGTTTGGGAGGTTGGACCAACAGAGAGAGCAGTGGTTCTCAATGGGGTGGGTGTGTGGCTACTCTTCCCCCTTCCCAGGGACCACTTGGCAATGTCCAGAGACACTTTTGGTTGCCACAGATTGGGGGAAGAAGAGTGCACCTGGTGTCTGGTGAACACAGAACAGGGATGCTGCTAAACATCCTATTGATATATGGGTACAGCCTCCCACAACAAACAGTTAACGGGCCCTACATGGTAACAGCTCTGAAGTTGTGGGAACACGGGGTAGGAAGAAGACTGCTCAGATGGGCCAGGGCACAGTCATGGAAAGGGGCTTGTTCCAAATGTGGATGCACCTTAATGGCACAGAACTATGCTGAATGTTACTGAGTCCCCAGAGGACAAGGTGTTGTGATCGCCAGAGCTGAGATGGGCTAAAGTGAAAGAGGGAAAGTGGGCGTGTAGGTAGACGCTCGCTAGGTACTGTTGTCATGTTGGTGGGTGTTCTACAGGGCAAGTGAGGGGAAGCCACCCCCTGGCAAAGAGCTGACCTGAAAGTCTAGGCAGACAAGGTACCTAGTCTGGAGAAGCACAAGACAGATCCACAGCTTCAGGCAGCAAAATAAAGGTTACAAGGTCCTAGAAAGATGAAAAAAAATATATATGGTGGGCATGGGTAGGTGAGTATTGAACAAAATTCATGGAAGGTAAAGAGTAACAGAAGCTAGCAGGTAGAACAATGGTTCTCAAACCCATTTGCACATTGGAATCAGTAAATTAAAAAATGCCTGAGTACCACCTCAGACCACTTGGAGCATTTGGGCGTGGGTTCTGGACTTCAAGTATGTTTGCAGTCAATTTCCCAAATAGTTCTGATGTGCATCTAGGGCTGAGAACTGCTGTCCTAATTGGTCAGTAAAGCCAAGAAGGACTAAACGGGGTGACTTGAGCAATATTCTGACAGAAGCTGTCATCTGTGACTAGGGGCTGCTTGTCCTCTGTCCTAGCATTTTGCTACCTGACCTTTGCAGGGATGTGTGTGGGTCGCAGCTGAAAGGATGGATGCCAGGAGCCTGAAGCTGAGTTTTGCCTACACTTTGATGATGAGGCAGAGCCGGCAGGCAGGGGCTCACTTCCTACTAGTGACCGGCAACTGAGCTTTGGACTTAAACTTTCATCACAAATTACCTTGTGATAAAAAGGATTGCTTAGGAGTAAAAATAATATCAAGTTACATGAGCAATTAAAAATTCTTTCCCATTTTATATACTCCGTCATGCACTGCTTACTGATGGGGATACACTGTGAAAAATGTGTTGTCGGTGACTTTGTTGTTGTGAGAACACTGTGGAGTTCACACACACACTTTGATGGAAGACCCTAGTCACTGCACCCCTAGGCTATGTGACGCAGCCTAGTGCTCCTGGGCTACAAACCTGTCCAGCATGTTACTGCATTGAATTCTGCAGGCAATGGTAACACAAAGGTATTTGTGCATCTAAACATATCCAAACATAGAAAAGGTACAGTAAAGTTACCCTAAAAAATTAAAAATGAGCCCTGGCTGGTGTGGCTCAGTGGATTGAGTGCTGGCCTGTGAACCAAAAGGTCATTGGTTCGGTTCCCATTCAGGTCACATGCCTGGCCTGCAGGCTAGGTCCCTGGCTGGGGGCGTTCAAGAGGCAACTACACACTGATGTTTCTGTCCATCTCCTTCTCCCTCCCTTCCTTTCTCTCTAAAAAATAAACAAAATATTTTTAAAAGAAAGATAAATGATGCACCTGTAGAAGTTACTTACCATGAATGGAGGATGAAGGGGCTCTGGGTGAGTCAGTGAGGGAGCGGTGAGTGACTGTGCAAGCCGAGGACAACACTTACTGTCCACAACTGCAGACTTTGTGTGCACTGTATCCGTGGGCTGTGCTAAATTTATAGACGACAGGAGATTAAAGGACACGAGAAAATGATGCAATCAGGAGACGTGGTTAACACGGGATGTATGAGGCTGGGGCTGGGGTAACTGCAGGCTGTTTTACGGTAAACACTTTTTATAAGTAGAAAGAATACACAGTAAAGTAATGATCACAGTATAATAAACACATAAAACAGTAATGTAGTAATTTCTTTTTTTTTTTTTAGATGTCCATTAATATTTATTTATTTATTTATTTTTTTGGTTCTTTGTTTCTTTTTTTTTTTTTTATTTTTTTTTTTTTTTTTATTTTATTTAGTTATTTTTCAAGTACAGTTTTTTGTCTATTTTTCCCGTCCCAGCCTCCCCTGCCCCTTTATTATCAAGTGTTATATGCTGTGCACAATTGTGTGTTATACTTTCACACGCCTGGCAGGGCAGTGGGTTTGTTTAAACCAGTGTGAACACAAACACAGGAGCAACGCGTTACTTCCTGCCTCCACCTCACATCAGCTGCCGCGTCACTAGGCGACAGGGATTTTCCAGCTTCCCTATGATCGTATGGGACCATTGTGGTATATGGTACATGCAGTCCATCATTAATCAAGACACTGCTATGTGGGGTACGACTGGAAGAATGAGGATGGCGTTATGAGAGGGGAAATGAGGAGCCATCCCACTGTAGGTGTGTGGGGCAGAGTGCACACTTTCTCTACAAGCAGCGGATAAAGGCGGCTTGTCTTCTCACCCGGATGAAGGAGCCCGTGGAATGCCTCTCCGGGTCCCATCCGTCTCACAGCAGCGCCCCTCATCTGCTTTTTCCAGTTTGGAAGCATTCCCGAGAAAACACTCCTTTCTAGTAGCAAGTGAATGTGAGTCAAAGCCTTCTTCAGCTGCACATTCCTGGGACAGTTGGGAGGAAACCGAGTAAATGAATGATGGTGAGAATCTGTTCCATTTTCATTTGTCTCTGGTGGGACCTGGTGGCAATTTAATATTCTTTATTGATATTTTACATGCAACTTCCTTCCTAGCTTATGATTTCTGTCAGGCCTGTGTCTCAGTGCCTATTAGTCATTTTTCTCAGGTCGGCCTATAATGCTTCAGAGGAGGGCTGGTGTATTTCAGTAATTTTGCTCACAATTTGATTTGCGGTCCCTAGAATCCCAATTTAGTTTCATCAGCACATTTCAACACACAACAGCTGGGCCTCTGGATGGGCTCATTTACATACATTAGCAGCTGAGAGCCCAGCACCAGCGACCCAGAGATGGCCTGAGATTTTCCCAGAGCTTCACCTGACATTTTTTTTTTAATAAACGCTGCCTCCATTTTTGTAACTGTGTCAGTGACAATATCCTGTGAATGATTAAAAAAAAACCCCAAACAAACAAAAAACCAAAACCCAAAGCAGTTGCTCTGCAGGCAACTTTTAAGCTACAACGCTATGATAAAAAGCATTGAAGGATAATCAGAGGATATGTTCTGTCCCATGTCAGTGTCAGGTAAGAATATTGCTTCCTCCTATTATAAATATCTTTGTTATTAGATAAATAGTAGAGGGATCAGCTTCTTAACTGATTAGTGATTGTTGAAAAGTAGGTAATCAGCCAGTCTATAAACATCAATGTGATTGAGACCTTGAGCGACTCTCCGCACAGTTGTGGCCTGAGGAGGCCATTGTGTGAGGCTTGTGGAAAACTTGGGTTTCTTTTCACCGTTTCCTTTGCTTAGGTTTAAATTCTTGAACTGTGGTCCTGGTTTGTGTGGTAGGCTAAAAACGCTCCCCTCTGCCCACCCCACTCAGAGACATCTCCATCCCAATTCCTGGACCCTGTAAGTGTGTGATACAAGCATCTTTGCCGCCGGTATTGGGTTAAGGATTTTCAGAGCTTATGTGGGTTACCCAGGAGGGTCCTAATGCCATTACCGATGTAATAGGGAGAGGCAGAGGGAGATTTTTCAAACCCAGACAGAAAGAGGCAGGGCTTGAGAATTCTGGGGCCCCATGTCAAGGCATGCTGAAGCCACCAGAAGCCCCAAGAGGCAAGAAAAGGATCTTCCCCTAGAGCGTCTGGAGGGAATGGGGCCCTGCCAACGCCTCCATGTCAGCCCAGTGGGACTGTTGTGGACTCTGGGCCCTGGACTGAGGGGATAGATTCCTGCTGTTCTGAGCCACCACATCTGTGTCATCTGTCATGTAGATACAGGAAACAAGTCCAGTCTTTATAGTCTATCCCACAGTTCTTGGACAGGTTGCTTAGTTATTCCAGTCCATCAGTGTCAGTGGTTTTTTTGTTTTTTTCTGGAAATGAATTAATTTACTTGATATTTTTCATTTGGGATCTTGTTTATGATCCATTTATTCTATGGAATCCTGTCTGGGCAAGTAGGGACCAATAAGGTAGGCGAACTGCAGGGTCGTTTGATCTGCTGAGAGATCCCCAGACATGAGACAACAGCATTTGTGAACAAGTAACATAGAAGCCTCAGTATTCCCAGGAAGAGGGAGAATATCATCTGCAATATGTTGAATATTTATCATTTCACCATTTCACTTCCCTTCCCAGTTTCTATGACAGACCCACTGTATTTTTATTGACATAAATCGTGTTTTACAAGATATGTTAGAATTGGATTACACATCTGTGGAATGGTTATTGGCATGCGTTACGGATTACAGGATTTCCTTATTCTCTTTAACCAACAGTGGATACTGTGAGACTTCACCCTTATCCTCTGCTGTTATTTGGTGATGATTCTCTGAGGCTGGTTCATTAATTATGGGACTCTGTGATACACCTGTCACTGGGGATAACCCGGGCCCTCGGGGTTGGCTCTCCACACAGGTTGTGAGGCCCAGTGAAATGTTTCAAGAGAAGATAATGGATTTGGGGGTTTTAGTCAAAGATCCTAGAAATGTGGCTGAAACCAATTGCTAGAGATTTAAAAAGCATGGTCTTTATAAAAGCACATCTTGAGTTTTTCTATGACAAAATTAAGAAACATAATTCCTTTTAGAAGCATTGACCACCCTCATATGACAATACCTGCTTCTTAAAGGGGACAGTTAGAACATAATAAAATTGGGAAAATTTGAATGGTTTTCTTTTGCAAAGAATTTTACATGCTTTATGTGCCTATGTGTTTGCTAATCAATATCAATAAGCATGTATTTTTTGAAGACATACTTTTATACCAATTATTAAGTCAATTCTTAATTAAATGGAAATGATTCTGTTTTCTCAAGTTTCTTCCTGATGGAAAGGGGAGAACTTCAAAGATAGGCTTGAGTCATTGGTAGAGAAAATCTATCCTTAAATCTTCATTTTCTTTGCAGGCAAATTGTTTATAGTTTATAGTTTTCATGTGCTCTCTCCCTTCCTTCTGTAATTTATTCCAGGGCACTGTGGTAGGTACCAATCGCAGTAAATCAGACAATGTCTTTGATGGTAAACGTTTTGTTACAAACCTTGTGAATCCTCAGAGACACAAAGCAGTTGTGACCAGTTGGGCCTGAGGTCGGAACAAGAGGGAACATCTGTGTCCATCCAAGTGCACCCCCCACACCTTGCACAAAGCCCAAGAATAAGCTCAATGTCCCTGTGTTGGGAGATGGTTATGTCTGTATAAGTTTTATTTATAAAATAAACCTGTGATAGTCAAAATGCTGAAGAACAATTACAGGCTTTGCTTTGAAGGGTCACTCTGAGAATTGACTGGGGAGATGGTATATGAATTATGGATTTTCTTTTCCATTGAAATCCCTTTCATCACCATCCCCTAAGAAATTTTATATTGTGCATACTGAAGAGAGTGAGAATTAATTTAATTATCCACCCTCTGTTGTTCTTTCTTTTTTTCTTTATTTTGTACAAAAGAAAACACCCAGTTTTCTTATACAACCAATTGAGTGCAATTACCATATGACCAGTCAAATTACATGTCAGAATAGCATGCTACAGATACTCGCTTTATGTGATCAGTGTTTTGAAGTAAGCATAGGTACAATTTTGTTAAATGAAACTATGATGAAAACCATATAAACCAGTTTTGTTATGTAAGATGTTCTAATCTCTATAAGGAGAACATTTTCTTTATCTGAGGCAATACTTATTGACCTACCTATCTTAATATACTAAAAATAAAGGAAGGAGGAGAGTGAAATAATATCATCTAAAGTTGACATCTGTTAAGCTAATGTAATTAAACAGGTGATTGGGTTCTGGACAGAAATTTAAGGAAAGGGAAATAGAAAATTTGGGGTGAGATGGCTTTTATGTCTGAAGGAGTAATGTGGGTGCCTGGCTGGTGTGTGGAAGGGGAATGAAGTGGGGGGAAAGGTGAGAAATCACAGGGCTTTAACCTCAGACTTCAAGGTTTCTTTGCAGTCGGTCCTCCAGGGCCCCCACCTGCCTTCGCTGCGCACCGTGAGTGAGGTCCGCTGCTCCTTCCCGACTCCACACAGTGCCCAGGGCTTGACTGGCACTTCCCAGCTCCCCCACACTTTGTCACAAGTCTTGGCTCTCTAAAAAACAGGATGCCGGGGCTGAGATTCTCATCTGATTGTCAGCCAACGAAGGTGTGAGAGTTGAAAACACAGGATCTCCACACACAAGACGGAGCTTTGAATCCTGGCAACTAACATTGATTGAACCTATGACCTTGGCGAATCATTTATCTTCTCTGTGCTTTGTGTTTTTCAATCCTTTGGCTATAAAATGAAAATACTTCACAGCTTTGTTTTAAGTATTGCACAAAATAACGTGTATAAGTAGTAGGGACTCAATCCTTGTTTTTTTGGGTTATCAAAGCACCTCCCCTTGGTGACAATGTAGATTGCCTGGCGATATTTCACAAATATTTCATTATTTTGAAATAATAACAGGTGAGCAGGAGAATTAAGGACTTTGTGCACATGTTTGCATAGATACACATATTCACGTTTACATGTACTATCTTTTGAGGAGACATCTTATTTTTCCCTCCCCTCTTTTTATTTTTTGAATTTTTTCTCAGGCTGTCCTTCCATCCCCCTTCCCCCCATTTTCTCTCAGACTGCACCACCTGGGGCTGAGGTTAGTGAGCTTATTTCAAATTTGGACATCAGCATAGACGTGCCAGTGTGGGTTCCAGACAAAGCTTTGGGGTTCGTTTAGGTGGAAACGTTTTGATGTCCCTTCATGTGCAGGCCCCACGCTTGCCTCCTATGGTTTCCCGTTTCACCCCCGGGATGACCAGTGTTTCGTGCTGCTTGTGGCTGTTGCCCAGGCCCGTGATCTAAAAAACTCATTTCTCAAGAACCAGGACATGAATTAGGTTTATGTCTCTCGGGAAGAATCTCTCTTCATAAAGAGGAGTGGGTTAGCCCAGGTGGGTGGGTGCTGAGGGGGGGCGGAGTCTTTAGCTGTTCTCCTCCAGCCAAGTGCAGTCTTTTCCGGATTTTCGAGTGGATTGAGGATTTGCAAAAATAGGTCACAGACATGGTTTATTTGACTTGGATAGGATTAAAAAAATGAATTAGCTGCCAGTCTTCAAACTCAGTAGATTTTCCACTCAAATCTACATTTAAGTTTCTCCTGAAAAATATCTGGCACCATTCAAAGAGGGAAAGTATCGATCAGTGACAAATGAGAAGGGTGAGTGATCCCTAGTCCCACCTGTGTCCTTGCTTAAATCACCCGTCTGGCCCTTGTTGGCCCGTGGACCTGCCACCCCCCCTACACGGAGCCTTGTTCACCCGCCCCCGCCTCTCCCCGCCACATCTTCCCTCTCCCAGCCGGCCACCCACCCACCCACACGTACGCGTCTCTCCAGCAGAGCCCATGAGCTCAGTAAAAACAAGAACCGGTCTTCAGAGAAAGAACAGGGTTTCTCATGGCAAACCAGTGATATTCAAAACCACAAACCATAATTCCAGAAATGCCAGTTCTATCTCTTGTTTCTTTTGAGATGTGAATAATTTTATTTTTGAAGCTAAAACCATAAGTAGAACATTACAGTGGTAATAGTGTTATGGAATCATTTAAAAAGCAGTGGGGATGATAAAAAAAGATTAGAATCAAAAGGATAGAAAAAGATAAATCAGGCAAATTCTCATAAGACTGATGCAATGATATAATTTATTAAAAAATAGACTTTGAGGCAAAAAAGCCATTCTAGAGATAAAAAGAACATGTTCAACCCTTGGATGATATGACAATTTTAAATTTAGATGCTCCAAAAATACAGTTTCAAAATATTTAAAGCAGAATTGTTAGAACTATGAAGAGAAGTAACAACTATACCATCATAGTGGGAGATTTTAGTATATTTGTCTTAGTAAGTAACAAAACTAGCTAATAACAAAACCAATAATGTGAGAGAAAATTTTGAGCAATGTATTAATGAATTTGACCCAATGGCCACATAGAGAACATCCAAGAACTGAAGAATGTATTTTTTTAAAGAACAAATGGGCCATTTATAAAAATTGACACATCCTGTGCCATAATGGAAACCTAAACAATATAGAATCATACAGAGCACATTTTCTGATCACAAATGTAATTAATTAGAAATCACTAACACAGGGTTATCAGAAAAAAATCAATGTATGTAAAAATTAAGACAGGTTCTAAGTAACCGATGGGTGAAAGAAGAAATCATACTAGAAATGAGAAGATATTGAGAACCACACCTCAACAATGATATTACACATAAAAACTCATGGGGTGCAACAAGAGATGCATGGGGGGATTTTTTTAGCTTTAAATTTATATATCAGATAACTTTAAGCTAATACATTTGAAAATATAGGTGAATTCCTAGAAAAATATAACTTCACAAACCTGACTTAAAAGAAATAAAAAGCCCCTTTATAATGAACATTTCATGTTCAGATAACTTTACCAGAAGTTTTATAAAGTCACAAATACTCAACACTTAGAGAATAGAAAAAGGCGTAGTGTCTAGAACACAAAACTCCTTAGAATCAATATGAAGATGAAAATCCCAGGGAAAAAGATGCAAAGACTTGAACATTTCCCAAAAGAGAACTTATGTTTGTATTTTTAAAACTACCTTTACTGAGGTCTAATTGATACCTGCTCCCCCCTCCCCCTTTGCCCTACTGGGACATATTTGATGTATATACAATTTGTGAAACCATCACTACAAACATGGTAATGAAGTATCCATTTCCTGCAAAGGTTTCCTCCTGCTGCCGCCCCCCCCCCTTTTTTCCTGTGGTAAGAACACTGCCTGAGGTCCATCCTCTTCACAGATTTTTTAATGTGCAATCCTAAATTGTTAACTGTAGACACTATGCTGCACAGAGGATCTGATGAAAAGACTCCCAACCTCAGACCCTCTCCTCCCTCCCCACCCCCTCCTGTCTTCCCCCCTCTCACCCTGGGATCTCACTGGACTCATTCACTGGCATAATCCAGAGCATAGGAAATAAAGCAGGATCTGGCTCCCAGGTTTTCAGTAAATATTTATATGAACTATAATAAATACACAGAGGTGAAATCATTCAAATGGAAAAGAAAAAACACAAAGAGAAAGTGAATGGAATAAGAAGAGAAGGAAGCCAAAGGGGAAACTGTCTGAAATGCTACCTTGCAGAGCATTCTGGGTTTCAGCAGAGGGACTGAAGAGGAGCAGGGATGTGGTCGGGGGTGTAGAAGGGAGGCCAAGATTGTGCATCAGCACCAACTCCCAAACCTTTGGCTTCAAGGAACTGAACATCTAAGAGTGGCTTAAACAATAGGCTTTTATTATCTCCCATGCTACCTGGGGGTAGGTAGTTCCAAGGTTGGTTAGTGCAGTATTTCTTCCATGCTGAGGTTCTGTATCCACATTTGGTGATTGTTCTGGCTTTCTTGTCATGGTCACAAAAAGGTTGTCACAGCACCAAACATCGAAAACTCAGTTTAAGGTCAGAAACTGTGCATGCAAAGAACTTATCCCTAGATCTCACAAAGTATGTCACACAGAGAACTTAACACACAAGGTATATGAGGTCTTTGCAGAAAGAGCCATTGCTAATATCATGAGAATGGTTTGTGTGACATCAATGTAACCTGGCAGCCAAGGAGAGTGGACTGGAATGTGAATGTGTGAACAATGACAACTTCACTGTACTAGTCAGTGGGGGTGGTAGACGCCATTGAGTGAGCATGTGTACTGTGTGGCTGTTGCATTGAAAATGACTAAGTGAGTAAAGCAATGAATCTGCACCTAATTTTGTGTTCAGCTTGAACATATTTGGATGATTCAAAAGGCTGCAGCTCTGGGCAACTGGTGATTGGCAGCTTCATCACAACAACCTGTCTGCTCACGCATCATGTCTTGTGCAGACATTTTTGGCAAAACATCAAATCATTCAGGTAACTCAGCCCTTTACAGCCCAGATTTGGCACTCTGTGACTTCTGGCTTTTCTCAAGACTGAAATCACCTTTGGAAGGGAAGAGATTTCAGACCATCAGTGACATTCAGAAAAATACGACAGGACAGCTGATGGCAATTAGAGAACTGTGTGAGATCCCAAGGTGCCTACTTTGAAGGGGACTAAGGTGTCATTGTCCTATGTACAATGTTTCTTGCATCTTGTATCTTCTTCAGTGAATGTCTCTATTTTTCAGAGTACATGCCTGGATACCTTCTGGACAGGCCTCGTATTCTGTTTTATGACCTGCTTCTTTCTTGATGACAAGTTTCTCATCTCATAAAACGTCCTAGATGAACAGCTTTTTTGATGGAAAATTATTCTATTGTATGAATAGATCATTTAGTACCTTTCAGTTGTTGAACATTCAAACCACTTCCAATCTTTATTGCTATGTTTGTGTTTGTCTATGACACATTATTTGGGGGTAAGTTTGTAGCCTTGGGATGAGTGAGTCAAAGGATATAAACTGACTTTAAAGTTTCTGGCCTGGCAGCGATTTGGTTAAACGTAGGTGATCTGGGTTGTGCTTGGGTCCAACTCAGATCCTGCCATTGTCTTGATGTGTGACTTTGCATAAGTAACTCACCCGAGTCTCAGTTTTATAAAATGTGGATAATATCTACCTGTTAGGGCTTTTAATAAGTTAAATAAACACTTTGTAAAGAGCTTTAATTACAGTGTCTAACAATAAATATGAGCTATTTCTAGAGATGGTACATCAATTTATATCTCTAAGCAAAGTCTATTTCATTTTAGTCTATGTCTAAATGTCTGTGTTCAAGGACATTTGTATTAATAATAGGGGGGTCAGTACGTCTTTAGCTTATAGGTTTTTCCTCTTAGGCCAAATATTTCAGGGTTAGAGGTAACACTGTGTTGGCCATAGAATGTTTTCTAGGAAATATTGGTTTGAGCCCTCGCTGGGTGTCTTCAGCGGGTGCATTCTGTACAGAATCTCTAACATTTGATTAAAGAATTTGTGTAAATGTGAGCAGTGGTTAAACTATTTATTCCTCAAAGGGCCTTCCCCACTTTTAACCTACTTCAGTTTCTTTTATATATTAAGCCACTAGGACTAAACAAAGCTATAAATTGGCTTTGAATAAAAATAATACTTAGATCTGTGGAAGGAAATCACTGATCTCAAAGATAACCTTTATGCCTTTTGGAGTCTCTCAGAACAAAGGAAAGGCAATCTCATAAGTCTGCTGAATTCGAAAGGACTTTTCAATAGCTAGTTGAGTATTCCATAGCTCGGAGAGTGTAGGGCTTTTTCGAGTTCTGCCCTGAGGCTCATTTCCACTTCCTGGAAATTTTCTAGCCCATGGATTTGCTTTAGCGTGGCGGTCACAGAGCCTGAGTCCTAACCTCACCCAGTAATGTTCGGAAATTGAGAACGATCTTTGGGGAAATATAGCCAAGTTTGTTCACCTGGCACTTCTACGCACCAGAAATAGCCCCTCCTGAATTTTGAGTTACCAACTAGAAACTTGGATGTTATTTTTGAATATATAAGCTTATTTCCAACACAAGCTTATTTTGTTATTTAATAAGCTTCACCTATAAGCTTATTTTAATATATTTTTCAATATATTAACATATATTACGCTTATATATTTCAATATATATAAGCGTAATTTCCTTTTATGATAAAACAGAAAATTCAAATAATTACAGTAACTATTTCCTATGTGATTTGTTTTTCCGAATTTTAATTTCTATATCCCTGTAGATGGTTTGGCAGGGGTCTCCTGGGTCTGGCTGGCACTGGCCCAATTCAGGCCAATTTTGATTGTCACAAATTGGCCAAGGCCATGTTGGAAGCCTGAAATTGTCCACGGTGGGGTTATTTGCACCGTGACAATCAGCAAACACCACCACCAGGTTGTCCCCCCACTCCACGAGCCACGCCCCACCCCAACCCCAAGCTGGTTCGTGTTCATTTACCAATGGATTGCTGCTTTTTGGATGGTTTTAAAGGCACTAGAAACTTTAACCTATCAGACCTCAGTTTAATATAACACATTTGAAGTAAAATGAAAAGGTTAGTTATCAGGTATTGCACCTGATAACTATTGCAGCCATTCTACCAGTGGCTGTTTGTGAAATGCTATCATTTGCTCAAAAATAGTCACTTACAACATGACAGACAAATTGAACGTGGGAAGAAAGGAAACCACGAATAAGAGGCACACACACATTACAGTAAATGTGGAAAAATAGACGACAGGGGGAAGGAAATAGAGAGCCGAAGGGGAAAATCCTTGAAGAATGAAGGACGGGAAGGGAGGACTGTGGTAAACAAAACTGACACTGAAATAGAATTTGAGAAGTACAGAGAGGTTAAAACAAGGCATCAAAATGAAATAGTTTGGAAAATGCCCAACGATGCCAACACGGTGAAGTAATTAATGCCTTTTCAAGGTGACATTCGCTGACATGGAAAGTGGCACCCAAACCAGAAGCCTCTGAAAAATGATGCCTTTTCCCCTTGACATTCTGGAACTTATTTAGAGAATAGCATGATGACTAGGTAACCATGTGTTTACTGTCCAAACTAGGACTTTCGTGAATAAAAGGGGGCTGTATTAATAATTACTTCTAAGAGATAATATAAGCCAAAACCATTGAGGCAAACTGGGGTATATGTACACACTAATTATAGGCCATACTATTGGCCATTCAGTTTCTAAGCCAAAGGGTTAAAAGAATATGACTGATAAATATTGTAGCGGACCTCGTCCAGCAGAGTCCGCCTGTTGTGGCTGATGACAAGAATCAATGCACAGGTGACAACAATCCTGTGTGTTGGGAACAGGCACAATTACTCTCTTAAGGGGAGAGTGCCTATGGTGCCTTAGCCACTCCCTCAAGAGGAGAGCACCTGGGCCCTTGCCTAGACAGGCTTTTATTGTTTTCCTGGGGTCTTACATCATAGAAAGATTTATTATCTATCATATAGAACATTATTGTTTACATTCTAGGTACAATCAAGGAAATAAAAATAACATGCAGAGGGGGGTGGCAATGAGCTGATTAGCTCTGTCCTTGGGAGAGCTCACACAGGCTTTGGACGTTACCTTGAGGATAGACAATACACATCTGTTGCTTTAGACCAGGGTGAGGGAGTTTTAGCAAGAGCAAGTCATAACAGTCTGTAAGTATTTTCTAGGCCTGATTCCCATGGGGAAACCCAGTTTGAAGGTCTGGTTCCTGCCCACCACTTTGCTTCTGTAGGTTTTCCATACAGAGCTGAGTCACATTTGCCAGACTTAAACCATTCCCCTACAATCCCCCCCTTTTTTTCCCTGCTGAAGATGATGGGCCCAGAAACTCCCCAACTTCCAGTTCCTTATCAAGTCCTCTTCCTTACACTGTTTCCTGTGATATTTCTAGTCTTGTTTCTCTGTCCTGCTGATGTGGTTAAATTTGTCATATTTCCCAACATGGGGCAGGAATTCACCGTACCATGTGAGAATAGGACAGCCTTTTAGAGGAGGGCTTATAAACGACCAAATTCCATTAGTTTCCTTCCTCAAACTTGCCACCCCTCATCTCAGCCGTATGCTTTAGCTGGACTTAAAAAATTTTTATCAGGGACTTGTACATGATATCTCTGAAAAAATCACCAATTTTCTGATTTTTGTGGATTCTATAAGACCCTTGGCACCCTGCGCACCCCATGGATGTCCCAATACCTGGACACACCTCTGTCATGATATAACAGAGCCTGGGACTACAGGGGTGATTTCGGCCCCCAGTGCTTTGATCATATTTTACAGAGTACTCATTTTACTTTCTAGGACATGGGTCGGCTTCTTTAAAAATTCAGTATCTGAGGCAAGAGAGTCACAATACTTTTTTTCCTGGGACTCTTTTCACAATCATCTTTCTAGAAATCTTAAGGTCATGCTCTTGTAAGGAAAGCTGTACAAAGACTGTGCTCCCATTTTCTTCACCCTGAACCCCCGAGTGAGCATCTGGTTCAGGAGTGGTCCAACGCAGCCTTCCGTGCGGGTGGGAATGTGCTGTATCTGCGGTCGGTCCAGCGTAATAGGCATTTGCTACATGTGGCTGCTGAGCACTTGACTTCTGACTAATAGGAGAAGCAAATTTTCAATTAGTTGAATTTAACGTCATTTAAGTGTAAATAGCCACATATAGGAAGCAGCTAGCGATCCAACCCAGTGGCCACAGAATCTATTCAGGGATGCTGTCGCCCCAGTTCAGTTCAGCAACATTTCCCAGGTAGCCATGATCTTGGAAGGGCCCACAGTGGTCTCCCTGAAATCATTTAACTCTCTCATGACAATTGTCCCCAATATCGAGGATCTACATTCAAGAGCAGGCAGCTAGTCTGCAGTGTTGATGAACACTGCACCGGGATTGGGCTGCTTCCAACCCTTCTCCCACCAAGACTGCAGACATTTCTGAAGGCTCTCCAATCTAACATAAGGATGAAAGAGTAGAGCTCGTGATAGCACCGTGGACACTGGATACTATGTTTACATGATTTGTGATAATGCTGTGAACCCTGTCATCTTCTCTAGCCCAATCCCTCTCACTATTGGAACCAACAGAACTTCCAAGTCTCCTCTGTCCCTGTTAGCAACTGAGTACAGGTCAGAAGCGGTCTTTGCTGTAACCATCAATGGCGGCAATGGCTCTTCCCCAAGGGTGGTGGAGAGAGCTCCTCCTCTTGACACCCTCCGTGGCTGCTCCCTTTTCTGCCGGTGCCCTTTGCTTCTGTCATAGGCAGGTCATCATGTGCTCACACCTTCCGAAGGGAACATTTTGATCATTCCCCGTGAAGAAAGAGTCGCAGATGTCCACACGAGGTGTCACAGGACTCTTGTGCCCAGCTGTAGTTCACTGTCCCAGAGGCGGTACCTGTCCCAAAGGCAGCCAGGTCACAGGATGGGCAGAGGCTGGTACCATGACCCGGGCCCTAAAGATGGCCTGCTCCAACTCGGTTCTCTTTGTCGGGAGTGTGGTCGGAGAATTGTCATCTGTGTGAGCCGAAACTGAAAGGCTGCTTAGAGAATAGCCGCGGAGTGGTTCGCGCTGACACCATGAGGATTGTGACAAGTCAGTCACGAGGAAGCAGAAACGACCAGGAAGATGAAAAGGCAGAAACTATGAGTGAGCAGAAGCTACAAGGCAGGAACATGAGTCCGTCCCTCTCTGGCTACTGAATGGTTCTAAGGAGACAGGGAGTAAACAATTAAAATATATAATAATATACTGCCCTGGCTGGTGTGGCTCAGTGGATTGAGTGCTGACCTACAGACCAAAATGTTGCCATTTCGATTCCTAGTCTGGGCACATGCCTGGGTTGTCAGCCGAGTCCCCAGTTGACAGTGTGTAAGAAGCAACCGATCGATGTATCTTGCAGTGATGTTTCTTTCCCTTTCTTTCTTTCTTTCTTTCTTTCTTTCTTTCTTTCTTTCTTTCTTTCTTTCTTTCTTCTTTCCTTCTTCTTCCTTCCTTCCTTCCTTCCTTCCTTCTTTCTTTCTTTCTTTCTTTCTTTCTTTCTTTTCTTTCTTTCTTCCTTCTCCTCTCTCCAAAAGTAAATAAATAAAATCTTTAAATATATGTATAATAACCTACTTATTAAATATATAATTAAATACCACATGTATTATATATATACCACATGTATTAAATATATTTTAAATATAATTAAAATAAAACATAAAATTAGACCTACAAGGCACAGAGAGGTGGGACTGTGGCCAGTTGCTTTCTTTAGAGACCAAAATACTGAGGTCACAGGTCTCACCTGGTGTAATAATTCTACTTCTCTCACATCATTTTCTTTTGACGATGATGCTGTCAATTACTGTTGTCCTTTCCACCTTTGTGCACAGATCATCCAGAACTGTACGACTGTGACCTAGTAGGCAGACGCAGAATGACGGCTCTATTGAGACCTAGTCTCTAGCAGTGCCGCACATGACCGAGGGGGGAACAGCTGTCCCCAGCAGCTCCTCTTGGCAGTCAGCCCTTAAGGGAGAGGAGTCTTGGAGTTCAGTCTGACACAACAGCAGGCCATCTGGAGGCCCAAAAGGCCAGGCGGCGAATCACGATGGGTCCATTGCAAGAAACAGTGTGTGCGCCACAGGAGTGTGAATGCATTTGTATTGTGTTAGGGATTTTTCAGGTTATGGATGTTTTTAATTTAAAGGGACTGTTCACGCGAAACAGTGACATGGAGACTATTGGCTTCAGTAATCTTAGAGAATTTGATCTTGTAATTTTATATTTTAGCATTTAGAAGGAACTGAATAATTTGGTTTAATTATATATATATATTAAATAAATATAAAAATCTTATGTATTTAGAGGCAAAAATATACAAGATTTTCCCCCACATCCCAATAGTCTAGCACATGTGAAACCAACAGATAAACACGCCTGGGGCTACGCAGCATGATGAAGATTCGTAATAACTCACTCCCCCTAATTCTAACCTCGGGGTAAAGAACAGCTCCCAGGTTTACATGGGATTCAAAGGTCTTGTCAAATTGACATTTTTTAGGCTCTAAGCTTGGATCTCCCATTGACAATTTATGGATAAATTCCTTAGTGAATTCTTTAGTTGTTCCGAGCCATAATTTCTTCATCAGTAAAATGGGGAATCAAAGTTGTTGATCTTTCCGATTCATAAAATATTGTTTGCCAGAGGAGTTCATATTTTTTAAAAAGGTGCTTTGAAAAGTGTAAGGCCTCATACGTATGTAAGTAGTAGAGCTAGCTTCCATTCATTCATTTATTTTTATTGAGTGCAACAAAATGTGCACTCGATATTACATTGCACATTTACGTATAATTATATTATATTATACAGACTATGCTGATTGCTGGGGCCACATTAATGAACCAGATTTCCTGTCTGCGTGGCCTCTTTAAAGGGGACGAAGGAAACCGGAACGTTCCTGTGAGTTTCTACATGACTACTTAAATTGGTGTGTAATTTTAGGTAGGTGTGGAATGGAGGGTAATCATACGTTTCAGGGATCTGTCATAGGATGACTAGGAGAATCAAATGTGGTAATTGTTGTAAAATGTATAAAGTGCTGTACAAATGTGACCAGACTATGAAATATCAAGTGGGGAGAGACGAGAAGTTGGAAAAAGATTGAACCTTGGAAACAGTCACAAACTAAGGATTGGGATAAAGAAAAAAACATGTACAAGAAAGAAAAGTAGAAAATTGACAAAGATGGAAGTGGAAAATGAAACTAATACATGGGAAATATAAACGAATTGCACTAAAATATATTTTTTCAAATTTTTACCTAGTTCAGAAATTCCTAGGTATTATTCCAGCAATATTTCCTTCAAAATCTGGGTAAAAGTTATATTAAAAAAAGCCTCTTTGCTTTTACCTTTAAATTCTACATTAGTTTATTTCTAGCTTAAAGAAAGGCAGGTCAGTTCTACAAAAACAGTCTGCATTTGTTCTTTATCCTGAGCCTGTCCATCCAGCAAGTTCACTCAAAAAGACCTTTGCTCTGAACTTGGAGAAGGGCACAGGCCACTGTCAAAGAAGCATGCTACCTATATTTCTGCTTGTCTATGGGAGCATACATTCTAGCTAAGATTAACACCAAACTTCAGATTTCTAAAGAATAATTCTTGCTGATCTATATACCTAATGTTTCATTGCTTTTGTTGTAGGAAGTCAGACAAGATTGAAATGCTTTGTTGATGCAAGAACAAAGGTAAGCTAGGGAATCTGAAAAAAGTGGAGCAGTGTATTTTCAAGATGAGTATATCATTCTCCCCAATCTTTATGGTTCTGCTAGTCACATTTTGGTTGAAAATCTAATCTTGTCCTAAGGCTAAAAGTACAAATTGATAGTCTCTTGATAACGTATAGATACTTAAAGGCAAAACTATTTGATTATTTTTACTGTGAAGTGTAGAGAAACTGTCAATGTAATAAAAATAAATTAGTATGACACTGTATTTGAAGCTATCAGAAAAGTAAAGGACTTGTTTGTGAGTAATAGTTTTGCCGGTTCTCCTTCTTCTGTCTCCAGCATTTTGGCCAATGCTTTGTATTTCTTCTCTTGATTTAAACTCTAATCATTATCTACTTTGATTCACATATGAATCTCAAAATATGTTGCTGCAGTAAAACCCTTGACATTTAGGGCAAGTTTTAATAATCTGTCTTCTTCTGGAGTGACTCATTTTAAAGGAAAAAATGCTGAGTTATAGTCACACTTTCCATGCATGCATTATTCGGTGACAGATTTTCTCGGAGCATGAAGACTTCATTCTCAGAGCAAAAATGGGGAGGAACGGAGGTGCCAGGGACAAAGCATCTGCAGGCAGATTGTCTAGATGGGGAAGAGATTATCTTAAATTTATTCTTCAATCAAGAATAAGGGTAGAGAAACCCTTCTTCCATTGTCACTGTAGGAAGGAAAAGACAAATGAACACTTATTGCTTTGTACCTCTTCTTATACATCTTGCCAGAGAAAGATTTTCCTGGTCAAAGCATCTTTCCTAAATTTATCTCCTGAAGGACACTGCTATTTAATAGTCTCTTTGCAAGATTTTACTCTGGCATTCCAAAAAGAAAAATAACTCAGTGTGATATGTTTTATTTTCTTTTGAATAATTCTGGGAATAAGTCATGAAGATTTTGGTCAGCAAGGGTTCCAGACAGAATCTTGGAGATTAAGTTGCCAAATTAAGGTTACAGAAAACCTTTTCTGTGGTGGTTTAACGATTACTGTGTCAAGTTGAAAAGTAGCTTTATGGTTATTGCAGAGAATGAAATGTGGAATAAATACAGGTTTACTTATGCTCAGCTTTTGTATTTTAAAGTGAGAGGATTATCTTTTATGGAAAAATTTTAAAATGCTGAAAAAATTCCAGAGATGTGTGGTGAAGAGGTAGGATTTCTTTTCTGCAGCACAGACATCAGCTTTTTCTTTAGTCTACTTTGTTTTGTTATATGTGTACACACACACACTTGGTCTGGGTTTTTTGGGCCCCATTTTTCCCCTCAGTTTTTGAAGCTAACAGAAAAATGTTCATTCTTCTCGCAAAATTTCAATGTGAGGAAAATATTGGCAAACTCACATGTTACCCAGAAATAAACTGATCAGTAAGTATCTGTGTTCCTTTGGGAGTTAGAAAAATAAAACAAAAAGTTCTTTGTGTGCGTGTGTTCATTCCTTTTTCTCATTATTTTGCGTAATTTACTAGCTGTAATTTTTTAAACTGAAATTCATTGCAAACATCACTATCAAAAGTTGACTCACCTGTTAAGGTTTATGAACCCTCAACAATTAAATTATTATTAATTTTAAGAGTTTTGGTAGTTTCTATGAAAGGTCTCATTCTCTCCATACAAAATATGAAAGCAGAGTGAATAAGAATTGTTTCTCATTTTAAAAAAAATAATAAGCCTAGCTGTAAGCTTCACAGAGGGACCTGCATCGAAAGATCAATATATTTTTAAAAGGCTTATTTTCTGCCGGAGTCCTGGTTCCACCAGGACCTCGATGGATGCCCTTGCTCTCCCTGATGAGTTAGTTGGTGGTGACAGTGTTCTGACCTTAGCAGAAGTGGATCTCCATGGCTCCTTTTCTCTCGAATCCTCCGCTGGCTGTTATATCTGGCATACGACTTTGGAATGTTAGATCTGAGATATGAATGAACGAGATGAGCCGAATTTTCCTTTGTAGAAGAAATCAAATGTCCACCAGTCAGTCAGAGTTTCCTCAGTCTCTTTCTTCCCAAGTGAATAAATAGTCCATTTCTTGATTTTTACAAACTTAGTGTGTAATAGTCAGGAAAATACTTGTAAATTACTTGCTGAAAAGATTTTACTTTAACCAAAATTATGCAAGACTTTTTCCTTGGTTCAAGAGCTGGGGCCTCAAAGCAACATTACTTAGTCTGCCATTTTTTGATAGTGGACTTTCTAAACAAGTTGGACTTTTAAAAATAAAATTAGCCTTCCAATTTCATTTTTACTTAATTATTTATCTAAGGAATCCGGACCAACAGAGCTTTACCTTTTGCTCTTACATGCCTGAGTTTTTATTTTTGGTTTGCTGTTAGAACCTCAGTGCTTCAAGGACAATTTCTGTGTACGGATGGATACATCGGAAGGAAGTGCCTTTCCGAGGAAGTTGATGGGTGGTACTAAGGAGGCTGCAAGGGATGAGAATTTTCCTATGACATTCCCTTTATAGAACCTTTGACAATTTTGTTGTCGTTTCTGTCCACGTGCCTAGCTAAAAATCAGCCTCATTTTCTTTCTTCCATCGTTCTTTTTGGTTATAGGTATCAAGAATTTTAATGATTTATAAATACTTTTCCAAACTAATGAAATAAATGTGTCAAATATATATTTTTTTTTATTTTAAATTTTAAGAGTTATCCCCTGAGTTCATTTTCTTACCAAGCAAGCTGAAGGCAATTCTAGGATGGGTTCTATTTCATTAGTGTTGAAACATAGATCTCTGAAATTTTATGCTCTGGTACCCTATTACTTGGCCAGTACTGTTACCTCCAGGAAATCGTGACTTTAAAAACCCCCTTTGAACATTTTATTTATTTATTTTTAGACATAGGGAAGGGAAGGAGAAAGAGGGGGAGAGAAACAGCGTGTTTGCTTCTCATGTGCTCCCTACTGGGGACCAGGGCCATAACCCAGGCATGTGCCCTGACTGGGAATCAAACCAGTGACCCTTTGGTTTGCAGGTTGGCACTCAATCCACTGAGCCACATGAGCCAGGGCAAGAAGTTGTTGTTTTAACTTTTCTTGGTGAAGTTAAATTTGTATTTGTGGAGTTAACCAGAAGATTTAAACCAAGAACTCTTACCTCCTCTTTCTCAATTTAGAAATAGCAAAACTAAGAACAGACCACGTTTCTTCTTGTCCTGTTTTATTGCCCCAAATAGGCCAGTCCTCCCACTGTTCTAAAAGAGGTTCCACTCTGGCCCTGGAGCCAGTCCTTCTGTGCTTTCTCAGGCCATGTCCCATCCCGTGTGACTCCAACTCTGTTCCCTGTGGTAAGCGGCCAGAAATGTTCAGTCAGAAACTGATTAGCAGTACACATGTTATGCTCAGTGGTAGGACAGGGTTAGTGTCAGAGAAGGGGACAGCCCAGTTCTGGTTCCCAGAGTTGACCTGGGCACACGAGATATTGGTTGTCTTGTCACAGGATTGATTTGAGAATTTACCCACTGCCTCCTTCGACACTCTTTCTCCATGGTTTGGAGAAATGGGTGGAGCTAAGAACATAGGTGGGTGGAGCTAAGAACATAGGTGGGTGGGGCTGCAGTGGTTGGGCAGCATCAGAGATGAGTCAAGAGAGGAAATTGTGATCAGCCAGTAGAATGGGCCCTGGAAGTGAGTGGCCCAATTTTGGAATCAAATGGAAACAATACATAGAAAGGGTGAGTTATAGTTTTTTCAATTACATTTTGTATTCATATATAAAAAGAATGGGAGGAAATTTTTAACCTGCAGAATCAACTCTTGGTTTGCCACATGAGGACTGTACTCTATAAGGACACTTTTACAGCGAGGCATAGTTTTGGGTGTCTGTGGCCTTCTGGCTCTCTTGCTTGCATGCTAATATTCTGATTTCAGTACATTCAGGGAAAATAAATTAATTTTAGTATTATCCTAATCAAAGCACAGGAAGGTAGATCTGTTGTAATAACATAATATGTTATAATCCAAAGCTGAATATATTTGTATCCTGCTTTAGGCAACTCTAATATGTTAATAGATAGTTACAAAAAAATCAATTGGAGGATAGTTATTTGCTTTACGAAATTTTCATCATAAGGTTTCTATTTAAAAAATCTCAATTTCCTCTAGGATATTCAAAATCTGATTTGGCGTACTAATATTCCATCCGCACACACACTTATCCTGATTAATAACCAAGTGAGACTTATTAATGAATAGGGATAAATATGCTCTTTGAGTTTAGACTTAAAAAATGTCGCTGTTAGATGAAGCTGAGCACTGTGGCTTTTCAGCAGATCATGAGGCTAGTTTTGTGAACCGAAAGCTGCCTGTAGGACACAGTGTGACCCAGAGGCCCCCCAGACGGGAATGCAGTCTGGGCCTCAGTCAACAGCAACTCAGGTCCAGAATGAGAGTGTCAGCAACACCACAGAGGCCATCCCTGGGTACCTCCTGACCCACTTTACTGGGGACCTGACAAGCTCAGTGGGTGCCTGGAGAGGCAGGTGTTGGGGTGGGGAAGAAGCTGGGGCGCCATCCCAGTCATGAGGGGTGAAGACAGAGAGGATGTTAGGCTTGAAGAAGAGAAGGCAGTGATGGTTCCTTAAAAGAAGCGATGGGCTTCTTGTGTAGGAGCTGAGCTGAGTTTGTTATTGTTCCGGCTTTGGAATTCAAGGTGGGAATCGTGGGGAGGGAATCGTTTTCCTCTTCCTCACAGTGCATCAGTGCACGTGTGCGTGTATGTGTTTATTTTTAGAGGATTCTCGTGTAAGAAGTTCGGAGTCTTCCACAGTTCCTTCCACTGATGGATTAGATTAATCCCATCTGGTCAACTGCACAGCTGTGATTAGTTGTTACTTACACATATGCATTACTTGTTATGTGTCCGGAACTGTTCCAAACACTAAAAATATCAACTTATTTCACTTATTTTAATAATCTCACAACTTTTATAGTTTCTTGCTCCGGCCCGCAGAGCAATCAACTGGGGCTCGACCACCTACCTAGAACAAATGAGTTGGGGGGACAAGAGGCGCGAAGAAAGGCTGCAAAACAAAAGATTCTGATCAAGCTGCAAACTTTATTTTTCCGAACTGGGTATATATATAGGGGGGGAGGGAGAGGAAGGAGATTAGGTTGCTTGCTATTGGCTAGCTTGTGACAAAGAAGGGCCCGCTTATTGATTACTTGGGTGCAACTGGTACTCGTGGACACCTCATGTGCCTGTAGCTGATTGGCTTGGGGAGCGCATGCACACCTCATGTACCTGTAGCCGATTGGCTTTGTGGAGCGCACAGGTTCCTGTAATCAATGCAATGTTTTTAGCTAGAAGCCAGGTGTAAGTTTCCCAACAGTTTCTTAAAACAGATGTAGATACTGAGGCCCAGAGATGTTAACTTGCTTGCACAGAGTAACACAGCAAAAGCCAGATCTTCACCCGGGCTGTCCGCCTCTTTATTTTAGGAACATGAGGTCTGTCCAGAAAGTAGCTAGCCACGTACTAAGAAAATGGAGACATTTACTGAAGAAGATACAAGATACAAGAAACATTGTCCATAGGACAGTGACGTCTCAGTCTCCTTCAAAGAAGGCATCTTGGGACCTCAAACAGTTCTCCTAGCATCTCTTTCAAAACTCTTTCAAAACTAGCATCGCTGTTCAAAACTCTGCAAAATCCTTTTTTGGAATTGCCATCAGCTGCCCTGTCATATTTTCCTGAATCTCATTGACTATAAGAAATCTCTTCATTTTTAAAGGTGATTTTAATTTTGGGAATAGTCAGAAGTCACAAGGCACCAAATCTGGGCTGGAGGGGGATGAGTTACCTGGGTGATTTGATGTTTCACCAAAAAACTGCATGAGACATGATGCATGAGCAGGCGTATTTGTCATGATGAAGCTGCCAATCATCAGTTCAGTTGCCCACAGATGTGGCTATTTTCATTGCATCTCTCAACTGACAAAGAACACTGAGGTAGTACTCCTTATTAATTGTTGTCATGATGGACAACACTTTTCCAATAAAAAAACATAGTTAACACAGGCTTGATCTTGCTGCAACTTTGCTGCGCCTCTTCAGGCGTGGAGAACCGGGAGACTTCCTTTGGGACGACTGGGCCTTCCTTTCTAGATCACAGCCATAGCTCCACCATTCATCTCCGATTAAGACCTTCATGAGAAAATCTGGTTCATTGATATAGTGTGCTTTCTGCTCTGGTAGCAGAAACTGAGGGACGAATTTTGCCGTGACACCTTTCATGCCAAGATCCTATATCAAAATCTCGGACACGATAGCTTTTGGAATCCCCAGATCAGCCTCTGGTTCTGGCACTATTAGTCACTAATCTTTGTTGATTGCAGCCTGTACACTCTCAACATTCTCAGGTGTTCTGCTTGTTGCAGGCCTTCCTGAATGTGTATCACTTTCAACAGGTTCTCAATCATATTTGAAGTGTTTGTGCCACACTTTTATTTGTGCTGCCTTCAGTGCATCATTCCCGAAAGTCTTCTGAATCACCCTAACAGTTTCTGTGGAGGAATGTTCAAGCTTAATGCAAAATTTGATGCAGATTTGTTGCTCCACTTGCTCAGTCATGTTGAATGCGTTGGCCACACAGTGTACACAGGCTCACTCAGTGGCATCTACCACCTGCACCGACAACTACAGTGAAGTCATCATTGTCCATGCATCTGCATTCCAGTCCACCCTCCTTGGCTGCCAGGTTACTTCAGTGTCATGCAAACCATTCTCATTATAGTACCAATGGCTCAACTTTTCTGGACAGACCTTGTATGTGTCTTGAGGATTATATTATGCTTGACTTATGTATGTGATGTCTCCATTCTTGTCATATTATTGAGTTATCACCTGCAAATGACTTTTATCTTTATTATTATTATGATTTAAAGTTTTTCTTATCTGGGAAGGGTTTTGATTCACCTCAATGCACATATACATGTTTTGCTAAAAAACAAATATATTGTTTTGTGTCCCCTGTGATCTAAGTCATTATAAAATAGTAATTTGGATGACTTGAATACTTTTTCATATCAGCCCCCTCCCATGGGTATATTTTGGAGAATTTTGAAGGATATGACATCTCTCACAATTTCTTCCTTTCTACTCCTTGTAATTTCTTTATAATCACAGTCTTACATTATTTCTCTGTGACTTGGAAGGAATTTTTTCCCCCTAAATTTTAACTCCCTAACTCCATGTCAGGGTGATTTCAGTACTCTCCAGTACTGAAAATCAGTACTGAAAATCCAGTACTGAATGCTGTCTGCTGTTCCTTCAGTTCAAACTCAAAGGCCTCATCTGTTCGCAGACAGCTGGAACACACCCTCAACAGCCTTCCCAGTGTTTGTGTTTAGTTCGTGAAGCAGAAAATGGAATAGGTTCTGTAGCTTTCAAAACATCTCCCCCCAAAATGCTAGTTAATACCCTAGCTTTCAAAGGCCGACAAAATTTATCTTTATGCTGGCAGAAAGAATATATTTTCTTTTTTTCAGTCTTATGTAGAAGGTATTTACTGACAGTATTATTTAGCCAAGATGACTATAATTTTTCATATGATATTAAACAGACAAACTCTTGTTTCCAGAATTAGAACTAATTTTATAAAGAAAAATTTATCCATCATTTAGTCTAAGCTCCAGTTTTTTTCTTTTTTTGCTGAACTGGTTGAATAATTTTAGATCTGAAGAAATATTATCTTAAGAACATCAACAATTTAAAAATAGTTTAAATGTATTTATTCCAGTTTACAATTTGGCTGCTTAACAATAACACAAAATGACAATTGGATTCACTCCTATCAGTATTCATCAGTATTCATAAATCCAGTTTCATTGTGTGTACAGAGGTAACTAGACTTCCCTAGAGAGCAGGAAGTGGCTAAGGACTGATTGGGCAGAAAGGCCTTTGGAAAACCACTGGGACCTGGAAAAACTGGCCCAGATAATACAACTGAAACAGTGGAGAGAGACAAGCAATGGGAAGATGAATGCCTCATTCCCAGTGACAGTGAAGAGGAATCTTGGGAAGTTCATGTCTGAGTAATAAGTGGCCACAATACCAGGTACACTGATCACCCAGAAGGTGGCTTTTTGGAAGGCACGAAATAAAAAGCCTGCAGCATGAGTGGCTAGAAGTAGAATCTGCACCTGAGAACGTGAAGATGGACTGGACCAGTTAAGACCTTGCAGGGAGGACTCGCTGGTTACTTTCAGGATCCAGCCTATGCTGGGGAAGGTGGCAGACTGAGCACGTAGGAGCACAAGTGCTAGGGACCCAGGGTTATCCTAGGAAAAGAAATGAGGCATCAGTGGCAATGAGTAAATATGAGTGCTGAAGACTGGTATCTCTCAGGTGGTATAATGGTGTAAAGAGTCTGTAAATGGATGAGTCAGGAATGCTTTTGGCTGCATGTACTAGAAAAACCTGAATGTGATGTCAAAATTGTGAAGGGGTTTATTTTCATACATGATGAAAGATCTGTGGGTGGGTTGTTGCCAGCCCTGGTTCAGGGGCTCTGCAGTGTTAGTGTGATGTCTCTGATTCTTTTGAAATGTCCTTCATTGGCCAGGGACGCCTCCCGCTGCCCAGCCACCATTTCAGCAGGAAGGAGAAGGAAGAAGCCTTTGCCTGCTACACTGTGTTGTGTGGACACTCCAAGCAGGGAGAGGACCTGGGGAAGAGGCCGGAGTGGGGCTGTGTCACTCAGGCAGCTGCATCCGCCCCGTGGGTGCTTTGCTGTAGCCAGTCTCTGTCATGCAACCTCTTGAGAACTTTTTCTTCTCTCGTATTCCAAACACTCCAAGAAGTGCTGGAAAAGGAGGAGGTGGGTGTGCATATGGAATATCCTGTGATATTCCATGAAACTATGTTCTGAGAATTAATGAGATAATGAACGATGGTGCCTTGTAATAGTGACTATGATAATGCCAACAATAGCTAGCACATACAGCTTCCTATGTGCGAAGCTCTGATTTAAATGCTGCATATAATTTACTTTTTACCATCTCATCAACAAAATTCTGAGGGAGAAGCTAGTATTATTATTCCCATTTTGCACTCAGGGGAGCTGAGAACTGGAGCTGATATAATGACACATCCGTAGTCATCTAGCTAGCAGACAGGGAACCCAGGGTCAGGCCTTGCAGTCTGCCCCAGGGCGCATTTGCTTCACCACTGTTCTACCTGCTTTTTTAATTTATATACATATATTTTTAAGTATTAAATTTGCCCCTTTAATATTATTCTGTTTTATCACATTATTATTTTTCCTAATCACTACTTTATCCTAGGGTCCTGAAAAGGACCCTAGAATGACCCTAAAAAGGGTCATCCTAGAAAGGACTCTAAAATGAATATAAATATGGTCATGTGCCCCATCTCCAAAAAGTGTTGTCCTTGCAAGAAAAATGATTTCTGCACAGGACAATGAGAGACAGTATCCAAACATGGGGTGGTGGGCAGGCTGAGGCCACCAGAATCTGGTTTCACCCATTTCGAAATGCCCGGCCCAGAGAGGCACCGTTGGGGAACTCAGTGTGCGGAGTTCAGGTTGGAAGCACGACATATTTAAAAGGTAGGCAGTTGAATGATTCTCACTGCAACCTTGGGTACAAAGCCCGCCTGAGCCAAACAAAATTACTTCCAGCTGATGGTGTTTTTTTGTGTTTTTGTTTTTCCCTGTGTTAATGATTTTGAACATCTAGAGTAAATAATTAATTTTTTTACTGAGTTAAAATTTTACAAAATTCAAGTCAACCAGCTTCTCATCGATCAAAATTGAACAAAAATTTGTGTGAGTGTGTGTGTGTGCACGTGCATGTAAGTATAAAGCAAATAACTAAATGAGTTGGTTGCAAATGAAAGAAAACTACTTAATATTTTAAACTAAGGTATTAAGAGTAAAGAAATAACAAACATGTATGTTTGCCTGACATCACGAGTTATAAATGGATGAAAAGCGAAGTTTGCTGGAAAGCGAAGTTAGCTGGACAGTGAAGTTAGCTAGGAATGGGAAACAGCAGGCTCCTGTCCTCAACCGGCCTGTCATTCCACGGCACTTTTGATCCTCTTTCCCTCTTATTACTGTATCTTGATGCCTCAGTGGAATTTGTCATGTGGTGTGGTATGAATTGGTGGCTGCATGGGGACATATCCATCTCATATCCAGAGTTTTCTTGGCCATTTGGAATCAGGAGATAGAATCTTGGCTGGCAAGGATTTATCTCAGAGATCATTCTCTCCAACATCCCTCTGGAGAAATGATGCATGAAATATTGAAATCAGCAGCTAAGAAACCGTGTTGATGAGGATTCTAGGGCATTTGATGTGGTTTGGTTCATGCAGAATCTAAGCTGTTTTTACTTTGCATATTAGATCTTGAAAGCTGCACGAAGTCTTTGAAGCCTAGATGTTCTCCATTTGCCTTTAGGCTAAAGTCCAAGGTCCTTTGGACACTTACACCTAGCAAGAGGTCATTACCTTTGAGGAAGAAACATCATCACTTCTCACCTCTTACTCTGCAGAACTACCTCAGCTTCATCCACATACCCTGATATCGGTTACCTCTTCCTTCCTCCATACATGTGTCCCCCCACCTAGAATATTAATCTTCGTCTTTCACTTGGCAAATTCCTTTGCTAACTCTAGGGCTAAGCTCAGGCATCACCATCTTCCAAAAGGCCTCCTTGATTGCTTTGGGTTGATTTAGGCACTGCTTTCTTCCTTGTGTTCCAATAATGTTCTCAGTACATGTGTTCCAGTGCTGTGTGATCCACATTTTATTACAATAATCTGTGTCTTCTTCCACTAAGACTGGAAATAGTCTATCAGTAGGGACATGTCTTAGTCATCTTTGTATTTCTGGGGCCCACTACAGGACATGTTGTTAATTCTCAATAATATTTATGGACTTTATGAAGGATAGGAAACTACCCCTGAACTTTCCTACTGCAGTGTATGAGGGTATTCCATGCAGAGGCGGAATGTAATGGCTTTGAAGTTGGTAGAAACACCCGCATATGCAGGAGCTTTATATGATTTCATCTGAGCATCATGGTCCTGGATTTGGCGACCAATACATTTTGGTCAATAGCAGCTGTCTGTAGCTACAGGATTTCATTTGATTAGTTTTACTGAGTGACAATGATATGAAATGTTTTTACTTACTTTGTAGTTGATATCTAATATTACATTGTCTTGCTTTTATTTTTGATATTGATTTTCTCTAGGTATTTAATATAGACCAGTATCTGTCTATACAGCATGTTACTTTGCAACCCCTGTATTGGGTTCAGCATTGGAAGTTTTAACACCAACAAAGCATAAATAAATGTAAAATTTTGCCTGGTTTCTAGACTCAGATTTGTAGGTTTTATGTATTATGTAGTTTTCCATCAGAGATCAAACACCAAATATTTGTTGAATTTATTATGTGCAAAGCCCCATGGCCAGTACAAAAGCATGTAAGCGATGGGAGACAAGGCAGAAGTACTTGAATGTTAAGGGTGAAATAATGGTTAAATAATAAAACAAGGACCCTGAGTGAATGTTCCTATTTTGAATGGATATGTAGCTAGACAAGTGCTATACAGGGAGGGGCAGGGGGGCCCTAGGTCTGGGGAGATCTGCAAAGGTTTGGGCAAGGAGAGGCTCAGCTGGGACTTCGAGAAGTGCAAATGCTGATTTTAGGCAGAAAGAAGAGGGGAGGGCATTGCAGATGGTGGGAGGGAGTTGGAAGGGCAAAAGCCTGGCAGCTGAAGTGGTCCAATTTGGTGGGAGCTGAGTACCCATGGAGGGGCTAAGGCCACAAAGGGAGAGCAGCCTTGGAAAAAGTTATTCTAACACCGAGACTGATAAAAGCAGTTTGCTGGGTAGTACTTCTCAGACTTGAGTGTAGCTGCAGGCTCTCCTGAGGGTCTAGTTAAATTGCAGTTTCTGATTTAGTTGGTCTGGGGGTGAGGCCATAGATTCTGCATTTCTTATACGCTGTTAACCACAGGCTGCACCTTGAATATTAGGGAATTGAAAAAATAGGGGAAAAACTATGAAGATTTAATTGGAAAATTTTTAATGACAATTATTATATAACTGACTATTTTGGGGGTTTTACATGGCACTTTGGGGGTGTGAAAGAGTTACAGTTTCTAAAGGTGCATAATATTCAGCCAGGGAGCCTCGCAGAAAAGTCTGTGTTTAGTGTGTAATGATGCAGTTCCAGGGGGAATAGAAAATTGGGTTGTTTTTTAAATAAAATATCATGATAAAATATACTTTACTGAATGTTAGGCAAATTTAAAAACCTGGAGGAATTACTTGTTTAGATCCAGCCAGGATATCTTCTTTGTATTTTTCTATTCAAATAGTCATTATTTATTATTATTATTATTTTATAGAGAAGAAGGGAGAGAGAGAGAGAGAGAGGGAGAAAGAGAAAGAGAGAAAGTTCAATTTATTGTTCCACTTATTTATCACTGGTTGATTCTTGCATATGCCCTGACTGGGGATGGAACTAGTAACCTTGGAGTATCCAGATGACGCTCTGACCAACTGAACTACCTGGCCAGGGCTAAGCAGTTATTGTTAACATGTGGAAGGGCACTCAGTCCTGTGCATTTGGGGGGTTAAATCATAACCCTGGTTGATCATAAGTACTGCCTGTGGAACTTTAAAAACTACTGCTCTGCCCCCGACCAACAAAATCAGAATTTTGGGGCTGGTGCCTGGGTGTTAGTCATTTTTAAAGACTTCCGGAAGATTCAAGCATGCATCCAGGATTGAGGTCTGCTGAGTTAACTGGCCAGATCAACCAACCCAGAATTACAGTGTCGGAACAGGGCACTTGGGCTAATATATTATGGGCTTGGCAGGATTGAAACCAGAAGTCGGTGCTGAGGTTCTGCCTGCTCTCCAAGAGGCAGAACGCCGGGGCCCTACCTCCACGTGGTTCTGGTTCACTGGGGAAGCTACAAACAGACGGAGGTGGTGTCAGAAGTGTGCTAGAGATTGGGGCCACTGGTAACTAGGGAAGTAGGCAAAGTAACCAGAGATATGGAGTGGGTGCAGTTGCTACGGGGAGGCAAAAGCATCCTGGCAGATGGTGCCTGACATCTCCACGGCATGCATCTGTTTTTAACAGGCCAAGTGTGTTCTTGCAACACAGTCTTCCAACTGCTATTCAGAGTACAGAGCCCTTGGATATGGACAGGTAACGTGAAGACGGGTCCTGTGGACAGAGATCAAAGACGAGCTTCTAGGGGATTCTCAAAAGTCGGAAAGGGTGGTAAAACAGGAGGAGATACCCAGTACACACTTCGGATGCTTTCTAACCTCCCTTAGTGGCACTGTGGTGAAGTCCACACACTCATTGCCCAAGGCTGTGACAGTGTATGGTCATTCATAAAACACAGATTCTGGTTTCCAGATTCTTGCCTTGTGTTCATGTGAAATATGAGCTGATGGGCCCTGGCCAAGTGGCTCAGATGCTTGGAGCATTGGCTTGTACACCAAAGGTTGCCAGTTGGATTCCAGTCAGGGCACATGCCTAGGTTGTGGGTTCGATCTCCTGTTGAGGCACATGTGTGAAGCGACCAATTGATGCTTCTCTCTCACACTGATGTTTCTCTCTTTCTCCTCTTCCTCTCTCTCTAAAACCAATAAAAACATATCCTTGGGTGAGGATAAAATATATATATATGAGCTGATGGTGTAATGGCTTTGCCCAAGATATTTATTAGGTTTTAATGAGTTTGCTATTGGAATATCCCAAGTGGAAGAATTTTGGCACGGAACAAATCTTTCAAAACAAAGTGAAACTAGATGGCTTAGCTTAGTTTTTTCCTTTTGAGATACAGACATGTTATTTCGTATAAGAGGTAGGTTCTTATTTTTGTAGGATTTATTCTGGCAAATGTTTAAAAATATTCACATCTACCAGCACCAACACCCTTGAAGTGAACTTGAGGACCCAGCTCCCATTTCTAACTACATCTGCATGGGCAGAGATGCTGCTGCTGCTGCTGATGATGATGCTGACGATGCTGATGACTTGGGTGCTATTGAAATAAGAGGAGTACAGTCGCTATGGGGCAGACAGATTTGACATGTTCCTTCTCCTCTAGGGTCCCAAGTAGAACAACCAGGCAATAAGATAAAGAAAAGCACTTTCCGAGCTGTGGAGGAGTTAGGCAAACAAATGATTATCTGCTCTCAGTTTGAGACTGAAATAGGCACAAGCCTTTATTCTTGGCAAAAGGCTTTGGCTCGTAAAATCTGTTTTTCCCAGAGATTCATATGAGCCCTCCTAACACGGGACCCTAGATGTGACATCTTTTAGGGCAGGAGAAAATAGCTGAGACTTTGGTTTGTTGAAATGAGTGTGTGCAGGAGCTGGGCTGCAGCAGCCCACCTGCCTTTGCCCTTCGATGTGCAGGGGCTGCCTGGAGGCTGGGCAGGACCCTACCATAGGCTTGCTGGGGTGGGGTGAAGGCTGGAAATGAGCAGTCAAGCTTCAGTAAGGGAGGCCAGTTTTGATGAAAAAGTTTAAGGATGGGGGGGAAAATGGATGACGGTTTGTTAAACCATCAGCTACCAACTTTGCTATTCAATTTGCTATTCAATTTACGGCCAACTGTAAACCCTGTCATTCCTTGGTTATGAGGGCTTGGCTATTTTATTTTTTATTTTTATAAATCCTCCTACAGTTGAGAAGAACAAAGCCACTCAAAAAGTTATTTGGCAAGAAAGGTTTGGGTCAGCTGCTTTTTTTTTTTTAAGAAATGTGTGTTTCTGCCTTGCAGGCTCAGACAAACCCACACTGCGGAGGACATCCATTGTCACAACTGCCCTTCTACTTTTATTGAAGCATTAGATTTTCCTTATGAAAGTCTGGTACCTAGGATAATGTGAGACTAATGAGAGTTTAAAGTGTTCTCTCTCCAGGGACTGCTTTTCACAGGAATCCTAATCTTGGGCCATAGGTGAATTCCAAGTCCAAGTAGGGGCTTTCACTTGCCAGCTCCCCATTCCTACGACTTGGAAAACTTCTCCAAGGGCAAGTGGGAGGTAGTGAGGCCAACTCCTGCTATTTGTTTTAATGACAGAGCCTTTGTGGGTTATGGTGCTGCCCTCTTTGCTCTTCTTGTGCTAGTGGAGTTTTCTCTTTTTCTTTCTTATCCTCCTGCCTAAAGCGAGTCCATGAAGTCCTGAGACTCCTTGAAGAAAATTGATTTGAGGCTTCAAGGAGTGTGTAAATCCCTGAAACTGCAGCAAACATTTTGGTTTATTTTTCAAAGATTCATTAGTCCACACCTTCCCCGACTTCCCACGAATACCACAGATGCTCCACGGTGGCATTTCAGGGAGCAGGTGGCAGGTGGAAGAAATTATTGAGGTCTCTGGGGTCTTCTTGGTGCATGCGGGTCACTGGTCGGGTCCTGCCAGGACCTGCTAATGCCCAGTCATCCATTAATGTCATCCACAGTTGTTCTCTGTCAAGTGTACCCTCAGCATTCACCCTGAATCTCTTAATTGAGCCTCACAGCAGCCCTGGGAATCCTCAGATTGATGTCTGGAGGATTCAGCACTCTTCCAGTTCCAAGTTAGTTTATACAGGAGAGAATATTTATTGGCTCTCCTGAATGGGATATTTAGGGGGATGAAGTGGGACTTCAGAGATGATTCTGCTAACGTCATCAGAAATTACTTTCCTTCTCAAAGACAAAGATGGCTACCAGGAATGTAGGCTTTTATTTCACCAGTTTAGTAGCCACACTGTAGAGATTCCCTCTTACCCTTCTTCACCTCCTCACCTGACAGCTCTAGAGTATGTACCAGAGAATGCATTTATCAGCACCGTGTCACTCATGCTTCCTTCACTGTGGCCAGGGGAATGGTCAGGCTTAGGTGACATGCTCGCTTCTGGAGCTGGGGGACAGGGTCAAGCTTCTTTAAAATGTATGGACTGAGAATAGGAAGGAGGTTGGGACATGAAAGGAAACTAGTGCTGTTCCCAAAAGGAAAGGAAGGGATGCCGGGCAGACAAAAGCAATGGGTATGCACCGTAAACCCTTCCAATGCAGGGACGTCCACCATTTTCAAGACGGACAGGATCCTTGAACATTTCATAATGAAGACGGAATTTATAATTCCCTGAAGTTATATGAAAACAAGAAGTCCAGCTCATGTGTAAGATGTTTCTTGTTACAGGGAGAGGATCATGGCTTTTATCAGCTTCCCAGCTACAAACACTGATTGAGTCTCTTCGTTTTTTCAGATGAGAAAACTGAGAACTCAGAAACTCCAGGTGACTTGCCCTGCAAGACACTCTGCCCAGCACTTGTCAACAACCTCAGGGTTTTCTAGCAGGACACCACCCTCTGGATATAATGTTAAAAATAGGCTGCCATGGTCAAATACATTTGGAAAACACTTTGTATAGTACCACTTCTAGAGATTCACAGGCATTTACTGAGGCATATTCGAAGCTCTGAGAAATCTAATCCTAAAGAAATATGTTTAACTCTGCATAACCCAAAAATCTATTTGAACACTTCTCCCCTCCCCCCAGGAGTCACCTGAACACACTTTGGGAAACTGTGTTGTAGCACTGTCTCTCCTTTAGGCTGCCGCGTGCCCCCTGGGCCCTGTTGGGTATCCAGGACACCTAGTTTCCACTGCTGTGCGCCCCCTATTTATCTGGTTCAGTATCCGAGATTCCAGGGCAAAGTCACTTTCTCATTTACGGAAGCTTCTCCCTACTGCACTCCTGAGTTTCATTACACCACATTTGCTATAGCAAAGCAGTGAGACGGGTGCTTCCGGCTCTACCCGGAGGGAAGGGAGGGCCACAGTTCAGTGCCAGGCCCTTGGCAGGCCTTGGTGAGGGCCATGTGCCTGGGATGTGGGCTGTGTCTGCAGGGCTGTTCTGTACACACTTGTGTAGTAAGAGAAGCTGCTTCTGTTCTCTTTCCCTCTCAACCCACCACCCACTTCCTCCCAGATCCTCTCCTTCAGCATTTCCCCCCCTTCCCCCTGGGGCTTTGGTTCCAGTTCTGTAGACCTTTCTCCTCTCCTATTACTTATATGCTTTCTCAGTCAATAATAATAATAATAATAATAATAATAATGGTAGTCAATATTTACTGGGAGCTTACTATATGCCAGGAACTGTCCTAAGCATTTTAGGTGGATCCGTCATTAACTCTTTATAACAACATGATGTGCTGGGTACTATTCTGTGCCCGCTTTATAGAGACAGATTCATATAATGTTTTAAATCCAGGGGTTTGCACGGCTCTGATGGATATAGCAGAGAATAAAATAAATATTTGCCTATGATTGAATTTATTCCCTTGGGACAGCTGGCTAAGATGACCACTAGGTACTGTATCCCGGTGAAAATATTAGTGGCCACTAAGGACGCAGCGTATTCCTCCCCGAGAGGTGTTCTGCTCCTATCAAATACTGTGGGAGGAAGGATGTCTGTAATGTGAAAGGGATCGTGATGGGCATTTTGACCTGGAGTGGAGGATGAGGAGATGACCATGAACTAGGGAACCTTCTCTGTCCCCTTAAGGAAGACTAGCCATGTGACCACTGAAGGTGGGGCTGCCCCTTACAGGCCCTCCACCTCTGCCTTTTTTCTCCTGGGCATTTCTAACGTGGCAGGGTCAAGTGTACTGCCAGTGGGAGCACACACACACACACACACACACAGACAATGCTTACAGACCCATTTTTACTAACCCTTTTGGCCCATAAAAAACTTAGGAGTTCTTTTCAATTCCCTAGTTTGTTTTGGCTGGGGCTAATTTGAATAAACATGGATGTGTCTGCTCATACGTGAGTGTGCTGTCTATGCTCCTTTCTTTATGGTCTTTTCATTCCATGGAGGAAGCCTGTGCTCTGAGGTGACCCCTGGCCGGGCAATTCATGCAAAGCAGTTGGTGGCCGAGTGTGGCCTGCCCAGGTTCTCACATGTCAAATGGGGATTTGGGCTTCGGCAAGCCGGGTGAGGGCATTCCTTCAGATTTACTAAATGTC
Organism: Artibeus jamaicensis; assembly: GCF_021234435.1. Lineage (NCBI taxonomy): Eukaryota > Metazoa > Chordata > Mammalia > Chiroptera > Phyllostomidae > Artibeus > Artibeus jamaicensis. The sequence goes on along the minus strand of NW_026521823.1, from coordinate 21,868,559 downwards.
CTTATCGTCTCTGCCACTTTTTAAATATAAATTGCTCCTGTTTGGCAGAGTATAAAGATTACCTGCTATGCGGTTATGAGACTTTAGGTCAAGAAACCAGAATAAGGGGGTGGGGAAAGGGGAAAGTGTCTGGTGAGTGCTGGCTGATGTGAGGCGGGGACTGGGCTGGGCTGGGGATGGATAGAGACCAGGAGAGGCCAGTGTCCAAAAGGAGAAGGTAGAGGACACTTAGGAGGTTTTGAAGTTACGCGCTTCCTATGCTTTACCTCCTTGAGTATATTATATACTCATATACCCTACATTTCAGAGACCGTGGTAAAGCAGAAATTGTACTCTATCTAAGTAGCTGGTTGATGGTTTACTGCGGGGGGGGGGGGGGGGGGGGGGGGAGGGTTCCAGGCTGCTGCCTCCAGGCAGAAAACTGAGGAAGGAATTTTTGTTGAGTTTTGTCCTTCTCCAAAAGATATGTTGAAGTCCTATCCCAGGACCTCAAATGAGGCCTTATTTAGAAGCAGACACTTCGGAAAGTTAAGTTAAAAGGAGGCCATTTTAGCGGGGGCCCTGGTCCAATGGGATGCATGTCCTCATACAAAGGGGAAGTTTGGATGCAGAGAAGGCCGTGCACCGGGTGGGGGGAGCCTGGGACAGGAGACTCAGGGATGCGGCCGTGTGAAGGTGGAGGCAGAAGCCAGAGCGACGCTGCCACGCCTCGAGGAAGGTCTGGGGCTGCCAGAGGAGGGAGAAAAGGCCAGGAAGGGTCCTTCCTCGACCGGTTTCAGAAGAAGTGTGGCCAAGCCGACACCTTGGTTTTGTATTTCTTGCCTCCAGAGCTGTAAAGAAATGAGCCTTATTGTTGCAAGTCACAGAGTCTGTGGTACTTGGTCGTGGCAGTCCCAGGACACGAACATCAGGGGAGAAGGGACATTTGACATTTGCGAAGACTTCCTACGTGCCAGACGCTGGGGTAACGGTGTCCGTATTCAGTGCTGCTTTTTACCCTTAGGTGGGGTAGGCGTTGTTCTGGCCTGAGACTTTACTTCTTAATAATTTACAGTGCTCACTAGTCTCTCTGATGCTTATCTGAAATTGTCATTCCCTGCTCTGTTACACTAGATTGGAAAATCTTTATTCGACCTCATTACAATGTCCCGCATCTATTTCCGCCGATGTCTCTGGGTTTGGTATCTCCTGAATCAGGTTTTAGCCTGGGGCAGGACATGTGTATTTCAAGAAATGTCTATGGAAAAGAAAATTTTGATGTGAGAGACACAATAATGAACTATTATCATCATGGGTCTGATAGCTTTTTCTTTGTACTAACATATAAACGTATTGAATTGTAGGAAAGTCTAACCCAGAATTGGAAGAATGTAGGACCATCAGCCTCGTTATCTTCGTAAAAAACATAATTGGTTTATTGCATTGAGACTGGTTCTTTTCTAGAAATGGTTTGAAGCAAGTTAAACAGGCACGCCCCTCATTTGCATATCCAGTTCAATTAATTAGTAGCCTTTACATTTCACAAATAGTTTCTTACTTTAAAGAAAGTAGATACACAATAAAGTAACGACATCCAAGTTTTAATAGTAATAGAAATAAGGGGTAACACATATTTGAATAGAGATCAAGGTAGGAAGAAAATACAAAATGCTCATACGCAAAGTAGGTCTCATCAGAAGAAACCACAGTCATTTGAAGAGCGGAAGGTTTAATGTAAAAAATATTAAAGTCAACAGGGGATTAAAACAATAAGGGGCTGCCCTAGAGAAGCAGAGAGAACCCTAAGAATGTCGGGGCGCTGAGCAGGAGTGGGAGAAGGACTCCCGTGGAGCCGAGCGCCAGACCACCTCCCCGAGAGCACAGCTGCGGCTGAGCAATCGCTGTCATGCTGTGCGGTGAGCATCAGCCAGAAGTGGTTTGGGAGAATCGGCTGTACGTGTTTCAGATTAGACTCTTTCTGCGGAGACCAGGATTCATTTCGTATGTGGAAGAGGAGCTCGGTGGCACGCTAGTGGTTCAGAGCACTGCCTCTGGGGCCGGCCTGCCTGGGTTTGATTCGGGGTTTGTCTCTTGCTTGTCGTGTGGCCCTGGCTGACTTACACAGGCTTCCCTTCTGTGAAGTGGGAATAATAGCATTTTCTCGATGCAGTTGCCATAAGGAGTTGTGAGCTCTTGGACTGTACCTAACCCCTACTCAGCACTATTCCGATTAAAATATCAGGCCAGTGTCCCCAGATTAATGACAGCTGCTGAGGTGTTCGCTCTGCTTCTGCCAGCATGCTTGCTGGGGAGAACAGACCGCTGACTTCTTCCTCCCTGGCTCCCCTAAGAAAGATGTCCTACTTAAGAAAATGCACAAGTGCCAGCATGTGGAGCAGGGCCGTGCTAATAAGCAAGAGCACCCATAGTCACTTGGATATGTAAAGACTCTGGAGTGAATTTCACCTCACGTATCTTTATCGAGTTGCCTATAACGTGCAAAGCATTCAGTGAGATGCTATGGGGATTCTAAGAAGTTCTAACAAAGAACTTCCACCATTAGGGACTTTAGTGGTTAATTGGGGAGATAAGACATACTTATGCATAAATGAATAAATACATTACAAAAAACACAGAGTTTGAGATAATGATAGAAGTGATGTCCTGTGGTGTGGGATTACCTGATAAGTGGATTATGAAGATAGTGGCTACCACTGGAATTTGAAAAAGAGAAAAAAACTTCCTATTGTTTACGGAAGGTGATAGATGTGGGAGCAGAGCTGTGTGTTGAAGGGCGTAGCATTTGGGTGGGTGGAGTGGATGGCGATTGGCCAGCGGGAATGTGATGTGAGCACCGATGCCCAATGTGGAAGCGTGTGCTGGGTCTCGGATGGGAAACAGGAGCCAACCAGTGCGGCTGTACTAATACAGAGAATTTTGGAAGTTAGGTGGAGAAATGCTAAAAAGGCAGGTTGGGTCCTGTTATGAAAAACAGAATGGCTCAGTTTGCTCCCCCCCCCCCCCAAGGCAGTGGGCTATTTTTGGTGCTACTGGGGGTTTTGAGTCTACATAATTAGCCTTTCTTTTTCTTTCAGCAACAGATAGAATCTAACTTTCCAGGGAGCCAAGCTTTATGGGAAGCATTGCTCCAGAGCAGCAGCGGTAGCAGAGCATCCTGGTGACAACAGTACCACCCAGGGGCAAGCGCCACTCCTTCTGGCTGCCGGTGTCTGTGAGCAGAACCTGTGAAGGTTGTGCGCATCATTGGAGACTTCCTCAACCACGAGACCTACCAGTTCTTACCCAGCCTCCCTACAGTTAGGACACAGGCAGGTGACTTAGGACCCACCAACCAGACTTTGAACTGGAAGCTGGTGAAGCCAAGGATGGCGGGAGGTCCATTTTGGCTGGTGGCATGGTGAGAGCACCCAGCTCTGGAGCCCATGGGAGAGAGGGTGCGGGGTGCCCGGCCTGCCCACCTTGGCAGTGCTGGTTGTGTGGGCCTAGGTCTTGGTAACCACGGGGCTGATTTACATGATCTGGGGCGTTCTCTTGAGTGCTCAGCCCCCAGCCTACTGATGGCTCCGCGAAAGGTCATGCACACTAACTCATTTCCTTCAGTAATGTATATTTTTTCTGCCTAAACTATATTTAGAATTGGGTTTGGATTATCTAAAAGTAAACTAGCACGGCCCGCAGCTCAGGGGTCCGAGGGGAAAAGGTGCTCCGAATAGCTCATCATCACTGCAGGGAACAGCCACACTTTTTGCATCCTTTATTTGAAGCCCCATGCCCTCTCGTCCCCCTGCCCTGACCTTCTGAAGAATTTGTAGGTCTGGGTGTTTATGGGCCTTCGATGACTTGGGTCAGTTGTCGCCATGCTGCCTTTGCAGCAAGAGTGATTAGTGTGTCCCCATTCACGTGTCATATTATCTGACACACCTGATGCACTGCCTTGAAGGTGTCGTACCTGGATCCCGAACTCTGGACTTGGGCACTGATTTGGAACTTCTATAAATGCAATAGCGTGAGTGGGCAGATGTGCAGGAAGAAAGATCGAAATGGAGAGGATGGCAAAGGGTCTGCAGTCATTTAGTGCCTGAAGCAGAGGGGGAGGTGAGAAGGGTCTCCTGACTCAGGGTCAAGAGCATGAACAAAAGGAGAAGAGAGGGAGTTTGGTACCAAAGGGAGGCCGTGGCGTACGCCCTGGCCCTCCTAGGGTCCTCTGTGTGGCTGACACAGAGCACATGCCCCAATGAGGGGCCGGCCCACCGTGCCACACTCTGCCAGAGTCTCAGCTTCTCGCTTGGGTTTTCTTTGTCACGCCATGGTTCTGAGTGAAGTCTTTAAGGGGAAGAAATGACATCTTGCCAATTTTACCAAAACAAGCCTACTTTTATTTTTTAACAGAGAAATTTCAGTCAGGGGGCCAAAGGTCGAGGCCATCATCCGGGGTCTAAGAATCTCCTGAGACCTGGGCTTTGCGGCCTTTTGCGGGGATGGCTGGCTGGGAATGGCTGCTCTCAGAGGAAGCTCCTGAGTGGGGTCTGAGAAGGCGCCCGAGGCAGACTTCGGGAAGAAGGTAATTAGAGAAAGCCCTCTAACCAGCCTGCCAGCTGAATGCCTGTGCTGGGAGAGGTTGGCGGTTGTACTGACTTCATTCAGGATCCCGGGGCTGAGAGGTGAACTTGAGGCGTAAGAACACATAGTAACATGGAGCACTATCTCTGCTGAGCTTTCCCGCTATCAGCTATAGGTTATAAACAGTATAATTCTCTGTGGTGAAGTGTGGATGGGACACAATTCACCATTTTAACCATTATTAGGTGCACATGTCAGTGGAATTAAGTACATTTGCATTATTGTGCAGCCATCAGCAGAGACGAAACTGCATCCATTAAACTCTATTTCTCCATCCGCCCTCCTCCCGGTCCCCGACCATCACCATTCTTCCTGCCTCCATGTGTCTGACTCCTCTAAGTACCTCCTGTGAGCGGGATTATACAGCATTTGTCCTTTTTGTGACTGGTTTGTGTCACTTAGCATAGTGTGACATAAACTATGTCACATGCTGACATAGGGTTCGTTCACGCTGTAGCATGTGTCAACACTTCTTTCCTTTTTAGTGCTTTTAAAAATATTCCAGTTTATGTATATACTACATTTGTTTATCCATTCTTTTTTAATAGGCATTTTCACTTCATTTGCTATTATGAGTAGTGCCGCTATGAACACGAGAGTATAAACATCTGTTTTAGTCCCTGTTTCAGTACTTTGGGGTATATACCGAGAAGCGGAACTGCTGTATCTCACGGTCATTTTACTTTTCATTTTTTGAGTAACCACCAGTGGCCCTAGATAGTATTTTTAATAAACCTTCTTATTGAGCAATATTTAAATCACAACAAAATCGGGAGGAATAGCCTGAGTCCTTGTGTGCACAGCACTTGGCTTCATCACTGTTTAGGATGATGGTGTCGCGTGCAGCTCCAGACAATTTATTAATTCAGCAAACATGGGTTGAGCAGTGGCGTATCAAGTGATGAGTCAGCCGGGATGCTGCTGAGGTAACCCTGGCTGGCGGTGAGGAAACTCTGCTGGGTGGGTGGCTGAATGACAGCCCCTGCGGCTGCCCCTCTGGGTCTGCCCTTGCCTTTGTGCTGAGCTCACACTTTTGTTGGGCTCTTACTGGCCTTGTGGGGGGACTGCTGCTGGCTGTGAGGTGCAAGACTCTTCCAGCAGGGACTTTGACCTTTAGGATGTTCCAGCACCCTGGCTGGGTTTTTCTTAAACTTTTCTGTGACCTGAGGTCTTTCTGCTGGGGGTTCCTTACTCCTCCCTCCACTGGAGTCAGACCTGCCTCTCTCTCCAAGATCTCTTCTCGCCTTTCCTAGCTCCCTCCCCATTCTGTTTCACTGGTTCTTCCCAGTCAATCTCTAACACACCCAATCCTGTCTGCTTCTTGGAGGACCTAGGCTGACACAGCTGTGTTTGGAGATGTAAATAATACAGCCTAGAGCCATTCGTTGCAAATATCCTGGGAAGCCCAACTCCATCAGTTATGATTTCTGCAAATTCTTGAAGGTTTATGTCCCCATTCTGGCTTCAAGCTGTAAGCACCCAAACACCTACATTCAGTTCTGCCTCATTTCCATTGCTCCTCTCTTCCTTTGTCATCATCTCAACTCCTACATGGAACTCAGCTCCTTTTCCTTGATTTTGTCCCAGACCATTTGGTTCCCAAACTTACCAATAAGCACTTTGAATGTGTATTAGGCATTACCTACATTTTGGGTCCTTTTCACTTCTCAGAAATGCGTGCAGAATTTCAAGATGACTCATTTCTGCCTTAAATTTCCTTCAGCCCCAGCCTCCACGTATCTCATGGGCCACATTTTTCTGCAAAAGCAGAAATCTTTTAAAATTTTGTTTGACTGCCTTTCCCCATTCATTCAACTAATTTGTCACTGCTCACTGCAATCCCAAAATGTGTATGTACCACTCTTGCGGACAAGCTCTGTTTTTCTTTCTCTTGCACCTTATAGGCAGAGTTTTGGGGACTCATCTTTCCTGACAAAATTGACCTACCAAGGTATTTCCTAAAGAAAGAGAATTTCTATCTGAGTGGGCTTCTGATATCAACTATTAAAGTATTTGTTTTTAAGCCCAATTACCAGACAGACAGACAGGCAGATAGGTAGAAAAAATCAAAAGTGTTATAAGTGCTGTGATAGAAATTCTCAGTGGGCAGTGTGAGCCACAAAGGAGAGGATGTTAGATTTCAACTGGAGGGGGGTGGGTGGAATATGCTGGAAGCAGAAATCCTAGCTAGGATCCTACTCGTAGTGGCCGACGGGTGGAGAAGGTGAGGGGCAGTGGGGTGGGAAGTCGGGGCTGGAGAGAAATGGAAGTGGAAGTACTAAGGAAGGTACCACTATGAAAAAAAATCATTGTCATCAAAATGGATGATGCTTGTGTAGCACTTACTATGTGTCAGATACCATTCAAAGTATTTTCCACGTACCTCAACAGATCTGCTCGACAGGCGGTGTTACCAGGTTCACTTTCCAGATGAGCACAGTGAGGCACAGAGTGAGCGAGCCAGCAGCTTGTCAAGGTGGCAGTGTGAGGAGGAGCCAGGATTTGGGCCCAGCTCCAGTCCGTGTGCCCGTCCCCACTCCTGTCCCCTGAAGCTCTGGGACCACGTGGCGGACCTGGTCACTGTCTGCCTGTGGGTATTAGAGAGAAGGAACCATCAGAGTTCATCGTCTTAGAAACCGACACTCTAATCTCTTCATCTGACCTAAAAATGCGGATAGAGTAGCATCATTACTAATGCCTACTCTACTATAAAAGTCAGCATTCAATATTTGTAGAAAGCCAGCACCATCTATTTCAGCAGACGCAATCTACGCCGTGAGTGTCGTCTCTCTGTTGCAGTACCAGGTGCGGGGAAACGATGGGTATTTCTGAATTTGACCGTCGTGCGGTTTTTCAGCCCCCGACCCCATACAGCTCACGACTGACTCAGTCTTTTTTCCTTCTGAATCGTAATGAAATGTCTTCACTAGTGTGTCTTGTTTCCCTGCAATTAAAAACAGAATAAGGATATATGAGTCAAACAGCTCATTTTTATTCTTTTCCAGTTCTCATTTCTATGAGCTGTGGAATGAAATAACGGCAATGACAAGAGATGGTTGAAATATGAGCCTGTGGATTGATTTCTGCATCCTATTTCTAAAGCAAGCGACAAAGTGCTCATATTAAAGTAGACTTCCTGTTCAAAAACATAGAGCTTCTTAAAGGATTGCAAGCCATTGACACACAATTGCTTAAAGTGTAAAATTATTTTAAAAGTATGAAATATTGCCATTCTATAAATTTCCTGAGCTCTTCCTTCAAAGCCTTATTTACTCTGCCTGAGAGCACTTAGCAAACCATGAATTCAATAAAAAAACAAACGCGAGATGGAATCAGGGCAGCAGCTCCTGATAGGGTTGTGTGATATATTGATTGGGTGCATAACATAAACAATTTGTTTTCTTTATGTACAATTACTTAAGTCTGATTGCTTTGGAAGCTAAAGATCATTTTTGACTCTTGTAGAAACCTTGGCAGGGAGGGAGTGTCTGAGCATCACAAAAGCCAGGGTCTGAGTGCCTTCTGGAAACAGACCCATCTGCGTGTGAAGGTGTCTCCATGGTCCTTACCTTTATTATTTTGGCCCTCGTTTCACACTCAGGCCCCAGCTACAGCTGTGACTGTTTAGTGAGAGAGTTCCTGTACTCTCAGCATCCTTGACTGTGTATGGGACACAGAGCCTCCTCTGAGAAGGCCGAGAGAGGCAGCTGCCTCACTGGGAGACCGGGCTCAGCATGTTGTCGGGGAAACCTCTGGTCCATGCCCTCAACCTGAAGGTTCTGCTGACTTCTTTCTCCAACCTGTCAGTGTGGCTTTGAGTTTGACAGTTGATTCCCTGTTGTGGAGAACAGGTCGTGCTGCTGTTTGCTAAGAGGTGCTCTTCTTAAAGCAGATGCTTCCAGAAGCCTCTTCTGCCCCCATTCAATGGCCTGGGCAAGAGGAGATAGTTAACTCTGATCTGGTGTTACCAGAAAAAACCAGTTCTCAAAAACTCTGCTTTCCAGGTTGACTGAGTCCTCTACTGCAGCTCTTTGGGAAATCTCTGTGGTGATTTCAGTGAAGTGTTTTGGGAGCTTTTATCCCTTCTACTTCTCTCCCTCCTCCTTCTTTTCTCCCTCCTCCTCCTCCTCCTCCTCCTTCTTCATTGTAGAGCTCTAACGTTCATTAAGCTCCTAATCCTAGGTGATACTGTTTGATGCTACCCAGTCTAGGTTCCTCCATCTGGGATTTTAACCTATGGTTGACACTGTAACCTAAGGTACGGGAACAAACTTGCAGCAAAGATGGAAAGTTGAAACTGACTTGATATCAGGCCAGCATGGTTGGCAGAACGGAAGGAGATATGCAGGTGTCAGAAGCTCTCTCAAGGACCAGGAGGTAGTTTGCCTTTCTCTTAGTTTTCCGAGGGGCAGTGATAGCAGAGCTCCTTTGCTAAGTCTTGGTGGATGAGGAGAGTGGGGTGGGTGGGTGTACTGGGTTCCGCGTGTGCTCAGTTTTAAGGAGAGGAGGAATGAACTGATTCGGTGAGCTCCGACCAGCCACCCTGAGTTGGGTGGAAGGGCAGCACTATGGAAAGATTCCAGGTTCCAGACTTAGGCCTGGCCTTAAATCATTACCTGTTCAAGCTCAGGGGACATATGGCACAAATCATGCAACCAGAAATTCTTAACCTCAGTTTATTCATCTATAAAATGGGAATAATGGCACCTACTTTGCCTGATGTACTTGAGATCACTGGCATGTACTAAAGAAAGTGATTACTGACTGTTATCTTGGCACATAAGAAATCAAGTAACATCTGGAGGACAGACCTGGAAAGTTCTGGAGGCTTGGATTTCAACATGAATATGCATTCCCTAAAGATGGCGTGGCCCCGGGTTAAAATCCTGAATTTCGTGCTATAAGCAGATCCGGAATCTAAAGAAGATGAAACTGTGTTTCATTTTGAAACTCTCAAAGCCCTGTTTTAAAATGAATTAATGGGGCTGTTTCTGCCATAGGCAGAGAATCCACCTCGTTTCATACTAGCTTTTAACAGCCCCCGTGGAGAACGGATACCTCTGCAGCTGTGGCTTAGCTGAAAGCCCTGGACGCTCTATCGCTGTGGATCGTCCGCTGTGTGGAACCGCAGCTTCCTGTTGTCAGTTTCCACATGTGTCCCCTGTAGCTGCCGCTGCCCTGGCTGCAGCAGACAGAGCTGGGACGTAGAAGCCTCTTTCTCTGTGCCTGGGGCGTGGGCTGAGTTCTGCTACTGCCCCGGGGCACTCAGAGCTGGCACACTGTGATTCAGACATGCTTGGAAGCAGATTACCAGATGCCTCGGGAGGAGTGTGGCAGAACAGATGAAAGCCGCACAATTTCCGATTCAGAAAACTCTTGGGCTAGACATTTTCCAGCTCCGACTCATAGCTCCTCTTGACTTCCTGTCTCTCCTCTCACCGTGCACGAGGACACAGCGAGGAGCGGCTGATGGCGAGTCTTCAGGAGACCTGCATTGTGGGCCTGGCTGCTCCCCTGTGTAAACTCATGTTCCCACTACCTGCTCCGTGCTGGTTTTTTCATCAGTAAATGAAGAAGTTGGACAGAGGTTGCTCTACATTGAAATGCTTGGACCTTAAACTCTCTGGGTCCTGAGACCGCTCTCCATGTTCCCCCCATGGTGGCCCACGAACTCCATGCACACGCCCAGGGCTCTGATGTCTGTGTTTCTGCTTCCCTGACTGCTCCAGAGCCTGGCCGTTTGCCACCCGCCTTCTGTGTGGAGCAGAGGGTGCTGAGAGCTCATGCTCAGGAAGGAAGTGAGAGAAGTCAGAGCCTGTTGCAAACCTTTGGTTGCTTGGGGAGGATGGGCAGCAGAAAGTTTGCATTCATTTCTATTTGCCAGATGGAAATGGAGACCAGGTTGCCGGGAGCCTGAGACCATCCGATAAACGGTATTTCCAGGGCAGGAGTCAGGGAGCTCCGCTCCCTGAAAATTTCACTGCTCTGCTTCAGGGTTTTCACATGACACCTTTCAACACTGAGGGCTTAGCTAAAGTTCAGCAACGTTTCTCAGCTGCTAGCCTTCCTGTCCAGCTGGCTAGGCTGCCAAAAGTGGCTCATTGTGTTTTGGGGAAGTGGGTTTAATGAAATCTATGATCTCATTCATACCCTGGAACTATTAATCTCATGCCCAAGGTGGGACAGAAGAAGCCAAAATGAAAGCTGGGTCAATACATGGGCAATGGAGTGAGGGGTTGTGAGAGGTGCTGTAAGAAAAATCTCATCAGTGGGATATGCTCATGATCTGGATATTCCAGAAGCAACCTCCAGAATGGCTTGCTTTCTTAAATACAGGAAAAGCAAAAGACAGTGAGATTTTGTGACCCATAGTATTTCTGTTCAATGTCCAGTGATATACTCAATGAAGCTAAAAATGCAAAATATGCTCCATAAAATTTTTGAAAAATGGTTTCTTAGACATGACTGCCATCCACAGCACTTAGCATGCAAAGTGGCAGATAGAGCTGCACGTTCCCCATGGGAGTGAGGACGTGTGCAGACCCCTTACTTACTCCAGTGCATTTCTCCCTGAGACGTAGGAAAGATGATGGAATCTGATGCCCTGCTCATCACTGTGCAAGAGTAAATTCAGCCAGAGGTGCTCCTGTTGGAGAAGTGAAGTCAGATGGTTCCTTTAATGAGGCAGGAAGGGGAAATTCCATTTTCTGCCTGAGCTCAGTGCAGCCTGCCTGAGGGCTGAGGGGCCCAGATGCTAAGCTGATGCCTGACTTGGATACTGGAGGAGCTGTGTCAGCAGATGCAGAGGCTCAGCCTTAGCGTGGAAACAGATGCCATTAAAACGGAACAGAATCCCTTCTGAACAAGCTGCCACCACAGTTGACATGGCCACCATCTGCTGTCATAACGTCACCGCCGTGATATGCTCCCTGCTTCTTCTGATTACCATTCTATGTGAGTAAACACACCTGATTTGGCAGGCTTTAGGTGAGACGTAATGGCTTTAGCATCTCAACTCAAGGCAGGATCAGAATTCTCCACTGTAGGGTTGGACCCAGCAATGGAAGAAGTCAGCGGTTGCCCTCATCTGCCCTCCCCCTACTTCTCCTTTTCCTCTCTTGTCAGTTCTCTCTTCCCAATTTCTTGAAGCATCTGGAGAACTCTTGCCTTGCCAGCTGCACCTGATGGAACCGCTCAGAGCAATGAGCATCTGCTTCGCAATTCAGTGGAATACGCAGTTTGAAAGAGAGCCTCGAGAAGGGAGCAGTCTTGTTCCCAAAGAATGAACTCTCGAATGGAAGCTCTGCAGGTGCCCAGCTTGCTTTCCCTGGGCCAGTGAAATACTTCTGCACGGGTGGCCTCTGGAGTGCTCACTCTTCACATCAGACCGTGTTGGTCATTTGCTACACATTCAGGGGTAGGGTTGGCACTGACACAGAACAAGTTCTAATCCTGCTCTCAGTTCTAATCCAGCACCTAAGAACTGGGATTGTTGACATTCAGCAGGTTTCCCTGGAGATAGTTTATTTAGATATTTGTAGTTTCATTTGACCCCTATGTTTAGCGCAGTGTTCAGACCTGGTACTGGCCATAGAGCATTGGGTGTCTTAGCTCAGGTTGCCATAACAAAATACTACAGACCCGGTGGCTTAAACAACAGACGTTTGTTTCTCACTGTTCTCAGAGTCCGAGAGCAAGGTGCTAGCTGATTTGGTTACTGGTGAGGGCTCAGTGCCTGGCTTGTGGAGAGCTGCCTACCTGCTGTGTCCTCACAAGGCTGAGGTGGTGGGGGTGGGGGCTGGGGAGAGAGGGAGAGAGACTGACTCGACCTCTCCTGATAAGAGCACTAATTCTGTCCTGAGGGGGTGCAGTTATCCCACCCTTACGATCTCATCTAAACCTAACTTTCCGAAGGCCCCACTTCCAAAGACCATCCCCTTTGGGGTTAGTGTTCTGACATAGGAATTTGGGGAATAAAAACATTCAGCCCATATCATGAGACAAGCCCCTTAACTTCTCTGGACTTCAGTGTCTTCATCTGTGAAATGCAGATGTTGATAGGACCTGTTCATAGGGTGGTTTTAGGGATTGAATAAGATGCCATGAACTTGGTAAAGTGCCTAGAACTTGGTAAAGACCCTCTCACGAGCAGCTCTCTTCCTTTGCCTGCTGCACAGTGTTTTCCAGGAGTAAAGCATGTCGGCTGTGCTGCTTAGAAGCATAAAAATTAGACCTGAAAAGAACCATGGAAATGACCTCCTTCCCAGACAAAGAGCTGAGGCCGAAAGTGTGCACCAAATTAAAAAAAAAAAAGGTTTTACAGAGCTTTAGTGACCCAACATCATAGAGAGCCTAGATGTTCCAAATCCCAGTTTTTCGTTATTTCAACAATCTCCTTAAGCCTCAGGTACTAGTTGTTATGTTAGTTATAGAATATGCCACCCCATACTTCCTTCGTTAGGAACTTTGTGCTTACGAAGTCAATTTAATGATAAGAATATTTGTCTCTCTGATGAAAGTCGGAAACCTGAGAACTGGAGATGAGACCAGCAAATGAGTAGCATTTATATGCAAAGCAGGGCAAATATATTCTTCTCTGGAGAAACTTGAATAAACATATTTTTAAAGGCAAGATACACCTAAAAATAAAACAGTTCACATGCAATCAACAGGAATCTCAAGAACCTTGTTTGACCTTGTCATTATTACAAAGTATGAGGAAGAATTTGACATCAGGCATATGTGGGGAGTAAGGGCCAGGTGGGTGTGGGATGTAGGAAAACTAGAGACAGAGATGTCAAAGTTGGCACTGTCCATTCAAGTTCTTTCCTAGGAAGACGGAGCACCTGTCCTTGCTGACTCGATGCACTGCTTCCTGGGGGCAGCTGTGTGGCGATGAATGGACCCAAAGTCCTGTGTTGATCGGCACTGTCCAAGCACAGTGGTTCTGAGGCCAGGCTCTCTAAGTGAACTTCTGTTTTCATTCTGTACTTCCGCCTTGCATTCATAATCAGAAAGGCTGGGCTGGGCAGAGGACATGTTTGAATGTCCGAAATTCTGCATGACTTGATGTACATGATCGATAGGTTGTCTTTCTCATTGATCCCTCAATTTCCCATGAGCTTTGAATCCCCAAGAATGGCATTCATTCATGTGTGTCAACAGCATGAAACATTGTCCCCTACAAAGGAGAAAACGTGACCTTGTCCAAGGGAGAAAGCCCTGAGGGAGTGTGACTCTGAGGGGTTATGGGACCTGAAACCTGGCCGCCCTCCCGGTGATACTGCTAACTTGGCCTCACCTTCCTCCAATGTTCTTTAGGTGTGATCAGGGCAATTATTTATACACAGCATAATTGAACTACATTTCCTCCAGCTGTGTCAAAGCTTATTTCAACCTGTTTTTCTTAGCTCCTGCTCTGCCTTCTCCTCCCAAGTCCTGCTTTTCATTTCAAAGTCAGCTTGAGTCTTCTTGTTGAAACAATCTTGAGAAAGTGAAATGCGACTTACCACCTGCTGGCCTTACTTGCATGTGATGTAACATTGCTTCCACTTGGAGCCCAGAGAAATGCTCTCGCAGCCCCACCTCCCGCCCCTTCCTCCTTCCCTCCATCTCCCTCCTGGGATCTTAAAAAGCTCACTTATTGGTAAAAAGCATCTCAGTGATATCTATCCTTTCTTTAAAAATAGATGTTCAGAGGGACCTATGCTTTTCTCTGTCCTTTTCAAACGCCGATGTTTTTAGTGAGCCTTTTCGTGTCAATACTGCACAGCTGCACTCAAATAGCACTTGAAACCTTCTCGAAGACCTACAGGATTAAAAGAGATTCCCGCCTGTTAGAATGGGTAATAAGAGGTTTCACCCACCCTCCTTATTCCTATAAATATCCTGTGAAAGAGAAGGGGACCCGGGCTCAGCAGAGATGTAGGGTGGGGGGGCATGGAAGTTCGGGGCTGCAAGAGGACAAGATGAGCTGGCATTCTATGGATAATGCGGCTGTGCCGATGGCCCCAGAACAGTCTGCTGGCTCTGAGGAGCCTGTCAAAGCCACCCCGGCAGTCCCACTGCTGTCTCTTTGATATTTAGAATTGAGGAGGCTGAGGTAAACCCAGTCCAATTAAGCATGTGGTGCTTTAATCAAATAAAGATTAAGGGCAAGCAAAGACAAAAATAGCACCTTTACTGATTTCTGGGAGATAATTAAATCAGACTTGCTGCGCAGAGACAGAAAGGATGTTGTAAGTTTATAAAAGAGAAGACCTTAAATTCTGCAACATTAAGTTAATGCTCAGTGCCAATGAAACAAAGAAATCCCCTCACTGCCGGGTGATGTGGTGGAATCAGGATAGTTAGTAACCATTAAAGGAGATTACGAAAAGTGAAATATTCTTAGTGACTTGAGCCTAATAAACTACACATACATTGAATAGTTAGATCAGAGGCTATTTTAATGTGCTGCATAAAATACAGAATTTCCAAAGAGAGGAGACTTCTTTGCTATTAGATTTCTCACTGAACAACATTGATATTCCATGAAAGGTATTAGTAAAATCTCAGGGTGTACCTGAAGGTCTGGAAATACATGTATTCTGTGTATGTATGTATCTATGTCTGTACCTGTCCATAGTGTCCGACAAAGATGCTTTCCCAGCTCCTGTCATTCCTCCGGGGAAAGCTCCTGGCAGCCTTCCTGCCTGAAAACAGCTTGCCTGGGTCCTCTTTACTCATCCATCAATGGAATGTGTCTACCCCACACATGCTAATTGCCTGGAACGTAAAGAACTATATTCGATATGTGCTTTTACTCAGTGTTTATTTCATCAGTAACTGCAATAGTTAGGATCTTTGGTTGCAGGCAACAGAAAATGACATTGGGCCGTTTATAAAGAAGGGAATTTCCTAGAAATTTACTAGGAGCTCAGCGAATCTGCTGAAAAACTGGGAACAGGGCTTGGTACTAGTCCTTACATAAGGCCACTCAGGAGGGCTGGGCATGTTTCCAGACCAGGAACAGTCACGTCAGGGCTCGTTAGCGGGGAAATACGGGATTCCGCCAGCTTCTTCCTTCCTAGCATGTCTTACGTAAAGTGCAGATCCTGGAAGACAGCAGCCAGTTCCCTGGGCTCCTGGCTCTTCTGGGAAAGGATAAGGAAAGCTGGTTTATTTGATGCTCTTGGTGGGTGGCAGGCACCTGAGTTACTACCAAGATGGCACAATAGAAAATAAGTCAATTTCCAAAAGAGATTTTGAAAATTTGTGTCCTATAGAAAGGAGAAGTGGGCTCCAAGCTGCCAAATATATAAAACATGCATGCACATAACTATCTATTGCAATAGTGTGTGTTTACGTTTGATTTAAGTTATGTATATTTCCATTGGGTGTATACAGAGATCTATTCCACTCTTAATGGCATCTTGCATTCATAGTGCTTAATGAGTCCTTCAGAGTCAGAGGTTTACAGATGGGATGCAGGCTTGGAAGGGCACGAAACGCTTCTTTAATGAATCTGTTCTGGAAGGAATTTCCCTATTTGGAATGATTTCTTCTTTAGGGTCTAGCAGAGAAGGAATGAGGGTAAAGCATTGAGTCAGAACACATGTATTGATTGGTTTATGGGGTCCTCCAATAGTGACTCAGTGATGAACAGATTATTAATTTGATAATTGCTGGATAGTTGGGTGGACGTGCACAGAAGGAGGGTTTACGGCATCTGTGGGAAAGGGACATGGAGTGTGAGGGGGTAATTTTGGGTCACACACGAGATGTATGACACAAAGCCAGTAGTAGTTCGAGAGAAAAGGCAGAATGAATATGAAGTGATCCAGGGTACATCATTTTTAAGACTAAAACTGATCAGATCTTATACTTAGCCAGTATATCTTTTGTCTTGATATTATTTATAGAGGTTAGTTGTTATTTAGCTGTGTTTATGGATAAACATCTTAATCAAAATCAATAGAGACACTAAATTTTTGCTTAATTAAAAGTAGGGTGATCATATTATTTTAAGTTTACTTACAAATATAATTAAGAGGCCTTTCCCCCAGTGGTTACTATTAAAGTAAGTTATAGTGATTTGAAAACACTATGAAAGCTGTAATCACAAAAACCAGTTCAAAGTTATTACATCTTGAATTCTTATTTTAAGTTAGTGCTTTGATCTATAGTTACCGATGTGCATTTTCTGCAGAAAAAGTGCTTTCCGTAAAAGAATGGGCATTTCAAACCTACTAGTGGAGCTAAATGTCACTTAATTGAATGGGCCAAAAGAAATGTATGTTTCTCTGTGTGATTTCCTTTTGCAAATTGAGGTTTAATTGACATATAACATTATGTTAGTTTCAGGTATGCAACATAATTGATAATTTTATGTATTGTGAAATGATCACAATAAATCTAGTTAACATTTGTCACCATATGTTAGTTATTTAAAAAAAGGTATCCCCCTTTAAATCCATCCAGTCCAGTTGTGGTTTTTATCACTATTCTTTCGTGATGGTGTTCAGCTGAGATTGGTCTTTTTTTTCACCCATAGCTCTCCAGTGGTGAATATTAACTTATTATCTCCAAGGCTCACAATACATACAGGTGTTGTCAAAAGTAGGTTTACAGCTGTTGTGGGTATGTGAAAGAGTTAATTCTGTATTATTATTGATTAATTACTGTGTTATTTATTTGTATTGCAACCGTAAGCTTATTCTGGCCCTCCTCTGTGTGAGAATTACAGGTGGTTTACCCTGTAGGCTACCTTTTGCTTTACTGACATGGTGCTGGAGAGCTTGTCTACTCTTTAGAAACTAAAACTGGAAGTAAAGGATGCTGTATTTGGTCTCCAAGGTGAAGTCAAATGATCCCACATTACTAGAATTTTCTTAATGAAAGAATCTTTAGCTATGGCAGCAACATATGTTGTGTAGAAGCAGCAACACCTATGTAGAAATGTGAGAATCTGAAGAAAATTTTAAACAAGGGTCCTTCATATGAGATTTGGAGAAGGTCCGATAGAGAAAATGATGGACAAAAGTAGGTCACGAGAGAGCTTGCATTAGAGCAAGGAAAGGTAGGACACTACGCCTTACGGAGAGATGGGCTGAGCCTTTATTTCTTTTTTCTGAATTTTCTTCTCTCGTGCTACCCTGTCTCTCCCACACCTCCCAGATCCCTCAGAAACCTTTGTCTGCGGGGGTGGCTGCTATAGCTGGACTTAAAGGCTTTTCCTTTATTATTCTCACAAAATCTTCCTGGAGCAGGCTAATATCATCACCAGTTTACAGATGAAGGAACATATGTCGGTAGCCCGCAATTATGAAGAAAATGGCAAAGCAGAGATTAGAAAGTGGTTTTGTGCTTAGTTACTTAAAAAAGATTCAGCATTTTCATGTGATTAATCCCAGAGTAAGTGGTGTGAAGAGTCAGAACTATCTGAAAAATTTCAGAAGGGGAATTGCATCTCCCACCAAGGATTTTTTTTTCTTTCAATACAAACATTTTAATGGAAAACTCCCAATGATCTCAGAAAATAAGGAAGAAAAAAATTGTGACCCCTCCAAACATTTTTAAAAATAAGTTTTTATACATTAACCCAGACGACAGTGAAAAACTGGGTACTTTCCTGAGACCCAGTATGTTTATTGGCAGGTCCATATACTTAACTGGAAATACGTATCTGGAGTTGGGTTGCTGCAAAGAGGAACAGAAGGAGGTGTGGCCACCAGCAGGTAACAAGATGGCCAAGCAGGTTGGAGCACAGTCAGCATCACGTGACGGTGTCTTCCGCTCCGCTCCGCCCTCCCCACCTCCCTCAGGTCACTGGGGCCGAGAGCAGAGTTGGCTGCTGGACAGTTGCTGCTCACATGTCCTTCAGGACATGTGTTTTCAGTCTTAGAACGCTTCCTCCTTTCTCTTTTTGTAAAATCTGAGGCAAATAAAAGCAGAAGCTAATTTTATAATACTAGGTTTCAGAGATAAAGGACTATAACGAATACTGGAGAAAACGAAAATAAACAGTTCATGTGTTGTACTGAATCAATGGTTAGTATATTTCCTATTTTAACTCTATTCAGCATTGTGTGGGCTTTGTCGGGTCACAGGTGTCCAAGCTCCAGAGACCTCATTTGTATAGCAGAGCTCATCTTCCTGGTCTTGACAGGATGTCTTGAAGAATAACTGAGTGCCAGACACAGTAGAGGCTGAATCTATATTGAATACTTTGGTCTAAACTGTGATTATAACCCAGATCTTTCAGACAAGGGCTGAATGCTGTCTTTTGGAGTTACGCACGAGCTATTTCTATCTAAATAACAATGTAGAAACATGTAGAAAGAGCGCCTCAGTGTTTGGAACTCAGCTCTGTGGCTTTCCTAGCTGGTTATCTGCTTCAGTCTGTCCCAGTTTGTGTGATTGCCACAAAATCATTCAACAGCGGTATCTCATGCTCCCTGTAAGAGCATCGCTCACCCACCTAGGGCTTAATGAAGTGAAAGTTTTAGCGCTTAGAAAATAAGCAGGTGTTAAAAAAGCACAAAATGCACTATCATTTTGTGAAGGTTAATAGGCTTTTTCTATTTCTGTTTTTTCCTCCCTAGCATTGCCATCTAACAAGCAGCTGCTTCTTCAGATGAAGCAGAGATTGAAATCTCACACCAACAGGATTAGCTGATGTGGGACAGACACGTGCTACCTGAACTCCACCCCCAAGGAAGGAGTGACCGAACGGAGAAGACGAAACACAGAGAGACTCCGCGGCAGAGGAAGTCAGCAGAGCAGAGTTTAAATGGACACAAGGCTATGTGATGTTGTCTCGTTTCAGAAAGAACCTTCTGGTGGTGAATGTTTATTAGATGCATACTGGTTCATTTGTTTGCTCGCTTCTGAGTGACTACATAATGAATATAAACATCTTTACCAAAAGAAATATGGTAGAAAAAGAAGCAGGTACGTTTTGCAAAAAAACTTTTGGTTTTGTATCATTTAACTTGCTTAACAAAAGGGACAAAGGGGAAGTTAGATGCAAAATATATGCTGGCTGGAAGATATTCTGGGAGGAAGACAGTAAGAGGTGGGACTAAGAGGGGAACACCATGGCGTCTTCCTCTGTCTGTCATGGAAAGAAAAATTAGACATATTTGGGGGGCGGGGCGTATGGACTTCTTGACGTAGTGATGGCTTCCCGATGTCTGGAACTTGACAACTTGCCCTGCTCTCCATTTGCCAAATCAGCAAAATCACAGAGGGATTCCTGCATTCAGCCAGATGACCAACGTCAGGCCTTGATATGCCCGCTCAGGAGCTTTAAGTTACCTTGGAGAGGGCTCACATGGTTTGGAAGATCCTTCCAGAGCAGAACTGATGAACTTTGGAGCTGCTCAGGCCTCGGTAGAAGTAGTCCTCCTTGGCAGCGTGTGTGTACATTGCAGGCCTTGGAATGGTTGCTGGTCTGTGTCGATTATGAGCAGCCGGTGTTAGCTAAGGGATTTATTGAATTAGTCATGCCTGGTAACAATGACATGAAGTGTTTCTCGCTGGATTATTAGTTGATCGCTCTTATGGTTACTCTTTCAGTTTTAGATTTATTTTTCTTATCCATTCAAACACAGCTTCATGTAATGAAGCGGGTGGTTGGGAATCTGCTTCCCAAAATAGGCCGCCCTTTTTTTTTTCTCAAATCCATTTGGTTGTTTCTATTTGTGGGGTGCAATTATGAGACATCACAAGTTTTCATAGCTGTGGAAAACTAGCAGAAGGCTCTGAGGAAAGCCATGGAAACGATAAAGAACTAGGAAAAGGAAAGGCTAACATGTTTCCTGGAGAAGGTTGGGAATAGCAGTGATGCTTGTACGCCACTTTTCCTAGCACACCTGCTCCAATACATATAGGTGATCACCTTATATCCAACCAGCGGTAGCCTTCAAGTTCATGGGGGCTAATGTAGAGGCTATTTTCTATTGAGAAGTGGGCCTGAGCTTCAAGATGGTCACAGAGTAGATACTCTCTAGATAACAAATATTCATTGGATTAAATTGAATTCAGTGTGGGTTTTCATATAAGCTGCATGCTGGTAGTGAAGATCATTAAACTTTAAAATGTGGCATCTTTACTTGAGAACACTTTTAAAATTGGATAGCTAATTATCTGTTTAGAATAAAAGTAGAGAAGTAATTCTGAGTACTTTCTAAGGATGAATACAGTTCTTGATTTCACTTGTGTGCTTGGCTTGTGTGTAAACAAATGACTAAATCCCTAACTTGTGGGTGAAATAACACTTACATACAAGATGACTAGGTAAAAAGAATCTTTGTATTTGAAACCTTGATTTTCCTCTGATCACAAAGTGCATGATAGTCCTAGTTCAGCACTACGAGGTCTCCTGATGAAAAGGATCACATACGTTCCTAAGAGTGCTCAACATGTGTTGCAGATGTACGGTAGTCCCTGAGAGCATTTTATTGAGGGGGAGAAGAGATAGAATAAAAATCTGCCTTTTCTGAAACATGTAATTGCATAGAGGGTATGTTGTTCCAGAAGAAATAGTGCTAATGGGAATTAATAAATTTAAACTGGAATGTGACCATAATTATACTGTTGGAGAAAGTTTCTGTTCTTTTTCTGGCTGATAAGTGCTAGGGTAGACATTTGGTCCCCTCTCCAGCATTCATTAATTCCCTGATCCTGGCAGGAAATTTAAGGGACATTGACCTGAATTATACCTCCATGTATACAGGGGTGAGAAAAAGTAGGTTTACAGTTGTCCGTATGGAAAATAATACAATAATTAATAAATAATAATACATGAGGAAACTCTGTGTTTTGTGTACTTATAACTGTAAACCCACTTTTGCCTACCACTGTATAATCAGGTGGTTCTAATTGTTTTAGGTGTTACTGGCATATGCCCATCTCCCTGACCGCATGGAAGGAACATATAACACCGTGAGCCTGATGAGAAAGGGAATTTCAGAAGAAACCTTCTTTCCTCTGGATGATGTAAGTAGATGCAAAGGCTGATAACGCTGCAGCCATTTTGCTACTTGGAGGGAAAACCCAGATCTTCTGAAGATGAAGCTGACCGCCTTTCTCTTCTTTTAGTTTCCTCATCTTTACAATGGAGACGATAATAGGACCTTCTTTAAGCTGTTTTTTTTGTGTGTGTGTGAAATTAAATGATTCAACTTATGTAAGATATTCGTAATAGTAAACACTCAATAAATAATACCTTTTATGAGTAGTTATAGTATATTTCTTCTACTTTAACAAAAAAAATCATCATTTTTATTCCTGGAATCAATATAATACTTTTTTTAACTATTTGGTTAATTGTATTTAATTTCCTAAATTATTTTTTTTTCTCCTGTTGGCTCTACACTCCAGCGATCTCTGCAAAATCTTCATTAAGTTTTAGGCTCCCAGCACTACCTTGTTCCCGTCAGCATGTACATGATGGAGCCTTAAGGACTGATGTCGGGGAGCCATCTCTGTGCCTCTCATTCTTTTAGAATACCTGATTCTTCCTCTCGAACCTGCAGCTCTGCAGAGGAGGAAGAGTTGAGAGCGCGAAGAGTTGTGATGCTGTTTCCTAGCAGCGCTCACAGATTGGACGTTTCCAAATGATAACCAACCTGGGGCATCTGTCCAGCTCAGTTAAGAGTCTGCGCTAACAGAGATCTGCACTGGCCAGGGTCTGGGCGGCCGAAAGTTGCACACACAACAGCTTCCACATTGCTCCTGCCATCCCAGGAACGGTTCTTCCTTTAATATCCATGTTTCTTTGCTTATTGTTTGAAAGAGTACCAGAGAGAGAGAATAATGGTCAGAATCAGTTCTAGAAGATATAAATGATGAATTTGTTTGAAAATAACTGTTCCATTTTGGTAAGGAATTTGTCAAGTTTTGGGTTAAATTTGATGGAACAATGACATCTGATACATACAGATATTCTTGTGCTTTGGTAGAGATAATAGGAACCCTGTGGGGATAAGTGCATTTAAATCAAAGGGGTCTAAAACATGCTGTATTTTGTCATGTATAAGACACATCCATGTTTTGTGTGCATTATCCATGAAATTATTATGCCCATTATTATACCCACAGTATGTAACCATTATGCCCCTATATAGTGCACATCCTTATTTTTCCCTAAAAAAGTTGGGCAAAAAGTGCACATTATACATGGCAAAATATGGTAGGTTACCTGTGGGCAGAGGGTGCCACTTGAAGGTGAAGTTCCATATTTTTACTCTATGTTCATCCGTATGGCTTGAATTGTATTTTACAGTGAATTTATGCATTACTTGTATAACTTAAGAAAATTAATTTAAAAATGTCAATAATTTCATTTAAGTCAAGGGTTATATTTTCTATAGCTAACTGTTCAGATCAGATTATTGTAATCATTTCAGGTGCTTAATACATGAGTTACCTGATAATTAAGGTGAATTCAGACTCTATTAAACTTGATTTTTTTTTTCCCTGCTAGTGTGGCTCGGTGGATTGAGCCCTGGACTGCGAACTGGTTCAATTCCCAGTCAGGGCACATGCTTGAGTTTTGGGCCAGGTCCCCATTAGGGGATGTTTGAGAGACAACCACACACTGATATTTCTTTCCCTCTCTTTCTCCCTCCCTAGAAATAAATAAATAATTTTTTTCAAAGCCCCTGAATTTTGGGGGTACAGCTAACTCCTTTTTTATTTTTGAGACATTATGTAATTTAATATTTCTAATAGGCCACCTTGCCTATTGATTTTATGAGGCCTCCACTGCCTCCCATTTTCAATACTGTGGAAATTTGGCCTGTATTTACAACCTCAATGAAGCTTTTGCTTGAGAGAGTTGTTCTGAGATAAAGCAGCATGTTGGATCTCCAAGATATTTATGACTCTTGGCTTTTGCCACTTCCTGTTGAATGAGAATCATTCACCCTGAGAATGGAATTTTGCATTAGCTTCACACTCATGGTGATTAGAACTGTCTGCCGTAGTTTGGTCTAGCAGCTCATGAAAAGTAGAAATTTCAAGCAAGATGGGCCTCTGGGGTCAACCAGCCCGATCTTTCAGTTTGCATATGGAAAGCCAACGGCCCAGGATGCTCGGAGGAATCTTCCCAGGTCTCTGCGTTGCTGTCAGGGGCAGGATGGAGACTGGAAGCCAGTTCTGCCGGTTCCTTCTGCTTCCTGCCACATGGTGTGCTGCCCAGGAGTCGCCCAGAAGTCAGCCTGCTCTTTTCATTTGCGTTCTGGATGCTGTAAACAAATTTGAACCTCGTGGGCCTTGGGGAACTTAGATGACAGAAGATGAAGTTAGTGGAGTAGAATGTAGTGTAAATAAACAATAAAACTCAGGTTTAAACCGAGGAATATTTTACATCTGTGTAGCAGTTTGAAAAGATTATTCTTTTCACTTATAAAAATAACAAATTGTAGGAGACTGTTCTCCGTGGCGTGGGTCCAGCTCCCACTGGGAGATTCACAGCACCCACGCCCACGGATAGGTTCTCCCGTGGGGGATCAGGCCTGCAATGTGCCTATGCCACTTTGAGTCTTGCTGTTTTTTAAGATTTTATTTATTTATCTTTAGAGGGGAAGGGAAGGAGAGAGGGAGAGAAATATCAATGTGTGGTTGCTTCTTGTGGGTCCCCTGCCGGGAACTGGCCTGCAACCCAGGCATGTGCCCTGACTGGGAATCGAACCATGATAGTGTAGTTTGCAGGCCTGTGCTCAATCCACTGAGCTACACCAGCCTTGCTTTTTGCTAAAAACTCCCTCACCCAGATTTGTTGCAAACATTTACTGCAAAGTAACTTCCTAAAATCCATGCTAAATCTTCCAAGGAACTGTAACCAGTTTAACCACTTCTGCCCTTTTCATTTGCAAATATCCCTCTTCTGTGATGTGATTAGCAGCATTGGCTCCTTTGTTTTCTGTAAAAGGTAACCACCTAAAGCAACCTGTGCATAGTAAATGAGGACCATCAAGTAATGTGCCCAGAAACCCAATAAACGCCAGTCCTGGGAAGGGCCGTGGCTTTTGCTCCCCTTGAGAGACAAGCCATGCCCACCCTTTTCCTACACAGGACTCGGTAGTCCGTGTGAATGTCTCATTTCATCTATAATGACTCGGACACTGGGCTGGTGTCTGCATAAACAAATGTTCAATTTAGTAAGTTTTTCAATGCATAAAGAAGAAAATTAAAAATATTAATTGCATTGTCAAGAAATAATCCAGATTAATATTTTTGAGTTACACACATACACAGATATATAAATTCAATTCAGATCATAGTGCTTACATTTTTTAAATTCTTTTCTCCATTTAATATTAATATATGATGAGCACTTTCTTCTGTCATTGAATGTTCTGCAAAAATATGCTCTTTAACAAATTAAAGATTTTTACATTGTTCTTTTTGATTTCCATTGTTTTAAGTGACAAACCATTAGAAGTGGTTGATGATGTAAAATAAACACGGATTTAAAAGACAGGGTGCTAAGGTTTGGTGCTATGATCTGAGACGTCAGCATGAAATGGACGGTGACAACAGCAGTTGAAATCTGTCGGTCCCCTGCAAGCAGCAACATGAGGTCATTCAGAGGCTGGTGACAGTCAATTCAAGGACACACGCTTAAGACAATGCAATAGTTTTTTTTTTAAGATTTTTATTTTTATTTTTAGAGAAGGATAGGAAGGGGAGAGAGGGAAAGAGAAAGCTTGATGTGTGGTTGTCTCCTGAGCACCTCCTTCTGGAGACCTGGACTGCATCACAGGCATGTTCCCTGGCTGGGGATTGAACCTGTGACCCTTTGGTTTGCAATCTCCTGAGTGACACCAGACAGGGCATATGATGCAATAGTTTCTATTTTGTCCTTTGCATTAGCACAGACTTATAATTCACAGCATTATTTAGGTCATAGACTGGTCACTATGGGCCACCCCGAGATAAAGGCCTCATCTTCTGGGTGGAAGTGACTCAGATGCGTAACCGACTCCAGGACTCAGGCACAGATGATCCAGCCTCTTTTGTGTCTCAACAACACACGGCCTTGGGACCACATCACTGCTCATTACCTTTCTGCCAGAACCAGGGCAGTTCAAGGAGGGAGAGATAAAATCCCAAAAGGCCACTTTGTTCCACGTTTATCAATTTTGCTAAAAGGCATGATAAAGAATGAGGTAAAGTATTTGAAGTGCTTGCCTTCATTTTCTTCGTGTGTTGCCTGTTGCCGTAGATAATTCGGAGCTTGCAAGTTTCCACATAACCTCAAAGAGGAAAGTCAAATCCAGCATCAAGGCTGGTTTATCATTTGGGGCTCTAAAGCGGCTTAACCGATTAGAGGGGCCCCGCTTCTGACACGCGCTACCTGGGAGAATGGGGCTGGGCCGTGGATGAAACCAGCCTCTGTCTAGGGTGCTGGCCACTATCATGCCTTTCCTTTCCTCTTTCCTCGTTCCCACAGATTTCTAGGGTATTGATCATTAAAGAAGTTAATTTACCTGTGTTCTAATGACTTCAGCAGCACTCAGGTAGACAGCAAAGCACTCTGGGTGAAAAGAGAGTGTGTGTAATGATTCCAGAAAATGTTCCCAAGTCTGATAAACATGAGGTGCAGAGAGCAGTAAAGATGCAGGGACATTTTGCTTTCTTCGTGTTTCCACTGCAGGTTGGGCTGATGACGAGCCTGCTGCCAGCAGGGTAATGCTTCCTTCCTGTGCAGAAATGCCAGATTTGTAGCTCTTGGTGGGGGATGAGCTAGGAATGTGATTTCTCCCTTTCTCCAGCAATTTGCTATCTGCCTGCATGAAATGCTAATGAACGTCTCACACATGACAGCAATGAGACCTATCCTTATTTTACTATTTTGGTCAGATTCTGACCTTACAAAGTCTAGGTCTTCGTGGGACAGTGACAAGATAGTTCTAGCAGACTCTTCCTACATCTGTGCCCCCGATGCTCCTCTCTTTGTGCTGAGCCTGTGTGTGTGTCTCTGATTTAAACGGAGTTTCCTGTGTGTTCCTGTGTATCCCTGCACCCTGCCCCACTCTGGGTCCCAGTCTCTGGGAAAGTCCAGCTTCAGCAAAGTCAACCTTGAACTTCAATCTTAGATCAATTCAGACATTTATTATCAGATGGAAATGAGTAGCATTAAAGCCATTATGGCATTTATTTATAATTTTAATGAGTCGTTGGGGGTGAGATAGGGCATGACTAGGAAGTTCAGTTGTTGATGGGCTGTGGGTTAAATGCTTGTTCAGGATGCGCAGATTCTGAGGTTTACTTCAGGTTCTGTGTCTTTGTTCTGTTCCATTTTCTCCCACTGTCCTCGTTCATCTCAGGGACCTGAGAGATGCTAGTGTTTGGTACTAAAGTTGCTACCCAAATGGCTGCAAAGTATGCCAGCCAAAGGCTTTTTGATCACTAATTTACCCAGGAAAAGTTGCCTTTCCTCTTTGTTCCTCTTAGTTTCTGTCACAGAGGAAAGAAGGAGAAAGATGCCACAATTTATTCATTGGAGAATATGCTTGGTCTTTTGTAGGCCAGATTTTAGAAGAACTAGAAGTTGCAAACTTGGAATAATTATAAGTACTCAGAAAGAGAACTTGGGAAGCTTCTTAATTTTTTCTGAAAGAGCGTCAGTATTTAGAGAAAAAATAAATAAATTAGCATTTGTGGTTGGAATAGCAAAGGCCAAGAAAGTTTCACTGACTGTGGTGCAAGTGCAGAGAATACAGATTGGGTCGGTGTCCCCTGGCCCCACCCAGGTGTTGGGGGCTGGGATAAGCCTGAAACAGGCTGATACAATCAGACCTGAGAGATACGCCTTGAATGGCAGGATGTTGCAGTCAGGAGCCATAAAAACCTCCCCTCCTGGACATGCAGGTAGCACACCAATCAGTGCCTTGATCATGCGCCCACCATGCGCCCCCCCGCCCAATCGTGGGCTAGAGCACGCCTTGAAGCCCCCTATCCACTGCGTTTCCTCTACTACCCTCCTCTATATAACTTCCTCCATTTTGAAATATAATTTGCAGCTTGATCAGAATCCTTTGTCTTGCTGCCATTCTTCGCGCCTCCTGTCCCATCCCCCTTCATCCATTACAGGTATATCGGCAGACCCCGTTGACTGCCTCGCGGGCCGAGGCACCAGGGACGCCAGGCAGTAGTAAGATGTACTTCTCACAGAAGAATATGGATGTGAACTACAAATGGACTCAGACAGGCTTAGATAAATAAGAGTAATAGATTATAAAGAAAGTTATGGTGCCTGTGGTATGCATTGCCATCTTTGTTTTTAATGTTCTGGATATTACTTTTAACTAATTTAAAAACAAAATTCTTTTAACAATTTGGAAAATATAAGGAGGAAGAAGAAAGTTAAAATCAACTACAATCCCACTGAACAGACTTTTTTAACCTTTTGATGTTTGCTTTTAGTTTTTCCACACTATTTAGAAGTTATCCTACATGGTTGTGACTGTTTGCAATTTTGTATTCTGCTTTTATATTTTTAGGTAAGCCCAAAGCATGTCCTACATCTTTATTTTAAATATGTTAGGATGCTGTTGACATTATTTCATATACTGTGATGAAAGAACAAAAATGTTCCCAATGAAGCTGGGACAGAAAACCTTCATGGTCACCTTACAAGTCATGTTTGTAGGTCATACCAGTCTTTCAATGCTTTGACATTTTTTTCACCTATCCAGGGATTTGTCAACTCTGTTGCCTTTAGTTGCATTACTTGGCGTCAAGGCGATGTTTATTTTGTGTATTCCCCAGAGAACAAAATGTAACATAGCTTCATCTGCTTGGCTTGCATAAAGCACTTATATGATTTGTTGCTTTGAAACCGTAGCAATCATTCTTCTTATAATGAATATTTGCGGCTGTCAATCCAGCATTTACCTACTGCTGTTCTGTTTCCATGCCTTTTTGCATACATAGTGACTTTTCATCTCAGTGCCAAATTGCAGTGTTAATTTTTGAAGACATTTTAAGTAGCAGTGAAATCGACATGTGCAGCACCAACAACGTATATTAATTTAACTGAGGTAACGACAAGACAACTTTTAAAAATAGTACACACTCCTGCCCTGGCTGATGTGGCTCCGTTGGTTGGAGCATTCATCCTGTGGACCAAAACGTCACCGATTCAATTCCTGGTCAAGGCACATACCCGGGTTGCAGGTTTGATCCCCTGTCAGGGTGCATATGAGAAGGCAACCAATCAATGTTTCTCTCTCGCAACCATGTTTGTCTCTCTTTCTCTCTCTCTTTACCCCCCACCCCCTCTTTCCTTCCTCTCTCTTTAAAAGCAATGAAAAAATGTTCTTGGGTGGGGATTTAAAATAACAATACTAAATAATAATAATAACATATACATTTCCTTTTGCTGTGGAAAGTTTCCATTTTCCTTGAGTTGCTATGTCTGACCTTTGTGATTTTCGGTCTTTGCTTTGCACATGTTTAATGTGTGGGTGGTATCCAAATATATGTGAAACTGAATGTTGTTAGAAGTCGAGAGTTCAAGAGAAAACAGGAGGGTCAAATATCTGTGCATTATGGATGAAGATCACAGTAGCAATTTGATTCAGTTCAAGAGATACTTATTGAGTGTTAACTCAGCATGTGCTGGATAATTCGAGTAAAGTGGTCAGTAAAACTAACGGTGCTCCAGCTCTGGTGGAACTTACACTCAAGGGGCAACATAACTTATCCCAAATTTCCTGAAACGCACCCTCATCCTCTATTATAAAATGTAGGCATTTAAAGAGTTCATAGGGTGGTGAACTTGCAAGAGGACTATGAAATGTTTCACTGGGAGAAAGAGTTTTTCTCTCTCTCATATAGTTTCTTAGAATTCATTGACTCCTTTTTTCACTTATACATTTTTTTTTAGCTCTATGGAGTGTCTGGCCCCATTGGTCAGAAAGTCCTCATTAGCTCCCACGATGTCCAGTAAACATGTCACCTGTCTTCCTGAGGGAGTCCCAGGACCCCAGAGTTCTGTGTCTCCTCCCAGCAATGGAAACTCTGTGTGAAAGTCTTCCTGCTCGTCAGCTCCTTCTGTCTGCAGGTCCTCCCGGCCGCCCTCAGATGCGGTGGGGTACAGGGGACAGTTGTGGGAATTCAGAAATTCGGCATTACCAGAACTAGGTCTGAACCAGGTTCCTCTGCTTCCTAGCTGTGTGTGATCTTAGGGGCGTGGCTTCAGTTTTCTTGGTCATCATTTTTGCATTGTTTTCACAGCACACTTGTGACATAGATGATATGAAGCCCACTTTACACACGAGAAAACAGAAGTTTAGTAAGGTTAGGTAATTTCCCCAAGAGCCAGGGTTCTAATACATGAAGACTGACTTTAGCTTCCATGCTGACAGACTCCTTTATGTCAATTTTTAAAAGCTGAACATTATTTTTGGTGCATAGAAAGCCTGCAATAAAATATAGCTATTGTTATGGCCACTGTGGCTCAGTCAAGATAATGAAAGTATTTATTTCCTAAAGGTGGAAACAAAATCTCTGTGGTAGACCTGTGCTCGGGTTATTCTGAAGTACAGGATCATTCTCCTTCTACCTCTGACCCCAGCCCCATGGGAGGCTGACCTTGATTAGAGTGGAAAATGTCATTTGTAATTGAAAGATCTAATTTTTATAATTCTATTTCTGCTGTAATGAAGAATTACACTTTTGACATTTTGAGCTAATGTTCTAGATAGCCCTGGATTGACATGCGTGGGTGGTACCAGGGGTCTGAACCCAAGAGCTGAAATGTAAAAAGGAGTCCTTAATCAAGGAATCATGGGTCTTGTTAAAGGTTAAAGTTAAGTAAAAGATGCACAGTGAATGCTTTTTGAGGCATTTAAAACTATTTGTATTCTACATGCACAAAAATAGGATAAAAATATGTGTATAGGTTTTCATATATGGCATTAGAAAAATTCTTGACTAATGATGATGCACTTTTGTTACCGAACAACAGGAGGTCTGAGGGAGGGGCAATACAATATTTGGCCCACCTAGGGATGCCAAAACCGCTATATAACAGGGGCTCCTCCCAAAACAAAATACTAACTAAAATCTACTGGGCCCTTCTGTCCGCCACCAATTGGAAAGACATCTCTTAATGCCAGAGATTTGTGAAAAGGAAACAAAATGTTTATTTAATGCTATTCAGGCCTAATGCCACCACTAAAATATCAAAGTCCTTTAGGGTATACACCTACACCCACACAGCGCTCCTTTCTCCCACTGTCCCAACTCCGGGTACCGTAAATCAGGAAAAGAGCACACGTCCTTTTTGTCACCGTGCAGGATCTCGAGTTAATCCAAAGTACTGTGGTACCCTCTCATGGTCCACTGGCAAGAGTCCTTTGTACCCAGTTCCAGTCAAAGTCTCTCCTGCTTTCCAGGCCCGGCGGCCAAAGGGGGCACCTCAAAGCCACGTGGGCCTCTTCTACCAAAGCTGCAGGAGTCCGCACTCCACCAAAAGCATGTGGCTTTCTTCTTCACCTGACTGCAGGGATCTCCATTCTGGCAAAGCTGCGTGGTTTTTCCCTTTCACCTGGGAAAGAGGGGGTCCGCACCCTGCCAAAACCACGTGGCTCCCTCTTTCACCTCACCAAGAGGGGGTCCTCACTCTGCTGAAACCGCGTGGCTCTCCCCCATCTGGCCAAGCGGGGACCCTTCATGTCCTGGAGCCAGTCTTTTCCAAGCTCTCACCTAGGCGCTCTCACTCGGGAGCGCAGCCCCTAGTTACATCCTGAGTCCAAGCCCTTCTCACTCAGGAGTGCAGCCCCTCATTACCATCTCGAGTCCCTTCTCACTCAGGAGCGCAGCTCCTAGTTACATCCTCCTGAGTCCCCCAGTTCCGTCTTGAGTTTCCAAGCCCTTCTCACTCAGGAGTGCAGACCTTAGTTCCCATCTTGAGTCCCCCAAGTTCCATCCTCAGTCCCTGCTAGTTCCATCTTCCTGGCTCCAAACTTGGCCACTGCTATTTAACATATCTATGAAACCAGTTAAAGGTTATAGATATGTTAAATAACCATTTCTCCAGAGGTTAGCTCCAAAACTGTTGTTATGCAAAATAGCTCTCAATGGCCCTGGCTCTATTCATCCCTTCCCCCTGGGGGGTGGGGTGGTGGTGAGGACATCTTATATGTCTCTCCAATATTCCTATACACTTTGAATTCTGGACACCATTCCAAATCTTTTTTTGGGGCCCCCCCCTGGCTGCACCCTGTATCACTTTGATCTCTTCAGATCAGCGTGGAGAAATGCACTTTAGTGTCCTTATCATTTCCTCCCCTGTCTTGTTAACATTTCAAGGGTTAATCTTCTCCAGAGAGCTCTTGGTTTTCACTAACAAGTTGAATTTTTAAAATCCACCATAGAAAGATATTGTCCTCATTTATGTTTTGTTGCATTTAGGTAGGGGGTTGGTATTATTTAAATGTCATGTTTAAGAATGTCTACTCCTCTCTTTCCCATTCTATTCTACTCTGCCTACTCTAACAACCCCAAAGTTTTCTATTGCATCTGAAATAGTCTCCAAGTTCCTGGAGAGGATTTAAAAACACTATTTTATGGCAAAAATTGGAAAAACTACTGCAATGATATTTTTTTCTGTTTTGGGACAGAGAATCAAACCTCTGTGTAATTTTGACCCAAATCATGTTGCTTGGGTAGACAGACAAGCCAGCAACTCACCCATGAACGTGAACATGAACATGTCCACCTCAAACATCCCTGGGGTGGGCGAAGAATTGGTGACAGTACCGCTGAAAGGCGTGTCCTGTTGACTTTCCATAGAACTATGAAAATTCAATTCAATTCACATAATATGTTAATGGACCCATTTAAAAATCGATCGTTTTAA
Organism: Artibeus jamaicensis; assembly: GCF_021234435.1. Classification (NCBI taxonomy): domain Eukaryota; kingdom Metazoa; phylum Chordata; class Mammalia; order Chiroptera; family Phyllostomidae; genus Artibeus; species Artibeus jamaicensis. The sequence continues at coordinate 21,836,074 of NW_026521823.1, read as the reverse complement.
ACCCACAACAATTAAATGTGTTCAGGGGTTGCTGGTGATGTTTAATTGTGGTTTTGCAAATGCGCGCAAGCATCTTGACATGATTCCAAAGCATGAGCAAAGAAAGAAAAATAAAAAATATAAACCAAAATATTTCTCTTTTTGAAGGAAGAAGAAAACTCACTGCTTTGCCCTTATAGAAACACTTAAAAACATGCACGTTTTGTTTCCACATAACACATCAGTTCTTTTGAGACAAGAGAAGTCAGACTTAAGGCCTGGAACCTAATTGGAATCACTTATTCAAGTGATTCAAGACTTTGTTGTTTTTTTCCCCCCAGAGATCATTACTCTTCAAGTTTAACAACAACAAAAAATAAATGTTCCTTTAGTTTTGCACCACTGAAAATGAGAATGTGCTGTGGACTTTGTCAAAAAGAAAGATGTGAATTTAGAATTTAGTTGACGACGTCCTGTTCATCTGGAATGTGGCCAGGTTCAGCCCATCACCATCCTTCAAATACCTTTTTACTAAATAAGTTTAGACAACTGAATACATTGAAATATTTTATTTGGGTTGGGAGGTGGACTTGTGAAGAAACTACCAAGTCGTGACTCTCACTGTGTGTTTGTTGGAAACCGCGAGCCCAGAGAGGGAGAGTCAGTCGGGACCTCAGGACGTATAATTAAATCACTCTGCTTCGTTCCGTCAAGGTGACTGGAGACTAACAGAATGCATTTTCATCTCCGCTGTGATGCTGTTGGTGATGGGGACGATTTGTGCGGTACAGAAGTTAACCTGTCTCGTGGGGAAAGGTAAAGCTTTGTGTTTCTGTTACCGAATCACAGCTCTTTCAAACTCCCTTTGTAATGCACTGTCCCTACTGGGGAACTCGCTCAGAACTCCCCTATAATCTGTGTGTGTAGACAGGTGTTAAAGTACCATGGAGTTATTAACGATGAGGGAAATGGAAGATTAACTTCCTTCTTCAAAATTGAAAGGCATCTCGGAACAAATCCTTTGGTTTTACCCAAGTTTGAGGGTCTGGAAAATGTCTTATTTAAATATACAGGTGTCTTTATGTGGCTCTTAAATCTTTGCCTCGCACTGCAGTTTTCCCCCATATGTTTATCTTCAACGAACAGCTCAGACCTGATGAACTGTGTGGAAATGTTTTGTAAAGCTGCAGACCGTCCTTTCCGACAACTGCTTCTTTTGTTTAACTTGAACTTCTCAAAGAGAGTGTAATTTATTATGTTTCTTGCCTACAAAACAGGGCTAGTCAGGGTACCTTTTACATGACATCAAAGGGAGTTTAGTTAGATATAGTTTCATTTATTGTGATTAAAACGGATGTGACGCACACACACAATAAAGTGAGTGCGACACAAACATCCCTGGGCTTCGGGAAGCTCACTGTGGCCGCAGTGAAGGAAGTGAGAGCAGAGTGGAGCCAGAGAGGCCAGATCGAGAGTTTACAACAGCCCCTGGAGGAAAGAGCAGTGATCTCAGTTAAGGTCGTCGGGAGGGAATGGAGAAGACAGAACAGACTTTGAAGATGTTTTGTGGAAAAGATTTATTGGAAGGGTGCAGTGAAGGGGTAAGGAGATTTATTATGGCTGAAGGGTGTCTTTCTTAGATAGATAGTCACTAAATTAATTGGGACAGGGAAAGCAGAGGAAACACGCTGCTGTGACATTTGGATGCTGACATGCCTTTCATCCATGCGTTGAGTTGGAAAGAGAAATCTGCAGTGAAGACGTAGACTTAGTTGTCTCCATTTGTGTGAGAGTTGAGAGGCTGTGGTCTGAGGAGAGAAGGGAGGGGAGGTAGGAAAATGAGAAAACCCAAACTCTAGAGGGTGGGTGGAGGAAGAGGAGGCTGAGAAGGAGTGTCCGAGAAGGGAAGATGCTCAGATGCCACACTCGCCACCTGAGGAATGGTTGAGCTAATGGGCCATGGTCGGCCCCCGAGAGAGCAGATCCTTTTGAGGATAAAATAGTATGTCTTTTAGATTTTTTAAAATATGGACTGTTTAGTCTTTGTTGCTCCTGAGAGTGCTGAGGCACTCTGTGGAAGTCAATTCTGCTTTTGTCTATGGAATATCTTTCAAAGAATAGAAACCACACGAATAAGATATAACCACCACAGTGTACTTTTAGCTGCCTCCCCATTGAAGACAGACTCACTGACTGTCAGCTAGGAACTACATACTGATTGGACAGGACACTGGATGATTTCTAAGAGTCTCTGAGATCTTAGAGTCCATAAAAAGTCTGACTTTTTATGAAAGTGTTTTGCAAAATTTTAGCTCAGCTTCAAGGGGACAGTCCCAGGCCACAGTGACAGAGCACATATGCACAGTAAAGACGATAGTATTTCCCCTTCATTTTCTCCCCAGATGGGGACACTTTAGTCTTCCTCTCCCCATGTTGTGACCTTCAGAAATCACATGAATTAGCCACGCGAGGAAAGATCAGACAACTTTTTTCTTGCATCGTTATCCTATTTGTATTTGAAAACAAGGAGGTGTGTTTATAGTTGCATGTAGTTTGATAGTCAAATAATCAGTATTGTTTTTCCAGCAAACTTATCATCCTTCATAATGCAAATTTGCTACTGTGGTAATTCCACATCAGAACCCGCAAATGTCTCAGGGAGGTTTACTCCTTTTGAGCTACCATAACACTGAGTCTGCTGTACCGAAGAAGAATGAGACAGAAGCGTCCATTGTTCGTAGGGAATCCTTGAGAATCCTTTCAGTGGAAGTAACCAAATGTATTGGTCGCGTTTGATCCTACCACAGACAGGCGGGTGTGGCAGGGTTAGGAAGAATAGGACTTATTTTATAGAATTACATCTCTGATGGGCCATGTAGATTGAAGTCTGCATGTTGGGATTACAACTAGAGTAGGCTTGACTAGAAGTTGGGTTGTTCATATAATTCCTCCTTCTCAGTTACATAGACTTTATTATACTAAATTACAATTTGCATCATTCAAATGCAAATGAATTTCCAAAAGCCCTGTGTGGGCTTCATGTAATTTATTTTGGGCAAGAGCTGTTCAATGTTTTACATATTTTAAAGAATTCAGTGATGCAGCTCATTCCAGGAAAAAAAAAAAAACCTGTGAATTTGAAAGTGCTCTTTCTATTGGAAGGGCTGTTGTAATTCACATCTGGTTGTAATTCACATTTTCCTATTGGAAGGGCTGTTGTAATCATTGGAAATTCACATCTGGCTTTACTTTGCTGACTCTCTCCCCTTGGTTTCCCTGAAGTTTATGTGACCTATGAGATTTGAGGTACTTTACCTGACTTGCCCTTGTTTCTCAGAGTCTGAATAGTCCCAGGGCAAATATGACCCCAATTCAATATTGACTATAGAAGAAAGGAACATAAAAGAAAATTTGAAAAGCATAACACACTACCAATGTTATCGTGGAAAACGTGGACATTCATTCAACAGTAACACTTAATCTCTGGCCCTTCTGAACCAATCTGGCAGCTGACGGAACTGCTCCTAACACAGGACACTTCACAAGTCACCGAACCTCCCTTGGCAGTTTATTTTAACATCTTTGCTCCAGAAGGTAAGAAAATACTTTCCCAGCCCTTTAATATTCTGCAGCTGTTCATTGACTCGACGTGAGGCTTATAGGGAGAGAATTGCACTTGGTTTCAGTTCTGCAACAGACTCTAGAAAAGGCTTGCCTCTGTTTAGCCTCTGCTCTCACTAAAGATGTCTTTTCTCATCGGCCCAGGACACTCACACTGCTTCCCTGCATTTCAGTGGGGATTCTGTGGCCTTAGGTCAGGTTGCTCAGTGAGTAGTAACTCGTGTGTGTGGGCTTCTCTCCCCATCTTTTTCTGACCTGGTTCCTCCAGGTGGGGAACACGGTGCAGTTCGAGGCAGGTTCCGTGGAACATTGACCCTGCAGCATGTTTCATAATAAAAAGGGTACATGGGACACATCAGTTGGAAAACGAGTTTAGAGTTTATGGTTAGAGATAGCATTTGAAAGGGTCTGAGAAATTCTGCAGTACAGAATTCCCATCTGTCTCTGTTGGACCTGGTGGTAGAGCACGGTATGTAAGGGCACCAGCTTTGAACACAGATAGACTTGGATTCGAATCTCAGGCTCACGATTAGCTGTAACAGCTGGACAAGCTACTTCCCCATTCAGTGGGAATCCCTGGTACGCCATGTGAGTGACGGGAAGTGTGACTCCCACTCCTTAGGCTTATGGTGGAGAGCAAATAACGTAACCCGTGCAAACGTTTGGCAGAGTGCCAGGATCAGAGTTGGCACTCAGTTACTCATTTCTAGTATAATACCTTTATCTTATTTGACTGCATGGCTCTTTGGGGCAACATACATAAACTCTTCTAAGGAAAGCTGATGGGAAATGCTGGGTCTGGTGTATTGACACCTGTATCAACATGTGAACTCTTTATTGTTAGTGGAGACTTCTCTCCAGTGTTTGTTTCACAAATGGAATGTGCAGAACTTCCGGTAAATAATGTGAAGTCGACTTTGAAATATAATACACAAAGGTTGTTATAAAAAAGTCTATTTTCTGTCTTGAATATCAACAGCTAAGTTCTAAGATGTAAACGTCTAGAACGAAGCTCTAAGAAGGAGAGTGAGAAAGAAGGGAAATGTGTTTTCTTATGTGAAGAAGTTAATGAAGAATTCGAAGACCCAGGGAAGGAGGATGGCAGCCCAGTCGTCTTTCAGAACAGAGATGAGGTGACAAAGCTGATTATTAATAATTCTCTGGAAGGTAATTAGTCTTAAGCCCCAGCAAAATGCAGGGAAAGTCTGTGTTCCACTCCCATAACTGCCCTTCTTCACTTTTTTCCTCCCTCTGAAGTCCCTCCTGTCCTTCTCGTAATTCCTGCTCACCCTGGACAACTTGCTCAAATAAAAATCTTGTAGAAACCTGCCCTTAGCTAAACTTTTCGAAAGGATCTGATCATCAATTCATGTGAAAGTGTAGAACAGGGTTTCTCAGCCTCTGCTTTCTCGGCATCTTGGACTGTGTACTGTGGCGAGCTGTCCTGTGCACGGCAGGATGTGGAACCGAACCTTCGGCCTCTACCTGTTAGATGCCGACAGCACTCTGCATCCTGTTGTGTGGCAGCGAACGATGTCCCCAGCCATTGCCAAGTGACCTCTGGAGGGTAAAATTCCTTCTCTCTGCATCGGAAACCACGAAGTGTAAATATTTTACAACAGTTAAGTCCATGCTACTCTGTGAATTAGTGTCCTTTTTTATTATATGTAATTTCTTAATTACCCACGATTGAACTTGGAACAGAAAATTCACTTATAGGACATGTCAGGGAGCATGGTTTTCTACAACCACATCAAGGAGGTGGATGACTCCCTTCTGTAAACCCAAGGCCGAACCTGTTGGCGTGAGCAAACTCTCCTCTTCAGAGAATGGCTTGCGATGGGTCTGAGGCTTTGTTTGCATGTGTATTAAACGTTGAAGCCTATTTCCCACCCTTCACTCCAAATGTTGTTAACAGTTGACCATCAAACAGGGAAAAGCATTTCCAGTAGTCTGACTTTTCCGTTAATAAAGCAGAATAGATCAACTGCTGGTGTTTTGTTCTTTGGTAACTGAATTAGGTTTATTGTTCAACAAATCTGATGGCAGAACAGCACTTCCAACAAAGGCAAAAAATAAATTCTAAATTGATGATATTTCAGAGTGTCTTGAAATACTTGTTTGGCATGGACTCTGAAAGAGCAAGGGCTGAAATCCAAAGACTGCTGTTTTTTTCTTGAATTTGCATTTGGCTTTTTGCTTCCCATCTTTTTGCATGCACATTCCCCCTTCCTTCCTTGTCGCAATTCTCTTCTGTGAACTTTTGTTTCACAAAGAGGAATGAGCGCTGTGCAATGAAAACACCGGCTGTAAATCATTTCAGCTATTAAATGTAGTTTTTCTGGAGTCCAGTAATTAGCCCTGTAGTTCTAAAAATGAGAAGTACTGCCAATATCTGAATGCGTCATTTAATTGGTCCACAGGGAGAGACCCAGGAGTGTCCAAGAGACCAGATTTTGACTTTTTATTGTTCTAGTTTTTCTCTCGGTCCTGCAGTATTCACTTGCTAATTATTTACACAATTAACTGTTTATTTTACGGGGTAAAATACCGTAGGCACTGCAGAATTCATAGCTCTGACACAGGGGGCGCCTTTCCAAGGCTTGAATGCTCAGCGGACAAAAAACGTGTGCTTTGTAGATTCGATGCAAAGTGAGTGGGAATATTTCTTTGTGCCACAGTGTCGCTTGGGACAGCAGCTGCAATGTTATCTGTGGAACCCAGGTTGGTAGCTATGCAGAATTCTCACGTTGGTCACAGAGCAAATAATGAACTAATTTATTGTAGATATTTAAACTGTGCTCAGAATCCTCCTTGCTTCTTGAAATTCATGGTTTAAGAATAAGGACGTATGCTATATAAAGGCTCAGATTTGAAATAAAAATAGGCAAAGCACTGAGCGGCCCAACATGTGTTTCGATAATTTATTCTCAGAAAGTCAGATATGAAGGAGATAGTCTATATTCTGACGTTTGAGAATGTGAATTCCCTGCCAGGAGATAAGAAAAAGGTTTAGTCCTCTTTCCATTTTGCCAAGCCGAGAGAACACATTCAGATACATACAATCTTGCCCTTGTCTCTTTTAATTAAAAAGTGTTAATGCTGAGAGCAGAAAATGTGGTCCGGGGGATGTTAGGAGTGTCCCTATCAGAAATGAGGATTCTGGGGAAGGTCAGAGTTGAGGTGAGTTGAGCCAGTGGTTGAATATCCACTTTTTCTCCGTGACAGGGTGGAGAGCAGTAGTGGTCTACAGTGTCTTTCTTCTCTAGAGTGTCAGGGCCTGAGTATCCCCATCCAGTACCACCAGGCTCTCAACAAATGCCGGTTGAGCTAGTTAATAGCAGCATCCCTTCTTGGCTGTTGCTCCTTCCAGGCCCCCCTTTGCAGCTGAACATTTCTGGACATAGCGCAACACACAAGTGTGGAAAATCTCGGAAGGTAAAAGAAGAGTGGGCAGCTTGGGACCTTGGGGCTGGAGGAGTGACACGGTGGTGAGTGACGCGGTGGTGGACTTCTGTGTCTTTTGTACAGGGCCTGCACAAGCTTCCAAACCAGAACCGCCAGCAGGCACAGACATGAAAAGCTCCAAGAAGAGCCTGTTCTCCCTATGCAAGAGACCAGGAGGCATGTACAAACACCTGCCCTGTTCTAGACAAATGCCAAACACCAGTGAAAAAATTTGTCCTCCTTTATCCTCTACCTGGGTGGAAACTGGCAGCATGCCCCCCTCCCCCGCAGGGCAGTGCGAGCAGGTCTGAGTGGGAAGCTAATCTTTTTTTTGCATGGCGGTCTCAGGCAGTGTCTCTTGTCCCTCATCCACTGGTGTTCGCAGGACCACACGGACAGCTGATCCACGCCTGGCCCAGGGGAACTCACGAGACAGTGCAATTCTCCTGCCAAGGTAGTGCCAGTCGGGCCCAGGGGTGACCTGAGTCTCCATCTTCATACCACAGCAATGAGACTTGAGGAGGTGTTGTGTGCCGGGGCAGCCAGAACTTCACTTTCCTCTGGGAGAATGGGGCCCACTGGGGAGCTGAGTCTCTACCCCATCAACTAACAGCAAGATAGATTTAGGCGATTGGAGGCAGGGTTTGTTAGCACCCCTCCTCTCTCGCTTCCTTCCTTTCCTGGTGGCAGCAGAGACCACTGGAGCGGGCGTTGGCACCCCACTTTTACCCAGAGGGAGTCGACAGGGGCAGAAGGGGTAGCTGAGTAGGAACCCCTCTTTCTAAGATAAGGCATTGTGACTCAGTGCCCTGCTCTGGCCGAGGCGGTGTTGTCAGGCCCAGAGGGAGGCTGAACACACTCACCCCGCCCTGCCCTTTCAGTCTGCCTCGCCCGAGGAACAGTCTGCTAGAGACGGAAAGTCATATAGAGCCCAGAGTCTCAAAATGCCCAGCACACCGTAGAAAGTCACTGTCCCACCGAGAACTGGGAACAGCAGAACATGAATGAGGAAAGACAGCCAACAGGTGCCAGCACCAAGGTGAATCAGGCTTTGAAATGATCTGACTAGACTTGGAAAGCAGCCTCATAAGGGCATGGTTCAGGAGCTATTATGGCTTTCCTTGAAGCAAATAAAAAAGTGAGTTATCTCAGCAAAAAATAGAAGCCATTAAAAAGAAACCACATGGAAATTATAGAAATGAAAAATTCAATAGCTAAGGTAAAAACTCACTCAATGAGCTTAATAGTAAAGAAGGACAGGATCAAATCAGTGAATTTGAGGACAGATCAATAGAATTTACTCAAAATGAATAACAGAGAACATAGATGAAGGGAAAAACCAGCCTTGGGCAAGCTACTTAAACTGGTCTTTCCTCACCTGTAAAACGAGAGTCGTGATTGTTGCTGTGTCCAAGGAATATAGTGACAATTAACCAAGATGCGAGTAACAGGCTTATCTGGCAGAGTGACAGGCACAAAGTGAGTTCTAATAAAAGTGAACTGTCGTAGGGTTGTACCCTTGACACTTACATAATCTTATTAACCAATGTCAACCCAATAAAGTTTTTAAAATCTTAACTATTGTTATAATCTCTCCACATAGATAGCCATGTGTTTTGATCTCTTTTTTTTCACTTAAAAAAAAAGTATATTTATTTATTTTTAGAGAGAGGAAAAGGGAAGGAGAGAGAGGGAGAGAAACATCAATGTGTGGTTGCCTCTCACACGATTCCCACCGAGGAACTGGCCTATCACCCAGGCATATGCCCTGACTGGGAATTGAACCACGATTCTTTGGTTCGAAGGCCCGCACTCAATCCACTGAGGTACACCAGCCAGGGCTAATTTCACTTTTCAAGAAAATATTGCATAATAGTAAAAGGAGGTTCTGTATACTAAGGGGGCTGTGTATCAAGTCTGAATTTTTTGATGGTGGTTTTTTTTTTTAGATTTTATTTATTTATCCTTAGAGGGAAAGGGAGGGAGAGAAACATCAATGTATGGTTGCCTTTTGTGCATCCCCTGCTGGGAACTGGCCTGCAGGGAACTGGCCTGCAACCCAGGCATGTGCCCTGGCTGGGAATCGAACCGCGATTGTCTGGTTCCTAGGCCCGCGCTCAATCCACTGAGCTACACCAGCCAGGGAGTGATCTCTTCATACAGTTAATTCAATTCAATTTAATAATTAGCATTTATTAATCACCAACTGCATGCCTGTAAGAAACACTATTTAGGCCACAGGGTTCAGTGGAAAGGGCTGATGTTTTTTTTAACTCAAAAGCACTAGATCCATATCCAGAATGTGCTGTATTTTAGGTGGGTGATTTTGGACATGATTTTGAGACTCAGATTTCTCAAAATGGAGTCTGGAAAATGGAGAGAAAAGCAAGCATCTAAAACGGTTATACTTTTTGGAAGGATTCAGTGGGCATCTGGTACATAGCAGAAGGTAAAAATATTAGTTCCATCAACTTTAGTTTGCATTGAAGACTATTTTGCCCAACTTTTTATTGAAAATTTTAAATGTACAGTAAAGTTGCAAGAATAGTACAAAACCACTCGTAAAACTCCATTTAATAAAAGACTTTTTGAGCAACTATTTTGAATATAGCATTGCAGTAGTTTACGAAAAGTTTAAAAGAAAGAGAAGACAGGCTTCCTTCTTTTGACAAAATTATACTCTAATGAGAAAGTAATAGCATTGAATTACAAACGTTTAGAGCTGGTGGTGACTTTGTAGATGTACAGAGAGCAAAGAGCTAGAATATGTAGTTCAAAGTGGTAGATGCTATTTTGAAGAGCTGAGGGAGAGAGCAGTGGGAGCGGGGGCTGCATAGGGAAGGCTCGAAGGAAGCGTTTGTAATCAGGGACTGGAAGGAGTCTGCGCCTGGATGAACAGCTGGTGTACGGCGCCATTCCTGGCCTAGGGCACCTGGAAATGAGAAAGATCTGGTCAGGAGCTAACAAGTGATATCCTAGAATTGTCTTTGCCTTCTTTGGCTAACAAGGATAAAGTGAGCAGAGAGCTGATGCACAGAAAAGCAGGCCTCAGCCTCTCGGGGACCATTTGGGAGGCGACTTAGGCACAGGATGTGGTTCTGGTGTAAAGGAGCTCATGAGAAGGGGCTGCTACGCTGATTACTCTTCAATATTTCTGCTCCGTCTTCTAGGTGGATTGGAAGTGTTCTGCTGTTAGCAACAGCTCCTGCGCATGTTCACATGCACCCACATGCACATATACCCTCACACCTATGCCCACATGTGCACTCTCACACACTTCCACACATTCTCATACCCGCACTTGTGCACTCACATAGTCACTCACATGCATTCACACACACACACATAACTTATACAGACTTGCACATATGCAGAATCTCACATATCACAGACACATGCAGTCGCACACAATTACATGTACACATAACACATGCATGTATATTCAAGCAGGCCCAATACACACAAATGCACTTATGTCATAAAGACACATAAACACATAATGCACATACAGTTATACACACATAGTCATGCTCCTCACCATACATATATGCATCAATATACATATGCACCTTTACAAACATCCCAATGTCTTTATTTTCATGATCTAATATTAATTATAGACACTTTTTATAAATGAAGCTAAAAATGATCAGATAATCTAGTACTTAGTTAAGAATGAATCTCTACCAATAACAAGAAAAGGTCACAAAGTAAGTCACTTTTCTTTTTGTGATTTCTCTAGCTTTATTTTTGTAAAAATCTCCTAAGATTCTATAACTTCTCTTTATAAACAACAAAAAATAGTGTTCCTATCATTTTGCTTAGATTTCCTTTGGGTCACTGTTGTACCTTTTAATAACAACATTCATTCTGGCAACAAGCCTTCTTAAAACAAATAAGTAAAGTTTTGGTGGCCATATCCTTTCCGTTTTCTCAGCATTTTAAATTTTATTCTATTTCCTGAAACAGCCATGTATTTTCAGTTGATGCAATGGTTTGTCTTTGCTTGTTTGTTTGCTTGTTTTCTCAGAAGCCTCTTCTGGTAGTAGTGGAATTGCTTCTCCCAGCCTTTGCATTTTCTACCTCTGATCTATGGAATCGCTGAGATTTTTCTTCTTACGACCAATCACTTTCATTCATTCTTTTTTTACCCCCTACTTGTCTGTACAGAAACTTCCCTTCTCTCGTCTTGGTATTGCCTTGAATATCACTGCACATTGCTTCTTTGTTCTGGCTGTGCATAGCCTGCACGGGCAGATAGGGCACGAAAGCCCATGATAAAAGCCTCCCATCATTTTCCCAAGGTCCTGATTGTACATTTGTCATGCTGTGCACCTACTGGTTGTATCTGTCACCAAAACAAAAAAGGGAGCATATTAAGCAGATCTACTGGTGCTGAGGATGGTTGCTTAAAAGGGTATAAATTGATACATTACTTCTCAAATAGATCAATACCACCAGAGTTTCCAACGTAACAATGACAGTCGGGAGCCATAATGTTAACCAGGGATTCTGGATCTTTATGGGTTTCATGGCTTTTAGTTAGGGAGAAAAAGGTATTGTAATTTAGATCAGGGTCATTGGCTCCGTAATGGTCAGACAGAGACTAATAATACCAGTTAACAAATAATACACCTTTTCTCTGACCCAGGACTTTCTCTGAGAAAGTACTTAGGTAACTAGGTAATTTCAGCCAACCGCCCTCCACCCCACTCCACCCCACCCCACCCCCTCAAAAAAAAAACTGGGTATGTTAACCTAATTAGACAATTTCAGACTAGCCCAGTAGAAAAATTAGCTAAATGTGCAGTGACCCAGAAGTCAAACTGCTTTTCAGGAGGGGAGGGGAGGGCCAGGGCCTGGTTTGCTTCAGTGGTGTTTCCAGCCACCTTCCTCTGAGTGACATGATGCAGGATGCTGTAATTGTGGATGCCTGGCCAGACTAGCTGGCCTATTGCATCAAAAGAAACTAGTCCAGCCCTGGGTGCTGTGGCTCAGTGGATTGAGTACTGGCCTGTGAACCAAAGACTTGCTGGTTAGATTCCCAGCCAGGCCCCCAGGTCAAAGCATGTGAGAGGCAACCATGCAGTGGTGTTTCTCTTCCTTTCTTTCTCCTTCCCTTTCTCTGAAAATGAATAAAATCTTAAAAAAAAAAGAAAAAAGAAAAGAAACTAGTCTAGACCTGCCATGACTCAGCTCAATTTTATTCTTCCCCTTAGTGGTGGTGGCTGAAATAGTAGAAATACCCTTTTCTACGGCTCCTCACTGCATAGAAGGTCTTCACATTGATCCTCTGTACCTTGTGAGAGGGCTTATATCACCCTTCCCACTTCAATAAGAAAATGGTCTCAGAAAAGTTAGATAACTTATCCCAGGGCCATGCTGTTCCCACCTGGGGCCAAGTAACCATGTTCTCCCCCCATGTTTATTGGTGCCTTTGCAGGAAGGTGGAGAATTTTAGAGTCAGGGCATGACTGAGATCCTTCCCTCGAAGGGTCTTCATTGCCTCTGTGATCTAGAGGCCACATCTCGGGATGTTGGAGCCTCAAGATACAAGTACAGTGGAGTCCTGATTAACTGCTGGAAGGGGGCTGCCCTGGACAGCTGCCAGACTTACTGGTGATTTTGCCTGAATGAGAAATAAACCTTTGATGTATTTAGTTACTGATATTTTCTGTATTACTTATTCTGCAGCATAGCTTAGCCTATCCACTCTAGTAAAACAATCCTTGTATTTATCTAAGTATGTTGAGTTTAAATATATGTTTATATATACATATTACATTTAATTTCCACAAGAACTCCAAAAGTTAAATATTATGTTTCTTTCTACCTGATCAGTATAAATAACAATACTGATATGTTTGAATTATTTTCTGTTCTTTTAGTACTACCTACCTTGCGTTCATAGCATTTATCATAACTGGTATTTTATGTATATTTATATAAATCATTGATCAATGTCTACAGTTCAAGCTCCACGAGGATACTGTATTTCTAAGACTGAAATGGGCAGGTAATGCCTATCTGTTGAATTCAGTGAATAAATGAGCACCGGTATTGGCAGGCAAGTGCATCTTATCCCTATAGACAATCCACAGATGTTCTTATAATCTGGAGACTTGGTTGCATGAGTTGAGTGGTCCATGGCATTTGGCAGAGGGATCGATTAATCCATCTTCACGGTAGGGAGATGTCTGCCTGTGGAACAGGCTGGGCCATGCCCTTGGGCCTGGACCTCTGCCCTTCTGTCTGTTTTAATATGGAAATACCTACTTTAACCTCTAAATTTGCATGTTAAAAGTGATCTTTATTGGTCAAAAACTTTAATGTGAAGTTTATTGGTAGGATCAATTTCTGATGGCATGCTAAACTTTGTCATAACTATGCTATGGGCAGAGCCAACATCACAGCATTTCATAACCATAGAGAAAATCTCTGAAAGCTTTGCTGATATCGTGACTTGTGTGCATACTAGATTCTGAACTTTTGACACTGTAGATATGAATTGTAAATATTAGGTATTAGTACACGTACTGGTTTGGAGTTGTACCTCCACACTGGGCGAATGGCACCCTTATGGGAACTCTTCTATATTCGATACAACTGTTTACACACAAAAAGCCACCTTTTTTAATTTTTTTAAGGATGGGTACCTTTGAATTGTTTTCTCTTAAAAGGGTGGACTTATGCTGATCTTTTTCGTAAAGCCACATTTATGAACAGCCACGTTTTCCCGAGTTGGTCTTTCTGGTAGTCTCCAGTCAGTTCTGTAGTTTTGAATCATAGAAGTGAGTGACACTAACTAGGAAATGAATGGATTAATGACTCTGGCCTTATTAAAATAATGAGCTAATCCTCTAAACCTAAGAGCAATGACTTGGGAATTCTTGGAACCAAAGAAAGCTACAGGGAGTAAATGCAAAACTCAAAGTCAGCATATGTTTTCTCCGGATTCAACTAGCAACACAAATCTTGCCCAACTAAATCCGGCCAACATAGGCTTAAGGCCGCCCATAATTAGGCAATCACTCAATCTAATGAGGAAAATGCAATAGCCTCTGCTTTTTTGGACACAGCTCTATTTACCTGTGCCTGTGAACAAGACATGTAATAAAACACATCAAAGCAATTGCTGTTCTATTTGCCAAGGGGCAGTCTACTCCAAACAATCAAGGGCATGGTGAGAGCAGTGACAGCGTGGAGGACGTGGCTCCAGACAGGCCCCATTGACTTGTCATCTGAGATGGAGCCACCAGCCTGACATGTCTTACTCATGGAGCAGAACCACAGGGCCCCCAACAGAAAGTAGCCCAATGTTTTTTTCTGTCGAATACAGGCCAGACGTCTGGAAAGGAAAAGTGTGTAGGTGCAAAAGCTGATCTTTTATTTGGACTGATACTTAAGGGGAGTTTAGACTGGCTGGATAGAGCTCGCTCAGCTCAGCGGGCTAGCGCTCCCCGGTGTCCTCAGACTCTCGGGAAGCAGAGTGCCTTCTGATGCGCTGCTTAGGAAAACTCTTCACCCCGACCGACCGTGGTTCTTTCCTAATTTCCCGATCATGTCCTTTCATCTGAGATTGCAGCGGGTGCCCCAGGGTTGTGCGTTACTGCAGTGAGTTCCTGTGGAAGCATGTATTCAGGTCTTTCTGGCGTTGCAGGGAGCGGGACTCCCTGTCTCGAAGTTTCAGAACTTTTCTCAGTGTGCTCAGTTAGGCAAGAGTTAAATGTGAATAATTTGAAACTCAGGGCTCTGGAAGTAGATTCTGAATGAGGAAGAGAAACTGTTCCCTGAAAAAGCAGGAGGAAACATAGAAGTTTCTATCAAGTGAGGTGAAAATTGTTCATGGATTGTGCAGTGAGACGGGATAACATGTCTTCACGTCTCTTTCTGCTATACCTCTGCAGCAGAAGTTACGTAAACAAAGAATGCTTTTTTTAAAAATTGCACGGTTTTTTTCTCTTTTTCTTCCCTTTAATATTTTTTTAAAAGCCTAAGAAGCAGCATGCAAAGCATTCAGAGTAGTACAAATTTATTCTGAAGTCCTGATACATGTAAAATAGCCCCTTTTCCCCATTTGCACATGGTGTATTTTCTTGTCCTGTGGAAGTTCTTGTTTTGTAGTAGTCTGTTCCCCCTTTCTCTCGTTAAACACCCTTCAACCAGCTTGGCTGGTGCTGAAAATGAGGTCCATGACATTTCCTTCAAAACTTCCCTTTCAAGAATCTTTCTTTGTTTAGTCTCATGGAGAGAAATGTTAGTTGCACATAAGTCTTTTAAGGAAAAAAAAAACACTACTAAAAATGTCTGGCGGAACACTTTGTAAAGTATATGATTGTCTAACCACTATGCTATATACCTGTAACTAATACAAAATAATATTGAATGTAAACTGTAATAAGAAATGGGGAAAAAAGGAGGAAAAACACTATATAAATAGCAAGTATTAATAAATCAACCCAATTCTCCCCTCCATGAGGCAGAAAACAAGTTTCCTTGAACACTGGTGGCAGAGTATCTCTAGGTTGAGAGGATTTCGGGACTCGAGAGCGGGAGAAAGCCTGTCTCATTTCATGACAGGAGGTGAACAGAGCATTTACTAGTTATAGCAATGACAAACATTTACACAGCGCTTACCTTGTGCCAGGGACTTTTTGAAGCATTGTTTTCTGTACATAGCTCAACCAATTCTCTCACATCCCACGAAGTAGGTATGTTTTTATACCCCTTCGTACATGGGACATTGAGGTACAGAGAGATGACATGGTTTGTCAGAGGCTACACAGCTCGTGTGTGCTTTTGTGTGGCTTTAGCCAGCTTGGTTGTAGACAAAGACAACCGCTCAGGGAGGAGTGATTTGTGGTCTGTAAGAAAGAGGTGAGTTACCACCCCCTCCCCATTCAAACATATTTCCATAATGTTCTCTGAGATTCTGTCTGAGTGTATATGGAGCCTGCATAACAAGAACTTGATTTGAGTTGAGTGGTAGACTCTATTAAAAGGAATGCCTCAGTAATAAAGGAATCACTTTTCCTTCCTGACATAATTGAGGGAGATGTGTTTTGAAGGAAAGGTTAATTTGTGTGTGTGGCCTTGAAGGCTGGGAGCGGGTGGTAAGGATGGGCAGCCGTAGACAGCAGCCTCCCCTCCTGCCAGGGAACAGGAAAAGAGAACAGAGGCCAGAAGAGGCCACACAGATGGGCTGCAAGAGCCGGGAAAACCTGTGTTTGAAACTCGCTCTTCCTGCCCTGGTTGGTGCGGCTCAGTGGATTGAGTGTGGGACTGCAAACCAAAAGATCACCAGTTCGATTCCCAGTCAGGGTTCATGCCTGGATTGCAGGCCAGGTCCCCATTGTGGAGGGGCACACAAGAGGCAACCAGACATTGATGTTTCTTTCCTGCTCTTCCTCCCTCCCCCTCTGTCTAAAAATAAATAAATAAAATCTGAAAACTAAAAACCAAACCTCTCTACCATTTTTCAGGCTACTTATGTCATCTCTCTCAGCTTCCATTTCCTCTTCTGTTACCTCTTTGGGGTGGTTATAAACATTTGGTGAGATAATGGAGGTAACATGCTTTAGCCAATGTTAGCATGGAGTGGAGAGGCGGAGTGAAGGACACAAACCATAGAGTACAGTGGCCTGGGTTCTAGCCCAGGGGCCTCATTCCCTGGCTGTGGGTCTTTGGGCGTGTTACTAACACTCCATAATCTGAGGCCCATTACAGTGTCTGCCTCTCAGTGTTGTTGGTTGTTTTCATAGCAAGCACCAAAAAAAAAAAAAAAAATAGCAGTTGTTATCAGTTAGTAAAATATAAATTAACCTACTCAGAATTTTTTTCTACCATACATTGGTGTCTGTCAGCCTGGGCACAAGCTCCCCTCATTGGCTTTGAACTTCCTTATGCTGCTGTCAACCATTTGCCTGTTGTTTTGGGTTAATTTCTATCTCTTACCAAGCAGAAAGTTGGTTCCAAAGTTTAACACAGTGGGTAATAAGGTGAGATGTTATTTTTTCAGGCTTTGAGGAACAGTTCCTGTAGGTGTGAAGGATTCTGTCTCTGTGTTTGGACAGACAACCACGGGTGCATGGAAGTTGTACGTGGCCTTGCTCTCCGGGTCATCAGGGAGTGCACTTCCAGCTTCCTGTTTAGCTTCCTGAGCTGCGTGTTCCAATGCGACGCCTTAGAACTGGGGTAGCTCCGGAGTTTTGACCTAGTGACACAGAACTGCGTAGCCTTTGCCCCAGTGCACTATGGGTATGCCTGCTTCCAAGATGTATTTGTTGTTATTTTCCAGGACCCTTTTGCTTTTGGTGCTTTGTTCTGGCCTCCGTTTTAATTTGCCCTGAATGGCATCCTTCACAGGGGCATTGAAAACAAATATGAAATGCTGGCAATCATACTTTTCTAGCTAGTGATTGTTTATTCACCTATCCATTCATTCCCTTAAAACATATTTATTGAGCATCTATCATATACCAGAAATTATTCCAGACACTGGAGATTCAACAGTGAATAGAACAGACACAAGTCTCTGTCTTCAAGGTATGTGCATTCTAGTGAAGGGTGAGAGAAAAGAATGAGGATATAAGTAGTGTGTGTGGCATGTTAGGTGGTGATGATGTATTAAGGGGAAAAACAAAGCCAGGAAGATGGGTAAGAAAGTGGTTAGGGAAGTGTTGCTGAGAGAGATGGTTGGATAATGACCTGAAGGAGTGTGGGGATGATCTGAAGGGCGTCCCAGGCTGAGGGAACAGCAAATGCAAAGGAGACATGAGAGTTCTTGGCACAGGTAGGGCAGAGCAGGGGAGCCATTGTCATAGCTGGAGGGAAGTGAGCGGTGGGGAGAATAATTGGACATGGAGTCTGAGGGTAGGGAAGAGGCACATTACAGAGGTCGTAGTAATAAATCTGGCTTTACTTGGAGTGGCGTGGCAGGCTACTGTATGGTCACAGGCAGAGGAGCGCCACAAGCTGATTTTCCATTTACCGGGATCCCTGGGGTTGACAACAGACTGGAGGGGTAGGGAGAGAACATGGGTCAGAGTGCTGACCTGGTGGAGGGCAGTGGTTGGGTTCTGGAAACATTTCGGAATGTAAAATGATATAGCTACTCTGGAAAGTAGTTTGGTGGTTCCTAAAACAGTTGTTGTTAATCTCTTACTGTGCTTAATTTCTCAATTAAAATTTATCATAGACATGCGTGTATGTGTATATGAAGACAGAATATGAAGGGTTCTGTACTGTTCATGGTTTCAGAGGCCTGCTGGGAGTCTTGGAATGTAGTCCATGTGGCAAGGCAGACTACTGTATCTGGCTGAATTTCTGTAACATTAGTCAAAATGACAAAAGTAAAGAGATGGAAAACAGATTAGCAGCTGGCCGAGATGAGGGCTTTATATGAGTACAAAACCATCACACATGAAGGTTCTTCGTTGTGATAGAAGAGTTCTGCATCTCGATTGTAGTGTGGTTACAGGAATCTACATTGATGATTAAATGACCTGGAGCTATACACGCACAGCACTAGTTTCTTGGTTTCGTATCATGCTGTCGTTATATAAGATGTCACATGGACAGAAACTGCTTGAAGGATACCTGAGATCACTGTACTACCTCCGCCACTTCGTGAATATGTTACTATTTCAAAACGAAAAGTTAAGGAATATTACAAGTTGAGGTGGGGTAGGGCAGAAGCATTGTGGGGGGCCGAAAATGAATAGGGCTTGAGGGGCAGTCGGAGTTGTGGTTCTTCCTTGGGGGCTTCGGGGTTCTTTGGCATTCTTGATAGTATCTGTGGCTCCTTGGGAATTTCTGTATTTGTGTAAGGCTTCGAGCCCTTTAATAATGATAGAAGATGCTGATGAAAACAAAAAAAATAAGTGGAGTCAGTAGAATTTGCTGAGAGAGTTGATGTGGGGTGTAGTAGGAAAAGAAGTTAAAGATGATTCCAAGAGTTTTGGCCCGAGGAACTGAAAGAATTGAGTTACAATTAACTAGTAAAGATGGTAATCTTGAAGTATATATGAGAGTTCAGTTTTAGACACAAGAGGTTTAAGATACCCATTTGACATCTTTGGAAGTCATCGGCATGAAAAAATGGCGGTTTAAGTTCTAAATCTAGATGAGATTACTAAGGGAGTGAGGGTAGAGAAAAGAGAAAATTCAAGCTGAGCTTGGACTACTCCAATATTTAGAGATTTAAGAAATGAAGAGGAAACAGGAAAGTTCAGGGTGGAGTGAGTGTCCTGACAAATAGGAGGAAGTCCAGGAGAGTGAGTATCCTCGAAGCCAGTGAGGGAGGTGTTAGAGGAAGACAGATGCCCGCTGTCTCAAATGCTGCTGAAAAGTCAAGGAGACAAAGACAGAGATTGGATGATAACTTTAGCAGTGAGGAGGGAAGGGGGGCCTGATGAAGTGTAGGAATAAGAGTATGAATGGAGTGGATTCAAGACGCAAACAGAACAAGTTGAGTTGGTAACACTGCTCATGGGGTAGCATTACTTATACCCAATAAAACAGACTTTAAAACGAAGGCTACAACAAGCGACAAAGAAGGACCCAGCAATTTCACTGCTGATTATTTATCTGAAGAAATCGAGAACACTAAATAAAAAAGACATATGCAACCATGCGTTCATTGGGGCAGTACTGACGACAGCCAGGGCCTGGAAGCAGCCTCAGTGCCCATTGGTCGGTGAATGGATGAAGAGGAAGCAGTGCACAGACACGCCGAACCGTGACTCAGCCATAAGAAAGAATGAAATCTTGCATCTGCAACAACCTGGATGGACCTAGAGGGTGTTGTGCTGAGTGAAATAATTCAGACAGAGCAAGACAAATGCCATATGATTTCACTTCTATGTGGAATCTGAAAAACAAATAAATGAACAGGCAGAGCAGAAACAGACTCATAGATACGGAGAATGAGCTGAGGGGTTGGGGCACAGGGTAAAAAACGTGAAGGGATTAAGAGCCACAAATTGGTAGTCACAGAATAGTCAAAGTACAGACGTAAAGCACAGCATAGGGAATTTGTAATAACTATGTATGGCGTCAGATGGGTACTAGGTTTATCAGGGTAATCATTGGGTAATTGTTTATCAGGGTAAGTCATATAAATGTTTAATCACTGGGTTGTGTACCTAAAACTAATATAATATTGCATGTCAATTGTAATTGAGCAATTTTAAAAATGATTAAAAAAACACTGCTCATGACAGCTTTTGGGGAAGCTTCTGAAAAGGAAAGACAAAATGTGGAAGCAACGGGGTAGAAGTTGTTTTTTTCTTAAGGTGGAAGGAAAGGAGCGTGTTGATTCTGATGGACTACCCAGTGTCAGAGGGAAAAGCTGATGCTGCTGGTGAAGGCGAGGAGAGAATGGCTGAAGAAATGCCCTAGAGGAGTCAGCAAGGGCTGGGATCTAGTGCACGCGGGGAAGCGTTAGCCTTTTGCAGGAGAGAAGCAGAGCCTAAGGGTGCAGTGTGGATGCATAGGACACATGTGTGGAGGTGCAAGATCATGGGAATTTTGGGGGGGTGGATTCTGTGTTCCCAGTGAGACAGCAGGTAAGGCCACAACAGCTGAGGGCTGGAATGAGTAGGCAGGGCTGCAGTTTGGAGGAAAAAAGCAGGAGGACAACTAGAAGAAGGAGTGCAGGGGGAGACCGAGTTTGCTTCTTGGGCAGTGCATGTGTCCAGTGGGGTGAGTGAACCTGAGGGTGGGTGGAGGCGTGGCTTTCAAGGTCACCTTCACTCAGCGGCATGAGCAAGGGGCGCTCTACTGTCAGTTCAGCACCTTTATCGCGGCAAGAACTGCACTTCCTATTTGATTCCACATTGTGACTTCAGGTCTCTCTTAACCCCTGGAGTTGAGAGGTTCATTTTGAAACTGTAGATTTTGGAAGAAAGAGAGAGAAGAGAGGATGTCTCAGGAGAGGGCGTATGGAAATCAGAGTGAGGAGAACAGGAAAGGAGGTTTCATCAATAAAGAAACTGGTGAGCGGGTTTTAAGTCACTGACATGCAAACAATGACAGTTTGACCTAAATGAAATAGTTGGTACGTTTTTACTCGTGTTACTTTCATTAAATATTTACTGGCAGTCTAGTACGGGGCCAGGCACTGTGCTATGTCCCAAGGATGTGAAAGCGGATGGTCACTGCCCTCAAAGAGTTCTAGGTTCTGTGGAAGTGGAAAAAGTGTGTTAAGTAGAAGAAATACACACATGGGGACCAGGAAGAGAAGTGTTTGGATCCCATCTGGGCAGTGGGAGGGAGTGATTCAGAAAGATACTGAGCTAGAGATGCTAGACTTCAGATTTACTAGAGAGGGAGCAATAACCAGGTAACAAGGGTAGGGGTGCGGGGAAGAGAGTCATTTCATGCAGAGGGAGGGGGCAAAGGTGGAAAGGGAGAAGGGAGGGTGAACAGGGAAATACGAGCTCCCAGGATAGTCCATAGGGTTAGTGATCAAAGGGCCTGGGTGGAAAGAACCAGAACAGAGAGGATCCATAGCTGTGTAAAGGAGAGAGGAGATAGGCAGGGGAAGAGCTTTGACCCTGGGGACCCACATTTTATTGCTAAAGCCATGTTAGTGCTGCATGTTAGTCCTTGCAAGGCCGGCTGGGTCCTAGGAAGGGAAGAGGAACTAACTGGCTGAGAAGGAAATGATGAGAGGAAGGAGAAAATGTCAGCTGACTGACAAGTGCCGCTGGGAGAGTCCCTGGTGAGTGAGACCCTGAGCTGAGCCTGCCTCTCTCTGCTTCTCTGAATCAGTTTGTATAAGTTGTCAGTGATCCGGGCACTTGTGGAAGAGCTCTGGACTGGACCCAGAGACTTGGGTTCTCGTCTCTGATGTGAACTCGTGGGGCAAGTTATTTACCACCGGGCCCTACTTTCTTCATCTGGGAAACTCGGCGGCTGGCCCTGAAGCTCAGATGAGTCAATCTGAAATAACGTTCTGTTGTACTAAATATTAAATGTTAGTGAGTTCAAGGACATGGTCTTTCATTCCCCACGCAACACCACAGTGCTAGACCCCTTTTGTGCATGTGAGTTATTCTACTTCAGGCCTCTTGGGTAGTGCCTTTGTGACCCATCTGCATTTGTCCTCTTATTCTCTGTCACTTAGTGTTATTGGTTGCCATAGAAGAACACTTGGCAGTGTAACAGAGAGGTTGCTGACCTGTCCCACTTACGGGTGGATGCTTTTAGGGGAAAGAGGCTTGTATATAATAATGGCAGAGATGGTGATGAAGGTGGCAATGATGATGATGATTCTAATAGCTCATCTTTATTGATCACCTGTATCTTTTTACATACACTACCACATTAATCTTCACAGCAAACCTTTGATGTAAGGCTTTCCATGATCTGCATTTAATAGATGAGGAAACTGAGGTACAGAGAGGTAAGGTAACTTTCTCAAAGTCCCACAGCATTTGAATCCATGTCGCCTGGCCTTAGGCCTCCACTTCAGCAGCAGAATAGACTGCCTGGCCGTGTCCCGCTGTGTGTGGACACCAGAACTCCATCTGAGGGTGTGAGTGGGAGGGGGGAGGGGAAGGAGAGGCGACAGTGGTGAGCACATCATTCTTGCAGTTTCGTGGTGGGCTCCCAAACACCTAATGTTGCCAGGAGTTCTCCTTCTTGTCCAACATTTTTTAAAGGGTTAATATGCATTGCAAGGTGAAAATGGTGGCTGTATTAGCAACAGAATGACTTTTTCAAGGAGAAGACTCTTCCCCTCAGTTAAAATGGTAGAGGGAGGTTGCAGCCTGCCCCTCTTCCCTCCTACCCCCCTCCCCTCCCCACCATGGAGTGCTCCTCCCTGCTGCTTCAGCTTCCAGCAGTCAGACAGGAAATGCAAAATGACAGGACATGTTTTGTCACTTGGGTCTGTTTACCGAGAGGAAACATGTTATCTGGAAGCAATTATAAGCTGTTTCTGTAACCAGGCATGGTAACCTGTGTTTGCGTCAGACTTGACAGTTTACAAAGTGCTCTCCCACTGTAGTTACAGTTAACATTTATGGGGTACCTGTGATGTGGCAGGTAACGTGCTGGGCAGTTTTACGTGTGTTATTTCACAAAATCTGCACAACAACCCTCTCGGGCTGGTTTTCTTGTTAACTGCCTTTTACAAATGAGGAGGCTGAGACACAGAAGTTAAATGAGCTGTTTAAAGTCACAGGGGTAGCTCACCAGGGATTTGATTTTGGGCAAAACGACCTACTGGAAAACAAGATGTGAACTTCTTATTTGTTAAGGAAATTTCCTTTGTATGTCGAATTCAAGGTGTGGCCATGGGGCTATTGTTAGTTTTCAATTTCACCACTGAGTACAACTTTTCCATTCCCCAGAAATCGAAACTTTTCTATTCAACGAGAAATCTTTAATAATTTCTAGGTCTTTTCTCTAGCATTACTGTGAGTCATTTCTCTAAGTAATTATCCCTTTGTTGCAAAAGTCCTACAAAAGAGGTCAATGGGTGAAGAAAGAAAATGACACATTTTCAAAAATCTGTTTTTCTTTCTCAAGGTCTTTTCTGGCCACTTCTTTTTCCTGCTGTGTATCCCGGCAATTCTCAGTCTGATGAGGCAGGTCTACACCGCCTTGCTATAGATTTTCTGGTGGTCAATTTTTGTTGAAGTACTGGGCCTGGAATTAGGCCAAGTGCCTACTGGGTGGCCTTGGTCTCTGGTAAGCCCTTAGTGTACCCTTGATGCTGAGTGTGGGTTAATTACCAGTGATGCTAACAAGGCAGACAACATCAGTTGTTCACGCTACCCAGCTTCCCTCTTGGGGGTGGGGGGAACCGACCAGCATAAAGCCGACACGGGGCCACTTCCTTATTAACTCCAGGCTCCTTGGGTGCTGTCTGCAGCCGTCCGTCACCATCTGAACAATCCGTTGTACTTAGAATAGAGGAACTAATGTAATTTCAACAGCACTGCTAGGATCTACATAACTCATTTATGATGCTACAGTTGCTTGCATTGTCTTGCTACAGAATGAATAAGTATTTGGAAAATTGAATCCCTTGTGGTAATGCCATTGTTGCTGTTTTGTTTTTAACCCTGTTGAATGGCCTTCCCCTCCCTCAGCCTCTGAGCTCCTGATGAACCCTCTGCGCGTGAAAGCGATGCCCACTGCAGGGAAGGGCGTGCTGAGCTCTCAGCGCCTTTTCTCATTTTGTTTTTGGGGCTCTTTCCCTCCCCACTGGCCCTGTGGCTCCAGGGGCCCACTTCACGGAGCTCCTGAGCCTGGAATATATCTTCTTTGTCTGTGTTTTCTTACTGCTATAATTTATTTCTGTGACCAAAAGCAGGAAAAGGGAAAGGCTTTATTTCTGAAATGAAGAGTAAACTTAGAGGTTAAATGAACATATTTCCTGATATTATAAATTTTGATATGTTTAAACTAATTTTTTTTTCAGAAAAATGATGCCAATCTGGAGATCTCTGAGTTATTCATAAATATTTAAGACCACTCTGTTTGACTGTTCAAGAGACATAGCACAAAATTATTTGAGAGGTGAACTTTGTGACTGTTTCAATCATTCGGTTCAGCTCCCTTGCTCAGGGTGGTGGTGAGGTGAGGGGTTCCGTAGGAACCTATGTAGAGGTACAGGGAACAAAAACCCTGCTCTCCTTGTCCTGGGGTGGAGAGACCTGCCCCGGGGGTCTGGGCTGGCTAAAACATCTCTGGGGCTTTAGTCCCTTCTCCAGTGTTTGGGATGGGACCATCAGAGTTGCCCTTGTACTGTGGAGGATGGATCAGCTCCCAGTCTGTGTGACCTGGAGAGCAGGGGGCAGTGCTCGGGGCATACTGGGGGGAGTCCAGGCTTGGTGGTGGTTAATCCTAATGTGTCAACTTGGCTATGCTGTGGTGCCCAGTTGTTTGGTCAAACACGAGTCTACATAATGCCGTGATATGTTTAACATTTAGATGAGTACACTGGTAGGAAAGCAGACTACCCTCCATAATGTGGGTGGGCCTCATCCAAATCAGTTGAAGGTCTTCAGAGAAAAGACTAAGGTCTCCAGAAGAGAAGGAAGTCTGTTTCCAGCCTGTCTTTGGACTGAAGACGACTGCGGCATCAGCTCCTGCTGAAATTTCCAGCCTGCCAGTCTGTCCTGCAAAATTTTGACTTGCCAGTTCCCACAATCACGGAGCCAATTACTTAAATAAATCTCTTTCTATGTGCATACATTCTATTGGTTCTATTTCTCTAGAGAGCTCTAACTAATACAGAACCATCCTGGGCCCCGGGTCGAGGCCTCAGTCTGTGTTGTTGGGATTGCTGCAGGGATTGTTGCCTGGACCTGAGGCAGCCGTGGGGATTCTAGGCGGAGCTGCCTTCTCAAGGTGACCTCCGGTCCCCAATTTACTCACGCTGCCCTGTGATTTGGACTTTGACGTCGGTGGATTATGGTTTCTTATGCCCCATTGGCTTCCCGGTCTCATGGGTGGCAGATGGGTTGTTTATATTTGCAGACTGAGATTTATTAGCTTACTCTAAGTGTATGGCAATGTCCCTGCACCCCAGCTTCCTGTCTCTTAAAGGTAAGTGGCTGTTCCAACAGAGGTGGAGAGTCTGCTTGGTAGGTAGTGGGGACGGTGTGGCAAGAAGTACAGCACATTTCAAGATCCGAAGGTGTAGTTTCCTTTTGGGGGACAGGAAGGGGTGGGGGAGTATTGTTGAAGATGGAAAATGAGAGTTGTAATAAGTCAACTATTAAATTAAGACAAAGGTGCTAGGGAAGGAGGTGAAGACTGCAAGTCTCAAGAAGTGAAATTTGTACTTAGTTCGCCCACTGGGCCTACAAGGCCGCCACAGGCCATATAAATGAGATTGAGTCCTTTTCATTTTCCCCTCAGGGGCTGTTTTCTCTCCACCTTTTACAGGTTTTCATTTAGTCAACTTGTTTGCTTGTCTTTAAATTTCATCTGACAACAGCCTCCATAAAAGCGCATTTAGCCAGGTAATTTGGAGGTGCTAGTGTGTGTGTGCGTTGCATGCCTTTAAAGTCTCCTAAACCCAGAGTGGGAAGGTTAACTTCCCACAGACGTGGCAGATTTACTCCGCGGCACCATGGGAAACGTATGTCTTGGCTTCCCCTCAGTCGAATGCAACTGCTACCTTTAAAGAGATATTGCAGTACAGTTTTAAAGCTTAGTTAGAATGATTCTTGTTTGTTGATAATATGTAAATGAGGGTCTCTCCAGGTCATTTTCATTATATTTGCACTTGAATTTGTAGTCTAGCTTTCCTTACCAGAACAAACCTGCATGACTGTTATAAAGCTTTCATCGGTGGTATATGAAGGAAGGGATGATAGGGCATCTGGGAAGTTGTTGGGGGTCCAGGAAAGATGCTGGAGTAGGCGGACCAACCTGCCCCATCTATTTGAATGGATGGAGTAGGGAGCCGCAAACGCTGCCTGGGGTGGGATCTTTGCCCAGGTGGAGACATGGGGGTGCTGAGTGTCCAGGGATGAAAAAGACTGTGCACAGTGCAGTGTGCACTGGCGAGGGAGGAGAGCTGCTGTGGACGTGACAAGCCCGCTCGATCTTCCACACAACACGTCACCCAAGTATTTTGTCCTTTTTGTCTGAGCTTTAGAGTGAGTATTAAATGCTCTGGGGCCTGAATTATAAATATGACTGCACAGTAGTGACTCTTGTGCCAGATTACAAGGTCGTGTAATAAACTCCTGGGAATATGCGAACGTTAGCACCCAAATCACAGGGCAAGCAGGTTGATGGAAAGAGAGGCCTGGTATCACTCTGAAAGGACAGGCAATGGAGAAGCCCTACAGTAGCCCATGAATCCGGCTTCAGGCTTGGGTTCAGATGGGTTCACTTGGTAAATATAGGCCCAGGATTCTGGAGGCCTCTAGAAGTTACATTCTCCCAGGTTACTTGGAGCCAATTGCCAATTTCACAGGAAGTTTCAGAAATCCCCACTCATTCCTCAGGTCCTACCTTCTGTATCAGAAAGGATGACATCCATCTGTACATGACAGAGGACCTAAACTTAAAAGTCGCCTAAATGCACATGGTATTTTCTCTCTGGTAAGAAGTTAGAAGGGAAGTATTCCGTGGCTGGCGCGGTGTATCCCCTGTTCATCAGGGGTCTGGACCACTCCCTGCTCCCTGCTATAGGCTCTCAAATTCCTAAGGTGCTGCCCTTAGTCACATGATCCCAGAGACCTGTCACTGCGTTGGTCACCATTTCTAGTTTTAGGCAGTGGGGCTGAAGAGGGGTAAAGAAGGGTATGCTTTCTCCCTCTAAAGACATTTTTTAGAAAATGCAACACCTCTGCTTTTCCCCCATTGTCCAGAACTGAATCCCCTGAACACACTGACCAGCAAAGGAGCTGGAAAATACACTCTTTATTCCTGGTGGTCAGGGGCGGAGCTAAATAGCAGTGCCCAGTCATTAAGGAAGTGGGGGAGGAGAGATATCATAGACAGCTAGCAGTCCCTTCCTCCCTTACACTGCATGTTACTCGGTAATGCTTAAATGCACATGTTTTTAAATGTAGGAGTTATTGAATATGGAGAAAACGGAATCATTCTGCACTGCGGGCGGGAACATAAACTGATGATGCCACTATGGAAAACAGCATGGGGTTTCCTCAAAAATTAAAAATAGAACTACCACATGACCCAGCAATTCTACTTCTGGATTTGTATCTAGAGAAAGGGAAGTCACTATTTCAAAAAGATATCTGCATCTCCATGTTCATTGCAGCTATATTTACAATAGCTGACCCATTACAAGTAGGTTCCTAATCAGTGGAACCAGTGGAAGCAATCTAAATGTCTATTGACAGATTAATGGGTAAAAAAGTGTCAAATATACACGTCCTCCTTGATAAGAGGCTTGAAGTACATTTACACACACACATGCACCCACATACATTGGAATATTATTCCACCATAAAAAAGGAAGCCTGGCCATTGGCAACAACATACTCGGCTGCTGAGAGTATTATGCTAAGTCAGATAAGTCAGACAGAAAGATAAATACTGTATGATCTCCTTTGTATATGGCATCCTTATTTAGTTTTTTAAATATTTACCTCACCTGAGGCTATTTTTTCATTGTTTTAGAAAGAGAGGAGGTGGAGAGGGAGCGAGAGAGAGAGAGAGAGAGACATTGATTGCCACCTCCTGCACACGCCCTGGCCAGGGACTGAATCTGCAACTCAGGTATGTGCCCTTGGTGGGTATCAGTCCTGCAACTTTCAGTGCACAGGATGGACGCTCCAACAGAGCCATCCAGCCAGCCAGAGCCATAGGTGGTATCTTTAAAAAACTAAACTCAGAAACAGAGAACAGATCGGTGATTGTCAGAGGTGAGGGGTGGAGGACAGGCAAAGTGGGTGAAGGTGGTCCTAAGGCACAAACATCCAGTTATAAGACAAAAAGTCCTGTGCAGCGTGTAATGTACATCATGGCGACCATAGTTAATAATGCAGTATTGTACATTTAAAAGTTGCTAAAGGAGTGAATCCTAAAAGTTCTCATTATAAGAAAAAAACTGTATGTGAAGTGATAATTGTTCATTACACTTACTGTGGTGATTGTTTCTCAACATAAACACATCAAATCATTATGTGTATACCTTAAAGTAATACAGTGTTGAATGTTGATTACATCTCAATAAAACTGGGGTAAGGGGGTAAGTGAAAGGGAAAGGAGGAGTCATTGAATGCCTCCACTGTCGCAGGACGGGGTCGGGTCCACCGGGGGAACTGAGTGTGGCTAAGACGGGAGGCGGTGCCGGGTCTCGAGAAGGAAGATGCTACAGGCCGTGAGACACACGGTTACTTCACGTGCCACTGGGGAAGAACACCGCTGTCAGGTTTAATTGGAAAGGACTTTCCTTCATTAGGCACATTAACAATTTCAGAAATGTTCCAAGGTGAAACAATATGCCTCTGAGAATCCATGTGGTTAATTAATTAGAGCACACGCAGATTCTGAAATCAGGTTTTTGGCGGGGCCTACTTAATCTCTCTAATCCTCAGCATGCTCACCTGTAAAATGAACATAGTTATAGTTCCCAACTCATAGTCCAACGTGAAACATATAGTAAATGCTCATTAAATGCTGGCTTTTAGTGGTTTTAAGTAAAGTTCCTGCCCTCAGAATAGCTAACATAAGAGCCAACAAGATTGGGTGGCGGATGAGTGGGAAAATTCCCCAGTCCTCCCACTCCAAGTGGAAAGTGATGTTTGGATGTGGGCTGCTTCTCCAGCTACACAGAGAGGAATAATTTGTTTAAAGGATTTCTCCTGAAATCCTGAGTCTTAAAAGTAGTTCTAAGATAGCTAACAGGCGTGGTAAATATCGTGCCTATTGCAATGGTCTGAGAAGAATCTCCCTAAGTAGCAGAGGAGAAACATGTCTCAGTTTCTTTCCCTTAACTGCCTAGAGTGGACCCATCTGGGAAGGCCACCTCCCGAATGGGATTTTGGTTGTTGGAAAGACCTGGATGTGTCTGAGCGAGTTAGAGGGTCTTCTTGTTAGGAGACTTACGGAACACGTTCTTCTGGAAAGTTCTCACATTTTTACCCGTGCCTGGAGCACTAAGTTTCCAAGTAGAATTGTCCCTGGGAGGCAATGACCCTGTGCAGGGAGGGGAACTCCCATGTATTTTCAAGGGGATGTTGACTGTTGCAAAAGAATGGAATAATTCCTCCGGAAAAAAAGCTAATTGTGGTAAGTTTTATGGTTCTTTGAGAAAGGATCCTTTATAACATATTTTCTTCACTCCGTTTGACTCAGAGCAGAGACAACTATCTCAAGTGTGTTTATTCCTTTTGGGTAAGTGGCGCCTAAGACATTTATGGTCTAGAAAAGTAAAACCTATCTATTATGTCTGCAACGAACCAGCCTAAGGCTCGCCAAGTTATCTGTTGAGCCTCTTTGGTTTCTTAAAGTGCCTCATAAGTTTAAGTTTGAGACAAAAAAGTTGAAAATTCCAGATTTTAAACTATGTATCTCAAAGTGATATTTTATTGTATTCAGGGAAAAATTTATAATAGACTAGTTTTGCTTAATAATGTATTTATTTCTAAGTTTATATAACTTATAGGCTGGCCTTGGGACATTATTATTTATAAATCATATTCATACACAATATTTTCATTTGTGTCTCTAGAAGCTGAATATTCCATGAGCTCGTGAAAATCACCAGGGGAAGGTGACTTTCACGGTGGTAGTCCTCCTGTCCCATGGGTCAACAGCCACGTCTTGAGAGAGACTCGTCATGGTCACTGTGTTACTCAGGTACTCCTCCTAAAGACCATGGTGAGAGGGGCCCTCGTCACACAGTCACTGCTTGGGGGACCCCGTCCCTGTGCTCTGGCTGCTGCTGGTGCCCTCACCGAAGCTCATGTCTTGGCCTGTTGGCCTGTGGAGTGGCTGCTGCTTCTTTGCCTGGCATCTATCACTCACACTTGACCCCCAGTGACTTGGAGTATTTATTTATCCTTTGAGTTGCCATGGCCTGGAACTCTGCCTTCTGACCCACATGCTCTTCTCACCCTTTGGTCAACAGGAAAATGCTCTCTATGTCTAGAGCCCAGCTCTCTCTTTCTTGGGCTTGTGGTGGGTGGGAGATGTCTCATAAACAGACTTTGAGACATACTGCTGTTTCAGTTTTATTCCCAAGCTCTCGGGTGACAGAGTAGAAAAAATCACACAGCAGAGTGGCTTAGGGGCTTAGAGATACAGCTTTCACATTTAAGTTTTTTCTACATACTTCTGTCTTTTTTAGGGTGCATTGGCACTGCTGCTTCCAACATTTCTGAGGCCCAGAGGAAAAATGAAATGGAAACCCACATATAAAAGTCTAAATACTTAAAGCATAAATCAAGTGAACATACACTTATGTAAATGTTCCCTTACCATGACAAATATCCCTTCATTAAAACAAAATTTCTATTAAAAATTTTTAGCCTTTTTATGTTTCATTATTACTTTTTTAATCCTCACCTGAGGACATTTTTTAATGGCTTTCGGAGAGAGAGAAGAAGAGGGAGGGAGGGAGAGAGAGAGAGAGAGAAACATGGATAGTAGAGAGCAGCTTTGACTAGCTGCCTTCCTCTGTGTGGCCCAACCAGTGGTTGAACCCACAACCTGAGTATGTGCTCTGACCTGGACTTGAACCTATGACACTTCAGTCCATAGGACAACACTCCAACCAACTGATCCACACTGGTTAGGGCTAAAATTTTAGCCTTTAAAATTTTTCACTTCTATTTTGTATTTTTTTAATTTTTCAGTTATAGTTGACACATACATTATGTTAGTGTCAGGCATACAACATAGTGATTATACACAGAGTGATCACCCCAATAAGTCTAGTCCCCACCTGACACTGTACACAATTATTACAATGTTACTGATTGTATTTCCTATACTGTACAACCTCTTGACTATTTTATATTTTCTATCATTACTTTAGCTTGTTCTCAACCACAATGACCTAAAGT
Source organism: Artibeus jamaicensis (assembly GCF_021234435.1). Classification (NCBI taxonomy): domain Eukaryota; kingdom Metazoa; phylum Chordata; class Mammalia; order Chiroptera; family Phyllostomidae; genus Artibeus; species Artibeus jamaicensis. The sequence continues at coordinate 21,804,512 of NW_026521823.1, read as the reverse complement.
ATGAGAAAATAAAATGTAATTTTATTTACAGGATACAAAATTTAAATTCATTAAAATATATAAATTAAAATAACATACTGTATTTTGCTGTGTATACAGCATACCCATGTATTTGGCCCAAACTTTCAGGGAAAAAAATCTTTCATTTTAATTTTTAAACTCAATGATTTCTTTATTTATATCTGGAAACAAAAGCAATGATCATATTCCAGGTTATAATTTTGCATACAGATGTTGCTTTCTCTAGAGTTACACTTTTAACGCATGAGCATAAATAAAAGAATTAAAAACATTTATGTAGGTACAGAATTAATACTACCCATGTAAAATGTATATCCTTATTTTTCTCTGAAAAATTTGGGCAATTTTTTTCTCTCAAAAAAGTGTGCATTATATATAGTAAAATATAGTAAACATTTAAAAGTAAAATCTTTTTACATTTTTTCTGTGATATTAAAAAAGATCTATTGAAATTGAGATAAAATTCAAATTGGAATGAGTATTATAAATTTCAAAGTTTAAAACTGAACCGACAGTTTAATTTTCTAAATATAAATTCAGTCATTGAATTGTATTTATGAAAATAAAACTATTATTTCTTCTAATGTTCAATATCCACCTAGTAGCCAATGTAAATAGATGATATTTTGCTTCATCCTTGTTAGGTCTAGGTCGTCACACACAGTTTCAAAGTGTAAACTTATATGTGGATGATTTAGGAGTAACATGAACTGTTGAACATTGAAGAAAGTTCCTCATCTTCCATGTGCGCCTGTTGTGAATGGTGTGGTGATCTGAGAGTTCCTCCAGAACATGAAAAGACTTGGAACATGAAAAAAAAGAAAGACAATGGATGCTCAGTAGTCATGGGAAATGGTACTTCATGCAAGAATCCATTATATTCATACTATTGGTGATGACGACACATTATTTACTTTGTTTTCCTGTTCGGCAAGTCCTGTCGGCGGCTGGAATTCTCCCTGTACACTGCAGCACTGTCAGTCTCTGAGACCGGCAGTGGCACAGCCTACAGACCTTCCTGGCATTTGGACACAGTTGTCACTTCCTTCAAAGAGAGGGCGAGAGATGAGAAGAGTGGCCCTGGAACTTGAATAGCGTTAGGAATGAGAGCAGATATGTAGGGTTGCCAATTGTGTTAAAATTCTGAGTCTCAGATTCCAAAAGACGGAGATGCCTGAGTATTCTTTGGTAAATTCCTTTCGCCCAGGTGTAAGGGCTTAGGCAGACTGAGCCTGAGTTTGGAAGGGTGCGTGTCCGTACACCGCCTCTCACTGCACCTGCCAGCGCTTCCCTGTGGATACTCAGGCTACTTCTTGCCCACCATGCTACACTCTCCCTCCTGTACAGGGACTTATTTTCTTTAAGGGGCTTGGTGGTCTCTCCCTGACATCTGGGTTTCTCTCGGATTTTCTAGCAGACATATTTCTAATGTACCTAAATAGCATTGTTGTCACAGTTCAAGTTCTATCCTGTGGACTTGTGGCTAGAACCTTTTTGCATGTCCCTGAACTTCTCATGACAGAGAAAAACCAGTTTTTCTTAGGGTCTTAGGGAAGATCCTAAGTTCTTTTAGGAGTGATACTTGAATCCACATACTGTTCCAAAATAATCTCTACTCTAGTCTATAGATAGACCCTTCTTAATACTAGTGGTTTAAAAACGGACAAAATCTTCCAGGTATTTAAGCCCTTTGAAGGCAAGCATGATGTGGTTTGACAGAACCGAATTGCTCTAGTTTTTGGTTCTGCTATTGGTATCACTTCCTCATAGGTGGTTGTCACCACCCAGGTGTAAAAATAGAGACTGTTCTCCTTTTTGAGCAACGCCAAGGCCACTCTCCCAGCTTGTTTATAGCCATGCAGGGGGAGCCCAAGCAGATCATTATGATAAAAGTGGAGAATTTAGGAGCTCAGATTATTTATAACTAAGGCTAAGGAGTTAACTTTCTAGGCGTGTCTCATTGGTTCTGCATTCTTTAATCCGAGTTCTTTAACCAACTTTCGACAAAATGAAAGATCAGTTGTTTTGACATCAATCATCTTCTCAGTTCCTCCTTAAATGTTAATTTCCCACTCTCCTGAAGCCTGTCCCGCCTCTCACTTTCTCTACCTCCCCAAGGAGAGTTGCAGGGTGGTGAAGGGCAGGCCTGCAGTCCCAGCTCCACCACTCCCTGAAGCGTGACTTTGGGAAAATTACCCAGTCTCTCTAAGTGTCAGTTTGCTCATTTATCAATTGGGGATTATAACGCCTACCTCAGAGGATGGAAGGGAGGATCTAATGAGACAATGCCGGTAATGTACTTGGCAGAGATCTGACATAACAGCAAATGGTGTCTATTGTTATTCATCTTCCTTTTGTCCATGTAAGAAATACCCAAACCTGTAGAGAATTTTTATGAGTTTATTTGAGCCAAACTGATCACCATTGCTGGGAAGTGAAATCTCAGCAGATCAAGAAAATGCTCAGAAGAATGGCGTTTGGCAGCTTCTGTTATACACTGGAAGGAAAGGAGGAGGCATAAGGAAGTTTACAAAAAATCCACTGGTGGTAGATTAAAGGGGTGGAGGAAGCAAAGCAAGAAAATTTCTGGGATGGAAAATAAAAGGAAGAGACACTTCTTTTACTTTGGTGGATGCGGGATAGTGAGCAATTCACATTTACAGCACTTAGAGATGGCATTATGGGAGTAAGACTGACGTTTCAAAGGTATGTAATCTTAGATACAAAAGGACAATAGATAGGCTCACTCAAGGGACACACTGACCTATGTCAAGGAGCTACAGGCCTAGGGCGTGCCATGATCTGCTCTTAGGTATTTTACATTCAGACCATCTGTGTGGTAGCTTTCAGTCTCTGAATTTGTGGGAACTGCCACACGGCCCCCCTGAGCTCACCAGGTTTAGTACGTGGGCTCCTTTCTGTCCACACCTTTTACTTGTCCTACGGTAGTTTCACAGCTTTATTTGAATATGGAGAATCGAGGGGAGATTTCAAAGCTAAACAACAGAACCAACAGTTTTACAACAGTTGCAGGATATTATTTGAACACAGATAAATAGGATTCCTCCCCAGAGATCTACCACCTTAAGGAAGAAGGGAATTCTTTCTCAGATGTTATCATAACTTGATGAAATAAATATTTCCCTTCTCCCCAGGTATGGGTTTTTATTTTGGCACTATTGCCATTTCCAATAGAGTTCAGTTAAAAAAAATTGATACAACATTAGCTGTGTATAAAATACTAACAAGTAAATCTCTGCCAAACTCCTAACACAAAAAGATTCAAACCCAGTCCATCTGACTACTGGGGTCTCTTGTCTCCTGCCCCTGTCCATCCCCCCAACAGTAAACTGGCTGGGCAGTGAGGGTGGGTGGGTGGTGTGAGGGACACCTGCTGCTCACAGGCGGTTTCTGCAAAGAACAAGGTCCTACTTAGGCACTGAGGAAGCACTACTTCAGGTTCTGCATGTAGTTTACTACGGGGGTGGGAAGGGAGGAAATTGTGCATTAAAAGAAACAGATCTTGAGATAAATGAGACAAAAAAAATGAAACATTTATTCAGAGTATTTGATGTCCTAATGAGCAGAATAAAAAAAAAACCCTTCCTAGAATTAAAATAATTGAATCTTTTAACACATCCACTGGCGTTTTCTGCTTGTTTATCTTGGGTTTAGTTGGAGTTCCTGAAAATTCTCAGTATTCCCTTCCTCACGCCTCTCATCTTTCAGTTGCCAGGCTGGAGTCCCCTCTCTCTACCTCTCCAAAAAGCCTAATAGGTCAAGGTCTCGCTGGCTTTTCTGTCCTTCTGAGACCTCCCTCCCTCCCTCCCTTCTGCTTGCTTTTTTATTGCTCTCTAAATAGTTTCAGTTATATATTAACCTGCATAGGAGCAAGGACCACATCTTGTATTTTAAAAATGCCATGTCCCTTCCAGCGCCTGCTTGTAGTTCTGGGCACATAGTAAATGCAAATTGAATATATTTTATCTGATGGTTTGAAGACCTTCCTTTCACTTGCCCAGAAAATCAGAAAAATTTGCCAAGTCTTTTATTGCTTTTAAAATATAACTGATCAGACTTTGAGGAAAACCCTGCTTCTCCTATGTTTTAAAATTTCTCTGCTCATAGTGTTCCGTCAGTGCAGGGCAGCCTCAGGTAGTGAACAAGGAAGGTGGAAAGATGCAATTGAAATTCATCTGGAAGAACAGCAAACTAGAAAATAATTCATAAACATCGTAGGGATTTCGTGGTTACCCCGAAGAATGAAGAATGATCCCAAATGGACTAGTTAATGGCCTCACATTCCCGTGGCACTAAACATACAGAACTCCTGGAAAATAATCGATTTTGGTGTGCCTGTTTTTCTCGATGCAACAAAGACAACAACATCCGAATGGACTGCAGTGTCCTGGCCACAGGAAAAAGGAAAACCCACACTCCAGGGGCCACGCCTGTGAGATGACCTTCTAGTTCCTTTCCCCTTTTTTATCTGCTGCTGTTTGTGATGCCGGAAAGACAGCTCTTCACATCGTCTCTGCTGAACCAGCTTTTCTTTCCATTTTTAAGAGTCTCTCAGCAGATGCTATCATCTGGAAAACAAAACAGAACAGAACAGCACAGCACAAACCTGCAGATAGCTCTGCCTCCTTGTACTGCACCAGGCATACACCGAAGTTGGAAAGGAGCCACTTTTCTTTCTTTTTATTTCTCTAGGTGTAATGGTAGCTTTCTGTGTGTGCTTATATCTCTTAGTTTTCTTATTTTAGGATATATATATATATATATATACACACACACATATGTATATGTACAAGTATATATATATATATACTTGTAACTCCATATCAGATAATATATAGAGGGAGGGTTTCTACTAACTACTGTATACATCATTACAGTGGCCACACAACAGAAGCTGTTGGTAGATGGCTTATTAAAAATGAAACACTTGGCCGTTATTTTCTGTTCTCTTGGCAGAAGCAGCATGTGCATAAGAGAATGCCACACTCTTGGATTTTTCTGTTACTGCTTTAATTCTTTTTCTCCCTCCTCCTCTCCTCATTCTCCGTTTCTTCTTCCCTGTTCTCTGCCTGCTCTGCAATGATCCTGAAGTATAACGACCTTGCAGCCACTTAGCATAGGATGCTGGAGACTGCTTTTAAAAATATCTACTCACAGAGCTGCATTTTAGCTCGTGGACACCATCAGAAACTTTTTTTTTGAAGTTTGGCTCCCATGCTTAGCTTCACTCAATGTGATCCCCTTTCATGTCTGATGTGTTGTGTGCCAGAGATTTTCCATGTTTGCATATGTATCTGCCTCCTGCTTTTGTTGAATTAAATTCCATTGCTCTTTAGTTCTTGCTAATGATTCTTTTCATGAGTGCTGTCACATTAATTTTTTTAAATACCTGGGAAATAATTAGACATTTATAAGATATAGTTTGAGTTTTTTAAATAAATGGATATGAATTATTTTTGTCATTTCCTTCCCAACTATTTGTGAAAAATCAGAAAGTAGAACTTAAATCGTGGCTACTGTGTGTTCCAGTATGTAATCGGGAACACTATATATTCACTCTTAAAGCCCTGAAGTTTGCCTGCTGTGGTGGAGACCAGTGACAGATAATAATGTATCTGTAATATGGTATCGATAGTAGTTGGAGTTGTAAGTATCTCTGGTTTTGAAACTAGCTGTGAAATCCAAGTGTAATAAGGACAGAGCAACTAAGAGAGTGAAGGACCTAGCGAAAGTGTCACACTGGGAATGAGGGAAGGACCCAGGACTGTTTAGCTCATAGAAGAGGAAATCAAGATGAGATGCGAGAGAAGGACCACTGTGTTCATGTTGCTTGTCAAGGCCTTCTAGAAATAGTCTAGCAGCAGTTGGGTTTGCTGGCTTCTAGAAATAGTCTATCCGAGGTTGGGAGACTAAACTTCAGGAATGTTCCAAGCAGGACTCTTTCACTGGGTGAGAGTATGCAGCACATGGTATTTATTAGAAATGGGGGGAACTCCAAGTCGCTTAATTGATGAAGTTACGGGGTGTCATTGGGGCAGGTGATGGAAGTCTGACATTGAGCTTTTCTGGTGTCTTGGGACTCTGATCCTATTTCACATATTGGGTTCCCCTTCTTCCCGTTTTCTGTGGGTTGTGAGGTTGTGGTTCCCGGTGGTTGTCAGGGAAGTCTGCAATGGAAGGAAGAGTCAGGAGGAGCAGCCAGGCTGGGGCTCAGCTAATCAGTGCCATGTATGTTTTTTGGTCAACTGACAAGGCAGTTTGTTTATTGCTACCAGAGCTACGTCATTCTTCCATGAGGGCCAAAAGAGTTTGGCAGCTTGTTAATTTTAGAGAAGTCAAGAGGGTAAAGGTAAAAGTGTTTGAGGAGCTGTTAATAACCATTCTTAGAAAAGCAACAGACCCACTCAGTTGAGGCCCTGAGGACAGTGGGAACTAAATACAAAACATCAGTTGAGACCTGTACACCATCCAGGAAATTTGTCACTAAGGCAACATAGAAATAGCCTCTTTCTGCCATGGCTTTGATACAGCAAGCTGAAGGGAAGAAAAGACAAGGGCGTGCCTGGGACATGCTGAGAAATAATATGAGAAACTCATGGATGTATTGAGAGAAGGTGAGAAAAGTAATTTCAGAGTGGAAATTTTGAATAGGAAAGAAGAGAATAGATATTCTCCGGATGCTAACAGATCAAACAACCAGGAGATGAGTTTTACTTATAGAAACACAAATCCATATTGACTAAGGAAGAGGAGAAACAATGGAAACACATCTGTCTCATCTAAAACAGGAGTCAGCCCTTCTTCTTGCTGTGCCTCATCTTTCCTGTGAAATAGGATTCTCCTTTGGTGAAAGATATATTATCTGGTTGACCTTGAACTTCCAAGCTCTAAAAGCAGGCCCTTGTGACCTTGTTTCAATCTAGGACCTAGATTGATCAGGAATGGTGATACATACTCAAAGTAGACTCGATTTTTAAACAGTCAGAGATAGCTTTGCACTCAAAATTTCATGGTGGTAGAGATCAGGAAGCTTAAGAAGTCCACGAGGAAGACAGATTTCCTTGTGTTTTCATGCTGGCAAAATTCGATTTGAAACACACACAACTAGACGTAGTTGTAAAAAACTGGTTGTGACCAAGAGAGTGATGGTAGTGGTTCTAAGAGAATAACATATCTGTGAGTGTTACCTATATTCAGGCTAAGCCAGAGTCAATACAAGTCCCAGTTTCCTGGGGAAGGAGAAGAATACTCACATTTGTGGAAGAGGAAAGAGGAGTCACCTTTGCTGAGTGCCAACTTCATGTCTGGCACTGGGCTAAGTACTTTAAATCATAATTTTATTTATTCATCACAACCCTGACATTAAGTATTATTATTGTTATACAAAAGAGGAAACTTTAGTCCCATCTCTCAGGAAAAATATATGAACTACAATTTTTGAACTATATCCTTCATTCATTGGGTCTCTGGGACTGAGATTCAAACATAAGTTTGACTTTCAAGTCCCTGAGAGTTCTGTTGAGAAATTAACACTTACTCTCTTCTGAGAGAATATACTGAAACCCTACATTTCCTACCATTGCCACTACCTAGATACTGCTAACCTCACAAAGGTGGTAAGAAGGTCTGGTGACCTTCAAGCCATAATGCCCACCATCCTTAGCTTACAGCTATGGCTCCTAGTGGTGACCACTATGGAAACTTGGGTAAGCCTGAAGCTAGACAGCGGGACGACTCATCTGACCTTCTACTGACTCATGTTAAGCAGCTCCCACACTTGTGATGAGCAGTCCCTGGAGTTGCAGCATGAGACTAATCTCTCCTTCCTGAACAGTCCTATCCTAGGAATACATTTTTTCGGATGTTGTTATGGGCTGAATTATGTCCTCCCTTTACCCCAATTCACATGTTGAAGCCCTAATCCCCTTGTGACTTGGTTTGGAGACAGGGCCTGTGAAGATGTAATAAAGGTTACATGAGGTCCCGTGGGTGGAGCCTTATTCCAATAGGACTGATGTCCTTATCAGAAGAAGAAGAGTTTTAGAGATCTCTCTCTCTCTCTTTCTCTCTCTTTCTGGGTGTGCACAGAGAAGAGGCTGTGTGAGAAAAGAGCAAGAAGGTGGCCATCTCCAAGGCAAGAAGAGAGGCTTCACCAGAACCAGCCCTCACAGCACCATGACCTTGAACATTTAGCCTCCAGAGCTGTAAGAAATAAATGTTTGTTGCTGAAGCTGCCTAGTCTGTGGCATTTTGTTATGGAAGCCTGAGAAGATGAACACAGATGGCTTCTCCCAAATGTTAAGCCCACGGGAAGGGTAAGTGCAAGTAGTTTCTTTGGGATAGGATCCCAGAAAACACTGTGAGACAGTGGGAAAGGGATACAAGGAAGGGAGGAAAACCAGTAAAACTTGTGGCATTGAGCAGACTGCTGCTATGAGGAGGAAGCCAAGTTCTTCCGGGCCAATCGTGAAAGACAGTGGAAAATATCTCAGAACCCTTTTACTACAGAGCATTCATCCACTGACTTCTGCCCCTCACTGGCTGAGGGTTCCTCCTGGGGCAGTTCCCAGCCTGCCACGCCTCTCCCACTGTCAGAGATGGCTAGCACGGGCAGAGGTACACAGAAATTGCCTATCGGTTACCTCCTGGATGGGTAGGGGGGCCCTGGGGGTTGCACCAATAAGATGTGCCCCTCCCCCAGTTCAGTGGCCTCTAAAATTGCTCACCTGCATGCTTCTTCCCACTGTTGGAGATGTGTTTCTCTTTCCCTGCCCATGCTCCCAGCTCAGCACACAGAGAAAGAAACAGACGTGTGCCTACATTTCGGCTTTCTAACACCTGTTCCCACTTGGGGAAAGCTTGGGAAGGAAACATCTTGCTTCTTTCTGCTGCTTCCTCAGCCTTCCCCAAGGAATGGGGAGTAGCGGTTCTGACCGGCAGAAAGCCTGCTATGTCCTGAGTAGGCGGGTCCTTGTGGTAAGAGTCCCGGTGTTTTTGCTGCGTAGCCCTCTTCTCCGACTACTGTGTACTTTGGTAGATGGAAGGGGATCCCTCACTTCTCTTTTCCTGTGAGGTCAGCACAGAACTGAGCATGGGCCTACGACAAATTTCTAGAAGCACACAGAGCCATTTTTCTCTTGCGCTCTCCTTCCCACCAGCCTGTGATGGTGTGAGACAAGCCTCTGAAAGTGTGAGGAAGTGAATTTTGGTTGTTTAAGCCATCCTGTGTGTGATACTTTGTTTTGGCAGCCCCAGCAAACTAAATACACTGAAGCAGGGCCATTTCTGGGAACTGTCTGTAGTGAGGCATGTTCCTGTTGCTGGGATCACTGGCTAAAAGGATTATGTGCTTCTAGAGCTGCTTGTGGCCATCCTTGCCACGCTGCTGGGTAGTAGCTGCCTGAGAATGTGGCCAGCACAGACGGGAGAGAGAGGATCATGGGAATGTCTGGACTGGGCTACAACCATGCTTGAGGCTAGCTGTGCCCTTTGAACTTTCTGATTGTGCGAACTTACAATTTTTTTTTGTCTAGCAAGTTTGAGTTAGGAGGCTTTCACTTACAGAGATTCCTGACTATTATCCTACTTCATTTGACATGCTAACTTCCCCACACAGTATTGTAATGGGTAGCTTTTATGTCGATGTTATTGGTAGCTGCCGTGGACGATTTGACATTCATTCTTATTTCATGACCTTAAAAACCAGTGTTAAACTTTGATCAGGAAAAGACATCAGTGTGTAATGGATGCAGTAGATGCCCCACTCCATCTCTGTGTTATGCCCAACCCTGGATCCTTATCTGATCTTCTGCTTTACGCCATCCCTGAAACTCCCCTTCTCCTCATTGCTCCGCACTCTGCGATCCCCCCCTCAGATGGGGGTGACACTGAGGGATGGAGGAAAAACCACAAATGTTCCTATGTCAGAACCATGCAGTCAAAAATCCGCACCCTGAGATGACGAGCTTTGTTTGTAGTGGGGTGGTCTCGACAAACAGTTGATGAGAACTGGCTTGAGAAGTCTACTTTGATGGAAATTCCCCCTTTTAACAATGTCTGCCTATTGCCTGGCATTTGAACCAGAAAGTTTCACCTTTGGAATCTGTCCTTTATGTTAAGACCTTCTGTCTACCAAAAGGCTGACCAAGTGCAAATTCTAAGGGAAGGGATGAACAGCACAAGTGTATGCTGTTTCCTGTTAGCACCCATTATTAGGGCCAAAGGAAGTGCGGGTCGAGTTGGGGGCAGAGAGATCCGGAGCATGAGCAACAGCTGGGCCCCGGGCAAATCTCACTTCCTCTGGGTTCCCAGACCTGCTGTGCTGAGGACTCCACCCCGAAATGAAGTCTTCCTTCAGTGAATTTCCACTGCAGGTCTTACCAGCAACCCATGTTCAGCACCCACTGCTTAATGTGCGCTCTTGCTCTTGCCTCCTCCATGGCTGAGTTGCTGGAGTGCGGGCACTGGCTCTTTCCCCCTCTTTCCATACCTCCTTCTCTCCTTTTCTTTCTCTTGCTTATTGTTTACCTCCTGGGTGGGCAGAGGGGATCTGGGGGGTGCACCGATAAGATCTGCCCCGCCCCCAGTTCAGTGGCCTCTAAAATCCTTCTCTCAGTGTCTAAGTCACATAAAAATACTGACATTGTTTTTTTAAAAATTATTCTTTTTCTTCATAAAAAAATCAAGCAATATTGAAAAGTACAGAATTGAAATTATGTTCCTAATTTTTACTACCTGGAAATAGCCAGCAGTTATTTCATATACCTACCTCTCTGCGTATCTTGGAAAGATGGCTATGTAAAAATATCAACACTTTTAGAAATATAGGGTTAGTCTGTGGATGCTATTTGAAAATAATTATGTTACATTTCGCTTTAATTTAACACAAAAGAAGAAGCAGAATTAAAATAAAGTATTGCTGAACCTCAGATAAATTCCCCTGTACGACACACTGGCTTTCAAGGATCCTTGCTAAGAAATAGAGTGCAGTCGTTTTTTAAAACTACAGAGTTAAATTTGAGGCAGTATATAATGATTCCCTGCTCTACAGATGAGAAAATTAGCACACCTTCCCCTTCAGCTTTCACCTCTCCCCCAGTTTTTTATTACCCATATTATAACTTTTCATTGTCAAAATATTACTTCAAATAAAGGCTACATATTCTTGGATAAAAAGTTTTTGAGATTTATATTTTAAATTTAAATGTGTTACATTTACTTATTAATTTATAAATTGAGATATAATTGACATATAACACTATATTTCTTTGAAGTTTACAACAAAATGATACATGCCTGCATTGTGAAATGATTTCCACAGTAAGTTTAGTTAACATCCATCACTTTACATCAAGGTAGTGATTGAGAAGAAAGAGATTTCTCTTAGGTTTTCACCTTCTTTGTTGTAAACAAGCTGGGCTGTGGAGGGCCTTTTCCAGTCTAGGGTGGAAAATTCCAACTATAGATAGTGCACAGGAGTGTTAAACACCCCTGCGTTGCCATTTCCAGACAGAGGTTTGCTTCGGTGATTCATTAGGCAACTTAGTCACTTTGTAATCTGCTTACAGCAGACACTGGGGCTCCTTAGGGCCAACCTGGGGCTTGTCTGGGTCCTTGCCGGGTTCTGTCTTTGACAGGCCGGCCTCTTCACCAGATCTAAATCATTTTTTGTTTAAGCAACATAGGCTCCAGATATCTTAATTTTTATTTTTTAATGAGAAGACTATGGCAACAAATTAATACAAGGAAAAATGTCTGAAGGGTATAGTGTTTCTATTGGTCCCACGTCAGAGTTAAAAATGATCTTTCAAGTTGTTGGAAATAAACTGAGGCATTTTCAAGACTATTGCAGCATCTTCTTTTCCTTATAATAAAAGCTTAAAGAGGAATACATTTCGCCTGGTTCAAAATCATTACTGTTGGGAGGAGTGTGGATTTTTAGATAGGTTCTTTCCAGGTCTATGATTCTATGGTAAGTCACTCCAAGTTTTCCAGTGTAAAATTATTACTTACAGAAAATCAAGAAAAGAATAGGTATTATAAATCATTTCTCATAATATCGTTGGTAATCCTAAACTGAGTCCTTTTTAATTTTCTTTAACAATTCATTTGACATACTGAGTATAAAAATTATTATATTTTTCTGTTAAAGACTTTTGTCTCACTTTTGAATAACATGATAGATGAGTTCATAGCATCTCAGATAATTGTCATATCCATAATTAATTTTTCTTTTAGGTTAGGGTAAGCTGTCTTAATTCATTATCTTGACTTATAATACTGTGAGTGTCAGCACATTATTGAAATTATTATGTTGCTTTGTTTGATACTTTTTTCTTTTCTTTCTTTATGGAATGCTTATAATTTCACCCTGGATGATATTTGTTTAACTTATAGTTTTGGCTAGCTATCGTAATGACATCTTTGAGATTTACTATTCATTGCTTCTCTCTTAAAGTACTTCAGTTGTTTTATATGTGTTAGCAACTTAAATGGAAAATTTAAACATACGCTTTGGGCCGTAAGCCTATGAGTGGTTCACTTACACTTTTCCTTTCTTTTGCTTCTTTTACTACTGTCTACATTCCTCCCCTGAATCAGCTTTGCCAGTATGGAACAGTCATATATAATTAACTGCTTTTCAAATGATAGGATTGACTATATGACTCATTAATTTGATGTTATGATGGTCTGATAATTTGATATAATCCAGACAATACTATTAGGTCAATACTATTGATAAAAATTAAAGAGTCAGCACTCGCAAAGAAATTTTCTTGCCCTCACCATGGCATGGCTTTGATTGTGGTGTTTTCTAATGGTCCTTCATTCCCATAGTTACTTCTCAAGTGGCGTGAATGCTTAGACCCACTTGGGATTTTCTCACTGTTGAGCTTTATCTCTCATCAAGCTCAACTTTCCTTCTTGGGAGACACATTATGAAGAGGACAGATAGAAAATCCACTGCCTGGTCAAAATAAACCTGTTAAAGAGATATGTTAAGGTACAGTTACATCATAAAACTATTTGTTTTAAAAAGTTATTATTTTGGCCCTGGCTGGTGTAGCTCAGTGGATTGAGCACAGGCCTGCAAACCAAAGCATCGCCAGTTTGATTCCCAGTCAGGGCACATGCCTGGGTTGCAGGCCAGGTCCCCAGTATGGGGTGTGCTAGAGACAACCACATTGATGTTTCACTCCCTCTCTTTCTCCCTCCCTTCCCCATCTCTCTAAAATAAATAAATAAAATATTTTTTAAAAGGTTGTCATTTTTTTCCTTTAGGAAAATTTTCTATTAGATTTACTCTTACAAAGAATGGCACTCAGGAGAATATCTACTCAAGGGCCTTACTGAAAGGAAAGAGCCAACACACAGTATTTTATGTCATGAAAAGAATAGCCCTGAGGAGTTGACAGGAAAGCCCACGGCTTCACGCTGCCTCTGGCATTTAGTCTCCCAGAGATCTCTGGGAGTACACGCGTGCACAGGAGCACACGCTGATTAATGTGCTGGTTCTTTTTGTTCATCAAGGTGCTTACCTGAAATAAGTGACATTAATGGCACTTCATTCCCTTATATCCTGCCCTCCTTTTCGATCTTTATTTCTAGTGTAATAAGAGCTTGTTGTTCTTCCCAGAGTAGGTCGCAACTGGGAACATGATCGGAGGTGGCTGGTTCTCACTGTGACTTAGTAAAAGACAACTGTTTGCTCCAAAGTCCTATGGAGCCACAGAATAGCTTTGTTCATAGCCTCTGTACAAAAATAAACTCTGCTGCTCTCTTTCTAGCTTCTTATGAACTTCCTCTAGCAAACTATTCTGAAGGCAGAATAGCAGACTATTTAAACGGAGTTTCTGGAGGTACATCGGGCCTTAAATTCTGATGCCGCCATGTGCCAGTGAGTAAACTGTTCAACCTCACTAAGTGTCAGTTTCCTCCTCTATTAAATAGTCACTTGTGAAGACAATATAAAATAGTGTATGAACTAATAATAGCTATCGTAGAATAAAACTTTAGTAAAGTGTATCTCTTATTATCTTATTGTAAGATTAACTTGTGTTTACAAGCCATTTTATCATTTTTTAAAGTATTCTGCATCCTTGTAATTCCCACTAGACTCCTACCCTTGAAGAAGTTTTAAAGAGACCAATCATTATCTACATTTAGCAATTATGGTATTTTTTTGAGCATTTATGACTAGAACAACATTGGACTGCACTCTTCAGTTGTTACTAAAAAATAGTCAAGTAGCCATTCATTCTTTTAATGTGCGAAATGTTGGCCTCAAGCTAAATATAAGGCAGGGGGCATTCAGAAGACTTCTTGGAAAGAGGCGTGCATCTTTAGAATCCTGAGAAGCAGGCCGGCTGCTCCTCTTCCACTGGAGTGGACTAGACACCTGCACTCTATTTCCATTTCTGACACTATCTAGCTGTCTTACCACTTGACCTTTTGAATCCTTGTTTCTTTGGCAACCAGGTAAGTTTTCTAAGAGAACTGCTTCAACCCCGTTATTCTTCTGCTTAAAAGCCTCTCTGTTGCTCACTGAATTTAAGTCTCAACTACCTGCTTGGCTTTCACAGCCCTCAGCCTGCCTTTCCGACCTTGTCTACTGTCATACTGCTGCCAGGACCTGCTGCCACACTTTGTCACGGGAGCCATTTCCTGAGAGCTTCCCATGCTCTTTTGTCTTGGCCTGACCTGTATGTCCTTCTCATCTGTGCCAGCTCTCCTGAGTGAGCGGTGCTGCTCCCCACCCTGCTGCCCAAGGCAGGGACCTTGGTGCTCCTTTTTACAGACCCTCAGCACCCTTCACTGATCAGTCACTTGCCACCAGTCCTATTAATTTTCCCTGATTAAATATTTTTATACATTCTCTGCATTGCCTCTGTATTCAGTGAATTAGCTTGGACTGCCTTCATTTCTTGTCTGGATTATTGTGCTAGTCTCCTAATGCTTTTTGCCTTGCTTGCTTCCTTTAAATAGGTTCTACATTCCACCAACAGGGTTATCCTTCTAAAATGCAGTTACAACCAAGTCATTCTCCTGCGCATAATCCTTTAATGCATTTATGGAAGACAACCAAAAGCTTTTCACAGCCAACTTTGCATTGTAGTCACACGTGCTTTTGCTTTGGCTTTCTTCCTAACTGAAATCTACTAGTAACAACTCGGCTTTGTGTTTCCCAAAGCACCTAGGAGAGCAGCTTGCATTCTAGCAGGTGCTCACTATATGCCTGCAACAGGATTCTATCAATATACAAATATTATCAGCTTCACCTTTCTCAAGGCAGGTGTGATGATTTAGGGAAGTTTTATATAGAAGAGCATTGACAAAATTAAATTGGCTCATGCTCAGCAATATATAAATATGTATTGCTATATATATATAGAAATATACATTTTAAAGCATAGGTGATTCACATATCCATAAGTCCATCTGCAAAAGTCATCATTTCTACAAACTACTCAACAAAACTCATCTTCACATGATCGCTGTTGGAGAGATGATGAACTGTTGCAAATCTCAAATATAATGGCACAGCTTTATGGCTAGAGTTCAGAGATGGTGGAGCTGGGATGCAGTCTACAGAGCCCTCAGCACCGAACAGGGCAGCAGGCCCTGGTGAGGTCTAGAGCTCCCTACAGACAGCCAACGAGCATTTGATGAGCATCACAGAGGGGCTTAATGTTCCATACCATTACTCAAGGATCTTCTTTCCTCAGCCCAGATTACTTAGTAAATGCACAAAGCCATGTGGCCTGTTGCCAGGGTTAAAGCATTCTTTCTCATTCGTCAGTTCTCCCCTTCTTCTTGCTACGAGGCATGGAAGAGAGAGTATGAGATGGATGGCTCTCGTCCCGCTCCACTTTCAGCACTATTTCACCATAAAAACTGATGTCCCCACTGTTCCTCTTAAAGAGTTGAAATGTTTCTGCTTAGAATTCAGTGACTCATTCCACTTGGCCACACCACATTCTTTGTAGGGCGGAAACCCTGAATTCAAGTGCAGCTAGCCAAGTTGGGGAGAAAACTTGAAGCTGTTTCTGGGAAAGAACTTTAAGCTTTCCTGCTGATGATAAGAAACAATTTTTGTTCTTTTGCAAAGGGCTAGAAGCATAAGAGCGTTAGTGAATAACAATCTTGGACCTTGCCAAAGAATGCTGGGGGGTTTTGATTACCATCAGGTTCTTTTTCATTGAAGCATCTGAGTTCCTGAATTCTTATGATAAAGTCTGGAGAAGAATCAAAGAAAGAAAGTGGGAGGGTGGTTACCAGATATTTGTAATAGCAAAGTGCCTTTCCACTATAGTACTCTTTTGTAACTAAAGCTGAAGAGTTCAATGCTATGTGCCATCTGGGATAGCCACTGTCTGCGATTGTTTATTAAATGGCAGGATCTATGCCAAGTACTTACTCTGTAAAATGTAAGTACTTACACTTAACCCTCGTGTAGGCCCCATATGATAGAAAATTGTAACTGCCGAGCTGACTCTGCCTTTGCCCAAGAGACTAATGGGTGTTTATTTATTTATCACCCTGGTAGAACAATTAAGGGGGGAAAATGAAACTGTGACAGAGGAGGAAAGGTACGGTACTGAGAGGAATGCAGTGTTTAATAGAATCGCAGTAAGGCGAGGAGTGCTGAAGGAACAGACTGATACTAAATGCCTTTGGGCAAGCAATCATCTCTTCTAGCTTTTATAAATCACAAAAATGTGTTTCAAGTTCTTCTGGTCTGCATGTTTCTATAGTTTGCTGAGTCCTTTAGGCGCCCTTGGCACCACGCTCTCATCCAGGTGAAAGGGAAGCCAGAAAGGATGTAATTAGCCTCATTACCTCACCTGAAACCTTGTGCTGTAGACCTAGAGGCTCCTAAGGGACTGAGATGGGTTAAGGTCCCAGGGGCTATATTTTAATAGCTGGCCAAGTATTCTTCTGTGTATATCTTTTCCAAATCCCTCCTGTGTATATCTTGCCCAAATCCCTATACACTTTGGAAATTTTCAGGACAAATCCTTTTCAATTGTTAAATAAACAAGAATTAAAAAAAATCTTTCCTTCTGTTTCAGACAGAATTCCAGCTGTCTGCTTCTTTCTTCCCTCCAACAAAAACAAGACAAGTGACCTGTATCCATACACAGTGCACCAAGTTTAATCTTGGCGCTCCCTTCCAGGATGTATTTCTTTTGCTGATTGTCTGTTTTGGTGAGCTCATCATCTTCTGCAAAATCTCAGTGTCTCTCGTGCTTTTCTTACTCATGGCAGCTCTGTTACTCTAAGCTTGCCTTAGTTTTCCTGCTGCTATCGCTTACACAATTTTTTGTTCATTGTTCCAGTCTTACCCTTTTCTTACTGATCCACTATATTGCCAGAGTTTCCTTGACAAATTACAGCACAAGTTTTATCACCTTCAACCTGGTGATCAGTCTCTGCTGGTCCCCAAAGCCCACAAGGTAAAGTACCAGTTCCCTGGAATTGAAATTTAAGGCAAAACTTAATTACTTACCCTTCTGTTTTTCCAGATTCTGAATCAACTGGGTTAAACACACAAGCCAGAAGGGGATGAAAACATAATGTTCAATTTATTGCTGATTGTGCCACACCAGCACTTGGGTGAGAGGCAAAATAAAATGGGGCTTCCCGTAATCTTTTCTTTGAATTTACCATACGGTTCAGGAAGAGCAGCTGGAGGCCCATTCTCTTTTGGTGTAGATTTGGGGGCCTTGGAATTGCCTTAGAGGCCGAGCAGTCAATTTCAAGCCTGTTTGCAGGAATCGTGAAGTGTCTGGAAATGACACTTTCTGAAAATCCTAGAGGGAGGCCAGTCCGTTCAATTCCTGGGAATCCGACGGCTAGTAATGAGGACCAGTAATTGTACCGGGACTTGGTCCTCGAATCCAAAGTGGTTTTGGAGTTTCTGTTTCTCAACAATAAGTTTTTTTCCTGCTTGCCTCTTTGTCCCTTGGCATATGGGGCTGGGATGAGGATGTGCCTTCATCCTTGTGCATGTCTCTTTAAAATGGGGAAATTGCTGCCTTTTTGAGATGCGGAGCCCAGAGCCGAAGTGTTGGATGAAACCTGGGAAGTTAGGTTTCCTCAGTGCTCTAACTCTTCCTGTGTCCCTGCAGTATCTCCTTTGGAAGTAAGGAAATCAGTATTTGTGCTTTCGTAAGGATTGCCTGCGGAAGAAATGATTTCTTTGGGGGAGGCTACATGGACCCATCCCTTTCTGCTGTTTGGGCCTGTTTGGGCTGAAGCTTTTGCGGCCGAACTAAAGACAGTGAAACACAGTGAACCCATTTTAACTTGGGCACAATTGGTTCCGCAGACACATGGAAGTCAACTGGACTGAGTTCAAGGACAAAAGAGAAAAAATCTGCCCAGCTGCTTTGTTACCACTTCCTGAGCTGTGTCGTCGTCCTAGGTAACCGAAGGCCATGTCCAGTGCCCAGCACCCCACCTGTTCTCAACCAGCCCCACGTGGTAATGTGTCCCTTCCAATGCCCCACTTCTGGGAACTGATGTCTGCTTTGGGCGGGATTCTTGTGGGCGCAAGTGACAGAAACCCAGCTCAAACCAGATTATGGCCGGAAGTATGCAAGTCCAAGGCAGCCTGTATTTTCATAACTGCTTCTAGTACCAGAGACAGAAAGAGCCTTCTTTCTCTAGAGGCCTCATGTCAAATATGATGGAGAGAGTCTGATTACCTCACCTCGGGGCATTTGTCTCTTTTTTGACCAATTGCAGTGCCCAGAGGGATGTGTTGCTCTGAGGGACCAGTTCTGGGATATGTCACATTGCTATGTGCCTGCCTCTGGGACACACAGGTGTGGGGCTGGGGGAGAGACCCCTGTCTTAACCGCCCTTGGAGGAGGTTGGGTTTCCTGAAGGATGGGAACAGAGCAGACAAGAACATACGCCCACTATGTGGACCTTACTGCATTGCACCGAGATTGCGGCTTATGTGTCTCATTTAGACTCCGTATTAGACTCAGAGCCGCTGCACGGCAAAGAAGATCACAATCTTTCACTCTCACAAAGTCACAAGGGGTTGGCTAAGAAGAGTCTGGATTTCACTCACTTAAAAAGGGAAGAAAAAAGAATCCCCAGGCACCTTGGCCTTGCGGCCATGTGGCATCCGCTCTAAGCACCACAGCCAGCCAGCTAGGTCAACACCCCTTCAGTCACACTGAGAAAGGATGCTGGCAACCGCGTGCCCTGCTGAGCCTGGCGCCTTCCCTGCCGAAGCTGGGGCTCGGTGGAGCTGTTGCTTGGGAGGTCTGCGGAGACGGGGCCTGGCCAAGCCACCTGCTCTGGCTTTTCAGTGGCCCGCGTGCTGCCAGGCTTTCCCAGGCCACGGGGGTTTGTGAATGTGCGATGGGGCATTCTGTGCATTTCAGTGGTGCCTCCTGTGAAGGGCGCCGCGTACCAAAGTGGCCCGCTCTCCAGGCTATTTTTATAATGTTCCTTTAAAAATGCACTTCCTATTTTAAATAAATTTTAGTTTTACAGAGCAATTGCCAAGTCAGTACAGTTTCCACATGTGCTTTACCTAGCTTCTCCTCTTGCTAACATCATATAACCATGATGAATTTATCAGAGTAGGAAATTAGTATTGCTCTTAACTAAAATGTAGACTTTATTCAAATTTCAGCACTTTTCTCACCCATTTGTTTTTGTTTTTTTTTCAGGATGTCACATTGCCTTCAATCAAGGTCTTTTGATTTACTCACAGAACTAATTCTCTTATGTCAAGAGTCTGGTGGGGTAGACTAATCACCCAAATGGCCTCCAGTTATCACTGTTCCCTGTAGCCATGCTCCTTGCAAAGTGAAATTTAGCATTTCCTATAAAAGGTGCAGTTTATGTCTCCACCCCTGAACTTGAGCTGACCTTGTGACTTGTGTTGGCTAATAAAATGCAGCAGATAGGAAGATGTGTCTATTCTGAGCCTAGGCCCCAAGAGACCTTGGGTGCCACTGCTCTCTCTCTTGAAGCCCAACCTCCTTTATAAGAACAATGCTGGGCTAGCTTGCTGGATTGAGGGACTGTGTGAGTCAGACAGGCGATATCCCAACTGAACACTGAGGCCGTGTTAGGTAACCAGGCCCAGCCAACGGTAGATCCATGAGTGAGTCCAGCCAAGACCAGCTAAGCCTGTCCCAGAGCAGCAGGACTACGCAGATGGCCTGGAAACTTGTGAGCAGAATACATACTTATTATTGTGAGCCACTGAGGTTTTGAGGTTGTATTTATGTAACAGCATTGTGGAATTAGATCACCGATACAACAAAGTCGGAATTAATTGTGATATAGGCCATCTGGGGGCTCAGGTTTCACTGTCACCAGCAACTTGGGTTAAATTTGTTGAATCTTTCCATTTGTAGGTCTTCTTGATACTAGTCCCAGACTTTTGTAGCCTGTTTTAGTAAGCACTTCTTACAGGACCCACCTTGTAATTTGAGAGAGTTCGAATAGAAAACTTATACGTGGAAATGTATGTCTCATGTAATACTGGGTAGTTCTGGATGCTTTTCTAATCCTGGTGTCATTGGCTCATGCATTCTGAAACTGGGGATCACCACGATACAGCCCCAGGGCTTTTGTTTTTTCCACTTAATTCCAAGGACAAGAAATCTATGCATATTTGCGCTGGTATTTTGCTGGTTTGAGTATTTCCCAAATAAGCTGTCTGTGTTGGCAGGGTTTTCTGCTGACTGCAGTGGGTACAAGTCTAGAATTTAAATTTGATTTTTTCAGCCATTGTAAAGTAAAAATAATTCTTCCCTCTCCCAGGGTGGCCAATGTCATTTTTCCTGTGGGGCAAAACCAGTTACAAAAGGACATTATATCATTTAATGTAATGCCCATTAAATAGCTTTACTTCTCAGTCCTGGAGCTAAATTCTGCTTCCTCTAGAGAAGGCTCTTGTCCTCTCTTTTTGAAGGGCTCAAGCTTTTTCTCTACCTTTTCCACTCTCTCAGATTCCTCCTCCTTCCTGCTGGTAGAATGGCAGTTTTCCCAGGATTATAAAGACGCGGGTTGCAGTCCCAAGCTTTTTGCCATTCTCCCGCCAGAGAAGAGCTTGTCCCTAACTCTCTGGAAGAGCGAGTTTTAGTATCTTGTAAATGGGAAAGCCATCGAGGGGCCTGCAGCCTGCTTCTGAGCTCTGATCAGCGGCAATGGCCTGCATGCATCAGATGAGGAAGGGGACCTAGGGGTCCAACTTCCTGTTACGGCCTTCAGACCCCTCTCCTGTTTGCAGTCACCTACCCAACTTTCCGAGACAACTGTGCCCCAGTGCCTGAGACTCTGGGTTTTTTGGAACAAAGAGCCTCACCTCATGGTAGCCTCCTGCCCTTCCTTCCCCCCACCAACCGGGGCATTTGCTGTTCCAATTTCTTGGTTCTTTATCATATTTCCATCTTTCAAAATTGTGTTGACACCTCTTTTTCACTATTGTATCCTCTTACATTCTCTTGATCCTTGTGCGTTCATGTCTTGAATATTTTATTCCTTCAGTCTTATCTTAGTGAGGTTTTGCCAGAGAGCAACATCCACGATCCCTCTGCCATGCTTCCATGCTTAGCCTGAAGTCTTCAGACCTTTTAGGTTTTTTTAAACATCTCCAATTTGTTTTGCCAAAGCTTAATAATTGTCTTCAAGAATCTTGTTTTGCTTTAAAAAAATCACATAATAAATCATCTTAATAGAACAGAGACTTGGAACTAGAGAGTTTAGGAATTTAAAGCAAAAAATATTTCTCACCTATAAGGAGTTTAGTAACTCCACAGTTACAAGAATAGCACCACCACCTAAACACCCCTGGGCACGGCCAGCATTTGATTGTGTGCGGCTTTTGTTGAAGCTAATGGAGTTCCTTATCGTTATTAGCACTCTCATTCACGCAGAGCTCATCTTCATCCCCATCACCTAATCATTTGTTCCACCTGGAGGCGGTCACACAGCAGAACTGTCTTTGGTGCCACAGCTTCTATTCTGGGAAACCAGTGGTGGCCGGAGCAGTGACAGTGTAATGCAAAGTCTGCTCCATTTCATATCAAAGATTCGATATTATAGTCAAATCACATGTCAGCTTTCACACATACAAATACTGCCTTTTAGAAATATAAACTGGATCATAACATGTCTATTGTTTTGCAACTTGCCCACTTCTCTTTATATATTGCAAGGCCCTTCCATGTCTGTATGTAAACAATCAACTCATTTAAAAAAAAAAAAACTTTTCAGGTGGTTTTCAATTCAAAGCCATGTTATAATAAACATACTTTAATAACTTTCTTGCTCATTGGTTTATTTTTATAAATTTGCCCTGGAAGTAGAATTCTGGCTCAAAGGGCATGCATTTGTTACATTTTGGTAGATAAGGGCAACTCATGTTGCAAAAAACGTCAGTTTATACTTTCCATGCGATTGTCAGGGTGTCCATTTTTTCATTCTCCGTCCCGAAGTGCTCTTCTTCCCTCCGTGCCGTGTTTGCATATCTGGTGAGTGGGAAGGTGCCATCTCTGTGCACAGCCACGATATCAGTCCGGTGGTGCTGCTCTTCACTCTGCCTTCCATCCTCAGTAGCAGACAGATACTTTTCTCATCTCTGGTAAGTGGTAGGAGAGTGAAGTTGCTCTAAGGTTTCCAGCAAATCCAGATGCTTGTTCATTAGAGGGTGGTTGTTCCTGAGAACACGTGTGACCTGAGTAGCTTCCTTGGTTCACCCCTCTATCCTGTCACTCTGGTAGCATTTTAGAAAAATACCAGGTCAGGTGGTCACCAGAGGGGAGGAGGTTGGGGATTAGTAAAGGATAAAGGGGCCAAATGTGTGGTGATGGGAGATGATTTGACTTTGGGTGGTGAGTTGACTTTGCATGGTGGACACACACACAGTGCAATATACAGATCACGTATCACAAAAATGTACAGTTTAAACCTAGATAATCTTATGAACCAGTATCACCCCCATAAACAATAAAATAATACCCAAGGTCAGGGCTCAAACGCTGTTGCCCCAGTGCTTCCTTCCTTGGAGATCTCTGAGAAGAGTTTAAACTCTCCATAACACCTGTCTCTACCTGGAGCGAGAAGAATTTCTTTAACTGCCTTTCTTGGTGCTTTAGTCTCATCATTGGGAGCTTCTTTTGGTATCAGTTCCTTGTGGCAGTCACTACAGATATATTCTTTTTTTTTCACTTTTTAAAAAAATTTTTTTATTGATTATGCTGTTACAGTTGTTCTATTCCCCCCTTCATTCCCTTCCACCCTACCTCCCCATCCCCATTACCCCCCTTTAGTTTATGACCATGTGTCTCAAGTTCTTTAGATTCTATATTTCCCATGCTATTCTTGCCCCCCCCCCCATCTATTTTCTATCTACTGTCTATGCTACTTATTTTCTGATTCTTCCTTTTTAGGCGTTTGAAAGGTTGCACTCTCCTCCTGCTACTTCCCCCATGAGATGTGGCCACGGGGACCTTCCAGTTCACGTGAAGCCTGGTGAGAGAGGTTCGCAGGAAGGAAGTGTAGAGTAACACCTGACTCATGCCTGAGAAGGAGAGACAAACTCACTCAAGTTGTTTGTGTCTTTGAGGTAGAGTGGGGAAGCGAACTGGACACCCCTTATGAATCTTTCCAAATTCTCTAGGTGATCTCTTACTCCAGCCATACAGGGAGGCAAAAATTGACTGTGCCTTGCCTTGAACCTTTTGCTTCCTGTAATGGGGCTGCTCTGAGAACATGGCATGGGATGCGGTAGGGCCCCACTCCACATTAAGGGACATGACTCCCAGACTTATGGGGGACTTAAGAATACCCCTGGGCCAACCTTGACCATAGAGGATGGGTGCTTCCAGGTAAATTTGTTCACCTTTCTCCCCCTGGGTGGACAGCTTGGAGATGGATTTCATCAGAAGGTTCTGCAGGAATGAGTTGCCATAGCAGTGCCTAGTAAATCTGTGGTAGGCTGAATAATGACACCCTAAAGATGGCCATGCTCTTATCCCCGGAATCTGTAAATGTGTTATCTTACAATGCAAAAGGGACTTTTCAGATGTGATAAAGGTGAAGATTCTGAGATGGATAGGGTATCCTGGGTGACTGGGATGGGCCGGATATGGTCACAAGAGTCTTTGTAAGAAGGAGGCAGCAGAGTTAGAGATAGCAGAAGGCGAGATGGCAGGAGCAAGGGCTGGAGTCCTGTGAGAAAGGGGTCATGAGCCGAGGAATAGTGGCAGCCTCTGGAATCTCAAAAACAAACAAAATAACTCCCTCTCCCCCCCCTAAAAATCCCTGGAGAATGGGATTTCACTTCAGGGGCCCAAAAGAAAACAGCTCTGTGAACACCTGGATCTACTCCAGACTCCTGGCCTCAGGACGGTGAGATGATAAATCCGTGTTTGTTTGTTTTTTAATATTAAATTTTATTTAGTTACTTTTCAAGTACATTTTTTTTTCTCTATTTCTCCCATCCCACGCCCCCCCCCGCCCCGTCTTCCCACCTCCCTCCCATTCCCCCCCCCAGTCCTCATCTCTGTGTCTTTCATACTTGTTCCTCAAAATCCCTCCCCCTTTTTCCCCTTAAGTTCCCTTCCCTCTCCCCCTCTGGTCGCTGCCCACTTGTTCTCTATTTCAGTGTCTTTGTTTTTATTCTGTTTGCTTGTTTGTTTTATTCTTTAGCTTCCTGTCAAAGGTGAGATCATATGGTATTTGTCCTTCAATGCCTGGCCTATTTCACTCAGCATAATGCTTTCCAGTTCCATCCATGTTGTTGCAAAAGGTAGTAGCTCCTTCTTTCTCTCTGCTGCATAGAATTCCTTTGTGTATATGTACCACAATTTTTTGATCCATTCGTTTACTGATGGGCACCTAGGTTGCTTCCAACTCTTGGCTATTGTAAATTGTGCTGCTATGAACATTGTGGTGCATAGGTTCTTTCCGTGTTGTTTTTAAGACTCAGCAATAACAGGAAACTCACGGCATCCATGCTCCCTGCACCCTTCATTCTCATACCTTGGGATCACATTCCTAAAATAAGTGCTCATACAGAAGCCTTTGCCTTGAAGTCTGTTTTGGGGGATCCCAGGCTAAGGAGGAAATAACCGGATTTCTACTGACAGTTTCTATGACAGGGGTGTCAAACTCATGTTCACCAGGCACCACGTCAGCCTCACAGTTGCCTTCAAAGGGCCAAATGTAACTTTAGGGCTGTATAAATGTAACTACTGCTTAACTAGGGGCAAGGAGCTTGGCACTGCCACCTGGTAGAAACAAGGTGCTGGGCTGGATAAAATAAGGTGGAGGGCCAGATTCGGACCTCAGGCCTTGTGTTTGCCACCTGGGTGTTTCCTGAGGATTAAATCTAGAACACGTGCAGTCAGTTATCTTCGATCCCATCCGAGATGGCACTGACACAGAAAGAAAGCCTCAGCGAAAAGGTGCTCAGGTGTCCTCACTGACCCAGGACAGTGATTAGTGAATGGCAGTTGATTAGCCAGAGTACACTCTGATATCAGGGAAATGAAGGTGAGGTCCCCAGTAGAGGAAGATTCAGTGCCCACGTGTTTGGGGTGTCTCATCAAGGTCTAACTTGGAAAACAGAAACTCCTAAAAGCCTTTACAGTGCAGGAAATTTACTGTCAGGAATTTGTAATAGAGATGACAGAGGAGCTGAGAAACAGGGGATGGAGAGAAAATCCAGAGAAGGGCGAGCTGGAAAGTCACTACACCCAGAGGTCAGAGGATAAAGTGAGAGGTGGTGTTGCTGGACCCCATGGTCTGGGGCCCCTGGGAGGAGCTGGGACCAGAGTGGGGCGCTTCGGCAGGAGCAGAGGAAGCACAACCACTGCTGGTGAGGCTGCCTGAGGCGAAGTGAAACAAGGAGGACCCTGGCTTCTCCCTGTCCTTGCATCTTTCTTTCAGTGTCTGCAACTGGCCAAATGGAAAGAAACCAACGTGGCTGAAACACACAGCAGGTGGAGTGTAAGGGACGGATCTGAGAGCACACAGATACATGCAAGGAGCGCACAGACAAAGAGCCTATGAAAAAAACCCGCAGGAGAAAGAATCCACTCTAAACACCTGCCAATCTCTGTGGGAACCAATTCCTGTCATTAGCACTTCTTTCTCTCTGTGCTGAAAGCCCCAAGGGTAAGAGACTATGGAGAGCACATAGGGTGTGTTCCTGAAGATGCTGATGGCTGTAAAGAAGAAAGAATCTGCCCTCTTCCTTTTTTTTTTTCCTTGCTGGGCTCCCACCCACCATGGACTTGAGCTGGGGGAGGCAGAAGCTTTCACTCTCAGGGAAATTCGAATGTTTTAGTTACTATATTGGATCACACATTAATTACTAAAACAGGTTTGGTTTAGGGCACTCTGACATGACCGAAGGACATTAGCTGAGAAATGTCAGAAAACCTGTGGGGCTCACTTTAGAGTTCATTTAAAGTGAGAATAAAGAAGCCTTTTCTCTCTGTGCTGGACATTTATGCAAAGAAGTTGTAAGAGAAGAACATAATCAAGTTGAACTTCTAATCCCATCTATGCACAGGAAGCTTTGGGACTGGTCCAGTGAAACTCTGCTCACTTGATTACAGATGATAAAGAAGAATCCACACTCATCCCCAGGGGCCAATGGTCATAGAACTGGTTTTTGTTTTTTCCACTCCCTCCATTACTGTGGGAGGTACACCAGGGGAATGGTTGGTATCTATTATTTTGTGGCTTCAGCCACAACTCAGATGGAAACATTCTTTTTAACATGCTTTAATGTTCTTTTCTGCACTAGCAGAAAAAAAGGAGTGTATAAGATGTATTGGAGATATAAAGGAAGTTCTACTTCTGCCCATTCACCTTTTGTGATATTTAAAATTCATATCCCTTACACATGCACACTTGTCTGGAATTCTGAAGAATCCTGTATAAGCACAACTGCCCTGCAAACGAATGCAATCCTAGATGAGAATTGGAACAAGTCAGCTTGAAATCAGAGTTGTGACCTTCTGAGAAAAATGACATGCAGCAAGGAAGCAAATACTCAGAACTCTTGGCTGATTTTGGAACAGAGACTATTATAAGGCCATGATTGAAAGTATATCACAGAAAGGGATGTGTATGGGGAGACCCCAAATGCAGACACTGAGGGGCTGAATGTATTATTGAATCTCTTCTGGAAGAGGGAATGTTGTATGATCTTACACGAGAAGTATAGAGACATATTAGGAAGGTCTCTGCTTCGAAGGAAGAGATTCTATTTCCTAATTAGGCAAGGGAGAGATCTTAAAGATGGGAACTGGGATATTAAAGCAGCCTTGAGTGATCTGTGGGAGGAGGTGGGAATGGGACAAGGGAGGGTCCAGAAAGAGGAACCCAAAACTATTTCTCAAACTAGGCAATCACGTCTCAAAGACTCGGTGACTCTGGGGAGGAAGATGAAATTGAAGGATACTGAGTTTATGATTCACTCAATACTTCTCTTTGTCTTTAGACAAAGGCAGCTTCTCAGACTTGAACAAAAACTATGCAATGTGTGTCCACGGTCAAAGAGCCATGCCTATAATGGAGACCGAGCAATCTAGGTTAGATGGAGTGGCGGAGGACAGGGATGCTGGGAGAAAGGAGAGTATCCTAAGAGAACAAGTACAGATTCTCTAGTGAGCATGTTACTAGGATTTGGTCCAGCCAACATACTCCTGAGTTGCCTGAAGACAAATTCCAGATGTTAGCTTTATTTTTACCTTCTGCTAATGGCAGATCATTTGGGGTGCACTACGATACTAGCACATGCCATTTATAGTAATGCAAAGCTTTATTAGGAGAGAAATGATGCAGGTTCAAACACACACACATGCACACATACCAGAGAAGAAAAGGAACAAAGCATCCCCAGATTAGGTTAGAGTGGTTAGCGTTGGTGGTGGTGCCAGAAGAGTATGCTGAATTTTGATACCTGTGAAGGTGGTAGGCCATGCAATGAAAGGAACAGGCTTGGAGGGGTGCAGGAACAAGAGCAGAAAAGACTTGAAAACCTGTCAGCTTGTGCCATGTGAACACCATGGGGGGCATGGTGGCCCGGTCAGTGCCTACCCATCCCCATCCATGCGACCGGTGCACATCTTGTGCAGAAGAGCCTCAGCAGCTGTCTCTTCTATGGGTATCTGCAGAGGACTGCCATTGAGAGCTCATAAAATGGACAATAATTCATACCTGTTTAGCTTTTTCTGAACCCTTGAGTATGGAGCCCCATCTTGTAATGACCCAGAACTATCACAAGTTCCAAAGACACTCCCAATCCCATCTACAAAATAGTCCCCCCACCACCAGAAATTTAGCCTCTTGACAGCTCGACAGCCAGGGCATGGGGGACATGGGAGAGAAAACCCTAACACTTGACTGAAGAAAAGCAGCTTGAGATTCTTCCCTAGAGATGTATCACGGGGAAACAAGGCTGTGTGTACCATCTCTGAGATGTGAACAACACAATGGTATCTTCTGGGGTCGCCTACCCACCCTAAAAGTCACATTGCTATTTTCACAAAACCCAATTAATACTCTACTTCACCTTGAATTTTTTAAAGTGGACCTAAGACGTGGGTCTCATCAAGATTTCCATCACATGCAATTCTCTTTGACACTGAAGTATACATTATTGCCATAATCTCGGTATCAGCAAATCTTATCGACACACTTATTGATATGCTCTCAGCTCCCACATCCTGGCTTAAATGTGGTCGGGTTATCTCTCAAAGATCTGATAAACTCGATAGAACTGGTTCCTACTTTGAATTTTGCAGAAGTACAGGCAGAAACAGTCAAAGGTTATTTGGTAATTATTATCAATTTGCGAATGTTAAATATAATTCTACATCGTACGTAGATTTACTTTGCTGTTTTAAAAGTGCTTTTATATACAAGTCTAGAAATACATTTGACTCAACTCTGGAAGTTTAACACTGATGACATTAGAGCAGATAGCTTTGCAGTCATTGAATTTGTCCTCTCTTGGTGAGGGGACAGAAAAGGCCTTCTTGCATCACAAGATAATACAGAAGGTTAAGTGAGCTCTCTTCTGAAGAACTGCACAGAGGGCTCCCTCTCTGTGTGCCTATTTGAGTGTCTTACTGTAACGTCTTACGTTGGTAATGAAAATGTTAGAAAAATGCTGCACTTGGGAAATTTTCTGGATCTACTTGTTTTTGTTGTTTAAGTAGAAAAAAATTAGGCTGCTGTTAGAGGAAACTGGCTTTCTAATTTCAACCTGTCAAAATGAATCTCTTTTGAGTGATACAAACACACAAATGCAAACTGGCCAACAGGATTCTTAATTAATTTAAGAAGTTAGTCATCTTTAACTAATATTTTTAAACTAAAAGTCCCCCAACAGTGAATGTAAACTTGTAGATTAGTTCCTTTTAAAGAGGATTTAAAGAAGAATCTCAGTGACTTCTCAAACCACAAGAGACAGTTTTATAAACCCCCGAATTTATCTAGTCTCATCAACATTTGAAAAAACAATTTCCTTTTGGGAATTTCCAGATAAGACCCTCCTATCTCACATTGCATCTTGCTTATATTTTTAGACATGGTATGGCAGATTTGGTGAAGTATGAAAGGAACTAAATGTATTTAACTTTTTCATAATAGGTTTTTTGGGGGAGGGGGTAAGAGATTTTTACTTTGAAGACAGTTTTCAGATTTCCTTGTGGCTCCAAGATTATGGAGAGAAACGAACATAATTGGAAAATCAGAGGGCGAGACCCTGGGAACTTTCTATAGACTTCCTTCTACAAAGAGGTCAACATTCTCTCCCCACGTTAGGGCACATGGGTAGCCAGCAACAGAGTCTGGCTTTCTGGTTTACGCTTATAAGGACTTTGTAGGGAGGATTCTGGATGGCCCACAGATTCCAGGGACACACTGAATCACCAAGTCTCTGGAAGGACAGGAGCTGGAACGGCTCCAGGGAACTGTCAGGAATTTACTGACACTGTGTTCTCTGGACAGTGACCTTAAAAAAGCTCAGCCTCGATGGTTTCCATCTGTTCACACTGTCATAGCGCCTCCCAGGAAAGGAAGTCTGGATGGTTTGACTTGGGTCACAAGCCCTTCTTTCAGTGCCCTCGAGAAGGCCCCTCGGGACCAGAAGAACAGGGGTATAGTCCTTCAAAGGAGGTTGTTGCCAAGAGAGAGTGGTAGGAGACCTGGACCATGGCAAAGTAGAGCTGTCCAATTGAATTTTATTTCCTGCTGCCCCTGGAACACAACATCGACAGGAATGCAGGTAGAAAGATCATGTGTCGATAAAAGATGTGCTTCTTCTGCTTTGCTTTTTATGTTCTTCTGATGTTTTTGTATGGATTCTCTGTGGAAAATGCTGACAGAGAAGGCACTGAGCTGAAGAAAAGACATTAAGATTAAAAAAACTTGGGTGGTCAAAGCATGCTAGCAATAACGACATGTCTTGTTTCTCAGAAACCCATGTCTCGTTGTTAAAAGAATTTAAAAAACCCCACCAATCTACTTACTGCTTATTTTACACCCATATTATAAAATAACATGCACTATAATTTATGCAAATTATTTGAAAATCTTAACAAGAGTAACTGGAAACCAGTGCAATCAACATTCTATATATACTTACCTTGACACTGGGAATTACCATGTCTTTAAATGTAATGATATAAACTACTCCTATCTGATTTAGTAACATAATGAGATGGTTTCTATATCAGTTGTTCATTTAATTAAAAGAATGATGAGATGACTGATAAATATTAATTTCACAGGCAACTTTATTTTTATATATTCCTATCCTTTCTCCACTCTATTCAGACGCTCCTGTCTTTTGTGAAGAATAGTCTTAAACAATATTTGCATTTCTTTTAGCAAAAGACCCCACCATTGATTGACTGAGAGGCAGAGATGGATTTACTTTGAAAAGAATGAAGATTTAGTTTTAGTGCCCATTACTTTATATGGGCTCCTTTCAAGACCTTGTGGCTAACTTTGTATTTTTTTAATTATATTTTATCGATCGTGCTATTACAGCTGTCCTGATTTTTCCCCCTTTCCCCCACTCCCTCAGGCAATCTCCACACCATTGTTCATGCCCATGGGTCATGCATATAAGTTCTTTGGCTACCCCATTTCCTATACTGTACTTTACATCCCCATGGCTATTCTATAACCACCTACTTGTACTTCCTAATCCCCTCACCTTTTCACTCATTTTGCCCTCCCCACTCCTATCTGACAACCTTCTGGTAACTAACTTTTTTTTCTCTTGCTTTCAAAAATCTCCCTATCTTTAAGCTTTGACCTTTTAATAACGATGTGTCTTGAAGCGGGCTTCTTTGCATCCATCATAACTAGACTCTGTGTTTCCTGGATTTTCATATGTATTCCTTTACCAAGTTAGGAAGGTTTTTTTTCACTATTTTTTCAGATAGCTTTCTAATTTCTTGCTCTTTCTCTTTCCTTCTGGTATCTCTATGAGGTAAAGGTTGGAACACTTGAAATTGTCCTGAAGGCTGCTCATACTATCTTCATCTTTTTGGATTTTTTTCTCTTCTTGTTTTTCTGATTGGTTGTTTTTTGGCTCCTTATGTTCCATATCACTGATTTGATTCAGCTTCATCCAGTCTACTGTTGTTAACCTGTAAATTATTCTTTATTTCAATTAGTGTCTCCTTCATTTCTGATTGGATCTTTTTTTTTTTTGCTGTTGAGGTCCTCACTAAGTTCCTTGAGCATCCTTATGCTGAGCATCCTTACAGTGTTTTGAGCTCTGCATCTGATAGATTGTTTATCTACATTTCATTTAGTTCTTTTTCTAGAGTTTTGGAATGTTCTTTCATTTGGGCTGTTTCTTTGTTTCCTTGTTTGGGCAGGTTTCCTGTGTTTTTCTCTATGTATTAGGCAGAGCTTCTTTGACTACATGTTGTGGTAATATGGCCTAATGTAGTAAGTGTCCTATTGGGTCTCGTGGTACAGCCTCCCCTATCACCCAGGCTGGGCTCTTTGTGTGGGCTGACTATACCTTCTTCATGTAGTTGAGACTTGGTTGTTGTTGGCAGCTCAATGGGAGGGATTTACCCAGGTCAGTCAGCTGTTAGGATTTGCTGTGACTACTCACCACCAACCTCTGCCTTCTGTGGAGGATCAGCTGTGCAGGGGCAGGGTGATGGTGCTCTGATGTGGTCAGTAGCTGTCCACTGGGTGAGCTGTCCCTGGGGTTTCCCTGGTGGTGCAGGCCATGGTCAGCCCTCAATTTTGTTTTTCCCGGGGCTCCCTGCCTGAGCCATAAAGCAATCTGGGGCTGCTGCTACTTATGCTGGGCTTGGAGATTCCCAGGTGAAGCCAAGCTGTGTCTCTAATCTGGCTGCTACTAGAATTCACAAAAGTCAGCTGTTGCTGGTTTGATAGGATTTAGGAGCTGAAGACCAGTCATTCTTATGGAAAAGCAGCTTGGGTGGAGTCTCTGTGGGTCTCCAAGGTGGGTCGCTGTTGTTAGCCAGGTTGATGGAGTCTCAGATATGGCACCAGCCTACTGGCCCTGTGGGGAAAGGGCTCAGCAAAGGAACAATGGCCTCTGCTTGCCCTGATGCCAGACACTTCAGTCTCTCCCAGTGTACTACTTGTGACCTTCAAGCTGCCACCCCAGTGCTGAAGTTCAGAGGGAGCAAGTCTGAGTAAGTGAGTTCTCCAAAACTGAGCATGTGTGGGTTCTCCAAAAGGAAGTGCTTAGGGCTCTAGCAGCCTCCTCCACTGACTCAATCCTGTTGGGTTTTTGTAGCCAGAGGCTGTGGGGACTTATCTTCCTGGCACTGGAATCCTGGGATAGGGTGCCTGGTGTGGGTCTGAGACCCCTCGATCCTGAGATATCCCTCCTGAATTTTTATCCATGTGAGTGTGGCACCAGCCCATTCTGCATCTGCGCCCCTCTTACCAGTCTGGATGGATGTGGTTTCTTCAATTCTGTAGTTGTCAGACTCCCATTCAACCTGATTTCTGATGTTCCTGAGTGGTGGTTGTTCCTTATTTTAGTTGCAGTTTTGATGCGGTTGTAAAAGAGCAGAGCCATGTCTGCCTACATTGCCATCTTGACCGGAAGCCCTAACTTTATATTCTTGTGGATTTATTTCTTAAAAGAGAATCCCTTAAATTATGCTATTAGGCCCCAGAAAACCTGGATCTGCCTTACTTGTAGACATTGTGTGTGTAACGAACCCAATGTCAGCTGTCCCTCAGCCAAACCCTGACCGGTTTCAGGCTGCTTCTACCCAATTTGGGACGTGGGGCATTCTGCTTTCGCTAAGAAATCCAATGAACACCAAGGATATTTGTGTGTGTATTTTTTGTAGTGTTTATTGAAAATATTAAGGAGGTTACCTGGGTTTGGGGGGCAATTGAGGAGGAGTGGGAGTCCTACATTACATAAAATATATGCAAAGAGCGTATATTATACTAGACACCTATGTCCGTTGGACTTGTTTCTTGGTCTTGCCTCTACCAAGCCTTAGGCTGTTTTTTCTTTCTTTATTTCATCCCTTCTTTAAAAATTTTTTTTTTAGTTTTATTTCTTTTTAGAGGAAGGGAAAGGGAGGGTGAAAAAAAGGGAGGGAAACATCAATGTGCGAGAGAAATATCAGTTAGTTGCCTCTCATACATCCCCAAATGGAGACCTGGTCTGAAACCCAGGATGTGCCTCAGCTGGGAATCAAACCAGCAACCTTCTAGTTTACAGGTGGGCGCTCAGCCCACTGAGTCACACTAGCCTCTTCTCTGGCTCCTCTTTCTTCTTTTGAATTTTCCCAGAGGTCCTTAACTTCCCTTGACCTCTGCTATGCAAGGCCATTGCCTCTCTCGCTACTTAACTGCCTGTGACTTGCTTAGATCTAGGATACAAACAGCCACATTTAATTAGCCTCTGATCCTTAGCAACCCTTAAATAAAAATCTTTTCCTTGATTTTGTCCTCTGGTGTTTCAAATCTCACCAGAATGACTCAAGTATGTTGTTTTCCAAAAATGTACAATGCTTTCACCAAGAAGAATTTTGGGAACTGAAATATTTTCTATCTGCATCTTTTTGCATGCGTGTTTTCATATTTGAACCGTATTTCATCAAAAAACACTGGGGATCATGTGACTTGCTGGCAAAATATTGTTTGGTTTCTTCATTTTCTAACCCAGTAGTAGAAGCACATAGTAGAGGCTTAATAAATCAATGTTGAATGTTTATTGAGTGAAATTACCATCCTTATATGAGGGGCATGTTGGTATCCACAGCTTTGTCTTCATTCGGAAGCAGCAGAACTCACACACAGTGACTGGGCGGGTCCCCCAGGGTTCACAGGATCTGTATAGACTAGAAGAACAAAGAAACAAAAAGAAAAGAAAACCAAACCAAGTGAATGGGTCTATTTACAAATTAAGTGGTTAATCATAGGGGCATTTTGAACTAACTAACTCTTACTATTGACACATCTATACCTTCAAAACATTTTATAAACAATTTTTATAGGCTCTGGAATTTTCACAAAAAGATAGTCTATAGAAAACGAATCTAAGGTTTATGTGACTCTTTATTGACCATCAGAAAATCCAGGGAGAGAATATGCAAAATGGTGAAGAATAGAATTTATGACAAAGAAAAGCACTAACAAGGCTTTTTGTTCATCTCAAATATTCTGAATTCCACTGAAGATTATCATACAGGGAAGAACGATTTTCAAAATAGCAACTGAAGAAACAAAGTATTTTTAGTTTCTTGAATTGGCTTTCTACTCTGTAGGGCTCCTGGCTTATAATACATTGGATTGTAACTTATATTTTTCCCTTTAATTAGTGTCAGTTCTGTTTTCCAAAAAGAGACATATTTTTTGTTTCCATGAATCTGTCCCCTTGTATCATTTATCACTGTCATTTCATTGTCTCATCCTTGGAGTTGACCAGGGCCACCTTTTTATTTCTTTGAATTGTTTTTGGAGAGAGGGAGGAAGGTGGGGAGGGAGGAGGAGCAAGACAGAGACAGAGAGAGAGAGGAATAGAATTTGATTTCTTATTCCACTTATTTATCCATTCAGTTGATTCTTGTATGTGTCTTGACCAGGGATCAAACCCACAACCTTAGCATATCGGGACCATGCTCTAATCACGGTGACCAGGGCCAACTCTTTGGTTTAGGTCAGTAAGTGCACTAGTCAGGAATAAAGCTTCTGGCTGACGTGCCATGGGATTCTATCAGACATGTCTTAGGTCAGGTCTTGTCACATCCTCACTTGATCTGGGATGAAAGGAATTGAAGCCAAGAAGGAGTTATTATCATATGCTGGAAAATGTCACTGGGTTTGTCAAAAGGTTGAATAAATGCACCAACTCAGTATACAGGATGGGGCAAAAGTAGGTTTACAGTTGTGAGTATGTGAAACACAGATTATTTCTGTATAATTATTTATTGGCTATTGTATTAGTTTCCATTTGAGTGACTATAAACCCACTTTTGCCCCAACCTGTATTAGTGGTGACCTTACTATTAACCATTTCCTTAAATAACCTTAGAAGATTGTAGTTAAGTCTACTGTGAGAGCTTAATATCCTTATTTCTGAGCAACAACACTGACATCAGAAATTTCAATAGTAAGTCATGACTTGGGAACTTTTTTGGCTTCAGCATATTTTACAAAGCATATGATTTGATATAATAAAATAGAGATAAAAAGAAAAACACATTTTTCTTTCTTTTATAGATTCTCATGACTCTATTTATTGCATCTCCATCCTCCATTCCTCCTCAAGAAATTTAGTCATCGTACTTTTTCTTAGCATAGACACAAACTGAAAATATGAACCTAAAATATTTTTAGGACAGATTGACAGGAACTAGATTAAGTATTAAGAGACATTGTTAGTTTGGGACAATATGTTCTTTTAAAAAGTACACATAGCCTGGGACTTCTGTAAGAGTTTATTTTATAAATTTGAAAGTCAATAAAGCAAACATAAGAAAAATTTCCCTTTACTTTAGTTTTTTTCTTGTTATTATTGTAGTTTTAAAAAAAACGACAGCAGCCTCCATTTATTGCTTAACCTAGTGTTGTAACCACAGTGGAATTATTGATTTCCAATTTTCAGGCAAACTATTGTTACTGGTGGAAGCCCAAATCTGTTCATTTATTATTGTGGGTTCTCAGGAGAGGGTGATGAGCCCATTGATCCCAGAGGTGCACCACCGGGTTAAATATTTAATGTTTATTCCCATCATGGAAATGTTTTCAAGTTTGGATATTGACAGTCACGTATATGCACAGATTGGTGTGGCCTGCGGTGTATAGTCTCTAGCAGACTGCAGTTCACTTCATCTTTGTAGCTCGACTCACTTGCTGTGGATAGTTCAGCAGCATTATTTTCCAGATGGCTGTCCTTCAGTCCACATTTGAATTCAGTTAATCCTGAAGTCTTTTGGTGGAAGGTTTTTGTAAATGATGCTTGGTCTTTACTCCTTACCAATTGAACGTTATTAAAATCTTAACATCCTTGAGTGTACTTGAGAATTATTGACCTTTATAATTACCACAACACCTGTCTCTTTTTGGACTCTTTCTTACTAGGGATCCTTTGCTGCACCAAGAAAAAAATCTGCTTTCAGATTTTTACCACAGCTTCATGCCATTATAGTTATTTACATTTATGTGCTTAAACCTTGATTTTTATTTTGAGATCCTTGGCAGCCTACCCAGCCTTAGACTTTGAAACCATTTTCGTCTTCCTAGCCATCCTCCACCTGCTAGCTGTTTCATGGGACCATAAATGCCCTGGAAAAGAAGAAACAGTTTCCCTGGAAACCTTTGTCCTTTGGGGCCGATTCTGATCAGCTTGAATTTTGACTTAAAGTTTATTTGGCTTGTTGTCCCTTGCACTGATTCTTGCCTTGTACCTTTGGATTTGACACTTGGCTTCTGTTGCTTGGGCTTTGAACCTCACTTTTTTTCACCAGTGGTTTTTGGTGTCAGTCCTCTTGGCTCACAGCCTTTATTGTTCCCATTCAAACCTAGGATATCCAATCCTGATCCCAACCAGATATTTGATCATTGATTGGTTGAGTAATATCAGCAGCCCCTTTAAGAGGAAAAAATCATGTGTTGTTTCACCATGTCTATGCCCATCAGATATTCTGTGCTATTATAGCAGTGTTTATACTTTCATTTTTAAAATTGTGACTTAATAGCTTATTTATTAAAAATTATAGGTTCCACTGGCTGCTCTACAAAATTAGTTCTATAACATCTCTCATCTTTTGGGGAAGTTCTGGAGGGCCTGAGAGAATAGGGCATCTAAGCAAACTTTTGGCTAGTCATACTTGAGAAATGAACAGAAAACTGGAGAACAGTATAATATTCTATTATGTGTTTAATATATCAATGAATTTTTAGAGAAAGTGTCTTTTATCTTGGTTCTAATAAGGGATTGTGAAAATACTCTAGAATATAATGTCTTATTTTTTAAAAAATAGGCCCTGGAGACAGACTGCTTGGGTTCTAAACCTTCATGTGCCCTTAGACAAGTTATTTAATTTTGGGCCTTCATGTCCTCATCTCTAAATGATCATGTTTTGTCACATATAAAGTGTTTAGCATGGGGTCTTATTCCTTATAAGAGCTAAATAAATGTTATTGTGATACGTATATCAGTTAGAGTGCTTTCATATAAAAGGAAAAAAATTCTGAATAATTGGCTAAAAAATTTTACTTTCTCATGTAACAGGAAGACCAGGGGTAGGACACTGGTTACTGCCGAAGAATTGTTGAGTCTGTAGCTCAGTGACGTTACAGAGATTCATGGTTTTTCCAACTGTGATCCGCAATTCTTAGTGTTGGTTTCATGTGTAGACAGTTACATGGCATAACAGTTTCTTGGACAAAAAAGAAGTTCAGTAGAACAAGGGAAGCCATTCTGTATTGCATTCTGGATGCATCTCCCAGAACCTCCCAAGAAGACATCTCCACACTTTTTTTTGGTCTAAGTCGAGTCTCAAGCTTATTACTGAACCAATCACTGAAAAGGATTGGGGTCAGCTTTTTCTGAGGGAAGAGGTGTGTATTGCAAGATTGTGCAAATAACCACAATGATGTAGAACTTCAGAGTCTGGCATTAAGAGTAGTAAGGAGTTTTCTGTACCTTGGAAAATGTGTCCTGTTGCCATCATTGAGGAATAGGCACCAAGGAATAGGCCTTCCTTGCTAGCCTTTAGGATGATTTTCAAAATCCTAATTTCTGCAGAATAAAGAAATTTCATATAGAATTTTGGCACTTGTAAATTATTGATTCCTTATTATCCATTTTTAAATTAAATAATTATAACTTAATTTGCCCAAGCATTTCAAAACTTTTTTATCCGATCCTTAATATACCTGTATAGGATGGTAGAACAAATACAGATGTCTTTATTTCACAGTTGTAACCAGGGATAGAAAGATGAAGTGATTGTACTTAACATCATCCTTCTGATACTCACCCCACACCTTTCAATCATATGATACCATGTACCTGTTCTTTTCCTTGATGTTCTATCTCCTCAGTTAGTGGGTATGCTCTTTAATGCAGAAGATACATACATCATCTGTGTGTTCCAATATCTAGTATTTTAGGGCTTAAGATGTGTTTATTGATTTTAAATGACCCACTCACTTAAGGCAAGATTAAAAAAAACCTTGAATTTGAATCTTGAAGTAATTAACCTCCTCCTCGGTCAGTCTTAGAGGACATTTATGCAATTAAATCCATTCTCCTACAAGAAAAGGCAGTTTGGCACTTAATTTCTTCTTTTGACTTGTCTTGTGGCTACTCCATAGAATTTCTCACAAATTAAACTGTCTTCTAAAGGCATGAAGCCATTAACATGCCATAAAAATCCTAAGATTACACAGTAACTAAAGGACAGCCACAATCTAATCTAACCAAAACAAATAAAAGTGAAAGATAGAAATTATTCCACAGAAGCTAATAAGATCACTAGCTTCAAATTTCACGTTTTCCAGAAAAATAACCATAATCCATTGGAAATGGACCGGCCTTGTGTATGTAGTTCATGATATGTTAACGGCATCAGTGTCAACAAAATTGACTATAACTTAACTATATCTGAGACCAAACCCTTTTTGTCATCAAATTACATTATTGTAATCTAAGAATAACTTTCTAAATGAATTAAATTGTCCAGAGTTGTTTTCCTAGAGCCCCCATTTGTGGCTGGTGTGCTGTTGGTTTCATTGGAAACACCATTACGGGTCCTTCTCCATCCAAAAACTTCAGGGGAAGGATTTCTCCGTGGCTGTCCCAGGGTGATGAACCTGGTGAATAAAATGTAGCATTGTACCAACATGTGCCT
The DNA here is from genome assembly GCF_021234435.1 of Artibeus jamaicensis. Classification (NCBI taxonomy): domain Eukaryota; kingdom Metazoa; phylum Chordata; class Mammalia; order Chiroptera; family Phyllostomidae; genus Artibeus; species Artibeus jamaicensis. The sequence goes on along the minus strand of NW_026521823.1, from coordinate 21,765,075 downwards.
GTTTAGAGTCATTCAAAAAAGTAAGCATTTCAATCAGATTATGACACTTACTAGTAGTATGTGAATATAAGTACAAGAATAAAAATGCTCCTTTCAAACTATAAATTAAAATAGATTATTATTTGAATGTAATATAGTATACAAATGAATGCTATTTTTTAAAAATTTTATTTATTTATCTTTACAGGGGAAGGGAAGGAGAGAGGGAGAGAAACATCAATGTATGGTTGCCTTTCGTGCATCCCCTGCTGGGAACTGGCCTGCAGGGAACTGGTCTGCAATCCAGGCATGTGCCCTGACTGGGAATTGATAAGCGATTGTCTGGTTCACAGGACAGCGCTCAATCCACTGAGCTACACCAGCCAGGGCCTAATTTTTATAAATGCTAATTATATACAGAAAACAAAGTTTATAATTTTTTTGTGTGTCTGTGAATGAAAGAGAAGTTCGGGGCTAGGAAAGTGTACACTCTGTTGTAGGACATGTGAGACCTGCCCAGAAAGTGTCCAGCCAAGTACTATGAAAAATGGAGACATTTCTTTGCAGAAAATACAAATACAAGAAACATTGTAGACAAGACAATGACACCTCAGTTCCCTTCAAAGTAGGCACCTTGGGACCTCACACAGTTCCAATCACCATCAGCTGCCCTGTCATATTTTCCTGAATCTCACTGACAGTCTGATATCTCTTCCCTTTCAAAGGTGATTTTGGGAAAAGGTAGAAGTTGCAGGGTGCCAAATCTGGACCGCAGGGGCATGGAGTCATCTGAGTGATTTGATGTTTTGCCAAAAAGCTCTGCAGGAGATGCGATGCGTGAGCGGGTGTGTTGTCATGATGAAGCTGCCAATCACTAGTTATCCATAGCCGTGGTCTTCTGAATCATCTGTGTAGTTTCCAGGGAGGAATGTTCAAGCTTAATACAAAATTTGATGCAGGTTCATTGCTCAACTCAGTTGTTTTGAATGAGACGGCCACACAGTACACCTGCTCATTCAGTGGCATCCTGCCTCGCTGACTAGCACAGCGAAGTTGTCGTTCACACGTGCGTGTTCCAGTCCACTCTCTTTGGCTGCCAGGTCACACTGATGTCACTTGAACTGTTCTCACTGTATTAACAATGGTTGGATTTTTTTTCTGGACAGGTGGTTACATTTTTTCTGGACATACCTTGTACACCACTAGTTTTGCTTTTTTTTTAAAAGCATGTTTAAAACCAAAGGTGGGCTATTTCTGTTATGGCACAGGTTGCATTGTTCTGAGGTGCATATTGAGTTTATAGATTATATACTTCCTCCCCCCCACTCTTTTCTGCCTTCCTTTCAGTCACACCACCAAAGAAAATATAAATTAAAGATTAAACAAGTATAAATTATATAAATTAAAGATTAACCAACTCTAATGGCCAAGTGAAATTACACTGTCTGAATTACATTTCAGTCTGGCCTTATCTCCTCATTTGTTAAGGTCCCTTCCAACCCTGATTTCTCCTAAAGAAATCAAATTTGAAACCATATTTAAGATAAAGAGAAAAGATATTGAAAAATCTTGATGTAATTGCTGATTCCTTCTGGGAAACATATTAGCCATAGTTTCAGCAACACCTATTTAATATTAATCTTATTGCTAAATTATTAAAATACTTCTTAGGGAAATGGGTTAATTCATTAAATCTGTCAAGCTCTATTGATTTAAATGGCAGGTAGATCTGTAAGCACTAGGCAGCCCTTCGGGTATGTAGTTCCTCAATAAATACTGGCCTCTAATCTGAAAACTGGGAGATGTTGCTGAGGGAGGCCTCAGATTCTTCTTCCGTGAGGAAGGGTGTAAACAAATGCTATTTGCTTGCAGTAGTTTGATGTGTCTAGGTTGCAATCAGGGAAACAGGTTAAACGAGGTTTCTTCTAGCCCAAAGACTCAATACCCTTTTCCTATAATTACCTCTCACCAGCCTGCCCATTCATCAATGACTGTGGTCTGTACATTCAGACCTCTGTACGCTCCCTTGCTTATATACGTCATAGAACCCAGGCATGAAATAAAGCCTCTCTTGCTCCTCACCTAAATCTTGTTTTCTAAGATCCTTGCTAAAATCATGGTTTTGAGTCTAAAGATTGCCTCCTGATTTTTGTTAATTTTCTGGAAGCATTTATTCACGTGGTCTTCTGTTCTATCTCTCTTTTATCTCACATCAACCACAGAGCTCAGAATTATTTTTCTGCTTTTTCGAAAGTAACTCTCACCCTCCCTGCCCCCACCAAACTTGCACAATTAAACTCATAAAAGTAGTCAGTAGGACCAAGGAGACTTCATTTCCTTGCAGAGCAGTTGAGAATTACAACATAAAAGATAAATAAACATAAGAGTAGAGAGAATAGAAAAGAATTGAAGGTCATTGGCCTATCAACATTTCTCTCTTCATATTTTCTAAGGCAACATTTATTAAAGTGATGAAAACTGGTCAGATGTTTTTCTAGTCTAATTCAGAGAGGATTACCTGCTAGGGTACCTAGCCATCTTGGCAAGATGGTGACTTACTAAACGAGCATCTGATTTGACTACCCTAGTTCTCCTTCCTCAAACACTAGCTGCAAAAGAGTCCCTTCCTCTCTCCTTTCATAGTTTCTTTCCCTTTAAACTTTTCTTAAAGATTTCACTCCATGGCACAGAGATCTGTCTGGAACTGTTTGAATATAGTCTACCTGTCTATTAGCAGAGTCATGTCAAGGCATAATGTCTGTAGCTTCCTCACTTAATGTAAGGTATGTTCTGGGAAATGGGGTGGAAGTAAACCTCGCCCCCACACAGCTCTGCCCAGCCCACGTTAAGATGCCTCATCTCTGTTAGGGGTAAAGATGAAGCTTGAGCTAAGAGGTAGCATTTCAATATAAGTTAGAAAGATAGGTGTCCAAAATAAAGACGTTTCCATTGCAATTTTTCCCCTTGCACCTATAATCAAATCCTCATTAAACCTACGGGACCACCTGGTACTGCTGGATTGAATGAGAAATTCAGAAAGAATAATGAGAAAATTCAAATGACTGATTTTTGAAGTTTTTAATAAAAATAAGTTTTAATACTCAAATGAAGAACTGTGCAAGATTTAGTTTTAATTGCATGCTGGTCTAAATTAGAATAAATCATAGCTGAATACTTTCTTATAACTTGAGAAATGCTATTGAATGTCTTCTGATTGTTTTCCTAGCCACAGCTGAGTGCAGCAATTTTTTTCCAACGTACTTGAGAGATTGCAAAACTTTGCTTACAATAGGACGTAAGCAATTATAGATTTGAATTCAGTTAGTAGGACTGTGAAGCAATTATGTATTCAAATCTACAGAGCAAAGCTCTTGTGTTTGTTTAGTTGTTTGCTTCCACAATATGGCAAATCAACCATAAATTCAGCTTTCTTTTATTAAGCTTACTTTTACCTGCACGCTACACTGCCTTTTTTACTTGGAAGGTCTCTGTTTTCATTGTAGTCTTTGGTTCATCTTCCTTTAATTTTTTTCACTTAATCCAAGGATTAACTTTATTATCTCTTTTCCTTTTGTTCCTTTCCTAAGAGCTGCAACATTTTCATGAAATTTTATATCTTATAGCACTGAATAGAATATAAATGGTATTCCAAACAGGCAAAGGCGTAATCTATTATCTGGGGCCACCAGATATCAAAGTAAGTTTTTTTTTTTGCTTTCTGAGTTTTTACATGTACATATTATTTTCACGGAGGCATTTAAAATACCTTATTAAGTTGTAGTGTTTTCTGAAGCTCTTCTATTTTTGTATAAACTGAGACATTGAGTAGGAAATTTGTCTCTCCCAGTGGTTCTACAGCTGAACTATTTCAAAGAAATGTCACCTGTTCTGAGGGAAAACAATGTAAATGTGCCTGATTTGGAGCTGCAGGACCAGCAGCAAATCATCCATCACCAGGGTTTCTAGATAATAGGCGCCTTCCCTCTACTGCATTTACAGCGAAGGAGCCAAGACTCGTAGAAGGAAAGCAACTTATCTAAGTTCATGGTAGAGCTGCGATTTTTTTTGGTATAGCCTGCTGCCTCTCATCTATGAATTTTCTACATTCTTTGAGTTCCTATGGAAAGCCAATATTGTATAGATTTTTTTAATAAAAAAATTTTGTCATTGTTGAGATATAATAGACATGTAACATTGTGTGTACATTTTAGTTGTACAGTGTGATGATTTGAGATATATATTACATATATACATATATAAAGAAAATTATATCTACACACAGATATGTACATGTTTGTGTGTGTACGTGTATATATATATAATTTTCTTTATTCATTCTTTGGTCAACACACTTGGGTGGTCTCCATGTCTTAAGCATTGTGAATAGGGCAACAATGAAGGTGGATGTGCAGATCTCTCTTTGAGATCCTGATTTCATTTCCTTTAAATATATACCCAGAGGGGGATTGCTGAATTTTTAGGAATCTCCATATAGTTTTCCATAATAGCTGAACTGAATTTATATTTCCATCAACGTGCAATAGAGTTCTCTTTCTCCACATCCTCACCATCACTTGTCTGTTCTTTTTGATAACTGTGGTAGGAAGTCATCAAGAGGATCTGACCTTGAGCTGGACCTGGACAATTAGAGGCTCCTCACCCCTGACCCCTGTCCTTGGAGTATGGGTTCTGGCCACCATGTCCACACCAAGAGCTATCTCAGACACACAGCCTTGGTAGAGCACTGTGTCATAGAGACTTCTGGGCTGGAGATATGACTGAATGCCCTAAGGACTCCGTATAATCTTCTAAGATTTTGCCAGGCAGGGGCAGAGGTTCACTCATCTCTCAACTGCCAAAGAAAAGCCTTGTAAGGTAGTTCTCTTGCTTGTTAGACCTACCACCGACCAATCTAGAGTGGTCTGCCTCTGTCTTTGGTCTCTTGGTTTCTCAGTATCAGGACCATTTTGTGAACCAACAATAATAGCCAAGAGGGGCTGGTGCCAGTTTATGGGCCACTTCAGGGTCCATAGCCCGGATGAAAGTCTGTATGTCTATTATCTGATTTACAGGTGGGCGTGACTCCTCCTGGGTCTCTTGGCATTTGATGCTGGGGACAGACCCAAAGCCAGATGGAGTGGTAGCCAAGTCTCCAGGGGTATGAAGCTGTTTCCATTTCTGTAGCTGGGACCACAGTTGGTGAGTGAGCTGTCTGGTTGTGAGCCTATCTTCTCAAAACGGCTCTCCTCTATTTTGGGAAACACCAGGGTTTTACCTGGATCCCAAAGCCCTCACAAGGCATTTTTGTCCTTGAAGAGATGCCAAATTGTTGTTATTGTAGGGGAAGTATGTATGAGGAATGTCTTAGTTGGCCATGTTACTTGGGAATGATATATTTATATGGTGTATATTTTTCCTTCATCCTTATGACTTTGCAATTTCAGTGTCTTGTGTGCGTGTATGTAGGTATATAGATATATAGATATAGATATAGTAAGAATTACATTGATAGTTATCGTTTAAGTAATGTTTGTTTAAGAAACATTGAACTTAAACAAACCAAACGAATGCCTCTGTTTACCTAAATGGAGGACACTGAAATGCAAAGTAATAGGGTTTATTATTTCAAAAGTAATTATTTTAGATAAACGGTTTGACGCACTTTTTGTATACATTTTCAGATAACAAGCCACAACATAAAAACCAAAAGATCACAGACTCTGATTTAGAGAGGCCCATGTTAAAATTCCATCTCTATCATCTACTGGTTGTTAACTCTTGGCAAAGTTGCTTTGACCTGGGGAGACCAGCATACAAATAGAGGGATGTGGCATATCTTAGTATGTGCTCTGATTGAGACAGGCGCAGGATGCTATGGGAGCAAGACCGGGGTTTGTTGGAGAAGCCATACCTGGTGCTGACCGATTGAGAGGCTAATATTGACAACTGTGGTGTAATCTGTGAGGTGCAGAAAAGCTCTCTTGATAAAAAAATGTCTCTCCCTTTCATCAGTCATTACTCTCAGCAACATATTGTTGGGATGCCTAAAATTGTGACAGTTGTAATAACTTCTTTGAGATAAATCTCTCTACAATACCCCAGTGAAATGGGGAGAGGGTGGGAGGGGCTTGGGGAAAGGACTGAGCCCCAGACCTGTGCGTGGCAGTTCTCTGGATGACAGGAGGGTGTACAGTGGGTAAGGATATACTTCACCGAGTAAATTATTTTTCTGACACCCAGCTGAGTGCCTAAAGGTGGACACAAATTTTTGGGACAGGGACCTCGCAAGACAATAACAGTTGGAAACCTGAGACTATTAAGGGAGGGTTTTTCTTTATCTGCAGCTTTAGTACGCACATTTTATATTTAAAAAAGAAAACATGGGGGGAGAGTCAGCACATCTACAAATGTGGAAGATGCAGAAAAAGCAACTGTTATAAAGAAATTACCTTTCACATGAATGATATTTAAATTTTTAAAAAATTTGTTGATGAGAGAGAGACACTGATTTGTTGTTCCACTTATGCATTCATTGCTTGCTTCTCCGATGTTCTCTGATTAAAGATTGAACCTTCAACCTTAGCAGATTGGGATGATGTTCTAACCAACTGAGCTGTCCAACCAGGGCCAATAATATTTTTGTATTTGCCAAAGCAGGGTTGAATGAGAACGAGAATGGGAAGAGAAATCTTCGGGAGGAAGCATCTGACCAATCCCAGAGCTGCAGTTTTTAACCACATGCGTCTTGTTATGCTGACCTGCTGACCGGGTGCCTGGAAATTCCAGGATTTGCATCAGAACTTTCCAGTGCAGCAGAGGGTGCTTGGGCCATCTTGTTTGGCTCAAATACTCACTTAGGCTTTCATTTTAGTTTTCTTTAAAAAGATTTTATTTATTTATTTATTATTAGAGATAGGGGAAGGGAGGGAGAAAGTGAAGGAGAGAAACATCAGCGTGTGATCGCCTCTCGCACACCCCCAATTAGGGACCGGGCTGGGAGTTGAACTGGTGACCTTTTGGTTTGAGGGATGTTGCTCAACCCACTGGGCCCTACCAATCAGGGACATTTTATTTCTTAAAAGGCCAAATACCTGCAGATTTACTTTATTTCTGGCATCCTGGCATTTGAGCTTTTAACATGGTAGATTGCCACCCCATCTCATCCATATAGCGAATCGGTGATATAAGCAAGACATGCTTTTGCAGGCATTGTTAATGGCTTCACTTTCAAATATAGGTACACATGTTGAGTGTATCTTGGAGCAAAAACATATCTGTATGTGCTTTACATGTTGAAGTTTTATCAGCTCTCAGGCCAAGTGTATGGTAATAAAAGATGATTAAGTTGTTAGTTTACATAAGGACAGCAACAAAACTTTTAAATAATTAAGAGGAGAAAAAGACTGACAGTTAACAAACTATGAAGAGTGTTATAACTTGGCAAGTGCTATTAGAAAGAGTAGTAATGCATTTAGATATCTGTTTATAGAAATTTAAATAATGCAAGACAGAATAATAGGAACTAGATGATATGATTTTAAACTATCGAATCACTTGGGACATTGGAATTCATAAATGTACACAAAAATAACTTGTAAGAACTGCATTTAATTTCTATTTAATTTCATCGAGGGCTTAAGTCTTTCAATAAAAAAATCTTTTCACATTTGTAAGGAAAAAATAAAAGCAGAAGGTCATCTGTGCCACTTGAAGATTGGCACAGAAAGAAAAATTGGCACAGCAGAAAATCTTCAAAATTATTTATAACATCCATGAAAATCATCACTGGTCCAGATATAATTAAGGCTATAAAAATATAAAAAAATGTTTTTAGATTTTGTTTGGCCAAGTAGTTATGATAACCAAACATTCTCAAGAAAATTGATTAGTTGCAAGTTTAGAGATTTCAGCAGTGATTTTTGAAATATGCATTTGGCTATTCAGCCTTCTCAAGGCCAAGGCCAAGGCTGAAGCTGATGGGAAGTTTGGGGGAAGGGGGAAGTTTGTGGCTGAAATTGAACAACCTGCATCTCCAAATTTGCAGAACGTAAGGACAGCCTCAGATATCACCCTATACCCAGAATACGTAAAGTTAAGTCTTGTGCTGAGTACACGTGTCTGCCATTTACAGTGACCTTGAACAATCCTGTAGACAGAGAAGTGTCAGTGTCAGTCCAGCTGAGCATGTTAGGTGAGGGCACTTATAGGAGGGAACACAGCCAGGTCCAGACAACACACTTTGGAGCAGGCGTTCTTGGTTTAGACTGCTGTTTGAAAGTAATTACCTAGGTAAATATCAGGATCTTATCTTCCACTACGTGATTTCCCGTATTTTAATGTAAGTAAATATTTTTTCAAATTTCCTCCCTTTGTTAGGTCTAATAGTCAGAACTCAGGCTGTCAGAATCTAGCCAGCCAGTAAGTTGGAGATTCTTGCTCCCATGATGTCACTGAATGGCTTGGGTAAGCTGCTAAGTAACCTCCAGAGTTTGAGATTCCCTGCTGTTACGGAACGCTCCAAGTCCAGGCAGTTTGAAGAATGCAATAGGAAGAGAGAGGATGGTATTGATTGGGATATCCATAGGATATCAACAGTATGCACGGTGGAAACTGACAGCAGACTGTCCACTGGTGTTTTCATTTGAAGCAAATGGTCAGGGGTGGAGGTGAAGGGGATTCCATTGTAAAGCCGTAGGACAAAGATAAGGAAAAAATGATTCTTTCAGAAAGATTTATTTCATCCTTATATGCATCAAAGTATACTAAGCCTAGGTTTACCTAAATGTGCATTACTGAACCTGCATATCAGGCATGTATACTTACATGATAATACGGGCTCAGTATCAGTACAGAGCCTGGGGGGTGCAGGAGAGTGTGGCCCCAGCTGCTTTGCCCAGGACATCTGAAGCCCTGGGCAGAGCAATTTGGGATTAAAAGGTGTGATTGATGGGGTAAATTCAGTCTTCCTAGTTGACTCATAACACCTTTCTTGATCTAGCTTTAGCTTAGCAATTTAGCCTGAACTGCTTCCATGCCTGGTTGCAAAATGAACATTCTAGCTATTATGAACTATTCACTCTTTCATGACCATGCCAAATTCTTCCTTGCCTCTGGAACTGTGAACCTGCTCTTGCCTCTGTTTTGAATACTTCTCTCCCCTTCCCTTCCTCCATTATGGATACTTAAGTCCTAGCTAACTTGTACTTTTTTGTGCTTTCTAGGTCAGAAGTCACTTATCTTTTGAAGTTGTTCCCAATTCCAAGGTCTAGTTAAGAATCTGTCCCAAGTACTTCCATAGACCCTTGTACTTACCATTGTCATACGAAACACATGGATTCTAAATTCTGGCTTAGCTTTTGTATTGCCCACAATACTATAGCTCATTGAAGATGAGGATTCTGTTATCAGTACTTCTCCAGACCTCTGCACTGTGACTGAGACATGGCAGGAACTCTATAACGTTTGGAGAATGAGTGAGTGGTTGTCAATATCTGAGAGAATCAATCTTCAATGAGTCAGATGGTAGGCAGAGAAATACATTGTTTTGAGTTGATCTAAGCTAACCAGGTGAAGTCATTCATTTATTAATTCATGCATGTATTTATTTTTGTAGCCAAACTTGGAAGGCAAGAAACTTCATTTAGGAGAAATTTGAAGGACTGCTTCAAATAAATGCATCTGGCACGCTAGCAAATTGCATGTTCTAAATACGGTTGCACCAATATACCTCTGGACAGAGGTCTGTCCAGAATGTATCCAGCCATGTAATATGAAAAATAGAGATGTTTATTGAAGAAGGTACAAGATATAGGAAACATTATACATAGGGTAATGATGCTTCAGTTTCCTTTAAAGTAACACCCCAGGATCTCACACAGTTCTCCCAATCACCATCACCTGCCCCATTTTATTTTCCTGAATCTCATCAAAGGTCTGAAATCTCTTCTCTTTCAAAGGTGATTTTAGTTTTGGGAAAAGCCAGTAGTTGCTGGGCACCAAATCTGGACTGCCGCAGAGCTGAGTCACCTGGTGATGTGATGTTTCACCAACAAACTGCACAAGACGTGATGCATGAGTGGGCACATTGTTATGATGTAGCTGCGATCACCAGTTGCCCATAACTGTGGCCTTCTGAATCATCTGAATAGTTTGTGCAGAGGAATGTTCAAGCTTAACTCAAAATCTGATGCAGATTCATTGCTCTACTCACTTATTTTTAATGCAATGGCCACACAGTACACATGCTCGCTCAATGGTATCTACACCCTCACTGACTAGTACAGTGAAGTCATCACTGTTCACACATGTGCATTCTAGTCCACTCTCCTTGGCTGCCAGGTTACATCAATGTCGTGCAAACGATTCTCATTATGTTAACAATGGCTGGACTTTTTCCAGACAGACCTTGTATATCCCATCTCAGATGCTCTTCAGAGAATGTGATATTGATAATATATTTTCTCCATTAAAATTAGGTGCATTTGCAACTGTTTGGACCAAGAAAGCATGTCAGAAGTGATGCTGCGTAACTTTCAAATCTAGGTTATAATTAAGCAGCATTATTCAACCTCACTCTCTGTCTCTCCCTCTTAGCCGATCTACTTTTATAACACTGTCACGGTGTTGTGTGGAAGCCAAGGCCATATGGAGAGGCCATGTGTATGTTTCCCTGGCCAAGAGCCCTTGCTCAGGTCTCAGCTGACTGCCAGAATCAAATGCCAGACTTGTGAGTAAACAACTTTTTAAATGATTCTAGGTGCCAGCTTTGAAATCTTGCAGCTGAGGCCCCAGATATAATGGAGTAGAGAAGAGCTGTCCCGTGGTGCCCTGAATGAAATCTTGACACACAGAAATCGTGAAGGATAATAAGCAACTACTGTTGTTCTGAGCCACTACATTTTGGGGTGGTTATTGTGCAGCAGCAGATAACAGTACAGGAAGCAGGGTGATTGTCCCACCTTTCATGTTTACTTGCTTTTCCCACCGTAGTCAGAACATGCCTCCTCTTAAACAAAGTCAATGCATTAAGTTTGTATAAAAGAAGAGGTAATTGAAATGAAATTCCAAAGGTAGGATAAATAGTTAAGAACGGTAATTTAAAAAATGAAGTGATTGAAAATTCACAATTAGTATATTAATATAAAATCAAACTATGTAGGTTAAGAATAAAAATAGATAAAAGTAAAAGGTTTTAAAACAAGCCTAAAATAAAATTTTAATTAAAGGCATTGTGAAATCACCCTCTACATCCATGATTTTATCTCTATTATTCTTGCTTGCTTATTTGTTTTTTTAGATTTAATTATTGACAGATATGTATTTATTGCCATTTTATTATTCATGGTTTTGATCTTAAATAAGCCTGTTTAACATTTCATATCATAATGGTTTGATGATGATGAACTCCTTTAGTTTTTTCTTATCGGGAAGCTCTTTATATACCTTTTGATTCTAAAAGATAGCTTTGCTGGGTAGAACAATCTTGGCTGTGGGTCCCTGCTTTTCATGACATGGAATATTTCTTGCCAAGCCCTTCTAGCCTGCAAAGTTTCTTTTGAGCAATCGGCTGACAGTATTATGAGAATTCCCCTGTATGAAACTAACTACTTTTCCCCTGTTGCTTTTATGATTCTCTCTTTATCTTTAACCTTTGGCATTTTACTTATGAAGTGTCTTGGAGTGGGCCTCTTTGCATCCATTTGTTTGGGACTCTCTGTGCTCCCAGGACTTGCATGTCTATTTCCTTCACCAAATTAGAGATTCTTTCTTTCATTATTTTTTTCAAATAGATTTCCAATTTCTTGATCTTTCTCTTCTCCTTATGGCTCCCCATATGATGTGAATGTTGGAGTGCTTGAAGTTGTCCCACAGACTGCTTACATTATCCTCATTTTTTGAATTCTTTTTTTTCTTGTTATTTTGATTGGTTATTTTTTGGTTCCTTATGTTCCAAATCATTGATTTGATTTTCAGCTTCATCCACTCTACTGTTGTTTCCCTGTAAATTGTTCTTTATTTCAATTAGTGTATACTTCATTTCTGACTGACCTTTTTTATGCTGCTGAGGTCCTCACTAAGTTCCTCGAGCATCCTTCAAGCAGTGGTTCGAACTCTGGATCTAGTAGATTGCTTATCTCTACTTTGTTTAGTTCTTTTTGTGGAGTTTTGATCTGTTTTTTAAAATATATTTTATTAATTATGCCATTACAGTTGTTCTATTTCTCCCCTTCATTTCCCTCCACCCTGCATATCCCCTCCCCCTCCATTCCCCCCCTTTAGTTTATGACCACATGTCTCAAGTTCTTTAGATTCTATATTTCCCCTACGATTCTTGCCCTCCCCCTACCTATTTTCTATCTACCGTCTATGCTACTTATTTTCTGTACCTTTTCCCCCCTTCTCCTTCTCCCACTCCCCTGTTGCTAACCCTCCATGTGATCTTCATTTCTATGCTTCTGCTCCTGATCTAGCTGTCTTCTTAGTTTGCTTTTGTTTTAGGCCTGGTTGTTAATAACTGTGAGTTTGCTATCCTTTCACTGTTCATCTTTTTTATCTTCTTCTTCTTAGGTAAGTCCCTTTAACATTTCATATAATAAGGGTTTGGCGATGATGAACTTCTTGGATTTGATCTTATCTGAGAAGTACTTTATCTGCCCTTCTATTCTGTATGAAAGCTTTGCTGGATAGAGCAATCTTGGTTGTAGGTCTTTGGATTTCATGACTTGGAATATTTCTTTCCAACCCCTTCTTGCCTGTAAGGTCTCTTTTGAGAAATCCGCTGACAGTCTGATGGGAACTCCTTTGTAGGTGACTGTCCCCTTATCTCATGCTGCTTCTAGGATTCTCTCCTTCATTTTAATCTTGGCTAATGTAATTATGATGTGCCTTGGTGTGCTCCTTCTTGGGTCCACCTTCTTTGGGACTCTCTGAGCTTCCTGGATTTCCTGGAAGTCTATTGCCTTTACCAGATTGGGGAAATTCTCCTTTATTATTTGTTCATATAAGTTTTCCTTTTGTGGCTGTTCCTCTTCTTCTTCTGGTACCCCTATAATTCAGATGTTGGAACGTTTAAAGATGTCCTGGAGGTTCCTAAGCCTCTCCTCGTTGTTTTGAATTCTTGTTTCTTCATTCTTTTCTGTTTGGTCACTTTTTCTTCCTTCTGGTCCACTCCCTTGATTTGAGTCCCAGTTTCCTTTCCATCACTGTTGGTTTCCTGTGCATTTCCCTTCATTTCAATTAGTTTAGCCTTCATATGTTCCTCTAATTTGTGACTAAAATCAACCAGTTCTGTGAGCATCCTGATCACCAGTGTTTTAAACTGTGCATCTGAAAGTTTGGCTATTTCTTCATCGCTTAGAATTATGGGCTCTGGGGTTTTGAGTTCTTCTTGAGCCATGTTTTGGTCTGTTCACGCCTGTTACTTATGAGGAGCGGAGCCTTAAGTGTTCACCAGGGTGGGGCCACCCAGGTCGCTGGTTTGTGATGCTGTATGTGGGGGCGGGGTCGGAGAGGGACAATGGCAGTTCCCTCTGCCGCTTCCTGCCACTGGGGCCTGTGTGGTCCGTCTCACTGCTCGCTCCTTCACCGGTTTATCTGTGCGTGAATGTGTGACCGTGATCAGCCCTCAGTGGGTCTGCCTGTTTCTCCACACCTGGGATCCTCCCACAGCTGCTGGTGCACCTGGGTCACGCGACCTGGTGGGTCTGGTGGATCTTTCCTGCCCGACCCTGCTCTGCTGCTGGCTCTGCCCCTCTTACTGGTTTGGCTAAAGGGTTCATTGTTGTCGGACTTCCGTGTAGTTCAATTTTCTGTGGTTTGGCTGCATTTTTGTTGCTAAAACTTTGTTGTTTTTAAACTCAGTTGTGGGAGAAGGTGCAGTGCTTCCACCTACGCCTCCATGTTGGCGGAAGTCGAAATGAATCTGATCTGTTTTTTTTTAAATTTTTTATTTGGGCCATGTTTCTTTGTCTCCTCATTTTTGTTAGGCTCCCTGTTTTTGTTTCAACATATTGGATGGAGCTTCTAAGAAGTGTCTGGTCAAAGCAGTGCCTGGGGGACAGCTTTCTCTCAGAGAGAGAGAGGATGGCAGAGGAAATTATCCCTTTACTGAGCCCTCCCTCCACAGAGCCACAGAACCAGCAGGCAGGTACCATATCTGAGACTCCATTAACCTAGCTAACACTGTTTGCCCCATCTTGGAGATCCTTAGAGACTCTAGCCCACCCAACTTAGCTGTGGCTTTTCCATATGAATGCCTGGTCTTGGCTCATGCTTCACAACTTCCTAAATCCTATGAAACAAGCACAGCCAGCCTCATTAAGCCCCCAACCCCTATACCTCTTGCTAAGTTGCCCCAGGCCTGGCAGTAGCAGTAGCCAGCCTATAGTCACAGATCTTTGCCTTGGAGTCTCCAAGCCCAGGACAAGTGGTAGCCATCTCAGATTGCTTTGTAACTCAGGAAGGGTGGCCCTGGAAGAACACAGGTGTGGGCTGAGCTTGAGCTGCACCACCCAGGAAAACCCAGAGCCTTCACACCCAGTAGACAACTATAGACCACATCAGAGCACCACCACTCTGCCCCTGAACAGCTGATCCTCCATGGAGGGCAGAGGTTGGTGGCCACAGCCAGTCCTTGCAGCTGACTGGCCTGGGTAAATCCCTCTCATTGACCTGCCAACAGTAACCAAGGCTCAACTACAAGAAGAGGATGTACTCAGACCACCCCAAGGGTACATTTCAAGTTCCCAGCTTGGGTGATAGGGGAGGTGTGCCCCTGGACCCTACAGGACTCCTACCACAATAGGCCACACTGCCTTCCTCTGTCTTCCCTTCTCTTCTCCCTTCTTTGTTTACCTTCCTTCCTCCCTTTCACAAAGAACTAATTTCAAGGAGAACCAATCTTTATAGAAAAGAATGAAACATATGAAAATGTATTCAATTTCACTCATAGTTAAAGACATTAAAACTGAAATTCCAATCATTCATATACACATATATATAATACTGAAATCCCTGTTTGATTCAGATTTTGTGGCTTTTTACTGAATGTCCTTTTGTGTTCCAGGATCCCATCTAGGGTACCTCATTGCACTTAATTTTCATGTCTTCTGCTTTCCTCTTGGCTATGATGGTTTATCATGATTTCTTGTTTTTGATGTCCTTAAAAGTTTTGATCAGTACTGTTCAGATATTTTGCAGAATGTCTCTCAACAGGGTCTGAGCTTTTCCTCAGGAGTAGACTGAGGTTGTCAGTTTTGGGGAGGAAGACAGAAATACAGTGCCATTCTCATCACATCATATCATATCCAAGGTATATACTATCAACATAATTTATCCTATTGATATTGATCTTGATTATCTGGATGACATAGTGTTTGTCAAGAGAGGTTGTTTCATATATTTGCAATACAGTTAGATTCTTTTGTCATATACTGCATTTCATCCTGGGACCCCCTGACCTACTAAATGTGTTTTTTTTTAAATTTGTATATCATAATGCTTACTCTTTGTGCTGAAAACTCTATGGGTTTTAACAAATGTATAAGGTCATGTATGCACTATTACAGTATTATAAGGAGATAGATTCACTACTGCAAAACTCCCCCACACTTAATATATATAACACACTCTGATGCAGTTGGAATGATATCCACAATATTTATAAACTGGTTTCTATTAATTATATTTGTTCTTTTTTCTCCTCTTTAACTGAGCATTTGATATGATTCAATTTAACTTCTCTCTTAATGTGTTAATTACAACCCTAAAAATGTCTAGTAATTGTCCTAGAGTTTAAAATATACAAGTCTAACTAACTCTAAGTCTCTTTTTGAATAACTGCCACATAACCAGCAGTGCAGGTACCTTGTGACAGAGTATTCCCAGTTCCTCCCTCACATCTCTTATGACACTGTTGCCATTCCTTTGACTTACCCATATGCTATAATCATCCCATACACTGTTACAATACTGTTTAAGAAACTGTTATTTTAGATTAGTTAAGAATAGGGGCAATTTAAAAATATTTTAACTCCATCAGGATTCAAACAAAAAACAGACAGTGGCAGACTTTATATATATTGCAAGGAATTGGCTACTGCAATTTTGAGGCCTGAATAGGCAAGTCCAAAAATCCACAGTGCAGGTTGCCAGGATGGGCAGGCTGGGATCTTGGGCTGTTGAAGCAAAAGCTATTGTTCTCATATGAAATCTCTTCTTTAGGAAAGCTTCAGCTCTGCTGTTAACAACTTTGAAATGATTGGGTCGAGCCCATTCAGAATTTCTAAGATAATCTCCCTCACTTAAAGCCAACTGGTTATGGACTTTAATCAGATCTACAAGATAGCATCACAGCAATACCCAGATTAGTGTTTGATCGGACAATTGAAGACTGTAGCTCAGCCAAGTTGACACATAAAAGGGACAGTCATGACTACTTTTTATTCCTTCTCTGATCTCTACCTGTCTTCATGTAGATCCAAGTTTCTGACTTCTGGTCTCCAGAATTGTAGGAACGAATGCGTTGTTTTAGGCCACCAAATTTGGGGTGTTTTGTAACAATGTCATAGAAAACTAGTACACATGCAGAATTCCTTAAAAGAGGTCTGAGTTGGCTCTGGCTTTCCAAAGAATTGAAGACCCCCTGCTAAACTGAAACCCTCTCTGGGGTAGAACCCCAGGTGAATGGTGAGCCTGAGGCAGAGTACCCTCCATATCTGTTCTTCTCTGTTTTTGCCTCACTGTCTAACAGCTTGCTCTCCTTGCCAGAGCATCTGTTCAAGTGGAATATACCTGCCAACTAACTTAAGATTATTAGGCAAAAAGAAGTGATTCATGTCTCTTTGACTTTGTATCTTCAAAGTCTCTGAAGTTGAGATTGTTGGCACAGCTCCAGAACTAAATATTCAGAAAAAAATAAATAAGAATAAATCTTGTCTGAGATGAATTGAATTTAAAATAAAAACCTCCTGAATATAAACAAAACAGAAAAAATAATTTGAAAGATGACAAAAATGTCAAAGAGTCTGACAACATGCCAGCATATACAAAAGGCTGTTAATTTGTTGAACTCTTTTTAGAAACAAGAAACTAAAACAAAAGTATCTTAAAGTTGACAAAAGATATTTTTGAAGTATTTACCTTGTCAAAATATAAAACTAAAGGCATAAAAAAAAATTCCAGGAAGAGTTACACCGATCTAGCATAAACCAAATAAATTTTGACCCAAATGGATTTTCGGTAACTAAGGAAATGAGTCCACATATCCCAAGTGTGACATTAAGCAGTTCTAGTGTTGAAAAGACTGTAAAAGTCTGTAACACATATTACCTTACTAAATGTAGCTCCCCAAAGACCCCTATTTTATTCCAGTAATTAACCAAAAGGGCTTTATCAAGAATGCATTCTGGTGGGTCATCTAAATTTTTACTGAAACATTTACCCTTAGAATGTCAGATCTGCCCTCGTTACATGCAATATTGAGATTGTTGTACACCATCTTCTTAACTCAATACACATTCACTGAATATTTACTACGCCTTAGCTACTCCTGAAGTTTCAGTCCCCAAGGAATTCCATAAATTTGGGGTTTTTGTGGACAGTAACTTCATTTAACTTATCATTGTCACTTCTAAGCAAATGGGTCAGATTGAAAGGATGAGACTGTTTTGAAAGGATGTGTCTGAATTAGGCTGCTGAAAATATTTTGCCAATGTAATAGATTTCTTGTCTAGTCACATATTTCCTAGTGGTCAGCATTAGGAATTTTCATTCTCAAAAGTTGTGTTGATTGGAAATTTAAGGATAACATAATCATTACATGGCCATAATGTGTCCATGTCCCCTGCTCTATATTCTGGCTTTTATATGACACACACCCCTTTATAGTTTGTGTCCATGATACATTGTTAATACCTACTCTTTTTACTTATTAGCATACCCATTTTTACTCCACTACTTGATTTCTGCTAAGAACCATGAAGCTAAATCAAGAATTAGTGTTACCTACAAAATTTTGTAATGACAATAGCATAGCCTCATTACATTAATCAATTATAATAACATCTGATTTTATTTTATTGTCTGGGTCTATATAACTGAAGTTGCATAAGAAGGAAAACTATGATTCACAGAGTGTCATGATTGCCAAAGTGACGCTATATAGGTCAAGCTTTATTGTCCACTGTCCCTGCAGAATTCCACTTCCAGGAGTGAGATCATCTTTTTTCTGTGGATACGGCAGGCACACAGCAGAGGCTGGGCCTTTAGCAATCTCAGGCAGAGGCTCCCAGTCAGACCAGCTTTGCTGTTGGACCTCTCACAACTTTGACCTAGTTAATTGGTCTTTTAGGTCCTGGGCCTTGGCGTTACTTTTTCCATGTTCCTTTTACATTTAAGCATTTTGCCTAAGACTCTAATTTCCTCATGGCCAAAATTTCCCCTGGCTCTTGCCATTCTTCTCAGTTCTAAACTCTTATCTCTAAGCCCAGGCATCAGGACTGAACTCCATCCAATTCTTTCGTGTCAGACATCTGTGCCTAATTTTCTCCATCTTTACTTTTTACGTGGTAACGGAGCCATGCACAGCCTCTTCCTTGGAACTGTCCTCCATCTGCTGAGGGTTTACTCTTGGTTATTTACAGTACTGACTCTTTGCTGCTCTTGATTTTTCCTATAGGTAGTGATAAGAACCACTCTTTATTGCCTGCTATCTCTACCTCATTGCCAGGCCTGAAGCATGACATTGGCTGCTATTATAGCTATCAGTAAAGGACAGAGTCAACCTCAGAAAAGATATTTCTTCATTGGTTTCTTTAAATTTGGCACACTATTTTATCAAATGAATGCTTATATCCAACACATTGTATAGTAAAAAGTGAAGAACCCTCCTTCTCACTCCTTGAATAAACAGAATTAACTGTCTACCAGGAGTAGTTTTCAATCCTACTTGCATGTTAAAACCTGCAGAGGGGTTAAAATAATACAGATACCTGGTGTTCGTGCAGTGGTGTGCTGCTGTGTCTGTCGGGGTGGAGGGTCGGGGTGGGGGCTGTTGACTGGTTCAGAAAGTGGCTCGGCCTCCTCCCTCATCCCACCCCACCCCACCTCACGATAAATGAATCAGAATCTCTGAGGATCAATGCAAGGAAATCTGTCTCTCACAGAGCCCTCGTAAGGCAGCGTTTGGCCCTGCCTGTTTGTCACCTGCCTCTATCACTTACTATCTCTGATTTTGGGAATTGACAATGCCTCCGTGTAATCCAGCTATAATCTGATGATATTAATTGTCCCTATCTCGTCAAGTGTTATGAAGATTAAATGACTTTACATAAGGCCCTTAGATGAATGCTGGGCATGTTGACTCTTCTTATTGGACTCTTAGCTCATTTTCTTCCTGTGAGTGGGGATTCTTGGAGAACACTGTCCAAACTTGAATGGTCACTTTTGCGTATATTAGGTTGTTCCAAGGAGCTCAGGGGGTCTGAGTTGGAAAGAATTTAAGATTAGTCTAGATTCATAATTAAGACTGAGAACAAGTAAGAATTTTGATGAAAATGACAACTAAAGTTTATAGAATGTAGTATTTCTTTTTTTTGGCTAAGCTGGAGCAAAGCATTCAGAGAATGCTTGATGAGGTTGAAACATGTCCCGTCATCGCTGTGTGAGCCTGGGTTAAAAAGGAGGGCTGCTTTGGCCCCATCAAGGCTCATTCTTCGAGCGAAGTTTGTCTCCAAGGAGTAAGACCAGCTTGGTCTGAGGTGACTACTGAAAGCTGAAATCAGTCCCTCAAAATTAATTTCTGAAGAAGAGCTTTAGGGTTCGGATCTACTGCTCATATCATGGAAAAGCTTGCTTTTGAAGCAAGCTCTGTTCACTTTAAATTATTGATTTCAACTGGTGTGCCAAAAGAAATTTTAAAATCTGCACTACCTGACTAGTTAGGAGCATCAACCTTTCTTCCCTTAGATTGTGAAATAAAAAATGACAGCCAACACAGCAATAGCCATCCAGTGTGAATGAATCAAAATTAAACTATTTTTGCCTAATCAGCAAAAAAAAACCCCAATATATTTTATGTGCCACAGAATTTTAATAGTTTATGTGTGCCACAAGATGAAAAAGGTTGAAAATCACTGCTTTAAGTGATAGAAATTTAGAGCCAGAAGGCATCTTAGAGACCATTTCCTTATCCACCTAAAAGAGAACTTGTTGGTAACTGGGGCTGAGGTTTAATAAGCAAGTTCTGAATAAGCCCCTGGCATTTTCTCAAGTGTTTTTAGGTTTTCAGTTCTTCCCTCCCTCCACTGAGTTTTCTGAATGGAATTTTGCAAACTTGCTGCAAGTTTCCAGTAACCACTCTTTGCCAGGTCACTCTCAATAAAGGGAAACTTGCTAAACAAGAAAATAAAGGAAAATAATAAAAGGGTATTTCGAAGTAAAGATATTGGATCAGCTTGGACATATGTCCCTTTGCAGCAATACAGACTTTGGAATTATATGTAGGATTTCACTCCAAAGCAGGTTGAGGTCAGCATTAAGTGATAATGAAAGATCCATTCTGTATTGATGACCCACATTCCCACTGCTTTTTGGATGGGGAGAACTGTTTGCCCTGGAAGAAAGGAGAAGCCAGTAAGACACAATTACTGTGCAGGCTGGAGTAGCAATTATGCTTCCAACTCCGGGCAGTTTCCTCTGTGGTTTAGAACTCTGGAATTTCATCTTTTTAAAAAAATGTTTCAAAATTCCACATATATTGTGAAATGTCAGAGAGGAAAGGAAAGAGAGCAAGCATTTTTAAAAGTTCTCATTTCACACAGGGCACTGTGAGTTTTGATTTTTATGTATTCTTTTGTGAAACCTCAGGACAGTTGTGGAAGTTTGGTTTAATAATGTGTTGTGCAGCAGGATCTGACTCCAAACTTCTTGGTCAGTATTATTAGACCCGTGCTGCTTATGAAGATGCAGGATGAATGTAATATTGCTATGAGGAGTTTTAGGCTGTAGGCATGCAAGAGTTTTTGGCATTTGCTTTGTCCATTCTGCTTTAAGCTCCACTGAGAGTAGAAACACCATCTTATTCATCATTGTATCTATCACCAAGTATTGTCTCCTGGTGCAGAGAGGAATGCTCTAGGTCTGCAATAACTGGAGAGAATGCAGTACGGACATCTGATTATATAATTATGGGCTCTATCAGACTTTCAATAATTGGATTTTTGAATGTTTTGTTGATAGGACATTAAGTAGGATTTAACATCAGTAGAACTAGCAGTTGTTAAATAAACCTTAGTTTGCTTCTCTTCCTTCCTGCAGCCCTGGAAGTGAGATGAGAAAAGGTATGTGTGAGGATGCAGTACAGTGATTTTGGTGATGTAGTTTGGATTTTTTAGTATGTATGGAGACTTATTACAATGAACATGGTACCATTACATTGAATCTGTAAATTGCTTTGGGTAGTATGGACATTTTAATGATGTTCATTCTTCCAATCCATGAACATGGTATATGCTCCATTTATTTGTATCTTCCTTAATTTCTTTCTTCAGTGTTCTGTACTTTTCCAAGTACAGGTCTTTTACCTCCTTGGTTAAGTTTAATACTAGGTACTATATTTTTCTTGTTGCTCTAATATAAATGAAAATTGTCCCTTTTAATTTCTGTTTCTGATATTTCAAAAAAGAGAACCAGAGACATGGAAATAAAGAACAAACTGACAGTGACCAGAGGGGAGGGGGAGGAGGACAACATGGGACAGAAGAGGAACTTGTACAAAAGACCCACAGACAAGGATGATGGGGTGGGGATTGTCTTTGGGGGCAGGGCTTGGATGGGGCAGGGGGAAGCGGGGACAACTGTAACTGAACAACAATAAAAATATAAATTAAAAAAAGGTACCATTAGTATCAAATGGAGTCAAATGTACTAGTGAGGATTGGTACCATCATTTAAGCATCATTTATATCATTGTCTCTATGAAGAAATGCACTGAACCTTAAATAATTTACAATAAACTTTTGGATCAAGACTATTCTATATTTTATCTCAACTACATAGGACTCAAGAATCTTCAGGTTATAGATATGTTGAAATTATTCAAGATAAGGTTTTCTGAGGAAAGGCTGAGTAATTTTATCTTTCCACATTCATTACTTGATATTCATGAGATAATATTTCCATGGCACACATTTACACAAGAAATATTATCATGATGAATAGTTACTATATGAGGTTTCATTTGAAAAGCACGTTCCAAGATAATAGAGCAGATGATGTTTGAACACAGTACATCTTGTATGAGAAGCATGTCTGGAGAACTTGCCTATAGATAATATCTAATCTTAAACCCTTGCTTAGGAAACATGCAGAAATTCCTTGCCCAAAGATATTTATGGCTTCATAAAAGGCATGAGGCAACCAGACCAAAGTCTGAAATGAGCAGGAAAGAATCAGCTTCCTCCACTGAAAGAACTCAAGTTAATGTGTTTCTTGCCTCAGGCTGCAATAGGAAGCCTGTAGGCACCAGGTTCCACCTCAGAGCTTCAGCTTCGCAAATATGTTGAGGGGAGCTTCCCACTGACACTCCTTTGAGGCTGTGGGGCTTTCTTTCAAGTACGTGAGGTTGAAAAGCCTCCTCCTTTCAAGTGCCTGCTGGAAGACTGGGACTGATTGAACCCAGATGCCGCCACCAGAACCCTTTTGCTCCCCCCTCAATTCCCCAGACAGAATTCTTGGTACCCTAAGTGTGGGTTGAAGTGGCCAAATGTGGCATCTGGGTGATGAGAAAACTATTGTTTTTCCCTTTGGAAGATTAAGATGTGGGAAGAATCTATTGAAGGCATTCAAAACAAAACAAACTGCAACAATAACCCTGAATCAGGAGAAAAGGGAAAAATCACCCTGCTGACCTTTGAAAACACTGTGAAAAGTTAGTCAGTAAAACGCTGCTATTCTGCCCCCACTTGGTAGGTTTTGACCCTTTTTACAGTTGCTCATTTCTATTTGGGGGCAGGTTTCAGATCCCTGAGTTTGAGATCTCTTACGTTGACATCAGTTGTTTGTGAGAGGGGCAAAAAGTGCTTTAAGACTCCCCCAAAGCAGTGATTGATTCTAATTCCAGACCTAAAGGTAATTCCAGCCAGCAGATGGCTGTTTAGATATGAGAATAAAGAATTACAGTGTGTAAGAACTGGAGAAACCCTGTGGTGAGAACAGCCGGGAAGAAGAGGCGTTGGGACAGGCAAAGAAGATGAAGACTACATTAGGTACTTGTATATATATTTCAAAGAAGCCCCTAGGTGAGGTCGTCTGAGCCTAGAGGAAGGGCTAGAAGTAGGTTGGAACTGAAAAACAGAATCCAAAACACCGGGGCTATTCAAGGAGGGAGGACCTAACTCAAAAGTACTTTGTTTTTCAATGACCAAAGATACAGCCAGAACCAAAGAATCTTCTAAGCAAAGTTTGCTTCTGCAAGTTACTTTCCTTCTTGGATTCTAATTTCTCATCTATACATGATTCACGTATTTTACTCCATGCATTTATTTTAAGAGGAATGTAAAAGATTCCATCACATGATAATGCCTCTGGTACATAGCACTGACCGCCTGTAATTTAGTAATCGGACTCCTTCTCTCCCAGGTAGGACTGTGTGCTCCAAGAGGATGAAGCATGTCTCCTTGGTCTGTGCTGTTCCAGTGCCTGTAACAAACTGGGCGCTGAAATATTTGTTGGAATAAAAATTTGCATTGGTGTGAGGGTATCATTGAAACTGAATTATAATTAAGGAAATCCGAGAGCTTAGATAAAGATAGGAAGAAAGAAGAATATGCTGTGATATTTCACATCTTTTCCAAAATGTGACATAATTTCACTTAACTTTCTTTACAAACTTCATGCCTTCTCTTAAACCATAATGGAATATTTTCTTTATTTAAGGTTAGCTTAGAAATCTGATCACTGAATATGGAAAAGTAGTTGGGAAAGGTTGACAAAGGCTTTTAAGGAAGGTCCCAAAGTATTTATGTAATAACTTTTCAGACCTGAATGCCAATGTTTAGAAACACATGGTGTCTTGTAGATGACAAAAACGTGTAAGAAGAAAAATTAAAGTTTCAAGGAAAAAAAGTCAACAGGAGACAGAGAAGCAGAAGGCAAACTGAGATCAATAAAACCTCAGGGAGAGTTAAATTAGGTTAAATGTACCATCTTCTCTAATTGAACAGTCTTGAGATTTTCTTTATTGTAAAAGCATTTGGACACATTACTGAGTGGGATGGAGATGTTATCCATTTCTCAGTAACTAATAAAGTTCATAGGAACATAGCTGTGATTTCTCTTGCTATTGTGACAAAAGCATTGATTTTTCATTGTCACAGTTTAAGAATATAATGTAGCACTTCCTTCTCACAGAAAAATACAATAGTATTTAAAAATACTATCAAACAGTAAGCCTGATATTGACAAAAGGATATTTATTTGCATTAAAAAGAATTTATTTCAGAGTTTCTTTTAATAGCAAATAATGCACAAATTTCCTTAGTGTACTTAACAGATTTCTTACTGTACAAATCTTCAGAAAGATCTCAGTATAGGCTTGTAGAAATTCTACAAATATTTGTTTGCTTCTTAGTCAATGAACTTGTATTAATAAAAAGGTAGAATTGTGGAGAGGAAAGATCAATTAGTAGCTGTGAGAACAAGAACACCTTTTTAAACTGCCCCACTCTGATCTAATCTATAAAAGAAAAGAACGTTGAAAGATATTCTAGGATATCCCTTTCACCTGTTCTGTTCACCCGTTCACCTGGCAAAGCCACTGACTGCTCTCTCTCCAGTGTTCTGTTCCAAATGCTTGGCCCCACATGGCTGGTTACTTTTTGGTGTTTCAACATGTGCTTTTGTAAAACATACTTCCCTCTAGGAAGTCAATGTATATTACATTAAAAAATTATTTTGCCCTATTTTAATCTTTTTTATTTCCATATCTGTCTTCTACATTTTTCTCTGAATTTGTAGGGGGTGTTTAATACCATAGTAAGTGAAGAAGTGAATTAGAGGCGATAAACACATGGGAAAGAAAGGGCTATGAGAAAAAATTGGAAAAAATAATTTATTTTAAGAATTAGTGAATAAAAGTTACTGTCAGGGAGCTAGAGTAGGAATAGAAAGAGGTCAAAAAGAAATCTAGGAAAGAGAGTGACAGAGAAGTTAAGGGGAAGAGTTTATATTAAAATGTACGAGGTCAATAAGGTGAAATGCCTACATTCAATAAGTCAACAAGTATTCTAGAAAATGTACTTTGGTAAGAATCTGTAATTACAAAATATGTGTTTATTGAAATTGGTGAAAAAATGTGAAGATGTATTAAAAAGGTAATTTTTATGACAGGGACCAGAGGGGAGAGGGGAGGAAATTTTAGGAAAAAAGGGGAAGGATTTACAGGAACAAGTATAAAGGTCACATGGACAAAAACTAAGGAGGGTGGAAATGGGAGGGAGGTGGGGAGCATGGGGTGGGGGTGGACTGGTATGGGAGTAAAAGACAGAAAACTGTGCTTGAACAACAATTAAAATAAATAAAAAAATTTTAAAGAAGTGATTTTTCTACATCTCCTCTATTCCCAGGTTCTCCAAACTAGTGTGCACGTTGGGTGCTTGAAGTCCCATGATTCTCAGTACCCATTCAAATGTACGTATGCAGATATGCAGGATCTTATCTGCTGCTTTATAAAGATTTATACTATACTTATGCATATACAAATTAGCATACATCTTGGATATCCCTGTAAGTGAATATGCATCTTTTTTCCCTCCTTTCTTTTCTTCACTTGAATTATTATTTTACTGAGATAAGAATACAACATGAGATCTACCCTCTTATTGGCTTTTTAAGTGCACAATTCAATATTGTTATCTTTAGGCACAATGTTGTAAAGCAGATCTCTAGAACTTTAAAGTATTTTTTTCAATAACAACTGACATTCGGTGTTATTGTTAGTTTCAGGTGTACAATGTAGTGGTTAGACAGTTATGTAACTCACAAAGTGATCTATTTATAATTCTGGTATTGGTCTGGCACCGTACAGTTATTAAAATATTATTGACAATATTCATTATGCTGTACTTTATAGCCCCAAGACTATAACCACCAATTTGTATTTCTTAATCTGTTCACCTTTTCCTCCCAACTCCCAATCCCCTTCTTCTCTGGCAACGATCAATTTGATCTCTGTAATTCCCTCCCCTCTCCCCTCTGGTCCCTGTCCCCCTGTTCTCTATTTCAGTGTCATTGTTTTTATTTTGCTCACTTGTTTGTTTTGTTGTTTAGCTTCCTGTTAAAGGTGAGATCATATGGTATTTGTCTTTCAATGCCTGGCTTATTTCACTCAGCATAATGCTTTCCAGTTCCATCCAAGCTGTTGCAAAAGGTAGAAGCTCCTTCTTTCTTTCTGCTGCATAAAATTCCATTGTGTAAATGTACCATAATTTTTTGATCCATTCATTCACTGATGGGCACCTAGGTTGCTTCCACCTCTTGGCTATCGTAAATTGTGCTGCTATGAACATTGTGGTGCACAGGTTCTTTTGGATTGGTGTTTTAGGGTTCTTAGGATATAATCCTAGCAGTGGAATTGCTGGGTCAAAAGGCAGGTCCATTTTTAGTTTTCTGAGAAAATTCCATACTGTTTTCCATAATGGTTGTACCAGTCTGCAATCCCACCAACAGTGAACTCAGGACCCCTTTTCCCCACAACCTTCCAACATTTGTTGTTTGTTGCTTTGTTTATGATAGCCATCCTGACCGGTGTAAAGTGGTATCTCATTGTGGTTTTAATTTGCATATCTCAGGGAAGGATTTACGGGAACTAGTATAAAGGACACATGGACAACAACTAAGGGGGGTGGAAATGGGAGGGAGGTGGGGAGCATGGGGGATGGGCTGGGATGGGGGTAAGAGACAGAATACTGTACTTGAAAAATAATAAAATAAAATAAAATAAAAATTTGATCTCTATATCTGTGAGTCTGTTTGTGATTTATCTGTTCATTTAGGTTTTTTTTTAGATTCCATATATAAGTGAAATCAGACCGATTTATTTCACTTAGCATAATAGCCTCTAGATACATCAATGTTGTCACAAACAGTAAGACCTCACCCTTTTTTATGAAATAATTTTTCATTGTATTTTTATGTACTACAGCATCTTTATCCACCTGTCTACTGATGGGTACTTAGGTTGCTTCCATATTTTGGCTATTGTAGATCATGATGCATATATCTTTTCAAATTAGTGTTTTGGATTTTTTTTGGATCTACCCAGAAGTAGAACTGATAGATCATAAAGTAGTTCTATTTACAATTTTAAAAGAACCTCCACACTGTTTTCCACAGTGACTACACCAATTTCAATTCCTACCAACAGTGCACAAAACATTCCCCTTTCTCCATATCCTTGCCAACAACTGTGTTTTCTGATGTATTGATGATAGCCACTCTTACAGGTATGAGGTGATATCTCATTGTGGTTTTAATTTACACCTCTCTGATGATTAGTGGCATTGAGTATTTTTTCATGTATCTATTGGTGCTCAGTGTCAGGGCCACGGACCGGTACTGGCCTGGGCCTGTTAGGAACTGGGCCACAGGGCAGGAGGTAAGCTTGCATGTAATGTGCTTGAATCATCTGGAAACCATCCCCACTCAGCTTGGTTCATAGATAGAAAAATATTTTTCTACAAAACTGGTCTCATGCCAAAAAGGTTGGGGACCACTGCTCTGTATGACCTGTCTGGATAAATGTCTATTCAGGTCCTCTGCCCATTTTTTAGGTTGGATTGGTTTTGGTGTTGGGTTGTATAATTCTTTATACATTTTGGAGATTAACCCCTCATTATTTGGATCATTGGCAAGTATTTTCCCTATTCAATAGGCTGTCTTTTCATTTTGTTGGTGGCTTTCTTTGCTGTGCAAAAACTTTTTAGCTTGATGTAGTCCCATTTATTTTTTATTTTGTTTTTTTCAAGGATATACTGTATTTTGCCCTGTGTAAAGTTACTTTTTTGCCAAAATGTTTGAGGGGAAAAATAAGGGTGCATATTGTACACAGATGTGGTGATTGCATACACGGATATAATAATCCCATGTATAATGGGCACAAAAATGTGATGCGGCATTATACATAGCGAAATATAGTACACCAGAAAAATATTGCTATGAGAAATGTCTGAGATTTTACTGCCTGTGTTTTCTCCTAAGAGTTTCATGGGTTTGGGCCTAACATTTAAGCATTTAATCTATTTTGAGTTTATTTTGGGGCATGGTATAAAAGGTGGTGTAATTTCATTTTCGCATGTGTCCGTTTATTTTTTCCGACACCATTTATTAAATAGACTGTCTTTACCCCATTGTATGTTCTTGCTTCCTTTACCATCGATTAATTAACCACATAAAGTGGGTTTCTTTCTGGACTTTCTATTCTGTTCCATTGATCTATGTGTTTTTATGCCAGTACCATGCTGTTTCTATAATCTTGTGGTATAGTTTGATATCAGGCAGTGTGATACCTCTAAGTTTATTCTTTTTCTCAAGATTGCTATGGCTATTCAAGGTCTTCTGCAGTTCCATAAAAATTTTAAGTTGATTCGTTCTTGTTCTGTGAAAAATGCTATTTTGTCATTTTAATAAGGATTGCATTGATCACTTTAGATAGTCTGGACATTAATAGATTGCTTTGGATAGTCTGGACATTTTAATAATGTTAATTCTTTACCTCCTTGAGTACTGTATATGCTTCTATTTATTTGTATCTTTTTATTTTCTTTCTTCAATGTCTTATAATTTTCCAAGTACAGAACTTACGTCCTTGGTTAAATGCTCTTCTATGTATTTTTTGATGCAATTATAAATTGAATTTTCTTCTTAACTTCAGTTTCTGATAGCTCATTATTGGTGCATAAAATGTGACCAATTACAAAATATTAATTTTGTTTTCTGCTATTTTACTAAGTTTATTTATGAGTCTCAGTAGCTTTTGGTAGAATCTTTAGTTTTTTTTATATATATCATGTCATCTGCAAATAATAACAGTTTTCCTTCTTTGTTTCTAATTTGGATGCCTTTATTTCTTTTTCTTGTTGTATTGCTGTGGCTAGGACTTTCAATACAGTGTTGAATAAAAGTGGTGAAAGTGGACAACTTGTATTGTTCCTGGTCTTAAGAAAAGTGCTTTTAGCTTTTCTTTGTTGAGTATGATGTTGACTGTGGGTTTGTCATGCATGGCCTTTATTATATTGAAGTATGGTCCTTCTATTCCTACATTGCTGAGAGATTTTATTATAAATGGATGCTGGATTGTGTCAAAATTCTTTTCTGCATCTATTGATATGATCATATGATTTTTATCCTTCATTTTGTTTCTGTGGTTTATCACCATAATTGATTTGTAGATATTGTACCAACCTTGCATCCCCAGAATAAATCCCACTTGATCATGGTATATAATCTTTTTAATGTATTATTTAATTTAGTTTGCTAATATTTTGTTGAGAAATTTTGCATCTGTGATGATCAGGCATATTAGACTATTATTTTCTTTTATTGTAATGTCTTTGTGTAGTTTTGGAATCAAGACAATGGTGGCCTCATAAAATAAGTTTGGGAGCCTTCCCTGCTCTTGAAATTTTTTGGAATAGTTCATAAAAAATAGACATTTAATTCTTCTTTAAATATTTGGTAAAATTCACTTCTGAAGTCATCTAGTTCAGAAAGAGTTCAGAACTAGTTTTGAACTCTTTTTCTGACAGATTGCTTGCTTCCATTTCATTCAAGATTTTTTTTTCCTGGAGATTTTTCCTGTTCTATCATTTGGGACATGGTTTTTGTGTTCCAATTTTGGCCACTTCTCTGTGTTTGTTTTTGTGTATTAGATAGATCTGCTATGTCTTCCAGTTGTGGTAAAGTGGCCTTATGCAGTAGGTATCCTGTGTAATATGCACTGGTGTTCTGGGCTGGAGATTTCAGCATGGGGCTGAGACTCCTTACTCTTTAGGAGGAACTCTGCAGGTAACTTCCCCTCTGGATTCTCTATAGCCACATGTGAGTGCAGGGCCATCCCATTTCTCATCTTTGCCCTTCCTACCAATCTTAATGTGGCTTCTTTATATTCTTAGTTATAGGACTCTGTTTGGCTACTCTTCAGGTGGTTATCCAGGTTGATTGTTCTATAATTTTTCGTAATTTTCATGTGGTCATAGGAGGAGGCGAGCATAGCATCTGCTGCTCTGCCATCTTGACCAAAACTCCTGTAAAACTTCTTTATCTTGATTAGTGCAACTTTATACCCATTAATTAGCAACTCTCCCTTTCCCTCTTTCTTTCTTTTCTTTCTCAAGAGCCACATACTCAGAATTGATATTCCCTAATTTATTTTACTTTTGTGTATTGATGACATTTGTTTCCAGAGTTATTTTTCTTTTTATTCTTTTTATGGCCACAAAAATTGGTCAGTAATCATCCTTGTATTGTCGTCATGCACTGGTGCTTTTGTTTCTTCAGGATAGATTTTTTAAAGGGAAATTGCTTGATCAATTTATACCATCGCCAGCCCTCATAACATTAGCTTACTGTGAAGAGCTTGTACAACTCATAGTCCCAGCAATAAAATAGGCAAGCACTCATTTTCCCATATCTTCATTAGCATCAAAGTCATAAGTCTTATTTTTATTGATACGGGTAAAAATAATTATACTTTATTGATTTCTTAGTTTCCACTTCTCTAGGTACTAGTAAAATAGTAGTACTTTCTACTTTTTTTTTTTTTTTGGCCGGTTGGAATTCACCTTCTGTGAGCTTCCTGTTTATAGCTTTTGTCCATTTTTTCTTTTATTTTTTCAGATTAGAAGCATTCTTTTTTGCTTGTTAGAATTAGCTTTTTATTACATAAACTGCACATTTCCCTAAATCTGCCATATGTTTTAACTTCATGAAGTCAAATGTCTCTTATTTATGGCTTCAGAAAGTTATATTTTACATAAGAAATTTTTTCTACATCAACTACTTACAATTTTTCTTAATATCTTAATTTTTAAAAAATTCAAAATTATTTTTAATTTAAATTTTATCCATCTGCAGTTTATTTTTGGCACATGGTGTGAGGTAGATGATCTAGCTTGTTTTCTTCTAGTCAAATAGCCAATTATGCCAATATAAGTTATTAATAAACCAATTGTTTCCCACTGAATTAATGTCACTTTCCTGTATTTATTTTTGGACTCTATTCTGTTCCATAAGCATATTTGTCTAGTTCTGTGATAGTGCTAGAGATTACAGTGACTTTGTAGTAAATTTAAATATCTGGTAAATTATATATTCTCCCTAATGTTTATTTGTTAATATTTTTTCTATTATAAATTATTCTATCTTTTAGAAAACTTTAAGCAATTCTATTCATTCTTTCTCTGAAAAGCAACAGAATCCTCAAAATTAGAATTCTGTTTGAAATTGCATTCAAACAGAATTAATAAATTAATATTGGGGAATTAATAAGTTAATATTGGTTGAACTACATTTTTGAAAAAAGCTTTTACTTTTTAAAAATATTATTTGGTCATTTGTGCATCCATTAGAATATTTTTTGTTTATCCTCTTAAATAACTTTCTAATGTTTATCCTTCTCCCATTTATTTTTTATAAAGATTTATTTATTTAATTATCTTTAGAGGGGAAGGGAAGGAGAGAGGGAGAGAAATATCAATGTATGGTTGCCTCTCATGTGTCCCCTGCCGGGAACTGGCCTGTAACCCAGGCATGTGCCCTGACTGGGAATCGAATTGCGATTGTTTGAATTGCAGGCCTGAGCTCAATCCACTGAGCTACACAAGCCAGGGCCTCCATTTATTTTTTAACTAGTAGTAACTTTTATTGTGAAGGACACTTTGCATATAAAACATAAATATACAGGTCAGTGAATTATCACAGTGATATTATCAACCTTTTAAATTTCAGTCATTCTGGTGGGTTTAAAGTGATATTGATTCATGATCTTGGTTTATATTTTCTTGATTACTGTTGAAATTGGACAGTTTTTATACTTTATTGGCTATTTATTTATTTATTTATTTATTTATGGCGTACCTAATAAAGTCTATAGGGTTTTCTCTTTAATGAATTATATAGCTCTTCAGTCTGTGAATGAGCCCTTTGTTGCTAATATCTTTCCTAATTCTGAAATTTACTTATGTACTTTATTTGCATTGGAATCCTTCAATGGAGGTTCTTAATTTCACTGTGATCTAATTTCTCAGTCTCATTTTCTATCATCAAGATTTTTATAGGCAGTTGAAATTACTTCAAGATCCTAAAGATATATGCAAACATTTTTGTCTAAATTTTTTTTGACATTTAAATCTTCAATCCACCTAAACTTAATTCCTCTATATGATATGAGGTAGAGATTTCATTTCATTTATTTCAAATTTGCTATTCAGTTGCCCCAGAATCATTTATTGAAAGATTCTCATGTTCCCCTAGTGTTCCACAGTGTTATCTGCATCATAAATCATGAAACTTGTGTAGATTTCTTTCTGGACTCTTTAATTAGTTGTATTGGTCTACTGGTTTATTCTTGCAATAATACCATACTGTTTTAATCACTGCAGCTGTCTATCTAATTGAATATGTACTCTCACCTTACTCTCCATATGGGTTCTTGATCTTATCCATTTTCAGATGGAGTTTAGATTGCCAACTTCTACTAAAAGCTGTAGAATTCACATACATTGACAAATATTGAATCCATGGAAAAATTTTAGAAGAATCGATGTATTTATAGTATTGTATTTTCCAATTCACAAAAATGATTATATGCCTTTATTTATTTAGGTCTTATTTAATTTCTCTCATTGATGTTTCATAATTTATTGATTCCTAGGTATTTAATATTTTGATGCTATTGTAAATACAATTTTCAAATATTTATCTATTACATAGAAATAATATTGATTCTTATATACTGATTTTTATATCTAGAACTCTTGCTTATAGCAGATTAACTGTAATTATTTTTCTGTTCATGTAAAAATTTTACAATCATATCATTTAAATGCAATATGTGTGACAGAGAAGGGAGCCAGGGAAAACTTTTTATAGAGAAAAGATTTAGAAGAGAACTTGTTTCCACCTTTTTATTCTCTTCTCAAAAGAGAAGAAACAATATTCTTTAAAAATTTGTCAGTTCATGTGGTATACTTGATTTTATACCTTCTTTTTTTAAGGATGAATTTTTAAAAAAGACTTTATTTATTTTTAGAAAGATGGGAAGGGAAGGAGAGAGAGGGAAAGAAATATCAATGTGTGGTTGCCTCTCACACTCCCACCCCACATGTGCCCGGACTAAGAATCAAACCAGCAACCCTTTGGGTCACAGACCAGCACTCAATCCACTGAGCCACACCAGTCAAGACTGATTTTATACCTTCTTATTATGATATCTGTTATTTATTTTTCTCCATGTCCCTCCTTTTGTTGGCTTGTTAAAAATTTCTCGCCTTTTCATTTGCTTGTCAGTTTGGAAGTTTGACTATGCTTTTAAGTTTTTATATATGAGTAAACCCATGTAACAACACCACAATAAAAACACAAACTTTTTCCATCACCCCAGAAAACTTGCTCACAGTCTTTTGCAGTTAAGCTCTGAACTCCTTGTCCCTATGCAACCACTAATTTTTTTTCTGTCGCTCTAGGTTAGTTTTGCATATTCTAAAATTGTACATGAATAGACTCTATCAGTATGTACTCTTTTACTCTGGTTTATTTTTTAGCATAATAATATTGAGATTTGGCCATCTTGTGTACATATTAGTAATTTATTCTCTTTTATTGCTGAATAGTATCCCATTTTATAGATATACCAGTTTATCTTTTTATCTCTTGATGGACATTTGGGTTGTTCTATCTTTTGGCTACTATTAATAAAGCTTCTAAAATATTTAGGTCAAAGATTTTTATAAACACATTTTCGTTTCTCTTTGGTAAATATCTAAGAGTACAATTTCTGGACCAAAATATTCTCCCACATGATTAGTAATGCAGAAGAGTTCCACTGACTCTACATTCATGCCAGCAATCGGCACTGTCAGTCTTTGTCATGGTAACAGTTGTGGTGGGTTTATAGTGATGCACCATTGTTGTTTTAATTAGCATTTCCACAATGATTAATGATGCACATCCTTCTGTGCACTTATTAGCCCTACATATGTCTGTTCTGTGAAGTGTCTGTTCAAATCATTTGCTTACCTTGTTTATTAGTTGGGTTGTTTATCTTTTTATTGAGTTGTAAGAGTCCTTTATATATTATGGACACAAGTCTTTTGCCAGATGTACACAGTGCAAAGATTTTTCCCATCTTGGCTTGGCCTTTCCACTTTCTTAGGGTTCATTTTGAGAAGCAAACATTTAACGTTTTTCTGAAGTGTAATTATTCCCTTCCTTAAAAATGTTTTGTTTTTGTGTGTTCTATTTTTGAAATCTTTGCCTCTCTCAGGGTCCCAAAGAATTGCTCTTATGTTTTTTTTTTCCTAGAAGTTTTATTGCTTTAAAGTTTATATTTACAGCAAGCAAGGTAGATAATCCATTTGGAGTTGATTTTTGCATGCCATGGGAAGGGTCAAAGTTAATTTTTTCATACTAATATCCAGTTGTTCAGTGCCATTTGTTGAAAAGACAATTTTCACAACAGATTTTATTTATTTACTTAATTTTAAGGATAGGGCAAGGATGGGAGAAACCCTGACCAGAGATTCATCCCACAACCCAGGCCTGTGCCCTCACTGGGAATCCAACTGGCGACCTTTCCCCTTGTGGGACGATGCCCAACCAACTGAGCCACATGGGTCAGGGCAAGAAGACAATATTTTCTCCTCAAACTACCTTGGTGACTCTGTTAAAAAGTATCAAAAACCCACTCCCAAAAGAAAGCCTCCCCCAAACCTCCAAGTTAACAGGTATGTGTGGGTCTATATTTGGATTCTCTATTTCTGCTTTTACATGTCTATT
Source organism: Artibeus jamaicensis (assembly GCF_021234435.1). Taxonomy (NCBI): domain Eukaryota; kingdom Metazoa; phylum Chordata; class Mammalia; order Chiroptera; family Phyllostomidae; genus Artibeus; species Artibeus jamaicensis. The sequence continues at coordinate 21,730,047 of NW_026521823.1, read as the reverse complement.
TTTATGTATCACACTGTCGACAATTATAGCTTTATATCATGTCTTAAAATCGGAAAATTTACATATTCAAACTTTGTTCTTCAAATTCAAAATTGCTTCAGCTATTTTAGTTTCTATTTTCATGTAATTTTAAGGATCAGTTAGTCAATTCAAAAACATCTTATGGCATTTTTACTGAAATTGCATGGAATCTATGAATCAATTAGGGGAGAATCTACATCTTAATCTTAAATCAGTCACTCCATGGACATAGTATATGTTCCACTTATTTAGGTGTTTGCTTTCCCAGCAGTGTTTTGTGGTTTTCAATGTGAAGTTCTTGTATACATGATGTTTATCCTCATTATTCCACTTTTTAATACTATTTTAAATGATATTTAGTTTGTTTAATGTTTTTCGTTGTTTATTGGAACATAAAATATTATTGTTAGTAGTCTACAGAAATGTGGTTGATTTTTTTACATTTACTTTGTATCTTGTGACTGTATCATATTCACTTATTAGTTCCCATAACTTATTTTGTAATTGCTTAGGACTTTCCATGTGCAAAAATTATGTCATCAGTGAACAAAGAAACTTTTACTTCTTTCTTTCTAATTGGAATGCCTTCTCTTTCCCTTGACTTATAGCCAGACTGGCAAGGACTCAAATGTAATAGTTAGGAATAGAGAAAAAGGATGGCTTTGCCTGGTTCTCTCTGTGCATCACTTATAATTGACTTTTATTGTCTTTTTATGTATATGTACTCTAATTTTCTATTACAAAACATTATTTCTTATGTAAGAAACCATAAAAAACAAGACTATTATCTCTGAATAAGGAAACTAATATTCACAGATAAAATGTTGTTTTTCAAGATATAAGCGAATCAGGATCTAATGGTTTCCTTTCCTGAGATAAAGTATATGTACAGTTTTAAAATCTCAGATATCAGTACAGGTCTTGGTTTTGTAGGTTGTGAATCATGACTCTTTGAGAGTAAAATGTAGACAGATCATGACAATGCTCAAATTGTCTTGCTGGACTTCTTAGGAATATATCTCATTCACCTCACAGTCAGTTAGCTATAGACATTCTTACTGGCCACTAAGAGACCGAAACTTGTAGGTTGGCTTGTTCTGCTGGTAGAATCTGATGCCTGAATACATAGGGTCATAGGCTTAATTCTTTTTATTACAACTTTTTGCCATTGGATTTTTAAATTTGGAAACTAGAATTCACATCTAAAATGTTTCTTCATATTTAAGTTAAACAGAATTTTTATTGTGGTGAAAGCATTTACTTTACAGCTATTAGCCTTAACAGCACTACCCTGAAGAATGGTGATACTTGGCATAATTGTGCCAAAACTATACCCATATAAAAGTGTTTCTGGCAATGACACAACCTTATTGGAAACTGCCTTGCACAAAATTTCCTTTGCTTTGCACAAAGTGGATTGCTGAAGTTGGATATTGATACCTAAGTCCTCTTCGTTTGTAGAACACCTAGTTCTAAGAATCACTTTTGGGGTACAGACTCTTGTCTAAGTTTTCTCAAATTAATGTAGCTCATTTATGTTTATGTTTGTTTCACCTTCTTCTTAGTATTTATGGATCCTTTCCAGGGCCTCTAAGACCTAGAATGAAAGGTATGGCAGCTGAATATAGCTCTCATACATTGTAAAATTCCCCAGTAAGCCAACATACAGTAAATGCGGGGAAAATAATTAATAGATTAACTATTTGTTTAATATTTTCTTCCTGTCTTCATTAGTCTGGCTTCTTAATTTTCATTAATCTCATTCTGATTTCATTAAGATTCTATTTGTTTACAAAGTTGCCTTCTACTTTACATGAAGATGTTTTTTAGAAGATCTGTTATTTCTTAGGATGGTCTACTAAAACTTCAAATTGATTGCCAGACCACTATTTTGAAGACTATTTTTGGAGTCAGGAGGTCTGGGTTTTTGCATCCATTCTACTTCTAACTGGTTTTGTGACCTTGTCTGAAACACTTAACCTTTCTGGGATTCAGTCTCCCCATTTGTTAGAGTGGAGATTGGTCTAGATTGTCCCAGAGATCCTTTGTAGTTTCAATACCTCAGGATTATAGATCGATTAAAATTCTTTATTGGAAATTTCAGTCCCTAAATGGACTCTTATAATAGAAAATTATATGTACTTGTTTGGGCTATGTCAAATTTTTTTCTGCATGGGTACATCATATAAATTATGCCAAATGAATTATTATAGAGAGTACAAAATCAGTACAATTATAATAGCCACTGTGATAGATGACAAATCATGCATATGTCAGCAAAGGAGAAAAATTCATACAGTTATATTTAATCATTGCCATTGTATTTATTGTCTACCAAGAGTAAAACAAAAATGATTTGGTCATATTACTGATTCCCAGATGAGAATGTTTTGCAGTGTGCTCTCTGAAAGTGCAGAAGACAAAATTATTTTTCCAGTTTCTGACAAACTTTTTAATAGTCTTCTCTTGGTTTTTCTTACTTTGGGTTGGCTGGGGTAGGGGTGGAGTGGGGGGGTGGTAAATGCAGACAACTGTACTTAAACAACAATGAAGTAATTTTTAAAAAAAGAACGAATATACTCAGTAGATAAAACTACAAGCCCAGTCATCTCATGTGAAGAAATAACTGAATGATGCAAATATTTATTTTGTAAGGAATTGATGAACTCCTGGACTAGAAAACACACATAGCCCTTTAACAAGATTTTTGGATTCTGTTCCTTGATTTAGTCAGGGTTTTCATTCCTGGCTTTAAGCAGATGTTCTGCCAAATACATATATTCTGTCAGACTGAAAGACAGCTGCGTTGCATACTCTCGTGTGTATAATTAGCTATGTGTGTTGATGCATCTACTTAGGAAGGAGCTAGCCACTCACTTCCCACCTGGCCCAGCACTGTTTCCATGGCTCAGCATCAGAAACCCACAACTTCCCTACAGTCGTTAGTCCCCTCTGGAGTGCTTACCTAGCTAACCTCCTTTGGTCCTCTGCTCCAAAGATGCTGTCATACCATACATCCTTTGCATATTGTCTTTTTCATTTTTCAAAACAATTTAAAACCCTTGCTTGAACCCTCCTCCCTCACTATTAGATGATTACCTTGTCTCACATTTCACTATTAAAATAAAATAATTAAATAGAAACTCCCAGATCCAAAACTACCAACCTATACACTACTGTAGTCAATTCTTTGATTTGTCCCCTTTTATTGTGGGTGGGGTGTCCCTGCAGCTATCAAGGGTCAAATCCCTCACTTTTTTTGTGCTCTGAATCATAATTTTTCTTAACTTTTTAAGGTCTTGGCTATAGCAATTTTCTCCCTCTGTCTCTTGCAGAGAGACAATGGGACAAAACTGTAATCAAAAGTCAGAGTCAACCAGAAGTAGAATGAAAATGTATTTGCATTCAGAGTTTATAAAGAATGCCTACAAATTAATAAGCTGAAGACAGACAATAAAATAGAAGACAAAGTTTTGAACAAACTCTTCACAGAATGATGTCAAATAGCCTATACATGGGCAGTGTTCAACCTCACTGGTAATGAGACAAATGTAAAGGAAAATCACAATGAATACCATCACACAATCACTGAAAAGGATATCATTCAGAAGACTGAAAAAAAAACCACAGATGTTGGTGAGGATGTGGGCCAATCAGAACTTGCATATGTTTGATGAGACTTTAAATTGGTACAATAAACTTTGGGAAACAGTTTGGCCAGACCTTCCAAAGTCAAAGTTATATAATTAAAAAAAAAAACCCAACAATGCATGGGTCTGTGACTCAGAAACTCACACAAGAATAACCCAGGATATTTATTTCCAATGTTTCTTCTGCTTCTTCTTTTCTTCTCCCTCTAATATTCCAATTAATTATGCATGTGCTATACTTTTTATATTATCCCATAGTTTCCACATGCTCTGTTCTTTTGTTTCAATTCTTTTCCCCCCCTTCAAATTTGAGGTGGGAATTTTTCTATAAGTATCTTAAAGCTCATTGATTCTTTTTCACTGTCAATGTCCAGTCCATTGATGAGCCCAGTGAAGGATCTTTTATTTTTGTTGCCACAATTTTGACTTTTAGCATTTCCTGTCATTCTCTTAGAGTTTCTTCTATCCCTCTGCTTACATTACCCACCTGTTTTTGCAATATCTACTTCTTCTGTTAGAAGCCCTAGCATATGGTTATTCTAAATTCCCTATCTGATCATTTCCAAGATCTAAGTCATACCTAAATGTGGTTCTGATGATTGCTTTATATGTTTAGATTGTATTTTTCTTGCCTTTTGATATGCCCTGTAATTTTTCTGTAGAAAGCTACATATCTATTGGCCAATAAGAATTGAGGTAAATGGGCCTGAGTGTGAGAATTTATGTTAATCTGCTTAGTTAGGCCTTAGACTGTGTTTGATGTTTGCTTTAGCCATTGGTGATTGAGGTTTCAATTTCCTGCAATGCTGTTGATTTTGTCCTCTCTCTCAACTTTGGGCTTCCCTAATAACTCCTTCTTAAAAAGAGCTGTCTTGCAAATCTTTCCATTGTTATCTATCATTATTATTCTAAAGCCTTTTGGTGTGATAGTAAGATGTGGGAATGGGGAAAGGTCATCATCTTCTGAATAAATCTTTTTAGAGGACCTGTGACTTGGGTTCACAGGAGTATAGCTTTGGTCCTCCTCAGACCCCTACTCCCTTCCCTGGCTGCAGCATTCTCAGTCTATGAAGCTCTGACACATTGGTGGCTATTTTTCTCATCTAGATGAGACAGGAAAGCTGGAGGGGGCTGGAGTGTGTATGAATTCCCTTCCCCCAGGCCAGAGAAGGCTCTGGTAATGTCCTTTTCTGGAGAGGATGTCTTCCTCATGGAGAAGGCTCTGGGTATATTTCACAAGAGTTGCTCTTTCCCTCCTCCCTGCCGGAACTGCCAGAGGATCTTTCTGGGATCTTCATTATGAACTACTGGTGATGCTGGTGAGATTCCTGGAGTGTGGAGTTGGGGAAAGAAGTTTATTACTTTCAGGCTAATCCACACTCAGTCTCCACCAACTGGTCAATATTACCATTTAAATGTTCCTGCCAGTGTACGGTACTAGTAGATTCTGTTTCAGGTAAGTGCATCTTGGCCGTGAGGTTCTGGGTGTTCCTTTCTCTTCAGATTTTAGGGTGGTATTTTGCTCTGCAACCTCAGTTTTTGCATGGCTTTAAGAAGCATTATTGATTTTTGGTTTGCCCAGCTTTTTCTTATGTAAGAATGGGAGTGATATCTTCCCAGCTTTTTACATGTAGGAATTGAAACTAGAAACTTCTATATTATTTTGGCTATTAGATAATAGCCAACACAGGATGGACCTTCACAACAGATTAAATAAATTCAGTGGAATAATATGAAACAATAAAAATATGCACATGACAGCTCAATGTCACAATCAGTGCTTTGAGCAAGAACAGAAAAAGAAGGGCAAGAAATCACAAAGGGAAAACTATGGGATAGTCTTAGGTTACTGATAGCAGTTACACTGAGGGAGATGCAAGGAAGTACTTACTGGGGGAGAACAGGAGGGCACCTTCTATTTCTTAACTCTTCTAGTGCTATTGGATGGAGGTGTTTGTTGGGGCAGTTTTCTGTTAGTGTGTTATGTTTCTGATGAAGGATGTTTGAAAAAAAGTGACTGCCAGAACTTTTGGTCATATATATTTTCTAATTATCTAGAGAGTATTATTAGGAAGATAGTTTGGGTTAAACAGGTTGAGCTTGCTCAGACATAACTTGACCTTTACACATGAAATCATATTCGTGCTTCTATTAAGAGAACAAGTTATATATATATATATATATATATATATATATATATATATATATTCAAATATCAAATTTCAGATATATGTGTCTGAAATTTAACATTTGAGTTGAAACTGTATGATAAATCTGGAGCCCATTTCAAGGTATTAAACACAGGGACAATATTATAAAAATAAGTAAATGTTCTATAACCTTAGGTGATGGGAGTGAGTTTAAGGAAACTGCCTCTGCACTCCCCTCATGTGGCCTCTTTGCTCACCTTTCTTGCCACAATGATAGCTCTGGAGGCTACAGAACATTTCCACTTGTACCCTCAAAAGTGGAATCCATCACTCCTTCTTCCAGTTACTTTACCACTCTGGAGTTTTAGCTTCTCTTTGTCTCTGCTTTTCCATCCCTTCTACTCTCGTACCACCTTTACATATTTGGTTTTCATTACTTGTGGCTTCTACCAGCTCATGACTTCTTCTGTCTCATGACTGTTGCTTATTACCTCTTCCCTGGGTAACCCCTTCAGTTTCTGCTTCTGCCTGCAGTGTGTTTGGCATTTGGAGCTCTGGAAAGATCTGCTCATGCACCAGTATAGAGTAGTTGTACTTGGCAGGCTTTTCCCGCCTGATGCCCCACACAGGCTGCTGGCCCTCTTCCCATCTAGTCTACTGAGAAAGGCTTGGGGTCAGAGGCTGTCCCTGGGCCCTGAGCCCACAGCAATTAATGATCATGAATGGATATCGTGGCTCTCAGAGAGTATGATGCATTGGCCCCTATCGAGAAAATGTTTAGCAGAGACTGTTATGAAGAACAAAGAGCAGTGTTGTTAAGCGTTAAGAAAGGTGTAAAAAGAAGCACATATGGGAAATGACATAACAGAGTATCTGGACAACAAGAGGGACCTCGGAAGTCCTAGTTTCCTCAGAAAAAAAGTCTGTACTCTTTACTCCAGGAACTCGAGTGGCTGCAGGGAAATAGCACGTCCTTCTTTTATAGGCGAGGCAGAAGTCCAGAGGGGCTGGGAACTTGGGGGACAGTGCTCAGACCGTAGCATTTGTGTTCTAAGCAAGCTGGGTCAGTAAGAGCAAGCCTCTTTGATTAAAACATTGCATGCACAAGTGCAGCAGCCTGGTAATACTGTGTAAGGGAAGGTAATCTCCAGTGCACCAGCTGTGGATGAGTGACACTCGCGTGAGGCAGAAGCATCATTTGGACTTTATCTGCGAAGCTGCTCTGGACACCTTGGAGCTATCCGAACTCCTCCTGGTACGTGAATTAGACAGCTGCCTTTCCAATGTCTGGTGATGGAACCCTGAGGAAGAATTCTGGAGCCTTTTCTGTATCTGTAATTGGACTTTGATAGGAGGGAGTAATAGCCACAGTTCAGTTGACCAAAAGAAAGTACCTTTCAGGAAGTCAAAAATATATCCTGAGCCAAGGAAGAATTCAATGGGAGCATAAAGTTTCAGTTTGTGGAAGATAAGTTCTAGAAATCTGCTGTATAACTGTGTCTATAGTAAACAAGACTGTACTGTGCCCTTGAAAGTTTGTTAAAAAGGTAGATTTCATGTTAAGTGTTCTTACCACAAGGATAAAAAACAAAGGGACAAAGAACCTTTTGGAGATGACAGGTATGTCTGTGACCTTGATTGTTATGATAGTTTCACAGGTGTTTGCATATGTATAAATTCATCAAATATATACATTAAATATGTGTGGCTTCTTTGTGTATCAATTATGTCTCAAAAAATAATTTGAAAAAATCAGTAAATTTTTGTCTTGCCCTGGGAGGGAAAAGGAGCATGGTCCCAGGAGGAGATGCTGGGGAACTCAGATCACAGAATCACTGCGTTTCTTTGAAAAAGTCATAGCGTCCAAGCCAGTGTGGTTTAGTTGGCTGGGTGTCATCCTGCAAACTGAAAGATTGCTGGTTCAAATCCCAGTCAGAGAACATGCCTGGGTTGTGGGCTCTGTGCTCTGTCCCTGTCAGGGCTCTTGCAGAAGGCAGAGGGCAATCAATTGATGTTTCTCTTTCACACTGATGTTTCTCTCCCTCTCTTTCTTCTACCCTTCCCCTCTCTCAAAATAAAATAAAGAAAAGAAAAGAAAGGAAAAGAAGGAGCTATAGAGTAAGTACAGTTGACAGAACTTGGAAAGGTCTTCAAGATTATAAACCAGATATCTTAAAACAACAGAAATTTTTCGCCTCATCATTCTGGAAAGAAGATACCTGACATGAAGGTGCTGGCGGGCCATGCTCGCTCCACCACCCTGGGAAGAGTCCTTCCTTGCCTTCCCTAGCTCCCGGTAGCAACGGGCAACCCTTGGCCCTCATTGGCTTTCAGCGTCTCAGTCTAATCTCTGATTCCACCTTCACATGGCAGTCTTCTCTGCAACTCGACATCATTTTCCTTCCGTGCCTGTCTCTGTGTCCAAATTTTCCTTCTATAAGAACACCAGCCATACTGGATTAGGGTCTACTCGATAACTTTATTTTAATTTGATTACCTCTTTAAAGACTTTGTTTCGAAATAAGGTCATATTGCAGAAAATTTGGGGGGTGGCGTAGGACTTGAACATAGGACTTGGACTTCTTTCTCGGGGAAACACAATTGAACTCATAACACAAGGCATTATTGACCTTAGAAAAGAGAGATTGGCTAAGTGGGCCTGACGTAATCACGCGAGCCTTTAAGGAAGAGAACTTCCTATGACCTATGGCAGAAAAGGAGGTCAGAGAGATCTGAGGCAGGAGTGGGACTCAATGTGCCATTGCTGGGTTCTAGGTGGTGAGAGCCATGAACCAAGAAATGCAGGCACAGTCTAGGATCCAAGGATGGACTCTGGCTGGAGCCAGCAAGGAAGGGGACCTCAGACCTGGAGCTAAAAGGAAATGAGAGTTCTGCCAACAACCCAAACTGTGAGCCTTCAGATATGAGTTCATCACATTCAATATTTTGATTTTGGCCCATCCAAAAATCTGGCTAGTCCACCTGGATTTCTGATCTACAGAGCTCTGTGATACATGAATGTTGTTGTAGGTCAGTAAGTTTATGGTAATACGGTAAGGTGGTACATGGAGTGCTAAGAGCTCTTCCCAAGGGTTGCTGTGCAGAGAGCCACCTTGGAATCCAGCACCATTCTTCAATGCCATTTAGGTTCCTCCCCTCTATGAGAGCTGCTGACAGTCGAATTTTTAGTGCAGACTGTGATTAATAGGGGAAACAGATTCTGGAAGCTGCTGGAAGCTAAGGGACAATTCGAGAATTTGCTGTGCTCTTAATGGACACCTGAAGCCACAGTTGAGCTCTGCTAAGGACTTCCCCCTGGGGGTGCCGGAACATACTGACAGGGGCTGGCACTGGAAGCAATCAATACTGCTTTAATTGGAACCATCTAGCCCCTTCCATATTATTGCTCCTAGGAATCAGGGATTCCCACAGATTAGGGAAATATAGTTCCAGAGAAGGAGGCTGGAGTTAAGGACAAAATTTAAGATCGGTGGAGGAACTTGAGTATCAACTAAGAACAGAAGAAGCCCTACCACATGAATGGAGTGCACACAGTAGGGCTCAGACATAAGACTGCAGCCTGAGGCAAACATGTCCTCAATGGATCACTTGAGACAGACTAAGAGTAGGGTTAAAGCACCTATACATGGTGGGGCTTGCTTATTGACTGAAGGATTGGCTAGGGTTAGCAGGCAGCATGGAAATGTTCACTCCTTACTCTTGGGCAGGAGCTTGGACATGTGTGAGCTGATCTCATGTGGTCAGAGACCTGGAAATCCTGGATGACAAGTCCTGTCAGTGCAGAATCCTTGAATTGAAACTGATATTCATATTCTTAGCTTTTCAGCATTTTGGAGGAGGCTTGGAAAAAATATATTTACATGCCTGTTTCCTTAGGTCCTTTATCTAATTTTCAAACCACTCTTTTCTTGGAGATGTAGTTTTGTCTTTTACTTAATAAGAAGTTTCCACTGTGAGTAACTGTTTCATTAGAAAGTGAGGGTTATAGGCCTCATTGTGAAATAGAATTTGGCTATTTTGTTATATTCAGTTTAAAAGTTAATGTACCTGTAACTGATGTGGTCAGCATAATGTGAAGGAAACAACCTCTTAAGAACAGCGTGGTCTCAGCTTCTTAATTCTTGTGGCTGGGTGGCTGGGCTCACTTGTCCCCTGAGCACAGGAAGCCTGGTCTCAGCACCTGGGTGTGGCTTGACTAGGTCCAGGTTAAGTTTAAGGGCTGCTGGTTCACGGTCAGGTCACTGTGTCTACTCCTCTGGCCCTGCCCTTGGCCCCCACAGTCTGCTCAGAGTCATCCCATCCAGCCGCCAGCATTCAGACCTGGCCTGCTTCCTGACCCTCCTGGGTGTCTTCCCCTGACCAGCCCACAGTGACCGATTTCAACTCCACACCTCTGTGGTACTTATCTGGAGCTCTTCAGTACTTGACATAAATTCCCTTGTCTAGACTTTTATGGTACTTAAAAAATTCATTGACATTTTAGAGCCATGAGAGATGTAAGCAAGTAGCTGTTCTAATTTCTCCTTGAAGTATTAAGCTGAAATCATATGGAGGACAAGCCAAGACTAGAATTATATGCAGTAAGACTCCTTGTCTTCCATTATTTCTCTTCTACAGCAATGCCATCATTATTTTGTATTTTCACTAGACTATTAATCCCTCAAGGGTCAAAGACCTGTTATTGTTCCTCTGCCGGTGCACGGTCCTATAGTAGATAACATATTGATGTCATTGATGAGAAAGCTCACTGTAAGTACTCAATCATCTCACATGGCTATTTAATGAGCATAATGATTACGGCCACCTTTATTTACACACTGAGAACTGACATCAGTTAATAAGTATTTTTCCCTTTACTGATTTCATGCAGATATTGTCCAAATTTTAGTTTCTCTGTAAGTAAAATGGGAACCAATCCTATGGTAAGATTCTATATACCCATATTTTGGGGGCCATAAAATGTACCTAGGTTTTAGAGGAGGAAAATAGAAAAAAAATTTTTTGAAGCAAAAATTGTGGTAAAATATTTAATAACATAAATAACAATATTTCACCAATGTAAATGTAAACAGAACTCAACAGCAGCATTAACAACCATTATTCCTCCCAAATTTGGGGGGGTGCGTTTTATAGTCTGAAAAGATATGGTAGGTAATGATTTTGACAGAGGGATGACATTAGCCAGTATACACTGGTATTTCTTTAAAAGGTTGCAATAACACCTAAAATATTACATGTCATCATCATTTCCACTGAGGACACAGGCATTCTTGAACTGGAAATGTTAATATAACTTCTAAAGATGTGATAATGGGATGGAAAACTTTGTTACATTATACAGGGTCTGGTGCAAATAACATCCTTTTTTATTACAAAACCTTCTATTATAAAATCATAGGCATGTAATTCTGTAACATAACAATATTGCACTCAGACACACCATATGACATTTTAGGTGAAACGTTCCAATTAAAGTATAAATGATTACACTCATATTATTACCCTACTGACCATGCTCAGGCAGGCCTTACTTGTGCTAAACTCTGTACATTGCCTCTGAGGCATTTTGACACTACACTTGCTGATGAATATGTACCACGTTAAGGTAAATTTATAATGTTTTCCTAATAAGTCAGTAATGTAAACTATGTATTGTTATTTGCTGTAGTCTTGTAATGAGTCCTATTGATAAATTAAGTCAGAAATCTAGGTTTAATTGGCATACTTCAAATTGGTGGTGCTCCTTGATTAGAAAGGTTATTTTGTGGGTGCCATCATTAAGATGAAAAGAGCACCAAGGTTGACATGGCTATTTATTTTTTAAAAGTAAGTTAACTGTGCAAGAGCTGAATGCTTTTCTGGTAAGTTATTAGTGTCTGTTCTGCATCAAGGAACCAAATTTCAGTCAACAGTCTCTTTTTCATCTTACCTTTTCAAACTGACTGCTCTTGCGCTGTGACTTACTATAGGACACATTAAGCAGTTGTTCAATATTTTTCACTGGATTTGGCAACATTCAAAGTGTAAAGCATTCATTTGAGGGATTTCTACTGACTCATCAGTTGAGTCAGTAGAAAAAGATTTCAAAAGATTGAGTAGAAAATTGCAATAAGCAATAACCAAAAAGGAACAGCTTGGATCAACCCTGGTCCTAGTGGGGAGCAGCCTTATTTATGAAGTGTCCTTTCAGGTCCTTGCTGTGGTTGGTGGTGGAGTCAGGAGTCACAGGCTGGAGGAGCATGGGGGACATTCTATAGGGCCAGGGCACCTATTCAGACGAATGGTGAACAGCACTCAGGTTGGCTCCTCCCAACCCGCAACAAAACCACATCGATTGGCAAGTCTGAAGGCATTTCCGGGCAGCAGGTTTTTCGAGCTGATACTCAATGTAATCTTAATCAACACAATTTTAAAAATTCTTGGAATTCGCTTAATTAGTTATATTATTTTAAAGTTAATTCGTCAATAGAGTTAAACATCTTACAAGGAGCCAGAGCAGGCCCTTTCAGGTCTGGGCCGATATGCATAGGCAACCAGAGCCGGGTCCGCTCCCCCAATAAGGCTGGGTAGGCAGCAGCCCCTCATCAGGGACACGGAGACCACACAGGGCTCCGTGTGGCATGCAGCACAGTGCTGAGGAAATGAAACCTAATGCAGAAACATTTTTGGAAAACAGTAATGGTCCATAATGAAGCATAGAAGAAAAACCATTTCTTTCTAAGGAGGACACGAGTTTTTAAATTTTTTTTTTTAGTCCAGTAATTAGGTTGCCTATATGAGAAATTTCTATTGTAATTTACAAATTTAGTCGAGTTAAAAATGATATAAAATGTCAAGTTATAAATATACTCTACTGTTCTAGATAAAAAGAGAAATGTGTATGTAGCCTGAAAGCGATCCATCTAAAGGGAGTTTCATGGTTGAGCTAGTTTCTGGGGACCCTCTGGGACTCCTGCTTTGCTCTCCCCAGGAAGAGCTGATGCTGGGCTTTTCTCATGGGTCTCTTTCTTCCTGCAGGAAGCTCTTCTGGTCCTTGATACCTTTCCAGTCCAAGGGATGTTCACCTCTGCTCCTCATGATTAATGGTCCTTTTTCCACCGTGATTACGCTCATGGTCAGTTTTCAGCACCTTAATATTTTGCTAATATTTAACCATTTCATTTTTTTTTGGTTTTGCTTACCAAGTTAAATTTGTGTTTTTGAAAATTCTTGGAAATTTGAAAAATGTCCTTTAAAAAGAGGGCTGACCATGAGAGTAAGATTCTCCAATAGAATGATTGGTGGAACTTAATGTAAACAAATTGGCAAACCATGGCTTATAGCCTGTAGCACACCTATTGGGCTTTATGCTGGTAAATATATGGACAATTGATCACTTGCTTGTGAAAATATTGGTTGTCTTGCTTTCAAATTGTAGTTATTAATTGACTTGAAAATTAAAAATTTTTTCCTGTTATCATAGCAGTTTGTCTTGTTTTGAAATGGGAAAAAAGAAACAAAAAAAAAATTCCAACCAAACCTTACTGAAAGGTTCAGTGGAGCAGGCCAAAATATTCTGTGATGCCAAATAAAGTAATTGATAACAGGTGGCCAGTTAAGGTTTGCCAGCTGTGATCATAAAGACAAAGAGAACTTTCATGGTCAAGGTCAAGGTCTTAAACATACTTTTGATGTGAATAGAAGCTTTGTAAGGGTAAAGAATAAGAATACAATAGAATACTGTATCACCAGAATAATACCGAATGCTGGGAAAACTAAAAACTGTAGTCATTTTTTTAAATTAAAAAAAGTACCTTACATTCCTTATAATAAATCCTTACTTTATTCTCTGCTTCTTATTCATAGTTGTAAGAATTTATATAATTAAAGAGAAGAATCATTTCTTTTTTACTAATTAAGTGATGATTGATGGCCAAAATTAAGGCAAAATTATTTGGGGACACATAATTTGTTCTTACTTACAGTAGTAACATGTGTTGTTTAGATTCATTAGTCTCTCATGTTTCTTTAGAAGGAATGAATTGCTTCATTTATAAACTTATTTTAATGCAACATTTACTTTTTGAAACCATATTAGAGACAATTAGGCTAAGAATTAAACTTGATAGACACTTTATTTACCAAATTATATAACCACGGAGTTGGCAGAAAGAAAAATATATCTTAAGCTAATCACCCTGATAAATGTTGACTCCATGTTTTAAAAGGTCAGAGCGGGGTGTGTGTGATGACCTCGGTGGTTTTCCAGTACAGTAAGTCCTCTCCTAATGACATTGATAGGTTCTGTGACTAAGTGAAATGACTATACAAAACCAATTTCACCATAGGCTAATTTATAAAAGCAAGAGTTAAGTTTCTATGGCATCTCATCAATGCTATAACAGAATGACACTGACTGAACCCATGTTATCCCAGGACCTGCTGTATTTGATAAGACCTTCAAAGAACTTCAGCTTCCATTTATTGATGTTTAGGCTGGAACTATCCGGAATTTGACATTCTTTTGTCCTACCTATTATTGTAGGGAAAAGTCAAAAGGAAAGGTGCCTGTACTCTTTTCCTACTCCAGGCAGTGCCCTATTTCTCCCTTTCAATTTATTGCCACACTTCTTCGAAGGAGATTAATGTATTGTGTAGTTGACTGCTCTGCCTAGTTTTAGGAATTGTATCTCTACCCCTTGTAGCTAAGGGTGGGGGACGACCTTTGGAATGCCAGCCCCAGGAGACAAAGCCTGTCTTTGGTAGCAAATGCTGCCTCAGTTTCCTCTCCCTGCCCCCAGAGCTTGGCCGGAAGTCAATGACGGGTAAGACCTCTCACAGCTGGGGTGGGGGGCAATCTAAGACAGACTCAATCACTTGGGAGGCCTTCATGGAAGGACTGGGGGGTGGGGCGCTGCAACAAAGAGCAATGGACTCTCGCCCCCTGGCTTTGTCAAAGCCCGAGTCCCCAAGTTCTCTGGGAGACGTGCTTCCTGGCTCTAATCCTCTTAAGCCTGAATACCTGTTGGGGAAAGGTGCAGCTCCTTGCCTTGCTAGAGCGTGCCCTGGGGAAAAATCTGGCACCACAAAGACTTGCTGATAAACCTGTGAAATCTGCTGTGCTAAAAGTGCTTTCATTCATGTGATAAGGGTCTGAGAGGAAATGAGTATGTCTCCCAAAGTTTCTGCAATTCTCTTCCTGACAGACACTGACTCAGACTTTAAAGCCCTCAGATTTCTTTGTAATGTTATCCACTGTTTGATCCTTGTCACCCTGTATTTGTGTGTATTACAACTCAATAAAAGGCTATGGAGGAGGGTGCTCAGGGCCTTTTTTTCCTTTGGAGAAACTGGCCACTGCAGGCCTTTGTCTCCCCAGGGAAATCGGCCATCCCTCCTCCCCAAGCAGATCACATCATATCACTGTCCTATTCATTCTCGTTCGTGGCACTGGGAGGACTCACGAAGTCGCCCCCACAATATTGTGCTGTGTATGTATTGCTCTCCAATTCCTGAAATCTCATAATATGGTAATAAATACTAGCAGCAAACATTCATGTAGAGTTTGTGTCAGACAGTGTTCTCTGCACTTTAAACATGCTCACTCACGTGATTCTCACATCAACTCTCTGCAGCAGGCGCTAACATTACCTCCATTTTACAGATGCACATGCCAAGGCAGAGAGCGGATAAAACATTCACCCCAGTTGCAGAGGTAGCAAGAGTCAGGATGCAAACCCTGGTGGTCCCACTCCAGGGTTAACTAGGCTGCCTCTCACTAGAGGTGACTTGATTTCCTAATTGCCATGTCGAATGATGTTTTTCCTGTCATCCCATTGCTTTGCGTCTTGATATTACTCAACACTGTTGATTGTCCCTTGGCTCTGTGACTATGAAGTCACCTGGTTCTCTACTTGTCTGTTTTCTTTTCTTTTGTGGATTTTATTTATGACTTTTTTACTTATGACTTAAATATATCAAATTAGGGCATCTTTTATGCCCTAATTTGATATATTTACCAAGGCACTGTCTTCATTCTTCTTATTTATTTTCTTACTCTACGATTGTTCCTTTGGAAATCTCTTCATCTGCTTTGTTTTAATGATTCCCATATATCTATGCCACTCCCAGCCTCTGCCTGAATTATTTGCTTAAGGACGTGCTACATACTGCTCTCTTCTGAAATGTTTGACAGGTACTTTAACAAAAGCGGGCCCCCAAATTTACATCTACTATTCCCTTCCCTCCCACATTGGACCCCCACCTCTGTGTCTGCATCTCAGGTCACCCAGCAGTACTGCTTATCTTTCATTCATCTGCACCAGGCACCATCCATGTTATTCCCCAAAGCTCTCTTACTTCCTGGATATAGTCAGTCTTAAGGAGTTTTAGACAGAAAGAGCAACTTGAGGGAAAGATAGAAATATGTATGTTCTTGGCATGTTATGGGAATGGTGAGTAGCCTAGAGGTTTAAAGGAATAACAAGAGAAGCAAGGAAAGGAGATTAGAAGAGGTTCTCCAGGCCAACGTGTGTCTTTGACTGACAGGCTCTTCATCAAGATGCTTCTCCTCTTTAGGGAGCCGCAGCCCTGGTAAAGACATGGAAGTCAGATCTGGTCTTTATTCCTGCAGCTCCAGGGCCGTGGCATTACTGGTACAGTAAGTCCTCACTTAACACTGTGATAGGTTCTTGAAACTTGTGACCTTATGCAAAACAATGTGTAATAAAATCAATATCACTGTAGGCTGATTATAGAAACAAGAGTTAAGTTCCTACGGCATATCACCAAACATCTAAATAAAGACCCCAAACTTCTAATATGAAATACTGAAATAAATGTAAATAATACGTACGTCTTAAAAAGATTAATGAAAACAAGTAAGGTAATTATTTTCCAACCCATTTATTCAAGTTCAGTGTCATGGGTGGGTGGAGCCTATCCTGGCAGTTCAGGGCACACGGCAGGAACTCACCCTCCACAGGACGTCCTTCCACTTCAGGGACACTCACACACACCCCAGCACTCAGAGGGCACAAGGTAGACAGGCTGGTCCGCCTCGTGTGCACGTCTTTGGGATGTAAGACAAAACCAGAGTCCCCGGAGAAAACCCAGGCACACATGGGGAGAACAAGCCAGCTGCACACAGAAAGTGGCCCTGGCTGGGAATTGAGTTTTTCCCCTCAGCTATGTTTTCACAGAATGACATTATTTAAGGACCTGCTATATTTCTGGAGACCATGAGACTCTCGGAAGTAGACTGACACCAGTCAAGGGGACTAGAAATAGAAATTAGGCTTGCGAGGGGGAAGCATTCCATTCCTCCCCATGTGGGGCCGTATTCCAAGCGTGAAGCCATTTGGGAAGCCAATGCAGTTATCAAAGTACCTGTGACCCTGGAGTGAGGCACTAAGGGTAGAAAGGGGCCTGGGAGAGCAGGGGGATGGTTTCCCTCCTCCCCCCGCCCCCCCAAGAGCCGATGTATTACTACCTCCCACAACAGGGTCTGGTGGCTGGCACCCACCTTTCCCACACAGTGCCAAACACACCTGCGCAAGGTTCCTTCTGCAGGTTTGATTCCACCAGTTCCATTTGATATCCTTATTCTGGCCATCTCCTTTCAAGCACACATTCTTATGTAAGTATCATTCAAAAGCTGGAGGAAAGGAGGCAATTCCCTAGGAGAGGAGGAGCACTGTATTTCTGTTTTATGGTAATAGAAAGTCTCCCCTAAATTTGGTGGGGAGTGGGATTTAGATGAATAACAAAACTTTAGCAGGTCACAGTAGGCAAGTACTTGATCTTGAACAGAGAATCTGTAATCCTCCGTCAGGGTAGTGGCCTTGGCTGGGGGTGGGGCATGGTCCAGCTGGTACCTGACTCAACAGAGGGGCATTCTAGGGGCGAGCTCTAAGTATCTGGGAAGTTGAAGAGCAGGAAAGAACCTCAGGTGAAAGGTACTTGCTCACTACCTTTATGAGATTCTGGTTAGATACTTAGATGATAGGGCAGGTTTGGATGTCTCCTGGGTTTTTGACAATTGAAGATTTTTTTTTTTATTTTGAAAAAAACTAGAGTAAGAAAATGTGTTCTCTAATATTGCTCAATTACCCACCAGTTTCCTTTGTAATTCTAGATGGTTGGCTTATCTGCAAATTGTACAGGCATCTCCTACCCCAGCCCCACCAAACGCAAAACATCATTGTTGCTCATGTCTGAGTAATTATCACTCCCCTTGAGTGTTTTAGGAATCTAAGGTTGAAAACAGATCACACCTCTGTGATGGGACACATTTGATATACTTTTGGTCTTTGCTTTATTTTTTTCTTCATTTGGATTTCCTTACTATGGTTACTTTACACCTAGTCTGTTTTATAAATTAAGAGTTGGCAATTTGTCAATGAAAAGAAAACATAAACTGCTAAAGGAGGGGGAGGGAGAGAAGGAAATAGGACTAGGAAAACATAGAAATCTGAACATATGGTGACCATATTTCCTGCATGAAAAATCAGTACACACACTCTGACCAGTGCGTATGCATTTGGAAACAATAACGCCAAATATATTAGACCGGGAGTATTTCTGACAACCTGGCCTGGATGATTTCTAGCCTCGCACGGGCTTTAGAATAAGGAAGCTCTGTGGGTCTTCCCATGGCGGCTGCAGAGGGCACAGATGGGTCCCTGGGGAAGACTAAAGTCTGCCACCCTTTCTCTCTGGGGTTATTTATTCCCCTGTTCCCTGTTCCTGTGAAAGCAGAAGGCTCTGAATAGCAAAAGCTCTCACCAAAATTCAGATGTTCGATAGAACTGATTTTTCCAATGTAAAAACTTCAGGGAAGCCACTGTGAAGTTATAAGAGCTTGAAAGTGCATATACTGCTAAAGTTACTATACATGAAAGGGATTAAAACCAGGCTTGATTCTGACCGTTATCATCCTTGTGCTCTTGCTCTTCTGAAAGGGATTCATGCAGAGCTGTATATACACTTAAACAGAGCCGGGTGTTTGTCTGCGAGCAGGTGTCCTATTAACAGCAGGTTTTCAACCCCTTTTGTGTTTTAATGTATCTGTGTGCCTTTTTGTGTTCCAGTGTTTGGAAATATTTTCATGCCAACAAAAAACATTTCCATAAAGACTAGTCTTATAAAAAGTGCTCTTTCTCTATGTTTAAATTTATTTATTTATTTATTTATTTATTTATTTATTTATTTATTTATTTATTCCTCACCTGAGGACATGCTTATTGATTTTAGAGGGAAGGGAAGGGAAGGCAGGGAGAAGGAGAGGGAGAAAAGCATCGATGTGAGAGAGAAACATCGATTCGTTGCCTCTCGTACACACCCCTAACCAGAGACCTGACCTGCAGCCTTGGCATGTGTCTGACTGGGAATTGAACTCGTGAACTTTTGGTTTGTGGGACAATCTCTAACCAACGGAACCACCCAGCCAAGACACTCTGTCTCTATTTTAATTTGCATGACAACTTCGCCTTATTTCCTGTTTGGGCTGGATAAGAGTTGAATGACAATGCATAATTAGAAACTGGTTTAGATTTTGTGCATGTGCATGTGTGTGTGCATATGAGCTCATATTGTTACTTTCTATCTGATGCCATTAGAAGCTGTTAAAAACACATACAAACCTAGAATACTGTGGAGATGAGCTGCTTAGATTTTGTGCCTATGAAGTACAACATTCTTTAATATGCCTTCTTTAAACTGTCATCCGAAGTTTGTTCCTGGGGTCTGTTTTGGCTTTGATGCTTTCGTAAGTGTGGAAGTCATTCCGGAAGTACCAGCTTCCTCAGTCTTTGCCCCCTTCGCCATGGCCACAGTACTGATGCAAATGAAAAGACAACCTCTGTCTGTTAAAAGGCCTCTCCTGCTTTTTGATTTCCGTCCTTCATTCCCCAATGTTCCTCAGTAGGGGAGCTAACTTCTTGTCCCTGCCAGCTGAACTTACTATAAAAGGTAAAGAGGAACATTAATAATAAGACTTAAAACTTGCCCTGAGCGAAAGCCAGAAATTATAAAGGACACATTCCTCTCCAGGGTGAGGAATTCATTTTACTTTTAACTCAGGCAGACCCCCTGAGAACTACCATAATAAGGGACAAAAGATTCAATTCTCACAGCAGAAGTTGTTTCTTAACTGCCCCTGTTTTACAGCCAAGAAAGTTTCCCATGGCCCCTGTCCTTCCAGCCCATGCCCACTTCCCCAAACTCCTGCTTCGGAGGAATTCCTGCTGCGGTTTGGGCTTCTAAGGTTGAATACAAGCAAAAGCAGCACTTAATGTCAGAAATTGGTAGGCCTAGTGTCTCCATGCCATTTATAACCAAGTGGATAGATTTAGGAGCTCTGTTTCATGACGTGTCCATGGCCGACCTTGTCTCAGAAAAGCACGCTTTATTGCACTCTAACAGCTCTGCTCAGAGGTAAGCAATTGTGTCTCTTGCAAAGAGCTTTCAAGTGCCACACCTGTGTGCCAGCACATATCGTACTCTCTGCAGACAGTCTCCATGAAAACATTAGGACACAGAATCCCATGGTCATATTTTTACTTCACCGCCCTTTGTGCTGCACTTGCACGAAGATCCCAGTGTAAAAATAGGCATTCTCATCGACTCAGACAGTGGACTTACACATACAAAGCGCTTTGAGAATCTTGGCTGTGGTGATTAATTTCATGTGCCAACCTAACTAGGTTAAGAGATAAATGCAAGTAGCTGGTAAAAAGGATTCGCAGACATGTGGTCCTTCCTAAAACACCCACAGAGATATCTGGTCTACACCAAAGTTCCCTGATATTTAAATTTCACTCCTTCTGCAAGATTCAAACACCAACCTACCTTCCTAACCCCACATGCCATGACCAGTTAGGTTACCAAGGCAAAGAAGGGTAATTATTGACAAAACAGCCACAAGATAATTAGAAGACCAATAGAAGATGATAGTGTTTTGTATGTATTAATCCCATAAACCCAAAACATAAACAAACATTATGTACTATATGAACCCAGGGACGTTTTCTAAGAGTGGGTGTTTCTGGTAGGACAAACATCAAGGACCATGTGGCATGGGCCAAAAGTCCCTGTGACATTTTGGACAGAACCAAACGTCCTGCAAGGGGTAAAACATTCCTGGATGTTGTCTGTGAGCGTGTTGGAGGACCAGATTAGCATTTGAATTGGTAGATGAGTAAAGCAGATGGCCCTCACTGATGCAGGTGGGCACCGTCCAGTCCACTGAGTGCTTACGTAGAGCAGAAATGAAGAGAAAAGGTGAATTCGCTCTCTGCTTAAGACGAAGCTCTCTGCTTCATCTGCTCCAGCTCTTAGACCATGGTGCTTCTGGTTCTCAGGCCTTTGGGTTTCGAGTGTAACTATTTTACTTCTTTTGCTGGGCCTCTAGATTACAGATCATGGGACTTCCTAGCCAATCCTTCGTGATAAATCTCTCTCTCTCTCTCTATATATATATATCCTCTTGATTATATATGTATATATATATGTATATGTATATATATGTGTGTGTATATCTATCTATCTATCTATCTATCTATCTGTCTGTCTGTCTGTCTATCTATCTATCTATCTATCTATCTATATCCTCTTGATTCTGCTTCTCAGGAAAACCTTAATTACTATTGTACATTTGTTGAGTGTCGTAATGCAAAGTACAAACCAGTGAAGTCACTACAGAACTGAATGAGACTGCATAAGACACTGGTTAATAGAAGACTCTAAAGTCAGGCTGTTGGAGAGTGAATCCTGGCTTTGCCATTCGCATTACCTGTGCATCTTGGGGAAGTTATTTAACATCTCTTGGTTTCAAATTTTGCAGCTGTAACCTATGAGTGTGAATAGTATTTATGTGATAAGATTATTTTAAGCACCACATGAGACGTGCATGCAAGTTTTTAGAATAGTCCTTGTCAAGTGTTAGCCATTACTTTAAAATTTCCCATCATCCTTGCCATCATCTCTCTGTGATCACATGTGCTGGGTCTTCACGTTCGGACCATGCAGGCCCCACATGTGCATGGTGACAGTGCCTGTGCTCTGGACCTGCCTGGCCAATCTCTTATCTACAAATAAAAACCTTGCCAAGTGGTGGCCCTCTGTGTAGGACATAATGAAATAATCCACCCAAAAATGTTAATGACTGAAAATATCTCTGGATGTCCTTTCTTCTTTGTCTTTGTATTTTAATAGGGCATAAGGTCTTAATTCAAAGGCACACATTTCTAAAGGGTCAGCTTCAGGATGGGGTGCTTTTCCATTGGTGCTTAGTGCTAGGATATTTCCGACCTCCTTCAAGTCATCCACAGAAGGCACCGATCAACAATAGCTGTTGAAAGGTCTGATAGCTTTCTTGCCCATTTATGACTTACCATCATCATCTTTGTTTAAATAAGAACTCTGTGAGCACTTGACATTTTACTAGTTTCCCGAATCCTAATTTTCTCTTCAAGGTAGGCATTACCATTCCTTTTTTTTTTTTTAAAAGATAAAAGAACCCAAACTCAGCGAAATCAGCGACTCACCCAAAGGCACACAGGTGGTGAGAATTGGGGATCTGAGCCTGGGTCGTGCCATGCCAGTCTGGCCCTGAAGGCTGTGGTGTCATCGCTGTAGATCTAGAAGAGATAGCCACTTGATTTATGCCATTCCTTCTTCTGTGGACAGCCACAAAAAAGCAGGCTGCATCTGCCACTTCCTGTGACCTCCCTCGGTCCCAAGCATAGTGCCTTAGCACAGGGTCTCACTCCAGGCTTGTGGGAAGAGTAAACAGATATGTGAATGCACACATGAGGTCTGTGCCTTTCTCAGGGAGTGAGATGTGACCAACGACTTAGTTGGCTGGATTTGTTAGCCGTCATATAATGATCTCAAAAGTGTTAGGGAAGTAAATTACAACATCCACTATTCACAGACCATCTCAGCAACATTAGTAAATAAGAAAAACTAGGTATCTTTCGTTTGTGCCTTATACAAACACAACTGCCTATACTTGTAAATGATATCTGATAATTGTAGATTAATTTTATCAGTCAGAAACCTGTACACACTTTAGGATTAAATGATCTCACTTAGGTGGTACTCCCTGTCCAAATTAACTGATCTCTGTCAGATCCCCAACTCTTTTCGTCTTTGCCTTCTCAGCTGCAGACAGTGCAGTTTACTGGTTTTGGTTGTACTGTGTTCTGAGCACAGTCTTACTGGCATTACATCCAGCATGGTGGGTAGAAGCATATTTCTCATTGCATAGTAGGACTATTGCAAGTTGATAGTAAAACTCTATCAACTTGCTGTGATGAAAATGACAGCAAGGTGTCCTCTATTTCACTGCCCTATGAACCGAAGTCCTGAGCAATAACGAAAATAACAATAACCAGAGGCATAGATCCAGGGTCACCACAAATTCCTCCTCCAAAGAGCAACTTTCCATTTTTTAAACAAAGGATTGGCATGTGGTGCATAACTAAAAAATTTCTTTTTGATATTTTGGTCTGGGCTATTTTTTTCAAAACTCAAAAACATTTTATTATATTGATAATGTTCAAGTACATTACATCACTGAGACATAGTCAAAGACTAAAACTTGAGGGCAAAACTTGAGGGCATTTCATATGGTGGTATTTTTTTTAAAGCCCAAATAAAGCACATGTTTGGGATTTAAATAAATTGCAAAAGCAAGAAGTAAACTAATGTTTTAAAAATAATTTTAAAACTCAAAAATAATTCTGTCCCCTGAATTAAAATTGCTCAAGGAGCAACCGATAATGTGTGGGATTGCTCAGGGACATGCAGAAAAACCCATCGACATTCAACATCATTGATTGAGCTGCTAGGAGTTTGTGTGATATTTTGTTTCTTTGGTTTGTCATTTGTGGGGGAGGGGGGCTTTGTTGTTTTCCTGATGAAATGCTTCTAAAACTTTTGTTTTTTATCATTCAGTAAGGCTGGTACAGTCAAAAAACAGATTACAATTGCTTCAAAAAAGGTGATTAAAATCAAATAGATATACAAGCAGCCAGTAAAAGTAGACACACTAAAACTGTACTTTTTCTTGCTGAGCAATTGGGAGAAAAAAATTGCTGTAACTTATTTTTTACTCCAAATAATAAAAAAAAAACAAACCCCAAAACATGCTTACTTTACTAGTCTCTGCTTTGTGCATTACTGATTGTGCTGATACATGAATTATTTTCCATATATTGATTTTCTGTTGAAATGAGAATTTATAAGGTGCTCTGAGGTCGATGGGTGGGACCTTGATGTCTATTAAGTGGTGTGCTGGTACCATTCAGAGAAACTTCAGGTTTCAAGCTGAGCGTGCCATGTGGAGGCATGTTGGCTCACACTGCAGACTGGATGCTGAGGGTGCCTGAGGCTTGAGTGAGAACTCCCTACAGCGACTCTGTTAACCTGGGCCTTCCTGAGGCAAGAGGACCCCGCACAGGGACTGTGTATCTGTCATCAGTGTGACCACTCAGATCATCTAGATGCTGAGTTTGGTTTATTAGTAATCTAATATAATTACCAGGTCACCATGATGCAAAGGGTCATGATGTCCATCAGAGAAGTAAAACCAAAGACCTCTCAGGTCAAGCCCTGGAAAAGAATCTTCAAAGGGGAGGGAGGAGTCAGCATGCAGGGCCCTACCTTTTGCCTTTTATCTTAGAGTGCTTTTGCTTTTTATTCCCATTAGAGATACACTCAAACCTGGAAGAGGAGTTTTATTTTCTCATACAACAGCAGCGATAGGTTAAAGCTTTCAAAAGACTTTTGGAAGTACTAAAGATAAAAAAAAAGATATAAAATACAAAAGTTGTAAGTACAAAATTACAGGCAGTGTATACAGCATTCAGGTTTTCCTGCTCTGGCTGACCTGATCATTGCTCCTGAGAGGAGTCCTTGGTTATTTTCTTATTTCCCAGCCTCATGACTGCATTTCATTTGTTTCCAGATAATGCCTTTTTAAAACCTGGTCCCTTTGCTACAGGGTCAAGAAAGGTGTTTTAACTCCTTGCTGAACTTTGATACGGAGGATAGCTAGTGTAGCTCTTTGGTGCAGGCACCACTTATGTGAGTGGAGACTGGGCAGCTTATGGGCTCTGACTCTGAACCCGCACTGCTTCTGGGTGTCAGCAACGGCCTGGACCACTGGGGAGGCTGGGCCTTCTCCATATCCTGACTCCGCTTCAGTCTGCCCAGGCTCTTCACAGTGGGACTTCTTGTCCTAAGTTTCACCCATCTCCTCTTCTATTTTTGCTTTATCAACGCAACTCAGTGAAGCCTTTTAGATCTTGTTCATCACATGTTCCTCCACATCTGTAATTTATTCCTTGAATTGTTTCCTTCCTTAAAGGTTTTACACCTTAAGAATCAAGAAGAGTCTCCTTCTTCCAGCTTTCTGTTTATACATGCATCTTGATTGAACTATTTATCTCTCTTTCACAGAATGTAGCTATTTTCTGTGACTTTGATTTCAAGTTAGTCTCACTATTTATCTTTCTTTGAAAATTGCATGGCCTCAGAGCCCTGAGGACTGAAATATTTTTTATAAGATGAAGTAATAAATCAATCTGATACCATGGGTCATTTATTTTACATTAACGGCTTTGAGCCAGCTAGCCATTAATGATGAGATGGTTCCTGGAGAATCTTTTTAACTTTCCCAAGGAAGATATCTTATATAAACTTGCTTTGAATTTTAGAAGATGTTTATAAATCAAAATTCTATGTCTAATTTAAAGAAATATCTTAATATAATCACTTCATTTCTTACACAATTACCCTTATTTCTAAGATATTATAGATATGTTTTAAATCCATAGTACAATATCTTAAATATGTAATAACAAAAATGACTAGATGCTTTTGGAGATTACAACATGTTTTCCATTTTTATCTCAATTATCTTTACGTGATAGCAAGTATGATTCTTATGTCTATCATATAGAAATTTTAAGCAATGAGTTCAAGGTCCCGCAATGTGGTAGAGCTGTTGCTTGGGCAAAGGTAATCTAACTCCAAAACCCACGCTTTTTCCATTGGAACAAACTACTTACATTGACCATGGGGGAAAAAACCCTCTATTACAACTGAAATGTTCCCTTAGCCTCCATGAACTCTTCCCCTTTTTGCCTTGGAAATAACTAATAGACACTAAGAAACATTTAGATTCATTTTCATTTGAATAAAATGAAGTGATTTTGTAACTTCAATGCCAAAGAAGAATGTCAAAGGGGATTCTATTATTTTTGAAAGGACAACCCCTGCTCCACTTTATTTATACATACAAATAAATGTATATAGTGTTAATTCAGGAAGTGATATATCTCATCTTTGTTGAAGGACAACACTGTTCCCTTAAAGTTATAGACTAATTAGTTTCTTAGACACTCTATCTGGAGGGTAATTCAATGCCAATTACCTGGTTGATACATTGCAAACTCCAATTTTCCAGGTCTCTATTTTACAAGAAGAAGAGGTTTTATTGGGAGAGGAAAGCATCCCCTGACAGGTGGGAGGTGGCCTGGCATCAGCTGGGCATGGGTGCTGCTGGGAGCCGGACTGAAACTCACAACCAGGCTTTGGTGCTGTCCCATCGAACAAGAACACACTCCCAGAGCACCAGCATCTGACCAGGCTGCTCTGCGACCATGATGAAGTGAGATGCAAAAACAAGGCCACTCTGTAATCTTGTCTACAGGCAAATGGAGGGTCAGTATGAAAACCACAAGATACCAAGCATTCTCTTAAACTGACTAATCTGAGCGACTGCTGCTGCTTTACTAATTACAGCTTAGTCCCAGTCTATGCTTCTCTCCTTCTATATAAGATATGATTCTAGAATTATAGAATACTGTTCCCTGAAAGCATCCCATGTACAGCAAAACTTTGCTTCCTGACGCTTCCCCAAAGTCACCCAACCTGTGCCAGAAACCTGCAAAAGTCCTTTCTGGCATCCTCTTACTGGGATGTCCCATGGTTCTCCATGCTGTGTGGTCTCCCTTATTGTAATAATAGATGAGTCCAAGTTGTTTAAATACAGATGTGCTCTCCATCGATTTTGGCTGGAGGGCATTGACAAAGTTTAGCTATGCAACCAGAGGAAAGATTTAAGTACAGTGTTTTCCACTATTAAACTCTATTAATTAGACACTTTATTACCTGGGAGAAATCTTCTACAGGTAGTAGAAAGTTACCTGTGGTTTTTGTTGATATGAATAATTTATGGATTATCAATACCATCTCCATAGAGACCAGTTATTGATACTTATTTAGAACTGGTACCTTAATGCAGAGTCAATAGTAAAGATTTTGAATGTTTCTTATGCCCATTTTTCATGGGTAACTAGAGCTATAACTTGGAGCTCTTTTCAATATCCAGCATCTAAATCCAATTTCTACTATTACTAGCTGGTGACACTGGGAAAATGTTTATCTGTGAAATGGGCATGCTGATAGTACTTAATTCAGAGGGATGTTGTGAGGATCAAGTGAGATGATATGTTAGGTCTTATGCACTCAATGCTTTTTACAATGACCTTCATTATTGTTATGACCTAGGGGTGGTATGTTAGTCTGCTCAGTTGCCATAACAAAATAAGCCACCCACGTGGAGTGGGCGGCTTAAACAACCAAAGTTTATTTCTCACTGCTCTGGTGATTGGAAGTCTGAGGTTAGGGCACCAGCATGTTCAGGTTCTGGTGCAATCCCTCTTCCTGGCTTCCTTCTCACTGTCTTCACGTGGTGGTCAGGGGAGGGAGAGAGAGAGAGAGAATGAATAAGTACAAGCTCTCTTGTCGGGGTACCACCCTCATGACCTCATGTAAACCTAATTACCTCCTGTCTCCAGGCTCCAAATACCATCGCCTTAGGAGTGAGGACTTCAACACATGAATTTTGAGGGAACATAATTCAGTCCATAGAGAGTGGTCTTATCTCTTAACTCATAAAAGAGCTGCAAACTAATTATTTTAAAACCCAAATAATTTTCGGTGGCTAGTTCCCAATATTGAGCTGGTTTATAGTTTATCACCTGATACAGTAAGTTCTGTAGGATATATCAAAAGTTTATATGGTTCAAGGTTACACTTTCTGAGTCCCTAATGGAGAAGTTTCTTATGGCCTTTCCCCACTATTCCTCCTCCAGCATCTCTGGACTGAGGCAGTGTGGCTTTCTATTAGGTTAGGAGCTTTTTACCACACTTCTTAGCTTTTGTAAGAAAATGGCAATTCTACCCCCAGCTAGGCTGGCTTAGAAAGTAAGTGGCTCTACATCTAAGTGAAATGATAGAATATTGCACTCCAGGCACTTAGTGGTAAGTATTATCTCAAACTCTCTGCCACTTACTATTTATTAAAAGCCTGGCTTAGAAAACTAATACTTACATATTGTGCACTTATTCCTGTACATTTTCTAAAAGCTATCCTAAATTAAATTTGCCCTACATTTAAGTCACAGCAGAAGATAGCTGAATACTTGTTCTGTGTTATTTTAGTTTATGTAGAATTAATTTTACAAATTATGTTTTATCACTGTACCTTTAGACAGTGATAAACATTTGGAAAACATTTCAAACTAAGGTCTTCTGATACTCATCGTTAAATCCAGTGGTTTGTAGAATGTCTAGATAAATAGAAAGTGCTCAGTAAATATTGCATGAATAAATAGATAATTAAATAAATGGATAAATGATTATGTGGGTTCACTTTTAGGATATTTGGTATTTATTTATTACTGTTCATATACTATATTCATTAGAATGATCGGAAAAATTGATCACAGGATTCAGTACTAAAATTAGACATTTCATCAGTATTTTAAAAATTTTATTTTAGAAATTAACATAAAGTTTACTTTTGAGGGGTATACAAAAACTGGAATGTGCAGTGGGTAGGTATACAGTAGAATTTTCACATGTGGAATTTCAGGTGAGCTCACCACAGTAGGACACAGAACAGCCAATCACCCTAAAAATCTCCCTTGTGCTTTCATTTCATGGTCATTCCTTCCCACCCCAACCTCCACTGATGTGTTCTCAGTCACTACAACTTTGTGTTTTTGATAGTGTCGTATAAACAGAATTATATTGTATGTAACCTTTTAAGACTGGCTTTATTCATTCAGCATAATGCCTCTGAGACCATCCAAGTTGTTTTGTGTATCATTAATATATTTTTATGTATCCCTTTTGTGTATCATTAATTTATTTTTATTCCTGAGTAGTAGTCCATTATATGTATACAACAGTTTATCTCTTTGCTGCTTGAAAGTTATGTGCTTTGACCACTCATGTAATGTTTTGTGTGTATGTATGTGCAAGTAAGTGTTTTTTTCTTGGATTGAATAACTAAGGGTGAGAATGTGTAATCATATGGTAAATGTATGTTTGAATTTGTAATAAGCTTCCAAATGCTTTCCAGAGTGGAAGTACCATTTTATATTCTCATGAGTAATGTATGAAAATTCCAGTTGCTCTGCATGCCTGCGGACACATAGTATTGCGAGTGAGTTTTGTTTTGGTCATTCTGATGGATATGTTACCATAGTTTTATATGCATTCTCTTAATGGAAAAGATGTTGAATATCTTTGCAGGTGCTTATTTTCCTTCAGCATATCCTTCTTCGTGAAGCGATCAAATCTTTTGCTAACTTTTTAAAATTGGGTTGTTTATTTGTTTTATTATTGAGTTTTGAGAGGTCTTTATATATTTTGGAAAGTTTTTTATTGAATATGTGATTTGCAAATAAGTTCTCCCAGTGTGTGGGTTATCTTTTCTTCTCTTAAGTGTCTTTACAGAGCAAACATTCTTAATCCTGACTTGGTCCAATTTATTATTTTTTCCTATTATACTTAAGAAGTTTTGCCTCTTTTTTGCTTCTACCATATAAAATTTTGTCATAAAATTTCTCCTGTTTTTGTCAGAAAGTCTTATAGTTTTACACCTATATTTAGATCTGAAATCTATTTTGAGTTAATTTTTTCATAAGAGGTAAAGTTTAGGTTGAGGTTCATTTTTTTTTTAAATGGAATACCAGTTGCTCTATAGTGTTCGTTGAAAGGACTATAATTCCTCAATTGAATAGCTTTTGTATCTGCATCAAAAATGAGTTGGCTGTATTTGTGCGAGTCTATTTCTGTACTCTCTGGTCTGTTCTATTAACATATATGGCTGTCTTTCCCCCAATATTACACTATCTTTATTCTATAACTTTATAGTAAGACTTAAAATTGGGTGGGGGGATTACTTCAACTTTATTCTTAGTTTTAAAAATTACAATAATAACTTTAGTTCCTTTGCTTTTTATATAAATTTTAGATTTAGCTTGTCCATATCCACCAAAAACCCCACAAAGATTTTGATTAAAATTGCATTAAATCTATAGAGAAGTTTTGGGGAGAATTGGCATCTTAAATATATGGTGTCTTCAAATCCACAAATATTTATGAAGGTCTTCTTTGATATTTTTCATCATTTTGTAATTTTTAGAATACAAATTCTATTCATGTTTATTTAGATTTGTACCTAAATATTTCATTTTTTCTGGAGCAATTACAAATGGTGCTTTTATTTTTATTATTTCTGGAATGTACAGCTCTTTTTAATTTAAGTATAGTTGACATGTAATATTATTTTTGTTTCAGGTGTACAACATAGTGATTTAACATTTGTATACCTTACAAAGTGATCAATACAAAAAATCTAGTAACTGTGCATCATCATACAAAGTTATTGCAATATTCCCTGTGCTATACATTATATTCCTATAAATGGTATTTTTAAAGATTTTAGTTTCTAATTCTTAATTACTAATTTAAATATAATTGATAAGTATATTGACTTTGTATCTCATATTCTTGTTAAACTCATTTATTTGCCTTAGGAGATTTATTGTAGATTCTTTGGGATTTTCTATGCAGGCAATCATGCCACCTATCAACACAGAAAGTTTTATTTCTCCCTTTTCAATGTGAATCATTTCTGTTTTCGTTCTTGCCTTATTGTTCTAAGAATTCCAGTACAGTTTTTGAATAGAAGTGGTAAGATGGATTCCTGTGTTGTTCCTTATCTCAGGGGGAGAGTTTTGGTCGTTCGTGGTTCAGTATGATGTTAGCAGTGGGTTTCTTATAGATGTCCTTTATCAGGCTGCAGAAGTTCTTATCTGTTCCTCAGTTGCTTAGAGTTTTTATCATGAAAGGATACTGAATTTTGTAAAATGTCTTCTCTGCATCATGTTATCATCATATGGTTTTTCTTTAGCATATTAAAATATAGATATGTTGAACTAACTTAGCATTTGTTGTGGTGTCATATTCTTTATATATTGCTGAATTTGATTTGCAGATATTTTGTTGAAAGTTTTTATATTTGTAGTTTGATGTATGGTTGTCTTTCTTGTTTAGTCTTTGTTTTTGGTATAAGAGTAAATC
Organism: Artibeus jamaicensis; assembly: GCF_021234435.1. NCBI lineage: Eukaryota > Metazoa > Chordata > Mammalia > Chiroptera > Phyllostomidae > Artibeus > Artibeus jamaicensis. The sequence continues at coordinate 21,698,774 of NW_026521823.1, read as the reverse complement.
TGGCTTTATAAAACAACTTTGAAGCATTTCCTTCTGTTAAGTAGAAAAGATTATATAGGTTGATATCATTTATTTTTTAAATGTTTGGTAGAATTCACCAGTGTAACCATATAAACCTGGATGTTCCTTTTCTGGAACACTAAATAATAAATTCAACTTTTTAAACTTTGTTCAAGATTTCACTTAGCATAATACCCCCTAGGTCCATCTATGTTGTCCCAAATGGGAGGAGAGTGGGTGGGGGGGATGGATAAAAAAGGGGAAGAGTAATTAAAAAATCTTCAACTGCATTTTAGGTATTTGAACAAATTTGGGGAGTTTTAATCATTCTTTTAAAGTATTTTGTTTAGCATTATGGTGTTATTTTTTTTTATTCTGGGGTACTGATGATATAAATATTAAGCCTTTTGATATTGTCCCATAGGCCCTTGATATTCTGGCAGGGGAGTTGTTTGTTTTAGAAAACAAGTTTTTTTTGTGTGTTGTTCAGATAAATTCTATTTATCTATTTTCAAGTTCAATGAATCTTTCCTCTGTTATTTCCATTTTGCTATTAAGCCCATCCAGTAAGTTTTCACATTTTGGCTACTATATTTTTTCAGTCCTAGAATTTTTATTTGGTTCTTTCATTTATTTATTTATTTCACCAACATTTTCTAGTTCTCCACTCATTTCATCTGTGTCTGCCATCACTTGGTGTGGTTTACAATAGCTGCTTCAAAGTCTTTGTCAGATATTTTCAACATGCATGTCACTTTGCTATTGGCATCTTATTTTCTTTTCCCATGTGAGTGAAGATTTTCCTGGTTCTTCAAAAATTGAGTAAATTCAAGTTTCATTATGGACATTTGGAATATTTTTTTTATTGGAGATTTTTTACATTTGGAATATTATGGAATGCTACATATTATTTAAATCCAATGGAGAATGTTGATTTTCTTTTTTTAGTAGTCAATCAGCCCAGTTGGGTTGAGACTGCACATTTTCACCAACCATCTGTTGGATATGGTTTCAATGTTTTTCCATTTCCAAAGCCTTTCCAGAGCTGTCCAGATCTGTCTCAGATGGACATCACCCAGTGGCCAGTTCTAAAATCTGGGTGCTAGTCTAGATTTTGGTTCAGTTCTCAAAGTCATTACTATAGTATTTAGGGTTAGATCCATACATATGCAGTTCGAGATGAGTTTCAGTGGTCATAAATGACTTTATGGAATCAGTTTCCTGAGTTCTTCTTATTCAGAACTCATGGGCTACCCTTTCAGCCCCTGCCATGTCCCAGAATGAGAATACATGTGGAGTAGAGACTAGTAGAGTCCTAGGTGATTTGCAGACCCATAAGTGAGAAGTAAATGCTATTGTTGAGTAAGCCACTGGGATTTTCAGGGTTTTTAAAGTGCTGTTGTTACTATAATAAAATCCAACTAAGAGAATGTCTGATTCCCCAGATGAACTGCTCTATAGGGCTAGAAACTCCATGGGCAGAGCTTGGAATGTAGGAGGTATTGTGTACAGCTGTCAACCAAAAGACCAAAGACAATGGCACCAATGAAGATATCATACATAGGAGTCCCTGAGGCCCATGGAGCTACTAGCCTAGACCTCCTTTGGACTTCTAGTCTAAAGATATTCTTTGGAGTGGGTTTCTGATTCTGACTGAGTTCAGAGGTAGCCAGATATTATTCATAAAGGCATATACAAATGTCACCCACACTTTAGTAAGATTTCATCTATTGAATAGAAATCAGATAGCTTAATTTAACTCAGATACTGTGAAGCTGGGTGACCTTGAGAAAATTAATAATCTCTCCTCATTTTTATTATCCAGAAAGAGACAGGGGGATGAGAGTGGATAAGAGCCAGATTGCTCATTTACAAAGGTCCCCTTTCTTGGTGTTATTATTCTCTGATTTTTTTTAAACATTTTTCTTTAGCTCTTTGAATGTCTATATGGTTAAATGAATCCAAAGAATGAACCAAGTTTTATTATATAGGAAGCTCCTGCATGAAAATACCATTTCAGTTATTTGACTTTTTATTAAAGAACTGAAGATTGTATCACTAAGCAAAACCATCAGCAGCTCAGCTGCATTTGGTACCTGCCAGGCTGGGAGTGTGCAAGCTTTTCTGAGCATCTCTGCATCTTAGTTGTAAGTTCCCTTCTTAGCTTCCTCCCCAGCTTTACTTGGCCCCTGCATGCTGCTGTCAACTCCCACCCTATTGCTTCTTTGCCCCATCCCTGGCGAGAACAAATAGTATGTCATCTTATTTTATTCCCTGATGCTGCTTCTACTCAGAAAGAGAATGAAATTTTGGCTTCTTTTGTGCCACCAGTGGAAAATGCAGTTGGTCCCTCACTGTTCAGGGGCCTAAGAATTGCACACAGTACAATTCTTAGTACAGAACTGTTGAATTGGGAGAGAGATTACCCAGGTCCGTCAAAATAAAGATGAGGTGTCAAACCCCACAGATTTTTACTTAACCCAGCAATGCTGTCTACTGGGAGGGCTTGGTATAGAAAGTGGGTCTGTGACACCTCCTCCAACATGTTAATGTAAAGAATGATGTTTCAGGAATCTGAGGAAAAACAACCTGCATAATAAAATGCAAAATGATCACTGAATTACAACAGATTGGAAGCAGAAAAGTGATCTGCTCCTGACTCTTCATTTCAGCTCCTTCTCTGCCCTTAGACAGATGACTTTGGTCAGACAACTCAACAACTATCCATCTTCAGAAGTTCTTTACAGATGATAAGATGCTGAACAGCAACAACTCAAACATGTACACCAGGGCAGAAAAAAAGCACAGAAAAAAACCTCTAGGCTGTAGATTTAAGATGGCAGTAGAGTAAGGTCAAACTGGAATTACAATTGAATTGTAGAAGAATCAACCTGAATAGTCAACTGAAAACTATCTGAAGAGAAGTCTTATAACTGAGGATTTACAGAAGAAGCCACATTGAGACTTTTAGGAAGGACTGAAACTGAAAAAGTTTGGCCCCGCTCCTTTGTGCAGCACCTGAAATTTTGGAAGGATATCTCAGCTATGGGTTGGCAGGGGAGGTTTACTCTGAGAAACATAGAGTTTAAACCCCAAGCTGGGCTCCCCAGCCTGGAGTACCAGAGCTGGCAAGAGGTTCCCACATAACATATGGCTGTGAAAATTAGCAGGGATTCTGTCTGCCATGGAAAGGCAGGTATCTGCTAGAGATATAGACATACTCTGAAAGGGTCAATGCACAAAATCTCATTTGCAGCCACTCATCCTGGACTCTGGCAGAGGGAGGGGAGAGCAGAATAGAGTCTCATGAAGAGAGATTAAAGTTTGTGGCTCTGGGAAGAGAGCTGAAGGGACAGCTGTCGGAATCCCTGAACAGAGTTCTTCTCACACACCAGAGGCACTATCTTTCTTGGGTGGAGCATCTCCTCCATGCAGCACCAGCCTGGGGAAATGCAACAGCCCCACCCTCTAGACTCCCTGCCTCCCCACCCAGTGGTGGAGCTGGCATCCTGCTTAGGAGTCGGATTCCCAGCCCCGGTGTGTAGAAGTCCGGGCAGACGAGGGCTGTCAGTGACTGAGTTGAATAGCTTTGAGCTGGGGGCCATTTCTCCACATTTCAATGAATCTGTCTGGTGCCACCCCCGACCATGGGAGGTACGCTAACCCCACTCTCAGCTCCTGGCAGCCTCACTGTTCCAAATCTTGGTGGCTCTGCCTTCAGAGGACTAGGCAGACTCCAGGGCAGACTGAGTTGCATGGCTCTAGGGCAGGAGCTATTTCTCCCACCTTCCCCCAAGCATGACCAGCAACCCCACCCAGCTGTGACAGGGCTCTGGACAGAATATGGGACAGGCTGAGTTGTGTGGCTCTAACATGGGGACATTTTTACCTCACATGCTTGACAAGTGCAGATCCTTAACTTCACACAGCCAAATCTTGGTTTTGGGGGGACCTAATAAACTGTTGGCAACTCCCTGAGATCCTGCCTCACCACAAATGAGTGAGGTGATAGCTAGATTTGATAAACCCTGGGACATTTGCTGAGGGGCCTCAGACCTAGCACTTTGACTGAAACTAAATCTGAATCAGTATTGTGAACACCACTCACCCCTACCTGGAGACTCACTGAGAACCTACCTCATGCGACTCAAGTACCAAAAGAGGCTCTTTTAGTGATTGAGCCTAACAGGAAGTCAAAAAGTAGAGGCTGATGGAGGTGGTATTTTGGGTGCCTTGGGACATTTTCTGACCTGCTCCCCAACCCAGTGCAGTTAGAAACCAGTCTTAGTGTGCAGCTTGGGTCTTACCACACATACCCAGGACCAGCAGAAGCAGCCACAAACTGTTGGTCACTTTGTAGCTCCAAACAGGTTGCCCAGGACCAGTCACAGACAGTGTCTGACATTAGTCTGCACCAGCATCCCTTCTGGGAGGCCCTGGAACCAACACTGAAGCAGACCCAAAGGTGAGCTTCAGACATCAGAGCAGGATCCCATTAGCTTCAAAATTGGCATATACAAAGGGGGATCTTGAGAGGCATCAGAACATCCTGAGGCAAATCATGGTTTGTGTGATCAGCACCTACACAGTAGTTTGTAAACTGAAGCACAGGTCAATTCACAGTCAGCCGGCATGAGGGGTGATCTCACACATACACAGACCAATAGCAATGAAGTCTTGATTACAACAGTAGCGCCCACACAACCCTTATGATGTTTGTAGACGATCAGATGCTGAACAGCAACAACTCAAACACACACACGAGTGTAAAAATATCAATCATAGGGGATATCCCTAGAGCACCCAGGTCAGCTGATCTAGAAGACTGTGCCACAGGATCCCACAGGACACCTACTACATAAGATTATCCTACCAAGACTAGGAGTCATAACAGATCTGCCTAATATATAGAAACAAACACAAAGAGGCAGCCAAAATGGAGATACAAAGAAACATGCCCCAAATGAAAGAACAGGAGAAATCCCCAGAAAAAGAGCTAAATGAAGAGGTAAGCTATTTTTCAGATATAAGGTTAAAAAATGATTATTAGGTATAATGATACTCAAAGAACTTAGAACTACAACAGCATAAAGAAAGGACATAGAAACAATAAAAAAGAACCAATCAGAAATAAAGAATATCTGAAATAAAGAATATACTGGAAGGAAAAATATAGGTTAGAAAAAAACAGAGAACCAAATCAGTAATTTGAAAGACAAGAAAGAAGAAAATACCCAATAAGAGCAGCAAAAAAAAAATCTTTTTTAATTAACATAGTTTAAGGGGCCTTAGGGACAATAAGAACAGTGACAACATCTGCATCATAGGGGTACCAGTGGAAGAAGAGAGAGAACAAGGGATTAAGAACCTATTAGAGGAAATAATGACCAGAAACTTTCCTAACCTGATGAAGGAAAAAGATCAGGAAGCTCAGGAAGTTCCAAACAACATGAACCCAAAGAGGCCCACACAAAGACATATAATTAATATAGCAAAAGTTAAAGACAGAATCTTAAAGGCAACAAGAGAAAGATAGTTAGCTACAAGGGAGCTAACATAAAACTGACAGCTGATTTCTCAATGGAAACAATTCCCAGAAGGGATTGGCATGAAATATTCAAGCAAGGTCCTACAACCAAGACTACTTTACCCAGCAAGGCTATTCTTTAAAATGAAAGCAGCAATAAAGAGTTTCCCCAAAACAAAGAGCTAAAAAAAAGAAGCTATTACCATTGAATCAGTATTACAAGAAATGTTAAAGAGCTTTCTTGAAGAGGAAGAAGAAGGAAGAAAAAGAGGAGGAGGAGAAGGAGAAAACCAAAGGTACATAGTTAAAAGATTAAAATGGCAATAATACACACCTTTCAATAATCACTTTAAATGTAAATGGATTAAATGCTCCAATCAAAAGACACAGGGTAGCTAGCTGAATGGATAAGAAAAAAAGACCAATATATATGCTGCCTACAAGAGACCCACCTCAGAATGAACAATACACACAGACTAAAAGTAAAAAGACAGAAAAAGAAATTTCGTGCACATAGAAAAGAAAAAAAGCAATACTTGTGAACTAGACTTTAAAACAAGGCCTAGTAAGAGATAAAGAAGGACACTACTTGATAAAGAGAGCAATCTAACATGAGGTTATAACCCTTGTAAACATTTACGCACCCAACATAGAAGCACCTAAATATATAAAGCAAATATTGATGGACATAAAGGGAGAGATCAACAGTAATATACTCATGCTTGGAGACTTTACACTGCATTGACAATTGTGTACACTACATAAGCAAAATAAGAGATAAAAAGCATACCACATGATCATATCAACAGATGCAGAAAAGCATTTGACAAAATTCAGCACCCATTTCTAATAAAAACTCTCAGCAAAGTAAAAATAGATGGAATATACCTCAACATAATAAAGTCCATATATGACAAACCCACAACCAACATCAGACTCAATGGACAAAAAAATACAAATATTTCCCTTAAGATCAGGAAAAAGACAGGCATGCCTGCTTTTACCACTCTTTTGCAAAACAGAACTGAAAGTCCTAGTCACAGAATCAGACAAACAAAATAAAAGGCAACCAAATTGGAGAGGAAGAAGTAGCACTATCATATCTACAAATGACATGATACTGTATACAGAGAACCCTTAGGATTTCACCAAAAACTATTAGAAATGAATTCAGTAAAGTAGCAGGATACAAAATTAATATCCAGAAATCAGTTGTATTTTATATGCCAGTAATGAATTATTATAAAAGGAAACAGAAAACAATCCCACTTACAATTTTATCAGAAATATCTAAGAATAAATTTAACCAAGGATATTAAAGGCTTATACTTAAAAATTGTAAGACACTGAGGAAAGAAATTAAGGAAGGTATAAATAAGTGGAAACATATACTGTGTTCATGGAGAAAAAGAATTAACACCATTGAAATGTTCGTACTACTCAAAGCAATCTGTAGATTCAATGCAATTCTTATCAAGATATCAATGGCATTTTTCACAGAACTACAATAATCTAAAAATGTATATGGAACCACAAAATACCCAGAATAGCCACAGCAATCTTGAGAAAGAATAACAAAGTTGGAGGAATCATGCTACCTGATATTAAACTATAGTACAAGGCCATAGTAATTAAAAGAGCATGTTACTGGCATAAAAACAGGCATATAAATTAATGAAACCATATAGAGAGCCCAGAAATAGCCCCACATTTTAATGATCAATTAACATTTGACAAAGGAGACAAAAATATACAATGAGGTAATCTATTCATTCAATTTTCTCTATTGAGAAAATTGGACAGGTAATGTGCAAAAAATAAACCTAGACCACCATCTTACATCATACACAATAATAAACTAAAAGTGGATTAAAGACTTAAATTTTAGACTCAAAGCCATAACAATCCTAGAGGAAAACATAGCCAGTAAAATCTCAGACATTTCACAAAACAATATTTTTTTCTGATATATCTCCTTAGACAAGGGAACCAAAAGAATAGATAAACAAATGGCACTATGTTGAACTAAAAATTTTGCACAGCAGTGGAAACCATCAACAAAATGAAAAGACAACACACTGAATGGGAGAGCATATTTGCCAATAATACACCTGATAAAGAATTAATATCCAAAATTTGTTAAGAACTTATAAAACTCAACACCAAAAAAACAAACCATCTTATTAAAAAGTGGGCAAAAGACCTGAATAGACACTTCTTCAAAGAGGACATGCAGAGGGCAAATAGACATAAGAAAAGATGCTCAATGTCACTAATCACCAGAGAAATGCAAATTAAAATCACAATGTGATATCACTTTACATGTCAGAATGACTATCACCAATAAATTGACAAACAACCAGTGCTGGTGAGGTTGTGAAGAAAGGGAACCCTCGGGCACTATGGTGGGAATACAGATTGGCATAGCCACTGTGGAAACCAGTATGGAGTCATCTCCAAAACTTAAAAATGGAACTGCCTTATTAGCAATTCCACTTCTGGGAGTAGAGACAAAGAAACCTAAAACACTAATTCAGAAGAATATATACACCCCTATATCCATTGCAGTGTTATATTACAATCACTAAAATTTGGAAGCAGTCCAAGTGTCCATCAGTCAATGAGCAGATCAAAAATGCTGTGCTATATTTACACAATGGAACAGTATTTGGTCATAAAAAAAAGTAAATACTACCTTTTGCTACTGCATAGATGGGGCTGGAAAACATTATCCTAAGTGAAAATAGTTAAAGACAAATACCGTATGCTTTCATTGATATGTGAAATCTAATGAAAAAAATAAACTAACAAACACAATAGAAACAGACTGATTGATACGTAACAGAGTGACAGCTGTTAGAGGGGAGGGAATTTGGGGGTCTAGGTGAAAAAAGGTGAAAGGGTTAAGCAAAAAAACCCTCCTAGTCACAGACAACAATATACAAGGAAAGTAGGTGGGGGGTGTAGGCGAGGGACTAGGTGGGATAAATGGTGTTGGATGGAGAGTTGACTTGGGGTGGTGAACACACAATACGGTATACAGATAATGTTTTATAGAATCCTACACCTGAATCCTGTATAATTTTATTAACCAATGTCACCCCAATAAATTCAATAGAAAAGAAAAAAGATGGCGAATGTATAATTTTAAAAAGTTATTAGGCTACTTGTTTTATGAAGATCATCAGAAAATCGAGAAATCACTGAGCCCCTAAGCCTCAGCTATTGTAGCTATCAATTATATATCATAATTCTTACTAGTAAAATCCTTTGAAATATTCAGCTAAAAGACTATAAAGGGACAAAGCAACTAAGATAATAAGGTAGAGAAATAAAAGTTTAACTTCTTTGTGTAGTGTCTGTCCTATTACAGGTTCTTAGTTCTTATCCTCCATACTGGAGACGCAGGAGATAGAATAAGAGATGCAGAAAGGGTGGGACTCAGTGGAGGGCCCACTGGGATCAAACACTAGTTCTTGCTCAGCATCTGTTCTGTGCTCCTCATGATTGCCTCAGCTGGGGCTTCTAACAAGCCCGTCTAAAGAAACTGTGGCTCAGAGACCATTTCTTAAGATTATACAGAACATAGGCTTGAACACAGACCTTTTTAATTCCAAAATCTATGCTCTTGAGTTAGGTTAATTTCTTCCATTTCTTTGTACATGCATCTTAAAAGTAAATGGGATGGGATTTCCAGTGAGGTGAGAATTCATAGGTACACAAGATTGCCTGGCTCTCTGCATACATTTATTAATTCATTGTTTTGTGCATTGCTTGCTAACCCTTCTTGAGGCACTGTGAGAGAAACATGAAAAAGCCCCATTTTCAAGGCCATTAGGGTCTTGAAAGGGAAGGCAGACACTAAAAAACTATAGGAGCCCTGGCTGGTGTGGCTCAGTGGGTTGAGTGCTGACCTGTGAACCAAAGGGTTGCCAGTTTGATTCCCAGAGTAGGGCCCATACCTGGGTTGCAGGCCAGGACCTCAGTAGGGGGCGTGTGAGAGGCAACCACACATTAATGTTTCTCTACCTGCCTCCCTCCCCACCTCTCTTTCTAAAAATAAATAAAATCTTTAAAAATTAAAAAAAAAGAACTACAGGAAATATTCTTAGTACTCAGCTGTGTGAGAGCAGTGGTGGTTCTAAAACGAGAATGACCAGGTAGAAGGGGCAATTTGATATTGTCAGTTGATTGTAAACATCCATTTTTATTTTTATGCCTTGTGTTGTGTTGCAAAGGCCTAGAAAGCAAAAGTCTAGTTTCCCCAGACTCAGGTTCTCACTGTAAAATAGGTTGCACCACATAGATGCATTTGCATGAGAACTGGAAAGCAGAAGAGGGGAGATGCCACATTCCTTACACAACTATTGATAAGCAAAGCTCAGAGTTGTGACTGTTGAGAGGCAGTTACAGCTCCTGAAACCAATCTCTCCGTCACCCGCACTGTTGGAGTCCTAGAACAGTTGTGGTGGCTGCAGCCTCTGGGTTGATGGCAGAGTCTTCTTTACACCTACGGTGGAGTGTTTTTGAACTTAGTAGTTCCAAAGTCACTCCTTGCTCCTTCTACTCAAGCCCTTCCAACAATTTTAGAAGCACTTAGTCCTTATATCAAGTCCCTTTCTTATTTATACATGTAAGATAGAATCTATTTCCTGGCCAAATGCCTGACACAGGAGCGGGGAGTGTTTATGGAGAGAAAGGTTGGTAGGGTGCGGGTAGTAAGGGAGTTATTTTGAGATGTCATTTGCATGATAGGCACTTTGTCTTTCTGTAATTGTGTGTTTATTTTCATTGGGGTAGGCAATAAATGGCTTTAATGAACAGGCTTGCTTCAAGTAAATAGCATCAACATTTTGGTTGTCTTTTTTTTTTCTTTCTGCCCTTATGTCTTGGGTTAAGTCACCAGTGTCTCTTAACTTCTCAGCTCAGTAATGGCAAGAATATCTGGCAAAGTGGATAAACTATCCTGCTGGCTTTTGGTTTTGTTCCTCTAATACTTAATTGGATGGAGTCTCACCCACCCCAGGTCAAAAATATGTGAGCCAATGGGACAGAAGTACTAAATTAAACTTACTTTGAAACAGAAACTAATCTTTAAGTTAAAAAGTATAATAGTGATTTGATACAAGATAAGCAACCAAAAAAATTCCAAGATCATAGATGAACTATGGTACTTTTGAAACAGGATATGTTTTTTTCCCCTAAAATAAAGAAATAGCTCTCTAATTTTTTTTTACCATATAGGTTGGCTGGTTTTTAATGAATAGTTACTTGGGTAACATAAGATATATAAGCATAAAGGATATTCTGTTTTTATGTGCAATACATTTGAAATCATTTCTATGAAATGTATTTTGTTTAATCAAACAAGTTAATAAGTGAATCAGCTACAGAATTTTTATTTGTTAGCCTACTGGACAAGCAGTGAGCCTGCTATACCTCTGGTTTTTAATAACTATTCATTGGTTAAAATGTCCTGTTTTAAAAAAAGAAGTTTGAGAGAGTATGTATAAAAACCCTCCCAAACAACCCCTTGTACTGTCTTCCTCGTCTCTATAGTTATGATATAGCAATCTTCCCTTACCTGGGGAAGTTATGACTCCCAGTGGATGCCTGAAACCATGGATTTTACTGAACCATGTATGATTATACTTATATAGATATCTGTATATATATATATATATATATATATAGGCATCAATAGATATCTCTATATATATGTATAGTGTATACATATTTATTTTTTCCTATACATACATATGTATGATAAAGTTTAATTTATAAATTTAGCACAGTAAGAGATAAACAAAATAACTAGCAATAAAATAAACCAATTATAACAATATACTATAATAAAAGTGATGCGAATGTCTTTGGAGCCGTAATTAAGTAAAATAAGGGTTACTTGAACACAGGCACCACCAAGACAGTCAGTCTGGTAACCAGATGGCTAACAGGCAGGGAGTGCGTACAATGCCGAGACACTGAACAAAGGGATGACTCATGTCCCAAGTGAGACAGAGAGGAACTGTGTGATATTTCATCATGCTCTTTAAAAGGGTGCACAATTGCTGGATTTTTCCATTTCATATTTCTGGACCGTGGATGACCATAGATAACTAAAACAGTGGAAAGTGAAAGTGGATAAGGAACACTACTGTAAAAACGCTACTGATAAAGTAATGCTACGGCTGGTCTATGAGATGTGGGTTCGGAGTAGAGATGCTGGTGAGGAAAGTTTCCAAGAAGAGAGCGGCACTTGAGTGGTGGAAGATGGTGGCCCTTTGCCTAGCCAATATGGGGGAGGGAGGGTATTCCAGGTATAGGGGTACAAGGGTCAGAAGCCTGGAGAATTGGGAGAGGAAGCCATTGGGAATCTGGAGAACTGCAAACTGGTCAGTGTGCCTAGAGCACAGGGGGCAGGCAGAGGAAAACCCAGAGGGGTCCTCACTCTCTCAAACCTGCAGAGTCAAGTCCACCTCACCATGGAGTTTGCATTGCAGGCAATGGGGACATTTTTATGGGTGTAAAGCCAGAAAGTGACATGATTGGTTTGAATTTTGTAAAGAACATTTTGGCTTCAGTTGTTAGGATGGAGAACAAGACTGGAGTCAGGAAGACACTTGGGAAATTCAGTGGGACATGTGCAATGATAGAAGCTTGACTCCAATAGCTGAATGGTAAAAGGTCAGTTACCAAGAATGCAGACTGGTCCCAGAGAAATTTAACTGAGAAGCAAATGGGTATAAGAGTGGGGGGGATTTAGCTACAGAAAGCTGTATCTACAGAAAAATGAACTTTTCATCTATGTATCTGTCAATCATCAGCCATCTATCTATCCACCCTATCTAATTTGTGAGAGTCCAATAAGCTTATTATTTAAATGGAAGAAATAAGGGAAAAAACCCCACTAGATATATAAAAAAGGCAAATTTATTTCTGTATTTTATGAGGTTTAAATAAATGATATACTATACCAAAATAAAGTCCAGATTTTCTTAATTATAGAAATTTAAATCCCAATATAGAAGAGGATATGGATCATGATGTTTATAATATTTTGATTGAAAGTGTGGTAGATAGAACAATGACCCCTCAAAGACGTCCATATTCTACTTCTTGAAGCCTGTTGAAATGTAAAAAAAAAGAAAGAAATAAACTCAGTACCTTTGAAGATCTAATCAGCTTTATCAATCCATTCATGAATCAGGCAGCACCCCATCTGTCACAGGTGGGCACAGGTAACCAGGTTCTTGGTGATCATGGACAAAGTATTGAACCGAACACGCAGAGTTTATAGCAGAAAGAGAGAGAGCGGAGTTACTAAGTGACAGTACACTCCACAGAACATGGGAGCAGGCCAGCTAGAAGCAGAGACTGACCTCAGGGGCTGCAGGATTCTATTCTTATAGGGTGGCTATTTCCTGCCTAGTTTTGGTGGGGTTTTATTGCACATGGACAAGTAGTTATATTACTTTAAAGGTATTGTACATGTGGTCTCCCATGATTTTCCTTGATTGGCCACCAGGGAGGAGGGGTTCCCACAATGCTAATTCATTATAATGATATTATAACGAAGCAGGGGTAATGTAGCATCTTCTGTGCAGGTGCATTCATGAGTCACCAGGATTCAGCACTTTTCTAGAAAGTGGGAAAAACTGGTCTTAGAACAGGGTCTCTGTCCTGTATGGATGTCCTTTATCTTAGCCCGGGGGCACCTCCAGAGTTTCCTCCTTCCTATCTCCTGCCTCACAGATATCTAGCATCTAGAAGGAAGATCTGAGAGGCTGTACAAAAGGAAAGGCTGAAGGATCCTACAAGAAGAAGGGTGGGGCAAAGGAGTTATTAACAAAGGAAAAGAAAGGGTTATTTTTAGACTAGGACGTATTTGGGGAGGGTGGGAAGGAACTGTGAGAATTTTTATCATGCAGATTGCCTCTTCCCTCTATGAGGGATGAATAGGGCCCCCATTACAGATTACCCTCTAGGTGTTGACGATAAAATTCTGCACTGGTGGATTAAAATTATATTCCTAGGAAATTAAATAAATAAATAAATAAATAAATATTTCCTGGAGAGGCTGAAACAGCAACTAGAAAAGGTATTTAATCTAGTGTTGGCCGGAATGCAAGGAATGGGCATTGCGATGACTTCTGAGTGAGGTTATAATTTTGAAAAAGCCTTAACATATACCCTCTGATTTAGCAAATCTAAGATCTGATTATTTAGAAGGGTCAGCAAGAAACCTCAGAGCCCTTCATTGTTATCTTGTTCCCGAAATGAAATGTCTATGGTGCTGTAAATGTTAATTATTAACCATGCTATATCCCTCTATGTAAAAGAAGTATGTTTCTCCATTTTAATTTTTGTCCAATCCCAGAGATATCCCCCGCTTTGCTCTCTCCAGCCCCCTTAACCACCAATGAATTTCACGTAACTCTCCTTACTTCTCCCCCTTGGACAGTTGACAATGAACATCTGCAACACACATAGATGGCAGGCAGGAGACAAGATAACAGGGAGGGTTTCTGTGGTCTCCTGATCTGGCATGGGGACCGTACCCTGAGGGGTCTGGAAAAGGAGATGACCCTGACCTTCCCAGGGTATCTTATCTTAGATGCAAAAGGACAATAGAGGCAGGCTTACTCACGGAAAAGACTGACCTTTGTCAAGGGAGTCTCAGGCCTAGGAAGTGACTACCTGCCATGACCCATTTTTAATTAGGAAGTCTTATGTTCAGACCAGTCTGTGTGGTTCCATTTGGTCTCTCACTTTGTAGGTGGGGCCCATTTGCTGGCCTTCCCTGAGCTTGTCGGGTTTAGCATGTGGCCCCTTTTATGTCCACAGATGGAAACCAGAAAACAGAGGGAAACATGGATATTCTCCATTACAGTTTTTTAAGTTTTTGTATTAGTTCTGAATCATAGACCTGGTGAAAGACAATTAATTGAAAACCAAGAAAGGCTACACAGAAGGCCATATACATGCAGACACAAGGAGTTAACAACAGTGACATATGAAGTATACTAAAATCAGCACAAAAAAAACTAATAATGAAAAGTGAGCAAAGCACAATAAGTTGGCAGTGCCAGAAGAAATCCTCCCCCAGAAAAAAGGTAAATTTGCGTTGCCAATGGGTGCAAATTAAAACACTGAGGTAACTTTATTTTCATCTGGACAAGGAGCAATGATTTATTAGACACCCAGTGTTGGTCAGAGAGCGGGAAACTGGCATTGCCATGAACTCTAGCTGAGGCGATAATTTAGTAAAACCTTTCTGAAAATCTATTTGGTAGTTATTACTTAAATGATTAATATACCCTCTGATTTAGCAATCTATTTCTAAGATTTTACTCCTTAGAAATATTAACTCAAGTGAACAAATATATACATATAAGAATGTTCCTAATAGCATTGTTTGCATAGAAAAAGTTGAAATGACCTAAAATGGGTATAATTAGGAGACTGAAAGACATCTGTTATATTCAAATAATGGACTACAACATTGCCTTTTCAAAGACTGAGGTAACTCAGCAATTGCACCTCTGGAAAAATATCCGAAGAACCTTGAAACACTAATTTAAAAGAATATATCCACCTCTATGGTTATTGCAACATTATTTATAATAGCCAAGGTTAAGAAGCAGCCCAAGTGCCCATCAGTAGATGGGTGGATTAAAAAGCTGTGGTGCATTCACATAAAGAAATATTACTCATTCAAAAAAAAAGAAAGAAAGAAAAAAGAAGGAAATCTTACCTTTTGCAACAGCATGGATGGACCTGGAGAATATTTTGCTAAGTGAAAGAAGCCAGTCAGGGAAAGACAAATACTGTATAATTTCATTTACATGTAAAATCTAATGAACAAAATAAACAGACTCAAGGCAAAATAGAAAGAGACTCATACATACAGAAAACAGACTAACAGCTATTACAGACAGGGGAGAGGGTTTAGGGGGCTGGGTAAAAAAGGTGAAAGGATTAAGCAAAAATAAAAAGCACCAAAACTCATGAACACAGACAACCAGAGTGAAAGGGGATGGGAGGAGGCAGAAGAGGGTGAAGGGGGGATAAATGGTGGTTGGGTGCTGAACACACAACACTATGTACAGATGATGTATGACAGAACTGTACACCTGAATTCTACATAATTTCACTAACCAATGTCACCCAATAAATTCAAGAAAAATTAAGTAAATTAAAAAAGGACTGAGGTAGATGAGAACAAATATTTATCATCTATTGGTAAGTGATAAAACCTAGTTGAAAGACAATATGTACATTTTGATTCTGTTACAAAAATATGTGTCTTATGTGCATTTGTATATTTACATGATATAAAGTTTTATATTCATGAATTACATACAGATGCAATTTGTATCCATACATACATAGCAAAAATGTACCAGAATTTACAAGCAAACTGTTAAGAGATGAAAGAATGTGACTGCAGAAGACTCTTACCTTCTGCTTTATTTATATCTCTAGCATTTGAATTTTTACAACACATGCCTCTTTATTCAGGAATAAAAATTTATAGAACTTGGAAGCTATATTTATGTTAGATGTTTAATGAATCTTATGTGACTCATAATTGGGTATGGGGGAGCACAGTCTTCACTTGGTAACAAATGACTGATCTGATTTCACGTGGGAGAAAGAATCTCCCTCGCTCCTAGTTTTGCAGGGTAGATGACCAAGTCCTTGCTGAAGGAGTAAATGACTAAGTAGAAACAAATTAATATGCTTTGGTAGCTGAAAAAGGAAGGGATTTATAAATCTCCCAGAGAAATCAACAATTATTTCTTTGATGTTGCTTGAGGAAAAAAGTGTTCAAATATTTCTGGCCCTTTCTTTCCCTCTTTTAATTCCTGAAGCTATCCAGTGTCCTGACATCAATTTAGAGCCCTCATATAATATAAGATGTAAACATAACTTATTAGGGAACTCAAGCACAATATTTCATATGGACTGAGAGTGAATTATTTCAGGAAGAAATTCCGGAGGAAATCATTTCTGGAGTCCAACATTCTGAATTATGTCGGCCAAGTAGCAACAACTAAATCAGGTAAGATTTTGAGAGGTATTGAAAGACCTCTCATTTTAAATGCGATTATGCTGAATTGCATAGCATTACTAAAAAAGTATATCTACTTCAACAGTTTAAAAATTATTTTGGCCATTAGCTACATTATGAAAGTGAGAGAGGTTTCATGTAACCAAATTCAGATGGACAAATGAAAGCCAGTGATTGATGTGTGCTTTCTATTTGAGAAGAGTCCAAGAAGATTAGACCCTACAGTTGAAGTTTCAGAACCACTGTCTATTTACATGTCCCTTAAGAGCCCCACCCACTGTTAGCAACTTTTTTTGGCCCCAGTTGGACAAGGCATAGATCCCTGGTCCATTCAGTCTCTTTCCAGGAGAGTGGAAAATGGATTCAGAGAGTCCCATCCTCCTCAACATCAGTCAGGAGCACTGGTGGGTTTATACTTTTTAATGTGGATGGAGAATAGAGAAAGTCTATTTAGAGGAAAGAAAGGAAAGGGTGTGGATGAAGAGAAGATATGTCAAAAGAAAAGGAGATAAGAGACAGTAAGTAAGGGCGTGCTTCCTGAGTTCTTGAATGACTCATAGTCCGAGTTCCTTCCTAGGTCCAGATTATATTTGTATAACCATTTCTGCCTTTTTCCTCGAGCTGTTTTGTTATGATTTCTACTACCTGCTGAGAAAGACTCCTAATCACCACTAGAGACAAAATAGAAGTGCTTTTTGTCCAGCATTTTTTAAATAAGTCTAGAAATCAAACTCCATCCATGTTGCTAGAGCCAGCCTGGGTCTGTGTCTCATTTCTGAGCTCTGAAGCTGAGTAAGTATGGAGTCTGCTGCTCCAGCCTTGGCTCATTCTGGTGATTCTACTCCAACACTTGCATTTCCACTGCAAGCAGGGAGACAATTGGCCGTATTGGGGGAAATCACACCATTTCACAAGTTCTACCTATTTTTTCCTTCATTCCTGAGCACAAACGTAAATACCACAGAAGATTGGAACTGAAAGGGGCCTTGGAAATCATCTGGTCTAATGCCTCATTGAATAGTTAAGCAAACAGAGATTCTAAGGGATGAAGAGGCTTACTCAACACTGCACAATAAATTAGTTGGAAAACCAGGAGCGGGACCTTCCCACATTAGACTCTTCCCTGTGTACCGCCAACTGAAGTGAGCAGTTCTGTTGGGCCACAGCCAGGGTGGAGAGTGCGGAACAGTGCTGTGGGGAAATAAAGATACACTTCATAAAAGCCAGCAAGTTGCATCATCTCTCATTTTCCTGGGAGGCAAGTTGGCTGCCTGGTTTCCTCTTGCAGGGCATTCAGCTGTGCTCCTAACAGCAAGCCTAGCACTCAACTTTTCACAGCCTTCATTTCCAGGGTCAGGACAGTAAATAGGAGGAAAGCTCTGAGCTTAATTGGAACTTTTTTTTTGAAAGTGGAATGGAAGGGTCACTTAAATGTCAAAATATTTTCCAGTAATCTGGGCAATTTACCTTTCCCTAAAGCGATTGCCAAGATTTTCAGCATGACATTTTCACTGTAGAAAGGCTCGCAGGGAATTAGAAGTCTCACCAGGCCAGGGCATGGTCCTTCGCAGTGATGCTGATAGGGAATTCCCACAGAGGGTTTGCAGCGTATTGTTTTTCTTTCTTTCAATTATATTTGGCCTTAAACCCGGTTTCCAGGCTATTTCATGAACCATACTTTTCCTATGTAGAAATTGCTGTCATTAAATCACCTCAGAGTCCAAATTTCAACGAATTACTGGAGCAAAGTTGTTAATCTTAAAGGAGTCCAATGAATATCCACTTAATAAAGTGAATGATCAACCTGACATCAAAGCCATATTCAGGGAAATGTTTTAATGGATGGTAACATATGCATCATTCGTTTTTTATTTTAATTAATTGTCACTGGCATAACTTGTAATTAATCATTCCCTATTTTGTCTATTGAAAAAGGACAATGAATTTAGTCGAACTCTACTATTTCAGGAGATGATTACTCAGGGCTATGCTATTCTGAGATACAAAGTTTATCCTGTTTGGTAAAATAAATTTTCATAGTCAAAGTAAATTTATAGTATATACAAAGTATCAGGGAGAACAGTTAAAATGCTCACCTCATTCTCTCATTGCCTTGTCAAAGTGACTCTATACAGTAGGTACTATTACCCACTATTACCGTCATGGTAAGTGGGTCCCGATAATACTAGTAAGACAAGAGGGACTCGGAGAGGTTGAAACACTTAAGACTATGCAGCTACTGTCTGGCTGAGCTGGAAAGTGAATCCAAACTCTTCTGATTCTCCAGCCCATGCTACACTCTCTGCCAAGAAGCATCAACAAGCATTCAATGGCAGCCTATTTATTCATTAATTAACTTTCTTATGAAACATTTATTGAATCTTTCTAATACGTGGACCAGACAGGCTCTGGCAGTACCAAGATGAGTAAGATCCAGACCCTACCCTGGGGAGGGGAAGTGGAAATGATTATACTTGAAAACCGATCATCACTAAACAATGTGACCACCTCTGTCACAGAGTGAATAATATTTTACTGATTTCTTCACCAAAGTCATGTTGTTGACCTTGCTTGAGTTGCTTTGTGTAATTCAAAAATAGTAGAATAAACTTAATATAATAGCTTTCAGTACTTCAGATTACACTATCTGAAGTGTAATCACTTCTACCTAATCACTCACTACCTATTTAGCGAGTAACCCAGCATTACTTTGATTTTACCTTTTTCCTTGTTGATTTCTGAACTAGAGATATTAGAAAGAATACATACAGTAAGCTAGGCTGACATTTCACCCAAAGGGTGGCGTAGCTTCAGAGGATGAGTCAAGAGACTTTTTGTCTCTTCCAGAAAACTGAAAAACCAAACCCTTGGTGCATTAGTATTGTACCATGTGCTGTTCTTGCAAGCATTGTTTTTTTTTTAATTCCTGAAAATATAACTTTGAAAGTAAATATTTCCTTCAGGTATGGTCCCCCCCCCCCAGAAATATTTGTTGAGCTCCTTTTAGAGTTATGTACTGCCAGAAGCATTGCTATAGGCAAAGGAAAAACATTTAAACATTTTTTGGAAGCCAGTCTGCTTTCTTTCTTTATAAGGAGTCATTTCACCATCTATAAATTGGAGTTAAAGGCTGCCCTACGTACTTAACAGGGTTGTAGATGAGATCAAATGAGATAACATGTACAAAATTATTTTGGTACATTTATCTGATAACTATTGTAGCTCTTGTAAAGTTATGTGCTCTAAAGTATATAGTTAATAAATTGCCATGTATGTGGGTATGGTTTAGGTGGACTAAAAGACTTTATTTTTGACAAATTCTAATTGATTAGACATCTCAATGATGAGAATGACTTCCACTATCACATTTGTGATATGGCTTCAGGTGTCAAACTCCCTCATTGTAGGACACACGTGCCTTTCTTTTCAAAACACATCCATTTTAATAAACTTTTACATAATACTTCTGATTCAATGGCACTAGAAAGCAGTTCCTGCATTGTGCTTTTGGTTCTTTTAGAACTCCAGTACATACCGAGTGACCACAAAAACCAGTTAAACTTTCAGCACAGTAAAATTAAAAGTCTAAAAGCTTTTTAAAGCCAGGAATTTTACTTTTCCCAAAGATGGCCCTTTGCCCGTGAGAATAACACTGGTCCTCAGTGTTGTCGTGGTCCAGCTCTGTCATACTGTACTTAACTTCTGCTACAGTTTGTTAGAGGAAGTGCCACGAATCAGATGATTAAATCTGAGCTTTGGCTACTGCGAACATTGCAAAGAGCCACATGAAAGGAGACAGGCTTGTGTTGACAGCACGTACAAGTGCAGCACAAATGTGCTGAAGGCATGGGTAACTAATGATCTTGGAGCGATCGGAGGGCTGAGCGGCCCTGGTCGAGCACTGGGCTGTATCTGCGGATGGAGCTGCCTGGTGTTAGTCAAAGTTGCCACTGGAGGCGTGGACGGCCTCTAGGAGCGTGCCCATATTTCTAATTCTAGTTACTGTTTCCAAAGGCTATAAAAGTAGAGTCGATTTTGTGCTGCCTGGAAAAGAAAGTATAGTACCCCAATGGGCCATTGGTATAAAATTATCACATAGAATGCATTTAAAAATGAGGGGAAAAATAGGTGGGAGAGAAAATCTATTCTTTTATTTCCAAATAAATGGAAGAGCCTAGCAGCGAAGTTTCACTGAGGTTAGAGTGCTTTTATATAGAGTTCTAAAAGATGCTTAGAATGTCCTGGATGAATTCTTTGAATCACAGCCACCACCCGTAAGAGTATGTAGGGGACAGGCCTTGATGGAAGGCCGGCAGAGGAACACTGAGAGCTCATTTAGGTTTGAGGAGCAACTCTAACCCTCACCCCGCAATGGTTAACTTTGCTTCCCAAACTTTGTTGTTGAGGTTTTCATTTCGCTATCATATTATATTCAAAGTGCAAAGATCTTTTCTTCTCAATGGTCTTAGATATATAATCTTGTGTTTTAATTTTGTGGGTTAAGTATATACTACCTTACCTCTCTGAGGGTTTCAATTATTATATATTCTAACTTTCTATTTGCTTACTGCATATATTTCTGTTTCTTCTGAATTATGTTTTACCTTTTGGGTATCTTCATTTCCTTCTTTTACTCTGAAAAATTTCCTCATACTACATGATCATTGTCTTCCACTTATATTTAAGAAGGAGTCAATAAAATGTTGGCTGGTAAGTAGGTATAAATGTAGAAGGCTTATCAGTGGATGGCTTTTTGCTCGGTCAGCTTGGCCAGTTTCCTATCAGAAAGATGGAAGCCTTTCTGCCAGCATCCTGGAGGAGGCTAAGAAAGCTTTCACCACTTACTTAATGCCCATATTTTTAATACAGTATGACAACTCTAAGTCCTGCCTAGGCGTTTGAGCTCAGAATCCTTCTGGTTCATGCTTTTTAGAGGGTGAACCTCTGTCCTCTGTTGGATTGGAAGAGACCTCTGGGTTCTATAGGTAGTTTTTATAGATTTTCAATCTATCCTGTCACTTTTATAGCCAATTGCACTCCAATTCTTAAGGATCAGGAATTTTTCTGTGGGTCAGCCTGTTTTCCTAAGGTCACTTTTCTCTGCTCTGTGTCATCAGTTGCCTCTTGTTCACCAGGCTTCTATTTTCTGTTGTCACCTTTCCTGTTCTCCTTGTGGGTTTATGCCCTTAAGACCGCCCCTACTGTCATATAGTGTGGCTTTGGGGGGAAATGATGAACATCATGTTCAAGGGGTCTTAGTGTTTTCTTTTTAATGTTGCTTTTAAAAATCTGGTTGTAAAAATAATGCATGTCATTGTAGACAATTTGTTAATGTAATTAAGTGGAATGCCAATAATCCAGAATCCTATCTCTGTGGGTAATTAACATTTTGGTTATTTCCTTGAAGTCATTTTTTCTTGAATGATTTTAGAAATTTTAAAATGGAAATTATTTAAGAAACTAGTTGACACCATTTTATAGTTATGATGTTGTACATTATTTCTTTTATTTTTTAATTCAACATTATAGGGATTTTTTTTAAGTTTTAAAAGACATTTGTAAATGTTATTTTTATAAGCTCCATTACACTGATTTCAGTATAACAGTTTATTTAGCAATGTGTCTATCACTGGGTATTTGGAATATTTTAGTTTTATTTTCTTGGAACAAATAATTTGGGGATGAAAATCTGTATATAAAGTCTTTTTTGTATTTTTAAATATTTTCAAAGACTAAATTTTAGGAAGCAAAATTAGTGAGTCAAAAGTATAAACATAATTATGGCTATGAACATATTAAGGCAAACATTATATTTTTTAGAATTTTTAAGAAATTAAATCAGCAGCGTAGTTACTTTTTCCAAGTACGTGGTGTTCTCTTGTCTCCAACCATGTCATGAGGGAGCCAAGGGCCACCACACAGTTTTGCCCGGTTTTGCCTCAATCCCAGTCCCCAGGACCAGAACCACTTCTGACAGTTGCAGGGCACTGAATCGAAGAATGAACAGAAGATCTCAACCCATAGGCCTCCACCTTCACTTTTCATACCCAGCTCTGACCTAGGACGCAGGTGCGTAGTTGTTCCAATTTCTTCATCCCGTGAATGCATAACTTATATAGCCTCATCTTGGGCATCTCTCAGGGCTCAGGTGTCTACACTGGCCAGGCCATGCAATCCATTTTTGGGAGGAAAAACCTGAGGACTCCTTGGTCAGGGAATGTCAAGATTGCAAGTCCTCTGAATGTGGTCTGAATGGGGGGCAGGGCATGAGCTCTAGGTGGGCACTTCTCCTGACCCTCGGACTCTGCCTTGTGGGGAAAGGCACAGCAGCAGTGGGGACAGAGTGCAGCACTCATGTCAGGGCACTAGGACCCAGCGTCTAAGGGCAGCGTTGCTTGCTGCCCACGCCTGACCTGGGCTCAGAAACAGTTCCTCAAAACATGGCGTGTGTTAGCAGGGGAGGAGGGCAGAGTGGGGGATAGCAGTGTGGGCAGGGTGGCAGGATTTTGGAGAAGAAAAAGGATAAAAGGTAGTCTCCTGTCCATTTTTTTCCAAAGAAGCAAAAATAGACTGACAATCTAAGTACTCCTTCATGTACTTCTGTATTTGAGTGAAAAATCAATTTCACCAAATATAGTACTGTGGTTTTATATATTGACTAATGACCACCCAAAGATGTTAAGTTACAATCTGTGGAATTTACAAATGATAACTTATGTAGGTTCAATTAAATGAAGCATTTTGAAATGAGAAGGTTACTCTGGATTATCTGGACAGTTTCTAAATTCAGTCTCCCTTATGAGAGACACAAAAAGAGATCATCCAGACACACACAGGAAAAGAGAGAGATAGGCTACACGGCAATGAACGCCTACAGCCACCGGGAGCTGGAGGTGACAAGGAAAGGATCTTCTGCTAGAGCCTCCAGAGAGAGTACGGTCCTGCTGACACCTTGACTTGAACTTCAGTCTCCAGAACTGTGAAGAAATAAATTTCTGTTGTTTTAAACCATGCTGTTTGTGATAATCTATATAGCAGCCCTGGACATGGGAAACTAATACCAGTATTATTTTATTACTATTAATCCTCATCCAGAGACATTTATATTTGCTTTTTTTTTTTTTGAGAGAGAGAGAAGTGGAGGAGGAAGGGAGCGGAAGAAACATCAGTGAGAGAGAAGCACCAATTGGTTGCCTTTCCACACACCCAGATGGGGGATCCACGCCAGGACCGGGGAACTTGCAACCCAGGCACGTGTCTGCCTGGGAATCAAACCTGCAACCTTTTGGCTACTGGATGATGCTCTGACCACTTAGCCACATCAGCCAGAACCCAATACCAGTATTACTAACTGAAAACTGTCATTATCACCTTCCTGTCGATCCCCAATGCATAGGTTTCAAGAAACAAAAAATGAAATTCTTAGATTGTGCTTTGTCTTGCCAAGGATTTTTGCAGAATACAAATTAACATTTTGACAACCTGGATTAGCTGTGATTTAGGGCTCAAACATGCCATCATTCCTGGGACTGTTGAATATTGCCAGGGATTAATCCCTTATTTCTACTCCCCTAAACTACACAATATATGGTAAGAACTAGAGTTTTCAAATTAGACCTTGGCTCAATTCTTAGCTCTACCATTTACTAGTTGTGTTATTTTGGACATGTTATCTAACCTCTTACCTTGTTATATGGAGATAAAGTTGTCCTGGTACCATCTTCAGAGACACCTCAAAGGAACCATGTGTCCTTCATAAATCTTTCTCTTGATCAAGTCTAAGCTTCACAGATGTATTACTTTAATGTAGTCCAGGACCTCATTAACTTTGGGTATGCAAAGATTATAATGTGAAGAATGTAAAATTTTAACATTTTGGATAATTTGGTTCATACTAAAATGTGAGTGGTTTAACACAGTACTTTTCTTAAACCAAATGGATAAATGTGTAAAGTAGACATTTATATATTATGGCTAATGAGAGTAATTTTTTAGTCAGAATAACAATTTACGTGTAAGTTTAAAGAATAATCTGTTGATAAATCAGCACTTTTATATCAGTATTTCTATCTCATCAAGCAGAAAGAAAACATGGGGTTGCAGTTAAAAAATAATGAAAAAAATAGGATTCAACCTCATGTTATAATTGTAGCCTAGAAAGGTTTATACTTTGAACAAGGCTTGTTTCCCTTTTGGTGGGAGAGAAATCAATTGAAAACCACAAGGGATAAACAGGCCCCGTTATAAATCTTAAATAGTGGAGTTGTGAACAGTGGAGTTTCCATGAGCGGAGGCAGACCACCCCTGACTTATCGGACTGGACTGAAGCCAACACACACGGCTGCTTTTCTTGACTTTGCAGAACCAGCTCGGCTGAGGAACGAGCCTTACTTTGTGTTTCTTATGGGGAACGTGCTCTTTTTGACTTAGTTTGAAATTAAATATTTTATCACCAAATATTTTTGAATGCCCACTTTTAAATTTCAACTTTTAAAAAGCATTTTTCCCTCGGTAGGTGGTAGGGTTGGGTTGGAAAATGATGTTAGTGTGAATGGCTGTTACTGCTGCAGCAGAGCCAAGAGGGATGGGTACTCTGATGTGCGCCAGAAGAGCTGCTGGTGGCGGACATCACAGCTGGTTTCCATTGTTTCTTTGTTGTTCTGTGAGAGAGGGAGGTTGATAAACAGGTAGGTTCCAAAATGGACAGCAATGAGGTGTTGGAACTCGGCAGTCAAGAGGTGGAAGACCATCCGATTAAAACCCAAGGACATTTGACTGGTGCAATGGGACAGGAACAAGGTTAGTGGTGTTCTGCCAAATGGGTACAACCCAGCTCTCTGGAAAAAGAAGGATCTGGATTTGCAGTGTTTGCTGATGTCTGTGAAGGAAACACTCCCAAGGTGGCTGATTTTAAGCTACAGGGTAATGTGAAGTGGATCACAAAATTTCTGACAAATTCCACATTTGGCTCTGACAAGCCGGTACAAGCCAGATTCAGCACATTAGTGGCAGGCTAGAGGCTGAAATGTGCTTATTTGTTTTTGTTTTAGTTTTGCCTGGTGTAATCCTCCACTGTAAATGGAAGTGCTTTAGGTCTGAAATAGAGCCTAATGGCACCAGGTCTTGGAAGCAAGTGGACACTGGGGGTTCAGGAAACTGTGTGGAATCGTTGGTCAGCCGTTGACTTCACAAATGAATTGTAGGAAGTAACAATTGGAGCATATACTGGTGGGTGCCAGGCTGTTGTGAGTTTTACAGATCGTGGGAATGGCTCCAATGACCAGCCAGGATGCCATCATGACCAGTGACAGAATATATGATGTTCTATCTTTGCAGAACAGGATACCAGCTTTTTTTCTTTCTTTTGTAACCCAGGGCCCTCATATACACTCTACCATATTAAGTATTTGTTCAGTGGTGACATCAGGCCACCTTGATTAGCTGCTGTTTTTCCGCATCTGGATGCACTCGCAGTGAGGACCGTCCCTGCTTCTCACACTATGTCCGTTTCTGTGGCACTCTGTCAATAAATGCTGAAGTGGGACTGCCAGCAGCCACTACAATTCTCAGGGTTTCTCGGCTGTCTCAAGTGGCAGAGACAGGTCTTAACACACCTTCGAGGTGCCCCAGGCTCCATGGGGAGACGCCTGAGTGCCCTGCACTCATTGAGCACATGTTTCCTCACGCTGTCATCCGCTGCAGCAAGACCCATTTGCTAAAGGAACAAGGAAGGGCAGGGGTCCTCAGAGCCAGGGTCCTCTGGGGTAGGATGTCATCCACTTTTATGCTGAACGCAAACCAAAGAACAACCCCATCAGAAAGCACCAGGGTGTTTGAACAACCCTCTAGACGAGGGGCTGGCAAACCCTGGTCTACAGTCAGATCCATCCCGCCTCTGTATTTTTGTAAAGTTTTGTCATAACAGGGTCTTGCCCATATATGTGTGTATTATCTATGGGGGTGAGTCTCTACAGCTTTTGACAGAGGCCATATAACCTGCAAAGCCAATAAATAACCTTTCTTGTCTGTTCCTTTACAGAACTGTTCCAGGGTCCCTACCCTTTCTCTCCTCCACTGCCCCACAAATTCACTGCCCTGATTTATTTCCTTCCATCTTGGCAACCAAGTGATGTGATAGAGGTATCAGTAACGCCCTTGTGATAATCATGTTGAAATATACAGATGCATCAAAGCAACACATTGTACACCTTAAATTTACACAGTGTTAGATGTCAGTTATATTTCAAAGAATCAGTGGGACCTCATAGGATGTGTGGGATAGTATGCTATGCCTGTTTCCTGGGTTTTATTTCCGTTTTAGTGCCTTCCATTTTGCTAATCAAACAGAATAATTCAATAAATGATGAATGATGGTGAATAGTAAGTATGGAATCCTTCCTGTCTTTAAATTCTCTTTTTAAAAGTATGAGAACTCCAGTAGAGGAAAACAAAAAGACATTTTGAAAGAACTTTGTTAGTCCAGCTTTGTAAGAACTCATTTTTCTTCTTTTTGAAATTTTTCCCTTTCCCAGAAGTTGGAGAATAAACCAGGCACCTCCGACAAAAAAAGAACAAGTCCCCCTTCCCTCTTTTTCTGGATGATTTTTATCAGCAACAGTCACCAGGTGTGTTCTCGATAAGAGGTATGGACACTGGCTACCTAGTCCCATGATTTATAAGGGACAAAAGTCTTCCCACAAGCTTAGCCAAAAGACAAAAGTATCCTTTTTGGATGCATGACACTGTCTAAACATGTGGATCAGGGTGGGGCAATTGCCTAAAATGACTGTATTAATTTTCTAGGACTATTGAGATAAAATTCCACTACCTGAGTGTCTTAAAACAACAGAAATGTCTCCTCTCATGGTTCTGAAGGCTGAGAGTCCAAGACGGAGGTGTCAGCAGGAAGCTGCCCCGGGGTGGGGGGCTCCTCTCCCAGCTCTGGCAGTGGCAGGGGCGCTTGGCTCCTGAAGGCAGGACTTTGGTCTCTGCCTCAGTCTCCACACGGCAAATGCCCCTCTGTGCCTGTGTCCAGACCTCTTCCTTCCTGTAAGAGCCCCAGTCACCGCGGGTTAAGGGTCCCCCCTAATGACTTCATCTTGATCTGATTACATCTGCAAAGACCCTATTTCCAACTCAGGTCATCTCCACAGATATCAGAAGGGTTAGGACCTCAGCCTATCTTTTGTCTGGGGGGCACAATTCAAACATTTACAGTGACCAAATAGTTATAAACCACCCCTGGACACAAAACAGTGATATGAGCCAATCAGATTCTCGATCTTGGGAATCTGAAATCAAAGCAGCACAGGAAGTTTTTTTTTGAAAGGATGTCCTGCATCAGGACTGGGACTAGCCAAAGCCATGTGTGAATTGACAGTATAAGGAAGCATAGAACATCTAAGTGGGTGGGGAGTGAAAAGGGAGATGCTGTGCACAGAGAAGCAGGGATGCAGAGGGACAAGAGGAAAGACAAAGAACAGTTTGCAGCGCAGCTTCAGTTCTCCAACTGAGCATCCTCAAGCTCTTCTCCCCCCAGATGAGATAACCCAAGTGGCTTTTGCTGTCTGGAAACAAAAGAACCAAATGCTAACACTTGTTCTTGGTCCACAGGATTCAGGCAGGGAGGCTCCCCGGCTGGGAGGCAAGGTGAGGGACAGGGACAAAGGAGCAGGATTAAGCAAGGACCAAAAGCTGCCAGTTTGGTCATTCCCTGCTTTGTTCGAGCCTCGCTGCTGATCTCTGTTTTCTGCCATGGGTTCTTCTAGGCAGCATTTGTTGGTGAAATCACACTGACCTTCAAATCCAGCTAGAACAAAGGATGAGGAAAAGCTCTTATTGCTATTGCCTATTTTTATTAAGTCATGCATCTCTCATTCCCCTGGGCTCAGCCAGATGAATAGAAAGATAAGCAAAGTACACTCAGGCACACACACTCACACACATGCACGTGCACACTCTGATTTCTTACTTCTCAAATTCACTCTCCAGTTCTCACAAAAATTTGCCAAACATATTTTTTTTACAATAGGAATTGTTTGCTATGTCAATAAAAGACAAAGAGTTGGGAAAACCTAATATTACAGATCCTAATACACATGCTGACCCTTTCTCCATAGCATAGGGGGCAAACACAAGGCCTGAAGGGCCGAATCTGGCCCTCCACCTTGTTTTATCCAGCCCGGCACCTTGTTTCTACCTATGATATAAAGAAGTGATAGCACCAAGCTCTTGCTTAACTGTTAAGGACTAGTTATATTTACACAGTCCTAAAATCACACTGGGCCTTTGAAGGCAACCTCAAGGCTGATGTGGCCCCCAGTGAACGTGAGTTTGACACTGCTGCACGGGAAGCATTGTCTCGGGTGTCCTCTGGACTTGTTCTTGAGGGGAGAGCCCAGCTGCAGACTGTAGGTCTCCTATTCCTCAGTCTGGAGACTGGTGTCATTTTCTCCTAAAGAATCGCAATATTTTCATCATTCTTGCATGCAGTCCTCTTGGGAGCAGCCCTTTTGTGCACTCATAAATGTGGCAAACTGAGTCGAATGCAGCCTCAGGTTTTCTCCCTGATCAATAGAATCAATCACGTGTTTTTTCAGCTTTCCAAGAAGGATACTTTAGTATTCTGGTCAATTAAAATTTCCTTTAAAAACTTCCAGAAATTCTAAGATAAAGTTCTCTAGAAATAATTTTAGTCCTTTTTAATGCATTTGCTTCAGGCACTTTTAAACCTAGAAAGGAAACATCTTTTTACTCTTGAACGCCTTTGTTACAGAACAAAACCTGGCGTTAGCAGGGCCAAACACTGAACACTGAGAACTGCAGTGGAGAAATATTGGCTGTTTTATTGACGGACGGTGCCACCCAGGAGAACAGAAAGCTGATGCTCAAAAGCTGAGCTCCCCCATGGCAAGTAGGTTAGAGATTATATAGGGGAAAATCTGACCACTCCGTGGGTTTGGAGTTTTGGGAGCTGATTGGTCAGAGGTGAGGTGAGGGTGGTGTATCATTTCTTCTGGTCTGGAGGACAGCTCTGAGGTCTGCTTCTTGGTGTCCCTCTGATTTTATGCAAAAGTAGTCAGGGGTCATTTCCCCTTAGGACTCAGAAACTGAAAGATAACTTAGGTCAAGAAGTTATTCTTCACCTGCCAGAGGTCTGGGCCTGTGACCACCGGTCATGTCCAGGCTCCTGCCTTCTGCTGCCTTGGCGGTGGCTAATCATCCAGGGAAAGGCTAGGTCTCACTTTAAATACATAGCAGAGATGATGTTTAGAGTCAGGCTTTAAAACTGAATTTAATAGAAGTCATAAGGACCCTTATTTCACTTTCGGGAGGGAAATTTTCATCCTTGCTTTTGTTTGGGACTTTGGTTTTGAGCTGTAGAGCGAAGTTGAAGTCTAAAGTGATTTTGTTACTTTTGACTTCGCCAACCAATGTCTAGCCAAGTGCCTTTACCCCCTGATGTTTAGCAGTAACTACTTCAGGTGTAAGGATGTTGTATTTCATCGAGGAGTCTTTTACCAATTGACAGTTTCATTTATGTGAACCTTGACATACTAGCGTGGTGGTAAAAGCTGTACAATCGTGTTATCTGTTGGCATCTGAGAATGATGTATGAACATTGTCAGGTGGAAGATATGTCTCCTGGGAAAAGCTATATTGTATGGTTACCTGGCACATTTAAATCAGTAATTTGTTTTAGCTCAAGGAAAATCATTTCTCTCTTTGATAAAACCAATTTGTGTTATGGAAATTCTGCGTAACATACTGTGAGGAGTTCTTTGATATTCTTAAAAGTTTACTTCACTTAGATATGAATTAAAATTTAATTAGATAAAAATTAAATAGAAAAAATTTAATTTTTCATATATATAAAAAATCAAATCAGATAGCACATTAATCAAAAAATAACTATTGCCCTGGCTGGTGTAGCTCAGTAAATTGAGCACAGGCCTTCAAAGCAAAGGGTCACAGGTTCGATTCCCAGTCAGGGCACGTGCCTGGGTTGCAGGCCAGGTCCCCAGTAGGGGACATATGAGAGGCAACCTTACATTGATGTTTCTCTCCCACTCTTTCTTCTTCCCATCCCCTCTCTCTAAATATATATATATGTGTGTGTATATATATATATATATACACACATATATAATATTTCTATATATAATATATTATATATAGTAATATATATACACATATATATACAAAATCAACAACTATCTTTCCTTTAGGATATTTAGTATATTCTTTATAAATACAGATTTTGATATATTTCTCTTTTATCATTTAACTTTGTCATATTAAAGGAAAAAATATATGGCAATATAAAGCCCACACTTTTCTTTTACTGTTTCCTGTGAAAGACGAAAAAATGAAGAGTGGCTTCCGATAACCCCCTCTAAAGGAAACCACCCTAGTTTGTTTGTTTTTTGCACAAATTTGCGGTTGTTACATTAACAGGGAAGAGATAATTGCTACCTAATTAGATTTGCTCTCTTGGCTGCCACTACCAATTTATTTTGTTTTATATTTTTGCAAGTTATGACAAAACATATCCAGTACTTGCTTTTGAAAGATGCAGCTTGGATAACAAATTAAGTTCTAAACCAAATACTTTTCTCATTGTAAGTCTCACAGCCTGTAAGGTTTCTTTGTTGTTTTTCTTTTACTTTGATTTAATCTCTATTTAAAAAGCAGGCGAGTCCACATTCTGGCGGCAGACTACCTGGATCGAGTCTTGGCTCTGTCACTTAATAGCTTTATGACCAAAGGCTGGGTACATAATGTCTCTCTAACTCAGTGTCCTCATGTGTAAATTGAGATAATAATGTTATCTTTCCCATGGGGTTAGGGTAGTGAGGGACGAAAGTTGCCCGAGGAATAGACAACCTGTTCCACACAGCAAACGTTTGCTAAGGCACACTTAATTGGTAAACTTACTTGTCATCTGCTTTCCACAGGGCCTCCGTGTGGCACTACATGGACTATAATGTGAGTGACACCTTATGGCACATGATATTGTCTTCTATAAGAATGATGCCTCCTGCGTCCATTGAATACTTACCAAAGCAAACCATCAAGTATTTTGCAGGTCTTCTAAGCTATACTAAGGAGATGAAGTTCTTTGCTGCATTTTAGAAAAGAAGAGAAAAAAATTCTTCCACAGAAGAAGAGAACAAATGAAATATCTATAGAGATGTGACCAAATTGGACCAAGCGATGTAATCAGTTTGATATTCTGTACTTCACCTAAAACAGGCAGATTATTTGGGGGAGACTTCAGAGACCTGTGCGTGCTGCTCAGGCATGTACAATTGCTGCTAGGGAATTGGTATCGCCGAATGCTTTTGGTTTTATTGTCACTGTGATGTTTCCGGTGGGTGTTCCCCAATCGCTGTCGCTTTCAGAAGTGTCATTTACAGGGTAAGAGGGTAAGATATTGTTTCTTATTCTGTATTTAAGACTTGGAATATGTGATCCAGAGTCATGAAGCCCCTCATTGGATTAGCATTTCAGAGCTCA
The DNA here is from genome assembly GCF_021234435.1 of Artibeus jamaicensis. Taxonomy (NCBI): domain Eukaryota; kingdom Metazoa; phylum Chordata; class Mammalia; order Chiroptera; family Phyllostomidae; genus Artibeus; species Artibeus jamaicensis. The sequence goes on along the minus strand of NW_026521823.1, from coordinate 21,666,651 downwards.
CCCTTGGACATTAATACTCAGGAGACATTGATATTCAGTTGGGCTGAATTCAAAAGAACATTTTAAACTTTAAGGTATGGAAATCTGTGCTTATTTTTCTGTTTCAAAACAATAACCACCTGCTGCCTTGCCAGAGTTTTGTTTCTTCCAGTCGAAATAATGTAGCTCTTAAAAATTCATTTTCTCTGCGGAGAAGCAGAACATTAGGAGTAAATGTTTTTTTCTGTTTCTCTAGTTTTTGTCTGTTCCCCAAGTTGATCACCAAACCCTGGGGGGTAACAAAATTTAATTCAATCACCATAAATATAGCATGAAGCACATTGAAGAATTTTCTACTTTATAATCCAATCACATCCTCATTTTCTAACCCAAATGAGACTGTTGCCAACACCACAGAGAAGGCATCTGAAGTTTTCTTTTTATAACTTCACATTGATAACAACTACTTGCAAAAATAGACCATTCAAAAGATGAAGCGCTTCTTCATATATCCTTAATGAATTGTGGAATTAACTATGTGCCAATGTTTGGGCTTTAATTAACACCTCAGGATTCCACATAGAGATCTATATGTAAATGGCGACCTGAAATTTGGAAAGTATTTTTGAAACCCTTACACAATACTTCTACTTAAGTCCTAACACCTCATCCTAATTATATTAGTTCTAGGAACTTTTGTAGCCCTGTATCCTAGTTCCTGCTACTCCTTTATCTGTGCAATCTTCTTACTTCCTGCCTTTCTAGTCGCCTTAGTCTTCATCCGTTTGCCATGGTATCATGGACTGACCGTGACCTATCCCCCAGATTCTGAATTTTCTGCCTATATTTGACCATGTTGTCTTCCATTTCAGTAACGCTTTTCTATACACAATTATACAATCCCCTTGACTTTCCATCATATTTGCCTCTCACGTATGTACTTAGGTGTTTGGTTTTGCTCTACAACCTGAATTTTCTACACCTCCTGCTCTCTGATGAAAGAAAGTTGCATCATTCTGTGGCCTCCTTCCATGCCCCGTGTCCATCCACCCTGCCTCAAGCTACCAGAGTAACCATCTCAAAGGGCTGTCACACAGCTCTGGTCAGCTTCTGCGGCTCACATGCAGAGCCTGACGGGTTGTTATTGTCTTTGCTCTTGATGATTTGCCACATGATCTTTGCACTCCAGAGAAACAGTTTCCAAATACACTCCATGGTTTTCATATAAATAAATAAACAAATAAATAAATATTCCCAATCTGGTTTTTAAAATTATTTTTCTTCCCTTAGCTGTCTAACTCACCTGTCAAGACTTAATTCAAATGTTGCCTCTTTCAGGAAGGCCCCTCAGAGCCCCCCAAGTGGAAGTGCCCCCTTCCCCATTTCCATGCCCACATTTACATAACACTCTGCATTCTTTTCAGGATGTGCCTCACGTTTGGTATTTATTACCCATGTTTGCGTGTAGTTTCCTTGGGTTTACCAAGTTATATATCATGTGAGTGTAGAGATATTGTCTTGATATCTTCTTATTTCCTCAGTGCTTAGCATACCATCTTTTTTTCCTCCAGCTTAATTGGTGCATACTTTAGATACAATAAGATCCATTTTTAAAGTTTGCTAGTTATGTCCAGTTTTCACTTCATAATCAAGGTACAGAGTATTTCTAATACTGTAAAAAGTTTCCTTGTGCATCTATGAAGTCTGCCCTTTTCTGTTAATCTCTAGCCTTCAGTAATTATATATCTTTCTGGAACTATAGTTTTGCCTTTCCCAGAATTTACATGAATACAATCATATATAGTTTTTTGTGTATAATTGCTTTCACTTTACATAATATTTCATGTCTTAATTTCATGCATGAATGTTCTATTTTATTGCTGAGTATGAATATTTCCATTTTGTTTATCTGTTCACAAAATGATGGACATTTTGGTTGTTCCCAGCTTTGGGGAATTGCAAATAAAGCTCCTGTGAACATTCGTGTACAAGTTTACTAGGGGCATGTGCATTCATTTCTATTGGGTAAACACCTGGGCATGGAAGAGCTAAATCACGTGATAGGGTTTTTAAAAAATATTTTATTTATTTATTTTTCGAGAGGGGAAGGGAAGGAGAAAGAGTGAGAGAGAAATATCATTATGGTTGTGTAGGGAAGTGAGTTTGTGTTTAGTACTTTAGCAAACTTTAAGGACATGTTAAGAAGTTGTAGAGAAAGTTTTGTAGCATATGAGGTCTCTAGGGGCAGAAGAAAGTGCTATTTAACATCTATACTCAGAAAAAGGCACTGAGTGGGAGCAGACAGCTGAGGGCAGTCCGTGGAATGAGCCAGTCTCCCTTGCTCCATGCCTGGACCTGAGCCATTTTTAGGAACCGGAACTCGTTGACTAGGTGGTGGCTTCATTCCTAGGATGAAGGCCACAGCAACTCTATTGCATATTGTAATGATTTCCCGGTCCCTCCCCTGAAGGAGCTGCGCCCGTTACTCAGATGACTGCACAGTGGGGAGAGGGAAATGCTGACATTTCAAGGACTATTGGACACAGGTAGGAGTTGAATTTGATGCTTGGGGGGAGCCAAAGCATCATCATGATGCCCCTGGTAGCATGGCGGTTTATGAAGGTCAGATAACCAATGGGGTTCTGATGAAAATCCAGTGTCCAGCAGGCCTTCTGGCTCTACTGATCTACTAGGTGGTCATTTCCTAAATGTATAACTGTTCTGGAAATATGTGATGGTTCGAATGATCCTTTCAGTGGGTACTTGGCTTGTTAGGTAATAGACAATATGGTGAGGAAGGCCAAATAGACACCTGTGAAACTGACCCCACCCATGCTGGCCCACACATTCTATGGAAAGGGTATAATAAAGCATGGCAGTTAGTGGAGCAGTTTGGGTCCCTTATTATTTCTTTATCTCTTTTTACTTTTCCAGCCTGGCCTCTTCAGTTACTGATAGATTCTAGAGAATATCTGTGGGTCACTGCAGGCTCACACACACAGAAGCCCTGTTTGCAGCTGTGGTGCCAGATGTTTCATTGTCGCTAGGGGAGATGTAAAAGGGGACCCCAAAAACTGGAATTATCTTCTAGAGAGTGGGTCCCTTGTAGTACAGGCTTCCCCCACTAGGCGAGTGTTCCGGGAGCCCATGTGTCAGTGTACCAGCTGGCCTTGTCGTGAGAGGTTGTCTTTGGCTCCCGTGAATTTTTCTGAAGACTCATGCAACATGTTTGCCTGTTTTATGACGGGTGACTTACGAGTGCACCGGTCCATCCACACTGAGGGCTCAGCAGTTTTTGACCACAAATGGTGTGAGCCCCATTGCCCTACCCTCCCTGTTCATCAAATCTTTCCCTAAGCGACTTTTTTTGTTTCCCTGGGTGAAAAAAGTTCTCAAAGGGAAACATTTTACTGATGTGGAGAAATGAAGCAAAAAAAGACAGAGGCACTAAAAGGCATCCAAATCAAGGCATTCAAAAGCTGTTTTGAGCAGTAAAAAAAACGTCTTGATAGGTGCATGGCATCAAATGGAGGGTACTTTGAAGGTGACTGAAATTTAAACATGTAAGAATAAATACAAATTTTTTAATAAATACATTCTATTTTGGGGGGCCCCCTTGTATATAAAGCCTCAGTCACATGATACTGGGCTACTAATTTGACACGTACATTTTTATTCTGATAAGATGATTAGAAATAGTTCTTGTTTTCATAGAACAGACAACAATATTTATTAATAGGTTTGCCTTACCTAAACCTATGTTAAATCCTCCTCCTCACATAATAGAGACTAGAGGCCTGCAGAATATCACATTCAGCCGTGATATTAATGACATTATGCTTGTTGGGCAAGATACACAAGAAGTAGGGGATGTACTAGCAGCTCTGGTTCCCAACACCGTAATCTCACCAGGTCTTCCCCTCCTTTCTTAATGCAAATCCATTAATTTGTCTACTCACAAATCTTGAGCTATTGATTATACTTTCCTTGTCTTATAAATTTAATATCTCCCTCTCAAATAAATCTTTCTTATCAATTTTGGAAGCTCTCCATTAAAACTAACCCTGGCAATCCTTCCTTAACCCAAATTATACTTACACTCTCTGTCCCACCCCATGACCATTTTTTTCCCTGTTTAGTTTTGATTCCCATCATGTAATAAAAAAGAAGCTCTTCCCAAGGTCAAGAATGACCTCCATGTTGCTAAATCTGGATTTTTTATAGTCAATCTGAGTTGGCTTCTCAACAGCATTTGATATTATAGCCTAACTTTGCAATCCCCTTGAGCTTCAGATTTATATAACTATTTGCCTATTAATATTTTATTTGGATGATTAAAAGTGACCTAAACTCAATTTATTTACATCCAAAATCATGCTCTGTCTTCCAAGTCTAGCCTTTCCCTCCCGTGGTCCCCATCTCAGTCACTCCAGGAACCCAAGGATTAGTTTGGCATTCCCCTCTGTCCTGTCCTCAATAGTCACGTACCACAAGGAAGGTCCTTTTTCCTTCCAAATGCTTGTCAAGCATGTCCTTTCCTTCTCTGCTGCTTCCGCTCTTGTCCAAGCTCCCTTATCTCCCACCTAGATTATTATAATAGTTTCCTAACAGACCCTCCCTTTTCAGCTATACTCTCCCAGTCTTTACCATGAGAGTCATTTTTATTTTCTCCAAACAGAAACCTGCTCATCGCACCTCCTATCTGACACTTCAGTAAAGACCCTAAGTATTGGATGTGGCTGAGCCTGCCCTGCACTGTCTGTCCTCACTGTTTTCACATCCCACCTAGTCTTCCACGGCTCCCTCCCCCCATGCCCTTCACGTAGGTAACGCCGTTTCATCACCGGTTCTGCGGGAAATGCTTCTCAGTCACATCTCCCTATTAAATGCTCTCAATACTTGCCAACTTCACTCTATTTATTTACAAAAAATTTAACTAGAAATTACTTTGTGCCAAACACTATTATCAGCACATCAAATATCAACCCAACTAATATTCCTCACAATCCTATGAAAGAAATACTTTAAGATTATCCATTTTACATGCCAGCAAAGTGAGGACAGGGAGGTTAGGTAACTTACTCAGAGTCACACAGCTAGTGTGTGGCAGAAGGGATTGATCCTGGGCACCGGACTCCAGAGTCCACCCTTCTGAGGACCTCAGTTAGGCTGCCTCTGTCCCTTAGTGACATTTTTTATTCCCCTGTGTGATTGCGCATGTCTTTTTCCCCACTGTAAGGAAAACCAGCTGTTTTACTAATAGCTGTGGTACATAATATAACTAGTAATGAAGAATGCAAGCAACTGAATAAATGAAACATCAAACATTAATATCTTATTGCATTTTGGATGTTAACGTCCTCTCTTATGTGTGCTGTGCTTTGGAGTTTCATGTGGCTAAATTAAATTATTTTTACAAAATTCTAAATGAGCATTGGCAGAAGTATTTGAAATAGGTAATGAAGATTTTCATGGCCTGAACTTAATAAATTGAGGGCCTAAAGTAGAGTGACCGACACTTCAGAAATGTTATGGGAAGTATTCATTTTTCATTCAGGTTGAAAGTTTCACGAACCAGAAAGTTTCAGGATGTTTTATTTCCTTTCCTCCAATTATGAATTCAGACTCTTCCTAAGTGCAAGCCAAGGGATAGGAAAAGCAGGTAGCATTTTTCTGACTATGAAATAGCACATGTTCATTACATAGAATTTTAGAAATGTAGAAAATGATTAAGAGAAAAATAAGAATCAATTGCTGCTAAGTCCACCAAGAAAATAAAAGCCAGAATTAACATTTTAGTGTATAAATTCTTTAATACCTGAATGCATCTATGGATTTACACATACATACATGCTAAATACAAAGGAGTGTATATACATATGTATATGCTTACACGTGTGTATACTTCCAAAATTAGCCTGTTACTATAAATGAGGGCTTGTTTAACTCAACCTTATAAAAGTATGTCTCACTATTATTAAGCATTTTTCAAAAACATGGAATTTAATCTCTATAGAATATTCATTGCATGGATAAGCCACATTTTAACATTTTTTTCTTGTTTTCAGTATTTTCCTTCAAATAATAATTTAATGTGTTCTTATGTATAACTCTCTATCCATGTCTCTGAAATTTCCTTTATGATAGAGTCCCAAAAGTGAAGAGACTGAATCTTAAATGTTCTCACCACGAAAAAGAAATGATAATTACATGATGTAATGGAGGTATTGGCTAATGCCATGCTAGTCATTGTATTGCAATATATGTGTTATGAAATTAACACATTGTACCCTTGAAACTTACACAAGTTACATGTCAATTATATCTCAGTAAAAAAAAAAAGAGTGGCCCTGGCTGGTGTAGCTCAGTGGATTGAGCGCGGGCCTGCGAACCACACGATCGCGGTTCGATTCCCAGTCAGGGCACATGCCTGGGTTGCAGGCCGGTTCCCTGCAGGCCAGTTCCCAGCAGGGGACGCACAAAAGGCAACCATACATTGATGTTTCTCTCCCTCTCTCCTTCCCCCACTTCCCCTCTAAAGATAAATAAATAATAAAATATTAAAAAAAAAAAAAGAGTGAACTTGTTCAATTTCTAGTGTGGTATTGTTGATTGTCTTCTAGAAAGGTGGAAGGTAGCTAAACAAGAGTGTACACAGGGCTACCTATTCTATTATTTCTTCAGCAGCTTGAAATGTTACTCTGGAAACAAGCCTTTGATGATAAATGCTTAGAAAACACGGTGTCACTGAGTGTTTGAGCAATGATCATCCTCATACTTTGCTAATATGTGTGAAAATTGCCACACAGTCTGTGGAGGAAAATTTCTGCTAAAATTAAAAATCATCTATCTTTTGATAGCAATTGAATTAATTTCTAGGAATTATCTCTCTGGATATACTCACGCTTGTTCTCAAAGTTGTGTGTACAGATGTATTTATGACCATTTTCTTTATCGTAGCAAAATGATGCGAACAGCCCATTCAGCCACCTAACAGGAGGCTGGCTATGTAAATGCGGTGCAGCCAATGAGAGGGGACTGGACCAGTTAGAGTGCTTCCTTTTGAAAAGAACAGAAATTTCACTCACAGTGGCTTATGCTATAAGAAAATACACTGATAACTTGAAAGTCCAGAGGTAGCTGGACACCAGGGTGGCCTTAATCCCAGGCTGCTACCACACCCGGTGACCTAGTTTCTGTGCCCTGCTTTCTGCAGTATCTGATATGACACAGGGCTGGGCCCACTCGTGACTGTCAGGTGTCACGTGCTCCTTCATCAGATGGAGAGGAGAGTCTCCTTGAATCAGTCCTGAATGCAGGCTTCATTCTGATTGGATGAAACTAAATTATATTCCATTATGTTTTGTTCCTCATTGTTCAAACGGAAAACATTTAAAGCTATGTTTAAGGGCAAAGTGTCTCGCCTCAATAATCCTAAACAAGCAAAGCTATTGTTCATGTGCTACAACAAGAGGAATAGCTTTTTAGAGGCACAAAACCTCAGAAATAACATCCAGTTGCTTTTCCTTGAAAAATGACTTGAAGACATATTAGAGTTAAGGAAAAATTGTTCACAATTAGAATTTCAATAGCAAGGAGGCAGTATAATAAAAACCTAAACAGGGACTTAGTCAATAAAATTGATATACATAAATATATTTATGGAACCCTTGACTTCTGATGGTATATTTCTATTTCTTTCATTTATTAAAAACTATTTCTGAGTAAATAAATTTATGCCACATTCCCCCCCCCTCTAAATTTCTTTATATAGTGTCTATTAGTGTCCTGTGGCTACTATAACAAATTACCATAGTCTTAGTCACTTAAAACAATCCAAATAGGTTACTTACACCTTTGGAGGTCAGCAGTCTGCAATCAATTTCACTGGACTACGAAGCGTCAGCAGAACTGGTTCTTCTCCGAAGCTCTGAGGGAGCATCTGTTTCCTTGCCTGCCCCAGCTTTTAGAGAACACTCACGTTTTGACTGGTGGTCTGTTATTCTGTCTTCAAAGTCAGCGCCAGAGCACCTTCTCGTCAATCTGACCTCTGCTTCCATCATTTCATCTCTCTCTCTGACTTGGATCTTCCTGCTTCTCTCTTATGAGGACCCTGTGATTACCTGGGACCTGTAGGGGTAAGTAATCTAGGATCATCTCCTCACTTCAAAATCCTTACTTTATTATACAAAGTAAAAAAGTCCCCATTTACCTTGTAAGGTGATATATTCATACATTCTGGGAATTAGATTTGGACACCTAAGGAAGAGGGGGAGGTCGTTTAACCTACAACATCATGTTTTGTTGCTTTCTAGTATGTTGTGTTCCAGAGGAACTGCTAAAGTTATCATTATTTTTCTTATTAAATCTGTAGTTACTTTTTCAAACTTAAAAATTTCCATGTCTTATTTTTAAAAATCTTTGAAAGAATATGGTAGTGGTGAATTTGGCTGGTAAATGTAATTATTGGCCCCAATTCTCTCTCTCTCTCTCTCTATCCAAACTCTTTCCCATAGCACTTTGCAGTCACTGCCACCTGTGGGCAGTGCACCTTCAGGCCCTTGTCTTTGGCCTTGGCCCAGCGGCCTGCTCTCCCACCCCATTTTATGACTCCGCATTTGTGCTGGTCCAGCTACATACACCAGGCCTTCACATAAATCATTCCCTTAGCCTTGAAATGTAACTCCCCTCTCCTTAACTTGGGAACATTCTCTTCATCCTCCAGGTCACTTTGTCAGGAAAGTGTCCTCTGACCCCTACACAAAGCTCTATTTTTTAGCCGCCATTCTCCGCTGTCCAGTCTCATTAAGCTAGTTGCTGAGACAAAAGATTCTTATGTTCAACTGATCTTGTAGACATAACTCATTGGACAAGTATGTGTTGGTCAGCTGCTAAAAGACTGTCCTTGAGAGTATTCTCAATTCAAGAAAAGTGTTCCATCTCCCCAAACAGCCCGTGATGACTGAGATGGCAGAACCTGCTCAGCAGCATGGCTGGCGAACTCTGTGTTTTCAGCACCCAGTTATGGATTCACACACATCCAGAGCATATCCCTATACTTCCTTCTTTGAGGAAGGTATGCAAGCTCATAGCAACCACTCTGCAGCTTAGTTTAAGGACTTTAAGTTATTTTTCTTATATGCATAGTTTTTTCTGGGGGGTCCGTGTTTATTTACTTTAGAGTTTGTAGACTGACAACTGCTGAAGACTGCCTGGGTAGATGGCAGTGGTCTTCACAGGGGACACCTTGTTAGCCACACCAACAGCTCAGATGTTCTTCAGGCATCTGATGCAGGTAAAATTGAGATGCATTCTTCACCATTTGTATAACACCTCACCTTCCAAAAACACATTTAGTGCTGAAAGCCCTCTAAGGACACAGTGTGGTGTACCCAGGCTGACTGGGGAGCCCAGGAGCCAGGGCTCATTGCCAAAAGCTGCACCTCATTTTCCAGCCTGCCAGGCAGCAGGCATCGGCCTTGGATGACAGCTGAGACCAGGGTACGGCTGCGAGATTTTATTTGCTTGTAAAACAAGGCCAAAGAGCTCCTCAGTACAGATGGGAAAGGCAATGTTTCTTACTGTCCCGTGGAAAAGGAAGGACCCTTCCAACTGTTAGGGAATTCTCCTTTCAGACTTTAAGTTCTGGTCATGCATTCTCAGTGGGTCAGTTTCTGCGACTGGCACTAAGGGTGTTGTGTGTCCCTCTCTCTGGAGACTACCCACCCCTCTTCCCCAATCCTGGTGGAGGGGAGAGTGAGGACAGCTTCTCTGATACTTAAATCTGTACAGATCCTGCTTCCCGGCACTGCGACTTCCCTCCTTTGTGATCCCGTTCATTGAGACATATTTTCCTGCCCTTATCAAGGTATATCGGGAGATGCAAAATGTTTTGATGGCTGTTTGATCACTGATCTTTTTTGGGACACTGTACCAGCAACTTCTTTCCTAGCGTTTGGCCATGGGGAGATTGTGATTTTTGTTGCGTTAAGCTGACACCTTCCTCAGCCACGAGATATGCTATAGCAATAGTGCTTTTTTCTCAAAAGTAACACATGCTAGGCTGCAGTTCCATGAGGAACTTCATGGAACTTCAGTGTCTGTTTTGCTCATTACTGTACACTTAGCCAACCCATGTACTTTCGACCATGGCAGGTCCTCAGTAATGAAGGAGCGAATGGTCTCTGACAATCTGCCAGACACTTCTCAGTTCCTACTCCTGCTTCCTGCTCACCTCTCCCGTGTTTTATCTCACCTGGAGTGGAAGTGGGAAGAATGGTGTATGTGCTAGTGCGGAGCAAGTCCTTGCACTGGTTTTTCTGGCATTTGTCTGAAACTACTCTTTGTCCTGAAAGTGCTCTGACACCAGTAATTTTCATGTTATTTTTCCCTTTGTCCATATTCTGCAATTTTGTTCTGTATTTGAAAATATTTATGGTTTTTGTTATTAAAAATCCAAATTTGAATAAATTGAACAAAGATGTGGAAATTTGTTGGCTCACATAACCACGAAGTACAGTTGGAATCAAGGACAATGGAACCAGGGTTCAAAGCCTGCCAAGATTCTCAATGGGTCCATAGTCTCCACTTGCCCTGTGGGGAAGCTTCTTCTGCTCTGCTTCCCCATAAAAGCAACTTTTTCCCCATTCTAGAACCCATATTGGAAAGTAGGACCTTGGTAATAAAGAGGGCAGGTCCTTGGGATGTCTCTGACTTCAGTGGGCCTATGGCAAGAACTAGTTGGGAGACATAATCTGCAGCCAAAAATTTGAAGCAGGCCAGGGTTCCTCTTGTGGTCCTGGAGAACCAGTGTCTAAGGGTCTTGCACGATCTTCATCTTTTATCTGTTAAAACTTATTCCCAAGAAAGAATCTGATATCTCTTATGTATCTTTCATGATGGCCTTATTTTTGTTTTTATTCCATCTCTTATCCCATGTAAATTCTTTTGTATAAAGACTTACCCTCTGGGGATAATTGCATGAAACTTCATTCATTCATTCATTCATTCATTCATTCATTCATCCATTTATGTTTCTATTCACTCACCCTACAAGTTTATGAGACATTTTGGTATGTTCAGTGCTGAGGACTCAGTGAGAAACAGATTTTACTGCCTGTTCTCAGAAAGCTTATGGAGAGTGAAGTCACTGCTGCTCTGGCCAGCTGTGAGCCAGAGTTCTTCCCAGAATTCTTCTGGGGTGGACCCCAGAGTTCTTCCCGAGACATCCTCTTATCTACCTGGGCTCTACCAAGTTCCCACTGTAAAATGTTTTTGATGAACATACACCACTTCTTGTAAGAGCGTTTGAATCTGAGAGCTGCTGAGGTTCTAGTTCAGAGGCAGACATTTTGGGTAACCCCCGCAGAAAATTACGCCTTGTTTTCCCATAGAAGGAAGTGAGGTGAAGAGTGTTAATTTCCTATATAAATAGTCTAAGGCAACAGTTGATGGACAGTTGCTTTTCTCAGTAGACCTGCCTTTGGCGCCTCAAAATAATAGGTTTGGAAATCCTGAAATATCTTCCTTTTTCCCTGAATGTGAAGTTTGAAAGGAAATATTTCGATGTGATTTCCGGCACTAAATGGCACCTGAACACTTGCAGACACAATGTAATTAGAGCATTGCTTGCCGCACAGAGGGTATGGGTTGTCAGGAAGGAGGGCAATTCACTGTGGGAAGAAAATCGATAAAAAATGTGAGTGAGCGACGTTGTTAGCAAAGTTGCTTTTGCCTCTAAATGCACACATCACAAAAGAACATGGAGATAGCTAAGCAGGACAAAAGTCCAAGCCGCTTTTGTTCTGACATATTGGAAAGCCACGTGGGATGGCCAGGAAGGTTCTGGAAATCCAGCCTGTCAGCAGTGTAGGTCAGACTCTTCCCCTCTTAAGCTGAAAGTTAGGCTTGTGTTAATAGCGCTCAGTGTTTTCCTTTTCAATTGTTTCTGAAAATAATTTTGGGCTCAATAAAGGAAATGCAATAACTATAAGTGTTGAATTATCTTAATGGCTGAAGATTCTGAAAGGTCTTAGATTATGTAAGCATGCAATTAAAATTACTTGGGGGCATTTTTTAAATTATAAAAGTAATGCATATTCATTGTTGTAAATCTTAAAAATACAGATACAGATTGCATCTCAACTATTAATATTTTGCCAAATAGCTTTTTAGTCTTTTTCTGTTTGCTTTTATGCATTTGTCTTAATTATATAAGGAATCCAAATTAAATTCCAGTTATAAAGTATAACAAAAAGATATAGTGCAAAAGAAGAAAGTGCTTCTTCACTTAGGTAATCACTGCCAAGAATTGTGTTCGCAAGCTCCACTTTTTCTCTGCATATATATTTACCAAAAATGGGATTCTATTGTGCATTCTGCTCTATGACCTCCTGTTTGTTCAATCATATAATAATTTTATAAAACATACTTTTACTTATGCATTTCACATATTTATGGAATGAACTCAGTGATTTAACTACTCAATCCCTTATTAATATTAGGTTGTTCTAATGTTACAATCGTTGTCATAGATAAGTATTTGTATGTAACCATAACTAGTTTCTTAGGATAAATTTCCAGAGGATGGGGGGATGTTGGATCAAATGTTTTCAGAACTCTTTAGGTTTCTCTTGAGATTTAAAAAAAATGTCCTCCAAGGGAGATTTATAAATTTAGACTTCTAAGAACAGAGTAGGGAAAAAGCTTTTTTCCCCTTATTGTTGCTCATGCTGTGTATTAATATTTTTTATCTTCTCTATTCTAAGAGTATCCTAATATTGTCATTTATATTTCTTTAATCTCTGGTAGCATATGAACATGTACCTTCAGCAGTACAGAGGAAACAGTAAAGTGAATGTTTTTAGTATGGTATTCAGGGCTTTTCTGGGTGACCTGGGTCAAGATGACTCCAAGTGGGGAAGTTGCTGTACAATGAAGTAGACTGGGTGGCAATAACGAACTCAGAGATCCCATACAACACCTTGACTTCATGTTTCTTCCCCACAGGAAGTGGCAACAAAATGAGATGTGCTGGGAGCAAAGATGGAAGCCATGAAGTCATTTGGGGCCAAGTTTTATGTTCTTGTGGGAGAGCTTCTCAGCCGTGGGTTCTGGTGTCTGTACCTTTGACTTGCCATCAGGTTGAAAGTCAGACAAACTTGTTGAATGCTTTTCTTCTTTCTGCAGAAGTTGTTGACACCAACCCATTTGGGAGGGCCAGGTATGGCCTTGGACTTCATTTTGAATAAGTATCCTCTCTCCTATGCCCAAACTTGGAAGTCCTCAGCCCCAGACCACACATTAGCTTTCACAGCAATTCATATTTCTCCCCCTTTTCTATTTCCTCAGACCAATTAAATTAGAATCTTGGACAATGGGACCTGGGCATGGTGCTGTTTCACCAAAAACTCCAAATACAACACGAGTGCATATCCGAAGTGGTAGAGAACCGCGGGGCTAACTTATGTCCACTCTTCAGTTGTCACAGGAATTACTTCTCCTCATACCTTCCCCCTTTCCTGTATAAACATATCCTTTCTCTAGCAAGCTCCAGCTTGGATTTTATTGAGAAGAATCAGTCAGTAACATTCTGGGTGAACAATGTGCAGGTTTACTACGAGTGTGCAGGCAAACCTAGTTGTGATAAGTATCCTGAGTTCGAGTTCTGGTTTAATAAGCTATCTCTCCTGCAAGGGACTGTTCAGCATGTTATACACGTATAATCAATTTCATATATGTGTTAGCGCCAGCAAATGAGTCATTCCCTTAGCTTCAGGGATGTGGGTCTAGAGATCCAGCCAAGGGACTAGGAACGGATATCAGTGTTTGGAAGCAGCCTGCAAGCCTAGAGAAGCTGTCCTTTTTGGAGCCATGACCTGATCTCTGGCAGTGGGGCCCCAATTCCAAGGCCATCTCCTTTGCTTTCTTGCTGACACCTTAGCTACAGAAATCACCAATCACACCAGCTAGCCTGCTGTGTGGTTCCTGCTAGAGCTTTACTTCTGTCTGTCTCTCTTCAGGTTCTGAGGCAGGACTTTGTAGTTCCCCTTAGTCTCTTAGCCGGTCAGAAATGTTTATCTTTCCCCCAGGCTCCAAGGAACCAGAGGAAAGAATAGCTCCAAGCCAAATAAGGAAGCCTGCTTACCTAGCAACAATGGTCTCATTTTTCTATGGTCTTCTCCAGTTCCCTCTTTGGAAAATTTCCCCATTCTCTAGAACAGTGGGCAAGAGACAAAAGCATGTATTTGATATGCAAAGGCTATGCCCAGTATTCAAATAGTGCTATCTGAGGAGCAGAAAAGTTTTTCCAGCACTTTTAAATCCATGAACTCTTTTCTATTTAATACCGGTATGCCTGCTCCTACTGCTGCTGGGGGAAATGGAAATACAGTGTAAAGAAAATAGAATGGTGGCCAAAGACCTACAGGCACCCTAGAGACTAGCAAGTCACATCTCTCTGAGTTTTAGTGTCTCATCTGTAAAGTCCACTATAATACCCGTCCTGCTGGTTTCACAAGGTTGTTTGCAAATGAGATGATGTATGGAAATACATGATTAAAAATCTGTGAAGGGATGTTTAATTTATAAACACTAAAATGCACAAAGTTCAATATGTTTCTCGACAAATATATACATCTGTGTAACCAATCCCCAAAGCAAGATACAAAAGCTTATCATTCCTGTGGAAAGATTTCTCTTGTTTATTTATGACTAATCCAGGCTACACTCCCTACCACCACACAGAAAGCCACCATTCCAATTTCTGTCACCGTAGATTCATTTTCCCTGTCCTTGAATTGCAGATAAATGACATCATATCAAATGTGCTTTTGTAGTTGGCTTCTTTCTCTAACATAATGTCAGTGGGATAGATGTGTATTTCTTTTTACTGCTGGGGAGTATTTCAGTGTATGAATACACCACGTTTTGGTCATCCATGCCCCTGTAAATGGATATTCCAGTTACTTCCACTTTGAGTTATTATAAATAAAACCACCATGAACATTCTTGTACATGGGGTTTTTGTGGGTATACACTTTCCTTTCTTTGGGCGTGTACTCAAAGTACAGCTCATATTCACTGTAGATCACCATGCTTATGGAATCAAAACCTTAAGAATGCCAAAGATGAAAGGGGTCTTTAGAAATATGAAGAAAAGTTGTAGATTCTGGTATACGAATTTCACCAGTGGACCCAGCTCTTCATCCTCATGGATTTTAACACTTCATCATGCAGTTTTGTTGCACCCTTTCATGCTTTGTATCAGCCACGTGACTTGCATTGTCCAATGGGCTATTAGCAGATATGACAAAGCAGGGGCTTGAAGGACACCAGTGCATTCAGGCTCGCCCTGCACATTTCCCTGTGGTCACTAGTTTGGTCACCTGGAGACACTTGGCTCATTGCCGTCCTGCCCCCGCCAGCAGCTGGCAGGCCACCAAAGGTGTGTGTGAGCTTGGTCAACACCAAAGAATAGCCCTGCCTGATACCACCCAAACTGTTAACTTGTAGACTCATCAGCTAAATAATATTTACTGTTTTCAGCTGATGAGCTTTGGGGGTAGTTTGTTGCACAAAATTATTGGGACTGATGATAATGCCTGATGTTTTGAATGGAGGAAGGAGCTCCATGACGGCGGCCGTAGGGCACCAAAGAAAATCATCCTTGAGTTCTCTAACCCTCTCCTCTTACCCCATAAAACGAGGGTACCTATGATTTTGATTAAATTTAGTTTTAAATCCTAGCTTGAGAAATCATATACCTCTCTAAACATACCCCTCGGAGACCTAGCCTTTTTCCTGGAGAACTGGCAGCCCCCGAGGCACTGGGGACAGTAGCCCAGACCTGACTACGGTCTGGACCTCTGGCAGGCTAAAGATAACATCTTGACCTAAGTTATGATTCAGCTCCTGTGCTCTAAAATGGAATGACCCCCTGGCGACTGTCCCATGAGACCAGACATAGGAATGCTGAAACAGGCCTCAGAGCCGTCCTCGACACCTAAGAAATGGTTTAGGTAATACCCTTACCTCCTTCCAACCAATCAGCTGCCAGCATCTCCCCTGCCCCTGACTCATGGTGTCCTGTGATTTTACCCTTTATAATCTATGACCTGTATGCCGTGTGGGAGTTGCAATTTTTTAGTGCATAAGCTCCCTGTCTGTGTATTGCCCAATTTGACATTAAGTTTTTTTTAATTTGTATGCTGCAAACTCCTGTGGCCTGTTCAGGCAGGCAGGAGTATTCAAGGAAAAAGCACTGGGGTTCCGGTAACACCTGTCTCCCGTGGGATTCCGGAACTTTGTTTCCCATCCCACGTCCTTCTTTATTCCACCTGACCTTGGTTGCTAAAACTTCCTCCAGAGTCAGAAGAAAATATGAATTTAAACCATGATTGTCATTACCCTCAGAAATAAGGTCTAGGTTTCAGTGTTATCAGCAGTACCACCTATGGCCTGAGGCTGTGTTGGAAAGTGACCTGAGCAAATGGGTGTTTTGCTGCTTCCTGATCCATAGTAAACACTCAATGAATGGTGAGGAAAAATTGACCATGACAATTACAGTTTTAGTACAAAGGGTTGTGTTAATTTTGCCTCCCTATAAAAATGGTCAATACTTGATAATTAATTTAGAAGGCAAGTACAGTATATTTATAAAATATTATGAAGAGCTAGGATTTTGCTGGATATCACAGAAAAGAGAAGAAGAGACATTTTGAATGCATGTGTTAGTATCTTATATTTCTATTTTACCTTTCTGAGACTCAAGGCAAAGATAGATACAAGCTGTTATAATGTATTACCCAATAAAATAAATTTTTAAAAATAATTGAACTGTAGATAAAGGAGCAGCAAACATTTCTGTCAATTTCATGTCAATTTTGATTTATTTAATTTTTGTTCTCTATTATTTATTATCCAGTAACATATTTCAGTTTATATTGAATTTACTCTATAAAAATAAATTATAATTGTTTTTATTTTACATGGCCTTATATAATTATCCTTTCATTTTTATGTTTTCAAAAAAACAGATTGATGACAGACATTAGTATTCCAGACATGTAAAAGGCTTTATTTAACCAGGTTCTGCTCCCGGCAGAACATGCTTATCAGCTAGTTGTGTAACTTTTATTGAGGGGACAAAATGTGTTACTTTTATGACGAATCATTCAATTCATCATACTGATTCCCTAACTCACTTTCTGAGGCTGAGCTGATAAATCTGTCTTTCCAGGATCTTCAATCTTTTCCTAAAACGTGAAATTTACATGTAATATCCTACTCTTGGCAGCTGTATCAGCTCCACATCAGTTTCCTTTAAACTGAACCACAGCTTATTTAGGCTAAAATATACAGCCACAGTCTCCCATTCAAAATGCTATTGGAACGTTGTCTCACTTGGTAAGTGAGACAGCTGTCCAGTGGTTTGGGTCAGCAGCTGAGTAAAGCAGGATGGTTAGAAAGACTCACACTCAGTGTTACTAGAATAAATTTTCTTGTGTGCCCCTTCTATTTTTGTGACCTTTATTTCTATTTTCTTATTTTTTAAGACTGTTATATAATATGCATTTCGTGGTTTGTAAAAGACAATTACTTGTCTGGGATTCCTCTAATAATAAATTAAAAAATTTTAGTTAGCAAATGTGTCTTGATTCTGATTCTGTTGAGATAGCCTGGGAGCATCTGGAACAATAAAGATGAATAGGAGCTTAGAAAGATGGAAAGTAGTCTGTCTGATGTTTCCTTTATTTTGTTCTTTCTTGGACAACTCATTCAGAACCTAGGATCCTGGAGAGATCGGAAACAAGAATGGTTTCTGTGTGAATTGTCATCAATGACATGCACTTACACCTTTTAAGCTCAGAAAGTTGAGTCTGCCGTTCTGCTGGTCATGCAGGCCTTTTCTCAATATGGAAAATGAGAGTCTGCTCCTGGGCTACAGGTTTGGGTAGACAAAGGGAAAAGGTAATGCATTTGGGCTGTATAGATTGCTCACAGCAGTCTACCAAGAACAATGTTCTGAGGGGGCCAGCAACCATGTTCTGCCAGGCTTTAATCGTGAATGGTTCTTAAAGGCTTTAAAAAGTATCTTACTTTCTGTAGCCTTGAGCAAGAATGACAAATAGCCTAATTGTCAACATGCCATGTACAGAAGGAAGATGGGGTGTAGGAGATAAACAGGTGCACTTCAATAAAGAACAAGATGGAAACAAAAAAAATAAATAAATAAAAACCTCAAGTGAAGAAAGAAGCCACAAAATGGAATTATGTTTTTTCTTTTCTTTGATTTTTGAGGGATTTTGTTTTAGCCTGAGTTAAAGCTAAATCAAATAGTTATTAATAATTGATGTTTATAAAGTAAATGCTGGCCTTTTATTTGGTTGATGCTAAACATAGGGTTCTTTTGGGAAAGATGGCTATAGCATTGGCAATAGTTATAGCTCATAAAATGGCTCTTATTAATAAATCTACAAATGACAAGTGTTGGTAAGGATGTGGAGGTAAACGGAATCCTTTTGCACTGTTGGTGGGAATGTAGACTGGTGTAGTTACTGTAGAAAACAGTATGAGTTTACCTAAAAAAAAATTAACAATGAAACTGCCTTATTATCCAGTGATTCTACTTCTGGGAATATATCCAAAGGTACCTGAAACACTGATTTGAAAGAATATATGCACCCCCATGTTCAATGCAGTTCTATTTACAAATAACCAAGGTTTGGAAGCAGGCCAAATGCTCATCAATAAATGAATGAATAAAAAAAGCTGTGGTAACCATTACACAATGCCTTAAAAAAAAAAAAAGAAGGAAATCTTACCTTTGGAAAAAACATGGATGGACCTAGAGGGTATTATGCTAAGTGAAAAAAGCCAGTCAGAGAAAGACAAGTATCATGTGATTTCATTTATATGTGAAATTTGATGAACAAAATGAACAAAATAGAAACAGACTGATAGATACAGAGAACAGACTGACAGCTGTCAGAGGGGAGAGGAACTGGTGAAATAGATGAAAGGATTAAACAAAATAAACAAATAAACAAACTCCTAGACACAGAGAACAGTATTGTAATTGCCAAAGGGATGGGGTGGGGGTAGGGGCAGGTCAGGAGGGTAAATGGGGGATAAATGGTAACAGGAGAGTAGACTTTGGGTGATAAGTGCACAATTTAATGTGTGGATATTGTATTGCAGCATTGTACATTTGAAACCTGTATGATTTTATTGAGCAGTGTAACCCCAATAGATTTATTTATTTAATTTCTTTAAAAGATTTTATTTATTTTTAGAGAGAGGGGAAGGGAGGGAGAAAAAAGGAAACATCAGTATGGTTGTCTCTTGTTCACCCCCTACTGGAGACCAGGCCCACAACCCAGGCATGTGCTCTAACTGGGAATTGAACCAGCGACTCTTTGGTTTCTAGGCTGGCACTCAATACACTGAGCCACACCAGCCAGGGCCCCAATAAATTTAATTAAAAAAATATTATACAGTTTCTGTTGCTTAATTAAAAACAATAATAAATATAATATTCTTTTAGGAAAATGCAAATGTATATTCTATAATAAGAAATAACAGTGTCAAATTCTGAGTTGCTAGCTTCCAATCTCAAAATGGTATAATAGGCATATTTATTTTATGAAAAAGGGATTGCAAAGATCTTTTTAAAGTGATATTGTTTAAACAGAAAGCTGTATAACTGTGAGATGAATAGGCTGAACAAAGTGTGATTTTTCCAGTGTTAAAAATGAAAGGGCACATTTGAACTCCATCATTTTTAACAAAGACTCATTAAGTATAATATAAGAAGGTGATCTTAAGTATGAAAAAAAGGCTATGTTATACCAAGGATAAAAGTGAGATATTTCAGTGTTTTGTTGTGGTGGTTGCTCTGTTTTGCTTTTAGAATTTTTTTGGTAAATGTATGGAAAAGCAAAAGTTAAAATACTGTTGATTTTTCTCAAAGGTCTAGTAAATAATACCTAATTCCTCACATGTCTGTGTTTGAACGCCTTTGTAAGGAAAAGGAATTATGGGTCTAGATTTTGAAGTTATGGAATCTTTACCACTGTGGACAAAATGAAATACCATATTGTCCAATCTATAAGTTTACTATCTTTTCCTCCCTCTATTTTCTGAGATCCTAAATCCTAATGCTCAGCATCAATTTCTTTCTTTCGATCCCAGACTTTCAGTTTGCTGGTTATATAACAAATTGCATACTTTCTATTATTTTGTTAGAAAACAGTAAGAAGTAAGATAGTCTCTTAAGAAAATGCAAATGTGTCTACTACAATAAGAAATACACGTCTGTGCTCCTGAATGCCACTCTCTGGAACAGGTAATGTACAAGTCTCTTGTTGCTTTAGCTGAATGATGATGCATCATTCTCTTCCTCGCTCTACATCTCAAACTAACATGACCATTTGTTTCATGGATGGAAGGAAGGAGATAGTGTAGGTTATTTGTGTGAAGACAATGGTGTTTCTAGCTCAATCTCCCTTGTCAAAATTGCAGCAGACCACAGAGTGTGTCAGATTTCCTGTCAGAACGGGACAGGAAAGCCACATGACTCTGGAAAGATCAGATAGCAATGTGACACCTCTGTATCCATGAAGCATCAAGTTGGGAAACTACTAAAGAAATGTTGGTTCCCTCAGTGGAACAATCAGAGCAAAGGGCAAGAAAGACAGAGAAGATGGAAAATGGTTGCAATCAAAGGCTTCCCCTCAGACCAGGGGAGTTCTAAAGACAAAAGGTGGCCAGTCATGGCAGCAGCTATCCTAATTTAGGGGTGGACTGAGAAATGTGAGAACTGGTGTAAAACACAGTAAACACAGATAATGCTACAGTTTCCCCTTCTCAATCTAAAATGAGGACTTCCTCAAATGTTCATCTAGAACCTATGACTTGGTAATTTGAGGGCCAAAACAAGGGCATGGCTATTTTTTCTCTGCGCCGATATACTTCTTGATGTGTCCTGGAGCAGAGGTCTCTTAACGGCCCCTCCAGAGGCCAGTCGTCCACAGACTACCTGTGTGTCAAGGAACAACATCTGGTAGAGAAAGCCCAGTGATGGGGGATGGGAAGCAGACTCTCAGATGGGAGAGACAGTGGTGAGTTTACACCTGTCTGTGTTTTACTTTTTCCCAGGTGCTTCAGTTCAGTGAGGGGCTCAGTTCTGCTGAACACCTTTGTCTTGTCTTCTAATGGGCATTGGGGTTGGAATTGCCAGTTCCAGGAGATCGCTGTCCTTCGGGAGGGTGGAACAGTGAAGCTGGGTACTCCTGCACCAGGCTCTCTTCTGAGTGTTTCCTCAAGTAATGTTGGGGGCAATGGCACCTGGTCCCTAAGAATTGGCCCCTCCAGAAGGAGACTGTGTTCTGTCTGGAATGCACAGGCAAATTAACTCTTTGCGGGCAAGGACTCTCTTCTCCATTACATCCCCAGTGTCTAGCTCCTAAAAAGTGGGCAGCAAGCGCTTGCTCGGTGAATAAAATGTAGCACAGTTTTGTCAGCTTGAAGCCTTTTACACAAAAGTATTACACCTCTCAGCTGCATTATTTTTACCCACGTTTCAGTAGGATCATGACTGCTAAAAACAGCTACGGATCTCTCCTTCTACTGTAGCGGGTAAATCACGGATATCTGATAACTGATATCTAATGTTGAAGACAACACAAAGTGAATTTCTTTCCAATTTGTCAGTGGGGGTTTGCTATTTTGTTCAATGGCCTTTTTCATATGGATTGAGCTAAGGAGACTAGTTGAAAGCCACTGTTGTCTGATAGGATTTGTGCTGCTGTTGCATGAAGTTATTAGCCGTATCTCTGCTTTATGGGCTAGAAAGTCATGCTGTCAGTGAAATCATTTTCAAAGTAACTCAAATATTTTGGACCCCTATTGAGCAGGGCCCAGAGGAGGGGAAAAAAGATCAAAGGCATTTAATAGTCTGTTTCTCCCCTTAAGGGGCATAAATCCTAATTGAGGGGCAGGGACATGAACACATCTACAAGGCTAGCACCTTCATTTTATATACAACTTGCTCAAATGTTTTATCTTCTTTTCTGGCCTTATTTGGATTCACAGGACTTATCACATGTTTGCTCATTATCTTTCCTCTCCACTTCAATTTCAGCCCATGAGGATTAAAAAAATGTTTATTTTGTTCATTGCTTTGCTTCAAAGGCCCTGGTCATTGGTTAGCACCTGGTAACTCCTTGATAATTATTTATCATTGAAGGAGCTACCAATATTAGGTAACCTGTAATTTCTTCTTTAAGACTAGATACTCTGTAGGTCCTTCAGGGATACTCTGTACTAGATACTCTGTACTCTTATAGTCACTTTAGGTCAAGGACAAATGTTTGGCTAATAAAGAATATATGAATGAAAAGAAAGAATCTGTTCTTGAATTAGATACTGTACCTCTTTCAAGATATAATGTTTTTTAACAAAGCATATACATATATATGTGTGTGTATATAGGTATAGATATAGAATATTCTGCTACAGTCAATTCTCTTTACCATCTTTATTGCTGAAGGGTCAGTAGTACTGGTAGGCCTCAAGGTCAGGTGGCATTTTCTGGTATACAGAATCTTAAAACTCACAGAAATAATCTTTTTACAGATGTCACAGTTTGGGGGGAAATAAAGGGCACAGGATTTGAATTGATTGCTTGAATGGAATAAAAGAATCAATACATAAGTGCTTAATGTCTCCCAGACTCTAAAGTACAGAAAAATTTTTGTTGGAACACAGTGAAGTTATAGTGTGTAATTCACAGACTATATCAAAGTTGTTTTTGCCCTAAAATCCATCAATAATAGCACTAATGTTTAGTAGAAAATGCAATTTTGAAGACTGATATAAACTGTCTACTTAAATAGGTATCATATCATCCAATTAAATGTTCTCATAGTCATTTCCATCCTTTTTTTGGGTAGACATGCTATCTTTGATAACACCTGATGATAACTAATTCTGCAGCCTTAGACTGACACATATTATATTTAGAAAATGCATAAACATGTAAATTAGATGTGAATTGTTACACTCCTTTGTTAATCCAAAAATATCTGTAAGCAAGGTAGGCCACAAGTGACTAGCTGGGGAATCATAGAATCCACTGAAATGTATTGCTTTCTTTAACACATATTACTTTCTCTAACTGAATTAGATTATCTTCATGTAATTGGTGTATACACCAACCAGAGGGATGGATAGCTCGAGGGTCAGTCTAAATGAAAGAAGGTCAGGATATCACTTAAGACTGGGCAAGATGACCTTTACACTCCCTTCCAACAGGACACTGTATGATTTAAAGAAACCATAGCCCACTACAACATGCCTCCATCCAGCAATATCTTGCAGAGTAAGTAGTAATATCTGTGATAGAGTAGAAAACATAATGAATGAATTCCTCAATCTGGATTGTCAAAACATTCGTAGATGTTTTCCAAGCTTGTTGGGTCTTGAGTCACCAAATGAGCTTGTTAAAGATAACTAGTCGCCTCAGGTTCCTCTCTATCCCCAAGCTCTGCAGATTCTGAAGTGGACACAGTCTGGGAGAAAGGAAAAACACTTCTTGTAATCCTCCCTGAAATTAGAAGGACGTAGCTTTACCTTTTCACATTAACTAAACAAAAAGTGACCCACCCTATGTTTGACCAATTTAATTATCTACATATGTGCCTGATCCAGAGGATTATGAATCAAGATTTTAAATTACCAGGAACAGAAGTTTTATCAGATCTACATTTCATTGAAGTTTTACAAATGTATATATGCTTAAGTATTTTAAAATTATATGTATCTTAAATAACACATATTATGTATATAAAATATTTATTATATATAAAATCATGTATGTGGTTGTTTTTGAAAACATGAAACAGAACAGACTGGTATTTTCTACCCCCCATTTGTATTGCAGTATCAATTCCAAGGAAGAGGGAACATCAAAGTTTTAGAGCAGGATGCAATTGCCAATCACGTGTTTTAGATTACATTTTTAACGCTCTATTCATCACAGGGAAAATGATGTGAAAAAGATGGGCACACTGAAAGTTATGGACAACATCATTAAAAATGAACAAGTTACATGGCCTCATGTGTATGAATTGAGGTATTATTTAATTACAGGCTCAAATAAATGACTGTCTCAGGATAATTTTTGGCATATTTGCTCGTGGTTACTTTGGGAACAACTTGCTTATTTTTGATAACTTTAAAAATTCACTCCGTATAAAAAGGAAAAAAAAAGAACTCCAGGGAATTAGATGATAAAATCATTAATTAAAATATTTCACTCCCTGCTGATATTCTGTAATGGAGTTGTCAGCAGAAAAGTGAAGCATGCCTATTTTTCCTACAAGAAGGTTCTGCACCCATTACACAGCACACTCATCCAGGGATGAATGAAGGCATCTTCACTTGTGCAGCGATGTGGGCCAATGGATACACCCCGCCTGGGCAATTACTTGTTATTTCTATTCATAGCTGAAAAACCAACATTCATTATTATGTATTTAGAGCTAATAAAAGGTGGGCTTTCTTCCATGGCATTGTACGGGTTAAAACTAACATTGAAATATTTTCCAAGATTGCAGGGGGAAATCGGTATTTCTAGTTTAAGGTGAGACCGGGGCCCAGAGGGATGGATAACATCAGAGTTAAGGCCTGGGCGTCCTGAAGCACGTTGCTCTGTGCTTTAGCTTCTTCACTGGAAAAATTATCATACTTTCTTTGACATTGCAAGGATTCAATGAGTTTACGCATGTCAAGTGCTTGGAAGAGTGTCCAACAAATAATGATGTGCAATAACAATAGTTACTATCATCATAGATCTTAGAACAGGAAATGGCCTCAAGGAATCCCCTAGTCCAGGCCGTCTGCTCCAGCCGCATTATTATCTCATGTCTAGAGAGCAGGCGATGTGGACTCATGGGAAGGTCTAGAACGACCTCATAAGTCAACTTTTGTTATGTGTGTCTGCTGACATGCATTCCTAGTTACCTGCTTCACGAAATAATTTCAGAACATCTTCTCTCCCATAGCAGGTGCTTGTTAAATCACTAACAGAGCAACGACTGCATGAGCTATGTGCTTTGTGAACCCTGTGTGATGCAAAGTGCACCTGATTGGGGGTTTCAGCACAAAGAGCCAGTGCTATTTGCAATTTAATCTTGGAGAGAGATTTTATAATATTTATTCTTGAAGAGGGGATTTTGTTTCAGGGAGATTAGACACCAAGGTTATAAGGTGATATATGTTAGTGCACTCACACACGCACCCAGGAGATTGACTTAAGAAGGTGCCTAAGTTAATACAAATAGGACTTTGTTAATGTGTCAGTCTTTTCGGTGGGGTGGGATGTCCCAGCGTGAGTAGCAGCACACTGAAATAGGTTGCTTGAACTGTAAAGTTCTTGACCTCTTCTTCCTTGCCTATGATTAATAACACTATATTGTATATATGTCTGAGGTTGAACTTACTATTTGCTATTACAATTTTTTAAAGGTTTGTGTAGGGATTAGTTGCCTTCCATTGATTCTTAGCCGTCTTTATTTTCAGAGTGCCCTGTGGTTTTATGGGCTCCCAAGTATGTGTGTGCATGTTGCACATGTTATATGTATGTCATGTTGGCCGACTTTTGTCCAGTCCGACTACCACCACCTTAGTCAAAGTCACCATCCTCTCTCACCTAGACTTTTGAAAACCTGTTTCCCCTATTTCAGTGTTGTCCCATCCAAATCATCTATCACTCAGTAGAATAACTTTTAATAAAACCTAAATTGTTAAGTTACTCTCCTTCTAAAACCCTCTTTGATTTTCCATTAAACTCACAAACATCTTACTGTGTCTTAGGAAGACCTGGAGAACCTGGCTCCGCCCTCAGTCTTACATCACATCTTACAAGACTCTTCCATACCCTGTGTTCAGTTCCTTTAGATGTCTTGTTAATTGCTAAGTGCTTTCCTGTGTTTGACTCAGGGTCTTCTTGCTGCCAGAAGTTTCTTCCCATTAGTAGGTGTCCTCACTGTATGATCTGACCTCATATTTTTCTTTTGTAGTAATAGCCAAATTTATTTATGTATTTATATATTGGTTTCTTAAGTGGTGGGTATGTATTTCTCTCGTCAAACTCATGTCTGTATTTCCTTTAAATCAACCTAATCCTGACATACTGCCCCCATCGCATCCAAATCGCTTGGCAGGAAATTCTATCTTTGTCATAACTAAGGTTTTTCTTTGTCCTCTCTCATAGCAGCACCTATGAGATTCATATGACACTTACTTTTTTCTTCTTGCCTCACCTTAGAAAACTCTTTAATTTGAGGACAGCATTGTTTCAACTCAATTTTGAGTATCACCAGTGGGCATAGCCTTTGGACATAAAGGCTAAGAAGTCTTGTAATGTACTTCTATTTTCTACCTTGCCTCAAACTTCCCATTAATTGATGAACGCAGAACCTACTACTTTTCAAAGATGATGGAATAGGAAACGAGGAGCAGATACTAATTATCCTCCCCAACTTCCCAGAGAGTAAGTTTTATGAAAGAAAGAACTGTTGTTGTCTTTACCAATATGTATCTAGCAATGAACTTAGTGTCTAGAACAGAGTAGGCACACAAAAACTTTTGTTAAATATATGAATAAACATAATAAGCATTAAGTAAATATGTATTGTATTCCCATTGCTGCACACATTACTCATGCAGAGTACATATTTAATAAATATTGAATGAATAAACATAATAAATGGTTGACAATAAGATGCAACATTAAAATATTGGAGGTCATTTCACACAGCCCTGAGCCAGCTGAGATGGTGAGATTCAACTAATTATGTTCAATGTGTGAAACTAACCTCTAATCTAATCATAGCTCCAATAACTGGCAAAAATCAGCAAGAAAGCCTCCTACTCTCCATTATGTCTCCCTGATTCTTCTGATTCATGTAGATTATACTAGGTCTCTATAGATATTTTTGCCTTGACATTTTAGCAGTGGTTTGGGCATACACAAAATTTCACTTTGAGATGGTGATCAGAAAAGAGTTGTGTGGTATGAGACTCATTGAAATAGTAAAATTAATTGACCTAGTCAGATGAATGCTTCAAACAGTGGTATGAACTCCAACAACATGGAGTGTCTCATCTAGTTTTATAAAGAAACCACAGAAAGGGCTGTTGCGTTGAGGAGGGTTCTTTTAGAATAAATGTGCAATGGTAGAGAGGACCTGCTTTGTTGTTACACAGATTCACGACCTAGAAAATGTATTATTTTCTTCCCTCTCTGATATGAGCAACATTAAAACAAAAATCAGTATTTTCTTTCGGTTATCCTGGAAAAGGAACGTGTGTTAAAACATTTTTTCTAGCTATTGAGTGCTCTGCAAATACTTTTGTAGAAGCACCATATTATAAAGTAACTGTTTATTCATATAAAGAGCACTGTCCAGAAAGTATGCAGCCACATGCCATGAAAAATGGAGACATTTATTGAAGAAGATACAAGATACGAGAAACATTGTACACAGGACAATGATGCCTCAGTGCCTTTCAGAGTAGGTACCTTGGGACCTCGCTCAGTTCTCCCAACTGCAGCATTGATGTTCCTTCTGCTGTAGTAACAGAAGCCATGGGATGAATTTTGACAAAACGTGTTTTATGTCAAGATCCTTCATCAAAATCTTGGACACTGTAGTCTGAAATCCTCAGATCAGCTTGTAGTTCTCACACTGTCAGTCACTGATCTTCGTTGATTGCAGCCGGTTATACATTCAACATTCTCAGGTGTTCTGCTCATTTCGGGCTTTCCAGAATGTGGATCACTTTCAACAGATTTTCAACCATCTTTAAAGCATTTATGCCACACTTTTATTTGTGCTGCACTCATTGCATTGCCCACAAAAGCCTTCTGAATCATGCAAACAGTTTCCACGGAGAAATGTTCAAGCTTAATGCAAAACATGATGCAGATTCATTGCTCTGCTTGCTCAGTCATTTTGCCTGTGATGGCTGCATAGCACCCCTGTTCACTCAATGGCTACCACCCCCACTGACTTGTACAGTGAAGTCATCATTGTTCACACATGCACATTCTAGTCCACACTCCCTGGCTGCCAGGTTACATCAATATCACACAAACCATTCTCATTATAGTAACAATGGCTGGACTTTTTCTGGACAGACCTCGTACATGCGAGATGGGATTTAGCCTTAATCCATATTCTCTCCACAGTGTCAAATACAGTGCTCACAACTTTACTGAAATTACATATATTTTTTATCTTAAATGACTTAGCAAACATGAAATTAACTTTCCATGGGTTTAAAATGTGAGAATTCACTAGGTCTGATTGTTTGGGGGTGAATTAAAAATGTTTTACTCTAAATGGCTGAAGCAGCCTTTAGGTGGTCATGACCTTGTCAGGTGTGTACTTAATCCTCAGTGGTTTTTAATAACTGAGCCCTAAAACATTGGCAGTTCAATAGGGAACTGTTAAAAGATTTATTAATGTGCTCTTTCCTTTCATACTTGCTTGAATTTGACCTCTTTTTTCCCCCTTTCAGCCAGAGGTATCCATTATCTCAAGAAAATATAGACTGTAATAAATAGGAAGACAAAAATACTCAATTTCAACTTTGGACTGATGAAATCAGGTCTTGTAGCCCATGGACAGGAAATAGTTCTAAAAGTCTTGCTATATTACAAGGAAAAAACTGTTCTGAATTTTAAAAGCTTTTCTTTACACAGTAAGCATCAAAAGTTGGTACTCTGAACTGAGATTTTAAGCCACGGGGAGGAAGAAGTCAAGGTATGCCCAGGTTAAAAAGTGAAGAGTCTTAAAATATTTTTATTAATTAAAACTTTTTTAAATTAAAATTTTTTATTTCTGGCGAGAACCTTTAAGTTCTATTTTTAACAAATTTTCACCAAAGAACTGTGAGGTTATAAATACCCAGAGAAAAATGAGGATGGGATGGATTTTCTGCCTTGCCCCTCAGGAGAGCAGTGGCCCTCGAACCTAGCTTTGCCTTCTCCAGCCTTTATCTTTCAGGCCTGGCCTTGGCTGTGAGCCCTGAGAAGGAAGGAAAGAAGCTCCAGGTGGGGATTTATGGATCTCAGACAGGGGATTACCACTCAGGGAGCCCCATTCCAAACAGAATGCAGAGCAGATACAGAGGAAGGACACAGTGTTGTGGTGTGTTTAGACAGAAAGAAGACCTGAAATAATGGCCCTGAGTAAATCTCAGCTCTCAAGTGGAGTGTGTAGGTTCCATAAATTCAGTGGTACTCAAGGGGTTACACAGGATCAGGGTGGATAAAATTAAGCTGATAGCTGCAGGGTGGACCCATAAAACAGCTGCAGCTACACATAAGGACATCTGCAGAGCCAGTGAGGGGAAGATGGGCCAATAGGGAGAAGTGGCTGATGTCTTTCTGAGCATTTAGCATTCCTTGCTCAGGCTGAAGAAGCAATTCACAATTTATATCACTCGTGGACATGTCAGCATTAGAGGCTGTAAGCAGATGCCCAGAGACAAACTGGACAAAATATTCATTCAGGGGGACTGCATTTGAACCTGTGATAATCCAATGTCATGAGAATATTAGCTTTCCTCTGTAACAAGGTACTGTCTTGGGAGGAGGCAGAGCTAGCAGACCCTTTGAGGAAGAGAGTCTGGGAGGGAGATTAAACTTTGAGCTGGCCTTGTATTTATCCACATAAAATGAGTTCTTTTAGTTGAAAAGTTTAAACATTTCTCTAAGCCTGTCATCAGAGGGAAAAGCACTCAGGATCAAAATGAAATATGTTTGACTAATAAAAAAAGAAACCTTATTTTTTTGCACTTTGGAAGTATTATGTGTCAATTCTCATCCTATCCCACCATTGCAGATAAAAATATCAATATTTCAGGACAATATTTGTGCTTCGCACATACCGTATGTAGATGATGACCCTTTCAGTGACGGTACTAAACTGAGTGTTTGACACCTTGGAAAAGACAATCACTATTCCTCGCTGTTACAGAACCAGCTAATGGTGTTCTAGAACAGCTGTAGGAGTTGACTGGCCACCCCCAAGAGGTGTGACTCCTAAGGCAAGAGTTTGGTGAAAAAGGAAAAGGGTTATTTATTTAAAGGTTATACAGATTTAGAATAATGGCAGATTTCTGCCTTTAATAGCTGCTCCTTTTAAAAACACCCAAACAGTCTTGCCTCTCTCTGCCAAACCAAGCCCATTTCAGAATATGCCACTCAGAGGTACCATCTTTCAGAAAAGCAGACACCTGCAGTGTAGCATCCCCGTCCCAGTTCAGCTCCAAGCATCTCTCACCAGTGAGAGTGGCCCGGCAGGTCCCCGCAGCACCACCAGCTCTGCCGCCATCGTCTCCTGGCAGACTTCCAGGCAGACCTCTCTACCCTGTAACAGCCTGCCCTTCAGACCCCCCACCCCAATTTTAAAGGCCCAGCTCAGAACTTCCTGTTTGATCTAACATCTGGTTCTCTTGTGGTGCATTAGTGTCTGCCATTTTTGTCAGCTGCCCAGTGCCTCTGACCCTCTTTCGGCTGCCATCTTTAGTCAGGGCAAGAGTTCCCAGTGACACACAGGAGCTCCCAGCCATGCCGTGAGCCACTGCACATTCTCACAGTCACGTACACTAAGAAAGTGATCCATATGTTTCTGACAGCAAATTTTTAAAGTACAGAGTGGGATTTACATGGCTTTAATTTAGATGATTTGCCTGAGATGATCCAATTGTACCTGCCCACATCAGTTAAAAATAAAATACAAAGATGTTTAGGGGGTAATGTTTTTGAATGAATGTATTGTCTGTTCAGAACAAAGCAGGTCCATTTTCTCAGGACTCTGAAGGTCTTTTGCTTCCCCTGATGTTCAAAATTCACATCATCGGACTAGTTATAAGTGGGTTAGTACCGAGATATTCTAGGCTTTGGAAGTGGGAGTTGCCATCTGAGTTTTGGGTTTCCTCAATACCCTTGCTATTTTAAGTTTTACTATTTCAAAAGAAATTATAGAGCATAGGCAAGAGTAATTCAAATGTATTTCATTGTTTCGCAGCCGGTGCCCAATCCACTGAGCTACACCAGCCGGGGCTCAAATGTATTTCTTATTCTAAGATATAAGTACACAACATGAATCAGACAGGCTAAGGTTTAGAATTATGGAAGAATTTCTTGCCTCTTGGCAAACATGGACCTATAGCAGCAACTTTCAACCCAGGTGCCACAAGAATTTTTAAGCCATGAAATACCAGATTATTTAGTTAGGGGCACTGACCTCTTCTCTCTTACATTGCCAATTAAAAAGAAAATGACAATGCCAACACAACAGCTGTCTGGTGTGAATGAATAAAGTTATATGTATATTTTTGCCAGATCAGCAAAAATACATTTGTTGGTATGCTGCAGCATTTTTGTAATTAGTTTATGAGTGCCATGAGATGAAAAAGGTTGAAAATTGCTAACAATAGCAATGATTCTTAAATTGCTGTACTCAGGCCAACAGCTTCACCTGGGAACGTGTTATACTGGCTTGTTAAATATGCAAATTATTGATCCCCATTCTAGAACTACTGACTCAGAAACTCTGGGCATGCGGCTGGTGTTTAACAAGCCTCCAGGTGACTCTGATGTATGCTAACCATGAGATGTATGAGAACCATGAGATGTATGAGAACCATGAGATGTATGAGAACCATGAGATGTATGAGAACCATGAATCTGCAATATTACTAAAAAACCCACTTTTCAAGAAATTCTTTAAAAATAAGAAAGATAATTGCATATATAGAATGTTTAATTAGAAATATTTCCAAGAAGTAGTTGGAACAATAGTCTGTTTAGTATTATTTTATTTACATGAATTTAGAATGTTTAATGTACATTTCTCAAAATGATTTGCATAATGGTAGTTTCTGTTTGGTCACTTTTGAACATAAATATATGTGATGTACAAGGTATTAAGGAGAAAATCACAGGCCCAAACTGGTTTGACTTGCACTAAAAGCCCTTGATACTAAACCTTGATTTAAAACATGATCTAATTATTTTAACAATTGTTTGTTTTAACAATTAGATCATGTTTTAAATGAAGACTCATACATTGCAAGACTCATACATTTAAATCAAGACTCATACATGTTTTAAATCCAGACTCATACATTGCAGGGAGTTTCAACCTAGCCCTGCAATGTATGAGTCTGGAATTTTCTGGTCAAGCACCATTAAGGTAATCTGTCCCCTCTCCAACACCCACAGAAAGACACAGTCCACAGGAGAAAAACTTTCCCTTTCTCTTCCACCCAACAAAAGACATTCCCCAGCCTTCTGTGACATTAGAGTTTAAAATATTCCTTTCTTTTCCATTGTTAAGAGCTGCCTTGCCCCGCCCTCCCCCTATAAAAAAGTCTATGCTGTAAACCCCCTCAGAGAGCCCTCTAGTTGCCAGGTGGGACACTGCATGATTCATAAAAGCCAATTAGATCTTCGAGCTTACTTGGCTGGATTTTGTTTTTTAACAACAGGATAAAAAATTAAATATACAAAAGTACTTAGAATGGTGGCTAGAACCATGCTTCGTACTTAGCAAATGCTGTAACAAGTGAGAGCTTGTAATGAGCATCTATTTCTTGCAGGCAACATGCTAACCAGTGTTATTTATATTATTTTGTGTAAATATCTAATCATCATAACAAATGTAAACTATCTTTTCAAATGTCACATTATTAGCAGGTAAAGAGTCTGCTGTAAGTCTATTCTTCAATTATAGCCTTACCACCTGAAATAATTAAGTGCTACTCTAGCCAGGAAATTCATTATTGACTATAGGAAGATCTTACTTTGAAATACTCATCTATTAGTAATAGTCAGTGTGTAGATCATAGCATGTGTTTTGTTAATGTGGTGATACACTTTGGAATAAACCCATTGAAGAGGTGGTTTATTCTTAGCAGCATTTATATTTGTGATGTGTTTAAATAGCTTACATCACCTATCTTTGGCATTAAACCCTCTTCATAATGTGAGCATTTAGGGCTATTGCTTTTCCCACGACTCAACTATATATCACCACTTAAAGAACAGTCCTCAAAGCTAGACCGAGAGAGGATCTTGCAACAAGAATGCCATTTAAATCAGTAATTTGCTAGATCAAAAGCTTATTACATTATTTCAGAGGGGGTCTTCTGAAAATTTGGACTTTATGCTACAGTAAGTTTATCTCAAACTTTTTTGAAAAGAGTAGTCATAAGATAAATCTGAAAATTACCTTATCACTCTATGTTATTTTAGTTGTTATTCCACTTCTGTTATGAATACAGATCAAGAGTAAGGAAATGAAGCCCAATTGTCCATAATGGTTAATTATAACTAGCGGTATCTCGAAGGCTGATGTTGAGTAGGTAGAAGTAGGGAAGGATCAGACATCTGGGAGACTAGAATTTAATAAAAAGCTATACATTTTAAATTCATGGGCTTATAGTTCAAGAGAGCATCAATATTATTCAATCAAAACATCAGAGGTCACATAAGATTTTGGGGTCAAATAAAACTTTTGCTTTCTCCTTAAACTGCACTAAACCTAGAGTAAAGAGCTTTTTTCCAAAGCATAAACAGATTAGGGTAAATATTATGGGTTGAATTGTGTCCTCCCAAAATGATGTATTGAAGTCCTAACTCCCAGTAGCTTAACATGTCAATGTATTTGGAAAGAGAATCATTGCAAATGTAATTAGTTAGCATGAGGTCATACCAGGGTAAGGTGGACCCTCAATTTAAAATGACTGATATTGTTACAAGACAACAGAAACGTGGAGGGAAGACAGCCCTGTGAAGACACACTCAGGGAGAATTCCACGTGAATGAGGCTAGAGAACAAGAGTGGAGTGGTTCAAGTACAAGTGAGGAATGCCTCAGACTCCCAGAAGCTGGAAGAGGCAAGGTCAGATCCTCCCATAGAGACTTGAGAGGGAGAATACCCCTGGCCTCTGCAGCACCATGAGAAAATAAAGGTCTGGGGTTCGAAGCCACCCCATGTGTGGGACTTTGTTAAGACAGCCTAGGAAACTAACACAATATCATAATACGAGAGGAGAAACAGAACTAAAAAGTAGGACAATGGGAAGTCTCGCAAAAGCACGACTTAATTCAGCAGAACCAAGAAGGCTGACTCCCAAGCTTACTATGGAAAGGGATAAGAAACAACGTGATTTATCTTGCCTGATTCCCCCAAATGCAGGAAATGATACCCCAAATACCTATGCAACTTAGGTTCCTGGACCACATTTTAGTGTGTGTGTGTATGTGTGTGCGTGCGTGTGCGCATGCATGGGAGAGACTGAAATTTCCAACCCTGTATTTAGGGTTGGTCCCACTAGCAATTGGCCCCCATCCTTAGGTGCTTTGCAAAAGTCACTTCATGAACAGAAACCCAGTTGTAGTGGAAAGGGCTTGTTCTGAGTAACAAGATACCTATTTCACTTTTATGGCTCAGGAGCATTTTTAGGAACTGAGAACAGAGACCAAATATTGTAACAAAAGAGGTTCCCATTGTTTTTATTGTTCAGGAAATTTCAAGTGTTCCGAGATGTATAAGCCAGGAAGCATGGACAAAGACAAAATATAGATGAGAAATATATTTTGGCCAGATGAATAACCAAATATATATATGAGAATCCTGTGGGCTTCTGAATAGAAAGAAATGAGGACCTTGGAAGATTTTATTGAGTTCCTAGAATATAGTAGCAGGTACCAACAGCCCAAGAAATTGATGCCAGGAGTGAGGAAGGAGTTCTGAAGAGTGCTGAGCTAGCAGGAGCTCTTTATAGTTAAAATGTCTAATGGCGTCACATTAGAGTTTCAAGATACGGCAAGCTGGGAAGGAAGACCAGCTTGTCAACAAGGCTACCACAAAAGTAGTTAAATCTACACAGCAGTATGATTTGACAGGTTTTAAAGAAGATGAAGTCAAATGAGAAGAAGTTGGTTTTCCCATCAGTGTTTTCTGGTTTAGAATAAGGTTGTAGGGAGCTGGGCACCCAATTAACCCCAGAGCTACTGAAGATGAAAGAGGTTAAGGACAATGACACTTGGCTACAACTGAGGAATTGCAAGGTGGTTCACTTTAAGAATATAGTAAAAAGGATCACCGTGTTCTACGTAAATGGGGACAAATGAAAGCCTTTGAAACCTAAGTGTAAGTATAAAAATCCTATGAAAATTTATTAAAGTTTTGATTTGTCTGGTTTGTCAGAGTTCTCCAAATGACTTGGTCTTTTGCTTTTAACTGTATATGAAATTTGTGAAAAGTTACTCTGTACTTAAGTTTATTTTTATGGTATATTAATTTAATGAGATACTTTTATTTGAAAAGTAATTGGTGTCTTGCTATTTTTTTTACCTCATGTGTGATGCAATGACTCCAAAATGAGTGAATGCAAATTGTTTGGTGCATTAGTGAAAAAACCACAGATTGGATTAACCTATTCAGCACGAGCCCCTAAACTAAAATGCCTCAAATAAAATTAAAATTTTATTATACTTTTATAAAATATACTTTGATCAATGGAAATACATATTTTATTCTGATTCATAGAAATACGTTTATTTCTGATAAAGATCATGTTCTTTTAAATATTTTTAATCAAGGAAAATTACATGAAAAATCATATTGATGACTAATTTAACAAAGTAGTAAAGAATGGATGTTAATTTTCCATGACTCCTTATTTTCCTCCGATATTCTTTTAGATGTATGAAGCCATTATTATATTAATTAGGGCAAAGTAAATATTTCTAATTATGTATAAAAACTGCGAAACTAGAAGAATTAAAATAATAGAATCTAAATTGAATACCCACATTATAAAATTTAAAATTATAAATTTAAAATAATAATTGTGTTTGTTTAAAATTATATATATCTTAAGTGGCCCAAATAAGTAATGCTTGTATAATTTAAGTTTGACATTATATGTCCCAAAAGCAATAAAAGTTCATTTTAACTGGTAAATGTGTTAACTAATCTCCTTAAATTTTGAAGAAGTGGTACATGTGGGGAAAAGTCACTGTGTGGGTGGTTTATTTTTCCTTTAGGAAATCTTTCTAATGCTAACTCTTTTTGTTCACAAAGTCTCATTTTTAAGCTGTATAGTTTTTAAAAAATGGATTTAGGTCAAGGGCTATTTTGAAAATCAAATAGGTCACCAATTCCCTCACAGAATTAAAACTAGTTGTGAAGTGAACCAGTTTACCTAGAGGTCGCTGGATGACATACATTGCTTTAATTCAGCTATTAGAACATTAACACTTCTGTCAGTTGAGGATTATGTACATTTCAAAAAGATTTCATTACTTCACCTCCTAAATTGATATTGCTCTTTTTTTATGACTTTCTTTTTAACTGTAGAATAATTTGCAATCTCAAGAGGTTAGGCTACATAAATCAGAAAAATTAGGCTATAATTTCTTTCGAACTATTCAGTTCAGTAAAAAAAATTAAACTGGTAGTTTAGTTCCAAAACAGTTGATGAATATCTATTATATTGAAAAAATCATAATTATTGTGATATATACAAAGATGATACAAATCTATAATAATTAGCATATATACAATAACAATGCATCCTAAAAAGAATAAAATATTGCTCTGGCCAGGTGGCTTCATGCTATCTACTCAAAGTTTGCTGGTTTGATTCCAGCCCAGGGCACATACCTAGGTTGTGGGTTCAGTACCTCGTTGGGGAGCTTATGGGAGGCAACCAATCGATGTTTCTCTTTTCCTCTCTCTCTCCCCCTTCTTCTCTCTCTAAAACTCAATAAAACATAGTCTCAGGTGAGGCTAAAAAAATATTAACTTTTCTACCACCAGATTTAAAAATTAGAATTGTTCACAAAAAAGTTCTTATGAAGATAAATGTTTCAAAATGTGTTTGTTGTTTAACCCCTACTTTCCAAATTCTATCTTCATCAAATATGAGCATATATGACTTTTTCAAGTAATGGTATGTCTGACCCACCATCACTAAGTAGGTTGGGAAGTGGGGGTGGATTTATTCTCATCAATTTTCACCTTCTCACTGTGCATGACCAACTGTTCCTTTTGCTCAATGTTCCCCTGGTGCAATGGCTGGAATTACGTGGGCAGCATATGGGTGTGGACTAATAACACCTAGCACTTACCTTGTGTTTACCGTGTGCCAGGAAGTTTGAATATTTCTTCTATTAATTTTTTTTAATTTTTGAAGTGCAGTTGCTGACTGTAAATCTCTTTACACATGCCAATGCAGTTAATTCTCAGAACAACCCAACAAGATGTGCATTATTATCTCCACTTAATGATCGGGTACCTGGCAGTCCCCTTCTTTCTGGATGTGAACACTGTAGGACAAGGGTAATGAAGAGGCTTCAGTTAATGTGATGGTCTGGTGCCTGTGGTGGGGGCTGCCTTGGGGCCCAGGTAGCTGTGTGGTGGAGAGCTCTGTGGCTTCATCCAGGCACCAGAGGAAAAGAGGCTGCACTGAGCTATCAACAGTAACCAGGGTATTTGAAGTTGCAGTTAGAGGGTAAAATGTCTCAATTCCAATAACCATGAAGAGCCCACCCACTTAAGGTGCAGAGCTAATCAAATTCTCCTTTTACCTCAGTTTGCCTTTCAGAAACAATTTACTTAAAATTACTCTGCCTCTGTGGATTGTCAGGACACAACATGTCCCTAATTTAAAGCCCTTTAATGGGAGCTGTTATGGACAGACAAAACATTTAAACCCACTCGTTTAAGGTAGTAGCATTGTAAACCCAGTTAGAAGAATAAATGAATGAGGAAATAGCCCTCAAAAACACCTTGCTTTCTACTTGCTGTTCCGACGAAGTTTTAGTTCTGGAGAAAATACTTTATTTCTCTCAAGAGGCAATGCACTGCCTACAATGTGAGTGCTCATGGCTCACACACTTGAGGAATGATCACCTGTTCGTTGGCAGTGAAAGCACTGAGTCTTCAGACTCAGCTGTGGAGGCACCGGGGTCAGTGACTCCTGCTGCAACTCTTCAAATTCAGAAAGACAGTAACTGCCCCAGGAGCAGGTGTTATTGGCAGAGATGGCTTCAAAAAGTGTTGCTATGAGCATAGCGTCAGTAATGAGTTAACGGTTACAAACTAGTTAGCATCTGGGCCTTAGGGTTGCCAAGAACTGTGGTGTGTTCTTGATTGTTGGCTGAAATCCTGGAGCAGATGAAGGAGAATGAGGAAGAAGAGAAGATCCGGTGCTGACATCGGATGAGGCAGGTGCTGAATGACTAATGGGATGAAGTCACCCATAGTACCTATAACTCAGCAAATGTTTCTGTTTCATGGAGACAGCCAAAAAGTGGGCAGAAATTCAATCCCATTTTGGAGTCTAATCAGTAGAGGTGCAACACTAGACACTTTAGGCTAGAAATTCAGGAGTTTCCTCATCTTGATATTGCTATATGGTTTGGCGAGTATTTATTGCACATTTATTAATAGGTAAGAGAAAGTTGTCTGGTTTGAATGCAGGGACAGTCTCCAGTTCTACTGATGTACACAGGAAAACAGAACAGCTCGGCTCAAATGGTATTTGTGCTTCCACGGGTATTTTTGCACTCTTTGCACAAAGCATCACTAATTACCCTGCTTTGGGACAGGTTTATAACCATTGCTCCCAGACCGCCATGGCTGTGCGGTGCTGGGCATCACACCATGACTTCTGGGCACCTTTTCATCAGTGGGGGATGCTGGTATAACCATCCTCACTCAGCTCCCTGATTTTAACCTGCCCTCCAATAGTTCTGGGCGTTTATATGGAATTTCATCTTACAAATACCTGTCTTTCTTTTTTAAAGTTTTCAGTAAATATCTCATTAATCGTTGAAAATAAAGACTAGTATTTAAAGGCCAACTAAATTGCATACTTTTCTCCTAAACTTGACAATCACCTTCACCTTCATACCTGTCTAGGGCTTGGGCTCCCCTACTGGCAATGGCACTGTTTGTTGATTAATTCTATTTGGTTAAATGTGAGTCTGGTACTAGAAAACTGATTTGCTACAAAGAAGAATAGCAAAAATGAAGGAAATAAATGGCAGAATATTAAAAAATATGTTTACTAGACATAATGAGTCCACCATTTACATGAAGATTTTAGTTACCTTCTACATCCAAACTGTGGTGACCTACGTTTGCCACTTTTCATCAGCAGGTAAACTCAGCTGAAGGCTCAACTTTAAAATAGACTGTTTTCAAATGTAATTGCTTCTTAAGGCTGGAGTTTTTCTTTCTTATTGGAAAAGGGGAAAGAAGGACATTTCATTGTGTTCTTTTGCACTCTGTTAGAATACAGCTCTTTTTCTATTAAACCATCTTGAAAATACAGGCCAAATTTTCTGCTTTACCATATAAGACACGACACACTATTGTTAAGTATGTCCTTGCCTTGATGTCCTTTGGAGAATTGTTTAGAAAATTACTTTTACTGGCATATTTCCTCTCTTACAGCGCCCTTGGGAATATTGCTGCCTAGAAGTGGGAAGGTAATGGCCCAACCTCTTTTCAGAATCTTTAGGAAATGATTTTCAAAGACATTTAATTACAAAGAAGGCCCTCCTCATTCACAAACAAATATTTCCTCAGCCGCAGTCTCACCATGTGTTGTCATTGGCATTATGTGCACAATGTTCCTAGACTTCGGGGACCAATGTGACGCAGGCAGGGTCTACTGCTCTAGCAGCAGAGTTGGTGGGCCATCATCTTCCTGACGGGCCACCGTGCACCCTGGGGGTCCTTCACTTTCAGACTTTTAACAGCTTGTGATTTGCTCTCAAGTCACAAGAAATTGTAAAAAAGTAGCTTTATTTCTTCCTCCAAGCAAATCAGCCTTCTCTCTTCTGAATTCCTTTTCTCAGGCCTTTTAAAATTTTTCCAGTAATATCATGTTAAAAGAAATAGTGGCTGGGATTTTATATATTACTTTACTACTCGTACAGCACATTCACACATTTAATTCACATGACACGTGAAGGAGGTACCATTATCAGGCACTAATGGAATTGGCCGTAGAACTCTCACCGATTCCTCCAGGGGCTGTGTTCTTATGAACTCCATCACTCCCTCTGGAGAATTGCTTTCTTTTCCTATCCCTAGACAAGTGTCCCAAATAATCCATTTTTTCATGATTCTGACTTTCTGATATAATAATTGGTCATTTTTGGCTATGTGAATGAATCAAATCAGTCCTTTCTTGACGTTTTTTTAAGTGAATTTTTGTTTGAGAGAGAGAGAGGGAGAGAAGGGAAGGGAAGGGAAGGGAAGGGAAGGGAAGGGAAGGGAAGGGAAGGGAATGGAAGGGAAGGGAAGGGAAGGGAAGGGAAGAAAAGACAGAGACAGAGAAAAACACCAGTGTGAGAGAGAAACATCAACCGGTTGTCTCCCATTGATGTCCCAGCTGGGTACAGAACCTTCAACCCAGGCATGTGCTCTGACTGGGAATCGAACCCATGAACTTTTGGTTGGCTGGACGATGTCCAACAGAGCCACACCAACCAGGGCTCTTCCTTGGAGTTTTGTTTTCCTATCAGGTGTGTAGGTGGTGGGCAGGTAAGTGGATATGAAGTAAGTCTTGAGCTGCTGATGGGCATGTCTCAGCAGTGTGGCATAAGGTGCTTTCAGAGATGGAAATCAGTGTGCAGAGAGAGGCTGAGGTGACTTGGCAGAAAGAGAGGAAGACCCCACCTCCAGTTTGGGTACATGAGCCAGTTCATCACCCTTTCTACGTTGAAGCCACAACTGAAGGGAATGGGTGCAATATTGTTTTTAATGTCAGCTTGTAAGTTAAATCTTGTAAACATTAAGTGACATTTTCAAGATGTTAAAATATAGTGGTTTTTCCCCCTTTTAGAATTGTTTCTAATTGAACTGTTCTTTCATGTTATGCAATTAAGGGTAAATTGAAGGAGGTTATAAAAATAAAATTGTTATTATTTTAACTTGAGGCTCTTTCAACTTGTTATTTCCTAACATTGTACATTGCTTCCACCTGTAAGCTAGGGAGCAATTACTGGAAAGGTGTGTTTCTCTCACGTGTCAAGATAAGCAAACATGAGGCAATGTAAGAAGAAAACATGAATTATCCAGAATAAAAACTTTATTTGTATCCTGATAACATTACAATTTTATAACTGGTTTTATTTTCCTCGTTTTTTGGCTGATGGAACAAAGACATACATTTTCAGCTCACCTTTAGCAAATGCGCAGACGTGTATAGTATCCATTTTTTACTTCCATCTTACCTCTGGTTTTATTAATTTTTGTGTATTTATTTTTTCGCTTGCCCAAACATATTTATTTTCTACTTTTTACATTGTGTGCATTTTCTTTTCTTTAACAAAAAAATTAACAAACAAAACAATGAATAACTAAACAAATGATTTCTATTGCAGTAGACTAACTTGGTTTGTTTTCTTCCAAACTTCTATTAAACACAATGAAAGGCTCATGAAGGCAATAGTACCTTAAGTTAAAGATAAAGAAAGATCATATGTGAGATCTCTTTCCTTTGATGGGCCAGAAGAACTTGCATTAATCGTATATCCTTAAGAGGAATATATTGAGATTCTTAGATAATATGCCACGTGTTTTGTTCTCTTCGTAAGAAATACATGAATGGTCACTATGATGATAGGAAAGGACTTTGGCCCCTCAGAGTTGATACTGTTATTTGAAATGTTGATTGAGAGAAACACTGCTATTAAAAACAAACAGCCGCCCCCTATTTTTTCTGAGCCCATCAT
Source organism: Artibeus jamaicensis (assembly GCF_021234435.1). Taxonomy (NCBI): domain Eukaryota; kingdom Metazoa; phylum Chordata; class Mammalia; order Chiroptera; family Phyllostomidae; genus Artibeus; species Artibeus jamaicensis. The sequence continues at coordinate 21,624,824 of NW_026521823.1, read as the reverse complement.
CACCAGGAGAACCTGCGTGTCCACTCTCTCCCCACCCACTTCCCAGCACATAAGTTCATCAAGTTTTCTCCGAACACTCAAAGACCACCTCTACCAGTAGATAGTGTGGCAGAGGAGTATTGCATCTTGGGATGCTTATGCACCTAAAGAAGAGGTTTGTCGCCTCTGTTCATCTTTCCCCAGTAAATTTCCTCTGGTCACTGTCCAGGCTAAGGATGAGTAACTCTTGGACCAACTGGCTATGGCTGGAGGAAAGATGTACAGGATGGGGCATCACTCTGCAGTAGCAGGGCTTGTGAACAAGGTTTGGGCACAGCAAAGATCGCCTAGTTCATTGCAAAGGCTTAGTTTATTTATTTTCTCTTTTTCTTCCTTTACATGTGTAATTTTTAAGTGTAAGAGTATATGCTTTATGTGAGTTTGTCTATCTCCTTCATGTTTTCATATAAAGTATTCTCATTTCCAAAAGAGTATGTAATTATTGATTTAATTTTCTCTTTGACCCACTAGAGTTTAGGAGAAGATTTTAAATCTTCAGTTGATATGTTTTAAGTGTAAACACTTGCAATTAATTTCTAGGTATTTTTGTACTGTTTTTAGGGCATAGTCTGAAAAAATATTGTACTTTTTAGAATTTCTTGGGCTTGTTTTATAATTTAAAATAGAGTATTTTGGATAAATAATGTGTACTATTTTTGTTGATAATTTGTCATATACTGAAAATGTGATATTGAAATGACTCGCCTGTATTGCATTCAATAAATTCCTAAACAACTGATTTGCATTACAGTAGGACCAGATTGCATGCTTTCTTCCAAACTTCTGTTAAATGCAATTGAAGGCTTATAATAAAGGCAGAACCATTTATTTTATAGTTCTTACAGATTTTGTTCTACATATCTTAATGCAATACTATTGCATCCAAGTTTACATTTATTTTACTATTATTATGTATTACAATCTTCTATTAGCAGAAAATTATTCTTTGTCCTATTTAATACATTAGCAATAAAATTTACTTTGTTATTACTGCAAACTTTTTAAACATATGTACTTTATTCTTTTTATTTTTAAACCTTGGAGGCATTTTATTTTAAGTGCTTCTTTAGCACATAGGAGAAATATTTAGAAAATTAATCCTGCTGTATATTTTAGTAATAAAATTTAAAATTTATTGACATAATTGAAGAAAATACTAATGAACACCTATGCATTCCTTGACTGGGAAAGTAATCCCTAGAGAGAAAAGTGATGAAAATAATTACAAAGGAAAGGACTAATATGTTAGAATGCCTAGATGTTAAAAAATGTATTTTGCAAGAAAATCACAACTTCTTTGAGAAACCACTGAAAAGTGTGACCAAAATGAAACACAAATATAACATATTATGATAAAATTTATAGAACCAGAAAATGTTTATAACCAGAAATGTGGAGAAGAGTAAGAAGGAACGAGGACACGCAGTGGATCACCGCATGGCGGCAGGCCTGAGAGTGCGGACGGGATGGGGACCTGCGGCGTGTCCCTATGCAGTGGTGGGAAGACGTCAGTGCTTCTTCAAAGTGACCCGTAATTTCCATACAATTGTTACTGTGTGCAATGATAAACTGTTTTTAAATTCCAAAGAAAAAAATAAATCAATTAAAGCAATCATAAACTTTTCTAAATACATTTTCCTTTGCTCCTCAGTGCCTCTGCAGTGCAAATCACTGTCTCAACAGCGAGTGTACAATAATGACTTGTTACCTGAATGCATGAATAAACAGGACTTGCCTTGTTTGCTATTAAAGCATAGCAATTGCATTAGCAATTAATTTGCTATTAAGGCACAGGAATGAAAACACCATGCTGTGGGTGTTACTGATGTATTTAAATTTTAGGTATTGATGTTCAATAGAACATAGAATAGGCTTAATAGAATAAACAGAACAGAAGAGAGTAGGTATTTTTAAGGATAAGGCAAGTATCTAATATCACAGGGAAGGACATGAATTACTGGTAAGTGACAGCAGTTAATATTTTATAGTATAATGATGACTAATATTAACGTTTTTTTACCATCTGTTAGGTATTTTCCTAGGTGCTTTTCTAAATTGATTCTAAAAGCAACCTTGTAAAGTAGATATTATTTTCTCAATTACAGATAAAAAAATAAAAGCTCAGAAAGGTGAAGTTACTAATGATTTACAGGTGAGATTTAAACCTGAACAATTTGTGTCCAAATGGACATACTTTTTAAAAATCACTTAGCTATATTGTCTTGCATTTGTGTATGCATTTGAGTAAATATATAAATATAAAAATAATGCAAACTTGTAGAGTACATAATAAATATTAACAATTGTCTCTTGCAAGAGAGAGGTTTTAGGGGAACAGTAATTGTATCTATTGTATTGAATTTTGTATTCAAAGGTTATATATTATAACTGAAAGCAGAACATGCATTTTTATTTTGGGGATAAACAGGAACCTTTCTTTTCAATAAATGTGGTTGAAGAACTAGATACCCTTAGGAGAGAAAACGAACCCGGAACTTTAACCCACTCTATGCACAAACATACTGTTTGGACAGTGAGAAATACAGGCAAGAGTTCAAATGCCTGAAAAGTATTAAAGAGTGTCAGTCTGGAGGCCAGGTAGGGCAGAGCCATGATGTGGGCTAAAGGCTGCCCTGAAGGGGCAGGTGAAATCTATACTGACCCAGAAAGCTGATGGGTGTGGAATACACACGAGCTTAATCATTTCTGTGGGACTCACACAGGCACACACCTTAGTAGATGTGCTTGTCAAATGTACCAAGATGTACCAATACCTCGAGTCAGCTTGAAAGGCTTAATTTCACCCTATCTGTTCACCTAGACTCATGACCCTGAAACCAATCTTATCAATTCTATCACCTGGCTGGTGGTAAGAGTCTACTTACTATAAATATTGATTTTGTCAGACTCAGAGAGAGAAGGCTGACAGCTATTGGTTGGAGTGGCTAAGTGGAGTGGTGATGGAAGAATTAAGCAAGAAAGAGAAAAAAGAAAAAACACATGGATGTGGATGACAGTGTGACAAATGCCAAGGGCAGAGGGTGAAGGGGAGGTGGAGGGTAAAGTCAGGGAGAAATGGTGATGGACACTTGACTTGGGGTGGTGAACACACAATACAGTGTACAGATGATGTATTGTACTATTGTGTTACTCCATTAAATTCAATAAAAAGAAAAAATAATAAAAAGTAAAATATTGATTTTTACCAGATCAAAGAAAACCTGCAAATTAAGTTAGGTATTCACAATTTGATTAGACTTTAATGTGAAATTTTTTCCCTACTTTCATCTTAAGTTTCTCTCCTTTCCATACTGTCAGCGTGAGATGTCTATTTGTGGATTTGAAAGGAATCACCAGTGGAGCGGAAGAGATGTTTTTCTTCCTGGGAGGAGGAACTCTGCACTGCTGGAAGGTGGACGACCTCAGCATTATAATTTTACACTCCGTGAGGAAGACACAGGGGGTCAGAAAACATCTGGAAATCTATAAATAACCACTTAAATTTTCTACTCTGTGCTCTCCAGAAACTTTCCCCTTTATTAATAAATATTTATTGGCCTTTATATAAAATTACATATTGAAGCTAATAGATTTAGCTGCTGTTTATTAAATAAAGTCACCTCTTTTATTTTTCTGTAGGGAAAAATGTCAGTAACTGGAAGTTAAAGCACCTTGAAAGCTGTTATATTTTGACTTGATCAAGAGCTGCTAAAGATAACTGCTCCAACTCTGACAAATAGTCAAAATTCTTGAGAAGGGCTACAGGAAGAAGCAAGTGGATGAAGTTTCAGAGTGACAACACAGACATGGATAGAGAGAGGGAGAACATGGAAGGACCTCTCATCAGTGAAAATCAATCACTGTCATTTATTAGGTTCAGTTCCTAGAAACAAACCAATGTCCCTATAATTAAGCACTTACTCAGCTGCTCTGTGCTGAACACCATGTATGACGCTTGAGGAAATGAAGAAGAAGATATGTAAATTTAAAAACTTAAATTTGTATATGCATATGTGTGTATGTACTTAAATGTGCATGTATGTTTGTAATAACAATAGAAAACAAATATATTCTACAGTTTGCTTAAGCACTGACTACATAATACAATTTCAGGGATAGAGATATCTTTGCTAACTACCAAGAAAGTTCTCCCCCACTTACTAATCTCAAAATTGATTCATGAGAGTAAAACATGCAAATGAGGACTTCTGGGAACAGGTACATCATTCACTTAAGAAATATATGCCTGGTACTAATACTTTCTCTAACCACAAGGTCAAAAGTTGGGAGAAAAAAACAAAGAACAGAGACCTTAACGATACTAAGTCCAGGGAAGGAAACTTCACATTCCCAGTTTGGTTTGGACCCAAGCACATATATTTCTAATTTATCACAACTCGAAGAGAGAAAGGTTTTGAGAATGAAGACAGATTTTCTTTACCTTTTGTTTTCCTTCTAGTTCTCTTTTGAGAATCCGGGAAAGCTATACATTTTTCATCAGAAAAAAATGTACATGTACACATTTATCCACACTTTGGGGGATCTTTTCAGGGGCTCAAAGCCTCCCTGAAATCTATCCAAGATGGCAGATTGAGGACCAGCGATCAGAGGGGTTGCTGTTATCACTAGAGTAATGGGTGTTTGTTAGAAGCCCTGCATGTGATGAACGCTTTCCTGTCAGCTGGAGAAAAGGCATGAGAAAGGTCTGGAAATAAAATCACCCACCAGTGGATAGAGCCAGCTGCTTTGTTCGGAGTGAAATGTGCAAATGGATAAAACAGAAGACAGAATAAAAAAATTGAAACCAATACCCTGAACAAGAATTGATAGAATTTGTGGGAACCAATTCACAGAGCAAATGCATTTTCTTCTCTTGCTGGTCTTTTAGTGCTCAGTGATCTAAGGCATGAGAAGGGGCAGTTACAGGACTTTGCAGAACACAAGTCAGTTTAAGTCACAAAATTGTCTCATTTTGGTACTTAAAATGCTCAATCTCATATATAGAAGTTAATGTGTCCAACTTCTGCTCGGGTGGGGAGGAGGACTTGGGCTACCTCCTGCTTTGATTCTCTTCTCCAGCTCACTAACCCTATGCAGTGATGCCCTGAGGCTGGACTATGGGGAGTGAGGGGTGTCGGGGGTTCGGTAGTCCAGGGCTCTTACAAGCCATGTTCATGCTAGGGTTCAAACCCATTTCCTGACTTAGAGACGGGAGCCTTCCCCATTCCTAGAGATCTTTTTCTGGCAATTCTTTAGGTGTGGCTAAGGAATGTTCCTCATTTTCCTGCTTCTACCCTCCTTAAGAATGTGAACTTCCCTCTGCAGAGGACTTCATCATCATACCTTACTATGGCTCTTTCTTACCTGTCCTCACTATGGGCTCACTATGGGGATTACTTGTCTTTGCTTTGCACTGACCCATTTTTTGAGCTCAACACAGCAGCCCTTCTCTTACTTCAGTTGTTGGTGAAGCTGGCAAGCCTGTCGCAATTCTGCCTTTTGCAATTCTCAGGCAGGATTCAAACTCCAGTTACTGAAATCCCTCAACTGCAGGATGCACGTGACGCTATCCCAGTGGTCCCATGGAAGCTGTGGGGAAGGAAGCAGCTCACCCCACTCCTCCTCGTGGGTGGTGGTGGGCCACTCACTGCACACAGCAGCAATTCCGGCAAGATCTTTCTCATACGTTCTCTGTGGATCTTTTACATGCTCAGTGAGGGAAAGTATTTAATATAATCTTCAGCATCTAAATTTTTGGAGTTCTATTTGCTCATTTACTTTATAACCCACTTTCAAATCAGATGCTTATCACCATAGGGTAAAAATTATACAACTGTAAATTCACAAAAAATAAAAATATATGTTTGGTTTTATAGAAACAAAAACAGAAAACTAAACTGTATGTATAATTTTTGACTAAATAGTTGTGAATTCATACATAAAACGTTAACAAATTTAACAAACACTATTGCCACCTTTCTGAGAACTTTACAAATGGATTCATTGAATTCTTATAACAAACAACTTTATGATGCAAGCACTGCTATTTTATCCCCATTTTCAGAAGAGGAATCTGAGGCCCAGAGGGGCTAAACAACTAGTCTGAGGTCACACAGCTGGTAAGTGGTGAAGCCACGGTTCAAGCCTAGACAGTCTGGGTCCAGTAAGATCGGCCTTGGCCACTCTACTGTACTTCCTCTCAAGGTTATTGAAATCCTTAAGGAATCCTGTAAGGGGGAAGTGTACATTTTGTCAATCTGGATTACAAAGTCTGTAATTTCAACCACTCTGTTGCCACCACTCCCAAATGCTTTGCTTCCTCATAGTTCTTTCCTCACACCTGGTGAATCAGATCATGTCAATTTCCTACTTGAAACCTTTAGTATAGTTGTTTATTACCCATCAAGGCCACATTTCTTAGTGATGTACAATGAGCCTTTCATGGTCTAGTTTTTTTTAACCTTCCCAATCTCAATCCCTGTCATCTTATCGAACACTCCTCTCCATCACACTGTGCCATCCCTACTTGTCAGGACCCTGAACTTTGCTAACGAAGATGTGATTTCACTTCTCCACACCATTCTGTCCATGGGAAAACCTCTCTCGTGTGTACTGTCACAGTCTTCAGTCTATTACTGGATTTCCATCCATCCATGCATTCACCCACATACCCATCTACACGTTCATTGTTTACCAAGTGCCACACGTCACAGACAGTGTTCTAGGTGTGGGATACAGTGACGACTAAAGAAGACACAACTCTGCGTTTCCTCTCTGGTGCTCTCGGTGACTAGGGACACATCCATTTTCTCATCGCATCCTTTGTAACAGTGTGTTTGCATGCCTCCCTTGTACTGTGGTCTCAGTTCCTTCAGGGTCCCCAAATGGGTCTTTTCAACAATATTATATGTTCATTCCTTCAGATGATGTTTTGTTGGGTTACACTTGAAACTTGTATGGTTTTGTGAACCAATGTCAGCACAGTAAATTCAATTAAAAAATACAACAAAACAAACAACTTAAGAAACCAATATTATGTTCATTTCTCCCAGCACCCGGCAGAACTTTTAACATACAGGGTCCAGCAGAAGTGGCACCACTGAGTGTGCTTTGTAGGGCACGGGAACATCTCACATAAGATGCACAGCAATTTGAATATTTTACCTAAAATTTCATATGGTGTGCTTGGGTGTGATATTATATGCTTATGATTTTGCAATAAAAGATTTTGCAATTAAAAAGGGGTGTTATTTGCACTAGACCTCATATATATATAATGTTTAAGTGGTTGATGGTTTTTTTAAAGATTTTATTTATTTTTAGAGAGAGGGAGAGGGAAGGAGAAAGAGAGGGAGAGAAATGTCGATGTGAGAGAAAAACATCAACTGGTTGCCTCTTGTATGTATCGCCACCAGTGACTGAACCCACAACTTATGCCCTAACTGAGGACTGAATAGGTGACCTTTTGTTTTGCAGTATGACGCTCAACCAATTGAACAACACTGGCCAGGGCTAAGTGGTAGATTACTAAATTAATCCATAAATAAATGCATTAATAAGAAGTAAATAGATGACTCTAACAATAATGTTGCTCTTACATTATTTTTGATGTAGTTAGAAATTGGTACTGGGCTAATAAGGAAGGTGTTTCTGGTGTCTAGACCCAAGAGTTGAGAGTTGGGACTGGTTTTCCAACAGCTGGGGGCATAAACACGGTGGACCCAGAAAAGATTTAGCCTCTGTGAGGAAAGTGACTTGCGATCTTCTCTGTAGGCAAAAGGCTTTCAGTGTTAAGCCTTTCTCTGTCATCCAGAAAACTATTGAATTGGTTGATGTGGAAATTTATGGCAAAGAAAAACAAAATAAAAGGGAGATTTAAGAAGTTTTAAAGAAAGCCTGTTTCCATCATTTTTGTGTTATTAAAGGCTAGCTGCTTTGCTTTGATGTGATTTCAAGGGATTCCAGCTAAGGGTTTTGACATTTAAAGATAAAAAAAAGCAAAACACCCTACTAAGCCAAGTTATCCACAGTCTTCTCATGCACAGTGAGCCCAAGATTCAAAGAAATTAAAGAGAAGGTATATGTAAGAAGCTCCTGCCCTTACAGTCAATGCGAATCTCTGTTGACGTGCATTCAGCACTTGGATTGGCTTACAGCACATTTTCTCAAGTTTATCATGTAGTCTCCCAGAGAATTATGAATATCTCAGAGAATAAACCTGTATTTTTGTTAGATCCTTTTACGCTTATCAAGTAAAATAATGGTTTCTTTGATGTCACTGTATCAAGGATTAAATTTCCTCTAAGGAAATTATTCATATCTCTCTCACAATACAGTGAAAACGATGAGTCACCTGCCATTGACCTTCACGTGTTTATGTGTACTTATCTAAACCACACATCTGCTCCTTATTTTCCAATAAGGAGACCATATGCCCCTTGACTCACATATAAAGGCATAATGTTCCAAAACAAACATAGTAAAGTTAATTTAGGGGATAAAATAACTTTGAACAAGATTCACATTCAATGTCGTGGCTATGAAAAATAGCAGAATTTATTCCTGAAATCATAAGTGGCATTTTATCTTTTCTTGCATGATACTCTGGTGAACAAAACAACTTAATAAGACAAATTTTAAGAGAGCTGAAGAGTTGGCATCCCTTATTGGTATGTTTTCAGGGAAACATTTCATAAAAATGACTTTAACAATTTTTGTCCAGGTTCATAGCAAACACTTCATACTTCAGAACAAATCTTTAAAATTTTTCTTAAACTTAGTATTTCACCCTGTTAAGCCAACCAGTTGAAATCGAAGAGAAATATCAACTGTAGCTCTGAAACTTACAAAGTAATAATAAATTATATTTCATATTTGAAAATACTTTAAAAACTTTTACATCATTGACTTTCATTTGCTCCTAATAACACTCTATTAAGGTAAGAAGGACTATTATCATATCGTTTCTACATGTGGGAAAACTAAAGGTCAAAGAGTCTAAACAAATAGTCTGAAGCCTTCTTGACAACAGAAAAGACAGAACTCAAACCCAGGTCCTGTTCTAAATATGAGACCGAAAAACACAGTGATGGTTCAGAAAAGTGGAAGGTTATAGAATTAAGTCATATGAAGATGTTAGTTCTCAATAAACAGAGAACATAATCACCGAGGCATCTATCTGCTGGTATTATCTACCTAGATACACTTAGTTTCAGCCAAACCACAGCCAAGAGTGGGAGGTTTAATATATCTCTTTTGGGATTTCATGGCTGAGTTTTAATATAGATGTATTGAGCTCCAAACTAAAGAAATATGCATTATTTTCAAACAGGCATAAAATGTTTTTTGAAAGGTGATCATATGTTAGAGAATGAGAAGATCTGATAAATTCATAGTAAAATTTCCTATACATTGTAATGAAAAGAGAGTCCTCTGAATAGAATCACTTGGAAACAAAAAATAATGATAGCCAAGAAACCACTCTCTATTTAACACTCGAATTAAAGTGAAAATTAAAATAAAAGACATTTTGAAATTAATATCAATGAAAATCTTATCAGTTTCAAATCCTATAAAATGTTGCTAAACCTGTGGAAAAGAAGAAACATTATTTTTTAATTTGTGTTAATGAAGAGGAAATATTTAAAAACACAGAACAAATAACGAGGTCAGGAAGTTAGAAAAGATGGCAAAAGAGTTTTAAAAAAGGAACTGAAAACAAAAAGATAAAGAGAAAAGCAAAAACTAATGAGTTAGGCAACAACAGCAAGCTCATGCAGTGCTAGTTTCTTGCAGTGAACCAAGTAATAGATAAACCTTTAATCATGTTTCCCTAAGTGGAAAAAATAAAGGAGGAAAATGTAATCACACAGCATCATTCATGAAATGAGGAATAAAGTATAAAACACATAACCACAAAATAAACAAAATTGTCAATATTTTTCATAATATACAACTAACAATATAAATCAGAACTATAGATACTGACATAGGAGACTTTGATTAAGATTATCTTTGCCTAATATAAATTTAATTGAATAACTTTTAGGAGAGGGTCTTAGGATAATGTGTACATATATTTTGAATAAAGAAGAAAATAATCATAATGGCTTAATCTCTCTCCTGCCTCATATATTCAAAATATAATCTCCCAAGAGGAAAAACCAACTCGGCAATAGTGTTTACGTTTAAGAAATTCTCCACAAGAGTAAAATCAAAGCATCAGTTTTCATAGCTAGAGTACATACTTTTACCATTACTATATCTATATATTTTTCCAGTGTTTTTCCGTTATTTCCTTTGCCTTTCCCCTTGTATTTTGATGTTAAGTAGGAATCAGGTACAAAGTAACTGGAAGAGTAGAGTTTTGTATAAAATCTGAAAGGATGCATACCAAATTATTAATAGTAGTTAGCTGTGAGAACTCTGGGGTGAAATGTAAAATTACAGGAAGACTTCTACTTTATACATGTCTATAACATTTAAACTTATAAAAACATTTTTATTAGTCCAAGTTAAAAATCATTTGTACTCTTCGGTCTATAATTCAAAGTAGAACAATCTCTCTTAAGGAAAAACAATCAGTGATGATGAAAAGTCAAAATCAAAGGGTAACCTTATCACTTCATAATAGTAAAAAACTATATATAACTCAAATATTCAACAATATAATGATTTTGTCAATGGCACATTTAAACAGTAGATTATTCTTCAAATAAAATGGTTATAGTAATGTTTAATAGCTGAGGAAATGTGTATAATTACATATATTTATATTGTACTACAGAAATTAATACATATTAAAATTTTTATATACTTTAGAAAGTGCAAATTATAATAAACTTCTAAAAAAGTGTTGAAATGGAGACACAGAAAATGTTGCATTGAAATTATGGATGACTTTTATATTCATTTTACTTTCTGTATTTTCCAAATACCCTATAATAATAGAGATCAATTGTATAATTATTTAAAATACATTATACCTAGTAAATATTTTAATTAACATCAGTTTGCCCTGCCTGGCGTGGCTCAGAGAATTGAGTGCTGGCCTGTGAACCAAAGGGTCACTGGTTTAATTCCCAGTCAGGGCACATGCCTGGGTTGCAGGCCAGGTCCCTTGTAGGGGGCACATGAGAGGCAACCACACATTGATGTTTCTCTCCCTCTTCCTCCTTCCCTTCCCCTCTCCCTAAACATAAATAAGTAAAATTAAAAAAAACAAAACATCAATTTAACATGTTCTTTAGAGTTTAGTCATCTCCTTGAGGGCCTATTTTAGAGCTTGTCCTTTAATGGTCTTGGTATTTGATATTTTAACCAACTTTATGCATAGAAAAAGGCTTGAAAGAAATCTATTAGAATTTAATAACAATAGTTTTGGTCTTATGAGCATTTCTTTGGATCCTCTTCATTTTTTTATATATATTAGAAGTTTCCTATGGTGAGCATGTTATTACAGTTTTATTCAAGCTATGGTAAGACTCATTTGTAAGCCGAGTCTTGTTACTTTTAACCTTTGCTAGGCCTTAATCTGCACTGTGTTCAGTGATGCAATTAAATATACAGCTGAATGGTGGATGGATGAACAGAAAGAAAGGGAGGAAAAAAAGAAGGAAGGGAGACAGAAAGAGCTCTGAACTTTCCTATGTGAATTATGATATCACATTTAATCCTCACTACATTTATGTAAGGGAACAATGAGGCACAGAGAACTCCTTTGCTATCCTCCTCTCACCCCCTTTCCATCTGATAAATATTTACTGAGTTCATACTATTTGCTTGTGATGGGCATTAGAAATAGAGGCATCGGCAAGATAGACATGTCCCTGCCCTCAAGGTACAATTAAAATAACCATTCCATATTTAACTAATTAATGGCAATTATAAAAAGTATATAAAAGAAGAGATACTTAGGTAGTTAAATTTAAAAACGTCTGAGGTTTATATAATAAGACACACTATATATTCCTTTTTCCACTTTCTATGAAATTAAAATTAAAGTGCTTATTGAACTTGCACTGGACGCCATAGAGGGAGTTATTTATACAGCACTGTGATCTTCACAACGCAGGTCAGTCCCAGGACAGAAACAGATGTTCTTAATAACAATAATGCAGAGGCTGCTGTTTGATAAAGGTCAGGTCAAAGTCAGATTAATGGGAGAAATTTTCCTTCCCTCTTATGAGACTTGGGTATATGGTCTTCATGAAAAATTAATGCTCACTTGGGTGGGGTGTACTTATTTCCTAATGAAGAAATAAGTACTAAACTTAAAGTTAACGACTCAATAGTAATCAAAATTAGAGTTCAGTTTAAACTAAACTGAAACCTGAGTACCAATTTTTGTTTCCTCATAGAACTGCAGTTTAATTTTCCCCTTTAGGGGTAAGTGAGATCCATTCAGCTCCATGAGGAAAGCATTCGTCTTGCAGAATTCAAGCACAAATCAGGGAAATATGTTTCCCAAATGAAGGTAGAGTATTTGATTGGGGTCCTTGGAAGAGAAACATGTAGAAAAAAGAAGGAATTAAAGGGAGAAGGTCAGCACACGTGTTCCAGCTCATGTAAATATCGGTCTCTTGTCAGGAAATTAACATACGTCAGAATGCAGAGGTGGATACATTCTGCATGCTTTGGTTATGCAGATTCTGGGCTTGCAAACAAACATCAGGATCCCCCATGGACTCTGATAAGTCAGTCAAATTGTGACCACTTTGTAAGGTCCTTCCTGAGTCACTAAATGCCTTTCTTAGGTAGCATTTTTATTTTTATTTTTTTATTTTTACATATCTCAGCACACTAGTTACTATATAAAGCTAAGCAGAATTTTCAGCATAATATTTTTTCTCTATATTTTGTAAATATCTGCCTTTTTTTTCTTAAGCCATGAAGGCTTATTCCCATCAGTTTCCATTCCAGGAATGAATTCTTTTTAATTAAAATTTTTGGGGGGGATAATTGTAGATTCATATGCCTTTTCAGCAAATAACACACAGATACGCCATGTACCCTTCACCCCATTTTTCTCTGTGATTACATGCTGCTTGGCTTCTAGTACAATACCACATATAGGAAATTAGTATGAATACAGTCTTAATTTTTTGAGATTTTCCCAATTATACATGCACTTGTGTCTGTGTGTATTTATCTCTATACAATTTTATCACATTCATAGATTTATGTGATCTATGTAAATAGAATTGCCTTAAAACTTTCCTTTACATTCATTTAGATCAACATCAGACTGTGTTGCAATTTTCGATTGAGAAAACTTCAGAGGAAGAGGGATATTTATTGCCTTTACCCACATTTTTGCTCTCTCCCTTGTTCTTCCATCCTTCCCACTGTTTCACAATTACTTCTTTTAGCATTTCTTCCCTGCTTAAAAACCTTCCTTTGTCTTTGTTGGGGGGAGGCGGTATAATATTATTTTATTTTTTCAATTATAGTTTACATTTAATATTATTATTTTTATTTAATTGTTGGGGAGACATTGGTTAATAAAATTATATAGGTTTCAAGGGTACGATTCTATAACACATCATTTGTATATTGTATTGTGTGTTCACTACATCAAGTCAAGTCTCCTGCCATCACCAGTCACCCTCCTGGTTCCCTTCTCCCACCTTCCCCCACTCCCCTTGCCCTCAGCGTCACTATTCTGTTGTCTGGCTCCGAGGTGTGTGTGTGTTTGTTTGTTCTTATTGCTCCTTTTTAGTAGGCCTGATGATGACAAATTCTTTTGTATTGTCATCTGAAAATGCTTAATTTATCTTTTATTTTGGGATATGTTTGCTAAATATAGAATTCTGTGTCAACAGTGCTTTTCTTGCAATACTTAAAAACACTGAACTACTTCTTTCTGGCTTCCATGGTCCTAAAGAGCAATATAATTTTATGCCGATTGTTTTTTTCCTATAGGTAAGGTATCATGTTCCTATTGCTACTTTTGATTTTTTTGTTGTGATTTTAGTTTTTGGAAAGATGACTATTATTTGTCTTGGTGTGGATTTCTATATTTTTACCTTTTGCAGTTTCCTTAGTGTCTTGAATCTGTAACTTTATGTCTTTTGCCAAAGAGTACTTTTTTTTTTTTTTAACCTCTGCTTTCTTTCTCTGCTTTTTCTGGGACTCTAACGGCACAATATTAGCTCTTTTGTTACTATCTGCTAGTTCCCTGAGACTGTGTTTGGGTTTTTATCAGTCTATTTTCTCTCTGATTTGCAGATTGGACAATTTATATTCTATCTAAAAGCCCACTGATTTTTAGCCCCTCTTTCCCCTCTATTCTACTATTGAGTTCATTTAGTCATCTACTTAGTTTTTTAACTTAAGTTACTGTATTTTTTAGTTCTCAAATTTCCATTTGGTTTTTCTATTTTTTATTTCCTTTCTAAAGCTTTTTATTTTTATCCATTACAAGTATGTTCATAATTCCTCACTGAAACATTTCTATAATGCCTGTTTTAAAATTCTTGTCAGATAATTCTAATATCTGTCTCATCTTGGTGTTAGAGTCTGTTACCTTTTCTCCTTTGAGTTAAGAAATCCCTGGTTCTTGGTATGATAAATGATTTTCCATTGCAACTTAGACATCTAGAGATTTGTATGACTCAGTATCTTATTTAGGTTTTATGTTTTATCAGTTTTATTTGAAAGTGCTCTGACAAGGCACTGCTGCTTCATTACTGCAGAGTGGGGTGCAGGCCCAGGGTCCCCATTGTGATGCAGCGGCAGGAAAAGCATCTTCTCATTGTTTCTGAGTGGGCCTGGGAGCTCAGCTTCCCTCTACCCTGCACGTTCTCCTTGATAACATTCTGTCTCGGAAGGAGGTGCAGGGGCACTGTTTCCCATGAGGTTGTCACTGAAGCCACAGTGACTGGTGGTGAAAGTCCTGCCTCCCTTATACACCCTCTGATGCCAGCTCTAGGTAGAGTCACCTTGTTACTTACTACCTGGTAGGGATGTAAATCATGGCTGTTTGGGCCACTGCCTGGCAGGGTGTTGAGGTACCTTGCAGCAACCTGCTGATAGAACCTAATTTCCCCGCTGGGCCTCAGTTTTGTCTTTTTCCTGTGGCGTCTGGCTGAAGAAGAACAATGGCCGTTTAAGAGTGGTGTCTTGCTACATTGGTGTTTCCTGATTCTTTGCCTAGTAAGTGCAGGCTCTTCTTGGTGCCTTTGTTATTTTGTTTCTTCTCTGCCTGTAGGTGTTCCTGGGTGGCAGGTTTTTCTGGGACCCAGTCTGGGGTACATGAAACAAAAAGAAAACACAGCTCACTGCCATGTGGTTTCTTGGGCTCCAAGTTTTTTTCTCTCTAATTTTGAGAGGTTTCTTATGTTTGGTTTACATCTGTTGCCAGGGCTTTTAGGTGCACTTAGCAGAAAGCATGTTTATCTTTTAAAGCAGAAGGAAAATTCATTTTTAAGATGTAGAAATGACCCCGGCTCACGGGATGGTAGTGGGGATGAGTTTGTGGAAGGAAGCGCTTCCTGAGGGAGCTCTGCTTCCTCTTCCTCCATGACTTGTAGGACCATTTCTGGAGTTAACAGTTGTTGGAGAAAGAAGCTGTAAGTTTCACTTACAAGAGTTTTGTTAAAATAGATTCAAGAAGAAATGTGACCAACAAGAAAGTATATGTCATTCTATTTTTCTCTCAAAAAATAAAAACAAGTTAATTCTAAATGTGAAATAATAGATAGAAGGAAAAGAAATTTATCAAGAAGATATACGAGTGAAGTAATAGAAAAGAGTTGTAGTAATAGTTAGAAATTAAGGTTTAGGATATTTATATAAGTGGATTTAAAGGCTGCAATTCTCAGAACCCCAAGAAAAAGGAAATCTCATGTCTGTGAGGACATTGTGAGTTTTCAAAGAAGGACTAAAAAACATAGATGAAAGTAACATGAAATAATGAAAAGTAAGCTACAATCATGATATATCATATTCTCCAAAATAGAGTTTTCTCCCTTCTTCCTGCCTTCATTCTGTCCGGAAATTGAGTCACAGTAGTTTCTTACAATTGGGTGTTTATAAAACGGACTGATCCAGAATTTCATGTTTTATTTTGTTCCTTAGCAGAATATAGATCCATTCTGGAAGACATAATTCTTAAAGAGTCATAATTAGGAGATCTGGGATTCTAAGGTAATTGTTAAGTCACTCAGCAATAATAAGGAAGTGGATAGCAGTGGAAGAGAAAAATGAACCTCATGATTACAGTCTGCAGCAATTCTAGCCCCATGCAAATGTGATAACAAACTATTTCTGAGTTTACCTTACTAGTGGAGGCCACTAAGATGAAATTAAGTAGTAAAGAAATTTGTGGAGATCTATAAATGTGTAATAGTTATGGCAGAATGTTATAATAAATTCTCTTTAATATTATACGATTCAGAAGTCTTCTGAATCATCATTTATTGAGCAAATAAATTATTGAAGTTATCTTTCACGTATTTTAACTGTTAAATAACGTGTACAAGGAGCTGAACTAGATTCTGTAATCAAAGCAAAAAAAGTTAAACACAGGACCTTTCCACAAGATGCTGGGAAATAATTTAGATACCTTGAATTTATTTTTTGGAGTGGGGTGGAATATTTAGTATAAGTATGTCATGATTACACTAACCAGGGTACTTTACTATCCAAGCATGAATTTTTAAAAATAAAATTAGTTGTACTAGAATATATAAAAATATCACAATGACTTCATCAGTTAGCTGACCATTGCACTCTAACCAGCAGTGACATGACTGGAACAAGAATTGCTACAGAGAGGGAAATAAAACAATTTATTGAGTGAATGAATACACTGGTTTTAAAGTTGATTGGATTTACAGAAGTTATTTAATTTCTTTAAGCTTAAGTGATATAGTGCATTTTGGAGACTTTAATTCAAATTGAATCAGGATTCCTAAAATTTTGATGCATTTCATAACCAAAATCTTCCACACACATGCAGGTTACTATCTACCCTCAGAAAATTGTACTGTTCAGCTGTTTCCACTAACATTACTTCACTATTCCAGAAGACTTTACTCGAGAAGATAAAGGTTACATATATATATATATATATATATATATATATATATATATATATATATATAACCTTTCCTAATATATATAAAAACATATATATTTTCCTTATATATGTATGTATGCATATTAGAAAAATCTCTCCACTCCCCCCCAAAAGACATCTAAGTGAATATCAGACATTCAGCTTTTTGAATAGCCACTTTTCCCCCTCAGAGTACTGTTATGTCATTGAAACCTTTTGAATCTTGCTTAAAATCTCTGTCTTAGCATGTCCACCCAACCCAAACTGGTATAGCATGGTCCTTATTTAATTTTACTCAAGCTCCCACCATGAAAGATCCATCTTAAACCATGCTTCCAAACCTTGTGAAAATTCCAACTTTGCCCTCCACCCTTGAAGAAGCTACTAAGATTCTATCAAAGTAATGCATTCTCTGCCCTGGTTGGCGTGGCTCAGTGGGTTGAGCACCTGCCTATGAACCAAAAGGTCACCGGCTCGATTCCCAGTCAGGGCACATGCCCGGGTTGTGGGCCAGGTCCCCAGGTGGGGGTGTTTAAGAGGCAACCACACAGTGATGTTTGTCTTATACATCATGTTTGTCCTCCCCTCTCCCCCCCTCCATTCCCCTCTCTAAAAATAAATAAGATCTTTTAAAAATACAAAATAAAAAAATAAAGAAAGAGATAATGCACTCTTTCACTTTGGAAAGCAATAAAACCTGTTTTATGTTTTGTCAACATTTTGTTTTAGTGGTATTTATATAGTGAGCCAGAATTTAATATGTTCTTGAGAACTAATAGGAAAATTATATACTTTCAAAATGGAATATATGCTTTTCTCATATTTAAAAAATAACCACATTTAGTGACTATCGTAGTATAAGAGAGAAGGAAATGAAATTAAGCTGTGCTGTGAAGACTATAGATTATGTTGCAAAATAAAGTGACAACCCCTTCCCCCCCCAGCCTTATCCCCCTTCGTCTTTAGACCTTGGTGCAATGGAATTGGAAAGTATTTTGTGGAAACCGGTTGACCCCGGCCAACCCGAATGGCTACTAAAGAGCCTTTTGCACTTTTACCATGTAAGTCAGGAACAAAAAAGATCCGAATGCCCCTCATAGGATGCCGGGCTTATGCTTTGTCCTATAGGGGTGGAGTGGGAGACATACTGGAGGCGGGTTTTGTTTCCAGATGGGACTGGAGCACCTCAGGGGAAACAGGAGCTAACCGCTTGTCATGTGAGCTCCTTGTAAGAGTCCTAGACAGGGATCGGCCACAGCTTTCTCTTTTCCAGAGACTGGCTGCAACTGGAGCCCACACAGGGCCCACTCAGGAGCCTAGAGCTACTCCCTGCACTTTGGAGGGCGTAGCGTAATGTGCCCCCCCTCCTCTGTGCAGAAGGGTGCGATTCCTGGGGAGGAGTGGTGCGGCACAGCCTGGGTAGTGCAGACGTGTGGGGCAGGCACCTGGAGGAGAGGGATGGAGACGTCTGGAAAGAGGCAGTGCTCAGACGGGGCAATGCCTCCTTCAAAGGCCGCTCGCTATGTGTGCGGTAGATCAAAGCTCGCCCTGTGCCCTTCGAGGAAAGCACACTTTAAAGCTTCCCATCATCATATGGAATGTGTTTGGCTTGGGGGGAAATGGGGAAGAGGGCAAGATGTATTCACCGAAGGTGCTACCAGTTTCATTTAGTTATTAAGTGGGGACTGGGGCTGGAAGAATTGAAAGGTATCCTGTCTGTCTCTCTTCCATGTCTTTACTGTCATCCACAAAAGCCATACCTCTGGTCTTATCATGTGTTACCAGGTCTGGGCCCCTGAAGGGGTTCGGTGGGAACCCCAGAGTGGGCAAGTTTGGAGGCTGTTCATTTATTCACCAATAGATCCTGAGGGGCTAATATCCGCTAAACACAGTGTTTGGGTGGTTCCTGCCTTCAGAGAGCAAAGTTGAGTGCAGAGGATGAATGCCAGTTAGGGAACTGCACAGGCAAGTGCAAATTTACTGTATTTTCCAGCCCATAAGACACACCTAGATTTTAGAAGAAAATAGGAAAAAAATTTTGAAGCAAAAAATGTGGTAAACTATTTAATAACATAAATAACATATTTCACCAGTGTAAATGTAAACAGAACTCAACAGCAGCATTAACAACCATTATTCCTCCCAAATTTGGGGGGGAGGGTGCATCTTATAGTCCGAAAATACAGTACATACTAGATTAGGGAAGCCACAGTGTTCTGGAAATTCTGTAGGTTGCAATCATGGAGGCTGAAGACAGTTCTCTTAGGAAGTGTGAGTGAGCTGGGACCTAAGAAAAAAGGAAGTTTGTTTAGCACAAATTACACCTTAGAATCATGAATCATAAATTTGTGAATCATAAACTGGAATCCTAGCTAAGGCCTAAGGGTTTTTTAATCTGATACTTGCTTCCACTTAAAAACTAAAAACCTTAGCGGTTGAAAGGAAATGATGACAATTTCCTTTCAAATGATGACACAGTGTTCCAGTGGAGATTTAATGACTTGAATTTCTAAATATCACCTAAATTCAGGTGATGCTCTTTGGGTTAACACAGAGAAGGAGAGCCTCAGTGGATCGAAAGGGTTAAAAACCTTTGCTGTGTGGTCAGATGGCCTGTGTTTGGGTCCTGGGGCAACGGCTACTTACACCAGGTGGCACACTCCTCCACAAGAAGGCTCTCTGAGGTGCTAAGGCCAATGAACCTAACTTAGTGTCCACCTCCAATGACACACACAGCTGCCCTTCTTTCTGTGCCTCAGCTTACCTTCTTAGAAAAGGGGCACAGTGATAGTAGCTACTTCAAATGTTGTAAAGTAGACTAGATGACTTTAGCACAGTGACTAATCAAAACTGGCTATGGCTATTCATGGTATTGACTAGATAATTAATTAAACTCATTCAAGCAAGTTTCCGTATACATAAATCTCTAAGATGTTTAAAAGATAGAGCCATCTATTTCACATAGCTCAGCTCTGAAATTGTAGTACATCTTGTTCTTGCTTTAATCCCGCTCTATTTTTACCTTTATTTCAAGGCCATCAGGTAACGCATGAAAGCTATTGATATTTCTGTTTTGATGCACACACACACACACACACACACACTGTTACATAGACATTACTGAAAATCAACAAGTCCCAGGAGGTAGTCTCTTTTTCTGAGAAAATCACCTTCTTTTTATGATGATTCTTTAAGACTCAACCTAAAAAAAATAAAAAATAAAAAAAAACAAAAAAAGACTCAACCTTTCTCTCATGCCTGCTGAGATCACAGAGCCACACAGAAAAGTTTCTGACAGCAGATAGCCACACACAAGCCTTTTATTTTATACACACACACACACACACACACATATCCTGAAATGTAAAATGAAATTTCCAGACTGTACTATTCATACAACAGCTCACATTCCAAAGACTATTTTTTCCATGTACCCGGAGGAATACAGAAGCCTCTTAACAAGTTTAAGTTGCACACATTCCGAAAGGAATGCATCCTGGGTAGTTTTCAGCCCTGCCCTCAACCATGTGGGGCAAGTGTCCTAGGAGCTGCCCCGAATGGCCTGAGAAGGTTACAAGTATTTAGCCAGATTTCCTCAAGGGATCAGATCTGCTCTGTAAGACACCAAGAGACACACAGGATGTTTAGGGGCAAGAATCCACGTGCACAAAGTCTGGAGCTTGCAGAAGAGGAAGGGTATCCTTGCCCACCAGGGAAGGACAGCGTCCTGGAAAATTCCCTCCATTTCTGCCCCCTGGGGAAGCGCGGCACTTAGCTAACCCAAGCCCACGGTTTATGCGTTCCCCAGAGCCCTGCCCAGTGCTTCAGTGACTCAAGGGGGGGGTCACTGAATGAGCACTTTTAAAATCTTTAGTTAAATCTTCTTTGCATTGCATGTCTGTTTTTCAGTGTAAAATGCTTTTTTAAAAACTTTTAAAAACTTCAGCATGACAGGCTTTAGAATGACAAACTAATGCATTAAAAGCGGTGAACTGGTGCGTGAAGGACTGAGTCTGCGATGTAATTACTGCTTTTCAGCCTCCCCGTGTGTCCGTCATCACGCAGCACTTTGGCGCGTGTGGTCTTCAACCGCCTTCACACCGTGAGTGCTGTTCCTGTATTTCGCACACGAGGAGGCCAAAGCTGGGAAGGTCTGACATGGGGTCTTGGCATGTTTAGTTGGGGGCTGAATTCACGTCTCTGTCCCATGACCAGCATTCTCTGTATGAACCACTTTGAGGATCGTAGCCCCGCAGAAGGAACACAAATCTAAGAAACGGATTTTGAAAACACGAAAGGATATGATACTTATTTTGAAAACTTCTCACCTTATAAAATACAGAAAATGAGTGGAGATACTCAGCACGAATACATAGATTTTTGAAATCAGACGCAACTGGTTGTGTGCTGAGTTAAATCTTCGTATTGTTTGTTCATTTTTGAGCACGAAAGGTTGCTTTTACTCCTTTGTTAAACTTCAGCGTGGATAAATTTTAATTGTTAGAAGCTGCTCTTAAATTTAGAACAACTTTAAACAGCCTTCTCAAAGCTGACATTAGTGTAAGAGGTAAAATCAAATGCAATGAAGAGGCTTTTGTGGCTCAGCCCAGGCGGCAGCCCCCGAAGCGTAGGTGGCTGGAAGCAGTCCGCCCCCAGGCAGGGCCGGCCCAGCGGCTCTGTTGAAAAGGCAGAAGCGAACAGGGCTCCGGGGAATTGGAAATTTCTCTTCTTTGATCCTGCGTCTGCATAGATTCTCCCCTTCACTAGAGGCCTTTGACTCCAATGAAGAATGATGAGAGAAACAAGTGCATTTCAGATTACAAAGTTTGATTTTTCTAGTCTATTGATTTGTGGAGCCATGTGGATTTGATATTGGCAGTAATTAAACATCAATCGATAGTTAGGTTGAGTCTTCCATTTTGCATTTTCAGGGATGGGCTACTCCCATAGGCTGGTTTCTGATTTCTCTTGCTTTTGACTGTTAGCTTTGATAATGCATGGTTATGAGGAGAAGGGGGGAGAAGGTACAGAAAATAAGTAGCATAGACAGTAGATAGAAAATAGATGGGGGGGGGGGCAAGAAGAGTATGGGAAATATAGAATCTAAAGAATTTGAGACACATGGTCATAAACTAAAGGGGGGGTAATGGTGGGGACGGGGGGTAGGGTGAAGGGGAATGAAGGGGGGAAATAGAACAACTGTAATGGCATAATCAATAAAAAATAAATTAAAAAAATAAAGAAAAGCTTGTGCAGCAAAGCTCACGTAAGTGGAAGAAGAATTAAGTGGCCTGTCTGCTTAATTGTCTTTTTAGAGGACTCTTGCTGAAAGGGTTTAGGAACAGGTGTGTCCAACCTTTTGGTGTCTTTGGGCCACACCGAAAGAAGAATTACCTTGGGCCACACATTAAATACATTGTGATACATAATCACAAAGAAAATCTCATAACGTTTTAAGTGCACTTACAACTTCGTACTGGGCTGCATTCACAGCCAGCCTGGGACGCATGCAGCCTGCGGGCCACGGGCTGCACACCTCTGGTCGGGATCATGGACTTAAGACTAAGTCATCAGGATTTGGAGCCTGCCTCTGCCACTTGTAACTCTTTTAGCCTGGGCAAGTTACCTCAACTTTTTGTATCTCAGTTTCTCCATTTATAATTTAGAGATAATGATACCTACTTCATGCAGTTACTGAAAAGACTTAGTGCACATAAAGAGCTGAAACCATGCCTGGTGCAGAGTCTTAAGCATTAGCTATTCTTGCAAAGCATGCTTGAGTATCTTGATAGGTCCTTTAGTGTGGAGCCGACACACTTGAGTTCCAGAACTGAGTAACATCATTGACATTTTCATGTGAAATAAAAACATGAGTTCTCTTCTTCAAAACTGTATTTTTCTTTATTGGCTTTATATTTTTTATCAGAAGTTACAAACATAGTCTTGCTAGAACACAGGACTGAACTCTTCCTCTCAGTCTGAACACCACGAAGTCTTGTATTTCAAACTGTGTCTGCATTTCTGTGATGCTTTTGTCCAAGTACTTTGGCAGCTGTGTGTAGGAGTCAGGGAAAGATTACTAACAGTTAGACCCAGTATTCAGGGAGGACTTTCTTTAGAAAGAAAAAGCTGGCATATTTGTGGGAGTGCTGGGCTAGAATTTTAAGTGACCTTTGCTCTAGCTATAAAGCACAGGGAGGTAGGAATTCTAGTGAATTTGATTCTTTGCTCTTATTGAAAGGTTTGATATCAACAACCCATATAAAATGGGGAGTGGCCTAAATGTCAGGTAAATTCCCACAAAATGTTTTTTTAATAGTGACAAGAAGTTTATAAGCATTACCTTTAAGATAGCACTGCAGATTCAATTTCAGGTTAATCTCTTACATATGAGAACTCAATCAGGTTTAGAAGATTTAGATAGACAATGGGTTAACAATTATTTTTATTAATTTGGTATAGATATGGGTGAATGTATCCTGGGAAAAGTCTAAATCACAGCAGGCTCATCAGTCCAGCTTCTTAAGTATTTCACAGCTGGATGTAAGCACTGTTGTGCCAGAAACTGTTAGAGAAAACTGACCCCACAAGCAAAGAGCCCCAACATGGTATGATTGCAGGGTTGTTTAAAGCCCCCTTGCTTATCTGCTTATCCAGCTTATCAATGCCTAGAGTTTTAGTCTGAGGGTGCCTTTGGTTTCATTCAGTTCCGTGTGTCCTTTTAATCCTGTGTCCTGTTAAAAGAAAAGGCCAGTCTCACCTCTGAGCATCATTGTCCCTCATGGTGCCACAACTACCATACACTTTTGGTCTTCAGGTTTCATGACCTCAGAAGCATCGACTAAAATGGCTACTCCCTGCCCAATATTCCTTTCTCGTGGGTTTTTAACTGCTCTCTCTCTCTCTATTTGAATGTTCTTCCTTAATTTTCTTTATTAGCTCTATCCAACTAGTAAATATTAGAATTGTTGAAGGCTGCTTATTCTTTTCTGCCCTTTTGTCTGTGATCTCACCCACTTTTGACACTGAATTAGTATAGGGAACCTATCTGCATGGAATGGCAAATGTGGCCCAGACCTATTGGAAAACTGATAGGCGCCAGTCAGCACACAGAAAACCAAGACCACAGATTGGCTTTCCCATGGGAAACCAGGCCTGCATTGTACCTAGGGTGCTTTGAGGCTTGCTTTTGCTAAAACTCCCTCGCCCTGAGTTGAAGCAGGAAATGCTTACTGCATATCTTTAAACTTCCTGAAGTCTGTGCTAATTCTCCCAGGAATGAAGTGTAACCAGACCAATCATTCTTATAGTTCCCTTGCATTTGCAACATGTTTTCCTTGTTAATCTGTAAGAAGTAATCAGTGACATCCTTTTCTTTGTTATCTGTAGAAAGTAATCACCTAAAGCAAACCTGAGCATAATGAATGAGAACCTTCTTTGATGTATGCTATTAGAAAGCCAATAAGTCTGTCCAGGCAAGGGTCAAGGCACTCTCTCTCTCTCTCAGAGAGAGGCTGTGCTGTACCTTTTTCTCCACAGGACTTCTGTAGTCCATGTGAATTTGTTCATCTAATCCATAGCACCTTGGACACTGCTGGCCAGAGTTCATGTCAAATGACCACTTCCTGACAAAGCCCATCTTACCCTAGGTTTGTAGTGTAGTGATACAGAGGGGAAGTAAGACCGGAAATGAAGAAAAGCCTGCAGAAGGATGTAGTATCAAGGTGACCACTCTTCAGGCAATGGGAGCTGGATCCTTCCAAGTTCTGAGCAGCTTTAATAAATGTAGCTCAGGTCTGTCCACCCTGAGGATAAAAAATCACTCTTTATCAGTCAGCCTCTATTCCCTCTGATGGAGGGTTCCCTCATGGGGGTGAATTTCCTCATTCTTCTGGGGGCACATATATGGACCTCAGGCAGCAAACAAGAGCGACATGGTTACAGTCTAGGTGGCACCTGATCAGCTTGGACCTTTGAAAATCTGGTTCAAACTGCATGACAGAGGATAGCCGTGGTAGTTGTAGCAGCTTTGGCTGGAGTGAGAGGTGGGGCTATAAGGATGTAAAGCAATGCACAAGAGATGCCTGATGCAGATCCCATGCATGTTTCTCTAGCCCAAACTTTTCTGAGCTCCAGACCCATATAACCAACTGAACTCATGCTTTTTGCCCTCCAAATCTGAACATCTTCCAACATTTCCTGCCTTGGGAAATGGTGCCAAGTTGCTTATGGCATAAACCTAGTCATCATCCTTGACATTGCCCTCTCTTCAATCTTCCGTATGAGTTGATCTCCAATTCTACCTCTTGGGGCTCTCCTCCATTTCCACAGCCAGTCTCGGCACCTAAACCTCCATCATCTATTACTAGTCCACAGGCATAGCGACCCCGCACTTGCTTGTGATTCCTCAAAATTTGTTCTCCACTATGACCTGGAAAGGCCATTTTTAAATGAAAGTCTAAGTACCTAATTCTCTTGTCAAATCTTTTTACTGGCTTCTCATTGCTCTTAAGTTGAAGTCCAAACTCTTTAAAAGTGGCCAACACAGATGGCATGGCCTGGGCTCTGACCACCTCTGGTCACTCTCTTGGTTACTCATGAAGGCCCAGCTACACAGAGCTTCCTTTCATGTGTCGTCATGCATGCTCCCTCTTTCCTCTGACCCAGCACATACTCCTGTGGTAAATACACCCTTTTTGGTGAGTTGGTCTGGAAAACAAGGAAGGTTAATGGAGACGTTCTGAACATAGAAAGAAGGGATGAGGCAAATGCCCAGAACAACGAGGGAGAGGTAAGTAGCTCAGAAAGAGGGAACTGAAGTCTGATTTAAACATCAACTACTTGATCGTTTTTATCCAATGCCTTGTACCCAAACCCTCATGACTTATTTAGTAAACAGTTTTTATCAGTTGTTAGCATGTAGTCTGTGTAAAGCATGGCCCGAGTACTTTGAAACATTAATTTGGTTATTTAATTACTGCTATGTTTCAGAACTCAGCTATGTTCCAGATTCTGGTTTCTTAATGTTGTTATACTTATTAGAAAAAATACTGCACCTCTTAGAAATCTGGTGGTTTTATAGAATGAGTGATTTAAACATCGAGATTACCATATTTTGCCATGTGTAATGCACACCCACATTTTGTGCACATTATACATGGGATTTTATACTCATGTGATGTCATTGTTGCACCTATGTATAATGTGCATCCTTATGTTTCTCTCAAAACTCCAGGCAAAAAAGCATGCACCATACATGGCAAAATATGGTAAACTATTACATCTTATGTACTTCGGAAATACCTGACTTTGAAAAACCCTTGCTTTTTCATTTAATTTTTCATTAATTCATTCAATATTTACTGAGAGCCTTCTTTATGTTAGAAGCTTTGCTACCACTGGAATGTGCTGCCAGGACCTCGGATTTTCTATCCAAACCTGACTTTTCTTCCCCTTGCTGGCGTTCCCTGCCTCTGTCTCTCCTCATTCGAATAAACCTCCGCTACCTAAGTTACCATGCAATAAAAACCACGTTTACTCCAGTCCAAGTTTTAACCTGAAGTGGAAAAGCCTGTACCATGCACATGCAGCCCAGACCACTTCCTGCGAGCTAACGCCCCTCTCTTCCAGCCGGGCTGAAATTTCAGCTCCTTCTCTGTTCACGTTCCGTCTTTGCATTTCCCCTTTCTTCCTCATGCCAAGCCCTGTCCTCTCTTATTGCTCTGGAGACTCTGTTCACCCTTCAACATTCAGGTCAAGTATCACATTTTATTAGAAAACTTGTTTTGCAGAGATGGTCATCTTCTCCTCTGAACCCCTATGTTGTTTTCTGCATGTGTTTATTTTCTCAATAATACCATGTTTTGCAGGTTTATAAGCTCCTAATTAGACTCTGGGCTTCTCAGATTTACAAGTCATATCTCCTCCATTTTTATTTTATCAGCAATTTGGGAAGAAAATAACACCATCAAAACAATGGAGGAAACTACCTAAAATAAATCCAAATTAAGGATATTCAGAAACTATATAAAAAACATTTGTTAAAGATTTTATTTATATCTCTTTTTAGGCAGAGAGGAAGGGAGGGAGAAAGAGAAGGAGAGAAGCACCAGCGTGTGGTTGCCTTTCATGTGCCCCTGACCAGGGACCTGGCCTGCAACCCAAGCATGTGCCATAGAATGGGAATCGAACCAGCGACCCTTTGGTTTGCGGGCCAGTGCTCAACCCACTGAGCCATACCATCCAGGGTGAACCCTGTAATACTTCACTAAAAGACATGAACTAAGCCCTAAATAAATGGAAAGCCATACTCTATTTTGGAGTAAAGAAACAGAAACCCTATTGATGATTTTCTCAAACTTAAAAACATGTGTATAGCTCAAATAAAATAACAAGAGAAAATTTTTAACTTGCTATAAATAATCAGCATGTGAGAATATATTGGTATATTTTGATATAGAAAAGTAATCGGCATAAAGTCGTTTTTATTGATTTAAAAAAGAATTGTGAAGGTCTGCTGAAATAATGTGGTACTATTGCATAATAGGTCAAGGACACTGAAAGTCAGAAATAGACTCATAAATATAATCAAGAAATTAGTAAAGGAGACATTAAAGTTATCGAGGATCTGACACTTTATTCAGAGTGTTCTATAGACCTTGGGCTAGATCTTTTGAGAAAAGTAAAACTGAATCCCTGCTAAAAGCTGTCTTCAAAAACAAATACCACATAACTAAGCATTTAAATATTTTAAAAAATCTAAAAACACTAGAAAAAATAATATTACTTTGAAAAAATTTTGGAGTGGAAAAGACTTTCTAATTCAAAAACTGAGAGGGAGAAAACAAATTAGGCCATAAAAAAGTTCAGGTTTTGAATTACAAAAAATTTCGCAGCATAAGAAAAATAACAACTATGAAAAATAATGCAAAATATAAAATATATGGCAGACAAATGTCACAAAGAGTTTTCACAATAGAAAAATGAACAAAGACTTGAAGCAAACTTCCACAGTAAAAAAAATACAGATAGTGAATAGCCATATGGTAAGATGCTAAAATTCTCTTATAACTGTACGTGCAAATTAACATAACAATGAGACATCGTGTTTTTTCCCTATCTTATTAGAAACACTAAATGTTTGATAATAGCCAGTGCTGGCTGGAATATACAAGTACTCTCAAGCTGTGTTGAAAGAGACATTGAAAATAGTAAGATGTTTTGTGAACAAGAATCCCACTCACAGGAATTAATCTAAGAGATTTATTTAAATGCAAAGATGTTATTGAGGCCCAAATTCAGAAAAAGACTAAATGTTCATCAATAAGAAAAATACAAATCATATCCACCTCTTGTGTGATTTTGCAACTGTGATTAGAAATGGGCAGATTTAGCTACTGAAGTGTAAAGTATTTAGCTACTAAAATGTAATGACCAACCAAAGCATTGGTCAATACAAAGAAAAAAATTATAAAACACAAATGTGTGTGTAAATAAAAGGATGATTTATGTATAATGCACACATATATTTTCCTGGGTATATAGACATAAAATGTTAACATGGATAAACTTGAGGAGTAACAACCACGTGGGAAGAGAGATGGTGAGGGGACACTGTCACCTCGCTTGCTCGGTCTTACTTGAATAATTTTATAAACCTAATCACATTGGTTTTTTCAGATTTCTGGTTTTTCCAAAAATGGCAACAACTCCTTACTTGTTATCTCTTCACTGAAACGGGATTTTTTGTTTGTTTTTTTGAGGAACTTGTTTGTTCTAGGACACCATGTGTCTGCCTGGTAAATGATGGATCCAGAAATTGAAATACTCATGTCTACTGATTGTGACAAACCCCTTTGGGGGCTAGTTTTTATATTTATAGTTTTCTCTGAGAGCAGCACTGAAATCTGCACAAGCCCGTCGCAGCTGGGATCACTGTGGCCCAGGCAGAGGCCCCTGTTGCGTCAGTGAGGACGGAACGAATGCCTTCAACGGCAGCGGCAGCGTGCTGGGCACGAACAGTCCCATTTACAACATTCTAGTTTTGAGTGTACCGTGCTTTTTCTTCGTTCTTTGCTTTCTTCACGTCCCTCTGGGTTGGCGGAAAAATAGATTTTACAGTATTATTATTTCCTTTGTTATATAAGAGAGAAAATGTTGACTTTCTCTGTGGTCTAACTGTTGAACCCAGAAGCTTGGCTCCAAAGAGAGTAACTACAGTACAACTAATTAGGCGAGTGACTCCGATTTCCTTGTGCGATTCCGCACCCAGTTGTGATGTGTGTGTTTTCCCCCTCACTGCCAAACAACTCTGCAACAGCCCCTGGTGTCGTGCGATCCATCTCAGTTCTGACATGAGCTACCTGCAGACAGCACCAGCTGTCAAAGACTGAAGGCTCTGTCTGCCAAGACTGCCCCACCGCCGCCACTTCCAAGGCCAATTGAGTCTAAGTTGTCACCTGTAGTTCTGACCAACCAGCTCTAAGTCAGAAGGTCCCACAACCTCCTCCTTGGGTTCAACCAACTTGCCAGAGCAGCTCACAGAACTCACGGTAACATTTTACGTGCTAGATGACCCCGTTGTTGTAAAGGGAGGTGCTCTAGTATCTGAAACAGCCAGATGGGAGAGATGCACAGGGTCTGCTATGGGGAAAGGGCTTGGAGCTTTTATGCTCACTGAGCAACCACTCTCCCAAAATCTCCACGTGTTTTCTGACCTGAAAGCTCTCTGAACCCCATTCTTTTGGGTTTTTATAGAGGCTTCATTACATAAGGCATGGTTGATCAAATCATCTAGTCCCTCTCTCCTCCTCAGAGGTCAGTGGGTGGGACCGAATGTTCCAACCCTCTAATCACATGATTGGCTTCACTGTCCTTAGTGACCTGGGGGGAGGTCGCCATCCCCTGGGGCTGCAGACTGGTATCAGTCCGGGCCTGTTAGGAACCGGACTGCGCAGAAGGAGGTGAGCTTGAATGTAAAGCGCTCGAATCGTCCCCAAACCATTCGCATCTAGCCCCAGTCTGGTCTGTGGAAAAATCGTCTTCCATGAACCCGGTCCCTGGTGCCAAGGAGGGTGGGGACCACTGACCTAGGGGCTTTCCAAAAGTCATCTCACTAACATAACAAAAGACACCTTGATCATGCTCACTGCTCAGGAATTTCTAAGGGTTTTAGAAGCTCTGCGCCGGGAAAAGGGTTGAAGACCAAATATTTTTTTTGTTTTATATATCATAGCATCATACCAAGTCTGGTCAGAACATTGAGAAGGCTGAGGGTAACAAACACAAATAAGAAAAGGGAAACAAAAACACAGAGAGGGTTGTTCCTTGTCCTTCTGTTCTCCAGGGGCACCGACCCAGGACTGCGGTGGACTCCACCCACATCGGAGTGAACCTCAGCATCCAGCTCCTTGCCCTCCAAGAGCACAGAAGTGCTGACCATTTCCAGCTATGTTTTCTGTTTGGAGTTCCATATTATTAACTAGGTAATAATTGTCCCCAGGTGTTGGTAACTTAAACAAAATGATACTTTCTAAAAGCTGAATCGAGTGATGACACAGGTGCACATATGTGCAGTCTGTATGTGCAATAGCTAAACGATTTGTTAGCCTTCCCCATTTTCCTGGTTATTTAAGTAAAAATAGAATGCAGAGGGCAAAAATGTCAACTTCTAATTATAACAGTCAGTGTTTCTAATAAATTAGGAAAATAAAAATGTAGTCAAGAGTGAAAATTCAACTATTTCAAATTAAAAATATAGCCATGGCTGGTGCAGCTTAGTGGACTGAGTGCTGGACTGAGAAGTATAGGGTCACTGGTTCGATTCCCAGTCAGGGCACAGGCTTGGACTGCTGGCCAGGTCCCTGGGCTGGGAAGGGCACATGAGAGGCAACCACATATTAATGTTTCTCTCCTCTCTTTCTCCACCACTTCCCCTTTATCTAAAAATAAATAAATAAAATCTTAAAAATATAAAAAATTATATTAAAATATTAAAAAAATGTTAGTCCTCCATCTGCCCAAATGTTAAGCAAAGTAATTCAGCCTAGTACACGGGCACTGTCAGAATTCAACTCTGCCAACTTAATCGAATTTACTTATTTCTAGAAAGTGATACACTTTTTTTCTGTTTTTGAAATGATGGATTCTAAACTTTATAATAAAAAAGCAACTAATTCATTTTCTCATAATTTCAGTGTAAAACCATTAACAGTCATATTAGGTGCTCATTAGAAAAGGAAGGAATTTTAATACTGGGGCACCGAGAGGCTGCTGATTCTCTCGCTTTTCAAAATGGAATTAACTAGTTTTATGGAGCTTAAATTTTAATTCTACTATGAAAAAATAAATCATACTATTTCAAAATAATTCAAAGAAAGGTAGGCGACGAAAAGTTACAATTGGTGTCCACCCCTTGCTTTACTTCTCAGAGTTAAGAGCAGTGCTGTATTTTTAAATATCTTTCTTGCAGATTGGATTTCTCGTTAAGATGTTCCATTTATTTATTAGTTTCAAGAGAATATGTAATTTCTTATTGAATCATTTTAATGAAAGTTGTTTTCAAACACTTGTCAGATAATTCGAGCACCTGATTCATCTCAGCGTTTTCTTGGTCTGGTGGATTAGAGCTGACTCTGTCATCAACATTTTTAATAATCATGGTAGGAGATTCTAGGCCCATAGAAACATTTTATTTTAGTAGGCAGTCACGGGCTTAGGTTTAACACAAAACTCCTGGCTTATGCTTGTGGGCTTACTCTTGTGGTTTCAATGACAATTCAACTTTTAAGTGTACACCTCACTGGCATTTGATATAGTCACCAGTATGGCAACCGTCATCATGGCCACTATTAGAATACTTTCATCATCGCAATAATGAGAAACCCTGGACCCCTCAGGAATCTGATTCCTATCTCCCCTCCCCCCAGCCCTAGGCAGCCACTAATCGACTTTTTGGGTCTATAGATTTGCCTGTCACGGACATTTCACATAAATCGATGTCTACGATACATGGTCTTTTGTGACTGGCTTCTTTTACTTTGCAAGTTTTTCAGGTTCTGCATGTATGAGTACTTGATTCCTTTTTATCGCCAAACAATC
Organism: Artibeus jamaicensis; assembly: GCF_021234435.1. NCBI lineage: Eukaryota > Metazoa > Chordata > Mammalia > Chiroptera > Phyllostomidae > Artibeus > Artibeus jamaicensis. Next base: position 21,592,624 of record NW_026521823.1, on the reverse strand, counting down.
TTCCATTGTATAAATGTCCTACATCATCACTTCTCGGCCTTTTGGCTAAGATCAAGTGTAAATGTTCCACATCTTGTTCACCTACTGATGGCCATTTAGTGGGTGGACATTTGTACTCTTTTCACATTTTGGCTAATGCCAAAAGTGCTGCTGTGCACATTCGTGTACAGGTTTTTGTTTGAACACCTGTCTTCAGTTCTTTGGGGGCTTACCTGTGAGACTGGAATTGCTGGGTAATTCTGTATTTGCAGTGGTATTTCTATGTTTAACTTTTTGGGGAATCACCAAACTGTATTTGGCAGCAGCTGCACAATTTGCTCACACTTGTTATTTTCTTTTAGATAATTTAATTCTTAGAGCCTTTATTTTTACAGCTGTGTTGGTCTGCTTGGTGTGTATGGCACCACTGGGCCTCCAGCTGGACCCTTCTTGTGTCACCTGAGGAAGAGGAGGGAGTCCCTGGGCTGCCTGGTGCCTCTAGGCAGTAAGGGTCCCCCCTTTCCCCAGGACAGGAAGAGTGCTGCGGGGAGACTCTCACTGCAGCTGGGTCCCTATTGCCACTGCTGCCCACTCACCCAGCACCTTGGTGAGAGGGGCGTCTCAGATCTGCAGGGATGAAGGGACTTCTTGGCCAGGCTGCTTACCGTGGGTCCCCATCCTCAGTGTCAGCTGGCCTCCCAGTTTCCCCAGGTGGTGGAAGAGAATCTCTTGCCCGAAGAGGAAGAAGATTCTTCCTCTGACCCACTGACTTCAGTGTGAGTCTTGATCTCTCCCCATTGCTTGTGTTCCCTTGCTTGCCTGGTACTATTGACGGGACTCCTCTCTGAACCAGGGGAGGAAGGAGCCGAGTGGGCTGCCTTCCACGGCTTGGTGGGAGATCTGACCTGTGGGACCTGGGTAGTGTTTTCCTCTTGGGTGAGGGTTGAAAGACCACCACCACTGTTAGTTCCGTTCAGTCTTGGGATCACTAACCAGTCGCCTTACTCTTTCCACAGTTCAGAGTTCTCCTTCCATCACCTCTTATTTCCAGAATTTATACTTGTACTTGGAGAAATGAATCTATACCCTCTTATCCAGACTGAAAACCTCTAGTTATCTCATGATGAGTATGTCTCCTCCGCTAAACTCTGATCACAAAGGGACCGTGTCTTACTTTGTATTTTCAGTGCTTAATTCAGTTTCTGACACATAGCAGGCACTTATTAAATAAGTGTTAATGAATTAATATGCAGAATTCGCTCTCTTTCACTATGATGAATAGAAGATTTCTGTGCTATGTTACTCAGCAGTGACAACAAAGCCAAGTTAGGGTCCTTCCCAATAATATAAAATGTGACTTTCTTCTCTGTGTTTGGATAGCTGACTTCATATTTATCTTCTAGTATCATCTTTATTGCATGCAATCGAAATACCAATAATGCTCCACAATATCATAGCATCAGAAAATGTCTGAGTGGGTAAAGAGTCTTCTCAAAGGGTTTTAGAAAATGGTTTATATGCACTTAATTCGAGGCTCCTGTTAAGAAAAGATGAAGAGAGAAATTCTACTCATCCAATAACAGACGAAGCTATAAAACAATAAGCATTCAGCACAGTTGGTTTTATTTATTTATTTGTTGCCATGGTTTAATGGAATTCTGGGGGGGAAGTAAATGTTGATTAAGATTTTTAATGGTAAAGACACTGTTTTGGAGTGCATCTTATTTAAAACCCTGAGCTAGACATAGTACTAATGTTATTAATAAGCTCCACAAATCTCCATTTTTAGATGTGGAAATTATGAATTAGAGAAATTTTATTATCTAAAGTCATACCTGTTGTAAACAAAGAATAAGGATTCAATCTCATGTCTGTCTGGCTCTCAACATGCCTCCCTTTCATCGGTAGGTTGACTCTTCTATAGTACATTTCTAAAGAAAAGCACAAAAATGTGACCCACGACAAAATAAGATTTTAATGATACAATTCTTTTCATTGACCGCAAAGTATCAGAATAATAGCGGAGCTGATGTTATAGGATGTTTAACTGCAGTGACAGTAACAACTGCCTTTTAACAAAATAATGCATCGCTATTAGCTCATTGAGCTACAAGGGAGAACATTGTTTCCGCAGGCTATGATGTCTCACAACACAGTGACTCCTGGCCTACCCTCTGCTGTGCTATTTTCTTTCCTCCAAACTGACAAAGGCATTCAGCCAAATGAGGAGATAGTGGAGGGCACAGCTGAGCCAAATTTTGAAACAAACAGCCAAAGATAAGTGTGTCACATGAGAACAGCTCCTAATTGTTCTGTGGTAATTCATTCAAAATATACAATGATGTTGTTAGAAAGAATGAGCTAGTTTTTCTGCGGATTAAGAGAAAATCGTTGTTAGAAGATGAAAGGGCATCTAGCATTTGAATAGACAGAGAAAAGAACCGCAAGAATATGAAATTGCTTTTTTTGCCAGATAAGATATTTATCTCTGTTTCTCTCTCCTCATGCTAAATGAGGTCTAGAAGATAAGAGTCCTTTGAAAGCAGAAATGGTATTACCTTGGAATTCTGTTCCAATCGCTCAGAAGGCATACATAAATAAGCATTGCAGTGAGACCAGCGACTAATGAGGAGACTTCTTTTGCAAAAGGAAGTCATGTAGCTTTTATTCTGACAACTGCCCAGGGCTTCTTAACAAAATCCAAGGCTGAGTTCTATATATGCAAGAAAATAAGATGTATGAGTAGCCTCTCTTCACTGGGAGAAATTTGGAAACTAGAATATCATGCTCAAATCATGCTTTTAGTGTTCCGACAGATTTCAAAGCAGATGGTCATGATAATTTGCTTTTGAGGACAAGCCTAAAATCTTACCAATTCACTTAAAATTTTAAAACAATTCATTCTCCTGCTGGAGGCAGCCTAGTAATAGAAAACTGATTGTGCACCAAGCTTACACTTGAGCTTCCCTGGTTGGCCCCCTTCATGGTACGTGCCCAGGTTAGGGAACCTTCACCACACTTCAGCGATGGTCACCACAGTCATTCATTCTTTCCCTGAATCAGACAATCAATCTATTGTGTGTTTTATGGGCTTGGGAAGAACCTGAGGTCTGTGCATGAAATTGTACAAGTGGGTTTTTAAGTGTTCTCAAAGTTAGTAAATGAAAATTCCTGGGGACTTTTGGGAATAAATCGATTTACAGACACTTCTCCAGAAATATAGACCTCTCTGGAATAATGGTGAGGCCAGGGAGCACAGGGCGGTGGACAGGTTGAGTTCTAAGCAGTGTGCCATGTAACTGATTCTGGAAGACTCACCACCCCCCACCCATTCATATGCTGAAACATTTACCCTCAGTACCTCAGAATGTTGTTGATATTGAGATGAGGACTTCCAAAGGTACTCAGTTACAATGAGGCTCATATAATCCTGTATCCCGTATGACTAGTGTCCCTGGAAGAGGAGGAGATCGGGACACAGGAGAGACACCAAGAATGCATGCACACGGAGAAAAGGCCTTGTCAGGCTGAACCAAGGAGGTGACCATCTGCAAGTCAAAGAGAGGGCTCAAGAGAATCAAACCCGAAGGCACCTTGATCTTGGACTTACAGCCTCCAGAACTGTGAGAAAATAGATTTCGGTTATTTAAGGCACCCAGTTGGAGGGATTTTGCTACAACAGATTTAGCAAATTGATACACTGACCCTTGACACAAAGGCAAAACATGAAAGCAACCCAAATGTCTACCTACAGGAAATTGGACGCTCTCTGACTCAGTGCAAGGGAACCATAGTCCCCGGATTTTGCTATTCCAAGGCCCCAAGTCCAGGAGAGTTGATTCACCTCCTGGAACACAGAACACACCTTACTCTGATTCGGGTTAGCTCTGAGAGTTTGAGAAAGAGTCAACCTCAGGTCAGCCGACAGGTGAAATGGTAGTCCCAGCGAATCACCACTGTCTTAGAAAGTAAATGCTTTGCTACTTGAAAAAGCAGAACTGCCCTTGGGCCAATATTCAATGAGCCCTTTCCCTGTCCTGGGTGCATTTTCTTCACCTGATCTTGGTTGAGGTCTCTTACATTTCCAGAGGCGGGAAGGAAGACGAGAAGCAGGATTGAGTGTGCAGAACAGTCAGATTTTAAAGCCTGTGCTGGAGTGGAGCTTATTCTAATCTCCTTTCTGTCTCTACTTCCTTTGATGAATGTGAGCCTCTAGGCAGACAAGCGAGACTCAAATGTCTGGTTCCATGGCCCTGTCTCCCAGGAACTTTGTGTGGTAGATAATAGCACAGACTGGCCATCAATCAGAATTTATAAGGTTTGGTGCCGAAGACTTTTACTAATAAAGAATCAGTCGAGTAAGGCAGAGTTTGCTAGTAATAAACTAATTTATACATGATATTCTTATCTATTACCTTAATCTTAAATGGTTAATAAATGTACGCATACTATAAGTGAAGCACTTTATGGAGATAAATTCTGAGAACTAAGTTCAGTAAAAATAACAGGTCAGAAACTGTTAATTGGGGTTGAACATGTTACAAATTAAAAACAAAAAAAAATAAAAAACTACTCAACTCTATTTAATTCACTTTGCCACCAGAAGTTGTTTTGTGTTCCAACCACAGATAACAAAAATTGTCTCTGTTAGAAACTGACAATAGAGGCAAATATTTGCATAAACAAAATTGTTCCCAGAATTAAACTTGTAAAAGTAAACCAAAGGCTTATTTCCTTATTGCAACAATGCCTAAACTCCATAGAAATAATCTGATTTTATAGGTAAAGGAAATTGACTCTGTCTTTATGGTATGCTATCTATATTCATTCAACCAAAACATTTTTAGCTCTGGTTATACGTCAGGCACAATTCCCGGTGCTGGAGACATAAAAATTAAATGAAGTCTGAGCCATCGAGTTACTCATTAGTCGAACTGAGATGATAGAAAAGTAACTCTCACCATCTATTTCAGTCTGATCAAGTTAGGCAAGATTCAGTGACTAATAATTGGGCTGAGATCAGCGAGCAATTCACAGCTGAGGTGCATTGCAGCTAAGTCTTAAAAATTATTGGGGATTTATCAAGTGGATGGCAGAGCGGAGCTCATGGGTAAATAAGGGGAGACTCTACAAGTAGAGGACATTCTAGGCAGAAGCAGCTCTGAGGCTATTCATTACACAAAGAAAAATCCAGTCTTGAAAATATACTTATATTAGGAGTCATAAAATAAAAGTAACAGTTGATCCATTTGGTGCCTGGGGGAACTTGATCCTTGGCTTGCATAGTCAAAAACCCGGGTTCTTTTTATTTGTCCGTGTCTGTGCCCATTTTGCTTATTTGCTTCCAACTCTAAGTCATTTATTCTTAGTGACTCTGTGTGTAGTACGAACTCTAGATGTTTTCGTTCTTAGCAGTCACAGATATTAAGATTTCTAAAAAGTATGTGGGGCACTTTTGAAATCCTCCAAACCTATTGGAACTTTCAAGAGAGGCAATAAAATAAATTGAATTTTCCAGCATCCTGGAGACACTCATATGTTAAAAGTACCCCTGTAGAGCCTAAGTTATACATTATAATTTCTGAGAGCTCGCTACAGTTTACTACTGTGAAAAACTCCCGCATGGCCCTTAGTGCCCATTCAATCTACCAGCATCAAAGGAAGACAGATTTAGCTACATTAGCATGTAGTTGCTATGTTTATAATGATAGAAATATTCCATGCTTATAATGGAGCCACATGAAAAATAAGGGGCAGACCACCTTGTCTTTCAAAACAGCTGTGGTAAAGCTTTTAACTAGAAATAATCCCAGTTTGGGGGCCTTGGATTAGACATGAACACAAATTGATGCTATTAATTCTTTTGAAGGAGTTGAATATTTAAGACGGCTGTTTGTATCAGTGGAAGTGAAGATGGAGAACTGTCAAATAATTGTGAGTTGCTTGCAGTTCTGCCTGGTATCAAGAGATTGAATTGGGAACAGATGTTTTCCCACACAGGGAAAATGATCTTATTAGTAAATGTTTCTTTAAATGAAATGCACGATGACAAAAATGGTTCTTTAGTGGACTCCAGTCAAAGGAAAAAAATATTAGATAAGTTGAAAAATTTGCCATGCTCTTCAAATTTCGGAAGTAGAGACTAGCAATTTAGAGGTATTTAGGAGGGGGGTGCTTAGGAAAAAATTGCAATACACTTACAATTCCTTTTTGGTGAACATTTTGATGAGCAAGAAATGGTTGATGAAAAGATTATACGCTGCAAAGAGGGCTTAAATTTCATTCTTTTTATTTCAGTTTCAAACCCTAGTGTATTTGCTTTTGGTGGGTTAGAAGTGCTGAAACAGACTTTTACTTAAAGAATCCAAACAATTAAAATAGTATGGGGTTTCAAAAGAGGGAAATATTACTTATATTATTTATATACATGAAAATAAAATAAATTATTTTAAGTATATTTATACTGATTATATGAATAGCTTTTGTTTTGAACTCCTGATATATGAACAGGTTAGTTTTGCTTACTCCGCATTTGTAATCGCAACTTTTTTGGCATTTGATATTTGTGTTTGGTTGGTTATTTGGAGTTGTCTTTCGAGGAGAATGACTAGTTTTCTTGATTGTTAAAATACGAATTAAGAAACATACCACATGGCATTGTGCTACAGCTCTCTACACAACATTTTCGACACACCTGTCTCCACGGAAGTATCTTGAACTTTGTTGGAGCGCTGACCCAGAGGGGTAAGGTAAGTTCAATAATTACCACCAGGGGGCAGCAGAGGCTGCAGGATCTCAAGACCTGGACTTCGTTCTACCAGCTAAGGTGGGTACATTCCCGCCCTCTTTCCCCCCCACTTTTTTTTTTTTTTTTTTTTTTTTTTTTTTTTTTTTGCTGGATTGCAGTCTTCAGCTGGGGGTGAGCCTCAGAATGGTTCTGGGAGTTTTGAATCATAATCTCTGGGGGGAGTGGCTGGGGTACGCGTAGTTTCCGAAAGCTACTCGATATGCGCAAACATAAGAACAGGTAAGAAGAGAGAAAAGGAAAGATCTCCGAGATGAGTGTCTACTTCCCCAAGGGTTGACCTTAGTGAAAATACAGACCAAAGATACAGGGGTTTCAGGAGCTTATCTGGTGGTATTTGGTCTCATTTGGCAGTCACATGACAGGAGGAAGGATGGAAGAACATGAACTGTTTTACTGAGCCCCCCTAAGGACTCACGTTTTAACTGGTGTGGCGCTAAAGTTCATTAGGCTCGCCTCTCCTGTCTAGCTGGCCTGCAGAGACCTCCAGTTATTTACTCTTTTACCTTGGCTCTCCAGCTGAAGTCGTTCCCATGCCTTTACCTTGAGTCAGTAATGTCCCCATTCACTCAAGAAAATGCTTCCCCCTTTAGCTCCCACTTTATGTAGCTTTCAGCATTTGCACAAAAATGATTAACAGCACTCGCAGCTCCTAGTATTGATTCTGTCTTGAATGTACAATTTTTTTTAGGTAGAATTTCTTGCAAATCACCATTCTTCCCATTATGCTGGACTCAGTGGTAGGTAACTTTTTCTATTAGTCTTCTAAACTTATGTGTAAAATGGTATTTCCATTTGAATCTTAAGAATGCAATCTACGGTGCTTAAACAAGGATTAAATAAAGACTTGGAATAATACAGGGGAAATTAACAGACATTTTTATGGCCCTACATATTTCTTACAAGGTCGGATTTATTTTCTGAGCTCACACACTTCATTTCATTTAAGATAGGCCCTGAAGAACAAAGGAGATGAGGACTGGACTTTTCTCTTGCTATCAATCAGTTCTTTCAGCTCTGGGGTATTGCAAACTCGCCTCCCGAACAGGTGAAGGGGTGTGAATTTTATTCTGAGTGCTTTGAGAAGCCTTTGGAGGGTTTTAACCAGGAAGGAGCAGGTTCAATCTGTGTTTTAAAAAGAGGGATCTGACTGTTCTGCGATGAACAGATGGTAAGAGAATGAGAGAAAAGGCGAGAAGATCAATTAGAAAATCAGGTGATCTCAGGGATGCTGTTGCTCGGACTATGAAAGTAGCGATGAAGATGGAGAAAGTAAACACACATGGAATATACTTCGGAGACCCGAGATAACCTCTGTCAATTCTTGTATGGTAAGGCGGGGGAGGGGGGAGGAAGAGGAATTTGGGAAGGCACAGGTGGAAGTCACAGCTTCTCGCTGCTTCTCTCGCAGCCCTTGCATGGGTCCCCTGGTGTCCAAATTGCTGCTCGTGCTCCTAACTTTTACCCAGAAATTCAGTAGCGTGAGACCAAGTGGGTTTGTCTTTCTCTGTTCTGCATTGTAAGGGGATTCGTGTGTTCTCTTTTACACAGACGTGTGCTGAAGAAGTAACATATCGTGTAGAAGACCAAGCAAACACCTGTGACCGACCCTGTGCTGGGCGAGACCGGAAATGAGCACCGGGAAGGCGGCGCTGATTTGAGCTCAGGGCCGGGAGGCCACCTCCGAGAGGCTGGTCACTGCACGCCCAGGCCTGGGGCGGTGGAACTCTGCTGGACTCGGGTCATGACCGCCCACACATTCCTCAGCTTTCCTTTAGTGTTTCAGTTTTTCAGCAAAGCACTGATTTCTCTCTTTTTCTTTTCTGGCCGTGTGTGTGAAAAGAATTTAAACAGAATGCTCAGTGGTGGCCCCCGAGAACACTGCCTGCTTGTGCGTTTCTGTGCGTGAGTCCTGCCTCTCCTACCAAAGAGCCGGCGGGTCCCTTATCCTCCCTGAGAAGTGACGGCTGCCTGCGGAGTTTGACCCAATAGTCCTCATGCCCTGCAGCTCTACTAGTCGATGACTCTTATCTTTGAGGGCCATGCGTAGGGTCAATTTTTGAGATCATCAGTGGCCTGCCCCTCTTTGTTTTACATGAGAAGCTCAGCCACTGGGTGGTTTGTCAGCCGTCTAACACACATGCTTGAACTTTCAATGCAAACAGGCTGTTGTTTCAATTGCCTTGGAAATATCCGCATTTCTTTTTGAGTTCATTGAATCAACATTTTAGTGTTCCTCGGGACTGTAATCATCTTCTTTTAGACATTTGTTTTTGTTGTTGTTGTTCTTGAATTCTGTATATTTCTTTATATACCACCTGTCTATTATTTCTTTGTTTTTCCCTCCTGAGAAACACATAAAGTTAATCAGTTAATATGCAAAGTTAAGCTGTCAAATGCTCCTGGACTGCGAGTACCCACATTCTCCGTGTTGTCCAGCAGTTCCTGGATTACAACGACCCCCGGCCACGTCACACCACTGACTGCGTTTACGGGGAGTTAGTGCACTGCGTTGGGGTAACAGTACTGCTTTTCAGATTCCTAATTTTTCTGTAATCTAATATCTAATGCAATGTCAAGACAGAGAAAAATATTATATAGACAGTAGGTTAGCAAGAGAAATTTCTCATAGATTGCCGTGGGCAAACTAGTTCAAAGTCAGACACAGTGGGCAAGCTCCATTGGCTTCCTGGGCAAAGAGGTGTAGCGGGCCCTGCCCGGCTCCTTCCAAGAGCCCAGAAGGATCAGGTGACTCTGCCGTCTCTTTCTTGTCAGGGTGCTTCATTGGTTATAAAACACAACGAGAGGCTTAGGGACTGTGACAGCAAAGCAGGAGCGTCACCGGTGTGCATTCTGGTACGTAGAGAGGAGGAGAAGGAATGGGTGTTACCTCCCACCTTGTGAATTGAAAATCCAAACCAGTGACAAAGCTGCCAGTTTTATTCTTCTCCATTTGGACAAACCTGAGAACTTATAGAACCTGGGGATCCTCAGGTAGCCTACACGAAGGTCAAACAAGACCACCTCTTCCAGGGGTTGTCTTGCTCCTAACTTGGCTAGAATACGTGAATGTTGAAATTGCGCATCTGCTCCTGGCCCTCTCTTTTCTAGTTGCACCAAAAGTGACCCTTCTCACATTAGTCTAACTCACTCCGGCTGGCAACTGGAAGCTGTCATCTTTTATTTTTGTTTTAGAGGCTGCTTCTCCCCACCAACTGTATTGATAGACATATTTAACCTGTAACATTATATGTTTGTGGCAGCTGTTGATTTGATACCTGTATGCACTGCAGCTGATCACCATCATAGAGTTAGTTCACACCTCCAGCAAGTCACTGAACTTCCATCTATCTTTTGTGGCAAGAATATTTAGGAGCCACTCTCTCAGCTTTGCTCCTGAACACGTATGAACCAGTGCAAAGATGACGGTGGACTTTGCAAAGGTTTTGCACATGGGCTGACTCCACACTGAGCACAGGCAACTAATGGCCTGTGTGTCTGGACATGGTTTCTGTGCAGACCGGGACTGTAGCTGACCAGGACCACACACAGTCCTAGATTATTGTCAGGCTTTTGTTTCAGTTGCCTAACCTGTCCGGGGCATGCATCTTGAAGTAGAGCTTAGCCAGGAAGTTATTCTCTGCTTTCTGCTTACAGAAATCAAAAGTAATCAGACTTTTGCGCCACCCACCCACTGCCCCCATCCCACTATCCTGCCCCATTCTCTTCTGCTAGGACCGTCCAGGCAGCCGCAAAGGGCATATTTGGTCATGAATGCACAGGAAGAGAGCAGCACCGGTCACGAAAGCTGCATAGGACCAGAGAAATGTCAATAAACCTCAGACTGCTCTGTAGTTAGTGCGTGAGCTCCAGTACAGAGGAAGGGTGATCTGGTTGAGAGACGCCCCAAGCGCAGTGTGGCGTCTACTCTGGCTCAGAGTGTGCAGGAGAGGCTTTGGGCGATGTTGAGGACCGCGTCAGAGGGTTACTGCCAGCAGGAATTTACCAGCCTCTCTCCTAAGATGTTCAAGTTACCATGAAAACCGCACTCTGAGGGAAAGTGGATGGATTCAGCCACCAACCGAAGTGCGATTCTTGTGCCCAGGACACTCCAGCCACGCAGATTTGTCTCTGGCTGAATGAAGAATTTTGGTGTCTTCGTGACCACCACAGTTAGCTCGCACATTCCAAAGCCAGGCTTTGGCCGACTCTTTATTTGCGTTTTCCTTAGGAGTATTTCATGCACCAGAGGAATAATTTTGAGGTCTGGAGAAAAATACACTATAAACATGTGATTAAATTTTGCTTTTAAATTTGGAGACTCAACTCTAGTTACAGTTGCAAGTGCTTTTGGATGGGGAGCCACAAGGGTTTGGTCAGGAAATACTTTTAAAAAATGGCAAAGCTAAGGCTTGTATTTTTAGAACAGGAGGGGTAAAGGAGACCACTTGGGACAGGCCGTACATTGTGAGTAAACAGAGGAACTTACCACATTTCAACTGCGCGTTATTTCATATCCCACATCTGCCTTCGATTGAACACAAAGGCGGAGCAGCGAGAACACTGAACCAGCCACACACCGAGAGCGCGTTCCCTGTGGGCATTGGAAAGGGGGGGGTAGGCGGGGGATGAGGGAGAGGTTCCAGAGGAGATGTCCAATGTTTTAGAACTAAAGACAATAAATCCACAAAGGAAATGGTTTATTAAGTAATTTCTAAAAAAATGTCTCACTGGGATGACTCTGGAGGACATAGATTCAGGGCACATTTTAAAAATCACTTATGTGGACATCGGACACAGGAGATTATTTGGTAAAAACAATCAAAACTTAAAATTTAATGTGTTCCCAGTGAAATGCAATGACTAAAACCCAGAATGTTGGAGGTTTTTACCAAAAAAATAATTTTTTTTTATAAAAAAGACTGGAGGGGAAGAACCTATGCACTAAAAGAGATTGAAGGTCAGTATCAGCCACTTTAATGGACTTTATTCAGAATTTTATTCAAATGAACCAAACTGTGAACAAAGGAAGTTGCACAGTATTTATAAAGCAATGTGGAAAATGTGGATACCAACGGGCTCTTTGCTAATGTTACAAAAATACTATTCGTTAAAAATAGACAATTCCGATCATTGGAAGATACATGGTAATATCTTTACAGAAAAATTAAGTTAATGTGTTTGACTCCAGATTTCCTGGGAAAGAAAGCCAATGGACATTTTTTAAAAGGGCAGCATACCTGATTTCTTAGCCTCTACCTAATTCAGAGACTTTTAAGAAATTCCTATTTGCAACAAATTTGGGTTTTTTAAATGTTTTTTTGGTATTTGCAAATTATTATATTCAGAGGAAAATCATCCTTACCCCTCAGAGAGTAAACAAAAGAACTACACGTTCAGTGTGCAGGAGAAAATCCATTTTATATATCATTATTTGGTGTAAGGCAGTCAGAATACTTTCTGGGTGGCCCACTCTCCAGTTAGGCCCATTTCCCATCAGGGCGCATTAGGCATTTTCTCTCCTCCAGCAGGAGGCCCCCAGCAATGCCGCTTCCTGACTGCAGAGCGCTGGGCAGGGAAGCCACCCAGCTGTACGTCTGCGACAAAGCAGGGAGTGGGTGGTAGCCAGGGTTGTGTGGGGTCATACAGCCTGGTGAACGTCTGTACTGACACCGTGTCCCATAACTCTTGATCAGAGAAGAAACTCAAGCCCGTCTGCAGTATTCTGATGGTGAACAGACATTCTCTGTACCTCACTGCCCCTCATTTGATTTTCCATGTAGTGTCTATGGGATAATATGCTTTGTAGTTGGCTTGTGCGTGTAGGTTTGAATTTAAAAGGTTAATTGCTGATGGCTTAAAGGAAGATATTACTAGGAGAAGCTAAATAAGAGAATTACAAAGGCAAGCCCAGCAGAATGGAAAGGCTTTACAGAGAAGAAAATAAAACAACAAACAATAAAAACAAAGGCGATGGTAGAGGCTGAGAACCAAATAGATACACACAGGTAAAAAAATCCAGCCAAGTATCTGAATATGTGCATTAGAGGTCTTAGAACACAAAATAAGAAGAACCTGGGAACCAGACAGAGGATGGAAATGGGACGGAAAATAAATCGGAATCAGAGGACTTGGTAGACTACCCAGACAGTGGGAGGCGTGTAAGGGAGGCTTCACTAGTTATGTACCGGTGAATTCTGGGTCCACTCACTCATTTATTTAGTAAGGATTTTGGAATACGTTCAATGTACCATGCACCCTTCTAGGCACTAGAGATGCAGTGATGAACAGACAACAGATGCCTATAATTCCCTACCTGTGGTCTGTATGCAGCAGTTTTTTTTTTATTGATTATGCTGTTACAGTTGTTCTATTCCCCCCTTCATTCCCCTCCACCCTAACCCCCCATCCCCACCATTACCCTCCCTTTAGTTTATGACCGTGTGTCTCAAGTCCTTTAGATTCTATATTTCCCATGCTATTCTTGCCCCCCATCTATTTTCTATCTACTTTCTATGCTACTTATTTTCTGTACCTTCTCCCCCCATCTCTTCCTCCCACTCCCCTGTTGCTAACCCTCCTTGAGATCTTCATTTCTATGTTTCCACTCCTGATCTAGCTGTCCTTTTAGTCTGCTTTCGTTTTAGGTGTGGTTGTTAATAACTGTGAGTTTGTTGTATGCAGCAGTTCTTGCTACATTCAGAAAGAATAACTTGAAATTCTCTTAAAGAAATGAAGGCTTACTCTGAAAACTAGTACTACACATGAAGGAAATAAACAAATAACCAAAAGCATGTGTACCTCCTTATAGCTAAAGGAAGCACCAACAGTGATGCTTATATGCAATGAGAGGCTGAAAGACAGCTCCCTCTCCACACACCCGAACATAACTCCTCGATAACCTGGGCTGATCTCACTCCCATCACAGAACGTGCAAAGTAAACATTTCTACATCAAAAGGGAGGGTGCAGAGAGTGGATGGGAATGCTTTGCTTTCTCTTTTTTGGGACCCATTTCTCTCTGTGCTTTCTCAGGAAAATGAGTCTTGAGCAGCTTGAATGGCTTCTGAACAAGAAAGCACAGAATGTACAAAAGACACCAAACAAGGGCAGCAGAGACACATAACCAGAGATGAGCCGTGTGTAACACATGTTTCAAATCAGCTGGCGATCTCCACAGATTGGGTTGGAGATGGAGAATATGGTGCCCAAGTCCTAGGAAGGAAGCATCCATTTCTGTTTGCTTCTGCCACTGGATTCCCAAGGACCTAGCACATTGTCTGGTAAATATTAATAAATATTTATTGAATGAATAAATGACAATTACAAAGACTTCACTAGTAGCAAAGAAAATGATGTCTATAAAGATGGCGATCATTCTCGTAGTCTTGCATTCCTTATTCTATTCCCGTCTTATTGCAGTCTTAATGCCTGCTTCTCTGGGGACTCATGCTGTTTGATGTTCTTCATCTGTGTTAAGCTAGACAGAACATTTTTCATCCATGACACTATCTAAGGTGGTATTATATATAGGCACTTAACATGCATTAGTAGTTTGTGTTTTATGCATACTTGGGATATTGAATTGAGAAGCTTTCCCTCCATCCATTAGAAACAATTCAAAAATAAACCCAATGAGCATATGTCAGCTCTCAGTAATTCAAAGACTCATTATCTCTTCAGAAAATTATCAAGATTCTGTGCTGTTTTTCCTCTGACTGACTGACAGGTTTTCCTGGGATCAATCAAAAATTAAAATGGTTCATTATTATGGAGGCATATAATACTCTACTGGAATCTATAATTTTATAAAGTAGTGTGGAATGAGATGATGAGGAGTCAAAAAGTAAAATGCATCCAGAAATTTTTTTAAAGGTAGTCACCTGTCACTGGGTGACTGACACAGCAAAAGCATCTTAGTGTGCCTTTGTACTTCCTCCTCACCTTCTTCCCATTCTGCACGTGTCCTGGGATGGTAGTGACGGGCCATAGGATCATACAGGAGTGGGCGGTGGATGGTCAGAATAATAGCAGAATATGGGAAAGAGTTTGTAATCAAAGCTACATCTTCTTTATCAAGAATCCCACACAAGCACGAAACAGAAGCACATTCATGTCAAATGAAATTCTAGCAGATGATAATGTGGCAAAAATTTCTTATATAAATGTGAGAATTAGATTCATGAATGCATTTTGAATGCTCAGTGTAATGTTGGCTATTGTCTGAGGGCAATAGTTGCTAACCGATATTATTTTACCTTCAATAGAAAAATCATTCCACACCCACATCAAAATTAGAACTAAACTGCAGACCAACCATCACCCAGAACTTCCAGAAAACTGGTTGAATGGAAGACCTACAACTAGAGAACTAACAAAGAAGCCACATCAAACGGATATGAAGGTTGGAGATGCAAAATGGGCTGGCCCCACGCCCACGGTGGCAGATGAAAATTGGGAGGGATATCTCAGATACAGAGGTCCCAAAGAGGAGTGAGGGATCCTAGCCCCACACCAGACCTCCCAGCCTCGGGTTTTGGTGCCAGGAAGAGAATTCTCCATATCTTCTGGCAAAACAAACAAAAAACCCGGCAGGGATGAAGCTGAGGGAGAAGGAAGACTTCTGGAGCCCCAGGCAGCTCCTCTTAAAGGGTCTGTGCACAGATTTACCCCGATTCACTCTGAGCTCCAGCTCTGAGGCATCAGTTTGAAAGGAACCAGAGAAATATGGGGAGGAAGAGAATCAATCCTTCAGCATCAGGGCGAGAGCTGGTGGGAGGGTAGCTTTCTTCCAGATAGAAGTGCTGGCAGAGGCCATTGTTCTTTTGATGAGCCCTTCCCCAACAGAGCCTGCAGGTGGGTGGCATATCTGAGATTCCATCAACCTGGTTCACACTGTTTATTCTATCCTGGTGATTCCCTGTTGTCTTGTCCCACCCAAATTTTAGTCCCATGAAACTTTCAGGCCCACCCATGCTGTTTCCAGTGGATTTTCCATACGAATGTACTATTGAAGCTCATACCTCAGATTTTCCTAAAATCTCTCAAACAGGGACCTTCTGGCCTCAGTGAGCCCCACACCTTTCACTAAGTGGCCCCAGGCCTGGCACTAGCAGCAACTGGCCTTGTTTCACAGCTTGGTCTCTCAGGGCACCTCCAAGCCCAGCACAAGTTAGCAGCCATCCGCAGATTGCTTTGTAGCTCATGCTGGGTGGCCCAGGGCAGAACACAGGTGGTGGCTGACCTTGGTCTGCACCTCCTAGGAGGCTCCAGAACCAGCACACCAAGTGGATAGCTTCATATCATGTCCACAAGGAACACACTAAAGGACCAGACACCAGAGGCCTGTTGAAGTAGGTCCTTCTCTGTGGAGTGGGCCCCTGCATATCCTATCCTCCACTGTGGTTGGAGGTTGGTGGTTGGTGGTTGGTGGTTGGTGATTGGTGGTTGCAGCCAGTCCTTAAAACTGATTGGCTTCAGGGTAATTCCTCCCACTGACATGCCAACAACAATCAAGGCTCAACTATAAGAGGAGGGTGTACACAGTCCAGATGGGGTGCATACCTCAAGTATCCAATTTGGGTGATAGGGGAGGCTGTGCCCCTGGACCCTACGGAACATGAACTATTTTAGGCCATTGTACCAAGCCTGGAAGATGTAGCAGCTCTACCTAATATATAGAAACAAACACAGGTGGCTGCCAAAATGAGATGACGAAGAAATGCCCCTAGTGAAGAACAGAACAAAAATCCAGAAAAAGAACTAAACAAAATGAAGATGAGCAATCTACAAGATGCAGAGTTCAAACCACTGGTTATCCAGATGCTCAATGAATTTAGTGGGAACTACAACAGCATAGAAAAGGACCAGTCAGACACGAAGAAGACACTAACTGAAATAACAATTTAAAGGGTCAGATCAGTGACTTAGAATATAAGGAAGCAAAAGCCACCCAATTGGGATAGCAAAAAGAAAAAAGAATTTTTAAAAAATGAAGGTAGTGTAGGAAACCTCTGGGACAACTTTAAGCACACCAACATTCACTTTATGGGGCTGCCAGAAAGAGAAGAGAGAGAGCAAGAAATTAAAAAATGATTTGAAGAAAATGACAGGAAACTTATCTAACTTGGTGAAGGAAATAGACATACAAATCCAGAAACTCCCAAACAAGATGAACCCAAATAGGCCCACACAAAGACACATCATAATTAAAAGGCAAAATGTTAAAGACAAAGAGAGAATATTAAAAGCAGTAAGAGAAAATCTGTTAGTTACCTACAAGGGAGCTCCCATAAGACTGTCAGCCTATTTCTCAAAAGAAACTCTGTAGGCCAGAGGAATTGGCTAGAAATAGTCAAAATGATGAAAAGCAGAAACCCACATCCAAGATCACTCTACCCAGCAAAACTATTATTTAGAATTGAAGGACAACTAAAGATCTTGCCAGGAGAAAAAAAAACTAAAGGAGTTTATCATCGCTAAACTAGTATTACATTAAATATTAAAGGGTCTTCTTTAAGAAGAAAAAAGACAAAAATATGAACAATAAAATGGCAAAAGTGCATATCTATCAATGATTGAATCTAAAAACAAAATAAACAAACATGCAGGACAGAAACAGACTCATAGATACAGAGAACATTTTGATGGTTGCCACGTGGGAGGGGGTTTGGGAAGATGAGTAGAAAAAGTGAAGGGATCAAGAAGTACAAATTGGTTGTTACAGAATTGTCACAGAGATCTAAAGTACAGCATAGGAAATGTAGTCAATAATATTGTAATAATGACATATGGTGCCAGGTACTTGCAAGAGTTATTGGAATGATCTCTTAGTATGTTATGTAGTGTCTAATACCTGAAACTAATATAACAATTTATTTCAACAGTAATTAAAAAATAAAAATTATTTTAAAATAAAAATTAAATATTTTGTATAATGAAATAATAAAGTAATTATGATTATGAAAACTGTTCAGTTTTGTTAGATAATTTTTAAGCTAGTGTATGTTTGCCTTTAGTGAAATTTTGCAGTGTGCAGATACAATGTTCATTAGCATTGGCCTGGAAGATATTCTTTTAAGATAAATTATTGTGGGTGTTTGAACTATCAATTTGAAGGGGTTTTTAGATGTGATCTATCCTTACAGATTGATGCCGTGGGTGAGATTATGCTGAAGCAGTGAGGCTCAGTGAGTGGCACGAAGCTGCAGGTCCCACCTCGGAGGACAGCTCTAATCTCTACACCTGTGTCCAGTTCTCCCACACCTGTGTCCAGTTCTCCCACACCTGTGTCCAGTTCTCCCCAGAGAAATGAAGCGTTGTTTACTGAAGTCCTGATCCAGCTGTGAAACAGACAGTTGAACCAAGGGGGACTCACGTGCTTCTCTTTTGTACTAAAATGAATTTGTAACTCAAAAATATTACAGCTTGAGGTTGATGTTAGAACTGAGAGGGCTCGTTGAGGGCGGGAGCAGCACGCACAGTATCAGAGAAAACCAGCCAATGCAAGGAACAGCGTGGAATTGCAACCTTGGTGACCCTGTGGTCTCTCCCAAAACTTTTTTTTTCCTTTGGTTTGTCTGTTTCTTCTAGTTGGAATGAGTTTCTGCTACCATAACCGAAAGAGCCTCGACACAGACTAAGTTCATAATCATTCTGTACAAACCAAATACGTATTTTAACTAAAAATTTGTACCTTATTAACAGACATTAATTAATGCAACTTAGAACTGGATTGCACAAATGTGTTGGCATTTTAGATGTACTCTTGTCTTTCATAAAATAGAGCCATCTGCTAAAAGCTCTGATCAAAACATAAAATATTACTTAAACTAACATAGAGCTTTGAAATGAAAGTTTGAAGGGAAAGATTCTTAAATTTTCTAATTGCTCTTCCTTGCTATTGAAATTAGCCAGTATTTTACTTTAATGGGAACAATTAAGAAGAGAAACATGTGCCAGCTAAATTAAAGGGTAGCCACTATGGCATGACTAATGTCTTGGTAAAAATCAGCAAATTGCTTCATTGTTGCGATCAGTATAACTGATTGTCCCAGAGAATACCTGGGATATTTAACTCCA
The DNA here is from genome assembly GCF_021234435.1 of Artibeus jamaicensis. Lineage (NCBI taxonomy): Eukaryota > Metazoa > Chordata > Mammalia > Chiroptera > Phyllostomidae > Artibeus > Artibeus jamaicensis. Next base: position 21,573,760 of record NW_026521823.1, on the reverse strand, counting down.
CATTTTCTTAAATGGTTCATAACAATATCTGCCCAAATTAGGAATTAGATGCAATAAATGTTAGTTTCCTGCTTTTGCCTGTTAAAATATGTGTTTATAATAATAAAAAGACTTTATCTTTCTTTTAAAACATTTTACTTTAAACAAAGCACAGTTTTCACTTTGATTATCAGTTTCAGATTTCAGTAACTCATTGGCAGGCAGTGTGAGCGAAGGAATGCACAGCACTTGAGGTGGTAATAACATCGGAATTGTGTTATCGCCAGCACTCAATGTGTTTCCTGGGAATTGGGTCTAGGAGAATTCTTCACTGCCGTTCAGCAATGACCTTCAGCTTGGCCCTTGCCATCACTCCTCCCTTTTCCATGATATTTCCATGTAGATGGGGGAGTTGGAGAAGAGGTTTTGAAAAAATCCACATTTTAGCTTGGAAATCTGAAAGAACCTAAGACTTTACTTTTATGTAGCTAATGTTTCCTAAATAAGATGGCTAATTTGTCAGGCTGAAAAATCAATACTCTGAGTAAAAAAAGCCCAGTCAGGTTTATATGGCTTAAAGCACTCTTACTAGGGCCACATAACAGAAAAGCATCTTCTGCAGCCCAGGGCTTCTCAAGCTGAGCAGACTCTCTGTCCCCAGGATGTCCTGGTGCAGATGCCGTTCTTTTCTGGTCACATAGTACAATCTGTCACTTGGTATAATAAAGCCCCTTGAGAAGCCCTATGAACTTGACTGGCTGGCTACATGTTCAGCTCTGCCAACTTGTAATGGTTAGTTTATTTTTACAAATTGCTTATTGAATTTTGTCCATACTTTTGCTCTTAGAAGTGGTAACTCTACATTAAGGGAAAAAAAAGAGCCTCAGCTGGCATAGCTCAGTGGATTATTGAGCATGGGCTGTGAACCAAGGGGTCGCTGGTTCAATTCCCAGTCAGGGCACATCCCTGGGTTGCAGGCTGGCTCCCCTGTGGGAGCCACATGAGAGGCAACCACACATTGATGTTTCCCTTCCTTCCCCTTTCTCTAAACATAAAATAAATACAATCTTTAAAAATTTTTAAAAAACAGAATACATGCTGTGTTCAGTTGCATTCTTTGGTACCTTAGTTTACAATTCTGTTTTCTGATAGAATATAGAGCCTTGTCTCAAAGTGTGAAGACTATTGAATCAGAATTGCCTAGCCGTAGAAACCTACTAATGTGATTTTTAAACTAGTTTCTAGTTCTTAAGCAAAGTGAAGTTTGATGATCCCCGATTTAGAGAACTTCCACCTGAAGTTCTCTCCACATCGAACTGGGTTACTGAACCCAGTGGGTGCCCCTTGCAGGGGTCTATCTTGCTGAGCCTGCAGTGAGTCTCCCTGGCTCTGGAGCGCATTAGTAGCATGTCCTTTGGGGCCATCCAAGCCCTCTAACATGTATTTCTCTTCATTTTTTGGCTTCCTTCAGCAGAGCTTGCCATGTGTTGGAAAAGGAATATCATTTACTGGACAACTTCAAACCCCCAAACACAAATAAGTACCATTCTTCTTTTCACCTAGAAGAAGGCTCACACCAGCTCATACTGTATCAGTACCAATGATCAAGGCCTGTCTATCTCTCCTCTCTCTAGCACAGACTTACTGAGCCACCTATGATGAGCAAAGTACTCAGCAAAGCCTCACCAGGAACACTAAAGTGCACCAGACACACCCTCAAAGGAGGTTACAGCCACCTGGGTGCAAGGACATAAACAGGTGTATGTAGAAAGGGACACTGGGTTTAGCACTGAGGTGATTCTAACATAAGCAGAGTGTAGCACTAGGAGATCTTAAGTCTTGAACTTGGACTCTGGTGAAGTTTTGAAAGGTCACACTTGAATCACCACACTCTCCTGTGTGGTGTTATGAAGGCCTACAATAGCTTAGGGGACAAGGGAGCTGGCAAGAGGATAGAAAACGCTTTGGGAATTTCTGTCAGGGACAAGATTGTGCCACCACAGGAGAATAGCTCAGGCCATTTATAGTAGTGGAGCTCTTTTTTTGTTCCATCATCCTTTTTCCTATTTGGATTCGATGTGAGTTAGCGCTTCCCCTGACTGAAAATGAGATGGCAGCTGTAACAGACAATGGAAAGAACATCAGACCAAATGCTTGCCAGTCGGTGTGGCTGAGCTTTCTTCTCAGCTTGGAAATTCAGAGGAAGGAGGAATTCGTGTGGGTTGAAACAGTTCCCTCAGGATCTGCAAGAGTCTGCCTCTCACTCCTACTGTTTTCGAAAGTTCTTCATCAAATTCTCCAGACAGGAACCTCTCCGTATTCATCCTAAGGCAAAACAAACAGCCAACGTCCAATGAAGACAGACAGGGCCTTTTAGTTATAATTGATTTTTAATTCTATTACAAAGCAATACATACACACTGTGAAACATTAGAAAGTATATCATAGGAGAAAAAATAGATTTTTTCTTCATAACTTTTTTGGTGTTTAATCTCTTTTATTTTTTTATAATAGATACTATGCATACATATTCATATCATTTTCACAAAAGTGGGATCCTTTTGCACAAAGTATTAGTAATTGTATTATAAATTTAACTATATTCTAAACATCTTTCTCTGCCATTTAATATTCATCCTTGACATTATTTTAGAGACCGATATTGGCTTATTACATAAAATGTAACATACTTTATATAAAGAGTTCCCTATTGCTGGACATCTAGGATATTCCAAGTTTCGTGGGAGCACAACTGTATGACCAAATACATTTCAAAGTGTTAAAATTTCCAGTCAAAACATTAGAACAATCCTTCTGAAACAGGCAATAGGCTGTAAATTGACCATGGACTCTCTGCACTGGCACCTCAAGGGTTAAGCTCTTACAAAACTGGTCAGCGTCTTAGTGAAGGTGGTTCTTAGATTTTAGGTGATGGTAAAACTCATCCTGCTCTTTAAGCAGAGGGGATTATTCCAGCCCGCACAAGGGAATAAGTAAGAAAGCAGGGAGATGAGTGGTTTGTACACAGAGAGGTCCGGGGAAATCCTTCAAGAAGAAAACAATAACACACCTGGCAGAGGTTTAACAGTCTTTTTAAAAATGTGTCTTTTTTTGTCCAGCAAGCAAAACTTTTTAAACGCCCTTATTTTTAATTTTCTGTGTCAAATCATGCTATTTTTATTTTGAAATCTTTTCAAGCCTATGAAAAGATACATTTAATAAAAACCTCGTTAGAAAAGTCGTAATCAACATTTCTAACCCAAGAACAGTTGTGGGAGGGAAAATTCCTCAGAAATACAAAGAACAATGCCAAGTTTCTGATTTTCAAAGGAGTTGTTAAATAAGGCACAGAAATGAACTGGCGGAAAAAAACAAGTTAGGAAATTTTCTCAAGTCAAAGAAAGTGAATTGCAGAGTTTGATAGAATGAGATTAGGCTTGGAATTTTAGGATATGTGTATCAAGATTACAAAACTTCATAACTCTTGTTTATAGTATGAACCTCTTAAAATGTTAGTTAACTCTGGGGGCCAATTTTGGATAATTAAAGTCTTATGTGTATGCAACACTAATGCCATTAGAAACCATTACAGGCTCAATACTGAAATTTAAGAAAAGGAAAATGAAAACTCCCACCACCCTTCCGATATCCAAACATTCCTCCCACAAGCAAAAACTAAAACCATTTAAAGAATAAAACTTTTTAAATGCCTCTGATTTAAAATTATGTTATAAAATCATGTTATTTTTATTTTGGAATACTTTTTAAAGATCTTATTTATTTATTTTTAGAGAGAAGGAAAGGGAGAAAGAAAGGGAGAGAAACATCAATGTGAGAGAGAAACATTGACGAGTTACCTCTCGTATGCGCCCTGACTGGAGCCTGAACCCACAACCCAGGCATGTTCCATGACTGGGAATTGAGCCTGTGACATTTTGCTTTGCAAGACAATGCCCAACCAAATGAGCCACGCTAGTTAAGGCATATTTTGGAATATATTAAGAGTGATAAAAAGATACATTAAGTAAATCTCTTTAGAGAAATCATAATCAGTTGTTCTATCCAAAGAACAATTCACCACATATGTTAAATATGCTGAATAGAACTTATACTTATATATGTAGATAGATTCTCCAACAATTCAGAAATAAGGAAAATAGAAGCAACCTCTGAGAGTTATACTAATTACGATTTGCTTGACTGTAGTTAACCTATAATAATGAAGAATGTATTCAAAAGAAAAATGTATCGACTGAGGAAAAATGATTAATAAACAAAGGAGTCAAATGCTTGGCTTTTGAAAGTGTGCGTGTCTGCTTTTTTCAGAAAGACCATGGATTTGGAGTATGGGAACATGCCCGTCCTTCAGAGACATATTCTGAGCTCTTTGCTGGAGTGGTATCATTTTTTCCGGGCTTGTGATTTAGAAATAAGGAAAGTATAACTAATCCATAAAAAACAGCTGTTAACAGCTTTTTACCCACAGTTTGCTCACCTATTGAACAGAGCCATTTGGTGAGTAACTTCTACTTCCCTTGGCTAGGAACAGTTTATCTTTGTCCAGGTATGCATGTCAGTACCTACACAACTCCACTAAAATTTGGTTCCTTAAGCGGGAGGGAGAATCCTAAGATTCCAAGAGTTCAGAAGGACCGAAGAAAAGGCAAAGACGCATGATTTCATGGGCAGGTTGATGCATTCCAGCCTCTGTACCATGTTCCCTGAGCATGAGTGGCAGCTGCATTCTGTTCAGAAGGCTCTGCATTGAGAGAAGCCAGGGCGATGCTGTGTTCACGGAAGCACTACTTAAGACCTACAGGTACCTTCATCCAAAAGGCAGTTTTGAGCAGCTTCTTCTGTATGTGACTGAGTCAAGATGCTGCCAGTTTTTCTTTCACATTTCCTGTAGGACTCCCCAAATTCAAGAAAGATTAAGGGAAAAAGAAAACAAAAACAAAACTACTGGGATACTAGAAAGAGTACCACTTTTGGTTAGCAAATTTGATCGACATTCAGGATAATGTTTTTAACATATTTTTCTCTTCTATTGTTCATCTGTCCTTTTATCCTACTATTAAGGTTCTTTAACTTTATCTTCTAATTTTTTTACAACTCTTATGTATAATACATAGTTTTTCACATTGTTAACTACTCATATTTTTTTAAATGACATCATGTTTATTTCATGAATCTAATATTTTCTGTTTTTTTAAATTTTTATTTTAGTTCTTTTTCAAGTACAGTTTTCTGTTTATTTCTCCCATCCCAGCCCACCCCTCCCCCATGCACCCCACCTCCCTCCCATTTCCACCCCCCTTAGTTATTGTCCCTGTGTCCTTTATACTTGTTCCTCTAAATCCCTCCCATTTTTTCCCCTTAAATTTCCTCCCCTCTCCCCTCTGGTCACTGTCCCCCTGTTCTCTATTTCAATGTATTTGTTTTTATTCTGCTTGCTTGCTTGTTTTGTTGTTTAGCTTCCTGTTAAAGGTGAGATCATATGATATTTGTCCTTCAATGCCTGGCCTATTTCACTCAGCATAATGCTTTCCAGTTCCATACATGTTGTTGCAAAGGGTAGTAGCTCCTTCTTTCTCTCTGCTGCATAGAATTCCATTGTGTATATGTACCACAATTTTTTGATCCATTCATTTACTGATGGGCACCTAGGTTGCTTCCAGCTCTTGGCTATTGTAAATTGTGCTGCTATGAACATTGTGGTGCATAGGTTCTTCGAAATTGATGTTTTGAGGTTCTTAGGATATAATCATAGCAGTGGAATTGCTGGATCAAAAGGCAGGTCGACTTTTATTTTTCTGAAAAAATTCCATACTGTTTTCCATAATGGTTGTACCAGTCTGCAATCCCACCAACAGTGAACTGAGGACCCCTTTTCCCCACAACCTCTCCAATATTTGTTGTTGGATGCTTTGTTTCTCTACGTGGCTAAAGAAAACAGTATTAAATTAAAAAGACAACCAACTATATGGGAAAACATATTTGCCAATGATACCTCAGACAAAGGTTTAATCTCCAAAATATACAAAGAACTTATATGACTCCACTCTAAGAAGACAACCAACCCAATTAAAAAATGGGAAAAGGACTTGAACAGACACTTCCCCAAGGAGGACAAACAGAAGATCCAGAGACACATGAAGAAATGCTTACTATTTTTTGTTTTTAAGGACAATACTTTTAGTATTTTAAAGTTTCTTTTGCTTTCTGCTTTGGCTCTTTTTCTGAGACTTTGTCTTTTTTTACTCTGTATGGATGGTGTGTCTTTTTATGAGCTTTACTCTTCTGTTTAGAGTTAGAGGTTTCCTCAAGTGTTTGCTGATTTCTGACTGGCTTAAGAATGAGGCAGCAAGGCTGTGTGTCTGTCAGGCCAGCTACCACACTGAGGATCCCCAGATCTGCAGTTTTTTTCTCCAGCATGATTCTCCAATTTTCTGCCTTGATGGGCTGATGACCAGCTAGGTCTGGGTGGGTGGAGAGGACTCAGTCTGGCAGGTACCTCACTCCTGCCCTCATCTGTGCCTAAAGTCCCTGAGCAGGACCTGTCTGGTGCAATTTCTGCAAGGAATAAACCTCTCACCTTTTGCATGGGTATAGGAGGGGATATTGCTTTGGTTGAATGGGCAGCAGAGCCTCTGATCGTCAGCCAATCCTTGTCTCAGTCTCTCATGCCTTACACTCCTTTCCATCTCTCCTTCCCAGGAGTGAATCATCCAGTCAGCATGCATCTCTGAGGGCATGGGCTTTCAGCTTTCCTCACTCTGTTAGGTCACTTCTCATTTAGCAATCTGCTTCCCATCTTCGAAGATTTGTTGCCAGCCCCCATCACTATTGTGTCAACTCCTGATTTCTTTGTCCTTGTGTGTTTATCACTCTTATCCTGTTTGTCTCATTTTTCTTGGTTGATTTCTATAATGATCTCCATAATAAAGTTACACACATTATTTTTGTGTCCAAAAGGAAAGTTTACAACCAGAGTATTTTGGGCCACTTTCGTCTTTGACAAACCAGCTTCCTCCTAACCCATCCCTGTCATGAGGACTAGCTTTCCAACTAACTCTCAGCCTTGTTATCTGCGCAATACTGATCCCAGTCCTAGAAGGAGGAGAGACATATTCCCTTCCCCCATATGCTCATTTTCTGTCCTGGCATTACTTTCACTGCACAGAGAAGGACATGAGGCAGCCATGTGGTCACAGTTATGGCATTGTCTGACTTCCCCACATGTCTCAGATTTGGAGTTATTGAAGTTGACCACATGTGAGAGATCAGCAGTCCTGGATAGACTGCTCCACATTCCACTCCGTTTCTGTTCAGCCTGATCCTTGGCAATGGTTTAGAAATCTCATGGTCATAGTTAACACAGGGTCTCCCTTGTCAAAGACAAATGAATAAGACAAGGGTGACAGTAACAATCAATGCAACAGAAGTGACACTAATGACTTGTGGAGCAGACAAAACCATTTCAGTTGAGAGAACTGGGAAAAGCATGTTATCCTTTCTTATTCACCCACCCCCATTTTTAAAATTTTTTATTTTTGACAACCATGAAGAACAAAGATCCCCAGCCTTCCCCTGGAGGAATTCCGCTGTTATAATTCTGAGAGCCAAGAAGTTCTTCATTAGGTCCAACCTAAATTGCCTCTGACTTAATTTAATGCTACTTTATTTCATTCAATCTACCATGAAAAGGGAAAAAGTAATACATTCCAATTTCATAGGCACCCTTTAGACACTTGAAGACAGTGGGCAAGACACGCCAAGTTTTAGAAAACCATCCTGACAAACGTCCTTCTGAAATAATTTTAAAATTAGGTTCCATGAATGATCTTTCTCACAGCAAAACATGATCTACCTGAGCTTTCAGAATTCTCTCATCTCTTCTGATTTTTTGGCTACACTTTTTTCTTTAAACTGGGCATGCACTTCAATCACTTCATATACCTTCTTTACAATGTTTAGCACTTACATACTCAAAACATAGAGGTCTTAAAAAACAGATTATTCTAAATTAACTAAGGCAGATGTCATGGTAATTCGAAGGTGATTTCTGGCTGACTTTGGTTGTATGAAAACATAAACATTGTCTCCTAAGCTGAATTTCCTCTTGCCTTTGCTCACCCTTTGGAGACCTGCTGTGTAGACAGAAGGGCTGTTGCTGGAGACAGAGCTGAGAAGGTGCCCCAAGTGTGCCTGTGCAGTGAGTTTAAGCAAAACAAAGAAACAGTAAAAGCACAGATTTAACCAGGTCTGGTGGAGCAGACAGTGTTAGGGATTGTGTCTAGGATAAGAGGAAGGATAATACAAAGCAACTTGCTGATGCTTCTCTAAATGGTTCTACGAAAGCACAGAGATACTTTGGGGTTTCCGTTTTCAGTTTGAGAACATCGGGCCATCAAATGATTAATAGCTACCCATGATATTTGGACATGATTGATCTTTACAGTTAAGATATGGAGTCCTAAAAGAGAAGCATTACTTAATAAAGATGATTTAGTGAGTGTTAAGTACTGAATAGAGGACCAAGTATTTAGTCATCTTTAAAATATGGAAGTCATATATTTAGTCATCTTTAGTCATCTTTAAAACATAATCCCTGTAATGCACATAGGCTGTTTTTACATATGAAGTATCCCTTTCTCTTTTTAAATAAGAAAATCTTTCTCCCTAAGGGAAACCATTCCATGGTATTCGGAAGGAGTAAGCTCTCCCTCCAGGTCCCTTGCCCAACTGACATTAAGGGGTGGACACGTGGTACAGGCTCTTCTTCACTGAAGATTGCAAGTCCCTGGCCACAGTGACTGAGGACAAACATGTGATAGAAGCAATGGTATTTTTAGGATTTTTCCAGTTCCACATGAGCAAGATAGACATCTGGGTCCTAGAGGACTCCAATATATAGAGAAGCAACAACTCCTGTGTCAATAAATTCTGTTCCCAACTATTTTCCCCTAGCTTCATTTGAATGTCTAATTATAATGAAAGTTTCAATTAATAAGATCTATCAGAAACAGTCCATTTTACAAACAAGGAAAGTGAGGAATGAAATGTGAAGCGATTTGCCCAAGTTAATGCAAGCCGGTCTGCTGTGGAGCTAAGCCTGAAGGCCAGCTCTCCTGATCTTTGTTCAGTGAATCCTCTCCTCCTGGGACTTGCAGCGTGTCAGACCTTGGTGGCGCCGTGGTGGGACTCCCCTCACGGGGCTTCCAGGACATTTCTCTTTAGTTCTCCGTGTTGGTCTGAAGACGGTTTTGATGAAGCTGTGTACTTCATCAAATAATTTAAAGTCTCCAAGAGAGTATTTCTAAAAAATGACACTTTGTCATAATAAATTAAATTACAAAGAAGAAAGTGAAAAGTCTTCTATAGAATCCTAAATATTAAATTTAGAATATTAAATATTACATTAAATCATAAAACCTTTTGTAAAACCCATTTTGTAGATGAAATAATACCAGCACTAGGACAATTAAGCCTCTTTGTCAAATATATACCATATTTTTCAGACCATAAGATGCACCTAGGTTTTAGAGGAGAAAAATAGAAAAAGAAATTTTGAAGCAAAAAATGTGATAAAATATTTAATAACATAAATAACATAATATTTTACCAATGTAAATGTAAACAGAACTCAACAGCAGCATTAACAACCACTATTCCTCCCAAATTTGGTGGGGGAGGGGAGTACATCTTATAGTCCAAAAATATGGTGCCCCCTTTCAGCCTATTCTTAGAAAGAGGTTTATTGTTTGTTGCTTAATTCATTGTGAAGATTTTATACAAGAAATAATAGTGAGGTTAAATTTTTTCTTATTTATACTCAAATGTATGATATAAGTTTTTGTTAAAAACTTATAATTCCTACGATATTACCTTAAATATCCTAAAGGCTAAATAAACACTATTAATGAAATGATTACTATTAAGAAATCTCACTGCCAACTTCTTGCATTGTGGAAAGGGATATAAGAGAACCAAGATTCTTCCTGTTCTTTCATTCTGCCTTGAAGTTGCAATGACCCTTCATCTCTGGCCAATCTCAAACGCCCAAAACATACAAGCTCTACTAACCCCCATTACAACAAAGGAATCCAAGAAGGTCTAACATGACTATGAGAAAAATGGTAAGTCTAAAGTATACCTAAATTTTTATCTCTTAGATTCAAATTCTTATTGTCATCTACAAATTTATTGTCATATTCCAATTTACTAGGCAGAGGGTATGAAGAGAAAAGGTACAAAATTAAATTCTATTAAGATGTCAATCTATTATTTTTAAAATAGGCATATGAAGTTTTTTAACTTTAAATATGTGTAGTTAATTTTATGTTAATTACATTTCAAGCTGTTAAAAAAGACAAAGATTTGATAAATCTATATGATCTTCTTTCTCTATAGCAAATACCTGGCAGGAGAAATGGCTGGGTTATGTGTTAAGAATATGTTTAAAATTCTAAAGAAATGCCAGTTTTCCAAAATGTTTGTATTATTTTACATTCCTAGAGAGTTCCACTCTTTTCACATCCTTGCCCAAACTTTGTACAATAAGACTTTTTAATTTTAATCATTCTGATAGATTTGTAGTTGCTTACTATTATACTTTTAGTTTGGATTTTTCTAATGACTAATAATGTTGAACAACTTTTCATGTCCTTAGTTGTTATCCATATATCTTTTGTTGTGAAGTGTTTGTTCAATATTTTGCCCAATTTTTATTTTTATTTTTTGGTTTTCTTAGAGTTTTAAGAGTTCTATATATTTTGTTTAGCAGATATATGATTTGCAAATATTCCCTTTCCATCTGTGCTTGGTTCTTCATTCCTTTAACAGTTTAAAATGTTGATGCAGTTCAACCTATGGATTTGGTTTTTATGATGGGCCAGGCTTTTGCTATCTTGCCAAAGAAATATTTGCCTAAACCAAGGTCCCAAAGATTTTTTCCCCAATGTTGTCTTCTAGGAATATTATAATTTTAAACTTAACACTTAAAATTTATTTTGAATGAATTTTTGTATGGAGTGTAAAGTACTCATCAAAGTTCATTTTTTTTGGTCTGTGGTTATACAATTATTACAGCATAATTTATGGAAGATGATCCCCTTCCACCAAAACATCATTGTACTTTTGTCAATAATCAGTTTTAATATGTAAGTTTAAGAGAGAGAAAAATGCAGAAAACAGAAATATTAGAATCAATCATAATATGACTGGCAGGAGATAGCTAATGGTTTTCTAAAAATACAATTCATCTTTTTACCTTTTTAATAAAGTTGGGTTTGAACATATTCTTTCAAAATCTGCTCCAAATATCACTATGCCACTAATAATTCTTGAGATTATTAACATCTTTTCTGATAGAGTTTTTAATGAAATCATAGTTGTGACCGCAAAGTTCAGATAGAGACAGAATCTATTCTCATATATACCCAAATTCAGAATTATTATTCTAGGAAATTAAAAACTGAATAATCAATTCTTCAATTGGAAGTTTTCTTTAAATTAAAAATAGAATAACATCAACATTGTGACTTTTGCCTTTTAGTTATGTCAGCATTTCTGGGTTTTCCATGCCAGCAATTTGCCTAAGTTGTTCATTTTTCTTTCCAATATAAAGAAGAGAAAAATAACTTGGGGACAGAGTTTTTTATTATAGTGGAGATTTTCATATTAACAGATATTTAGAATTCAGATGAAGTCACTTCTAGAAGCCTGAAGCTGAAAATTAAGGGGTATAAGTTGAAATTTTCTGCCTAGAGTTTTTGGATCTGAATTCTCATAGTCAGTCATAATGGTGTTGCTGGACCCTGTCCAGGATTGTAGAAACTTCCAGGCTCACTGAAACAGAGATGGATAATAAACTTCGAAAACTGTATGAAGTCCATCTGCAAATAGTCAAATTAGCCTTTAAAGATAGAGAACACTCTACAAGATTCAACTGATATGAAATTATTATCTAGATTATGAGATTATTTAAGATAATTACTTAGATCATACGGATTTTCTGGAGGGTCAGGAGTTACAAGAAGGAAAACTGAACCTAGGTTTGTACTTACCTCTTTTTGCTCTAGTCAAGATCATCTTAGATACATTCTCCACAGCAACAGTCTAGAGGCCAAAAAAAAGCCCAATGAGGGGAGAAAGAACCTTGCCACAAAGTGAGGAGATGAATGGCCATCTTCTGACTCTAAATAAGTATATACTGTAAACAACAATCAAAAACACAGATAGTATTTTCTAAAATATAGGAGCGATTTTTATCAGGGTCCTGTGTGATATCTCATGGATACCTCATTAAGGAGATTCAATTTAAAAGAAATATTTATGACTTCTAACACTAACAAGCAAACTTTGTTTTACAGAATCTACTCAGAATAAAAACTGTGCATATACTAGATGACACATTTTATTAAAAATTTTAATAGCTTTATTCAGCCTTCCAGGGGGAAGAAATACATTCTTATAAGATACATTATTAAAACTTAGATTATTTGAATTATTGAATGTATTATTGGCAATGAAGAATTCGTGTTTCTTGGAAGCTATTAAAATGTTAATAATTGAATCAGAAGCAGAAATTAGGAACAAAGTCCCATTTGCTATAGCAACAAGAAAAATAAATTACCTAGGCATAAACCTAACCAAGGAGATAAAAGACCTGTACCGAGAAAACTACAGAACAATGAAGAAAGAAATTAAGGAAGACACAAATAAATGGAAGCACATACGGTGTTCATAGATCAGAAGAATTAACATTATTAAAATGTACATACTACCCAAAACAATTTATAGATTCAACACAATCTCTATTAAAATGTCAATAACATATTTCACAGATATAGAACAAATATGTTTAAAATGTATATAGAATCAGAAATGACTCTGAATAGCCTCAGCAATTTTGAGAAAGAAAAACAAAGTAGGAGGGATTATAATACCTGATATCAAACTATATTACAAGGCCACTGTAATAAAAACAGTCTGGTACTAGCATAAGAACAGACACATAGATCAGTGGAACAGAATAGAGAGTCCGGAAATAAACCCATGTCTCCATGGTCAGTTACTATGACAAAGGGAGAAGAAGCATAAAATAGAGCAAAAATAGCCTCTTCAACAAATGGTATTGGGAGTCCTGGACAGCTATAGGTAAATAATGAAACCTGACTACCAATTTACACCATACACAAAAAATAAACTCAAGGTGGATAAAGACTTAAATATAAGTCATGACACCATAAAAGTCCTAGAAGAGAACATAGGCAGGAAAATTTCAGATATTCCACACAGCAATATTTTTACTCGCATGATCCCTGGAGCAAGAGATATAAAGGAAAGAATAAACAAATAGGATTATATCAAGGTGTAAAGCTTCTACTCAGCTAAAGAAAATATCAGCAAAATGAAAAGGGAACCAACTGTGTGAGAAAATATATTTGCAAGTGATACCTGAGACAAGGGTTTGATCTCTGAAATATATAAATAACTCACACAACTCCATACCAAGACAACAAACAATCCGATTAAAAAATGGGCCAAGAACCTGAACCAACACTTCTCCAAGGAGGACATACAGAGGTCCCAGAGACATATGAAATGGTACTCAGCATCACTAGCCATCAGAGAAATGCAAATTAAAACCACAATGAGATATCACTTCACACCTGTCAGAATAGCCATCATAAACAAATCAACAAACAACAAGTGCTGGTGAGGTTGTGGAGAAAAAGGAACCCTAGTGTACTGTTGGTGGGAATGCAGACTGTTACAGTTGCTGTGGAAAGCAGTATGGAATTTCCTCAAAAACCTAAAAATGGAACTGCCTTTGACCCAGCAATTCCACTGCTGAAATTATACCCTAAAAATCCTGAAACAACAATTCAAAAGAACCTATGTACTCCAGTGTTTATAGCAGCATTACTTACAATAGCCAAGTGCTGGAACAGCCTAAGGATCCATCGGCAAATGAGTGGATAAAAAAAAACTGTGGTACATTTACACAAAGGAATGCTACACAGCAGAAAGAAAGAAGGACCTCCTACCCTTTGCAACAGCATAGGTGGAACTAAAGAGCATTATGCTAAGTGAAATAAGTCAGGCGGTGAAAGATGAATACCATATGATCTCACCTATAACTGGAATCTAATTGACAAAACAAACAAATGAGTAAAATAGAACCGGAGACATGGAAATAAAGAACAGACCAAAGGTGGGGGAGAGGAGGATAACAAGAAAGAGGGGGTAAAGTGAAGTCAAGGCACAAGTATTAAGGACCCATGGACAAGGCCAATGGGCCAGAGGATTGAATGTGGGAGAGGGGAGGTGGGTAAGGCAGGGGAGAGCAATGAGCAGAAATGGGGACAGCTGTAACTGAACAACAAAAAATATCTTTTGAAAACAAAACAAAACAAGAAACAGAAAATAACAAGTGGAGGTGAGAATACAGAACAATTGGAACCCTTCTTCACTAGCAATGAAAATACAAAATGGTGCAGCTTTTATGGGAAAAAATATGAAGTCTCCTAAAAAACTAAAATAGAACTGCTATACAATTCAGCAATACCACTTCTGGGAATTTATTAAAAATATTGATATCAGAATAATAAAGCAATATGTGCACTCCTGAAAACAGTTAATAATTGAAGTTATTTGAAAAATAGGAACACAAAGACAGCTTTTTAATGTTTTTATTCTGAAAATTAGGTAATGGGCTGGTCGCAAAACTTCCTGTGAGCACCAATTTATCATTGTTCACATCTGACATTTAGGGAAACGACTACCAAACTGTCCTGGGGGACACAAAGTCAGTCAAACAAACCACCTGAACATGAATGAATGAAAAAGCAGGTCATAACCCTGAATGGAAAAACAGATTTTGTCACGTTAATTTACTCTCAGATTAATATCTGCCTATCTTATAATGCCGATCTCAGTGGAACGCTTATTTTTCTTACCTTCAAAAATCATTCTAAAGTATATGTAGAAAAATAAAGCCAACATAGAAAAAACGTGTTGAAAAAGTTGTGCTCATCACAGATTCGACGCTACCTACTGCAGACTGGGAACCCTGTGGTGGGGGATGGGCAGGCTGGGCAAGCACAGCCTGGACCAGCGACTGTCAGCCTTTCTATGGCTCATACAGACTAATTGCGAGACTTCTGCAGCACACCAAAAAATATATTTTTGCTGATCTGACAAAAATAGGTATAATTTTGATCCATTCACACTGGACAGCTAATGTTGTGTTGGCTATTGTTTTTTTTTTACTTGACTATATAAAGGAAAAGAGGTCAGTGCTTCTGACTAAATAGTCATGTACTGGATGTTTTAAAAATTTTGGGGGCACAACAGTTGAAAATTGCTGGCCTACATCAATTATACTGCATTCACAGAAGGGAATACTCTGTAGCCATGAAAACAGACAGGTGTATGTACTTCCCAGGAAGATGCTGGTGACATATTGTTAATGGACAAAACAACAACTTGTAGGCCAATGTGCTTCACATTATTTTATTTATGAAAAAACTGCATGCATATGTAAATGTCTCCATTAAACCTAAAAAGCTTGGCAATACGCCATGATAGTGAAGTTGTCATATCTAAGACATGGTGGGAACTGAGGTAGACATTTTTTATCTTCTGTGTTATTCAAGTTAATATGCAAGGAAATCCATCCTGGACTTCTTTCTGTTAATGTAAATTTACACACACACATACATATATACATTTATGCAAGCAAAGAATTTTTGTATTTATAAACACAACTGCTTACTTTTAAGGATGGATTCATTTGATAGAAATGGCCTTTATTGTGCTGAAAATTTTTGAATTTATGTGGGCAAATTTGAGAGCAGGAGTCAGAGAAACCTGAATTGCTTCACGTGACAGGGAAACATTTGTACACATGCGCAGTGTGGTTAGAGTTGGGCACCGTCAGCAGCCTGAGTTCAGTATTGCCTCCACAAAACCCTGAGTAAGTCTGCATGGCTCACTGATGCTTTGGTACGAGTGGATTCTGTTGGAGCACCTCAGAGTCCATTAGAGTTCAGTTCAAGAGCAGATGCAATGGCAAAGGGGCTTGGAGAAGGGGATATGGAAAGTAAGATTCCAGGAATTTTCAGAAATCTAGAATATGTTTCACGTTTCCCCCAGGCGTAGATTTGGACAGGGCTACAAGGAGAACACTCGAATAGCTTTCGCTCGTGTTACTTGGAGTCTGTAGAGCAAGAAGGCTGGTCCTACGCCTGACAAAGCTTGAAGGTAGGAGGCCGTAGCTAATTATTCTGAAGGCTGAGCAAGTGGTGATTAAAATGAGAGCTCAAGGGGGCTGCCTGGATGAATGATAGGACCCCAAGTTAGATGATGTTCTATGAGGAGCTGGGCAAGGGAACCAGAGGCTGGGATGGCAGAGATTTGTAAATAACCATTAGGAGTTTTGCAGAGGTTCCAGCAATGAAGGAGTGGTGTCTGAAGAAACCTCAATCACTCATTAAGAAACAGAGCTAGTCTTAAACATCCCCCTCAAGGCAAGAAAGTATTAAGCAAGACGCTTTTGTGCTGCAGCCATCTTCT
Organism: Artibeus jamaicensis; assembly: GCF_021234435.1. Classification (NCBI taxonomy): domain Eukaryota; kingdom Metazoa; phylum Chordata; class Mammalia; order Chiroptera; family Phyllostomidae; genus Artibeus; species Artibeus jamaicensis. The sequence goes on along the minus strand of NW_026521823.1, from coordinate 21,557,197 downwards.
TTTCTGCCATTAAAGCTTGGAAGTGCCAGAGGCAGCCTAGCCACGAAGGAGTTTCGGGGCAGCATTAGATGTTCCTGATTTCTACAACAGGCCTAAAAAACTTAAGAATGTGTTCCCCTCCCCCCAAATGGGCACACTTGAGAAAGGAAATAAAGAACATATTAATATTCAAGATCCAGTGGTTTTAAAGAAATACTGACCAGTTAAAATCTATTTTTTAGTTTAATAGACTTTATCTCTATAATAAATAAGATTTATTTGCTAATGCAACATTTACGGAGTACCAAGTTTGCTCCAGGCACTCTTCTGGGCACTGAGAAAATAAGAAACAAAATGACAAAATCTCGCCCTCAGGAATTTTAATTCTTGTTGGAGGGGTCAAAGTGAAAATGCAATGCCAAATAGCAACAAGTTCTATTGATATGGGAAACTTTGAAAAAACCTCTGTTTAACCTTTGCTCACCCAAGACCCCAGGCGCCATAGGAGAACAATAAGGCCGTCTGGGAAGAGCAAATAAAGCAAATAGCCGGATAGTCACTAGGACTAGGGCTAGCACCCCCGCAGATAGAACCAATTTTCACATTTAGCCTTTGATCTCTGCTTCTGCCTTGTAGATAGAACTAATTACCGCATTCCGCTTCTGTATCCTGCTTTGCCATGTAGATAGGAAGACCCCTAATCTATATATTCCCCAAGAATCTTTTGTTTGGGGCTCAGAATTTGGGAATGACTCCTCTGAGCCCGTGCACGTAAAGGAATAAACCTCGTACTCCCGAATCCCTCGGTGTCTGGTCGCTTCGTTTTCCTATAACACTATTATCGAAAATAATAGCTAATGTGATCGAGTGACAGGACTACAAATTAACGTCAGGTTACTTTTAGAGTGTGAAATGTAGGTAATTTGAAAGAAATGATTATGCAACTGTCTTGGGGAAGAGCCGTCTGGCCAGAGAGAAAATAATGGACTGCAAAGGACTGATGTGGAGCAATCTTGGCTGGCCAGGGAAGTTAGTTCTGTGGTTCAGCCAAAGGCACGATGAACTCCTTACTTCAGAAAGAACTTTCAGGCAGAGGGACTTGTGAGAAGCTCGCCTCGCTGTGGAGCAGAGCTGGAAAGAGAACACTCGGCCCCAGTCAGGAAAAGGGTCTGTTGTAACCCACATTGCACGTTACATCATTGTCTGAGACTCACCTCCGCCCCTGGTTTATCCATAAGCATTCACAGGTGACTGAAGTGGAGATCCTGCAACAGCCGAGTCTTGCCGTGGTAAGTTCATTATGATCCAGACGGCGATGACCCAGGGAAGAGTCTCTGGGCATGAAGCAATCTTCTCCCTTGTGACCAAGGTGGAGATTGGAGAGGGGGCTCTTTAATATTCTCTCTCTCTCATTTCTAATCCATTGCTTGTAATAAATAGGTCTTTTCCTTTTCTTCTGACTGCAAAGAGTGCTCGATTCTATTGAATAAAATAGATTAGCTAATGAAGGTTGATATAAATTGTCTAGAAATTAACAGTCCTGAACCCTTACCCTAGTAAAGACATTGATATAGGGCTCCTTTCATACATGAGGATATAGAGCCCTTGTTACCATGCTCGGCACAGAGCATGCTCAATAAATGACAATTGCTACTATGGGGTAGTATTAGTAGCCTGAGATTACTCCAATTAGTGCGTAGTCACTAATCAGTACAAGCAAAGGAAGTTTCTACTGGTCGTAACAATGTGGCTGGGTATGTTGCCTCACATATCCCTGTCTACACTGGCCTGGGCTAGGGGAATGTCCCTGTCTGAAGTGCCCAAGGACCAGCAGCAGGACCTTCCACCTCTGCCTTTCTAAGCGGGCCCTGGCCCTGGGGATATGCAGTCCCTGAAGCACAGGACTAAATGCAGGTGAACTTCTGAACTCAGAGTTCTATTTGGAGGGAGAGACAGCAACCAACGATGTCTGTTGTAATCCTTGGCTTTCCCACCACTTGGTCTGCCACATCTTACACATCTTAGCAAATCCCATAACCATATGGTTCTGAACTTAGTAAACCTGTGATGAAGTGACAATTACACTTCCATGTGGAAATTCTTTCTCTCTGGATACCCCATGCTCTATTACCCTTTCAGACTTTCAGACATGCTCTTGCTTCTGCATTTTTTACCTTTCTCATCCTATTCAGTTTTCAGGATTTAACCAAAGTGTCCTTTTACTCATTTATTTATTCAGCCATTCATAATATACTGTATATTTATATACAGTCTAAGTCAGTCATATAGAAATTATTACAGAAAGTGTTAATAAAAACTATGATGGAGGAAATAAAGATATGTCGACAATTATTTTATTTTTTAAAGATTTTATTTATTTATTTTTTGGAGAAAGGAGAAGAAAGGGAGAAAGAGAGGGAGAGAAACACCGATGTGTAATTGGTTGCCTCTCACATGCCCCTAACTGGGGACCTGGCCCACAACCCAGGCATGTGCCCTGACTGGGAATCAAACCAGCGACCTTTCGGTTTGCAGGTTGGTGCTCAGTCTACTGAGCCACACTGGCCAAGGCTCAACAATAAAAATAGAACCTATTGTGTGCTAATACGGAGGTATGAATCTGAGCTTCCAGTCACCAACTCCACCTAGGATGGTAGGTTAATCTTGTTAGAGGGGGTAGTGTTCAAATAATACCTGAAGGAGTCACAAAGGCAGGAGTGAAGAGTAGCCCTTCCAATATGTACAAGCTTCTGAGAAAACATGGTCCTTCAGAAACTTCAAATAGTAAAACCAGAATACTACCCAGTGGTTGGAGGGAACATTCCAAACACCCCACAGGGATTTCCTGTCAGTCTAAATAGGTTTCTTATATTAAAGTTTTATAAGCTATTCTATACAAGTTATCTGCTATTTATACCTTAGCAAAAAAAAAAGGAAAGCAAGGGATTGGGGTGTACAGATTTGGGTCTGATTGGAATCCTGATGCATCCACACACTAGTCGTGTGACTTTGGGAAGATATTTTCCTCCTTTGAGCATCTTTCTTAACTGTAAAGTGGGAATAATGTTCTGATATTATAAGGACCAAAGTAAGTTAGTACTTGCAGAACACTTGTAAGTGCTTGTCTCATAATGAGTTTTAATGAAGATTCTCTTCTTTCCACCCCAATGCTAATGAACTTTGGATTAGCTTCCTTCCTGGAATTCCCTCCTCACTTGGCATCCCTGATACGCTCTCTCCTAGTTGTCAACCTCAGCTTTTTAACTATTCCTTTCGGCCTCCGCCATGGATTTCTCTTCCTTTGATGGATCTTACTTTTCTTAAATAATGGTTATCTCCAAGGAGTTGTCTTACCCTCTTTCCTACTCAATTGCCATGTGAAAGTACAAAATTTAAAGTCAGGATCTATATTTTGAAACCTTCTATTTTAGGTGCTTGCTCCTAGCCCTTAGACCTGTATTTCTACAGCTCTATGGAGAACTTTATTGTATTAGGTATCTATTGCTGTATAACAACGTATCCCAAACTTAATGAGTCACAGCATCATTAATAATTCTACAGTTTCTGTGGGTCATGGACTTGGGCCCAGCTTAGCTGGGTGTTGTGGCTCAAGGATTCAATTAAAGTATCAGATGGGGCTATACTTTAAAGTGTCTCAACATTCTTATGAGGCTGAGCCAAGTTTCTCAAGGGTGATTGGAGGGAAAGCCTCAATTCTTTAATGGCTGTTGGGTAGAATCTTCTTCCAGCTTCTTGCCACAAGGGTCTTTCCATAGGACAACCTAGAACATGGTAGCTGCCTTCCCTCAGAACAAGTAAGGGGGTGGAAAGAATAAGCAAGATGAATCTTTTGTAGCTTAATAGCAGAAATAATATCTCATTGCACTTGCTATATTCTGTTAGAAGGGTATTGCTAGGTCTGCCCACAGTTAAGGGGAAGGGATTGTACAAGGGTGTGAATATCAAGAGCCAGTTGGGTACTGGAAATACCAAGGGGAACACTAGGTAAAGTATGTGATGGTCTAGCCACTACGCTGTGCACACCTGAAGCCGATACAAAATAGTACTGAAAGCAACTGTAACTGAAAATCAAAAAGTAAACAAAATAAAAAGCAAGCAAACAAAAAATAGTTCTTCTAGAAACTTCCCAGCACAGTTAAGAAATTCCTATGAGGTAGATATTATCCTTGTTTTACAGATGGACAGAATGGAGACACCGAGAACTTAAGTGCTCAATGCTAAAAATTTATGGATCCGATATTTGAACTTTAAAGCCTGTTTTTAGTTTCCTTTTATTTTTGACAAATAAAAATTGGATATAAGATGTATACCATGATGTTTTGATATATATGTATATACATTGAAATGAATACAATTAAACTCATGAACATACACAGCACCTCCCCTAATTACCTCTTTATTGTAGAGTGAGAACACTTGAGATCTTAGTGAATTTCAAGTATAAAATATATTAACTATAGTCACTATGCTAAACAGGCTGCCCCCCACCCCAGGCTTCTGGTAGCCTCTATCCTACTCTCTGTTACTATGAATTTGACTTTTTTTTTTAGATTCCACATACTGTATTCCACAATACGGTATGTCTCATACCGTCTTGGCTATTGTGATAATGCTCCAGTGAACCTGAGAGTGCCGATGTCTCTACAAGAATATGAGATACTGATTCAGTTTCCTCTGTATACACGTCCAAAAGTGAGATCACTGGATCATACAACAGTTTTATTTTTAGTTTTTTGAGGACCCTCTATACTGTTGTCCATACTGATTGTACCAGTTTACATTCCCACCAACAGTGCACAAGGCTGTCCTTTTCTACATATCATCTCCAACATTTGTTATCTTTTGACTTTGGTAATAGCCTTGCTAACAGGTATGAAGTGATATCTCATTGTGGTCTTGATTTGTATTTTCCTAACAATTCGTGATACTCACCACCTTTTCATATAAGTGTGGGTTATTCGTATGTCTTTGGAAAAACAGCTATTCTGGTCCTTTGCCCATTTTTTAAATTGAGTGATTCATTTTTTTCCTGTTGAGTTTTGATTTACTTATATATTTTGAATATTAACTCAAAGTCATCAGATATATGGTTTGTAAATATATTCTCCCATTTCATGGGTTGCTTTCTCAATAGTTTAGCCTGATGTAGTCCCACTTGTTTACTTTTGCTTTTCTGGCTGGAGCTTTGGTGTCAATTTGAAAAAACACATCATTGCCCAGACAAGACCAATGTCAAGGAGTTTCCCCCCTATGTTTTCTTCTAAAAGTTTTACTGTTTTATGTCTTATGTTTAATTCATTTAGTTGATTTTTGTGTATGCTGTAAGATAAAGGAAGCCTGCTTTTTATTATTTCACACTAAACGATGCTTTTTCAGGATGTTTTGTTACATTATTTTCAGAAATATTTTTGTAAAGCATATATACATACATATATATGCTTATTCACATATATGCAAATGAAGCTGACTCAAGAGTTGTGTACAAATATAGACATAGATGTAAATCAATCTAATCTTTGAATTATAAGTCTCATTTAACTGGAAGGCAACATAAAATATGCTTGAAACCAATAACTGGCTTTTCTGGCTTTCACTCTTTCCTTTTTAAAAAATATTGATAATAGAGACTTGGAGTGAGGCCAGATCAGTTATGGATGATTCCTTTTCCATTTTCCTTTAGCTTGATTCCAGCCAAATTTTTAAGAACTCACAGCCCCATTCATGCAGGAAAATCTGCCCCAGGATATTTTCAGCTTGAGATTTCATCTCAACTAATGTGCCCTGACAATTGCTTCATGCTTACGGTTGCTTAAAAAAGTGTCCATTTGTGTAAATTTCTGAGGATACTGGTGGGAGAACCCTTGATATGAAATTTCTGTACATACTCTTTGACCTTGCCTGTAGTAAAAAGTCAAAATTAAACTTAGTATTCAATTGGAATAGTTTTGGGCCACATTTCCCCCCGATTTTTATACTTAATATTAAACTTCTTCCCTTTGGCACTGTGTTAGTTTTATTTTTATATTTTAGTTTAGTAGTGTGTATTCTATATATTTTTTAAAAAATATTTTTATACATGTATTCTATTGTGAGCCATCTTCCATCATTTCTGGAACTCTTAAGGTCTGAATTAGAAATAATTAATAAACATTAAATGACATAAAATTAGCCTGTTTTAAATTTACATGAGCCATTTAAAAGGGATTTTTAAGTGTATATGAATGTCATATACAGAACTCCAATTACATGCCCATACCTTATACATTAAGCATAAATAATTCATTACTAATTATTGAAATTCTAATGATCTCAATAGTGACTATAGACTAATGATGGAAATTATTGTAGTTTGCATGAATTATTTGACACTTATTTTGGAAAAACAAACAAGAGAAAGAGGCAAGAACAATATTTTCTAACTCAAGTTGGAATTCAAGCAGAGAAATTTGCTTATTTAAAAAATAAATATATTTAAGTACCAGTGGTCATAATTAGGAGTGGAGAAATCTATAAGGTGTTAAATGGAAATTAAATAGCTAAGTCTCACAAGAAATGAGTGGTGTAACAACACTGTTTCTAAATAAATATAGCTTTTCATTTAAACTGACAAAGGCAGAGAGCTCTGGCATGATAAAATCACTAATGCAATCAAATATTAAAGAGAATGTGCTTATTATTATTATTTGAAACTCTCTGGTGGGGTTAGATGTTAAGAATTACTATTTTAAAAAGTCATCCAGAATGACATGTTTCATTTTCTCTTATTTCTGTGGATACTCCTTATATTTTGCTAGAACTTGGTTATGCCTATTGAAAGATAATACATAATGCTGAGCCAATTTATTAAAATCTTGTGGAAATGAACATCTAATCAATGAACGGCAATTTACAGCGTGGCTGACATCAAAGGCCACACTTCCCATGCCTACAGGTTTAGGTTTTATTCTTTGTGTGAGTAAATATCTCACTCCTCAAAGTTTTGACATTGTATTGTAGTTATTTACAGAGTCCTTTCTTAGCCAGTGGCTTTCTGAGGTGACATTGTGACTATTAAGAGAACCACTGTTGCAGCTGCCTTGGGCCTGACTTCAGGTGGTCACAGTCTTATCATGAAAATAAACTTTGTAGAAAGATGTATCCAGTAGTCACATGTCAGGACTTGCATGGGGTTTTAAAGCTTCAGAGAAATAATCGAACTCATCTTGTTGGAACCGAGAGAGACTCCTATCAGCAAAATAGTATTTCGGGAGAATGATGCTGTAGGGTTGTGGGAAACCCATCAGAATATGTTCTCAGTCAAATGTCATCTGCTTACCATTCTTATACATCTCCTTGGAAAGCCAGTTAAGTCTGCTGAGTGTATTTTCTTATTTGTAACATGAGAAAGTGAGCTGTGTTATTACTCATATCCTTTGGGTCCAAATTTCCTATAATTCAATGAAGCAAAGCCGAAATGAACAAAACGTCAAGTTGTGTTTCAGTTAATGTAGGTTTTAGACAGCCATATCCACATATCTATATTTGATGTCCCATAGATTACACACAAAAATTCAAATTAAACCAGGTTTATAAAAAAGCCCTATAGTAATGCACACATAAAGTCACTTTTATATGAATAATCAAATAGAAACAAATGCTGATGGGGCTCAGGGTTCAGCCACTCCAAACATGCCACGTGGCATATTGATTATTATTGTTTTATTGTTGTAATATTTCTTTATATTTGACATTTTACTCTCTAATTTAAATTATATTTTATTGTTCATGCTATTAGAGTTGTCCCAATGCCCCTCCTTTCTCCCCACTCAACCCAGCCCCCTCCACTCCTTCAGTCAGTCCCCACAGTGTTGTTCATGTCCATGGTCATGCACATACATTCTTTGGCTACTCCATTCCCTCTGCTGTGCTTTACATCCCTTCACCCTCCTCCCATCTGGCAACCATCAAAATGTTCCCTGTATCTATGATTCTGTTTCTATTTGTTTGTTTATTTTGTTTTTAGATTCAATTGTTGATAGATATATATTTATTGCCATTTTATTATTTGTATTTGTGATCTTCTTCTTCTTAAAGAAGCCCCTGTAACGTTGCGTATGATACTGGATTAGTGATGATGAACTCTTTTAGCTTTTTCTTGTCTGGGAAGTACTTTATCTATCCTTTGATTCTAAATGGTAGCTTTTCAGGGTAGAGTAATCTTCACTGTAGGTCCCTGCTTTTGATCACTTTGAATATTTCTTGACACTCACTTTTGGCCTGCAAAGTATTTTTGAGAATCAGTTGACTGTCTTATAGGAGCTCCACTGTAGGTAACTAGCAGCTTTTCTTTTGCTCTTTTTATTCTTTCTTTGTCTTGAACTTTGGCATTTTAATTATGATGTGCCTTGGTTTGGGCCTCTTTGGGTTCATCTTGTTTGGGACTATCTGTGCTTCCTGGACTTATATGTCTATTTCTTTTACGAAGTAAAGGAAGTTTTCTGTCATTATTTTCCAAATAGATTTCCAATATCTTGCTCTCTCTCTTCTCCTTCTGGGACCCCCATGATGAAAATGTTGGTATGCTTGAAGTTGTTACAGAGGCTCCTTACACTATCCTAGTTTGGGGATTCTTTTTTCTACTTGCTCTTCTGATTAGGTGTTTTTTGTTACCTTATATTCCAAATTGCTGATCTAATTTTTAGCTTCATGTGCTCTACTATTGATTCCCTGTAAATTGTTCTTTACTAATGTATCCTTCATGTCTGACTGGATGTTTTTTATGCTGTTGAGGTCCACACTAAGTTCATTGAGCATCTTTATAGTCAATGTTTTGAACTCCCCATCTAGTAGATTACTTGTCTCCATTTTGTTTAGGATTTTTTTGAGTTTTGTTTTGTTCTTTTATTTGGGTTATTTTCTTTGCCTCTTCATTTTGGCATCCTTCCTGTGTTTGTTTCTACATATTAGGTAGAGCTGCTACATATCCAAGGTGTAGTAGGTTGGCTAATGTAGTAGGTATCTTATAGGGTCAAATAGCACAACCTCTCCTATCACCCAAGCTGGATACTCAAGGTGTACCCACCATGTGGGCTGTGTACACCCTCCACTTGTAGTTGAGCCTTGATCATTTTGGGCATGTCCAAGTTCAGCTACGGCCTGTGTTTTGTTTGGGGCCACCCAGCATAAGCTATAAAGCAATCTGCAGATGGCTGCTACTTGTGCAGAGCTTGAGGTGCCCAGGTGAGGTCAGGCTGTGAACCAAGGTTGGCTGCTGCTAGTGCCAGTTGGAACCACTGAGCCGGAAGTACAGGGCTTGCTGAGGCCATATGCTGCTTGTTAGAGAGAATTTAGGAAAACCTGAAGCATGAACCTGGACAAGCCATATAGAAAAACCACTAGGAACAGCTTTGGTGGGCCCAAAAGATGTTTTTCGTGAGGCCTCAGGGAATCACCAAGGTGGGGCAAACAGTGTGAGCCAGGTCAATGGAGTCTCAAATATGGTGTCTGTGGGCTGGCTCTGTAGGGGGAGATGTCAGAAAAGGCCTCTGCCAGCACTTCTGTCTGGGAGAAAGCTACCCCGCCCCCACCAAGCTCCTGCTCTGACGCCTGACAATTCAGTTCCTCCACGCAGGCCTCTGGTGCCTTTTAAGCTGCTGCTCCTTTGCTGAAGTTCAAAGGGAGTCCGAGTAAGGCCATTTGTGGGCTGTTTAGGAGGCTTAGGACTCCAGAAATTTCTGTCTCCCACAGCCTCAGACCCTGCTGGTTTTTACAGTCATCAGTATGGGGACTTCCTTTCCTGGAACCCTAGGCTTCAGGGCTGCAACCTCCCACTTCTGCTATGTCCCTCACAGTGTTTATCCTCCCCACGTGTGTGTGGGACCAGCCATTTCTGTGCCTCTGCTCCTACCAGTCTTCATGGTGTTTCTTCTTTAATTCTGTGGTTGTGGGACTTTCATTCAGCTCCATGTCCAGTGGTCCTGAATGATGGTTGTTCTGTAGTTGAGGTGTAATTTTGATGGGATTGCTCAAGGAGACAAGCATGTTTACCTACACTGCCTTATTGACTGGAAGTTCCATATTGATTATTTTGAATTAATATTACTCAGGAAACAGTGGTTGCCGGAAGGAGACTCTGACCTTCCTTTCTGTCCCCTCAAATGCAGGAAATAAATCTCCTAGGAGGTAGAAAGACAGAGATAGGAAATTCAAGGCTGAGAAAGCTAAACAAACTCTGCTTAGTTTCTGCACTAATTAGCACCCAAGCCTAAGTTTTTAAAAAATGTACTGTTTCTTTGGCTAAAAGATAGAAAACTGTATGATTTATTCATTTCAGGGAATCTCCTATTTCTGTGAGCTCCCATACTACAAAATTAAAATTTGGTTTTCTATTTGTAATCTATCTTATTTTAATTTAATTAGTAGGCCAGCCAGAAGCATGTAGAAGGGTAGAGAAAAAAATGTTCCTCTCTGATATCACAAAACATTGAGAATTTAACTTTAATGATATTTTTACTCAGGAAAGGGCTTATTCATTCTCCATAAATTAAGTCAGACCTGAAGGCCCAAATTATTTCTCCAACTAGGACAGGATGTATCTGGATTTTCACTGAAGAATCACATCTGGATGCAAATGGAAAGGCTTTTCCGTAGGATGCACAGCAAAGTCAGGGAGAGGCTAGGAGGTGCATGCAGATTTCATGAACTTGAACTCAATTCCATACACATTCAGGGAGTTTTCTCTCCCAAAGTAGTCTTCAAGTTGTTTCATGGTTGGAAAAATAAAAGAGAAAATTATCTTTTAAAATTATCTAATGGCCAATTGTTTGGAGCTATCAAATTGCTGTGTGATAGTCCTAATAAATGAAATAAAAATAGATCTTGGCCGCTTGGCAGTTTCTGCAAAGGAAAACATCCATAATATAACTTATCACAGTCTTTAATATACATATCAGGTTCTTAAAATTTCAATTCAGTTACTCCCTTTCACATGAGCCTAATTTTACTTCCTCAGCCAAACATCTGAACAATTTGAGTGTTATTTGTTGAGATGTGAATCAGTAGCCTATGCTGCAAACATGCTGGAAATGAAGAAAATAATCCTGTAAGTTAAACTCAGAGTATCTTTTAAATACTGATACAGATCCAATCCACATTTTCAATTCAGGCTTTAGTAGACAATAGCCAAGGACACTGTCCTAAGGAAATTTTTTCTTCCTGATGTCAACATGCACTCTGTCAAAAATGTTTCCAAGAATAGAGTGTTTTCATCTTTTTTTATTTCATTAGCAACACGCATAACAATTATAATCCTATTTTATGAATAACATGAAATAATTAAAATGCACTGAGTAACCAACCACTGCACAGCTGGTTTCTATCTCAGAGAGTCAGTCAAGCAGCCGTTTCATTTACAGTCGAAGTGACCTAAACGGTCAAAAGTGAGTCTGTTTGCAAATGCTATTACCACGTGTTGTGGGCTTAGCTTTGACTTGTCATTTCTAAGACCCTCCCCTGGGGAGTTGTGAAGTACTTTCTGTTTAGACTGAGAAATAAAATTCTCTCTTTGTGTTTAACTTATGAAAGAGAAGTAATTTGTTTGTGTTCTAAAAAGGGATATTGTAATAATTTTAGGCTAACATTTTAAATAACTATATAAGTACACATATACCATATAATAGCCATTTGTGTGTATGTAGTCAGTTATATTATATATAACTATGTAATTATACATAATTCTATATTTAAGGATAATTATTTTTCTATCAAAGTTATTTTCCCTGCTCACACATTTTTATCTAGTATTATTTATCTCTCTGAAAATCTCATCCTATCAGACAGAGGACAATTGAGAGAAGGTATATGAAGATATTTGGTGAAGTGCTTAATGAAAGTCTTTTTGCCTTTCTGGCAAAATTTCCAGAAGTTCTATATCTATTTGGTCTTTTATTTCTTCAGTGAAGTTGTGACATGAGTTGCTTATGGTGGTAAACACTTGCATTGCACTGTGATGTTGCCAGATTGCAAAATCCTGAAACTTAACTGTGATATTTCCGACTATTTCCTTGATTTCAGGCACCATGACAAATAGAAATGAGAAAGCAGGCAAGCTGACATGAGAACAAGGAAAATATAAAAGAAGCAGGAGAACGAGGAGATAATAATAATTCAGATACAGGAGCAAAACAAAATAATGGATTTCCAAAAGATAATACACGATGAGACTACATACATGATCACGGTTCTCTCAGCTGAGAAAGGCTTTCAGAATTTCTGCTTTCTGAGCTTCTCTTATTCTTTAAAGTCTAGCTCAAGAATCCCTTCCTTTCTGAAGCCAGAGCTTCCCCCAAAGAATGAGTTATACCATATTTAATCCTGATACCAACTTGATCGCTGAAAAGAATAGTATTAAAGTCTGTGGTGATTTTATCTCAGATAAATCATAAAATACATATAGATGGTTGTAATAATTTCCTCCTCACCAATGTTGACACTTATTGAAAATTCAACTAAGGTACATTTCTTTAAAAAGCTGAGAAAAGTATTAAGAATATTTCTTCTATCCCTCTAGAGAAATATGTTGACTATTCTAAATGGGATTGGCTTTGAATTTGTTCTGATGAGATTCTATACGAAGGACTCTAATTTTTAAGGAAGATGACTCTCATTAAAAAGAATAAGAAGGAGTCGATTTAAATTGAAACATGTAATGCTTTTTTTTAATATAAGGAGGAAAATATCCTAACTGTGAATGGGTCCCTGGAGCAGAAAAAGAAAAGAGTTTGCATAATTATACCACTTCTGAAGATGTTTAGGAATATTTATAACAGAATTTAATAATAGAATTTCTATTTGCATAAAAGCATATAGATTAATGAGAATATTTAAAATAGGGCAAGAGATCAGATAACTTTTTAAAATTCTTTTTGGCTAAAGTTGGATTAAATGAGTTGGAAAATAGTTTTCCTTTCTGCAATTCAAAGATTACTTATTTTTAAAATTTCTCCAGAAGTCCCAAACAAACAACATAGAATAAGCCTCATTTGTCTCCTGTCCTGAAAACTGTCCTGGCCTTTCCTGATATTGCCACCGCTACTGGATCTATAATTAGGACTTCTGCCCTGGGCAGCTTTCCAAGTATATTTCCAAAATTTGGCAAGTGTATGGGCATTCTGAACCAATGCCAGACAGTAAATTCAACTGGAAGGTAATGGAGTTGCTTTGGGTAATTGGAGTGTACATACAATCGCTGATGTTTTCTCTTTTTTCGCATCCTAAACTTATTTACAAGAATATTGATTATATTATAATGATGTTGAATCAGAGAATTAAAAATGACCTTAGAAGATATTCATGGCTCATTTTTTTAGGTAGTCAATATTTTTGTCATGTGCATTTCACAAAAGATATTTTGGAATAAACATGTTTTCATCTTCAAATTTTCAGGCAGGCTTGACAGGACTAAAATAGAAATGATGTGAGGGAAGGAAGGAAGGAAGGAAGGAAGGAAGGAAGGAAGGGAGGGAGGGAGGGAGGAAAGAAAAGGAGAAAGAAGAAAGGGAGGGAGGTAAATCTATCACAACACCTCATTACAATAAATCATTTGGTTCTTGATAGATCTAAAATTGGATTTTATAGTTTTTCAGTCAGAGTGCAAGGACAGAAAGAAGAGAATGAATTTCTAAAGTAAATAAAGTAAGAAGAAGATATTTTTTCTGGCTTGTTACGATAAACAAATATTATGTGATAGCACATTGCCAATGTAATTACTTAACAGAAAACAAAACAAAAACCCTCTGTAAACCTGAGATTGTTGGGGAGGATAACAGAGGAAAACAATATCTTTTATTTGGGTTGTTATATTTTGTTGCTTATATTACCAGATTTTTACAGATGGAATAAAGCTGGTTTTATATTAGAACCATAAGCCCTTCAGCTTTTGATGGTTTCTAGAAGCATATTTCACTAAATGTACTCCCAAACATGCACATAAATTAGGCTTTTATTTTAGTCCTTAAAATATAATGCAGGATTGCCATTTGGATATTATTATACAACAAAATCTACCAATTGTTTCATAAATCAAAGTGCTAAAGAAGAAAATTCCATTGCCCGATTTGCTGTGTATTTAACTGCATTCATTGTTTCATTTCATTTCGTTTCATTTTATTGTTGTTCATGTGCAGCTGTCTCCATTTCCCCAACACCACTTTCCCCGGCCCCACCTACCTTCACCTCCCACCCTCAATCCTATCCTCACTTTGGCTTGTCCACGTGTCCTTTATACATGTTCCTTAAGACCCTTTCTTCCCCCCCCACCATTCTCTCCCCTGTCCTCTCTGGTTATCGTCAGTTTGTTCTTTATTTCCATGTCTCTGGCTATATTTTGCTTGTTTGTTTTGTTGACTAGGTTCCACTTGTAGGTGAGATCATATGGTATTTGTCTTTCACTGCCTGGCTTATTTCACTTAGCATAATGCTCTCCAGTTCCATCCTTGCTGTTGAGATGTGTAGGAGCTCCATCGTTTATTTTTAATATTTTATTTTAATAAAAATATAATATGCATGTTAATGTATGAATTAGCATTTATTATATCTTATAATTAGTGAAATCACGTCACTTTTGCTAAAAAGAATGAGAAAATCTTTGGTCTTCATGTTTTCTAAACCAACCTCATCTCTGTACCATGTCCCCCTTTATCTGGACCATCTTAATCCTTGGCCCCACTTTATGGCAAAGCACAGGCTCTACTCATGCTAAGGGCCAACACCTCAAATTTTTTTACTTTGATTCTTTGGGTCCCCTCTCACCTTGCATATTCAGTCTATTTCATCTGCAGGATCTTCCCCGGCAGGTTACAAGCAAGCTCTAATAATTCACATCTATTTAAAAGGACAAAAACAAAACTTTGATCTCACATGTCTTTTTTTTTTTAGCCCTGCTCTGTTTTTCCCCCTCTGTGTAACCCAGAATCTCATAAGCATCACCTGTTATACTGTTTCTACATTCTTATCTACCTTTTTCTCTTTAACTCACACCATTGGGACTCTCCCCTTACTATTCCAAAGAAACAGCTCTTTCTAAAGCCACAGAAGCCTCCATATAGCCAAAATATAGTGGACCTCTTAGTCATTAGTGTACTAAGTCTCTCCCTTCTGGTTTTCCAGACACCACACTTTCTGTCCACTGTTGTCTTTGGACTTCTAAGTGCACCTTCCCAGTTATGTAAACTGCTGCTTCCTGCTTTAAGCAACTGCTAAATGTTAGAGTTTGACAGAAGTTGGCCTTGGACTGTCCAGTTTCTGTTCTAGACTTTCTCACTAGATGACCATATATATAGGTACTTAGTGTTCAATAACATTTATATGGGGGTGACTGACAAATCTGTGCTCCTACCTCAAGCCACTTATTATTTCTAGACTTTTACAGTCAGCTTCTCATTGATGTTACACGTACATCAGACAGGCAATCTAAATTCCTTAACCCATCTAAAACGAAACTCTCAGTCTTTGAGTCAGACTTAATCTCACACTGGTTCTCCTATTGCAGTGTCATTGGCATCAAACTACACAGTTACTCGCACCAAACAATTGGAATATTTTTGACACACCCATTTGCCTCTCTTTACTTGCTACATCACATCGAAAAATGGTTCCTCTTTTTCATTTTTTGCTGGGTCCACTGCTTCCTCAAAAATAATGAAGTCTGTGTACTTTGTCCACATCAGCTACCACCACTCTCTCATCTTGGTTTATCTGCTTCCTTTTTTACCAACCATTCCTTTGAAAACAGTGAAGTTAACCATGTCCCAAACTTATTTTATATACTTAAAAAAATGAATACCCATTGCATTTAATCTAAAATTCCAAAGTGTAAACAAGCCTAATGATGTCTTACATTATCATACACCTGCCTTCCTCACCAACTAATCTCAGCACTTTTGATCATTATATTCCAGCCATGCTGTCCTTTAATTATTCGAATATATCAAGTTCTTTCTTGCATCAGCATATTCTCCCTCTTTTCTTTTTCTTTACCTGAAATACCCTCCCTTTTACTTATTCTTGACAAATGCCCACTCATTCCTCAGGTGCTAGCTTAAAGTTTGCTCTTCAGGTAACCATATCCCCTATCTGAATTGTTATTTCTGTTTTAATATAGACTGTTATTATACTTATTGATGACTAATAGTCATACAGTTTTTTTTTTGCTAATGCTTGTCTCTTGACTAGATTTTAAGATTCAGAGAAATTTTAATTCAGGTCCCCTTTTCACCACTGTGTGTTTAATACCCAGCACAGTGCTGGGCATAGAACAGCTACTAAATATTGTTGAAAGGACAATTTGAATTATTTTTGGCAGCCTTCATGATAAGATGATGATGATAGCTCTAATACACTGACAATTATTGTGGGGGCTGAAGGAAAAGAGGAGGTGAAAAGATTGTATCTAAGAAGGTCACCCCCATCTCTGCTTCTCCCACCTCCAGTACCGTGATTAACACTTGTATTTGGATCCGGTTACAAATCTTTGTGTAAGTCAGTTCTTGGTGGCTCTACCTACCAGAAATTTGTGCAAATTCAGATATTTTAAAATTCCAATTCAACTTATACCTGGAGCCTGAGACACCTACAGAAATGTAAGTGGAAATAGTCAGTGAATATGTAGTTATTTGAATTACTCTGTTCTTTGCTAATAATATTTTAGAGACATTAGGACAAATTGCCCTTAAAACGACACTTTATGATGGAATTCACTTCAGTTTAGGAAAGGTGCATACACTACACTTGTTGACAGAGCTAATTTCCTTTTGGGAAAAGCACACATGCTTTTAAAACATTTATCTGTAAAAGCAGGTTGGAAAACAGAGACAAATACGGTAAAAAAGGTTTATGTAGGAGAAAAGGTCAAGGGACAGCTGAAGTGAAAAATGCACATGTAATTCAGAGAAGGAGCAGAGTGAAACTAAAGTGTTTAGAGAAGGAGAATTGCAAAATGCTATAATATATTTTAAAGCTTATAAAATACTTATAGGAAAATGAGTATATGAGGTCTGTCCAGAAAAAGTCAAGCCATTGTTAATATAACAAGAACAGTTTGAGTGATACTGATATAACCTGGAAGCCAAGAGGAGTGGACTGGAATGCACGTACATGAACAATGACGACTTCACTATACTAGTCAGTGGGAGCGGCAGATGCCATTGGGTAAGCATTTGTACTGTGTGGCTGTCATATTCAAAATGACTGAGCGAGTAGAGCAACAAATCTGCACCAAATTTTGCATTAAGCTTAGACATTCCTCCATGGAAACTATTCAGATGATTTAGAATGATGCAGCTATGGGCAACTGGTGATTGGCAGCTTCATCACAACAACACGTTCACTCATACATCACGTCTCATGCAGTTTTTGGCAAAACATCAAATCACCCAGGTGACTCACATTTGGTACCTTGTGACTTCTGGCTTTTTCCAAAACTAAAATCAAGTTTGAAAGGGAAGAGATTTCCGACTGTCAATGAAATTCAGAAAAATATGATGGGGTAGTAACGGAGATTGGGAGAAGTGTGTGAGGTTCCAAGGTACCTACTATGAAGGGGACTGAGGCATCGTCGTTGTCCTGTGTACAGTGTTTCTTCTAGCTTGGATCTTCTTCGATAAATGTCTCTATTTTTTATATTACATAGCTGGATACTTTTGGGACATACCTCATATACTCTGACAATCTGCTACTTTATAGTACTTTATTACAGTCAAATGTAAGTTGCTTTACTCAGTTTAATTTTTATTGAAAGTTCTTTAAATTCTTGTACAAAAATGCATTTTTTTTGCAGGCAATGAAAAATAATGATCCTTGAGAGACAGGAAGCAAATGAGGTAAGCTGGGTGATTTTCCCAAGTTACTGCCTGGCTCAAGTTTTCAGGCTGTTGCTAGGGGAAGGGAAAAATCCTGGATGAACCTGGAGGGTGAGGAGAATTGATGGAACCAAGATGGAAGTCTCAGGAAGCCAAGAGAGGTAGGGCTCACAGTACCATAGAGTTCCAGAGAGGAGAAAGCACAGAGAGTCAACTCTGAGGCTTACTGATGGTTGTTATCAGTATTCAGCTGAGTCTTAATTGGCTCCATTATGTGAGGAAACTTCTAGCAGCTGGCAGAAAGAGCCAACTGAAAGGATTAAAAAAAGTACTACTCAGACAGGACAGGACTGGGATTAATATCTGTTCTTAGTAAGACTTGAAAAATTTAGAATTCATTGATCATCAGTTAAATACTTAGTTTTGTCTTAGTAATGGGACAAATACACCTTAGACTAAGCATAACACTGACCTCAATAATAAAACTTAAAAAGAAGACTTTAAACTACATTCAAGTAACTTAATGATGTCCTAGAACACATTTCAGAAATATTGATAAAATAAAAAAAAATCAGCACTTAACAGGAGTAACTGGAGTCCTGAAAAAGAGAATAGAAATGACAGGGGAAGGAAATACATTCAAAGAAATAAAGACTAAATATCATCTAAATTCAGTTAAAGCTGTAAAGCCTAGATCTAAGAATCAATATGAACTCCAAGCACAGAAAGATGAAGGAAACTGCACCAAGGTGCATCATTATCTAATTGCTTAAGACCAGCCATAAAGAGAAAAAAATATTGAGAGCAAATAAGCAGTAAGTACAATAGGAAAATATATGGTGATTTTACATGGTGACAGCAAGTTTCTACTTGGAAACAGGGAGAGAGAGGATATATATATACAGATTATATATATATATATAATCTGTAAACCCATAGTTCCAAACATAGCAAAAAATTGCCTTTCAGAAACAAAGGCAAAAATCTTACTCAAACACACAAAGCTGGAAGAATTCACCACCAGCAGGAATGTGTTACAACACTAGACTAAAAGAAGTTTCTTGCAGGGAAGAAAAATTGCAACAGATGAATGTGGATCTATACAACAGAATAAAGAGAAGCAAACATGGCAACTGCTATGACCATAATTAACATTTTTCTTATTATTTAAATGTTTAAAAATTTTAATTGTTTAAAGCAAAAATAATAATGTACTATGGGGTTTGTAACAGAAATAAAATGTCTGATAATAATATCATAGGGGCTTAGAAGCAAGAAATGGAATATATTTCTATAAGGTTTTTACACTAGTATAATGATGTGGAAGGTAGACAGTGATAAATTAAATATGTATGCTATAAATAGGGAAGTAATTAACCACTAAAATAACATCCAAAAGATTTATAGCTAGCCAATAAGTCAACAAAGGCAATAAAATGGTAGTATGAAATGTACTCAATTCATCCCACAGAAGTAAAAAATGGAGAAGCAGAAAAATAACATGGGATTTTTTTAAGTACAAATAGTGTGATCGTAGATTTAAAACCAATGATATCAATAATTTCCTTGGGTAATGGTGTCAAAATAGAGAACTAGATCAATCAAACAGAACAGAGAATGAAGAGAGAGTTGGATCTATGGACAACTGATTTTGAGTAAGCATGCAAAGGAAACTCTGTGGGGGCAAGAATGGCTTTTCCACAAATAGACTGTAACAACTGTGTATCTGTATGAAAAAATGTAAGAGGAAATTTAATCCATATCTTGTACCATATACTAAAATTAACATCAAATGGTTCCTAGACCAAAAGTCTAAAATAATACAATTTTTAGAAGAAAATGTAGGAGAGAATTTTTCGCACTGGCTTAGATAAAGCTTTCTTAGATATAATACCAAAAGCACAATCTATAAATGAGAAAAAACTGTTAAATTAAACTTCAGCAAAATTAAGAGCTTCTACTCTTTAAAGGCTTTTTTCAGAGAGTGAAAAGACAAACTACATACTTGGAGAAGATATTTGCAAATCACATGTCTGTAAAACACTTGTATCTAAAATATGAAATGAACTTTCAAAACTCAGTGATAAAAATGATAATAAATAATGATAAATTAAAAATAATAAAGTAAAAAATAATTATTTTTGGTAATAAAAATAATAAAACAACTCAATACAAAAGGGACAGCTTGCACAGACACTTCATCCAAGGATATATATGGGTGACAATAAAAGAGCATGTTTAATATCTTTAGCCTTTTGGGGAATTCAGAAAACAGCAATAAGATAACACCATGCACTTACCAGAATTTCTGAGCAAAAGAATCCAGACCCGCCATGTCCTAAAAAGAATACACAGTGCGCAATTCTATTTATATCAACTGCTAGAAAATACAAGACAAGCTAGAGTGACAGGAAGTAGAACAGTTGTTGGCCTGTGACGGGGAAGGGGCAGGAAGTTAGGCAGGTGGAATACAAAGGGACAGGAGAAATTTGAGGAGGTGATATTTATGTTCATTATCTTTTTTTCCCCACCTTTGAAACTCTTTGTCATGTTTAGGATTATAGGTAATAGTTATGGAATTGTGGAGTGCCTCACTCAGGTATAAATTATTTATTATCTAGTAGAGCACCTTCAGAATCTGAAGTGTGGTTGAGTCACTCCTCAGTTTTACTATAAATGCAATAGGTTACATCCAATTTGAACTGTTTTTGATTTTTAAAGAAGGTGTTTTGTTTTGTTTTGGTTTGGTCACAAACTATTAGACAATAGTAAGCTATTAACTTGTGTGCTCAGTAAAGCACTGAACTTAATTATTTCCGTTTTACCTTTTGTTCCTCTTCACCCATCTCTCCCACCCCCCACCCCCACCTCTGACAACCCCTATCTGTTCATTATCTTGATCGTGGTGATGATTTGTCAACGTGCCTATCAATCAAAACTTTTCAATTATACAAATTAAATGTGTAGTTCATTGTATTTTTTATGTGCCTAAATAAAGCTATTTTTAAAAGCAAAATACAAACTGATGGTAGTTTTATTCTAGTTATGTAAAAATGCATTGTATAAGCTAATCACAAACATCATTTTTTAAAATGCTGAAATAAAAATATATTTGACTTTTAAAAATGACATCGTGAGTGAATTTTTTCTTCATTACATTGTTGTTAAGATATTTGAAAAAGACCTATGTAACTTTAATCTTCAGAAAAAGTGTGTTTTTTATAAATAAAAAGCACCACTTTTCTCTCAAGTGTAAAATGTAATACATTTTACTCTTCAGTTTTAAATACACCTTCCTTTCTATTTCTCTCCTTTTTAAAATGGAAATTCTACAGCCATACAGTTTATCAATAAAACAGTCCTCTGCAAAGTTAAACACTCAAAAAGTGCTAAAACTGGACATTTTCTGTTAAATATGATAAAACAAATAAAAAACCCTGGGTAGAAAACAATAGCTCTATATGCTTAAGCTTGAATAGTAGAAAGAAGGCAGTTCTTCCCTTGGCCTGCAAGGGTGTGAAGAATTAAGAGTCTCACTGTGAAGGCAGATCTACGTGGAAAAAGAAATCAGTCAAAGGAGAAAAAGAAAAGAGTATGAGGCGAACATGAGAAAACAGAAAGGGAGGCTGTAGGCAAGTCAGTAGAGGCTCGGACCTGCGAACCGAAGATGAACCGGAGATGGCAGAAACACAAGGCTGACATTCTGCCTGGTGGCTCGCTCCTCCTTCCCTGCCCTTCTTTCCAGAGGGCCACTGGGCTAGAGCTGAAAACCTACACCTCTTCTCACAGTTGTATATTAAACTGCACTTTGACATGTCCTTTCCCCCCCAAACTTTTGTCACATTTTTGTACATATTTGATTCTCCTACCGTGTATTTATTTTTTCTAAAAACCAAGATCATGTCTTTCTCTTCTTTGTCATTTGCACTTCCTTTTACCCCCTACTTTTCATGCATGAGTGCCTAGAAAAGTGCTTTCACGTGGGTGGGTTAATGAATAGGTATTCAGAGTCCCAATATCAAGAATATGGAGACTGAGTGTTTCTGTGTGACGGGCCCTGATCCCTCTGCAGAGTCGAGTCTCGACCGAATGCATTGCTAGTGTGTTGAAAACTGGGGGTAGTTTTGCCTTTTGGTGTCACACAGTCATCACATCCATAAAGGCCCAAGGATGTTTCCCACGTTCTGCCTGAAAAGTATAGTGAAAAGCATGGCCTTTTTATGTTTTATAAAAAAAGTTCAAGTGCACAAGTATAGATGGGAGAAATGTGTGGTTCAGATGAGGTTTAACACTGCAGCATTATTGGACTCTTTGAAACACAGAGATCCAATTGTTATGATTCGGTTGGGAGGATGTTCAGTCCACTTTCCTCCTTCAATGCCAGGGTTTATGAGCCAAGGGAAGCTCGCTGTTAGAATCCTTTGTCTTGTGTTTCTGCTGTAAGCTCTGAGAACTCTTTCATATGTCCAAGTGTCAGTAAGACCCAGTCTGAGGAAGTTGCAGTTTTCTATTGTGTCGACCTAGACATCTGAATAGAGGCCATATGGTTCATCGTGCTAACAGTTCAGACAGAAGAAAGCATTGAATTTGGTCATAATTCATATCCTCACTACACTGATGTCATTCTTATTTCTTAGTGATGACTGTGCTCTAGGGAAAATGTAAAGCTCTGTGAATGGTGGATTAATGCCCTTTCTAGTTAGACATTCATGTGGTTAGCAGAAGTCAACAGGATTGTATCTCAGAAAACAGAACTTACTCTTGGGAGCCAATTTTTAATAATAGTCTAACTAACCTTCAAAACACAGCAGTAGCAGATCATTTCTTGCCTGGAGACTTTCTTTCAGTTACAATGTGAAAATTATAAAAAGTAGAATGACTCATTCAAGTTCAAAACATCACTGAAGAAATGTGGAAGACGTTTTCATTCCATTGTTCAGCTAAAAACTGAAGAGCAAATAAATTAAGATTCATTCCTAACATTATTCTCAGGGTCCTATTGACTGTGCTTCATTCTGACACATAGTCAAGGGCAGCGCATGACATTTTGACAGTTATGTAAAAGATTAAGTTGCCAAGGGCAACTATGCCTGAAATGACTGGAGGATAACTGGGAAAACAAGATTCGTATCATGAGGCGGTGCAGGCTTTGGAGGTAGAGAGACATGCAGAGGACGAATAGGAAGGAAGTAGGAACAAATGGAAATCATGATAAGAACTAAATTACTGTAGAGAGGAAAACTATCAAGGAGTTAGAAATGCTATAGAAGTGTAACAGAGAGAGGATTTTGAACAAATCAAAGATAATACCAGGACCAAAATTTAGCTTTATAAAAGGAAGCGTTTTACCTTTGTTGAAATATACCTGAAGTATTACTAAAATCAAAAGTATATCACTTGAGTCATATTTCCTACACAGTGAGCCCCATTGTTACTTGTAAGGATAAATGTTGAGGATGTGAACCCCGCAGAAAGGCTGATTTTGTTAAAGGTATCTAATAACATCTTTTAAATTTGATTTTCAAAGGATATATAAGAGGAAAAACCATGGTGTTGCCAATTTGATGAACAGGTAGAAACTGATTGCATTCAAAACATACTGCCTATCACAGTGCACAGTGTTTTACTGTACATGTCTGCCTTTCCCACAAACTGTAAGCTTCTAAAGGGCAGGCTGTGGGAAGTAAGCATCTCGTGTCCCCACAGCTCCTTGCATTTATGTTGGGTACCGAATAGTGTTTTTTGTAATATGTTGCTGAATAGTCTACTGACTGCCAAGAAAATTCCTCTGGGTGCCAACATATAGTTGATTCTTGTTATTCACAGCAGTTAATATTCCATATAGTAGCTACAAACACTGAATTAATGGATCCTCAACCATCCTGCGACATACAGAATGAGGTTTGGGCAAGCCTCTGATAACATTTTCATTAATTGAGAAATCCCTAACGTTGTTTTTATGTGTGTTTCTGTTTGAAGATACTTCATTTAATATATATGGGAGCCCTGACTGGTACGGCTCCATGGGTTGGGTGTCATCCACAAACCTGAAGGTCACCAGTTATATTCATGGTTGCGGCACAAGCCTGGGTTGTAGCCCAGGTCCCCAGTTAGGGGTGTGCAAGAGACAACCAATCAATGCTTCTCTCGCATCAATGTTTTTCTCCTCTTTCTTTCTCCCTTCCCCTCCTTCTAATAAATAATAACGTATTCATACACATATATATGTGTGTATATATATGTGTGTGTATATATATATATACATATATATTTGATTCAGTAACATTGGACTCATGTCCAACAGCACAGTAAGATGTGCTTGAACAAAGCTCACCTAACATATATTTTCCCTGTACGACATATTATAGCCTTTTTCTACTTACGAACACTAGGCAGCACTTCAGCATTATTTTTGGAGCCATATCAAACAGTAAGATCACCAACAAAGATGAGGGAAGAAGCAGCAGAAAACAGACTGTGAGGAGTATATGTCTTTACAGTATAAGAGCTGAAATGGGGAGTCTGAGTATCGCCTCACTCAAAATTAGGTGAGAACATGCAAGTTGGGTGACAAAAATTTCTGCTGCTCTGTACTTGTCCATGGATGACTATGAAAGAGCCATGATTATTAATGTTGTAGCTGCAAGTAAATGTTAGCAATTAGGTGAATCTGAAAACATGGAATCTGTGAATGAAGAGGGTCGACTATCTGAAGAAGCTGAGGATGAGATATCATGAACGTGGGCACGAGCCAAAGAACAAAATTGCCCTAGTTCAACATCGAAGTCTAAATTCAACTGAACATTTGGTTTCCTATTCTGCTCAAGTGCTATTTTACCAGGTTGGAAAATCTGTAATACAATTATGGTTTCTGGGTGGGTCCAAACACACATGGTTTTGTGGGTTTGGCCCCTGCCTCGATGCTCTGCCTTGCCCTGTAATTCTCACCAAGTCAAGCGTTGACATTTACTGAGAGTTGAGCTCACGGTCCATTATCTGTCCCTTTGCGACTTCTTCTTTACTAAAAACCCCTCTGATTTGTTGGAGGAAAATAGTAATGTGCTCAATTAAAACAAAACAACACAAAACATTCCCGGACCCCCTTAAAGATAGGGTGGTTAAACAACTAACATCTGGTGAATGAAAAACAAATCAAAGCTGTCTTGGTTTTGAGGGAAAACTTCAAAGAAGGGGAAAGATTCAATTAGCATGGACCTAATTGCTACTTTATCCCCTCTATTCAGCTTGAAACAAAGATACAAAAGTGAATATATCAGTAATGATGTGATGTTGAATGACCTTGACTTTTAACGACAGTCCCACTCTAAATCTAGTGGAGCAGAAAGATAAAGACCTAGTTTTCTGAGGGTATAATGGAGATGCCATATTAGCCTTACATCCAGATTTCCCACTGGAAGAAAATAAAATGGAATATTTCTATAATATTTGATTTTTTTGCAATTCTCTACCCATTGCTGAATTAAATTTCTTTCCCATTTTTATTTCCCTTCCTCTTAGGTCTTCCCTGAGGTTGTCAACTCTTCTTCTGCTTCTCTTGTTTAGTAATCTCATCTTCAAGCTTTCTGGTTTCTGATTAAAATATTATGTTCTTTTAAAGCTTCTACATTTTCCTATTTCTCAGTTTGTTCTTTTATTCGCTTGCTGAGAATGCCACTCACAGTGACTTCTCTTCTTCCAGGACACTTGTTGGCTATCTCTGCATTCAGAGCTCTTGCAATTAAAACAACAAACAAACAAATGAAAAACCAACAACTAGTTCTTCCTCCTCTGGTTGATGCTAACTATACCCACTAGGGTAATTTGCCTTCACCAATTTGTACTCAGGGATTTGGGGCAGTTTTTCCACTTAGTTTTGTTGAAAATGGAGTCCGTAGGTATCTTCCTTTGCTATCCTAGTTGCTCTGACTGTTTTGATGAAAGTATTTGAGCAAAGGAGCATGTGACGGCCTTTCTCATGTGAAGCAGGCGCTTTCACATGCAACCCTTCACCTCTCCTTCGAAGGCCCTTCCAGATAAGTTTTATCATGAGTCACATTTTCAGATGACAAAATGAAATCCAGAGAGGTTAATTCGCTCAGAGTCACCAAGATAGAAACTGATGTAACCCGCGTTTGAAGTTGACCCTGTCCTTTAAAAAATCGAAAGCACCATTTCACAATTGCATTTCACTCTGTGCCTGGCCTCCAAAGGGTCATGGGGAACTTTAGGACTTGTCACTGACTCAGGGTTCGCTCCTTCTGATACATGGCTGCAAGTTTTGAGGAGGAAAGGAATGGAATATAAGTTTAAAAGAGAAACACAAGTATTTGTGTTTGTAAAAGTCTAGGCACACTCTCATTAGGACATCCCTTCCCATGCCTATCCCTCACCGCAAACGTGAATGTCTTTGGAGCTAAAGAGGAAACCTGGCCCTTCTCGGTCTTGTAGTATCATAACCACTTGACAGGATCCTTCAGCATCATCTTTCCAAGGTTAACAATTCTTGTTTCTTTATTTTTCTACATGAGATTTCTAAAAACACAAACACGTGTAACTCTTCTTTAAACGTTTCCCAGATCCTTTTTCCATAGCTGTGTGCTCCCCTGTAGTAGTCTTACATTTCCATCAGCACTTGCACATACAAAACAATTTTTTTCTTTTCCTTAGTGTCCTCTTGCTATTGGATTCCTTGAATGTTATTTTCCCCTTTGAACTAAGAGATCAGATAAATACAGAGTGTGGGTTAGGGAGGGTATAAAATGGTGAAGATGCACTGTGTATTAGTTCCTAGGCCCCACGATTTTCATTAGCATATAAGTTAATCCTTAAATGGCTTTTTCTCCACATCACCACAGTCTTAGCGCAAACAGTACCTCTTCAGACTCTCTGTGAGTCCCCTAGTTCCACAAGCCCACTCCCCATCTCCCTACCTACCTGTGCTTTCTTTTATTTTCTTTATAACATTGTTTTCATTCTCTGAAATTATCTTATCATTTTCCACTTCCCGTATGTTTATTTTTTCTTTTTTCAAATTAGAAAGTAAGGTTATCAAATAGGGTTTATTAAATGATTAGATAAATAAAAGTATGAGGAATTGTGTGTAGACAGAGGTCAGGGTCTCAATAGAACCAAAAGCTTTGTACGGATAAATGTTTGACCAAGAGAAGAAAAAAGACTGGCAAGACAAACTTAGAAAATAGGGACAGAGCTAAGCTTCCTTAATTCCTCCAGGACAATGTACAATAGAATGCAAAGTTAAAATAAACATGCCTACAAGATTAAACATAGAGTCTATTTTGTGTTTTCTGCAGGATGGTTTCTGCTGTGTTCACTCTTCTCAATTGTTTTCATTACTACGAGGATGCAAGCTTGTTCTACTGAGACTCACTTTCTGGATCAAGTCTCATCACAAGCCAAATAGTGATTATGAATACTCCTGGCAGGGGCATGGTTCTGGCTGCCTCATTTACTGTCTGATAAGCGTGATTTATCTGATGAACACTTCTTTGCTCAATTCACACTGATTGAGGTGAATTCCCCCACACCGGAATCTGGATATAGTATTCTTGTCCAGGAATTATTGCTATAAGTGGGTTCACATGAATACGTTAAGTTTTGCTTAAATATGTGCTTATCTAAGCCTATGGCTCACTTAAAATTTGAGTTTGTCACTATTTCTTTTGTGAGATATCTGGGATATTTTCACTACTCAATTGTACTAGTTTATTTTTTAAATCGTTTTTATTGTTATTCTATTGCAGATGTCCCTGTTTTCCCCTTTGCCCTCCTCCTACTAGTTTAAAAAGAAAACAGGACCATCTTCTGCAACAGAAAGAACACTTTCTTCTCTCAATTTAGATTGTAGCTCTGTCTAGCTGATGCAAGGAATGGCATAGGAATTATTATATTTGAAATATCAGAATAACCAACTGGGTGCTCATAAACTTGAGTATTGTGATTTTTTGGTAGACAATTAAAAATAACAAATCTGTTTTTGATTACCTTGATGTGGTCTGGGCTAAACAGTTTGGAGCACCTAGAAAATCAATGCAGAATGCCTATAGAAATGTTAATGTTTATTATTATAAAATCAGTCTTTATCATATTGTCTTTATAGTGTTAGTATTCAGAATGCACTTTCCAATCATATTATTAGCTAACTTATTTAGACAAAGGACCCCACTAAAAATGAGTAAAAATGTTTCATGAAATATGTTTGCAAAATGCTTTTTAAAGAGTTGAAGAGCTGAAAATAGAGTAAGAAATTATTAAGCTGAAATTTAAATTAACTGGAAACACAGACAGGTAAACAGGGTTTTGAAATTTTTTTTTGCTGAGGGCATGCTGCCCAATCTTGTGAACTTGAACTCAGGATTTGGTGGTATTTGGGGCATAAAACAAAGACTTTTCAACACTGAACAGAGCAGAGCTGGTGCATGATGGGGAATATCATCACTGGAAAGTCTTTATCACTAGAAATTCCCCCTATGGATATACAGTCCGAATCTACAAAGAATCAAAGGAAGCAAAGCACCATATGTGAGAAGCAGCAGAAACAATTACAGAGACAGACTGAAAAGACTTCAAATATTGGAATTGTCAAAAATGATGTGACAGGTGTTCTACGTTCAGAAACTAAAACCAAGCAAGGAATGTGGATCTATAACAAAATGTAATAAAAGATTTTCCTTTTTGTGTGTGTGTGTGTCTTAGTTTTTTTTATTTTTATTTAGTTATTTTTCAAGCACAGTTTTCTGTTTATTTCTCCCATCCCAGCCCACCCCTCCCCCATGCACCCCACATCTCTCCCATTTCCACCCCCCTTAGTTATTGTCCCTGTGTCCTTTATACTTGTTCCTCTAAATCCCTCCCATTTTTCCCCTTAAATTCCCTCCCCTCTCCCCTCTGGTCACTGTCCCCCTGTTCTCTATTTCAGTGTACTTGTTTTTATCTTACTTGCTTGTCTGTTTTGTTGTTTAGCTTCCTGTTAAAGGTGAAATCATATGGTATTTGTCTTTCAACCCCTGGCTTATTTCACTCAGCATAATGCTTTCCAGTTCCATCCATGTTTGTTGCAAAGGGTAGTAGTTCCTTCTTTCTCTCTGCTGCATAGAATTCCATTGTATATATGTACCACAATTTTTTGATCCATTCATTTACTGATGGGCACCTAGGTTGCTTCCAGCTCTTAACTATTATAAATTGTGCTGCTATGAACATTGTGGTGCATAGGTTCCTTGAAATTGATGTTTTGGGGTTCTTAGGATATAATCCTAGCAGTGGAATTGCTGGATCAAAACGCAGGTCGATTTTTATTTTTCTGAGAAAATTCCACACTGTTTTCCATAATGGTGTACCAGTCTGCAATCCCACCAACAGTGAACTAAGGACCCCTTTTCCCCACAACCTCTCCAACATTTGTTGTTGGTTGCTTTGTTTATGATAGCCATTCTGACTGGTATAAAGATTTAGCCACAGCGATCGGGCAAGAAAAGGAAATAAAAGTCATCCAAATAGGAAAGGAGGAAACAAAACTGTCATTGTTTGCAGATGACATGATAGTGTACATGGAAAATTCTATAGACTCTACCCAAAAACTGCTTGAACTAATTAATGAATTTGGCAAAACAGTGGGTTACAAAGTCAATATCCAGAATCAAAGGCATTTTCATATATCAACAATGAATCAGTAGAAGCAGAAATCAAGGAAAAAAATCCCATTCAATATAGCAAAAACAAAAATAAAATATCTGGGAATAAACTTAACCAAGGGGGTAAAAGACCTGTATGCAGAATACTACACAGCCCTGAAGAAAGAAATCAAGGAAGATACAAACAAATGAAACATATACCTTGTTCATGGATTGGAAGAATTAACATCATCAAAAAAAAGATTTTTCTTTTTTTTTAATATTTTATTTATTTATCTTTAGAGGGGAAGGGAAGGAGAGAGGGAGAGAAACATCAATGTATGGTTGCCTCTCATGCATCCCCTGCTGGGAACTGGTCTGCAACCCAGGCATGTGCCCTGACTGGGAATCGAACCGAGATTGTCTGGTTCGCAGGCCCGCGCTCAATCCACTAAAAAAGATTTTTCTAAAAATAGAAATTCTAGAAGTGAAAAATATACCTAATATTAAAAACAATGTAGTTATATAAGCTATTTTGAAATACATAAAAAGAAATGAAAAATTATGAGCTAGAAGGTAGGTCAGAAAAAACAACCCAGAAAACCAAACAGTGACTCTAAGTGATAAAAATACAAATGAAGTTCAGAATTTTCAAGTTTAAGGCACATATATAATCAGAGTTTCAGAGGGAAGGGTAAATCCAAAGACTGCAGAAGCCTCAGGAATCTCAAGGAATTCTTTCAGAAGAAAAATCATTGCAGATTGAATGACAAAAACAAGCCTAAAAAAGCAGTAAATATTGGTTTTCCCTAGATGAATCTCTATTGTATTAAAAAATAAATAACTATGTCTCATGGGATTAAAAAGAGAGAAATAAAATATCCAGCAACATCATATAATAATTCTGGTTGGACAAATGAATTGTGTAAGCTTAGGACCCTATAAAGCATTTATCAAATGAGATTAGATGTGCAAGGGATTGCTCGGAGGAAATGCCCTGAAGAATAAAGTAAAAAGAACTGAGAAGGTGGGGAGAACAGTTAGACCCCCACACAGGTTCAAAGATGTAAAAGAGGAGGAAGAAGAAATACTGGATAGGAGGAGGACCAGACCGGAGCGCAGACCTAAGAGTATTCCCATCAGGCCAATGGGGAGTTCTCAAGCAAGAGTCGTCCATCAGAGGAATCCTGCATTGGGCAGGAAGGGGCTGACCTGATAACCCTCCGTGTGGTCATTCTGGGGAAAGCATGAGAGCAGCCTAGGGGATGCATCGTGGCCTTGGCACAAAACTGGTGGAGGATTCCAAGGGGCAGTGACTGGTCTGACCACTCTGCTCCCCATGGCAGGAGATGTGAGAAAGGTTTCCATGCCCGCCACATGGAGTTAAGTTTTCTCAGAGCTTTGTATTTGGAGGAAAAAGAGGAGGTACGCACGCTGCCATTTCTGGAGTATCCACTAAAGTAATAAACAAGATTATTTCTTCCAAACCAACAGATGAGAAACAATGGTAAAGTAAAATGGATTTCAGAAGAAGGCAAGAAAAGGGAAAGGAGACAAAATAAGACAGCTGGAGTGAATAGAAACCATAAAATAATACGGCTGTTATAAATAAAATATATAACTTTTATATTAATTGTAATGGACTAAATGTTCCAGTTAAAAACAATGATTGTCCAATTGAATCTTAAAAAACAACCTGTGTACTTGAGAACATACACAGTCTTCATGCTAGATTCCACTTCTCTTGAAGTTTTTTTCATTTCAAAACCATTTTAGCATATTTTTGTTCTGAGAATGAATGTAGAAACACCTAAATTGCATAGGAAAGATTAACTTAGAATTTGAAATTTATTGGAAGACATATGTAGAACCCTGGAGATTTTTCTTCAGTGAATTTAGGTGGGTAGGGAAAGGTTAAATACCCTGGATTTTTTTGTGATGAAACAGCAATAGCTATTTAAACTGTTTTTGTTTCTGAATAAAAAGTTGAGATACCTTGTAACTATAGACATATTTAATTAGATCATTAAAATTAAACTGGAAGTTTACAATTTTATTTGGCAACAATGAATATAGTAACACTGAATCATTGTTATGTCATTATTATAATAGTAACCTGAACAAGCAACAAACAGAAATGTGAAGAATTATGTATTTCTCTTTTTCCAATAGAAAGGAGAATGACTTTTCTTTAGGAGTGACAGGCTTTCAAAAATACATTTTTTGGTATAGATAATAGATGGCTATTAAAAAATACCAGTAATATGATGGAATGTGTTATAGCTGTTTATTAGAAGATGAATAAAAGATCTTAATACGTTTTTATTAACAGACCGATGGGTTCTTTAAAATGCGAAAGCTAATACGCATTTTGATCGGTGCCATTCAATTTTCGCAGCCCAGCCGGGAAGCGTTAATGAACTCCGTAAGCACACTTAGCCGCTCTGCAAACACATCTTCATTTTAACTGTGGTCTCTGTCTTCAGTTCTCAGGTGTTTGAAACTCAGCTGCACACCAGCATTATTTTCCGATTTTCCCCTACGATGGCTTTCCTCACTGCTGGCCAGTCATTACCGATCCCGGGCAGGCCGCTGACCACGCCGACCCTGTGTTCTGGACCGGACCTGACTGCCTCCCCATCAGTGAAGCCAGACACCCTGAGGAGTCAGTAGATTATGTACGCATTCCTATTAACAAGAAGCAGGCCCGAAAACCTCCCTTCACTGTGAAGCTCCAAAAAGATATTCTTTGCTGCTAAGGAAGATTGTATCTACAAAGGTTGCATACCCTAATCCTGACTGCGCAGCCCCTCTCGTCACATCTTACTCCTTTATGTCCATGCTTGAAGGGGAACTCTGTTGGGAGATACGTCAGGAAGTTCCTGGTCATATTTTCTGCTTCCTTTGCGCACTGGTGCCTGCGCTTCTTCAGACAGGAGATGAAGCCAGACAGCGTCGTCCTGGCCCTTTTCCTCTCCTGCTCCTTTTCCTCCCCTCCCTCCTCCTCCCTTGCATCTCTCCCCCTTCCTCTCTCCCTCCCTCCTTCCGGAGACATCAGCAAAGCAAGAAAAGCTTAAAATAGAATACTGTTAATACTGTTTTTTTTTCCTTTAGTGCGGTGAGTGAAATTTTGCCTCTGGATATAAAATTTTAGGAAAAATGGTTTCATTGCACAGTGTGTGCTGAGGCTGTGCTCCAACATGCGTTCCGATGGCCGATGTGGGGGGACGTGGCAAATCTGAGCGCTTCCAAGTCACTGAGGTTGGTCTAGGAGTCAAACTGATTTTTCGTTTTTAAGGGCCCCCTTTGTTTAAAGGGTACAACTTGCTTTTGTATGATGTTAAAACTCCCTTAGCTGTCCGAAGAGGCAGTCAGGAATTGTCTAATCCATCCTCCTCAACAGGTCATAAGATCATTTTAGTCCTTTTAAAAGACATTAAATAATATAATATGGAAGTATAAATCAGACATTTACTATGGTAAAACTTAAAAAAAATAAAGACTATTTAAAGCAGAGTTGAAAAGACAGAGCTTACTAGTTTAATTTAAATTAAATGAGATACTGTAAATGAAGTGCTTAGCTCCTAGTTTATTCATTGAAGTAACTAATATTTGTTTAACCTTTGGATGAAGGATTTCTTCCTCTTTTGGTTTCAGAACCAAGTGGGTAGACACCACCATTTTCTAGCTACTCTGCCCTATCTGTTTCTCAAGGTTGGGAAGTATTGTTGCCGTTTTCCCCAAGTGGAGCCCACAGGAAAGTTTCTACCAGCTTTGATTAGTCCTCTCCCCACCCACTGCTTCCCACGGAGAGGGTGGACCCAAGGCCAAGAGGGCCTTTTATAGGACCAGGAGCAACCTCTGCTACCTTTGTGCTGAGCTCCGTGTAACTGACTTCACTTTAGAATTACAAACACCAATGATGAAAACCAGACTTGAATGGTAGGGATCACGCGTCTCCACCTTGGTTGGGTGCTTAGGACTTGTGCCTCTGGCACTGTCTTGTTGTGTTTGCATTTTCACCAGCTGAACACTCTACACATTCTTCATGGAAATATTATTTGACTCGGGAACATCGGTAATAGTCTTGAGCACATGATCATCTTGACTTAGAGCTTACTCTACCCATCAGAGCTTCTGTTGTGACCGTAGCTGAGAATTCTGAAGAAAAAACAGTGACAAGTGTGCCTCATGAGGATCCCATCCAAGGTGGTAGTTGTCAGTTTTTACCCACATTACTGAGAATTTCTCCATGAACCTACCAACACTGAGTGTTCTCAGTGCTATGAGATTATTTACATTCAATGGTTTTCATTTTTTTAATTATATTGCAGAATTCTGTACTTTTTTCTTTAGATTTTGAAAACTGCCTTAGCTAACATTTTCAAGGCATTTTCAAATTAGCTGTGCTTCCGACAAAACAATAGTAATTATAATGAGACTCATGCCACTTTCACAACTGGTAGTTCTTTATAGTAATTTCATGCCTTTTTCATATTGTTTTCATTAATTAACTTGCAGAAATATTGTAATGGTTTTTAATAGCTAATATTCCTTTTACAATCTCTTACAAGTATTTTCTTAAATAATAACTGTTCTTATAGTTATGAAACATTGTTAGTCTTCTAATTCCTTTGAAGGTTGATACTTAAATAATTTAGAGAGAACTATGAAATTGTTCTTTAGCTCTGGATTGACTAACGATTTATGTGACTGTGGGTTGTGTGTATATATGTGTGTGTGTGTGTGTGTGTGTGTGTGTATGTATATATCAAGTCACTTTCATTATTTGCCTTTGTGGGTTTTGTTTGGAGACAGTTCAACTAGTGTGGATAGCCACATTTGGGCTCAGTAATACTTTGTCTTCCTTAAGTGATCAATTTCAGTTAAATTATTGCCGCTTTAACAGAGAGCCTGTGCTTCTTCATGCTTGCAGTGACTGATGGTGGAAGAAACACTGAGGGCTTTTCAGACCCTCACAGATCAACCTGACGTCTCCTGTCTTACTCTGCAGCTTCTGATGTTGCTTCAAAAGCACTCACAGGAAAAAAATGAGGATGGTTTTAAATCTATTGAGCCATACTTCTTTGCTTTCCATTTATTTTTATTTTGTTTTAAAAGGCCTATTTGCTGTTCTTGGGCACAGTCACAGCAGCCTGATAACCACTGAGCCTTACTACTTGTTCCCTAATTTTATGTTATAGCGTCTTCATGGACAATGACCATGGCCACAGGTCTAGTACAGTGTCTTTCAATTAAGAGGTGGTCAAGTAAGTATTTCTTGGTGTACAGAACTATTGTTATGTGTACTATATGGGCAAGCCACCAGTATAGTCACCAGCTAGTAGTAAATATTTGACACATAGTTTCCTTTGAAAAGAGATCTATGAAGACAAGAACATCTGTTCCACAGATCGTCTGGTACCTGGCCACACATTAAGCACTCAGTGAGTGTATACTGAATAAAGGAATGCCATGACTTACTCTAAGGTTTTGTTACTTCACATTTCTGTTAGTATTGCCCTGAATTTCTTTAGTTGCGTACTCATAAGTAACTCAGTAATTTTTGAGAAAGGATATCATTGCTTTGTATATTCATGACTTTAATTTTTATTAACAGATTAAAAATTGAAGGAAGAAGTTTTAAGAATAAGATTCCTGCTCTGCCTCTTTCTTATGATTGGAGGTTTATACCACTTGCTATGAACTGAAGGCTTGTGTCCTCTCGTAATTCTTATGTTGAGTCCCTAATCCCCAATGTGACTTATACTTACAGGAGGTGGGGACTTTGGGCACTAATTAGGTCATGAGGGTGGGACCCTCCTGAGTGGAATTCATTCCCTTATAAAAGAGACATGGGAGAGTTTGCATCGCCTCTCTCCACTCTTCAGCATGTGAGGATATAGTGAGAAAATGCCATCTACAAGCCAGGAAGAGTTCTCTCACCAGACACCGTATCTGTACCTTGTTCTTGAACTTCCTAGCCTTCAGAACTGTGAAAATAATTGTGTATTGTTTAAGCTGCCCAGTTTATGGCATTCTGTTACAGTATCCTGAGATAATAGACATTTTCCCATTTTCTGTACATTGTCCTTGCATTCAAATGAAACTTCTTCCTGCCAGGGAAGGCATATATTCCTATCCCGCAGTTTTGGGTGTTCTAAGTTCAAGTTAAACACCTACTTTTGCAACTGCTACAGAATGGTGACCCAAAAGATATATATTGTTGTTTGAGCAAAAATTTTAAGAAATAGAGTCGATGCATTAAATTTCAAAAGCTAAAAGCAAACTCCGAAAATAATACCTAGTATGCTTGAACCAGTAGACTCTTGTATTCCAAACTGCAATTCTTATCCTACTATTGTGGAGATGGCACAGCTTAAAAACCAAAGGAAGTATTTTTATCAGCCATCCTTGAATCTTTACTTTTTTATCCTCATCTGAGGACATGCTTATTGATTTTAGAGAAAGAGGAAGAAAGAGAGAGAGAGAAACATCGATGTGAAAAAGAACATTGATTGGCTGCCTCTCATATGTGCCCCAGCTAGAAACCAAAACTGAAACCCATGCATGTGCCCTGACCAGGAATTAAATCCATGATCCTTGGTTCATGGGTTGGTGCTCCAACCAACTAAGCCACCCAGTCAGGACCATCTTGAATTCTTCATGCCATGATGACTGCTGGAAGTATGCAAAGGAAATGACTTTACCTTGTGAAGAGGGTCCTCTCCTTTCTCTTGGACAGCATCTGCTAACCCAAAGTGTGCCATCAAAACCATGAGCTAGCTCTAAACTTTTCAGAAGGGTCTTAGCTAAGAATGTGGTCATGGAATAATTATTCAAGCAAAGACAAAATAATTTTCCTTTCTAAGAATAAAAATAATTAAATCTTAAATTTAGAAGCTCAAGCAAAAAAGGATTCAATCTTTCATTATTGTGGTTAAGGATAAATCCTCCTCTACCAGTAAAAAAAGAGGAAAAGAATAGTAGGATTTCAGTGTGTTTGGTAACTAGGTTAAACAAATGCAGAAAATGGTGTATTTATAGAGGAATTTAAGCTGGTCTGACTTCTATTTACTTTTCCTTCTGTTCTTGCACCTGAAGTCCAGAATTCGCAATACCCATCCTTGAGGCTATTGGAAAGAATTTATTCCTTCTGTGAAGCATGAGAAAGACAGTCATCTCACAGGGACAAAGTCTGGTTACTGGTTCTCCCCATCAGATGAAGCTAGCCCTCACCTGCCTTACTTTCGTATTCACATTAGGCTTTTAGGCATGATTTTTATAAGAATCCTCTCAGGTGTGGGAAGGACATATCTGCATCCAACTCAGTACTTTGTGGAAAATTCCCAGAGCTGTACAAGCAGAGGTAATAATGTTGAAATAGCTCCACAATATATGGACTGTCAAATTGTAAGTCAAAATATTCACATAGAGACAACAACCACATGTCTTCAAATAGATGGTGAATCATGTTCTGTGTCAGCAGGGGAAGAGATTTTTCAATGATGTCTATTTCCAAAGTCAGCTCTAAGAGATTTAGAACTTTGACAGGGCAGAATCCTGTCTGAGGGAGGTGGAAATTGAATTGGCTCATGAATCAGTGGGCCTGAGAGTTGCCCCCCTGCTCTCCCCTGGCATGTGATGTCTATGTTATACCCAGGACACTATGGCTTACCCAGGATTAAACTGACTGTGTAGCATGAGTCAGAGGTAGGTCTTGAGAACTGATTTCAAAAAAAAAATTCCACATATTTTTTTCCTAGGGTTGTGATTTAGTTTTAGAAGAGCTGTCCAAGTCCAAGAAAGTACTATGGGGTTCCAACAGTCCCTGGACCTCGACTCTGGTGATATTGGGATATTTTCTCTCTTTTTTGAGACTTTACTTTTATTTATTTTATTTTTTAATAGTTTAGAGACTTTATTTATTTTTGACTTTGTCTTTTTTATATTTAGTTGTTGTTCAAGTATAGTTTTCTGTCTTTTACTCCCATTCCAGTGCTCCCCACCTCCCTCCCA
The DNA here is from genome assembly GCF_021234435.1 of Artibeus jamaicensis. Classification (NCBI taxonomy): domain Eukaryota; kingdom Metazoa; phylum Chordata; class Mammalia; order Chiroptera; family Phyllostomidae; genus Artibeus; species Artibeus jamaicensis. The sequence goes on along the minus strand of NW_026521823.1, from coordinate 21,519,714 downwards.
TTTCCACCCCCCTTAGTTGTTGTCTATGTGTCCTTTATACTTGTTCCTGTGAATCCTTCCCCTTTTCCCCTGCAATTTCCTCCCCTCTCCCCTCTGGACACTGTCAGCCTGTTCTCTATTTAAGTGTCTTTGGTCATATTTTGCTTGCTTGTTTGTTTTGTTGTTTAGCTTCCTGTTAAAGGTGAGATCATATGGTATTTGTCTTTCACCGCCTGCTTATTTCACTCAGCATAATGCTTTCCAGTTCCATCCATGCTGTTGCAAAGGGTAGGAGCTCCTTCTTTCTTTCTGCTGCATAGAATTCCATTGTGTAAATGTACCATAGTTTTTTGATCCATTCATTTATGGATGGGCACCTAGGTTGCTTCCAACTCTTGGCTATTGTAAATTGTGCTGCTATGAACATTGGGGTACATAGGTATTTTTGGATTGGCGTTTTAAGGTTCTTAGGATATATTGGGATATTTTCTTTACCCTATTCATCTGCCTCAATCTCTAGCAATTCAAAATTCCCCAAAGCATCTGCAACTAACACAAAAGATACAACGTAAAATTGTTGTTTGTTTAAATGGTTAGACTGTGCCATAGGACAGAGTATAACATGAGTGAGGTCAAGGTCAAAAGGTAAGTACCATTCAAGGAAGACACCAGTGCACAATTCAAGGTCGGTGAGAACAGACATCATGCAATAAAGTGGTATAGAATTTACTTACAGCAAGAGGAGAGGGTGTATACAAGATCCCGCGCTGGCCCCCCCTCACCATGTTTAATAGATCCATTCCAAAGCCAAGGTGGGCAGTGTGGCTTCATGAACCCCACAATGTACTATAGCAGAAGGACCCTGACCCTTGCCCTGTGTGATCAGAAACACAGACAGTTGGGGGCGTGCTTGAGAGTCAATAAGGCATGCACAACTAAGGAGTTCCAAGCCAAGTTTACGTGGGTCTGACACAGAGAAAAAAGGGACATGCTGGCTGTGCTCTGCGTTGTTGCCTGCAGTGTGGTTGTGAACTCGCCGGCATGCCCTGTACAGAACACAATTCGTGGGAGCCAGGGGAGGTGTTGGGCTGTACTTGAACCGCCCCCCTCAGAATTACCAAACTTATGTTCTTTTTTAATTTTTTAAAATTTAATTATTGTTCCAGTACAGTTTTCTGTCTTTTACCCCCATCCCAGCCCACTCCCCCCAGTGCTCCCCACCTCCCTCCCATTTCCACCCCTGTTAGTTTTTGTCCATGTGTCCTTTATACTAGTTCCTGTAAATCCTTCTCCTTTCCCCCTGTAATTCCCTCCCCCCTCCCCTCTGGTTGCTGTCCCCTTGTTCTCTATTTCAGTGTATTTGTTTTTATTTTGCTTGATTGTTTGTTTTGTTTCTAGCTTCCTGTTAAAGGTGAGATCATATGGTATTTGTCTTTCAACACCTGGCTTATTTCACTCAGCATAATGCTTATCATCTTTTTGATTTTATGTTTCTTTTTCAACATAAACTTCAAGAAACAAGAAGAGCAAGCAACAGTCACAGGTTTATGAGAAACTTTTAACTCTAAGCATTAACTCTTGGCAATATATGCCAAATGCTAAATTCAGTACTTGGCACAAGTAAAAATTCAATAAATGTAAAGCTCATATTTTTTTTTAAAAAGAAAATATAGAGATGATGGTAATCTCTACTGTGATCTCAGTAGACTAATAACTTGCCTTTCAAAGGTGTTCGTATTAACATGCTAAGAGAAGTTGAGTTACCTATGTAGTATTTCATTATAATATACTGTGTTAGAACAAGTTATATTTATCTCATTCTATTCCTAACGTTGCACTTAACTAACAGGATCCCAAGCATTTAATTATTTCTCTCTGATTTAACATTTTATTATGAACAATTTTAATCACATACAAAACTAGAGAAAATTGAGACGAATCTCCAGGCACCCATACCATGCTTCTGCAATTACTAACTCACCTCCAGTCCTGTTTCAACTGTATTTCCATCTACTCTTTTGAGACACAAATTATTTGAAAGCAGCTATTAGCATCGCCTAATTGCATCATAAATATTTTACTATGTACCTCATGCTGATACTCTTTAAAATTATAACTACAACATCATTATCACACCTAAAAATAAGTAAAACAAAAAATTAGAGATTTCTGGTTATGGCACCATAAAGGAGTTGGCTAATTACCTTTGGAAAATAATGAAAAGGAAAATGAAAACCAGTATAAAACTGAACAAAAGTTGTAAAAAAAAAAACCAATAATTTCGAGCTCTGGAAACCAATCAAATGTAACAAAGGCAACAAAGTGAGAAGCATTCATTCTTTAAAAACTGTTAGGGCTTCGTATAAGGACAGAAGGACTGTGTGCTGGCCTAAGACTACTCACATCTTCTTCCTGGTACTTGATGTTTGAGAATGGTAGTTTTCCAGCATGGGTCTGACCATGTAAAGCAACAAAATTGCAGCTAGGAGAAGGAGCTATGTTTGGAGCCCAGATTTTGTCAACTAAATGTGTAAAGTAGTTAGGAAATAAATGGGGGAAATCTACAGCTTTGCTAGTTAAGGTTGTGGTCCCAAGAGACCCTGGAAATGAGAGAGCCATGGAAGTGCTTAGCTAAAGATCTTCATGCATCCCTGGCAGAATGAAAAATTGTCCACCTGCATGAGGAGAGCCCGGAGAGCCCAGGGAGTTGTAAAAGCCAAGACAGACACAGAGGAATGAGTGAATGGTTAACGTACACACCAGACTCCACACAGATTGATCTACAGAGAGTGGAACGTCTCACAGGCACAAGGCGTTTAGACAAAACTCTGCCCACATCATCAGCTGATCACTTGGTTATATATACAGAATTTGGGCCATAAAAAATGAGACTAAACATATAAGTAGAAATTTTTTAAAACTGTGTAGAGATGTTAGTGGACAAACACTAGAAGGGATACATATTCCAAAGATGATGTTCAGGCAAGTTGGATAAAAAAAAAAAAGATGGTGAGGGAGAGCTGGGGAGAAAAAAAAAAACAAGAATAAAAGAGGAAGGGAGGGAGGGAGGGAGACATATCAAACACCAGAAAAAATAAAATCATAATCCAGGATTACTACAATGGAGTTTCTAAGGTTTCTAATTTTCAATCAAACATTATAAGACATGAAAAAAAACCAGGAAAGAACACAGTCAATATAAACTGACTACAGGGTTCTATAAGTTGAATTCATCAAAGACTCCAAAGCAGCCATTTCAAATATGTTCAAAGAATTTTTTAAGTGGTGGCAAGGGCTTAACAAATAGGGAATCTCAACAGAGAAGAATAAACTATGAAAAGATCCAAATAAAAAATTTAGCGTTGATTTTAGAGTTGAAAGGCACAATAACTGAAATGACAATTTCAGTAAAGGGCTACAAAAGCAGTTTGGAGATGCCAGGGGAAAAAAGTCGATAAACACAGAGAAAGATTCACAGAAGTTATCCAATTCAAAGAACAGACAGAAAAAAAAGTTAAAGAGAAAATGAACAGTCCCACTATCATGCGGGACATCTTCAAACATGCCAACATGTGGATAGTAGACGATCTAGACAGGAGAAAGAGAAAAGAGGAGTAATACGAGGTCCATCCAGAAAAGGTCAGCCATTGTTAATGTAATGGAATGGTTTACGCGACATCAGTGTAACCTGAGAGTGGACTGGAATGCACGTGTCAACAATGACAACTTCACTGTTCTAGTCAGTGGGGGCGGTAGATGCTGCTGAATGAGCATGTGCACTGTGTGGCCATCACATTCAAAATGACTGAGCTAGTAGAGCAATAAATCTGCATCAAATTTTATGTTAAGCTTGAACATTTCTCTGCAGAAACTATTTGGATGATTCAGAAGGTTGCAGTTCTGGGCAAGTGATGATTGGCAGCTTCATCATGATATCATTCCCACTTATGTTTCACATCTCATGCAGAGTTTGTTGGCGAAACATCAAATCACCCAGGAAACTCAGCTCCCTACAGCCCAGAGTTGATAGCCTGTGACTTCTGGCTTTTCTCAAAACTAAAATCACCTTTGAAAGGGAAGAGATTTCAGACTGTCAATGAGATTCAGGAAAATACAACAGGGCAGCTGAAGTTGATTGGGAGAACTGTGTGAGGTTCCAATGTACCTACTTTGAACAGGACTGTGGCACCATTGCCCTATCTACAATGTTTCTTGTATCTTGTATCTTCTTCAATAAATGTCTCTATTTTTCATAGTACTTGGCTGGATACCTTCTGGACAGATCTCATAGGTACACCCAAGCATAAGAAACACCAAATAAAGTAAACACAAACAGCTTTACACCTTCAATGATCAGAGTTCTTAAAGCCAAGACAAAAAGAAAATATTGAAAACAGAAAAAATAAAAATGACAAGAAGTATAGGAAAAATTATATCATTAATTTTTAACTGTAAATACTCTATAAAGGTAAAATAAAATATTCCTTACCAATTATATGGTTACCTTGTGGGATGATTCTTACAGGAAAAGTTGGACAAATGCTTGAACAGTTCTCTCCAACACCACCATCACTTTTTAAAAATAGTTTTCAAAATACTTAGTCAGTTTCCTAGGATCCTCCAGTGAGTTTCCTCCCCCCTTTCCTTTTGTCAATTCCACTTCTGATGTTTTTCAACAGCAATCAATATTGTTCTTAAGTATTTGTTATTACCTATCATGAGTGATGGCTTATTTTCCATTATGTCTTCTCATTAGGTTTTGTTTATATATAAAGGTTTACTCATTTTTTGTTTGATGATTTGATAGCATGGTGTTTTATTTTAAAATCTGACATGATTAATAAAATGTCACAATAGATTATTTTGGGTTTATTTTAATCATATCTGTGGAAAGTTTAGATGGTTCTGCCTCTTCCGACCCAGCCCCCCTCACTCCCTCACTGATCTTCGTTCTTTTTGAAGAATGCGTTCTCAATAAAATCACATGAACCCAATCTCCTTTTCAGCCTTTGTTTCCAAGGACTCTTTTTAAAAACTTCCTTTTCTCCATCCACCTTATTTTTGAAGGTTTTTTTCCAGTTTCTATTCTGTCATTTCTTGTATGATTATTCTTTACTTTCTTTTAGTGCTTTATGTCATTGTTTGCACCAGTTAATGGGTGTTTCTTTGGGACTTTATTGCCCACAGAATGATTATTCTGCTCCTTGGAATTTTTTCCCTAAAGTGACTTTGTACGGGATGCAAGAGCAATGTTTGACTTTTTTTATAATTTGTAATTTTAGGAGGAAAGGTCACCAGAATAGTTTTTCTAGCTTCACAACTCTTCACATTCCTCTTCTTTTGTGTCCATAAGGTAATAAAACTCTGACCCTGTAATTTCTGAGTTATGGCCAGCCCCTTCTTCTTCAATTTTAGGTAAAACCATTTTTCTTTCCTTGCCATTTCTCTGTGCGACTTGTTGCAGTTTCTCCAGGGTATGGATTACACTGTCAGCAATTCTTTTCAGGAAGGCTCAAACCCTGAAAGGAGTTTGAGGGCTTTTTTTTGTTTGTTTGTTTTTAGTTAAATGTTTCTAGGGTACAGAAAACTTCAGAACCTACCGCCTGACCTTCCTGTGGCCCCTTACCGCCAGTTGTGAATTGATGGTTTTCCACCTCACTCTTAGTTGGTTTCTCCTCTCTGATTGGCTCACCATGGTTTTCAGGGGCTTCTTTGAACTTCAAAGTAGTGCAATCACATTGCCTTCTTGACTCTTTCTGCTCAGTTTCTGGTTTCTTGTGAGTTTTGTTACTATCGGTGGTTTGTCTCCATGTATTCAAATTTGGGTTTTGTCATGATACATTTGGCCTAACTTGTAGCTGTTGACTCTGTGTTTTTAATTTTGCTGTTCTAATGGCTCTCTGTTACATAGATTTAAAAACTATTCCACCATTGCCATCAACTTCCAAGAATGCTACAGATTTAATAAGTGTTTAAGTTTAAGCAACAAAAACAAAAATAAAGATAACAAAATAAACTCCAGACTTTTGGCAGACTAAATTAACAATTTGGATTGCCAATTTGGATCTCACTGATTAGCTCTGCAGGACTGTAATAGATTTATAAACCACTTGGCTTGTGGCTTGATAAGGACAGAAGATTTCTAGACTATTTCATGAATTAATGCTCAATACTTTTAATTTCATTTACTGTTTCTTTCTTCTCTTTCTTTCCTTCTTTCTTTCCTTCCTCCCTTCCTTCCTCCCTCCCTCCCTTCTTTCCTTCTCTTCACTGGAGGACATGCTAATTTTAGAGACAGGGAAGGTGGTGGGTGGGGAAACACAGAGAAACTTCAATCAGTTGTGCTCCAGTTTGGGTACCGGAACCTGCCACCTAGGCGTGTGTCCTGACTGGGAATTGATTCCATGACATTTCAGTTTACTGGGCGACATCCTAACCAAGCCATACTAACCAGAGACAGATTTTCTTTCTAAACATTATGCCATGTAAAATTGAGGCTTCCGGCATGAAAGGAGGTTAGAATTGCATGTAGTGGAGAAAATGCATACAACTCAAGTTCATTTAAATGTGGCTCGATTTCTCTAAAGCCCACATGGCCCGGCTTGCTTCCTTGCATTCATCACTCTCGCACAGTCAGTTTATTCCGCTGGGTTCTAAGAAACTTCTTAGAATTTTGTTGGAGACTGGATCCCTTGGGTAGTAAGAAAGCGGAAGCAAGTATCATCCTAGGAAAAGTGAATTTTGTAAGGTGTATTGTTACAATCCTTTCATTTTGTGAAAGAAAAAATTAAAAATCATACTTATTTAGGTTCAGATATTCATACTGATTGTGGTTAGACTCAGATTGAAGTTAAAATGCACTTTCTTTTTTTTAATTTTAATTTTAATTTTTTTATTGTTGTTCGAGTATAATTGTCTCCATTTTCCCCGCACCGCTCCCCCACCCCACCCATCCCTGCCTCCTACCTTCAATCCTACCCCCTTTGACTTTGTCCATGTGTCCTTTATACATGTTCCTTAAGGCCCCTTCATTGTCCCCTCCCCCCCTTCTCTGGTTACTGTTAGTTTGTTCTTCATTTCAATGTCTCTGGTTCTACTTTGCTTGCTTGTTTGTTTTGTTGATTAGCTTCCACTTATAGGTGAGATCATATAGTATCTGTCTTTCAATAGTATGAGAACATATATTTGAAAATGGTACATCAGAAAGGGTTTAATCTGCAAAATACATAAAGAACTCACACCACTCCACTCCAGGAAGACAATCTAATTAAAATATGGGAAAAGGACCCGAACAGACACTTCTCCAAGGAGGACATACAGAGGGCCCAGAGACATACGAAAGGATGCTCAGCATCACTCGCCGTCGGAGAGATGAAAATTAAAACCACAATGAGATACCACTTCACACCAGTCAGAATGGTCATCATAAACAAGTCAACAAACCACAAGTGCCAGTGAGGTTGTGGAGAAAAGGGAACCCTAGTACAGTAGTAGTGGGAATGCAGACTGGTGTAGCCACTGTGGAAAACAGTGTGGAATTTCTTCAAAAAACTAAACATGGAACTTCCTTTTGACCCAGTGATTCCACTGCTGGGATTATATCCTAAGAACCCTGAATCACCAATTTAAAAGAACCTGTGTGCCCCAATGTTCATAGCAGCACTACTTACAATAGCCAAGGGCTAGAAGCAACCAAAGTGCCCATCAAAGTAAATGAGTGGATCAAAATCAATGGTACATTCACATAAGGAAATACTACACAGCACAAAGAAAGAAGGAGCTCCTTCCCTTCAGGACGGCATGGATGGATCTAGAGAGCATTATGCTAAGTGAAATACACCAGGTGGTAAAAAGCACTTTCAACAGGAGCTCAGATTGTGACATCTTACCATCTAATGAGACAGAGTCCTTAGGCTATTAAAAGTTAAACCCCTTCTCCGCAGAAGGGGTGTTCTGAGGAAATAAACCTCTACCAGTAATGTGGGAACTTGGGCTGGGAGGGCCCGTGGGAGGCAGGCCCTGCCTGCTCAGATGTAGCCCAGTGGTGGCCTAGAGAAGTTCTCCACACACTTGGTGTCACCCTTCTCTTTGAACGATGCCTTGAGAACAAACCCTACTCTTTTCTCCCCTTGTGCCCACAGAACAGGGGTCTGCAAACATTTATTTAAGGGCCACATGTCTGAGTCTTGGTGTGCTCAAGTCTCCAATGTAATCAATCACTCAGTTACTCAGCTCTGCTGTTGTACCAAAGCAGCAGCCACACACCGAATGCAGAAGGCTGGCCCTGACTGTGTTCCAGTAGAACTTCCTGTACAGACACAGACATCAGGCCAGATACCATCTGCAGGGCAGTCTATCAGCTCTTGCTCTAGAACAAGATCATACCAGAGGGTGAGGCCTAGCATGGCACAAAAGGAACATTGAAGAAAATCCTGTTATCGACAACCTCCATTTTAAGGGGGAAACATCTATTCACAGAAGAGTAGCCTGGCTCGGGACCAAACTTGGGGGATGCAATGGGGAGGTCTTGGTGGGAGTGGGAGGAAGCTATTTTGGCAGTGTTCTTTCCTTGTGTTCTTATTACATAAAGTGCTTTCCCTTACTTACACCTTTGTGGTGTGGAATGAAACTATACAGGTACATTAGAGAGAAATATGAGGGTTCCTCTAGCTAGCTAATAAGTAGCAAAACCTAAATAAGAATACCTAGGAGAATTGCTTGAAGTACATTCCATGACAGAGATAAAAGAGGGGATAAGATTTTAGATCACTTTTGGTGATTTTTATGTGTGATGGACCCTGGCCAGCAGAGTCCGCCACATCTGGCACCCGGGAACAGGGACCCAAAGGCTATCAGCCAAGTTGTGGTCAACACGCCAACATGGGTGGAACACACACAACAGCCCAGGTAAGGGCCGACAACCCCAAGTGCTTTTCGAAGGGCATAGGGCATGTTGTATTTTAGGGAAAAGGGGTATCTTTCCAAGGTTGCCCTCTCTTGCGACCATACTCTCTGCAGTAAGCAGAAGCCTTGCTCTCTCTCTGGCAATTGCCGCACCCTGCAGGCACAGGTCAAGCATTGAAGAGCCACAAGGGCGCTCCCCTCTTGAGGGAGTGGCTGAGGCATTCATAGGCACTTTGCCCTTGAGAGAGTAGTTGTGCCTGTTCCCTTTTTCTCCACAGGATTGTTGTCGCCTGTACATTCATTCTTGCCGTCAACCACAACAGGTAGACTCTGCTGGCCAGGGTCCACCACATTTATGCATGAGAAATCCAAGATGTCTTGTGAATTCAATCCATATATGGGGAACGTGTAAACCTGGTAAATAGATTTTGATTCTGTATTACCTTATTCAGGAAATAAGTTTCGTAATTGAAGTAGATTAATTTTAAAACAATTATAGCTTACTCAGATTGAGGCAAAAGGTCTATTAAGTTTGGAGATAGCCTGCTTTGTTTAATGTCTGCCTTCCCGTTTTACACTTGGGAATATCTATTATAATGAATACGAAATATTTCTACACATACCTTACTTACCTAAACTTATGTAAATATAAATATAATTTTATATATACACACACATATCTATCTATCTATCTATCTATCTATCCATCTATCTATCTATCTATCTATCATCTATCTATATACATATATATGCTAGAAATCCAATTAACAGAAAGTAAGGTAGCACTTGCTGGGACATGTTTTAGTTCATTAGGCTACCGTGATAAAACAGCACAGGCTGGGAGGCTTAAACAACAGAAATTAATCCCCTCGCTGTTCTAGAGGCTGGGACTCCGAGATCAAGGTGTTGGGACATATGGTTTCTCCGGGGGGCCTCTCCCCTGGGCTTGCAGGTGGCCGCCACCTTGATGTTTCCTCCAAAGGCCCCTTCTCTGGATGCAGAACCCTGGTGTCTCTTTTTCTTACAGGGATACCAGGTCTTTGGCATTAGGGCCCCATCCTTATTACCTCATTTTATACTAATTACCTACTTAAGGACCCTAGCTCAAATACAGTCCCAATAGGGGTTAGGGATTTTCAGAGGACACAATCCAGTCCATAACAGGGCAAATGGCATATAGAAGTTGAAAATGCTTGCGCTGCCAAGATTTTAATTGTTGGACCAAAAACTAGCATTATTAAAATGGTAATTGGGATCGTAGATTATGTAGACAGGTAGAGAAATATTTCTCCGTGAATAACCACTAATAAGCAAGTAGCTTTTTGAACAGTTTCATTTTAACATTTTTCTAGTTTATTATCTTGAATAATAAAGTATTGTTTTCATAAAATAAGCTGGTAATTCCAGTGCACAGTCCTGAAAAGAGTCCTCACTGCATAAAACCAAAAACAGAGCAGAAGAGTTTAAACTTATAATTAAAAGTTGGAAATTTTGAAAAGGTTAGTATATGAAGTAAATGCATTGCAAAATTTCTATGATTAAGTTTGAAAAATACTTATCTCTATTCAAACTGATGTTATAAAATTATCCTGTAAAAATAGAGAGACTTTCAGGCTAGATAAATATGAATTAATTACCAATTTCTGTGCGATATCCTGAATTCCAGACCACTGACTCTCTTTTTTGCCTTTGCAGAAGAAATTGGTATTTTTTTCATCTGCAACAAAAGTAGAAAAGAAAATTTTGGGATGTTGTAAAGATTGGTCAAGACAATGTAACATGTAATAGCTCTCAAATGAAAAGAGTATTATTGATCACATTCTATGATGAAACCAAACTTTGCATAATTTCTGCAAGTCAAAGTTTCAAAAAGTTATTTGCAAGAAGTCTATAAAAGTTATATATACATCTGATTATTGCCTAAACTATAGTTTTGTCTTACTTAAAGCATCCAGAAATCTGAATATGAGTTGTAATATTCTGATGAAGAAAAAAAAGTTGTGAAATATTTTAGAAATCTTCTTCCTTTAGAGGTTTCTTTCAAATTTCAAACAATTTCAATTTAGAAAGAAAAGTCAGAAAGTATAATTCCTTTTGTGCTCCATCATAAATTGTTTGGGATATTTATTGGGTTTCTCTTTTTCCTTCTACTTTATTTTTTTATTGTTTTTTTCTATTACAGTTGTCTCCATTTTTTTCCTGTTGTAAGCCCTCCACCCAGCCCACCCATCTCACTCACAGTGGATCCCCTCTCTGCTGTCCATAACTATGAATCATTCATACATGTTCCATGACCAATCCCTTCCCTTTCCCTCCACCATTCACCATCCCCCATCCTATCGCTATCAGTCTATTTCATGTTCCCATGTCACTGGTTCGATTTTTCTCATTAGTTTATTTTGTTCATTAGATTCCAGTTATGAGTGAGGTCGTATGGTAGTTGTCTTTCATCAACTGGCTTATTTCACTTAGCATGATAGTCTCCAGTTCCATACATACTTTCTCAAAAGGTAGAACTTCTTTCTTTCTGCGTGTAGTATTCCATTGTGTAAATGTAGCAGTTTTTTAAATCCACTCATCTACTAATGGCCACTTGGGCTGTTTCCAGCACTTGACTATTGTAAATAGTGCTGCTATGAACATTGGGTTGCACAAATTCTTTTGAACAGGTGTTTTGGGATTCTTAGAGTATAATCCCAGCAGTGGAATTGCTGGGTCAAAAGGCAGTTCCATTTTTAGTTTTTTGAGGAAATTCCACACTGTTTTTCACAGTGGTTGTACCAGTCTGCAATCTTACCAACAGTTCAATAGGGTTCCCTTTTCTCCATAACTTCACCAGCACTTGTTTGTTGATTTATTAATGATGGCTATTCTCACCGGTGTGAAGTGGTATCTCATTGTGGTATTCATTTTTGTCTCTCTGATGGCTAGTGATGCTGAACATCCTTTCATATGTCTCTTGGTCCTCTGTATGCCCTCTTTGGAGAAGTGTTTGTTCAGGCCCTTTGCCCATTTCTTAATTGAATTATTTGTCTTCCTGCTGTTGAGTCATGTAAGTTTTTTATATATTTTGGAGATCAAACCCTTGTCCAATGTATCATTGACAAATACATTCTTTAACTGAAAAGAAAAAGAATTTTTCAGCTCCTGCCCTTTGTGACAGCATGGATGGAACTGGAAAGCATTATGCTAAGTGAAATAAGCCAGGCAGTGAAAGACAAAAACTGTATGAGCTCACCTTTAACAGGAACCTAAACAACAAAACAAACAAACAAGCAAAAATATAACCAAAGACACTGAAATAGAGAACAGGCTGACAGTGACCAGAGGGGAGCAGGGAGGGAATTTCAGGAGAAAAGGGGAAGGATTCACAGGAACTAGTATAAAGGACACATGGACAACAGCTAAGGGGGGGTAGAAATGGGAGAGAGAAGGGAAGGCTGGGTGGGTGGGCTGGGATGGGAGTAAAAGACAGAAAACTGTACTTGAACAACAACTAAAATAAAATTTAAAAAAGAATAATACATAGTTTTATTTTAAAGTTCCTCCAAAAGAATTTTACTAGTACTAGTACTTAACATATGCTAAACATTTTTTAGAGAAAATAACTATAATTTCTAATTTGGAAACCAAATTCAGCAAATTGTTTGATTCACTGGCTACCTATGTAACTTAGATATTCATTTGATACTACTTCCAATACTTTAATATCACCTAAGTTTTTTTAGAGAAGGCTTCAGTGTCTGTTAACATGCAGTCTTACCTATTTTTGTGAAATGTAGTTTCCTCAATATTATCTATTTGTCTGGTTTATAACGTATTGAAATATTATGAGTATGCAGATGTCTGAACACTGTTCTTCAATGAATTACCAACAATCAGAGAATGCTGGGGTTTTCTTTGCTGATGAACCTCTTCCAAATGAACATTAAATGGTGGCTATGAGAGTACATATATGAAAGTCTTCCCTCTCCCTCCCCAGATGTTGGGGAAGTTATTCAACATTCCACCCATGTTAGCAGCACCGTTAGATTTCTGCCAGCTCAATTATGTTAAAATGAACTTTGATTTGCTGCAAATAAATTTGTATAACTCTGTTTAAATTGGCCTCAGGCATCTTTTCAACGTAACGAAAATAAAACTGCTGTCTTTACTTAAGATAACTTTCAATGCTCCGGGGGTGCATCGGCGTTGATGAAGCCACGCCCCCATCGCCCCACTGGGTGGTGCGGGTCCCGTCTGCTGAGTCAACGAAACAACGCATTCACTCGCGCTGCATGATCTGGATGGGGTTTGTCTGCCCACAGTCCTGTTCCAGTCCATCTGTGAGCTCATAAATAAAAACATCTGTCTTACCTGCCTGATTTCCAACAATTGAAAAATATGCTTCTCTTTACAAAGAAAACTGAGTCACCCTACTCCTTTAACAGTAAATATTATTTCCCAACAAATATTTTCAACTCGGAATTTAAGGCTGCTTTTATTTCCTTCAATATTTTTTTGCGATAAGTTCATTGATCTGAAACAGTTCTACCACAAAATCCATTTGTATATAAGAGCTTTACATGTACTTCACTTTTTCATGTGTTCTCATTTTCTAGGAACTTTTATTATCAGAAGCTTCTGGTTTTGTTTTCTAATAATAACTGCCTGAAAAAATACAACACAGTTACAAACAAGCCAGACAAAACGTCCAAATATTAAAGGAAAGAGGAAAGCAAGCACGAAGTCTTTCTAAACCATATAATGTTGAAATGAATAAACAGGTTTATATGGATGGATGGTGCTGTAAAAATATCATTGATAGTTATGTTATTACATCACTTTTGTTTGTTTTTGTGCTTTTATTTTACACCTTGATGAAAAATGCGTCTATTTTGCAATGCCACAGAACAAAATCATTGCTCCTTCACAATCTATATAACTATTAATGTGTAATATTTCCATAGTTTTTTCCCAGTGGAGGTGAACAGCAGTGAACACTGGGGCTGTGCAGAACACAGTTAAAATTTTAAATGTTATATCATCCATCATTCACTTGGTGATGAGGTACGGAGACCGCTGTGAGAGTCCCCAAACCTCTGTGTTGTGACCCAGGGTGAACCACTTTCCTCTGTCTCACCCAGGTCCTCATTGGTGTTGTCCCCCTCCAAATGGTAGCTACTTTAGTTTTAACGCCTCTATTAAATCCATCACACTGGGTTTGAATTCTACCATCAAACCGAAGCATATAGTACACAAGAGGCACAACCACAGTCTTATGAAAATAGAAAGGGAAAAAGCTAATAGTCTACTAAGTAGGTTTTCAATTTCACCTTTGCCATTTCTCATCTGGGGCCCATGGTTTAAAATCAAACAAAATACCAGCAAAATATTCTCTTTTCATCCCTCAGTTTGATTCAAAAATCTTCTAAGAACAGACCAGAGGCTTCTGCTTTAAATCAAGTGTAACAGGGACCAGATTTACCCACCTACCTGAAATGACCAAGATACAGATAAAACAAATGACACAGTGGTTTCAAAGGCACTGGGTGTCACTGACTGGAAAGATAATAATTGCTTAGAGATAGGAAACAAGTTTGGTGAGCCCTACAGTTGCACCACTTACTGCCTGGGGAGAGTTTCCAGGCCAAGGTGCATGGAGGGGAAATCTAGACAGAGCCCAGGGGACAGACACTCCGAGTCCAAGAGACAGAGCTGGGGTCCAAGGGGACAAAGGCGGATGGAGTTTTCAGGGCTGCAGAGATAAAGTTCTGGAGATGGGCAGATGGCAAGACATGGGAGATAAATACAGACTAATATGCAAACTGTGTCTCCCTGAGCAAGATTCTAAATATATAGTAGGAACATTCAGGCATCTGTGTGTACTCCATTATAATTAAGGCCCTAGGTGAAAACCTTAGGAAGGCCCTCCAAAATACTCTGGGAAGTAGCTGAAGACAGAGCGAAATTAATAGCTGTACAGACTTTATAATAGACTTGGTTTCCAAAAAAAGAGGCTAAGTACTCAGGGAACAGGAAACCACCCAAGATCTGAAAGCCCTAACATTGTGAATGGGGTTTCCTGTGCATATAAATGATGGCCTTAATGACACCCTTACTGTGACGTAGGCCCTAGGGGAAATATAACTTCAGAAGTTATCATTGCCTTCAAACGCCTTTCTCTAGAGACTATTTAATGACTCAAGTTATCATAAATTCCCAATATAACATGTCAATGCACACAGTCCTAGATATGACTTCCCAGTTCTGTTTAAAAACAGGCCGTGTGAAAATGGTAACAAGCGGAGTGCAGGAAACAATGCCGCATCAGCAGCA
The DNA here is from genome assembly GCF_021234435.1 of Artibeus jamaicensis. NCBI lineage: Eukaryota > Metazoa > Chordata > Mammalia > Chiroptera > Phyllostomidae > Artibeus > Artibeus jamaicensis. The sequence continues at coordinate 21,504,513 of NW_026521823.1, read as the reverse complement.
CCCTGGACTACAGAGAGTAACTCCCTGGTGCGGAGCTCCATTTCAGCTTCCACCCCCCCACGGCCCGTTCTGCATCATATCAGCTGGAGGGAGGATCTGATAGTGACAAGGACTTAGGTACAAGGGCCCATCATTCCTTTACTAAATCACTTTTATAAGTTAAATGTTGAATAAAATAGAGTTCCAGCAAATTGTTAACAGCGTCAGCAGGTGGGAGTTTGGAGGGGAATACTGAGGGATTTGGGACTCTTTAGAGGTTCCAAGCTACTGTGTGCTGGAGCCCATCTCCCTCTCTTTACTTGGCTTCAGGCACACAGCTCACGGTGACTATCCATCTGGTCAACCTCTGTGTTGCCTATCATTAGTCTTGTGAAATGGTCTGCTCACTGTCCTTGCCCTGCTAGCACATATTTCTATGAGCCAACTTCTGTCTTTCCTTGAAAAGAAAACATTTGAAGCACCCTGGAAATGCCAGCCCTGTGCCTGTGGGGGAAGCAAGGGGGGCTTACATACAGGGATTGGGGGCCAGGAGCAGGTTGAATCCAAGGTGAGAGGTGAGTTTTGTGATTTGTGTGTCACGTACACTGCTTGGCAGGAGGAGGGGACTGCTGTAAAAATCACAAAGTAAGTACTTTCTAGCATCACAGGTGAGGTCTTTGAGATTCTACCTTGTTACCCATGACATACAGATAATTTTGCCTTTCACGTTTTAGTGCCAATGGGTAACTGGCTGTATAAGCTACTAATTCATCCAAGCAGAAGCCACTGCGAGGGAATAAGCACAGTGCGCTGAAAACTGTGAAACCTGAGGACTAATCCCTTTCTAACCTTAAATCACTTAAGTGAGCTTAGCCTCAGTCTTATTATAATTTAATGGGAGGATTAGACTCTATGTAAGTCGTGTTGAGTGGGGTTCATTGATTAACAAGCACCCTTCCATTGTTATATCGCTATGGTTCAACACACTTAGAGTTCTATGAAATTTTAGCTATTACTTTACACTAACACTCAGCCTATGTTGATATCACAGGAGCAGAAATAGTAAATCAACAAGGCAATCACATAAAAAAAAAATCCAGCCAAGTCAGTTAACTGAGTGAAATGTTTATCTAATTGAAAAAATTTCCCCTTTTACTTCTTGAATTTTTAGGCCTGCTAAGCGCCTGTTACTTCACACTTTAATCTCAACTACAATGATTTAGATAGCTTCTATCTGAATCATTCATTTGTTAAATAATTAAATTGATTTCCTGACAATTTTTCACAACAAATTTATGACTCACACAAAAATATGAGTTTTTTAAATCACTACCCATTTTTCCATCAATATTAAAAGAGACAGGGTAAACTGACCACAGGCCCAACAGTATCGGTTCACTCTGAGCGTGAAGTACATACAGCAAGCACATTTTTGCCTTTGGGGTGGTCTGGTTGGGCTGAATTTACATGATTCAGAGTCTGGAATCAGGTTAGAGACAGCGAGAAGTTAAAAACTGGGAGAGGTAATCCCAGTTCTGCCATTTACAAGCTTTTGACTTTGTTCAAAATGTTAATCACTCTGAGCCTTGATCTCCTTACCCATAAAACGGGTATAATAATCCCATTATAATGCAATGAAATGAGAGTTAAAAGAGTTAATCCACATAAGGCTCTTAGAATATTTCCTGCCATATAGCAAATGTTTAAAACATATTAGCCTATACAAGTTAAATTTCTGATTTTTATGACCTTTGAAACGAAGTCATTACTATTACTGTCTAAGTGTGTCCTCTGAGATCTTGCCTGATAGTATGTTAAATTATTTTGACTTGTATGTTAACATTCACTTTTATATGCTGGCAAATTAAAGAAAGTATCAGTAAGATGAAACAAATCAATATTTATTTTTATGTAATTAATTGAAGACATTGCATTCAAAGATATAGGCTTCTCCATTTTAAGTAGTTGAAGTTTTTCCATCTTTTAAATTCTCACATTCTTCCCAGTACTTGGGTTGTGTAGACTTACACTGTGTCTACACACACCAAATTAAAGCAACATGCACTAAATCATTCTGGCACATAATTAGTTACATCTGAGCCAACTCTAAAGCACTTCTATTTTTTCCCTGAACCTTCTCATCTTACATTTCCTCTCTCTCTGTTGTTTACACAACCCTACTAAACTTCTAGAACTAAATCTTGGACAAACAAATTTGCACATCAAACAATATTTCAAGAGAGATGTGTCGCAGGGCCCTGGGAGTTGCCTTTGTGCCTGTCAAGCAACCCTATTCTAAACACAGATTCTTCTGTAGCAGTCTACGAGCTCGCTCGCCCCTGGCCAAACAGGAAGCTCAAGCAGACACTGTGTTTCTATCCACAGGACTTTGCCATGATGGCGTTGCCTGCAGGCACTCAAACAAAGCCACGGTGACAGATAGAACAAACCTTTTGGAGACGTGCAAAAAACACAAACTCCTGCCGATCCTAAGCAGCTGTTTTATAACCATTTATTTATTTCCCCCTTTTCCTCTTTTAGCAAAACAGTTTAAAGTTAACAGATTCATGATACACAACCAAGTGTTGTCATGTGAGCCCTTGAACATTTCACTTAGGAGCCAAGAGGTTAGGCAATTGTTTGAATTTCATAAGGAAAAACAGATGTGTTTTCAAGGACTCCCACTAACAGAATTCAGGCTGGAGGAGGAGTTGGAAGCCTCACCCCTCTCTGAAGCTGCCCCTCTGAGGTTTGCTCGCCAAACCAAAGGGCTCAGGCTGGGTGGGCTTGGAAACATGGGTCCAAGTCATTCATTCTTCCTGCTTGCAAAGATGCTAGTGAATGTATAACAAATTGAATAAATCGATTTTCTGGCATTTAATAAATTCTCTTTTGGAAATATTAGGTTTTGAAACCAAAAATCTAGTTAAGAGTAATTATAAATACTGGACACGAATTTTTCATAAAATGATTTTGTTTTTATACAGTGTATCAACTAGTTGAATTGATTTATTCAACTAAAGATGAAAAAATCGCTATGGAAACTGGAATGGACGGAAACAGATCCTACAACATATCTCACAATTATCTCAGGAGACGTTGTCCCCAACGTCAACTGCAACTACCAGTTCCCAAGCAACTCTGACTGTTCATAAGTTGGAATGTTCTGTAGAAACCCAAGTTCTCTGGAGCCTCCTCAAATTTATGAAATCAGAATATCCAACGGCAGGGTAAGGGAATTTGTGTTTTTAAAAATCCTCCCATGGTTCTGATGATCAACACAATTTGAGAATCACTGATTCGCATAGGAGATTTGTCAATTACCTGCCTAATTGTATCAGGGCTAACTGTTATTGGATGCTTCACAGCAAAAAAAAAACCCCAACAGTTGATTCAAGGGTGCCTAGAATTTTGTCCTGTGAACACATGTTCGTATTAGGTCTGAAGGATTCACTGCCTGGGGGAGAGGCAAAGTTAGAACTCTAAGTTGTCCAGAAAATTAGTTCAAGTATTTGTTTCCTCCATCAGGATTCTGAGGCCCAGAATGATGATGGAACATTTGAACTCAGCTCATCTGGACTTGATTTCAAGAACACAGCATGAGCTATGCTACATTTGTAGTCTCCAATGCCTCCTAATGATTGCCAAGTTTATAATTATAAACCCGTGCTGTGAAACATTTACCCATGTGTGTACCAGGTGACCGAAACAGCACTAACATTGGCCTCAGCTCGTCTAAACTTTAGACAGGCACCTTCTCGTGCCTAGGCCCCTGAGCTCCTTTTCTTTAGAGTACAGATGTTAGAAAACTTGTAACTGTAAATTATTTCTTTGTCTCTTTGAGATGTAAATCTATTTACTATTTCCTTGCCAGTTTTATAACCCTTCACTCTCTTTCTTGAGGACATGGGAGTCATTCCTTTGAAAGGCAATCATTAAGAAACACAGTGCCTCCATCCCCCAATCTTTGTGGGATGGCGGGAACTTAACTTCTGACAGTACTTGGATCCAAGCTGTAAAACTAACTCCTGTCATAAAGATACAAGAAGTTTGGTTTTACTCTGCACAAGGCCGATTACTACACACAGGTGTCCTATGATTCCTTTCTCACTCTAGCTTTAAACCCCCACTCCCGTCTCTTTGTTTCAGCAGAGTTGAGCTCATATTGAGTTCTGGTCTCTCTCCCCCATTGCAAAAGCCTTAAATAAAATCATCCTGGACTATTTCATGTTATCTAGAGTGATTTTTGCCTTGACACAGACGCTGGGCACTTTACAGGAATAGTCACCCACGCTATGCCCTATTACATTTCATCTTTTCTCAAATAAGGAATCAGAGTAAGATGGATATCCTGTTAGTCTTGGTGTCTCTTCCCAGACGGCAGTGCATCATAACATGTGTCATGTAGCTAAAAGAGAAATATGTGTGCTAACTTTAATTATGGGAATACGCACTAATTACGTAGCAGTGATACGCACTAGCTACATGTCACAGTAGGCCTGATGATGGACAAAGCTTCGGATTCAGATGTCATACCAAGAAACTAGATAGGAAGGCAGAGAACCTAAGAAGATATTAAAATGGCAGAGATGGATGCAGAAGTGTGAGTTCTCCAGTCTGCTTCTCTGGCCAGAGGAGGAGAAAGGTTAGGGAATAACACAAAGCACTTAGGCTTGTTAAGTAGATACCTATATATCCATACATATCTAGAGGATGACAACATTGGTGAGTTCTCCATCAGTGTGAAATACTTGGGAGGAAATTAACTATGAAGAGACACGGGTTTTTTTTTCAGTCTCATTTTTCTCCTCAGTCCCAGAAAGTCACAACAGTAGGCCTATTCAAGTTGTAAAGAACAGAATACCATTCATTGATCTTTCTTGGTGCCCAGATGACTGATTTCCCAGACACTAGCTCATAAAGGCAAAAGCCTGCAAATGTCAGTAAAAAAAGCCGTGAGTGCAGAGGAGGGGCCCACTGGAACCTCTCATTAAAGCGCAATCAAGGACTACCCGTGGTGCAATGTTCCTTCTGTAGAGGCATCTGTTCCTTTTAAATGAGTGCGCTAGGGCTGCTGTAACAAACACCATACACCGAGTGGCTTAAAGAACAGGTATGTATTGTCTCATAGGTCTGGATGCTAGAAGTCCACCGAGATCAAGGTGTTGGCGGGGTTGGTTCCTTCGAGGGCTGTAGGAGGAAATCTGTTGCATGCTCTCCCCTAGCTTCTGGTGGTTGGCTGGCTGTATGGGGCATTCCCCGGCTTGTACGGACATCACTGCGGTCTTTGCCTTCATCATCACAGGTTGTCCCCTCAGTGTCACCTCTCTGTGTCCAAACTTGCTCGTTTTATAAGGACACAAGTTATGTGAGCCCCTCCCAACCAACTAACTTGAACGGGTTACATCTGCAATAATCTTGTTTTCAAATAAAGTCACATTCTCGGGTCTGTGGGGACAGAACTTCAACATGAATTTCCGAGGCTGGACACAACTTAGCCCATAACATTCAGAGGTAAAACAGAGAGTCCTTTTTATTTACATTTTCAGTATGAATGCACCTCTTTTCTAGCTAAAGTATAGTCTGCATCACCCATGAACTTGATAAACATGTGGAGTTTCAGGCCCCGCCTTAGTCCTACTGAGTCAGACTCTGCTTTTGAGCAAGCTCCCCAGCTGATCGCTGTGCTCACTCAGGTCTGAGACATGCTGTACCCCCACCCCGATCCTCTATCCAGCTGGGCTTCAGGAGAGGTCTGCACCAGGTTCTACCCCCACTTGAGGCAATTTCTCTTTCTAAATCTGCCTGTCACACTTTTTCTCTTCTCATTCTTACTTTCCTTCTAGTGCATGAAACCAAATTATTTGATTTTAAAAATTGTCTTTGTGGTTTATCATATCTCTTTTGAAATTTATTTTATCCATTTTTTTTTATTTGAAATCACCTTAAATCACTTTTAGGAACTATGCACATTATAGCCTACCTTTCTGTATCAATTATCAACATAATAATAACACTACCTTCTCCTTCAAGGCCTCTGTGATCACTTCTAAAATCTGGGCCATGAGCTCCAAACCTTGACACAGAGTTGGAGAGGAAGCTTGGACAGACATTAGTCTCATCTCCTTGGTGTCTTGAAATCACGTATTTGACTGTGGGATGAAGAATTGGGCTTGGAAAGGCTATACTTGCTGATGGTTTGCTGACACAGTATGTAAGGATGGTTAAATCCAGGTCTGGAGTTTGGACCTGGCAATGAGCAGAGCTGGCACACCGCAGTCACTGAAAGTGGTAGATCCTAGTGGGTGGCAGAACTCTTTGGTTCAAAGAGACAGATGGCGGAGCTAAGAAGATCTGGGCTTGAATAGGAATGATGCCATACTCAGTGTGTATGACCTGAGCTGAGATATTTAACGCACCTAAACCTCGGATTGCTCAGCTGGACAGAAAGGGATTGCTATTTGCCAACTACAGATACTTGTAATGGAAAGGTTACATTAAATAGTGTGTGTAAAACCACCTGGGAGTAGTCCTCAATATGTTAAAAAAAAAACTACAGAAATGATTATTTTTGTTCCTTAATGTTTTTGAGTACTTTTTATTTTTGAAAAGCAAGAAACCACGGGCCAGAGCCATTGCATGAATTATATGACAAACTTCTCAGGAACTCATTAAACACTTTGAAAGAAAATATGTATAAATGACCCAGAGTAATCTCCTGATATGAAATAAGCTTTGAGGAAAGAGGCATAGCAATAATATGGCAGAGATTATATGTGTGAGGGGAAGCCGGGCAGTGGCATGGACCACGAAAGGGCCACATACTGAGCCCAGCAAGCCCAGGGGAGGCCAGCAAACAGGCCTTGCAAACTCAGAGACTGAATGTAACCTCATAGGATGGTCTGAACATAAAACTTCCTAACTAAAAGAGGGTCATGGCCGGTAGTCATGTCCTAGGTAGTAGCTCCCTTGACAAAGGTCAATCTTTACCGTAAGTGACCAGGTCTATTGTTGTTTGATATGTAAGATAAGATTCCCTTGGAAGGTCAGGAGTCATCTGCTTTTCCTGTCCCCCTGGGGGCAACCACCTCACCAGAATGTGAGACCGTGGAACTCCTCCTTGTTACCTTGTTCCCCAGTTATCATCTCTGTGTGCTGCTAATGCGAATTGCTAACTATCCTACACTGATCAATGTAAAAGAAGTGTCTCTTCGTTTTTCTTTTTATCCAATCCCCACTTTGCTTTTTCTTGTCCCTTTAATCTACCACCAATGGATTTCATGTGACCCTCCTTTGATTCTAATGTATAAAACAAGCTGCAAAACTGCTATTCTCTGCAGCACTTTCTCAGTTTGTTGAGATTTTGCTCCTTGGCCATTGTCATTAGTTTGTTTGCCTCAAATAAACTCTTATATGACTCTTGGGGGTGGGGGGACCGGATGTTCTATCATCGACAGCCAAAGAAAAGTAAAAATTCAAATCGTAAGTACGGAAGTGGCCAGAATGTGATGAAAGTTACGACATAAAGTGGTAGAAAACTCAAGGTAGAATTAGAATTTTAAAAGCTTATTATTTAAACCAGCCTTTGCAACGTACAGATGAGGAAATGGAGATGCAGAGGGTCGGGTGGATAAAGCGAATGAGGAGGGCTTGGGCACTTCCCCCAGTCTCCAGATGAGGGCACCATAGAGTACCCTGCCCAGAAGCCTTTAATCCCCCATAACAGCCGACTGCTGCCTCTGTGCTTCCCCTGAGCAGGCCTCCTGCATTTCCCCGTCAATGCCGGCCAATCTGGGGCCAAGGCGACCCCTGAAGAGCTGAGGCTAGAAATCAAGTGTGTTGCTTCTAGTTACCTATTTTTCTCCGTGCCGTTTCATTCTGAAGGAGACAGGGGTAGGTATAGAGGAGTTCAGTTATGTGGCAACTGATGAAAACAGTAACGCTAATAAAAGTGAGAAAATGATACGAAATTTCAGCCTTGAGAATTGAGCTACTTGGAAACATTTTTTCATTGAAAAAATATATATTAAGCATAAAATGTATCCCACTCATTTAAAAATCATCTTTAATCAGATGGCAGATGACTCTTGGCGTGAGGCACTAAATTACAAAGATCTAATATCGCTATGCTTCTGGCCCACGGGGTAGCTGAGATTACTGAACTGAATTTTTAATGTTACTGAGAGACACCATAAGAGCATAAAGAGTATGGGGAAAAAACCCAAATGCTGAAAATACATCTTAAAGGGTGAAATTTTTTTCTTTTACATATAAAATTTTATTTCCCTAAATGATACAGAATTATACCAATGTATTCTCTTTGAAGGATTAGTTCTCTACCTTTTGGGAGAAAACTCAGATGCCTATTTTAATCATTATACAGGGTGCAGTAAAGTAGATTTATAGTTCTTCATAGGGAAAATAATACAATACTTACTAATATATGAATAAATGCTGCATTTTGCATTCTCACAACTGTAAACCTACTTTTTCCCCACCCCTGCAGTGAGGAGTTAAAGTTGCTGGAAAGTCAAAGGAATTTGGTTCCAAGCCGAAATTTTATTTCAGTGAATGAATCCAGAATAAATAAACCATTTTCCCTCATACTGCCTACAGTATTGAATTATGGGTGGCAAAAGTGAAAAATCAATAGAATCTCAAGAGTAACAGAAAATTTTAGGATGCATACCAATGTTCCCTGGCTACCAGCAACAGCCCAACTTTTTGATGGCCAGTTCTTGTTAAAAGTAAGAAAATCAGCAAACATACCAATCAGGAAGGATTTATATTTCAAGTGGCCCAATGTAGATCTACAACCAGCTTAAATACATAGTACTGTTGTCCCTTCAGAATAAGACACGGGGGCTTCGATGTGGTGAAACCGCTAGGATGTCTCTCAGAACACGGGCTCCCTACGTCCTGCCTGCTCCGCTCACCTCAGTGGGTGCTTTTCATTCTGGTGCTTGTGATATGTTTATTGTCCCTCTGTGCATTGTGTCTGCCTGCCTGTCAGCAGGAGGGAGAAATAATCAAAGAATATGTTGCCAGGGTTGTCTGTTTAAAAAGTTTCCCCAAACCCTAGTGCACTGCTGGTGTGAATGCAGACTGGTGCAGACACTGTGGAAAACACTATGGAATTTCCTCAAAAAACTAAAAATGGAACTGCCTTTCAATCCAGTGATTCTACTGTTGGAATTATACCCTAAGAATCCTGAATCACCAATTCAAAAGGACCTATGCACCCTAATGTGCATAGTAGCACAATTTACAATAGCCAAGTGCTGGGAATAGCCTAAGTGCCCATCAGTGAATGAATGGATGAAAAAGCTGTGTTACATTTACACAATGAAATACTACACAGCAAAAAGAAAGGAGTTCCTACCCTTCGCAAGAGCATAGATGGAACTGGAGAGCATTCTGCAAAGTGAAATAAGCCAGGTGGTGAAAGAGAAATACCATATGAGCTCACCTATAAGTGGCATCTAATCAACAAAACAAACAAATGAGCAAAATAGAACCAGAGACGTGGAAACAAGGAACAGACTAAAAGTGATAGAAGGGAAGAGTGGACGGGGATAACAGGGGAAAGAAAGGGAAGGAGCAAGTCAAGGAACATGTATTAAGGACCCACAGGCACGAACAACAGGGTGGAGATTGACAGTGGGGGGGGGGGACAGAGCATAGGAGGGCAATGGAGAAAAAAGTGGGGTAACTATAACTTAAAAACAATTAAAAATTGTTTCCCAAAATCTTTTCCCAATGACTGCTGCTTCATCTCACTGGGTACAATGGTGTCTCGTGGCTGTGCTGAGCTGGAGGGGAGTCTGGATAAGCAAGTACTTGAGATTTCAAAGAAAAAGGAAAGAGAAGATGAAGTCATGGGTAGTTTGGAGAAGCGAATCAATATAATCTGTTCTACCAAGTAATCACATCTGAATGAGGTGATGATGCTGTAATTGCAAATGCTTTATCTTCTAAGTTTTCAAACTTGACTTCATGATTTTTCTTTTCAAATACATTTGTTATACATCAAAGAACCTACTCATAAATTCTTTGTGACTCCCATCTATGCTCTGAGGAAAACCCCCCACAGATCTCTTCTGACCTTCAACTGAGGTCCAGCTGCTTCTCAGGAAGTCCCATGTCCTCATACTAACTTGTCTAAAATAAACTCAGCATGTTTCCCTGAAATGTACTTTCTTGCATTCCTGATTGTAATGAAAAGACCAACATTACCCAATCACCCAAGAGAGATATCCAGATTGCTCATCTATATCTTAGAATACTCTCCTAATCGTCCATCAGTTACCAAGTTCTATAGGTTCTGTAGCCACAGCATCACTATAATCGCATCTTCCTCCGCATTTTTATTCCTATTGCCTTGGTTCTGGTGTTCAGCATCACTCTAAATGAGTTCTCTACAGGCTATTTTTCCTCTGTTTTCATTCTCCTCCTGTCTATTCTTACTCTCACCAGAGAGTGACCTTCTAAAGTCCAGTATTACATCCTGTCCCACGTAAAACATTTTATTACACATTTTACCATGAATAAAGTTTATATTTTTGAGCACGGTATCAGAGGCCCTCTTCCCCTTATCTACCCCTCTGGCTTCCCCCTGGTTGCAGTTTCTTGGACCATTCATTCTAGTCACACAGAACTGCTTGCAGCACGCCTGCCAAGCTGGCCCACACTGCGTCTGTGCTTCTGTGCACTCTGCCTGGAGTGCCTTCTGCTTCCCTCTAACCGGTGGTGCATGGATACTCCGGTTGAATGAGAACTGCCTCCCCTTTAAAGATACAGATCTGTCATCCTACACTCTGGAAGGCTTCCTTCCCCGCCTCAGCACTCTGTACGTGGCACCAAACCGTACCTCTAACCGTTCAGCACATTTATTTACTTCCCTTGCATAGGAATGTTCCAGAGGTTTATGTTCACTATTCTAAATGAGAATAGAGCTTCTCCAAGGAAAGGATTAGTTAGTGCTACCGAAATTTTAAAGAAGAAACGGTGTTTTATACATAAATATTTAATATTTCCAACAGCACGTGCAGCTATATAAACTATATCTAACAGTGCATTGAGTTACATTAAATGGTTAAGCTGTGACTATGATATTGGAATGCTTTATGTACTATGTGGAGGAAACATCTTTCTGACAGAGCGTTTCTAAGAAGTTTCTCATGCTGACTGTATGTGCAGACACGGTACCAGGATGGGGGCAGGATTCGTCATGTTTTATGACTTCGTGTCTTGTTGTTTTTCAATCTTGTCCAATTTGTTTTATTACTTGAACAAATTTCTTTTTTGATAACTCATTGAAGTTATTCTTTATTTTTTCCATCATGTTCAAGTAGAACTTGGTATCATGCTGTCACAGCAATAAGATGGTGATTCTAGAATTTAAAAAAAACCTCAATGTTCAAAACAGCATGAAATAGGATATAATCATTTTAGTTTGCTTTTGACAGATGTGTAAAGCAATTTCATGCCCTAGCATTTCCTTCAATCTGCATTTTAAGAGTGTGAGCTCTGCCGGTAATTAGTAACCTTTTTGTATTCATCTCATAATTTTCTCCCAAACGATGTGGGTGCTCCCATCAAACACCTCGTCTAATTGTTGTCTTATATAAACCCTACTTCTTCCATACCAAAGTATGTATGAATTTTAACTTATTTTTCATAATGGAATTCATAGTCAACTAGGGATATAATGTAATACCAATGATTTATTCTTTATTATTTGGGTGAAATTACATAAGGCCAATCGTTTTTCCACCATTTATTTCTTTCTGTCCTTATATTTTCCTCTTGGCGCATGTCTAAGCCCTTCTAGAAGTGTCCAGTGTCTCTGTATGGGAGGAATATGGGAGGCTGGGAAGGACAGAAGGAGGGAGAGAGGGAGGAACGGAGGAGGCCAAACATGAGGGGAGAGAGAGAAAGAGGGTGAAAGAAAAAAAGAGAGAGAGAGAAAATAGAGGAGAAGAGGAGGAAGGGAGGGAGGGAGATGATGATGATAGATAGGTAGATAAATTATGCTTTTTGGAACACTAGCATGTTCCAAACTAGTCCTTTTCTACTGAGGTCTGTTTGTTTGCTTTTAAGATTGAATGTTAAATTTTCCTTAATGTCTTAGCAACACATAAGGATTTTTTCCTCCTTTACATTATCGAAACATAGTGAGTTACAGCAATACATTTCCTAGTGTTAAAATAACCTTGCATTTGTTTTATAAACTACATCTTGACATGGTGTAACTTCTTTCAATAAACGGATGTCTTTCAATTAGTTGATATTTGTTGCTAAATTCTGCTTATTTATAATTGAGATTTGCTTGGAATTTTCTTTTAGAGACATTCCTTTCTCTGGTTTTAATATCACTTTATGCTCGTGTCATTAAATAATAATTTAAAGGGTTTACTTCTTGTTCCATGCTCCAGAAGAGAGCATGGAACAAGCATCAGATGCTTTAAAGCATCTGATGCTTTAAACAGCATCAGAACAGAACAGCTGTGCACACCTGTCATTTTGAGAAGGACACTCTTTGGCAATCCTCTGATTCTTGTCTACTGTTATTCTTTCAGATTTTCTATAAAATCTGGCAGATTCAGAATGTTATAGTTCCTCTGGAAATTATTTATTTCATGTACATTTTCTAGTTTATTTGTGGTTATTTCGCCATTCCCTGTTTATTATGTATGTTCTCTCACCTTTTTTTCCCTGAAAAATGTTGGTAAATCCTTATTTGTTTTATTGTATTTTTCCCTTAATAGTTATGTCTTTGATTTATTCAGTAGTGTTACCAACTTTCTGCTTGATGATTGATAAATTTGTGCTTATTGTCTTTATTTATTTTTCTTCTATTCTTCTTAGTCTCTCTTTTATACGCTCCTATGTCTTTTTCTAATATGTTATTTAGAAAATTAGTTGACTTCTGTTCTTTTAGGCAAGTTGATGTTTATTTTAGACTTTGAATTGTTCTATTTTTCTGTGACTGGTTCTCAAACTTGTTGAAATAAAATGGCTTTATTATTGTTATTTTCTAGCTGTTGCTTATTTTTGCATTCAATATTGTGAGGTTTGTTTCTGCTTTGTGATTATGGAAAATAGAAATTTAATGATGTTTGATTTGTTGCTGAATATTTGGTTGATTTTTGTAAATGGTCCAGGAGCACTTGAGAAGATTTTTTTGTTTGTTTTTAGGATATAGTGTTAAATACATAATTATCAAAATATATTTGTTTCTTTTTGGTCTCTCATTCTTTAGGAACTTGTATACACTTAAACTTTATAAATCAAAAAAGGTGTGTTAGATTTACTCTCACTGATATTTTTATAGTATACTCCTATGATTGTGGCTGAATCTATTTTATGTTATTATTTGAAAAAAGTTTTATGATATTTGATTTTCTTTGCAGACTATATCCTTTGTCATTATAGAATGACATTCTTTGTCAATCTTGTCTTATTTCAAGATTTTTTTAAAAGATCTTATTTATTTATTTTTTGAGAGAGGGGAAGGGAAGAAGAAAGAGAGGGAGAGAAACGTCAATCTGTGGTTGCCTCTTGCACGTCCCCTACTGGGGACCTGGTGCACAGATGAGCCATGTGCCCTGACTAGGAATTGAATTGGTGACCCTTTGCTTTGCAGGCCTGTACTCAATGCACTGAGCTACACCAGCCAAGGCTGATTTAAGGATTTTAATGTTTGTTTTATTTATGCTTATATTTGCCTGTTTGGTGTTTGCTTGCTTTTTCTTCACGTTTTTATTCTCAACTTTTCTGATTTCCTTTGGATATAGGAGCTGGAGATCTGCTATAAACAGTAAGTACTTGGTGTGGGTTTTATTATTTCAAAAAGGGGAAGTTTTAGTCCATTCAAATCAATGGATGTGATATACTCATTTTGTTTCAGTTAGTCTTTATATGCTATAATTAAATTTTCTTTTGTTAATGCTTCTTTTGTTTTCCATGTTTTATTACATAGTATGGCTTCTTTTACCTGTAATGTTCCTAGTTATACTTTAAAATGCTTCTATTTTTATTATTCTTAGATATTACTTTACATTATAACTTTATGTATTTAGACTTCTATTCCTATAACCAGGATGAACAATGACAAAATAAGTATATTTGTCATTGCCTTTTCTTCCTTCCACTAGTTATATTATTTTAATATTACTTTTATTGTCCTTTTTTGGTAATTATAATTTTTTACCTTTACACATACTCACCATTCTATTTTCTATTTTATTTTTTAAGATTTTATTTATCTATTTTCAGAGAGAGGGGGAAGAAGGGAGAAAAACATTGATGCGTGAAAGAAACATCAATCGGTTGCCTCTTGCATGGCCCTAACCAGGGACCTGGCCTGCTACCCTGGCCTGTGACGTGATTGTGGGAATTGAACCAGCAACATTTCCTTTTGTGGAATGATACCCAACCTGCTGAGCCACACCAGTCAGGGCTTGCAGCTCTATGCTTGATTAACAACTTGAAACCTTCTTCTCTCTCTCTGGTTCATCACAGTGAGAAAGGCACAACATTTACACTTTCTTCCACATTAGTTTTTCCTTTCTCAATTTTAGGTAAGTGTGATTTATGCCATTCTCTCTGTGACCAGAGGGAGGCAGAAAAGATAGAGTTGAAAAGAGAAGTCATCACAGAGGTTTTCTGACTTACACTGGTGGTAGGAACCTATGTCCCAACTCAACTCAAGGCCAAGTTTCGGGGAAACACAGTCAAAGAATCACATAATGGGAAAGTCTGGCATTCCCTTTCTAGCTGACCAGTTGCTTGGGCAGCAGAGGAAATGAGAGAGTAGAAGGAAGGACTTGTGGGACAGCAAACTACTCTCTCTCTGTAGATGTGGCAAGAAGACAAATACCCGTGTGTCCAGAGCACTCCGGGAAGTAGCTGAGTGTGAGCCTTGGCTGGTATCATCCCTCCCAGACAGCTGTCTCTAGGTCGGAGGGTCCCATCAGCAAGATGCTGCTAAATATGGCATGTTATGGAGGACAGGTGGCAAATATTGAGCCAAAGTCAAATTTGAGCCTCACTTATAATCACTTATAATCCATTATGGGTGATACAGCATTTAGACTTCTGAGACAAAAATAATGTATAACCACTCAGTGTTAGCCAGGGAAGACTTACAATAAAGATATGAGGACTGCATCTGTCTTCCAATAAGTAAAGGAAAATGTCTTTTCTCCTCTTCCCTTCCGTTTACTGCCAGTGCTAAAGTAGTTGGATTGAGAAGAGAGAGGGAGAGAAGGGGGGAATGAGTTGGCCCCTCCCAACACATTCAGCTCCCTCCTTCTCATGTCTGGTCTGCTTTGGATGGGAGAAAAGAAGGGCTTTAATTTGAGTGTCTCATTGAAACGTTGATGTTAGACAGAGTGTCAATGACCAAAGATGGCTACAGTGTGAGGAATCTGCCCAGGGTGTCCTTGAGGGACTGGAAAAGCAATTTGATATAGCAAGGCTGAAAGCAGAGATTGAAGAAAAATAAAACCTGCTCATATTTGTACCCCAAAGTACTGAGATTCCTCAAAATACTATTTATTATATTGTGCTCACTTCTTTGTGTTGATTTCTTTAAGTAAGAATGGCTGTTTGGAGAAGTTTATGTTCACATTGGGCAAGGGAGTAATCTGAGTTAGTATCTTCTTCCTGATACGGAAGGAAGTTCTTTGGTGTGACCCAGAGTACGTGTGAGAGTTTGAGTTGTTTTTGTCTTCTCCGCATTCAACAAAAAGTAGTGAGCTAAGCTTAGTCTCTCTCCTCCGTCATTCAGTGGCAGCCTCCCATGTGTCTTTATTCATCTGGCCGTTGCCTGTCCTCTTATGTGGTATAAAGGGCCCAAGAAACTTCCATCTGTCAGTCTGAGAATCTTGTTCCTTTATGTCCAGTGAAGAGATTTCATACGACCTCCTTTATTTCATCTTTCCATTTTGGAAAACAATTTGAAGCTATAGAAAATTGGCAGGAGGGTAAACTTGTGCACACTCTCTACCTGCAGTCACCATTTGGTAACATTTTGATACACTTACCTTCTGTATATTGTAAGTGTATATCATGTACGCTTAAAGTGTACGTATATATTATTATTTACTGAACCAGTTGCAGTCTTATTGAATATCTTATGTAGATTCCAAGAACAAAAATATTCCTTGAGATAACCACCATATAACTTTTAAATTTAAAAAATAGCTTTCATACAAAATGACTAAAATATACTATTCATGCGCAAAATTCACCAGTTGTCTCAATAATATATTTTAGAGCATTATTTTGTGATCCAGAGAAAATCACACTTTGCATTTAGTTGTCATGTCTCTTTAATCTTCTTTAACATTAAATAGTTGTACATGCTTTTACATCCTTATATTGACATGGTAGAAGAACATAGGCCAATTCTTTTGCAAAATGTCCCTTTGTGATAAAGAGTTTTATTCTGTTTTTTGGTGTTTGCTAGTAACTTTTCAGTCTCTCTACTTCCTCTCTTTCTGCCCCTCATCTGGGCAAGCTGATAAGAAAAGCCAGGTATTCCTCTTTGGATTCAGTTACAGGTTCAAGCCGTGCAGGTTCCTACCCTTGTGCAGAGAGGAGTCCTCTGCCCTGGTCCCACTGCCTAATCACAGTAAAAATCTCAAGCCAGTCTCCTGTTCCCCTTTCAAACTATTTTTGATGCCCTTGGAATCTATTTTACTTTACTCAGAAAGCTTCATTCTGTGAGTAACAAACCTTTCCACTTCATCAGTTTCAATATTGGATCCAAATTTTGGGTGAGGATCCGTTTCATTTCGGCTGGATTCCCATAACTCCCTCGGGCTGGATTGTATGGTTGTTTCCTTGGGGTTCTTTTCAGGCTGTGCTTTCTAGGGATGGGAACAAGAATAAGGGATATCGTGCCTTTTTTAACTTTGGTCATTATTGTTGGCATTAATTCCGATCCCTTGGTCAAACACATAAAAACTGCTTTGAAGAACTATGCTCTCTGCCCCACTGTTTGAAACTGCAACTTTGAGCATTCTTTCCTAGAATGTTCCCCCATCCCTACCTGACCTTCATTACACTCAGTCATCTTCCTACATGGAATGCAGTTCTGGTGACCAATGTCTCCAGTTCTACTGAAGTGTGAGTTTGGACTTCTGTTTCTTCTCCTTATTATTTTTATTTTTATTGTTATTATTATTATTTAATCATCACTCAAAGACATACTTACTGATTTTACAGAGAGGAGAAGAGAGAGAGAGAACAGGAGAGAAACATCAATATGAGAGAGAAACACTGACAGTTTGCCTTTCATATACATGCTGACTGGGGACCGAACCCAAAACCCAGGTATATGCCCTGACCAGAATCGAACCTGTGACCTTTTTGTTTACTGAATAAAACTTCAACCAACTAACTGAGCCCCATGGGCCAGGGCTCTTCTTGTTATTGTAGAGAGAAGAAGAAGACAAGAACATGAGATGACCATTAAAAAAAAACCCTAATTCATACTGTTAAACCTTCATCATGTCATAATCTATGAAATAATTGGAATTAAACTAAAATTAAATCAGTCCATATTACTACCACAGACATCATCCAGCCAAGGCTAATTTTACTACTGTAAAGAGACCGCGGTATCAGTCCTAATTACTAGGCTCCAAATAGAGAACACTGTGAAAAAAGGGGAATCCAGGTGGTTAAACCTTATTAATATTCCCAATTTAGAACTTAAAAATGGAATGAGTGTTTGATTGGCAATCCCTCTCTGGATAACTCACAGCCTTATGGAATATTTACATGATTCATAAATCAAATGTTTCCATCTTTGCAAAGACACCTTGATGAAGTAACTACCATTGGCTTTCTTCCTGTAGTTGAGCTGCAAGCTGACTGCATCCCTGGAGGTATTTTTTGCTTTCAGAGACAGACTGCTGGTGTGTTTATTTTTTCTTCTCACTATAAAAGATGAAAGTTATTTCCCATCGAACACTATCACACTGGAGGAAATGAGGAGTAATTGGTAAAAGGACACAAACTCTGGGTAATAGGCGGAATAAGGTCTGGAAACTGAATGTATAACATGGTGACTATAGTAGTTTGAAATTTACACATATACACAGAAGAGTAACTATGTGAGGTGACAGATACGTTCATTAGCTTGATTGTGGCAACCGTTTCACAATGTATACCTATATCAAAACATCACACTGTGCACCTTAAGTATATACAATTTGTATCAATCATACCTCTATAAAGCTGGTGGGAAAAGACTACTGCATCCTGATGGACAAACCTGCAAAACCTTTCACTAAAGGCTACTGTGCTAATTTTACCCACTTTGTTTTTATGTGATGCTATTTCTGTGATTTTTACTCATGTTCCTCTATTTTGAAGATAAGAAGAAATCAAGGGAAAGTCAGAAACTTGGATTTCCTGAGTCCTGACTGCAGGATCTCACCAAACAAAAGTGATCCTTTTTCACGTACAAATGGTTTCATTCTAAAATCTCAGTTTTCCTGATTTGCAGCTTCTTAAAACCTTGGGAAGATGAGAAAGCGCCAAAGTTATTTTTCTCATGTTTTCAGTTATTCAAGAAGGAATAGTTCCAAGAAGCTGCAACACTTTAATTTCTAGCTATGACAGGAAAAAACAAACACTGACATAAACCATTACCAAGGATTATATATTTTTTAATTTTAAAATCTCACTAAAAGGCTATACTTAAAAGGAGAACCTCAGTTAGATAGTGTGGGGTTTTTTTTTAGCGGCCTTACCAACCATCAAATTAAGATAGCGCAGAAGGGAAGGAACATAATTGAAAGCAGGTTACACTATGCCTGTTGCATTTATAGGAATCCAGCAACAGGGAGAAGTTAGAGTGTTTTCAGTACAGGTGCCTCCGTATTTTCTCAGTATGGCCCTTGCCTTTGCTAATAGGAACAAGTCTAATTTTAGCCACTAGGATGTTCCTCACTATGGTTTTAATCTTTCCAAGGAATTTTTTAAAATATTTAAACAGAAGTTTTCAAACAAAATCTCATTTTAGCAAAAAATCTCACTGCCAGTCTGCAGCCCAGTCTTTGATGGGTAGATGACAGGCCTGTGGTCTTCTAAGTTCATTTTAATGTCAGGAAAATGAATAAAGTACAGAGGGAAATAAAAAGACGTCCAGCCTTTCCAGAGCCTGCTCCGTGAGCAGTCTGAAGTATTCACGATCGTTTTTATGACTGCCTTACCCCAGTGCTCCTAGCAAAACTCCTGAACTTTATTAGAAAACCTGGGCAACCAGAATTGTAATAATCACAAAATCTATTTATATGGAAACTTCCTCGGAATTGAGTTGTAAGCGTGGAAAGCACGTTATCAATCATTCTCCCAGTTTCATTTGGTGGGAAGAGGGTATAGAGTTTCTTTTTTAACAGATTCAAGAGAGGAGCAATAATGACATTTGCAAATATCACTTGATGGAATGGCCAGGGGTGTGTCTGACTATAGTGGTAAACGGTACCCTGGTGTGTGTGCCCCATCGCCTTCCCCTGGCACCAGGGGTGCATCTGGCAAGGTGGGGGTATGCGCATGCTCCTCAATGGCCCCAGTTTCCAGGGGGCCCTCCCCCTCTCCCGTGAGTAGATCCCTCGCCTATGCTTCATACACTCCCTAAGGCCAACAGCTGGATCTCCCTGTCCTTTCCCCTGTTTCCTCAACAGAGTGATTTCGTATTTCCCAGTGACGTGGGGATTGCATTTGGGATGTGTGGTGGAAAACAGACAGAACTGTTTTGCTGAATGGACTCAAAACTGACTCATGAACCAGGCCGTATTTTCTCTCATTGTGCACTTGCGAGGGAATGTCCTGCTGCAGCTTCTCTTGCTGTGGCCCTACTGGGACCTCAAGGCTGGAAAGCTGTCCCCTGTCTAATTCTAGGGCGTTCTCATCGCTGGAAGCACCACCTCCCTTCACCCCACATCCGCACCAACATACTTTTCTTCTTTGAATTTGTTACTTCAAACTCCCTAGCTTTATTGATCTAAAGATAAAAATTATTTGCCACTTAGTATCTGTTTCTCTTTTTTTCCATTTAATTTTTATTGTATTTCTTCCATTACCATGTAGTCCCCTTATATCCCCCACACTGTTGCCCTTGTCCATGAGTCCTGTTCCTTTCTTGCTCAGTCCCTCCACCCCCTAACCTCCCTTCTTTGGGGGTGACATCCATAGTGATTATATTTTATGCTTGATTTCACAGGAAAGAAGCCAAACAAAATCCCTCCTGGCTCTGTCTTGTTCTTAAGCCAGTGGAAATAGGAAAGTAATTGGTGTTCTTTGGGGTCACCTAAAACTAACATTTATTTTTCTTACATGCCTTCCACCCTAAAGAATGGCCTTCTATGATATATTAATGATTAATTACTCAAGGTTCTCCATTATGGAATTTCTGCTGAGAATCACCATTCCCATAGCTGTGAAAGAAAATACCAATTTCTTTTGCTGGTGGACAAGGTTATAGTGAGTTCCATATGGTAAATCTTAAAGTCTTAAATATTTTACAGGGAATTTCTAATCATACTACTGCCTATATATTCCCTATTGCCATCAGGACATTTATTTTGGTTTAAAAATATGTGCTCATGAGTGGGTTTATTATAGTAATATATAACCAGATTCCTTTTTTACCATCAGCCCTTCGCCACACTGGTATTTATAATACAGTTAGTAGGATTTTGTGTCTATACTTTACAGAAGCATTTTATGATAAAAAAAACATAAAAAGATATTCTGAAAACATTTGGATTTTAAATTTAGAAAACCATAATATTTAAAAGATTTATTAAGGTTTTTGCATGTAGAATTTATGACAAAAGTATTGGATCAATTTATCTGTTGGACAGTCTACACATTTATGACTCAATTAGTAATGAAAATTTTACTGTTTTATATACTGTTAATGCAAATGGAATCCTTGGACTCAAGAATTTGGTCATCAGTTCAACATGGGCCCTGAGTGTAAAAAAAAATAAGCAGAAAACTTAGATGTACCCCCAGTTTCTACCCTCACTCTCCTCTCTCTTTCTCTCTCACACACACACAGATTCATGTGTGTGCATGTACATGCACAAACACACATACATGTTTTGGCATCACGAGGTTTTGGCCACTTTGGGAGACTTGGTTCAGGACAGCAACAATGGCAACCAGAATTCATCTGGAAAAGAACGCTGGTGGAACCTTTGAAACTTACTGGGAGATCCTATTTGCTGCATGGACCATGAGCTCCCGTTCTATAATGAGGTGAAGGTGTAGCTGACAAATTAGGTTGTTGACAGAGTAAGATTCTTATGGCGATGAGATGTGAATCTTCAATGTAGGTGGAAGAACTGATCTGACACTGGTTATAAATGTGAATTTCCTTCTCTGAGCCATTAGAAAGGGAAATGAAGATGGATGAGTTACTCAGTCCTGGTAACTACAATTTTGGGGAAGAAAGCTCTGTGACTACTGAAAGTGAACAGGGAAAAGGTAGAGTCAGAGGCTTGAAAGAAGCCATAAAGGTCAGAAAAGAGCTACTGTGAAGAAGGAGATAAGTTCTTTACCGAAGATTGAGGATGAAGATGATAAATTAGTAGTTCACTCAGTCTTGCTGCGCTCTGCTTTTCCCTGTTAGCAATGAAGATGGAGGGAAAGAGAAGCTGGACGTTGGTTTTAACTCAGAGTAGGTTTAAGTGATAGGACCAAGATGTAAGTAATACAAGGTGGTGAGACAGAGATATTTAAGAACAAAAAAGTTGGACTGTGTGGTCTAGTTGGAGGAGGAGGAAAAGACATAGAAATGAGTTGGGAATATGAAGTGAAAAGAAGTGACTGGGGATTGGGAATGGCCTTGGGAAAAAAGGAAACATTAAGGAACTGGGTTTTTTTAGGTAGATGAGCCAATATAGTGAGGATAAGGTTATAATAATGTTGGAAAGCTAAGACAACTACAGCTAAAGATTTGGAATTAAAGAAATACATGCAGCAAGGTCTAGATTCAGGTTAGTGAAGGAGAGCTAAAATTGAAAAGATAGGAAACTCTGTGAACCAGGTGGTTCAACTTCAGTTGAGAACTTGAGTCCTCCAGGATGTAGGAAGAACGTGGGAAAGAGAAAACAACCCGGAACCAGGCGTCAAAGATGGGATCATCTTGAAAGCAGAAAGGAAAAGGGAAGACAAGGAGCAGCTGTGGAGACAGAAACTGCCCCCCACCCCCGACCAAATCAAAACTGAAGGAAGCAACCAGAGAGCAGAAAACAGACTGAGCTTCAGAAATCTCCCTTAAGGAAAGTCGAGGAAAAAACTTAGTCTGACAAACAATTCAAGGGTTGACCGCAGAAAGATGTACATTTAGGTTACTTTCTAGTGAAAATCAGATCAATGTGTGAATTCCACACCCCAGCCTTCTCGTTCTACCCACAGCTTTATTTCATTACTCCTGGTTTCCTGGGACTGAACTCCATCAAGGCAACGTACTTTTTGTTCAATGAACTGAAACCATTGATGAATATTTAGTAACATTGTTGGAGCTTTCTTCTGTCTTTTTGGTGTTGAATGATAAAGGCACCATCTCTGTTTTTGGTTCTCTTATTGGTTTCTGGATTTGAATCGCAGCTCTATTGGTTACTAGCTAGGTGACAAATTACTTACTTTCTCAAAACTGACTATAGGAAGAAATTTGCTCCAGGACAAATATGTAGGAAAGAGTAGAATCAGCATCTAAAATCAGATCTTCCAAGTCCAGATTCAATATATTTACATCATTCATCCTAAAGTGAAATATTCTAGTAATGACTTACTAAGGGTCCCAAATTAATTGCGCATTATTAATTTAGTTATGATTCTATCTTGCAGCATTTTTTCAAAGGTCATTGGTACTTTATGATATTTAATCAAACACACACCATACCACTTTAGTTCTATGCTAATTCACATATGATAAAATTTAAGGAGGTAAAATAATTACTCAAGAAAATCTTGTTCGACAACAGTAATAATAAAGCAGCTGATGTTAACTGAGTAATTACTACATGCTATTCTCCATTCCATGTTCTTCATCTTCAGAATCACTCTGTGAAGTAAATACTATTATTATTACACATATATTATAGGTGAGGGGACTGAGTTTTTGAGAGTGTGATGCTGGTATAAACAAACCTTCTGTGCTGCCATTCATACAAAAGCATAGCACATATATTCACAGTAGTGGACTGTCCTATCTAAGTTTATATAAAGTACATTTCATGATGTGGGCACAAGGACAGAATCCCCTAATGACAAATTTCTCAGAACACAGCCCCACTGTTCAATGGCCATGGCTGTATATAAAAGCTGAAAAAACTTCATAGAAATCTTGGACATACGTGACGCTCGGCCCTGCAAGCATCAAAAGGGGTGAGGAATCACTATGATGACACAGTACAATAGCCAGTGCTCTCGGCAGGGATTTTAAACCCCTGGATTTTGATCTTCCGAGGAAAGGCCCTGTTCTTGTTCTTGGGTTTAACGAGAGTGAGTTTGAACATAAAGTGATAAAGAAGCCAAACCCTGTGTATATACATTTCACATATTGTACCTTAGTCTTCACAGCACTGTCATGAGGTAAACATGTTTATTCTACCTCACAGAGTAGAGAATTGAGGTACAGAAAAACTAAGTAACATGCCCAAGCTCATACATCAAGGAGGTCATCTGTCTTTCTGTAAAATGTTTTATTTCATATATCAAAAATGATCTTACAAAGTTAAAATTTTGAAGGAATATGATTGTAATCTAAAAAATTAATTAATATGGGACCACATTTTTAAGTTACTATTAAGAGAGACCAAAATGTGCACCAATTGAGAGGTTGAAAATTTATAAACTCAACAGATTCCAATTAGTTCAACCAGAGAAGAGAAAAGAAAACATAATGGTGAGTGATATAAGCATATTTTTTTAGGCTCTTTAGGTTTTTACAAATTTATGTCTTGTGAAGGAGCATTTAACAGGTATTGGGGCCATCAAGAAAGAAATTAAACTGGCAATTTTGTTCAACAATCTGCCATAAATCCTGTTATCAGATAAATTGTGTTCCCCTAAATCCATATATTAAAGTGCGCACCCGCAGTACCTCAGCGTGTAACTGCTTTTGGAGATAAGGTCTTCAAAGAAGTGGTTGAGTTAAAACCAGGCCCTGGAAGGGGGCCATAATCCAATAGAACTGCTGTCCTCGGCAGTGAGAGAGAGACGCCAAGGTGGGTGCACGTACACACAGAGGAAAGGCTATGTGGGGATGTGGAAAGCCGTCCCCTGCAAGCTGAGGACAAAGGCCTTAGGAGAAAACAAACTTGGTAACACTTTGATCTCAGACTCACAGCCTCCCTGTCTGTGAGAAAATAAATTTCTGCCATTGAAGCACCTCAGTCCGCGGTGTCCTGTTGCGGCAGCCCCAGCGAACTGCAGGACCAAGAATGCTGGAATGCTGGGGAAGGCCTGAGGGAGCGGGGAGTTGCTGGGTAGAGGGGGACAGAGGGGGAACAATTAGGGCAACTGTAATAGCACAATCAATAAAATATAATAAAAATTTTTTAAAAAGAAAAAATCCAAGATTGCTCCAAAGAGGCCTTTGGCAGAAATAGAAATGTTAAAGGCGATTCTGGCCAGGTCTCAGATGGAAATCAGAAATGCATGATTGGAAAGTGGGAGAAGCTGAGCCATATAATAAAGGGTTGGAGGAGTTAGCTGAACTGTGGCCCAGTGTTTTATGAATGGTAAAACCTGGGCATGATTACACTGGATATGCATCTGAAGAAACTTCTAAGCAAAGAGTTGAAGATGCAGCCTGGTTTCTCTTTCCTGCATAGAGTAAAATGTGAGAGGAGAAAGAGACATTGAGGAAGACATTGTTGAGCAACAAGGAATCAGAACTTAAAGAGCTGGAACATTCTCAGCCTACCCATGTTGCAAAAAATGAGAAATTATGTCCCAGAGAGAACAGAAGGGGCATGGCTGGACACTTACACCATAAAGAGATTATGGGTGTTATTCATAAGTTTAAACTGTAGCCTCAGCAGAAGCCATGGATAAAGAGCGGTCACACCAGTAGACACACTGCCAGCTTAGAATGAAGGGGACAGAGATGACAAAGTGAGGGCAGGCTCCTGGACTTCTGGGATTGGATAGGACAGGTCATTAAAGCTATCTAGCTGCAAACATGCGCAGGGTCTGGCACAAATAACGCCCCTGTTTATTACAAAAATCCTTTCTTACAAAATTCTAAACACATAATTCTGTGACATAACAATATCACCCTCAAGCACTGCATATGAAATTTTAGATGGAATGTTCAAATTGCTGTCCATTTCATGTGAGACATTCACATACCCTACCAACCACACTCAAGCAGGTGTTTCTTCTTTCGAACCCTGTACTATCCCTCAGGAAAAGGTAAAAATGACCCCACAAGTGATTCAGAGATTGGCAGGGCTGTGACTCCCATCACTGGTCTGGGGGGTCAAGGCAACCTCTTCCTGGGTTTCAGAGGTTGGGGCTGCCTCCTTGCTTATAGCAAGCCAGGCTGTTGCCAGGCAGGGCCAAGGAGTTCAGACTGCTGCCCATGCCCGGGGAGGCGATACTGCCTCTGCAGCAGACCCAGAAGGTGGAACCCTCACCCCAGTGGGTCCAGTGGAACAGAGCTTTGAGCCAAAGAAGAATAGTCTCAAGCTTTAAAATCATTTGGAGTTTGTCCTGCTACGTTTTGGATTTGCTTGAACTTGTGATACATTCCTTCTTTTATCTCTCCTGTTGGCAATGGGAATGCCAAGTCCATGCCTGTCTCACCGCTGTGTTTCAGAAGCAGACAACTCATCTGGTCTCACAGGTTCACAACTAGAGAAGAATTTTGTGTTAGGATAAGTCAAGCCTGACCCACTCTTGATTTATATATTTGGATAAAATGTAGATGAGACTTACAGTCGATGCAGGAATAGATTGAGCTTTGGGGACTGTTGAGATGGAGGAATATAATTTGCAGGCGAGAAGGGTATAAATTTTGGAGACCTGAAATACAGAATATTATGGTCTAAATTGTGTTCCCCTGAATTCCTACGTCAAAGTCTAAACTACTAGTACCTCAGAATGTAACCATACTCAGAGATAAAAGTTTCAGAGAGGCGGCAAAGTTAAAACGAGGCCATTAGGGTGGGGCCCTGATCCAATTACCTGGTTTCCTTGTAAGAACAGGAAGAGACACCAGGAGTGCCTGCACACAGAGAAAAGGCCACACACAGGGAAACACAAAAAAGGCAATCAATCATCCACAGGCCCCGGGGGAGAGGCCTCAGGAAAAACTGACCTGCCAATGACACCTCGATCTTGGACTTCTAGTCTCCAGAAATGGAAAAAAAAAAATCCTGTTATTTAAGCCACTTGGTCCGATATTTTTAAAATTCAATTGTTATTTTTTTATTTTAGAGAGAAGAGAAAGAGAGAGAGACATTGATGTGAGAGAGATACCTGGATAGACTGTCTTCCATACATGCCCCAGCTGGGGACCAAACCTGCAACCCAGGCATGTGCCCTGACCAGGAGTCAAATCTGGGACCTTTTGGTCTACAGGACAACGCCCAACCAATGAGCCACATGAGCTGGGGCTCAGTTTGGTATTTTGATATAAGAGTCCTACCAAACTAATACAAAACCTTTCCTGGTTGGCAATGGTATACCCAGATGAATAATTCTGCTATAATAATTTGCAAAGTTTATAAACAATATTAAAATAATGATAAGTATGAATTATCCTCTGTGTTAGTTGTCACAGGAAATATATTGATGTTATACATGATCATACATTGTGTAACATAGGAGTCACATTCTCTCTACTGATTTATGATTTTAAAATTTATGTTACAAGAGCACACATTAAATTTATTAATTTCGATATATGTGTGATGAGGTTTTTACTTCTAATTAAAACACTGTGGCTCTATTTTACCCACCTCATATTATCTAATAAGGCTCATAATTATTGCCTTGAAACATTTTGTAGATAGAAACTTTAGCTTCTATTAATATCATAAACATGTTAATCTAGGCCTCCCCCCTTCTCATACCTAGATTTCTACTGCTACTGTTATAGCTCCCTGCCCCTGGTTTATATCGCTCTAATTTATTTTATATATACTACTGCCAAATTAATCTACTTTCTATTGTCATCCTCTTGTTCAGAAATAAATGATAGTTTTTTATGCATATCAAACATCAATTACTCTATATGAATCTTAAGACTGTCATATAACCTGACTTCTTTCTGTTTTCCCACAGAGCTACTTGTTTAATCATATTTTCCACTAGTCTTTAACTATCAGCCACCCTTCAAGTTATTCAGACAGCTCCCACCGTTCTCTGAATAAGCGATGGTCGGGGATTTGTCTTCATGTCGTTACTTAATCTCTTCTGTCACTTCCTCCAAAATGAAGAAACTGATGTGCATTGTTAAGACCATGCCATGTCTTAAAAATTATCCAGTTACTCAAACCTATATTAATTTTACACTTCTCAGAACAGTCAGCTCCTTGAAGGTATCACAAATTGGAATTTTATCTTCCCCTCCCACCTCCTAATAGCACATAAAACAGTGTCAGTTACTTAGAGGAAACAGTGGAAGCTTGACAGTCAGAGTATTCGCTAGCCTCATAAACACTTCTTAAGTATTTTTTCATAATTTTAAAAATACATTGGTTCATTTATCTCGTCTACACACAATGGTTATTGTATATTGTTTGCCTAGTACTGGGCTATAAGTCAGGCATAGAGACTAAGTATTGGGCACAGAAACATGCAAGAGGTGTGACCATTGCTCTGAAGGGCCTGATAAACTGTGAGTAGAGACAGATGCAAATAGAAAGATGCTGAGTGATGAATGAATCTGTAGAGGCAACTGCTGGGCTGATGCTAAACATTCAAACTGCTTTCTACATGAGAGAAGGAGCACAGTAGGGGAGTCAATGGAGCTCAGCCATGAAAGATGAGCAGAATTCATTTGGCTCATAAGAAGAGTGTCTCAGAGTGGAGAACAGTCCTTTCTTTCCAAATAATGTACGTAAGGTATTTGATGCTCATCTGGGTTGAGTATTCATTTACTTCCTCAATAGAGAAAAAGATTGAAAGCATCTTAGAAAAACAGGAAAATAAAATTAAGTTAAAAAATGAAAGTAGGGGAGAGGACAAGGGAGAAATCAAATCCAGAAAGGATATAAAAGCTAACGTGGCAAACAGGAGAGAAAATACAGCCATTACATTTTACTATAAAATTTAGTGTTTCGTAAACTGGCAGATATAGGGGAGAGAGACATGTAAAAAGTCACTCAAATCTTACAGGATAACAATGAATGCAAATATAATATTTATTCCAAGGTCAAAGAAAATATCTCTCATTAGAATCAGGAGAGAGATCCGAAGGATATAATGATCTCACAAATGTGTTTAGTAGCCAACACAAAAGCAATAAATACAAGTATTTCTTACTTTTCCTTACATATTTAACTTAAAGTTTCATCTACAAATAAAATGCATTGAGTCAATGTAGAAAAAAGCATATAAGTCCCTCATTAGAAAGAAAATAAGATCAGAAATACAAAACTCTCCTGTACAGACTTCTTAGTCAGTACACTTTCCCATTGCATCTTTAACACTCAGAACTCTTCTCAAAGTTCTTTTTAAACACCTGAAATACCCCCCAAAATAAGACATTTCTTGGTGCAAATAAACTTCATAGTTTTACCTACTTGTTACCAACATTAAGACAGCTCCCTTTTATCTTTTGCAATAATGTAGTTGTTTCAGATGCTTATGAGGAGGTTTTAAATTATAGCTTAAAATGTTATCAGTTGAGTATTTCAGGAGTCAGCTTACTAATATATTCATAAATGCACATTTATTCAGAGAGACATTTCACAGTTCTCTTTCTGCTACAGAAACTTTTCAAAACAAATTTTTTGTATGTTTATTTTTCCCTGAGACTTAGGCAGAGGGCTATGCTTTTTTTGGAATGTTTTATAAACATGTACTGCCACTTGTTTACCCTTGTTTCCTTAGTTCGTTCACAGCATCTTTTATATATGACTTAGACTTTCTGTAAAGGGCACAGAGCCAAAGAGCCAGCCGACATCGTGGTCGGGCCTGGTGGCCTGGCCAGCGTCCTAGGACTCTTGTGTATCACTCCTCTGTCTTCTATTTGTATTTAAGAGATTGTCTTAATGGCCTCTTAAGTTTCTATCTAAGTCATTTAATCCAGAAAGAAAATTTGGGGATGCTTTTACCATGTCCCCCAATGGGAAAAATTCCTTAATTCTATTGTCGTTTGCTGCTCCTGTCACCTGTTTAGGGATTTCCAAGTGAGGAAATATCACCTTATTTCTTCTCTATATCTTAGTCCACTTGTTATGCCACTTTTCTCTAGTTTTTTTGGTAAGGGTTTTTTTTATCTTAATCATGAAACAGGACATAATTGTGAAAGAAATAGTAAGAAACTGAATGTGATACTTCGGACAATGAAAAGCTGGCCGGGCATCTGGTGAGCAAGCCAGACACCCGCCAGCCAGGCCACCGGAACCAGAGAGAATACATTTCTTTACATTATAAATGAAAAACATCACCTGTGCAGGAAATATGGAATCTCAGAGGCCAGATTAGTGCAATAGGCTTTTAGATAGGAAGCTCCATGGTTATATACAGAGACAAAAGGTATCTTGTAAATGATGAAAAAAAGACCCTGCAGTAAGATTCTCTTATAATATTGTCATCTTTATGAAACTAAGTTCAAAGGATAATAGCACTGTATTAGTCTTTTGCTGCTGATTTAGTTCATCTTATTTTAATTTTTTCATGATTTACTAATAACCCCAGACCAGGAGTAAACAGGCTTTTTCTATAAAAGGCCAGATATTAAATATTTTTGGTTTTGCAGACTATCTGGAATTTTCACAACTAATCAACTTTGCCTTCATAAGGCAAAAGTAGCCACAGGAAATATGAAATCAATGAACGTGACTATATCCCAATAACACTGTATTTACAAAAATAGATGGTAGGTCAAACTTGGCCTACTGACTGAGTTTTGTTCACTCCAGCACTGACATTATGAATGAGTGGTGTGCTCAGTTTAGTGATGCCTGTTGCAAAATCAAAAGAAGGGGGTTTAAATAGTATCAGTATAGAAACATCAAAACTTACTTCTTTTATTCAACGCATATTTACAGAAGGACAGGGCTAAGTGTTAGGGAGTCAATAATGAGTAAGATGCAATGTCCCCACTCTTCTCTGTCCCCACTCCCAATGTCCCCAACTCCTGGTTTATAACAGCTTATAGATAGAGAGGAGCTAAACAGCAAAACCAAATTGAAATATAGACTGTGATAAATTCTATAATGTGGGTAAATATGGGGTGTTACAGAAGCATATAGCAGGAAAAGTCATAATTGTCATGTTTAAAGCTCCTTCTATTTTGGCCAAGGCCTTTAGAGCAATAGTTCAAGATTCTTTCTAACTATACAATTATTTTATTCTCATATTTTCTTTATCTTACTCTCACTCTCTCCAATTTCTTCTTTCATTTGATGATTATTGTCAACCTACTTTTGTCAAATTTAGTCTATAGGAGATGTTTCCTCTTAAAATCATAAAACGTTAGAGTGGGAAGGGTCCCTTACACATCACCTAACAGAGTTGTCATACATTTCGGCTGACAAATAATGAGCTTTGGAAGGGCTAGATGACTGGGTCAAGGCCCCTTGGGAGAAGGAGGATTAGAATTTGGATTTTTAGCCCTAGAGCAGTTTCAACTCCCATACAATATCTTAAAGTCAGAAGTGACCTTGTGGCTAGTAAACAAAAAATAAGAATCCAATATCTAAATTAAGAAAATGTGGTATATATAAGGATGGCCTCAAGAAATGTTTTATTTTTCTGAGCTGCAAAAACATTTTCATGAGATTCTCTAGAAGTTCATTTGCTTTTTTTGACAGACAGGTATTCTTGCTCCCTCGGTATTCTAATTATAATTGTGTGGAATGTTATCCTTTTCTTTCAAAATCATAGTCTATATTTAGGTAAATGATTTCTAAGTAAAAGCTCTCAACGTACCATGTAGATAACGATGATTGCAATTCTGCCTGTAAATTTTTCCTGGTAACAAGTGAAACATAGATTACTTGAAATGTCTGGTTTGGGTCTGCATGGTTACACCGCTTAAAGCTACCCATCATTTTTGTAGAGCTGGAGAAGGGTAATGTCTACCAGTTTCAAAGTTAATTCTAGGGAGAGAAATTTAACAAATGCAGAGAAAGGAAGGTCAACGAAAAGCAAACATGCAAGAACTAGCTGTAGTAGTCACAGAAATCCTCTTTGGTTTGCACAATTGAGTTAGTTTCTACGTAATTCTTCAAAACGCCAGTCTACAGTGTGAACAAGTTAGTGACAAAATTAAAATCAAAGCCACTCATCCTCCAAGTGTCTTGGAACTAGTATTTACGGATATTTTCAGAACGGTTTTGTTTACAGAGCTGCATTGGTCAGTTTTCCTGCTGCGGTCTATGCCCCTGAATCATTTCATGGGACAGGGACAAGGGAACGCAGGCACATGCTGATGGTTAACTTTCTTCTCTTAAGTAAACCTAAAAGTTACTCCTTTTGAAAGGGCATATGTAAGTGAAAAAATACATATTATGAAATTAAAGACATTTTCAGAAGTAGCTCCTAACCATGAGGGCTCTAATAAGGTAGAAATTAAGTTTACAGGATGAGAGAGAAAAAGAAAGAGTTGTGGCCGTGTGAGGAGTTGCGCTATGTGCGTTAGCAGGCACAAGCAGGGAGCTGCCTCCAGGACAACAACTTCTCGTGAGAGGAATGAATATATATTTGCTCTACACAACAGATTTTGAAACCTGACAAACACACAAAGTGGTAATGCCAAAAGAGATTTCCTTCTTATGTAACAGGTTTCTCCTGAATCTGGAAAACTTTGACTTCTCAGAGACATTCTATAGAAACTCCACTAAAAACTTCCACTTGCTTACATTCCTAGCTCACTGGCCCTCTGGCAATGTCAACAATATTGTAGTTATTGACCCAATATATGGAAGTGTGTGTGTGTGTGTGTGTGTGTGTGTATGTGTGTGGCTTTGTATGGATAATTAAAATATTTTTAATAACCAAAGCCACTCAAAATTGCACCTCTATGTTTATTGATCATTTGTCTTAAAACTTTCACAGTGATATTTGGCAATGTAGTGAACAAAGTTCATAACATATTTAAAAGAATCCTAGAATCTAAAGTTGATAAGACCTTTCACACGTGCTGGTACAACCTCCATCCAGTCACTGAAAGCCTTCTCCCCTCTCCGCACAACTACCTACCTACCTTGCATAGGTTTATCAATCAGTTTTTAAGTTTCAAATTAAATATTTATCATAAACACAAGAAAGATAAAAACAAAAATATCAATATTTCTTGTGATTTAGGATATTTTAAAGTTCTGCTGTATGCCTTTAATGTTAACTGTGAAGTCAAAAAATCAAATCCAAAAAATGAGGAAAAAGCCATCTTTTGTGTTTTCCTATAGCTTCTTCACCAGAGTCCACAACCCAACCTCTGGTTTACTAACATCTAATCCCTCTCTTTCACTGCAGACCTTTAAATACATGCATTAGTCCCTCATTTGCCACTGGAGTCTTTTCTTTCCCTAACTAACAAGAATCTATGTCTCACTTAATCTCTGTATTGATTATGAAGATGAATATCCTACATTCTCTTTAGTGTGTTGGGGCTTGAGAGTAGGCTACGTTTCATCTGGGTCTTTCTATTCCTGAATCTATCTCTATAGGTTAATACTATTGTCCGTAATCCTTGGTTACATGCCTCTTTCCATGTCTTCTTAATATGTTTTCATTAAATGAAAGCCAAGTTACTCCAGTGTTTTTCCATATAAAATAATTTCATGTCTCCCCTTGTCACTTATTTCTACTTAAATTCTCTTACTTTGTTTTTCCTAAACTGTAACTTGAAAAGTAAACACTTTGTTGCAGTGAAATAAATATGAATTTTGGTTTGTAAAACTGAAGAGCGCAAGGTCAATCAGTGGAGAACTGGCCCCAGTGGGAGGACGTTGGCTGTACCCATCAAAGAGGTGCTGGTAAGTTTAGGAGAAATTAGGTTGGGTCATTCAAAGTCTTGTAGGGAGAAAGTAGGGAAGGGACAGAGAGGGAGAGGGGAAGAGAGAGAGAGAGAAAAATGGGGGGGGGGGGAGAGGCAGAGATACTGCAGTTATGAATAGATCAACTCTGTTCTGTAAGTTTTTCCACCTTTTGTGAGTATCAGTTGTCCCTTTTCAATATTCATTCACAGTCAAGTGACTAATTAAATTTAAAGAAGCAGCATATGTTAATATCATTGATAATGTTTTAGATTCCACATCACAACCTTCATAATACTGCTGCTTGTCAAGTTCTGATGTAAATCAGGAAAATATATCTACAATTATCTGGAAAGTTTTTAAACTACACCTCCCTTTTCCATCTACATATCTGTCTGCAGCTCAATATTTTTCCAATACTTCAAAACAACATATCACAAGAAATTGAATACAGAAGTAGATATGAAAATATAATAATCATGTATTAACCTAGACATCAATATTTTTAAATGTAACAAAAATTCCCTCTATTAACTTTAATAGATTTTTGAAAATATGGCTATTTTTATAAAAGTATGTTGCTTACGTAATTTTATTTTTAAATAAATTGATAAGCAAACATTGAAAAGTTTTCAGTTCTAATTTCTAGTATGTTAAATAGCAACAGCTATAATGCACCTATAAAAAAGCTCTTGGGAGTTTTCAATTTTTAGGAGTATACAGGATTTCTGAGATTAAAAGCTTGCTCAATAAAACTAAAACTGATCTGAAAAATAAAGTCTATTAATTATTTAAAATAACACCAAGGAGAATTATGATCACTCTCAAAATTGTGTGAAGTATTTTGAAGTCCCTGAAAATATTCTGAATGCCAGAACCTAGTTTTATGTTTTGCTGTTACCACCACAGAGTTGTATATTAATCTCACCTATAAATAATGAATTACAGTAGCACTTGGGAGTCCATCTGTAGTTTCAGTTTTTAATATTTATCTTAGCGAAGAACTATTTGTAAGCAACATCATTTCTGTACTGGGTAAGAGAGTCCATTAAAAAAGGCAGGAAAGGTAAAGATATTTCTTGAGGCAGTTGTCAAAAGCAGTTTGTCTATAACCTAATAAGAATCATATTACAAGTAATTATTTTACAACTGGGATTAAGTCAGGCAAGTGATAAAGGTTTTTTATTATTTCTTTTCTTTAAACACGTAACCATTCAGAAAACACACACAGTAGGACTATCTAGATCTTATTGCAGTCATCCGAGCTCTCTTCTCTGCTCTTCCCGTCCCACCAACTTTGTTTTCTGGGCACTTTCTCTCCCTCTGATCTGACGTTCGAGAAGAATTTCTTTTCTTTTTTTTTTTTTTAATTTTTTTTTATTGATTATGCTGTTACAGTTGTTCTATTCCCCCCTTCATTCCCCTCCACCCTACCCCCCCATCCCCACCATTACCCTCCCTTTAGTTTATGACCATGTGTCTCAAGTTCTTTAGATTCTATATTTCCCATGCTATTCTTGCCCCCCCATCTATTTTCTATCTACGGTCTATGCTACTTATTTTTTGTACCTTCTCCCCCCTTCACCTCCTTCCACTCCCCTGTTGCTAACCCTCCTTGAGATCTTCATTTCTATGTTTCCACTCCTGATCTAGCTGTCCTTTTAGTTTGCTTTTGTTTTAGGTGTGGTTGTTAATAACTATGAGTTTGTTGTGAAGGATTTCTGAAGAGACACCCACTGGTGGGTCCCAGACTTGCTTGTTATGCTGGCCTAAGTCCAGATAAAGCTGCTTCCACTCACAGTTGCAGGGACAGTGCCTCGTGATAAAACAGAATTCAGATTGCTTTAAATTATTTTGGATTCTCTAGCTTTAAACTTTTCTGTTGATCCTGAAGAGCCCTAACCACACAACCAACTGCTGCTAATAATAACGAAAATAAGAAAAATGACAATAATTGTGTAACATTAAACATGCAACTTGGCTCATTTGACATCCATTGGTCACCAGTTTCTTTGATCTTTACTTGTTGCTGAAAAGATTTC
Source organism: Artibeus jamaicensis (assembly GCF_021234435.1). Taxonomy (NCBI): domain Eukaryota; kingdom Metazoa; phylum Chordata; class Mammalia; order Chiroptera; family Phyllostomidae; genus Artibeus; species Artibeus jamaicensis. The sequence continues at coordinate 21,469,295 of NW_026521823.1, read as the reverse complement.
ATGATCAATGATCCTGGAGTGCTTGGAATACCATTTTTTCCCACCTTCTGTTTATTTTACATCAATCTTTGAATCTGGAAAATGAAAGTGCTTCCTTACTTATACATGTGAATGAGAAGACATTTATTTGAAAAGACTAGAACCTTGGAAATACGTGTAGCTGGCAACACAAGACTTCCTCTCCTAGGGGTGAGTAAATCAAAACTAATGAAGAAAATTACTCTGGATCTAGATGGTATCTTGAAAACACAGACACACACACACACACACACACACACACACGCGCGCGTGTAAGCGAGCAAGGAGATTCTGTAATGCCGATCACCTCTCCATTTCAAATTCACACAGAGTGTGCTTCCCTAATCTTTCTAAAATCACAGCCTGTAGTAGAAACAGCAACTTTAAATGAAAAACCCTGGGGTATTTGGTTGGATAGTCACACATTCAGACCTTACATTTTTCTTTTCTTTTTTGGGAGTGAGGGGCATCTCCTAAACACACAAATACACGTATCATCAATATCTTTACCCAGGATTAAAATGCTAATTTGTGAATTCTTTCCAGAATTTTCTGAAAATGATGTAAGGCAACCTTCGGAAGGCACTTAAAGATCCAATGACCTTGCAAACTTTGGACAGAAAGGCAGGCGGCACCTCAGGAGGACCAGCACTCCAGGCCTAGGGCAACAACTTCGCCATGGAAAATTGCCGCAAAGAACCTGGGGGCCCAACCCCACACTCTTCTTCTCCCATAGTCCATGATTACTATGTCCGGAGAATCATTTATAAAACTGCCATGCACAGAGTTTAGGGTGATTGATGAATCTGGGGCCACTGCAGAGCACCCAGCGATTAGTCATTCTTGGATTCATGTTAACAAGAACAAATTCCAGCCTACGCTCAGAGCACGGCATCCTCCGAGTGGCCTCAGAGACTTCTGGCCCTCCGGCTGCCTTCCTCTCTCTACTTTTTATCAGACTAATCATGCATTCTCTTTTTTCATCCTTTTATATTGAAAGAAAAATTAACTTCATGCAATAATAAAAAATATTTTCACCTCCAGGCTATGCTTTCTGCCCTCTCTCCTTGCTTATGTTTTTGATTCCTCTCCCATTTTCTCTTTATGTTTACATCTAGAATTCTCTTTGTAATGACTCACTCCCTTAGTTCTTTCTGTATCTGTCAAAAGTCTCTCACCCCTATTTCCGTAGGATTCTGAATCTTTCCTTGTTTTATAACCTCTCTTAATTTTTCAGCCTCCAAAGTTTTCCTATCTTCTTTTGATTTGCATTGTTCTCCCATTTTTTCTTGTTTATATCTTTTTAATCGCATGATGTCTCCCTTTCACTCTGTTTTATCCCTTCCCTCTGGTTTGTACTTCCAGACAAAATCTCAGTCTCTACAGCAATTGACTGTGAACCTAGAGAAGATTTTGGAAAGAAGTCAGAATGTGTTAAAATAATTCCTCTTCTTTGACAGGTATGTGAAGTGGGATACTTAAATGTGTCTTTGAGTCCAGTGAATTGAAATATATGCTCCCACATACTGATATTTCAATGGGCCACATCTCAGTACATTTATAATAAAAGTAAATACTAACTGTATGAATTTTAGGGAAACCATGAAGTAAGATATAAATATTCTGTGAAGATTAGAAAAGGCTTGAAAATGGAGATATCCCCACCAGAATTCCAAATATTCCCCTGGTTGCCAGCTAGGTACTGGAAATATCAGGAGAACACCTTGTAAATTGTATGACTGTCTAACCCCTATGCTATCCACCTGAAACCAATACAAAATAATACTGAATACAAAATGTAATTTAAATGAAAATATTATATTCCCCTGGTTCACAAAAATGAGTGAGCACCTATTTTCTTTTCCTTATGGTTTACCAACAGAGCAGCAATAAACACTGTGTGTGTGTGTGCATTTTCAGAGACGGGGCGGGAGTACAAAAGTGTGTGATTCTTCTAGGAAAAATTCTATAACCAAATTTCATTCTTTAAAATGAAATGTTTATTATTTTAGCAAATACTTATACATAAAATAGCAAAATAACTCTGAAATATAATTTTGATATCTGTTGGGCTTTATTTAGTTGAAAAGCTGATGCTTTGCACAGGATTGCTCTATAATCATACAAGAACACTGGTGGAGATGCTTAACTGCTCCACTATTCAAACCACTTTCATTTGTCTTAGCTCTTTCCAAAATTAAAAGCCCTCTCCTTGGAAGGCAGCTCAGCAACCATGCTCCCTGCAGAGCTCCCTCACCCGCACATCCCCAAACAAGCCACATCCAGGCCTCATTCTGAGAGTTTGAATCAATAAGAGTTTCTCCCTGTGGCAGGCAGAATAATGGCTCTGCAGAGATGTCCACATCCTAATTCCCGGAATCTGTGCCTATGTTTTGATACGTGGCAAAGGTGAAGCTAGACAGCGGATGGAATTAAACTTGCTCATCAGCTAACATTCAAACAGTGAGGTTATACCGGGTTTTCTGTGCTGGCCCAGGGTAAGCACAAGGGTCTCTAAAAGTGGAAGACAGAGGCAGGAGGTAAGAATGTTGTAATGCAAGGATGGACTTCACTGGCCATTGCTGACTGCTGGGGGTGGAATTGCGCCCCCCATATATGTTGAAGACCAACCCCAGTACCTGAGAACACAACCTTATTCGGAAATAGGATCTTTAAAAAGGTCATCGAGTGAAAATGAGGTCACAAAGGTGGACTCTAATGCAATATGACTGGTGTCTTAATAAAGAGGAAATTTGGACACACACATGGACAGAGAGAGACTATGTGAGGAGACCCAGGGAGAGCACCATTTGAATGTGGAGGACTGGAATCACACAGGGACAAGCAAAGAAACACCCAAAATTGCCAACATGCCGTCAGAAGCCAGGTGAGAGGCATGGAACTGATTCTAACAGCCTTCAGAAGGAACCAACCCTGCCAACATTTTGATTTTGGCCCTCTAGCCTCCAGGGCTGTAAGATAAAATGCTGGTATGTAAGCCATCCTTTCCCTGGCACATTGTTACGGCAGCCCTAGGAAACTAATACGGCAGGTTTCAAGAAGGACAGGAGCCATGAGCCGGTGAATGTGGGCAACCTCTAGGTGCTGGAAAAGGCGAGGAAATGGATTCCCCTCAAGAGACTGCAGAAGGGAAGCCAGTCCTGCTGACGCCTTGATTTTAACCTTGTGTTATGGACTGAATGCTTACATACCCTAAAATGCCATATTTTGCTGTGTATAATGCACACTTTTTGCCCAGATTTTTGAGGGAAAACTAAGGATGCACATTATACATGAGTAGTACTAATTCCATATCTATATAAATGCTTTTAATTATTTCATTTATGCTTATGTATTAAAAGTATAACTCTGGAAAGCAATAACAATATCTGTATGCAAAATAATACCCTGGGATACAATAATCAGTTTTGTTTCTAAATATAAATAAATAATTGAATTGAAAAATGAAAAGGAAAGATTTGTTTCCCCGAATGTTTGGGCCAAAAATGTGGGTGTGTGTCACACCCAGCAAAATACCATACATGTGTTGACGTCTAAACCCCCAGTGTGGCGGTGTTTGGAGATCAGGAGGTAATAAAGATTGCAGGAGGTCACAGAGGTGGGGTCACAGGGGTGGGCCCCTTATACAAAGGAGAAAAAGAGACACCAGAGCTTTCTCTCCCTCTCCCATGAGACCACACACAGAGAAGGTATCAATAGCAGATTGCAAGTCTAGAAGGGAGCTCTCACCACAAAGCAAGATGGACAGAACCTTGACCTGGGCTTTTCAGCCTTTAGAGATGTGAAAAAATACACTGCTGTTGTTTATGCCGCAGAGCCTGCGTAGTTTATGATGGCAACATAAGCTCACTAAGACACCTAGTGAGATCCATATTGGACTTCTGGCCTCCTGAACTGTACTTTAATACATTTATATTGTTGTAAGCACCAAATTTTGTCAATTTGTTAAAATAGCAATGGGAAGCTAACATATTCCCTGTGTCATTAAATTTGTAGGGATATCTTAGCTACCATACAGATTGGCACCATGAGAATCTATTTGTTAGTTCATCTTCTAACTTTCTTAGTTACAACATACTCAAATTAGAGTACGCATATAGACTTTAGGTTGGAAACACAGCCAGAGGAGCAATGGTCAAGATTCACAAACACGATACTATGTGTCAAGGGCAGAGCTTTGCACAACCATTATTGCCTTCATTTCACAAGTTCAAGTTTGACTTATTTTTCTTAAAATAAAACTTTTAAAAGACAGTTATGAAGCAGTTCTCCTTACTTGAAGAACCTGTTGATTTAGTGACTTAAAAGTCTTTGAAGACAATGTTTTGGAAAGAATGTCAAATTATATGGTAAATTACTGCTATTTGTGGAACATTTCACACCTGTAATTTTATCTGAAGGCTATGAATTTTTTCCTGCTGCCCATGAAGCATGTATAAATCATAAAATTAGCATTTTGGAAAAAAATCAAGATAGAAAACATACCTTGACTGAGACAGAAAAACTTAGCACATAACCAAAGGTCTAAAATGATGTAAACTCAAGTTCCATTTCACCATCAACCACCATTTTTGGAGTGTCCAGTAAACTCAAAACTATGTACTCCTGGAATTCAATAATTTATAGATGTAGAAAGTTCGTAGCATAAATGTTCTCAGGCTTCTTCTGGTTCTGCCATGTAATAACTGAGTAGCTTTAAGCAAATCCTTAACACTTCTTTAAATGTTAACATCTTTAATCTTCACAAGTCATAAAACTTCACTCTTCATTTTCATATTTCAGTCATTAAACTTCTATTATGTAAAGGTTCTACTTCTGTTGTTTAGTTTATCTGTGTAATGTATTTAGTGCCATGTGGATACAGAATGAGCCCTTAATGTTGTAGCTGCTCCTATTCTATCCCTTGTAGCTTGTGTCACTTAGCTTTTGCTGCATAAAAAATAACCACAAGCTGGCTTAAAATCATTTTTCACTTATTCAGTATGAGATTCTGTGGGCCTCCTGGGTGGTGGTTTTTAAGTTACTTCAATTGATTCTTCTGGGCTTGTGTCTGCTGTCAGCAGGAAGGTTGACGCATCTCCGTGACCTAGAATTGCTTCATCCTCATGTCTGACACTCTGTAGGAGAGGTCAATGGAGAGGATTGGAACAACGATTTATCATCTAGCAGGTCAGCCTGATCTTCATCACGTGGTGGCCAGCCACAAAGTTCCTAAGAAGAACTTGAGGGCCAGCCTCATTATACATGTGTTTTTCAAATCTCTACCCATGCCATGCTTACTAATACCCCAGTGGCATAATTAATGCTAGCCTAAAGTTAGTTTTTCTGGGTACTACCAAAGGGGAGCTGCCATATGTGGTCATTTTTGCAATCAACCATAAGTTTGAGATCTACATATACCTATTATACTACTCAACATTCCCATAGAGATGTCTCACATGTACTCCAACTTAATATGTGATACATAAAGTTGAAACTGCTCCTTCTTCAGAGTTTTATAACTTGATAAGTAATTGCAACCACTTTCTGGTGAGTTACTCCTGTCAGACTAGTGGAGGTCCCTTTTCTTTCCTCTAATACCCAGTTGGTTACCAATTTCACTGAACTGTGTGCTCTGCAAATCTTCTGAATCCACCCATCCTCTCCATTCCCACAGTTACCACCCAAATCCATGCCACCGCCATCTCCTGCTGGAGATGTGACTTGCCAACTGGAGTAGCTACCTAAATAGGTATTTTGCTTCACTTCTTCTTCTATTCAATCTGTTCTTCATAGTGCAGTTATATATTTTATAAAGTGCAATTCAGATTATGGCATATCACCACAGAAAAATTTACACTAGGTTAAGAGATGTGAAAATCCTGTGGCTTGTATGGAAAAAACAGAGAAAAAATTAATCTTTAGAAAATAGGCCATGATGAAACTGGGGAGCTCTGTGTTTATGTGCAGGTTATTTTCGAATGAGAAGACATGACAGTGATTGTAAGTAGAAATCCTTGGAAATCAGGGGAAGGGAGAAGTAAGGGAGCAAAAAACAGGAGAGACAGAAAGATGGAATCTAGAGAAAAGAGGGATTGTAGGTCAAATGACAGGTTGGTCAGTGTGTTTGGATTTTATTCAACAAATATTAATACACAGTCCCTGGCATGTATTATATAATTAAACAAATTGACAAAGGTTTTGATGAGGGAAATGGCATAATCTTATCTATTTTCCAAATACAAGTCTGGCTTCAATAAGATAATAAAAAAGTGAGATATTTGAGCTACAGGAACTATATGGCCACTGTACATTATTTTGTATTGACAGTAACAGAAGCCTAGACTTAGATGGGAGAAAAGAAAAGAGATGGTGGTGTTAGGAAGACACTTGGCAAAGTTTGTTGACCATCTGGATGAGAAGCAAGCTAGAGGTGTGAGTTGCATTCAGACAGGCTGGAAAACTTACACACCAAGAGTCTGAGCATATAACAAAAGGGAAAGAGGAATACACACATTTGAGGGTTGTTGAGAAGAAGATAGTCCGTTATGTTTTAGACCTCCTGGGTTTGGAAACAGAGCAAACTCCGTATTCCAATGCTTAGAAAACATCTGGGATAAGGTTTCCTCGCTCCCATGTTCCTCTCCTCTTCTCAGCTTGGGATGCCTTTTCTTTACACCAATTATTTAACTCTTACTTAATGTTTAACACATCTTGTAGATGGTCTAATCTGCTTAAATCTGTCGGATTTTTCACTCTTTCCAATTCCCTTTGGCAAATTTGTTTATGCCTCTTTTAAACTAATTTCTTCATAATGTCTTACACTACAGTAAGTTTTCACATCTCTATGATTCATTAGACTGGATACTACTTGGAGTAAGGTAGAGAAGCTAAGAAGTCACCTCTTATTTGTCTGTTTTTCTGCAATATTTCCACAACTATCACAATGCCTAGAGTATACAATACGCTTGATAATTTAAAAAAACTTGTTCAATTAATGAATAGTAGCATCATTTAAACTTTTTTTGTTCTTGTGCTTGGCTCATAAATGATAGAATATGTGGTTTTTATAAGGCACAAGAGAAACAAATATGCAAACAAATTAAATGTGTACAGAAAAAGAAATTGTCAGGGAGTTAGAGTATTATATTTACTGTTAAAATGCACTCAATCAGTACCATTTATTTTCATGGTAAATTTTTTTTAAAACAGACAACTAGACAGAAACAGAATCACAGGAATGGAGATCACATGGAGGGTTATCGGTGGGGAGGGATTAGAGGAGAACAAGGGGAAAAGGTACAGGGAATAAGAAGCACAATTGGTAGGCATAAAACAGGCAGGGGGAGGTTAAGAATAGTACAGGAAATAGAGTAGCCAAAGAGCTCATATGTACAACCCATGGACGTGAACTAAGGGGGCAGGGGAATGCTGGAGCATGGGGTGGTGCAGGGCAGAGGCAGATAAAGGGGAGAAAAAAACTGAGGCAACTTTAATAGCATAATCAATAAAATATACTTTTAAAAAGCACTGAATAGAAGTCGTGAAGCCTGGGGTCTAATCCTCTGACCCACCCACCCCCCACTTGTCTCTATTAATTGGAGAAAGTCAATAAAAACTCTTTGTGCCATTTTTCTTATGTACAAAATGATGTTGGTTGGTCCATAAGATGTTAGAGAATTTTTCTCTTAATACAATTTCTGGCTTTGACTATTTACATGGGTAAAACAAATGAAGTATCCTGGTCTGTAGGGACTGGAAAAAAAGCAACACTGAATAAGTGAAAATGATTTTAAGCCAGCTTGTGGTTATTTTTTATGCAGCAAAAGTTGAGTGATACAACCTACAAGGGATAGAATAGGAGCAGCTACAACATTAAGGGCTCATTCTGTATCCACATGGCACTAAATACATTACACAGATAAACTAAACAACAGAAGTAGAACCTTTACATACTAGAAGTTTAATGACTGAAATATGAAAATGAAGAGTGAAGTTTTATGACTTGTGAAGATTAAAGATGTTAACATTTAAAGAAGTGTTAAGGATTTGCTTAAAGCTACTCAGTTATTACATGGCAGAACCAGAAGAAGCCTGAGAACATTTATGCTACGAACTTTCTACATCTATAAATTATTGAATTCCAGGAGTACGTAGTTTTGAGTCCACTGGACAACTCCAAAAATGGTGGTTGATGGTGAAATGGAACTTGAGTTTACATCATTTTAGAACTTTGGTTATGTGTTAAATTTTTCTGTCTCAGTCAAGGTATGTTTTCTATCTTGATTTTCTCCCAAAATGCTAATTTTATGATTTATACATGCTTCATGGGCAGCATCAAAACAATTTAAAAAGTACCTGTAGTCTCCCCATATAATAGCCAAAACATTTGACATACAATAAAAAAATCATCATCATACCTCGAACCAGGGAAATCACAGCCTGAAAGAGAGGAAACAGTCCACTGATGTTAATATGAAATGAATAAGCCATTGGAACTGTCTCACGAGGCTCTGAAAGCAGTCATCACAAAGATGCTTCGATAAGTAATTATGAATTCTCTTGAAATGAGGAACAGAAAATCTCAGGAAAGCACAGAAGTTCAAATTGTAAAGTGAATGGAATTTATAGGACTCTAAAATAAAAATAGCAAACATTTGAAAACTCAGTGGATGGGCTCAGTGGTACTGTGAAGATGACGGAAGGTAGACTGAATTTGTGGTGAGAAAAACAGAATTCGTCCAGGCTGAACCACGGAGAACATAGGAGAGAAGACAATGAATGGACAGATCCTCAGGGGCCAGAGGGACAACAACGAAAGATTTACTATATTCTTATCCTTGTAGTCCCACTGAGAGGAGAAAGACAAAGGAGCCAAAAGGGTATCTGAAGAAATAAAGACTGAAAGATTCTCAAATTTGGCAGAAGACCCAAACCTACCAGGTCACACAGTTGAGGAAATTGGTGCCAAGACACATCAGCTCACCCTTCTGAAACTAAAGACAATGCAAAAGTCTTGAAATGAGCTCAAGAGAAACAACACATGACCCGAGTCCACGGTGGCCATGAGGAAGTGACACAGTATCTTTCAAGTCCTGGAAAAAAAACAACAACTGTCAATGATGAAATCTACATCCAGTGAAACCATCCTTCAGGAGTGAAGGAGTAATAAAAGCATCCTCAGATGAAGGATGACTGACAAGGAGGAAAACTGACAGCTCACTTTACCTTAAAGACTAGCAAGAGCCATTGGTACCATGACACAAAGTACAGTTCGTATCAGTTTCTATGCAACAACCTGCCCTCAAGAATTTTGTATTCCATGGGTGGAGGTTCTACATAGGTGATTTCAGTAAATAAGGTGCAATTAAATGATGGACCCATTCATAGGGTGTTAGAGAGCTCAGAAAGTGGGGGCATTAGGCTGAAGCGCTGGTGCCTGAAGGGAATGATATTCAAGCAAAGCTACAATCAATTGCAGAGAGCAGCTTGAGGGACTCTCTTGGAGAAGGGAAAAGAACGTGCAAGTAGGGCACCAGTGATGAGCAGAATCTCTTGCACAGAGAACAAAGGCTATGAGAAAGGAAAGCCAGGCACCGGCTAACGCTGGGCAAGGTAGTGCTTAGGGAAGTCCTGTGGGTGCTTTAGAGAAGAAAGTTTTACAACATAAAAGATGTATAAGAAAGATTTCATTGCAGGTTCTCTGTGAAATAACCAGGGTCTGGATAAGTCATTTTGTGGAAATGCAAACTGTAGGGGCTGATCGACTTTAAAGAAGAAGAAAAAAAAACAGACACTTGCTTTGTCAATCTATTGTACCGACTTGCAAAATAGAAAAAAATGTAAAAAAGTAGCCTTTGAGTACCTTGCAATATTCTGCAATGGGAACATTCTTAGTTTCTTTCTAAACTATGGACACGTTCTTTTTAAACATTTAAATGACACATTTGAAGCAAGAAAAAATAAATTGAATGAATAGTATAACTGGAAGATTTGTTTTCCTTTTACTTTATCTGGGGGAAAAAACTCAGCAAAACATTAATGTTGTATAGAAAAAAATTTTTGCAATTTCATTACCAGAGGAAGTTTGTATTTTACACTAAAAATGCACCCGTTGTAAAATTATTTTTTATGCAAAAACATTTGTTTGCCATCAAAGTGAATATGTGTCTGTCTGCGATATGTACAATAAAATATAATGAAAATATAATGGTCTGTGGAATTGCTGGTATATAATTCGCCGTGCTTCAATAGGTACCAGTGCCCATCAAGTGCTTGCAGAATCACAGTACAGTAAGTGCCTTCCCAAATGGGCTCATAATGTGGTGGAGGCCACGTGTGTTTCCTTAGCTCCACTGGGAGAAAGAATGTCCTTCAGCTGTCTTTAGAAATATTCTTTTCTCCATCCCTTCTCCATTCCTACTGCTAAAACCACAATCCAGACCCCCTCTGTCTCCTCCAGCTAGTCACTGAATTCTTATCACCTAAACATCTCCTAAATCTCACTCCACTACCCGAGTTTAATAGCCATCATTTCTCATGTCAGTTACCATCCTATCACAGTAAATTTCTCCCTGACCCTTGAACCTCCGGCTTCGTCCCTTCAAACCATCCTTCACAGAACTAAGAAAGTAAGTGGTATTTCTAAAATATGCATCTCATCACTTGTTCCTTCTGCTTAAAAGCCGTGAGTGTTTGCTCACTATATTTAGCATGAAATCCCAAGCCCATGGCATGGCCCTGTATACATGACTTCTGGCTGGCTGGCTAAGGCTTTCTCCTGCTGGGAGGTCCCTCACATCCTGTGTTCTGCCAAACTGAACAACTTGCAACTTAACAGTTGGGCCCTGCTTCATCACCACCCTGTCTTTGTGCTGATTCTTTGCTCAGTCTTACATGCTTTCCATGCTTCTTTCTTTTGCTGTGCTCATTTTTTAATTTATTTTGCTTTGGTTAAGAATTATATATTAGTTTGCTTGGGCTGCTATGACAAAGTACCACAAACTCAGTGGCTTAAACAACAGAAATTGTCTCATAGTTCTGGAGACTAGACGTCTTTGATCAAGGTGTCAGCAGGGTTGGTTTCCTTTAAGGGCTACAGGGAAGAATTTGTTCCATTCTTCTCTCCTAGCTTCTTGGGGTTGGATGGCAATCCTTGGTGTTCCTTACCTTGTATAAGCATCACCTGGATTTCTGCCTTAATTTTCAAGCATCATTCTCTCCTGGTGTGTGTCTGTGTCCAAACTTCCCTCTGTATAAGGATATCAGTCAGGTTGGATTAGGACCCATGCTGACTACCTAATTTCAACTTTCTCTACAAAAAAAATCTATCAACAAAGCAGATCACATTCTAAGGTACCGGGGGTTAGGAACTCAACATATGAGTTTGGGGGGACACAATTCAGTTCATAAAACTCAGCTCTAAAGAAACCTCTATGACATGTCCTATAACCTTCTCTCATATAAAGGATCCTCTTTTTGCCTTGTTGGTGCTTACTATTCCTTTTAAAGATTTTAAATATAAGTTTTAAAATAAGACTGGTAAGCTTAAAATAAAATGACTTCAAAAGAAGTTAAAGTCATTGTTTTGTGAAATTAATAAATTTGTTTTTATATTTCAAATGCAAAATGTGACCGAAGTATGAATTTTATTTAATAATACTTTTTAGTTAAAATCATGTTTTAAAATCTTTAATTAAACTTGGACATGTAATCAACACCAGATTATCTTCCTACATGCTATCGTATTGATCCTCAGGCACACCTTATCCCATTGACATTATTATTTCTATTGTACAAATAAGGCAATTGATATTTTGAAATGTGTTAAACTCTTTTGAGAACAATAACTAAAATCCATATCTTATTTTTCTTGCACTAGAAAATTTACAAATGCAGCCCTGGATGGTATAGCCCTGGCTGGTGTAGCTGCAAACCACAGGATCACAGTGCAATTCCCAGTCAGGACACATACCTGAGTTGCAGGCCATTTCCCAGCAGGGGATGCACAAGAGGCAACCATACATTGATTGTTCTCTCCCTCTTTCCTTCCCTTCCCCTCTAAAGATAAATAAAATCTTTTTTAAAAATTTACAAATGCAATAATAAATACTCAAAATACCTTTCCTATCATTACCAAACTGTATCTCTTAATAACGTTTAAAATAAAACTTAAGTCAAATAAAGGTGAGAGTATGTAATCAACTATAGTTACGAATAGTGTCACATTCCATAAACTAACAATGAAAAACTTACTTTGCTTTTCTCCCTGAAATGCACATGCTTCATGGAACTATGGCCTTTACATTCATTGGAACACAGACCTGAGTGCAGGGAACTAAGCTAAATGATAATACAAGTGGTGTTTTCATAAAGGCCAGTGAAAGATAAGCAACTACCCACCCTAGATCAGGAAGACCGCAGCATAAATCAAGAAAGCACCAGAGACAGTGTAGATAAGATTAAAATGATTTCACCAAGAATATAATCTGTTTGTTTATTTTTTTCTATGAACAGAATCTTCCATTACAGGAAGAAAAACAAAAGAGAAATTATAACATTTGGAAACTTCGTTATCAGTAAACCTTTAAGGTTGTGTTTATCAAATGGGATTATAAGGAAACGTAAACACTGAAGGTCTGGCTGTGACATTGGGCAACTACAGTAATCAGCTGGGTTCCAACTGCTGGGAAAATTTCCACCAGAAACTTCCCAAGTTCACTCACAAGATAATACTCTCCCTGGGGCAATCAACACTTCTAAGTAACAAATCAGGAGAGATGAATTGTATTTCAAGGTTAACTCAGCACAGTTCTCATTGATTTAACACAGAGAAACATGATCTATATTTAGAGCCCGAGGTCTGGGCTTGCGTTCTTATTTTCAGTGTTCTCCTAATTTTATTTACATTGCAGCACTTCTTTAAATCACACACCAGTATATCCACATGTTCCTCCTATTTTTTTCATGATGCCCAGCACAGTGGAAAGCACATATTTATCTGATGGACAAATATTGATGGATGGATTTTTGTTTAGGGTTTTTGTATTTCAGTCTTTCACAAGCGTAATAAAATGATCATCGTTTCCAGAGCCCTTTCAAATAATTTATCCCATTTAAACTTTGCAACAGTGAGATGAAATAGATATTATTAAATAAATCTTTTAAAAGGCACAGTTATTGCCTGGCTGGGTGTAGCTCAGTGGATTGAGCGTGAGCTGCAAACCAAAGGATCGCTGGTTTGATTCCCAGTCAGGGCATGTGCCTGGGTTGCAGGCCAGGTCCCCCGTGGGGGACGCGTGAGAGGCAACCACATATTGATATTTGTCTTCTTCTCTTTCTCCTCTCTCTAAAAAAATAATTGAAATTTTAATAAATAAATAAATAAATAAATAAATAAATAAACAAAAAGGCACAGTGATGCCTGGCTGCCCCCCACCTGGAAAACCAAGGGCAGTCCCTATCAAGGAGTGAAGGTTCTGCCTGCCTGAGGGACTGCAGGGTTTCTAACTCACAGAGAACAGGTCGGCTGCTCACCTAGAGCCTTCTGCCCTTGTCTTCCGACATATAACACAGCAGCTGACTGCTACTTTTAAACATGAAGAAAAGTCATAGCACCTCCCCACACAGACCCTCCGGTGATGTCTGGTTGGAGTAAAAGCTGAAGTTCTCACAGTGAATCGCAAGGGCCTGCACACTCTGGCCCCAAGTGCCTCTTTTCACCTGTTTCTGCTTTGCCCTCCGCATTCTCCTCCCCCCACTGGCCTCCTTCCTCTTCCTCAGATATACTAGGTATACTTAAGAGTTGCCAGAATTAGGAAATAAAAATACAGAATATTGCTTTGTGTTAAGTATGCCCCAAATATTGCATGGCGCATAATTATATTTTAAAATACGTGTTGTTTAACAGAAAGTTGTACTTTCTGTACTTTCTCTGGCAAGTCCAGCTGTACCCCCAGAGCAAATGCAAACACAAACTTCCATGCACTGTACACGGAAGCCCTTTGCACTGTATTATTCCTACTGCCTGGATGGGCCCCTCTGATATTCGTATGACTTGCTCCCTCACCTTCAACTTCTGCTCAGATGTCATCTTGGGGAGGCAGGCCCTAGTCACATGAAAAATTATAATCCGGTCCTTCCTATTCTCTTTCCCTTTATTTTTCTCTAAAGCTTATGCTTTGTTAGTTTCTCCCAACTAGAATGTGAACTTCATGCACGCAGGGTTGCGATTCGTCGTCCTGCTTGCTTCACTGCTGTATCCTTAGCACCTAGGACCTTAGATATCTAGCATATAAATCACCAGTGAATGCTTGCTGAATGAATGAATGAATTAATGAACACACCTCTCAAAGCTGTTGATAATAAAATAGCCAGAAACAATAAGAAATACGAATAGTATTTTTACACTCTTTCTCATTCTAAGAATAGGCTGCTGTTTAATTTGACTGCCCTGCAATTAGAATGGAGGCAGAAACATGGAGTTTTGTGTCTGCATTTGTTCACAGAGGGTGAAAACAGGCGGCGACATTTATAACCACTCCATTCACGCCTCTGCCTGTTTGGTAACAGGATGAATGTGAGGGGGAACAGAACATGCCACCCCAAGATGTGCCACTTGCGCATGTGGATTGTTTTGAGCTATAAAGGCATTAAGACCCAGAAGACTTAGGGGAGCTTTGCTGCCTTTCTCCTAACCCTCCAAAAGAGTTTAGATTAGGGGCCTGTACCAGGAGGAGAGCTATTTCCAGAGACCACTTCTTACACCAGGAAGACTTACCTGCACAGGTGGCAAACATCTGTTTACCAAACATTCTCTCCACTCATTTTCCTGTGAACTGTCTTCCTCTGCTTTGAAGCCCCAGGCCCCTTTGCCTTAGCTCAGGATGGTACAAAAATCTCAGTTGCCGGCTGCTCTGAAGTCTCATGACTTTGTGAGGGTCCCTGTATGCTTATAATTAAAGTTTTCTTTGTTAATCGGTCTTAAGTCCATTTACTAGGCTCGTTAAAAAACTGAGGGAATTTAAGGGGAAAAATAGGAGGGATTTAGAGGAACAAGTATAAAGGACACAGGGACAATAACTAAGAGGGGTGGAAATGGGAGGGAGGTGGGGAGCACGGGGGGGGGTGGGCTGGGATGGGAGAAATAGACAGAAAACTGTACTTGAAAAATAACTAAATTTAAAAAAAACTTAGAAAAGAGAACAGGCTGACAGTGACCAGAGGGGAGAAGGGAGGGAATTTCAGGGGCAAAGGGGAAGGGTTTGCAGGAACAAGTATAAGGGACACATGGACAAAAACTAAGGGGGTGGAAATGGGAGGGAGGTGGGGAGCACGGGGGGGCTGGAATGGGAGTAAAAGACAAAAAACTGTACCTGAACAACAATTAAAATAATTTTTTGAGAGATAAAATTAATTTTTTTATTTATTTTAACTGTTGTTCAAGTACAGTTTTCTGTCCTTTACTCCCATCCCAGCCCACCCCCCCCAGTGCTCCCCACCAGCCTCCCATTTCCACCCCCCTTAGTTTCTGTCCATGTGTCCTCTATATTTGTTTCTGTAAATCCTTCCCCATTTCTCCTGAAATTCCCTCCGCTCTCCTCTCTGGTAACTGCCAGCGTGTTCTCTATTTCAGTGTCTTGGGTTATATTTTGCTTGCTTGTTTGTTGTTTAGGTTCCTTTAAAGGTGAGATCATACCATATTTGTCTTTCACCGCCTGGCTTATTTCACTCAGCATAATGCTTTCCAGTTCCATCACTTAGAAAAGAAAAAGGAAGGAAAACTTTCCTTGCCTACAAAGACTTTTGCTCTCCAAATCAATTATTAAGAACAAAATCGGAACACTGCAATCTCTCTTCTGGATATTCTAACAATAGGAAATGAGGAAACACTATCATTAGCAGGTATTTTTTACTTAAATAGAAGGTGACTAAATACATCCCTTCTTTTAGAGATTTCGATAGGAAATAGAAAAATAAATAATATTGTAGTATACAGGTGGTGAACCAATGAGAAATTACTAACTATCCACATGAAGGGAAAGCCAAGGTAAGTGTCCGCACATCCCTGGTTACGGCTCCTACACAGGCTGCACTGGGGTGACTGTCTGCCTCTGACGGGTAAAGACGGATTGAAGGAGTCACCCAGGGGATGCGTGGGGCTGTTTTGGTGGATTCAGATGATGAGAGAGGCACTGGGAGTTGCCTCAAGGAACAAATATAGTTTTGCTTTGTGGTTTTGTTTTCATTCTCAAAGGGTTATTTTTTATTTTTTGATTCTTCAATTACAGTTACCAGTCAATATTTGTTTATATCAGTTTCAGGTATATAGTACAGTGAATAGACATTCTTATAATTTATGAAATGGTCCCTCAATAAATCTAGTACCCACCTGGCACCATACATAGTTATTACAGTATCACCGACTGTAATCCCTGTGCTGAACTTTATGTCTCGTGACTGTTCTGTAACTACCAGCGTGTACTTCTCAACCCCTTTACCTTCCTCACCCAGCCACCAACCCCCCACCCACCTGACAACCATCAGTTTGGTCCCTGTACCTATAAGTCTGCTTCTGTTTTTTTGATGTTTTTTATATTGTTCCTAGATTCCACATGTAAGTGAAATCATAGAGTATATGCATTTTCCTGTCTGAATTATTTCACTTGGCACAGAATTCTCTAGGTCCATCCATGTCATCTCGGGTGGTATGATTTCATTTGTTTTCATGACCCAATAATATTTTATTATGTATATGTACCATATCTTCTTTATCCAACGCCATTGTAGTCAGAGGAGATGCTTGATATATGACTTTCATCTTCTTAAATTTACTGAGACTTATTTTGTGTCCTAATACGTGTTCTATGCTGAAAAATGTGCCATGTGCCTTTGAAAAGAATGTATAATCTACTGCTCTGGGATAAAATGCTCTAAAAATATCAGTTAAATCAATCTGACATAATGTACCATTTAAAGCCACTGTTTCCTTGTAGATTTTTCTGTTTGGAAAGCTAAATTACTGATTACGATGAGGCATGTATGTCCCCTACTAGGACTGTATTACTGTATCTCTCCCTTACTGGGATTCGCTGTACACATAGGTGCTCCTATATTGGGCGCATAAATGTTTATAAGACATATATCATCTCGATGGATTGTTCCCTTTGTCATTATGGAATGTCCTTCTTTGTCTCTCAGTATAGCCTTTGTTTTAAAGTCTGTTGTGTCTGATATAAGTGTTGCTGCCCAGCTCTCTTCCTTTGCCTTCCTGTTGCGTGAACTATCCTTTTCCATCCCTTTACTTGCAGTCTCTGTGTCTCTTCTGGTCTGAAGTGGGTTTCTCATAGACGGCACGTGTACGAATCTCATTCTCTTGCAGATTCAGCCACCACATGTCCTCTGCTTGGAGCGTTTAGTCCATTTACATTCAGAGTGATTATTGGTAGGTATGTAGTTATTACCATTTTATTATTCATATTTTTGTTCATTTTTCCTTCTTCTTCTTCAAGAAAAGACCAATGACTATTGTTAAGTAGATGCATAGGCAGGATGACCAGACATTTCATTAGTCAGGGATGGCTCTGATGTAAGCCTGGCTTTCTGGTTAAACCACTAAGAGCACCTTCCTTCACTCTCAGAAGTGTGCTGGTTTGGATGATCAATGATGTGGCCGTCAACTCAGTAAACATATCACTCTGGAAGACTGAGCAGAATGTGACATGTCCTTGAAGTCGTGTGTACGTTTTTAAAATTGGACTCAGTTTCACACAAGCCTAATTGTCAGGAAAATGCTTTCCAGTTATCTGAGGTTCCTGACCATTTGAATTCTGGTCTCTGGAAATTTTCTCATGCTATTATATATTGGGCCCCTTTTTTTTCGCACATTTTAAACATTCCAGTGACTATGCATCAGCATGGACTTAAGACTCATGTTCCACAGTCACTGAGCTAGAAAAGCAGGATGCCTTCCCCATAGTTGGGAAGGAAAGTCATTTTGATCATATTTAAAAATCTGTTGGAAGGAATTGAATCGAAAAGTAGGTGAGCCTAAGCTCTCTGAAAGCAGAGCTAGAACACGGTATGGCAACACAGGGCGGCTGAGAAGATAAGCAAAACGATGGCCAGGAAAGACCTTTGGCACCGTGTATTTCAAAGGCTCTTTGTGACTATTAATTAGTTAATCCTGACAACCTCCTGATAGAATACATCAAGTGTTATTAGCCCTTGCTGCAGGTGCAAGGGTTAATACTTGGAATACTATAAGATTAAAGGGCTAGCAAGAATTGAAAAGCTCATGGATGGCATTGTAAGAATTGGAGCTGAGTCTCTTTGGGGCAATTGTATTTGGAGTCCACCAGGCCAGAGTCTCGGTGGTATAACCAACACACCGCTCAATGGTCACAGAAGAGCACCCTGGGGAGTGCCCACATCTGATAGGAAAAGATCAACTCAAATCACTTTGAAAGCTAAATGGAATTTTATGCGAGTCTAGGAGGCACTGAGATGCTACCTTTGCCTCAGACTTCCATGCAGAGAAAGACGCCTGGTTCAGTTTACCATGAAAGGAGACACATGCTAAAGAATATCAGCAACTGGTCTTAGTAACAGATTTTATACTGTATCATAGCAAACAGTAATGAAGAAGAGCTAGGTGAACAAAACTTGCTTTCCAGGATATGCTTTGAAACAAATAGTTCACAAGGATCGAGACACACCAGTAAGCCAGGAAAAGTGGAACAGGGAAACTGAGACAGCTGAACAAACTGGCCCAGCATTTTGCAGCCAGATACAGAAGGTGACCTTTATCCCTAAAGATAACATCTAGGCCTCAGTTGTAGTTCAGCTCCAGGCCCAGCAGTTGTAGTTCAGCTCCAGCAGCAAAACTAGGTGGGCAATGCCGAGCCCACTGCAATGACGGACGACCCCCGAAAGGGCACACCTGGAAAACTGATGAATATTCTTTTGCGACCCTCCTCTGAGACCTTGCCTACAATTCCAGTCTGTAAGACATTGCACTTTGAGAACTGTTGGCTTCAAGAAATGAGCCTTAAAGAACTCACACAGTCCATCTAATATTTCTAATAGTGTGTATACAGGCATCTTTAAAACAGATATGCAGAAAGTATATTTTCCTTACAATTTAAATGAGTACAAATCTCTTGATTTATAATATGGTAATAAATGTTGCTACAAATTAACTTCCCTAGAGAGTTCTGGCAGATTTTATACTTGAAAAATAATAAAGGCACCCTGGCTGGTGCGGCTCATTTGATTGAGCGCTGTCCCACAAAGTGAAACGTCACTGGTTTGATTCCCCATCAGGACACATGCCTAGGTTTCGGGTTCAGCCCCCAGTTGGGGCACATATGAGAGGCAACTGATTGATGTTTCTCTCTACACTGATGTATCTTTTTCTCTCTTTCTCTCTCCCTTTCCATCTCTCTAAAAATAAATAAATAAAATCTTTTAAAAAATCATAAAGACATCAATTCCAAAGTTTAGAATACAATTGTTATTTATTTAACCTAAGATTGTAATGAAGCCAACTAATCCTTCAGTTTATCATCATCCAATCTTATTTTTATGAGATTAGATGACAGGTGGTACCAATGAACACAGTTAAATCAGTTATCATTTGTTACTCCTTATGTCATCCTTTGGAAATGCTTAAGATAAAAAATACTTCTATTATTAAACTGAACACTGAATGGAGATTCTGATGAAGAGGTGGGCAGAAGAGGGGAGGGTGCAGCCAGTGACGGGCTGTGTGTTTTAATATTTATATGGATGTTTAAACTGTGTATATAGGAGCTAATGGAAGTCACAGAAGTGACACTGGCAGCACAGCTTGAAAGGCAGAAAAAGGTCCTCCCGGAGACCTCGGTGTGCATTTCCAGTCCAGAAGACTGCAACAGTTACGCGATTTATTTCTTTGAATTTCACCCCTGGAATCAACCATTCAAATACTATTGCAAGCACTCAATTACAAGCTGAAGTTTAGTAAGCTTCCAGAATTTCCAGAATTTTGTCTGTATTAAGATTAACAGTGATTTTGCGAAATGGGGGGGGGGGGGGCGGGTGGGGGAGGGGGGGGGGAAGGATGTACATTACCTTGTGGGGTGCAGAGTTAGGTCAGTAAAATCAGTGTGTGTGAGTATGTGCTTGTATGTGATTGTCTAGGTGTATGTATGTCTGGGGGAGAACTGTCCTCAATCTGGCCACAATTTTAATCTCTAAATCTATTTTATTAACATAATCATAGATTACCTTAAATATTCAACTATGTAACAAAAGCACTTATCAAGCTTTTTTTTTCTTCATTGACATTAAACTTTGTGCTTTATCCTATGTATTCCTAAAACCCTGGCTTGTTATACAGTTTCTAACAGCATCCACCCGACCCTCCCTCACTCCTTTGCCCAGGCAATCAGACATTGGATTTTTTAGCATGCTGTAACTGATGGCTTCTTGTTCTATTTCAGGGATCATTTCTTTCATCATTCATTAGGCACAGAAGTCTAACGCTAGAAGAAACACACTTGCCTCCTCCTCGTTTCTGGAGAAGGAATTTCGACACCCGTTTTCCCTTTCTGTACCAGTTTACTCACTCTGCTTCTGCCTGCATTAACTGGACGATGTTTCTCTTTGGAAACAAGCAGACAAACTGTCTGCTCTATCTTTATTCCTCTAGAGAGCAAGTTGCCTGTAGCGAGTGTTAGTTTTGCTGCTACTCCGGGGAGAAGAAAAAATATTCTCCAAGGAATATTCTGCAGTCTGTGCTGCCTTGACTAAGGAGAGAAATCTGAAGAATTCTGGAGCTCAGGGTTAGCAAACCCTCTTTCTTAACAGCCTAAGAGCCATATCTATGCATTATACCTTTATTTTATTTTATTTTTTTAAAGATTTATTTATTTATTTATCTTTAGAGGGGAAGGGAAGAAGGGAGAGAAATATCAATGTGTGGTTGCTTCTGGTGCACCCCCTGCTGGGAACTGGCCCTGCTGGGAACTGGCCTGCAACCCACGAATGTGCCCTGACTGGGAATCGAACTGCAATCGTCTGGTTCGCAGGCCCGCACTCAATCCACTGAGCTACACCAGCCAGGGCCTGCATTATACCTTTTTTAGTAATAAAGAAATTTTGCTTCATCACGAAGATGCTATTGATCATGGCCACCACAGACCCCAATACTAAGTGTAAACCTCATCCTAATTTGTATGTCTATGGGCTTTTATTGATTGTATATCATTTATAAAACTCTTCCCATAAGAGTGGTGTTTCTAGTTTCTCTTCGGTTACACGTGCATGCCTGCATAGGTATCTATATGACATCATGTAGTCATAGACACGTAATCTTTTTGGTCTAGTTCCCTTTGGATACCACTTCACTTACTATTTTCCGGGGTTCGCTGCTTTCCTTTCTTCTTTTTTCAGTGAAAACTCCATACATAGACCATTGCACACCGACCTGGCCAACTAGGACACCCACTTCCTCTACTTAGCTATGCATCCCTGTGCAAAACCAGCGTCTTGTATTGATGCAAACAGAAGACCCATTAGTAATTGAGACAAAAAAGAAAACATCAAAAGCTAATAATTATAATAAAGATAGGATTTTAAATCACGAATAAAATACATATTACTCAGTAAATAGATTGAGTCACCTGAGTAGACATCTGAATAAAAAAATAAATTGTATTCATTCATTACACTATACGAAAATAAATATTAGGTATATTCAAAAATTAAAATAATAAATTAAGTAATACCTATAATAAAAATAAATAAATAAAACATTAATATTCTTGTAAGGAGAGGCTTGCAGTCTCGAATTGGAAAAACAAATTCTGCATATGACACAAAGATCAATAGCCACAGAGCCAAAGGCACTGTAAGTTTAATTATTACAAAGTAACATTTAAATTTGCATAACAAACGGTCTCAATAGATAGCAATTTATCAGAGAGACAAATACCACTTTTAAACACAAGCCATTCAGGTCCTAGGATTTTTTCCACATATACTGGCATATGTAAGAAATGACACATTTTTAAATGCCATTCATTTAAATGTGTCATTAAATGTGAACATTCATTTTAGCATGGTTTATAAATACAAAATATTGGCAAGGATGATTGTCCTTCAATAAAGGACTGAGTTGATTTTGGTGTATAACTGAAGATAAATACAGCAGCTAAAAAAACGAAGTTCCATGTTGTTTACTAACAGGCTGATCCACATGAACTGATCTGTAAGAAAACCTGTGAATAGCTTGTTTGGTAGGAAAGGTGAGGCACAGAACAGGAGATGTAGTACGTTATCTGTTAAATACAAAAGGAAGATGCAGATGGAAATAAAGAAAAACATATGCATAATTCTGTAAAAACAAGAAGTCAGTAACTGTGGTTCATCCAGTGAGAGGCATCAGTGAACCGGGAAACTGGAGTAGAAATGACACTTTTCATCATATACTGTACGTTTAAGAACTTTTAATTTTATATGTCATATGTGTATTACCTGTTAAAAGAAATATTTTTAAAGGACAAATCTGTATCTATAAATTTCTTCTGAGAATTATATAAGATTTAAGCTCATTGCAACTATTTTCTTCTACTTCCTAGGATTCCTTGACAGTATCAGAGTTTTAGCTCTAGAATATTGTTAACTTAAAAACAATTAGAACATTAAGAATAGTGAAGATTACAAATTAAAATAGGTAAAATGCCCGCTTGGAATTAAGGTGTGTGTGTGGAACACATTAACGCAGGTTGTACCCCTGACTGCCTTTGTCACTATCAAGAGAAAGAGCAGCCTTGTATGAATATAAGATCTAGAACATAGGATCTAAAACCACTCTAGAGATGGAGTTAGGGAGATAAAGTTTAAGGAGATATAGCCTAAATATTGCCTTGGGAAATTTGCAAGTATCAATCATTATTTCTCTTTCTTATTTTTTATTGATTTTATTGATGATGCTGTTCCTTCTCACTCATCGCCAAACCATCAGCAACCGTCTTAGCTCTGCCTTCTCAACATCTCCAGAACTGTGACCGCCTCATCATCACCACGGCTACCTGATGATCTAAACAACCCTGCTTCCTCACCTACACCACACTACCGCAATGGCCTCCCACCAAGTCTCCCTCCTCTGTTACTGCTCCTCTTGCAATCTGTTCTCTGCAAAGCATGCAAAGTGGGTTCTGTACAATGAGTGTTTGTGTCTCACCAAAGTTAATGCATGTTGAAATCCTAACCCCCAGTGGGATAGCATTAGGATGTGGGGCCTTTGGGAGGTGATCGAGACATGAGGGCATGGCCCCCACGAATGGGATTAGTGTCTTTTTAAAAGAGACCCAGCGAGCTCCTTTCCCCCTCCATTGTGTGAGGGGACAGCAAAGAAACTGTTTATGAAGCAAGAAGTGAGCCTTCACTGCCGACACCTAATCTACCTGTCCCCGGATTTTGGACTTTTCATCCTCCATAAATTTCTGTTTCTTTGTAAGTCAATTAGTCTATGGTATTTTTATACCAGTGGGCAGAACGGACTAAGACAATGACTCTCTTAATATATAAGTTAGATCATGTTAGATCCCATCAAGCCTTCCAAGGGCCGCCCTCTCCCTCAGAGTGTAACCCAAAAACTTCATCAGGCCCTGTGGGGCCTGCTCTGTGTTTTTCCCTTTTTCCCCATCTCCACCACGCTCCCTCTTGCTCACACCTCTCCAGCCGTATCGTGTCCTTCACTGTCCATTTAACACACCAAGCAGATACCCGCCCGAGAGCTGCATTTGCTGTTTTCTCTGCACAGCCTGCTCATCATGTCCTTCAGATCTCTGGACAATTGCCACCTTCATGGAAGGAACCTTCTCTGACCAAACGCCTATCACTCTTCGCTCAGATATTTTTGGTCACAGCTATTCATCACTTGATACATTTTTGCTTGTCTGTCTCCCTTCAAAGTCATTTCCACGAGAGTAGAAAATCCATCAGTATTACTCTTTGCCATATCGCCAACATTGAGAACTGCAAATAAACCTAAATAGAAACCCAGCGTTTTGATTAATTAGGTATATAAAATATCTGTTTAGTGAATATAATAGTATCACTAATTCATTTGTTGAAATTCATTTGTTGAAATGTACTATTAGAAAGCACCCGACCCTCCTCATACCAAAGGTGATATATGTGGCTTGAATGAACATTAAGGTAAATGAATAGCTGTTAGCACTTGATTTGGGGGCATTCAAATAATAATAATAATAATTATTATTATAACTACTGAATACTAGCCACGGCTCACACAGAGCTCTCCACTATACCATCCGATCCTCACAACTACATGACAAGTATGATTAATGTTCCTTCTTATAGAAGAGGAAATGTTGCCAGAGGGTTAACATTACTCACCCTTGCTCAGACAGAAATTATGGGACAAGATAATAGCAGGTGAGATTTATCGTGCTTTCAAGACGTGCCTGGCTCTGCATAAGTGCTTTCCAGGCATCAGGTCAATGAATCCCGTAAGATGAGGGAGCTGCTTCCCTGTCGTGTAGCCGGAAACACAAACTTAGGTGGAGTTTGCAGAGTTAGCTAAGTTAGAAATCAAGAGTGGGAAGTCTGACCCGGGCACATATACTTGTCACCTGTCATTCTACTGATTTCCACAGGCCTCAGGCAGCTCTGCCCTGCTCTCTGGCACATTCACATTCTCAGTACAGATGGCTTCTGGTGGATGTATCTGCATCCTCTCAGATTCGTCCAGCACATACACTTGAGTGGGACAAAGAGACATTCCATTCCACAGGTCAGAGAGGCAAAAAGTGGTTGTTAGATTAAATATTAAAAATATTGTCTCCCAACATGTAAGGTTATTTCCCATAAATAGATTTTTCAAACACATAAAGGACTAGGCTCCATGAAATAATTACACATTCAAACATTCAACATGGCAGAATTATTATTCCTAGGCATCTATTTTTTAAAAGCCTTACCTTTGGCACTCACAATTCCTTTTTCTTTTCTTTCTTTTTTTACATTTGGAAACTCAGCCCTGAGCAATTCAGTCTTATTCTGAACAATCCCATCATTTATTGAGCAAAATTCACATGGATCTGTAATCTGAACTATCCCAAAGTTATGCTATAATAAAAAAGTGCATCAATGCAGTTAGATCATATAAACACTATCCCTTCTTGAACTGGGCATGTGTTTTGTTCTTTTGCAGTGTTAAAAAGTTGGGTGGGAGGATTGGACTCTCTGTACTAGACTAATGAGATTTTCTGGACTGCAGTTAGTCCCTAGCAGGATTTTGTTGTTTTTAAGGTGATAAATTACTAAACATATGCTGTGTGACTTCAGTTGTTTGGTGAAGATTGTGAGATTGATTAGCCCAGATGGGCCTTTGCAGTGAAGACAGAAGCCCAAGATGCTACACGTTTTAATTAGGTCTGGTAATAAGATGTATGTAGGAAAGAGGTTAATATACAAAGTACCTAATTTCCATTAATCATCCATTCACCGGTGACATGTGACTATGGGTGTTAGGCCATGTATTAGAATTCAGAGATCTAATGATGATTACAGAGACTGGCAGCCTGACCCTCAAAAAACTGATACTCCATTTGTACTCAGGGCTTTCCAAACACTGATGCTTGCCTTAAGGGAGTTTCAATTTCTTCTCTAGCACACGGTATAGCATATGGTAAGAGAGAGCAAACAGAGTGATGTCCCTGGCCTGTTTTGTCCTAGACTGGACATCTGTAATTGCATAGTGGCAAGGAGCAGCGATCAATACATTCTTATAACAGGTTTTCTATCACCCCTCAGATCTGTTTATCCTGTGATACAGCTGGAGTAGTTACATGTTCAGCTCAATTATGGGTTAAAGTGGCATTTACAGTTTTTTACATGTTATTTTCCAATGACATCACCTTAATCAATCATTAAAACACATTGACAAAGGTCAGTGTAAGTACATACAGAGTCCAGCACAAATAAGACCCTTCTTTTATTATAAAATCTTCTATTACAAAATCATAAGCATGTAATTTTGCAACATAATGATGTCACACTCAAGCACACCATATGACATTCTAGGTGAACTGTTCCAATTAAAACTATAGATTTTATAGCTATATTATTACCCTACCATCCTCACTCAAGCAGACCTTACTTCTGCTAGATCCTGAATATAGAGATCCTAAATCCTTAAAGAAATAACCATGGTTGGAGAACAGGAAGATGGTGTGGACAGAGTATGTATGACTAAACTCTAATAATAACCTTTTATTAAATAGAACAGTTTGTATTTCCCTGACTCTTAAAACTTATCTTTCTGAAAATACGGCATAGTGTTACTTCTGAAGTCCTACTTGAAAGTCTTAGAAAACTAAATACTCATTTAAAAAACTCTAATGGAAGTAGTATATCACCTGTAGAGATTTTAAAACAAGAATGTTTGAGAATTTATGCAGTGACTATGAAAGTATCTTTAAGAATGGCAATCATGGAGTTTGTCTATCTTTCAGGATGAATACTAATGCTAATTCATAAATTATGTTTTTCTATGTTTGAGTCAAACTGTAGCACTATGCAAAATAGCAAATAGGTAAATTCTGAAAAAGTAGTTCACTAGCATGATAAACATTCATTTAGTATTTGGGGGGAGACGGGATTGGTGAAAAAAAATCAAAGATTAACCAGATTGCTTTCATCTTTGTCAATGGTTTTTAGTCTCACTGCTTTGGGAAGGGTCAACTTTTCTGCCTTTTTCTTTGGTCTTCACTCCAAAGCAAAGTGAATGGCATTATTTCCTGACTCATGGGTAAAATAAAGGCCATCAGAAATCAGAGCTTTTATTTGCATCCAGAGACATCCTTTTGCTACTTAAACAGTTTCTTTAGAGAAAAAATAATATAACAACGGTAATAACAATGATGAAAACTATTAAGAATTAAGTAAGCTTTAAGGGCCATATTTTGCTAAGTGCTTTATTAACAAGCATTATCTTAAGTAATTATTATCATTATTCCCATTTTTCAAATAATAAAATCAACAGCACAAGAAGTAAAGGAACTTGTCCAAGGTCACTTAGCTAATAAGTTACGGAGCAGGTATGTGAATTTAGATGAGTGTGGCTCCGTGCTGAAATCTGTCCTGAGCCTGCAGGGCATCTCCCACCTGCCCTGGATCTCACAACTTCTGCACCTCTAGAGATTGTGAGATAGGGTCATACTTTTGGTTTCAGAGCATTTGGTCTTTCCCCACAGGCTCCTTTCTGTTCACATGCAAGCATACGCTTTAGGCAGAAGAGATGGGAGAAACGAGACCATGAAAAAGAAAACACTGTGTATGTGCCAACCATACACAGTTCAGTCTTACTGGGATACATGCCCCGATGATGTATGCTCGTGACAGGCAGTGATCTGGAATTATAAGGCTCTTTCTCATGAGACTGAACATATTCCACCAGGTCAGAATGGGTGGTGGTGTCAGGATTCCAACCCCAAATCCATGCTCTTTGAGGACAATAAACATTTACCTAAACATTCTCATATAATTTTTCTTTTGCTGGAATATTGGGAATCCTATTAGAAAATTTTGTATGTGTGTTCATAGACTCCTAAACAAACTGGAATCTGTAAGGACAGGATTTCTATCATCTTCCAGGCTGTTCCCAATGAAAGAATCACCATTATATTTATTTCTTGATGGTCAGAATCTGGCTCTTCCACACTGAATATGCCCTGAAGGACCCACATGGGCCATTCATTGTTTTTTTCCTTTCTTGGAAAAGTTTGATATCCTAATACTATTTATTTGTGAGGAAATGTTTCTTTTGAAGTTATCAGTGCTTTTAAAACAATTCTCACTTCATCTTAAATTCTGCCAATTTGTAAGATGTTTTTAAGACAACCATGCAAGTAATCAATCTGTTTTGCTTTCAATCAATAAAGAATAATTAATTGGGCATGTTGTCGGTGGACAGTGTTTCTTCTTAAATTTCAGTCTGCAAAATTCAATTCAAAAACAAAAATGTAGAATTGTTTTCACCACTGGGCAGCTCCGTGATGACTGTATTATAAAGGTGAATATACTGCAATAAGCTGGCTAGTGGGTATTCAGTTTGGAAATCCTAATTACTACTTACAGTTTCAAGGCACAAACATATCTCTCCAATGGCCCTCTCTGAAAAAAATAATTAAATGATAACTCCTCTCTTGGTTTGAAGAAAATCTTGGCCTAGTGATATGTTAGACAAGCTGCTTGATTTCCCAGTGCTTTGAATCTGATAAAAAGCAATTATTTAATCTAATCACTTGTTAGTATGCATTTAAAAGGTTCACTGCCTTGATATTGATCAACACTCAAGGTCATTAGAGGTTCCCATTAGTCTTCTGTATGAGACCTTAAAGATTATGCATTTAAAAGAAGCCCTTTTACAAATTTTATTCCAAACTCACATACTAGTAACTATTTTTATATTAGTAAACCATGTTCATTAGATGCTGTACATTCTTGCAGGTGTAACTGTAATTACTACACTCACCAGGAACCCATCTTCAAAGCAGAATCAGACTTTTGATCAGTTCTATCATTTGTCTTCCTTCGACATCCATATGGGAAGTTTCCAATAGCAACACCAAAGAACCTTTTCTAAGTGGCAGCTTCTAAGAATAAGAATGCAAGAGAATATCCCCTTGCTGATATTGGACACATTTAAATTTCAGTATGTTTTGAATGTCATGGTTCAGTTAGAAATATCCAGGGGATATATATAGGTCAATAGCACGGTGGTAATACCTCTATTCATTCGGAAGTTAAAAAAACACCACCAGTTCATAAAAAGGGGAAGGAGGAGAAGAAAGCCAAAATAACTGCATGTTGTTCTGAGTAAGCGGGCAAACATAATTTCAGTGTCCCACGTCTCTTTACGCCCTTCACTCTTAGCAGCCATCATTTGCACACCCAGAAACAAAGGTAAAGAACTCTGGTTATGAGGTGTTTGGGGTAAGTTGTCAGTCGCTCCTCTTTAAACAAATACCCAGATTTATTCTGGTTAGAATAATGAGGGTGGAGGTGGAGAACAAGCTTCTGTAGCCTCTTTCCAGAGATGGTAATGAAAACAAACTTCAAAATGTAATTGGAAGCACGCAGTGAAAGCTTAGTCTTCTAGATACAGCGGGAGCATAGGACTCCGGAGCCTCCGCAGATCTAATTACTGCTAAACTGGTGAAAGTAGCTTCCGTTACTTCGGACAGTGCTTTATCCTGTGATTTCGATATGCTACAGATCGATGTAATTTTATTAGTCCCAGATGTTTAGAGCTACACGGATCCCAAGTTCCTTCTCAGTATTATAATAAAATTTCAAAAACTGTCCTATCAAAAGTAGACACAAGTAGAAAGACACAGTGTCATGGGAAAAGCAGATGTGCCACTAATCCCAGTGGCCTCTGATGTTAGACGAACCGGGCTCCTAACCCTGCTTTTGCCACCTCCCAGTTACATGTCCTTGGACAAGTTATTTAATGAGCCTGTTGATTCTTCAGGAAAATCAAGCTAATAGGGACTACCTCATGCAACTATGGTGAAGAATGTTTTGTTTTTAATTGTGTAGAATGGTTTAGCCTAGTTACTGACACTTAACAGATGCTTAATATCTTGTCATTATTTTGTATTTTCCGTAACCACTACCAAATATACCAAATCTTACCCTTCTCTCAACACTAGTTGCAGTCACATCTCTATTGACCCACTGTGAGATTTCCCACAGTTTTTCCTTGTTCTGCAGGACTCATGCAGCTCCAAAGTTATGAGTTTGAAATCAAATTTATCAAATTGCCTCAACTTCTTGTTCCTTCTTTCTTATTCTCCCTGACTCCTAATGGTGTGTATCTACTGTGCTCTCCAGCTCCAGAAAACTTCTCCTATAACCCTGTTCTCTCACTTCCCCAGTCACCCAGCCACCCATGGTGGTGACGTATATCTCTAAAATGGGTTTGCCACCTGCCCTCCCTTCACCGTTCATCTTCACTGCTACTTGCCACTTTTTGCATTCTGTCACCTACTGCTCGGATTATTGAATAACCACCTGCCTGGTTTCCCAGTCAGCAGGCGTGTTCTGCCTCATTTTTCAAGGCTACCCGATCATCCCCGTCATTAGAAAGTTTGGATTGCATCACTGATTGTCTCAAAATTCTTTCCTATCTTCCCGCTCACTGTCTATTGAATCAGATGAAAGTCCACTTGCCTAGCATATCACGCAGCATTAACTGGATTTTACTTTTCTGGCTTACAGTTCATTACTCCTCTACAGAATACTTAAAATACTCATGTTTTATGTCAAACTGTTCCATTAGAAATCAAATCTACATGTCGGTCTTCAATCACCTGCCTTCATGCCTTGGCTCAGGCGGTCTATCCATCTAGAATGTTCTTCCTCCCCACCCCACCCCTCAACAATTAAGTACAGGTTTCCATATCATTTTACTAATGTGATCTTTTTAATCTTCATCTTGAAATTTATCTTTTTACCTTCAACTACCATAAATGTATATATTACTAGCAATGATGATTTATTTAATATATATGCACAATGCTTTGCTGTTTATAGATATGCTTGTGCATGCTATTTATAAAATTATGTATATTCTATTCTGTGTTGCTTATTTGCATATTAATGGACATTCCCAGCAATAATCCGATTGCCCTATAAAGGCATTTTTTTCTTTATGTTATTAAGATTTAATGAGCAGAGTTTATTCCATTACATGGAAAGCTAGTTATAAATTAGAGAAAAGTGTAAAAGTGAAGGATACAGATTCTCAGTATTCATTTAACAAATTTTAAACACATATACACACATGTTTATTCTAAGATCTGCTCTGTGGTAGACATTAGTTATGTTAAAAAGTATAAAGGAAACAGTGATACAAATACTTATTTATTTTAGCCATGATGAATGCCAATAATATAATAACACCATAGAGTAACAGTCCCAGAAACAAGAGTATACCACAGAAGAATTATTTTAGAAGATTAAAGGACAGAAAATTTTTTAATGGAAAAGGGAACTTGCCAAAACAGTAATATTTATGCGATGAATGTTTTTAAATCCCCACAAAATATAAACAGAAATAAGATATGACACAAAAAGAGCAGCCAAGAATAATTCTAAGATTTTATGTCTATAGACAGACAGATGAATGGATAAACAAAATGTGATATACAAATATACATAAAATGAAATATGATTTATCCTTACAAAGGAAGGAAATCCTGTTGAATTCTGCAACATGGATGAAACTCGAGGACCTTATATAAATTAAATAAACCAATCATAAAAAAGACAAATACCATATGATCTCACTTATATGATGTAGAAATGAAAAGTACACTGGTTTTTACTAGGGGCTGGAGGAAGGAGAAAGAAAAGAGGAATTGTTTAATGGGTCTAGAGTTTACAATTTGCAAGATAAAAAGGTTCTGAAGATTTATTTAACAACAATGTAAATGTACTTCATACTACTGGTCTGTACATTTAAATTGTACATGTGTACCATGTATGATTAAAATGGTAAATTTTATTATGTGTTTTTTACCACAATAAAAACAATGTCAAAGTCTTTCCTTTGGCCTATAAGAGCCAGGGCTACCTATGTGGTATCCTGTCTTTTTTTTTAACATATGTAATTCAATTTACTTTTGTTTTATTTTGTTTGGTTTATTTTTTCTTCATTATATTTTTTGCACTATCATTCAGTACCCTCATACTCTGCTGCCCCCAGCAGTCACCACACTGTTGTCCGTGTCTATGAGCACTTTTTCCTTTTTGCTCAATCCTGCCCCCTCCCCTCCCCCTCCCTGCCTACTAGCTGTCATCCTTTCCTACCAGTCTCTCCCTTGCATATTTCATAACAACCACACTAGAAATGTTTCTTCAAGTACATGACATTCACTCTTGCCTTAGAGCTTTTGCACTGGCTGTTCCGCTCTTCCCATTTTGTTTGTATTAACTCTTCTCTAGTTCAAGTCCCGATCAAATGTTATCTCCTCAAAGAGCCTTTTCCTGCTGTCCCATCACGCCATCTAAATCATCTCCTGTCCCCTTACACTGGCTCATTTTTCTTTGAGGCATTTACCACCACCTGACATAGAGATTTATTTGTTAATTTTTTGGTTTCCCCACAAGGATATAACTGTCCTCACAATAAGGGCTTTGTCTGTTTTATTGATTGCTTGTTGCTTTAGACCCAAGTCTGATAGCAGTGCCTGGTACATGATGGACATTTATTTAATATTTGCTAACTTAATTAGTAGGTGAAAGGTAAGTCATTTTAACACCAAGAATAAGAGAAAATAACAGCCTTGTGATTTAAAATGCTGTTCATAATTATTACAAATGTTCTAATTCCACCTCCATGCCTGTCATATTCTACTGGTTGGTACATGCTAAGTACTATGAGACTCATCACCATATACTGTGGCACCCAGCTAGCTTTGCCAGCAATACTTTCCTAAAAACAGGAATGACCTGACATATAGGTCATGTACTGGATCCACTATGAGAAGTGATTTCAAACAATCCTGTTCTCCTCTGCCTCCCTACCTTCACTTACCCTGCCTATATAAATTCCGTCTAAATGGACAAATCCTTTCATTTTAAATTTGAAAATAAGATTTAACTTTTGAAAGTTATGGGACTTAACTTACACTTACAAAAAAAAGGATGTAAGAGAAGATTGTATTTGTTAGGTTTTAATGAAAAATATGCAACTTGAGCTTAAAGTTTTATACATGATAATAAAGAAGGGTCACTTTGGGAACAAAAAACAATTTTTAAATTTGTTTGTTTTAGGCTTTATGATCATTTCTCTCATACAGAAATCTACTCTGAAAGCCTGACTTTGTTCTTAACATACCTCATGATTTAGAAGTTGATATTAACATCCACATTATAATAATATTTTAAGTAATATTTAAAATAATATTTAAATTATATCTATTTACATTTTAAATAGATATAATTCTAAACTGAATGATTCTGGATGTATTTTACAGGAATAAATATTTGCTTTTGATTTGGACCCAAATGGATTCAATTCACTTTGCAAACCTCTCATGTTCCCAGTTCTTAGCTCTAGACATAATACCCTCCGCAGATGGCGGATGCCATTTGATCCTGGTCCTTTCCAACAAATTCACATATGTCAGCAAATGAGCCTAAAACAACTCCAGGTTTCAAATGCAAAACATTTGTCAATTGCACTGATTCATAGTCAAGACAACATAATAAACTACAATCTAGTTATTCTCGGAGGGCCTTATTCAGCCGAAAAAGACCATAGAATAGAAGCCAACAGAGGATGTTGCGCTTGGCTCTTCCTGGACTAGGCTTTTGGAAACTCCATTACTTGCCTCTGGAAAGCACTGGGATGACAGCCTTGGAGAATAAAACGTCTCATCATTTCAGAACACAGACTAAAAAGCCAGACTTGCTTGTTACCACAAAGGCCCACCAAGAAACTTAATTTCCAGGAACCTAACTCACATTTTTTCAACGTGAATTAAACACACTCACAGTCAACTAGTAACGTGCTCTGCCAGTCCGGTGCCGCCACATCAGCTTGTTTTAGGTATTAATTTAATATCAATTCCACCTCTAGTATCAATCCATTTTTTTAAAGATTTTATTTATTTTATTTTTTAGAGAGGGGAAGGGAGGGAGAAAGAGAGGGAAATATCAATGTATGGTTGCCTCTCATGCGCCCCCTACTGGGGACCTGTTCCGCCACCCAGGCTTGTGCCCTGACTGGAAATCCAATTGGGGACCCTTTGATTTACAGACTGGTGCTCAATCCCCAGAGCCACACCAGCCAGAGCTGGTATCAATCAACCTGCATTGCTATGGTATAGGGGTATATATAAAGGCAGAACGTTTTGCCCTGGCTGGTGTGTATCAGCGGATTGAGCGCCGGCTTGAGAACTGAAAGGGTCACCAGTTCACTTCTCCATCAGGACACGTGCCTGGGTTACAGGCCAGGTCCCCAGTAGGGGGCGCATGAGAGTCAACTACACATTGAAGTTTCTCTCCCTCTTTCCCTTCCCCTCTCTAAGAATAAATAAATAAAGTCTTTTTAAAAATAAACAAAGGTGGAATGTTTCTATTACAATAGTTTTTCTTACACATAAGATTATTTCTCCTTATATCCTGAGAGAGGAGAAGGAGCCCAAAGTCACATAATCCAGAACCAAGATGTCACTTTAACTGAGTTACTGTAATTCAGGTCTCACTGCAATTCTTGTTAAACAGAAACTTTTTGATAGAAAAAGAGCAGGAATACTGCATGTGTGAAGCATCGAACAAAATGAAACTTAGGAGAACTAAAGCTCCTGAAGCCTTTGATACTGTCTGTGACATTTTTGTCTTTTCATGGAAAAATTCTGCTGCTTTCCTTCTGAAGAAACAAATGGTCCATCAGTTCTACCATTTGTGCTCTTCACTTCTGAGAATTTAATTAGGTAAGAACTAAGCTAAAAAAAGAAAGAGCCAACAACCCATTGAACATATTTGACTAACTTGAACCACAGCGAGTTAGCCAATCTCAGGCTGATATTTCAAAGGCTAAATAATTCAAAAAAATGTTACAGTCGTAAATGGTCCACAGACAAAGGATGGAGAACTGTGAGTGACCATCTTCCCACAAAAGGAGCTTTTTAAGTCTATAAACTCCGAATTCCCGAGACTGTTCAATCTCAGGACTTGTAGGTGACTGTAAAAGGCCAAGATCTCTATTTTCTCAATTGCTAGATGATTTTTATTTTCACCAATGTAAATGCAGTTGTATTACAGTTGCAAATATTAAACCCTAAGCATTTCCATCAAAAATGTTTTCTCAAATTCTAAAAAAAAGTTTCCCCTAAAAAATTTATGAATAGTAGGTTGACATGTGAAGGACATAAGAAATAAATATCTTTAGCATGAAAATATAAATCTTTGTTATTATTTTTATTCCTTCTTATTCATTCATGTAAAAATATTTCCTTTCTACTTAAAATAAATTCAAAATTATTCACATTTAACAATAATATATTGTTGGGTCTTCTAATCACTGCCTAAAATAAGGAACTGCAAGTGAAATAAATAAATTGTCTAAATAATGTCAGT
The DNA here is from genome assembly GCF_021234435.1 of Artibeus jamaicensis. Classification (NCBI taxonomy): domain Eukaryota; kingdom Metazoa; phylum Chordata; class Mammalia; order Chiroptera; family Phyllostomidae; genus Artibeus; species Artibeus jamaicensis. Next base: position 21,434,108 of record NW_026521823.1, on the reverse strand, counting down.
TTAATTGATGAAATTGGGTAAATGTTGCTTGTGATATTCTAATTGTTTTGTGTTTTGGATGATTTATTTAGAAGCAGTCTTGTTCTGGAATGATTTGAGTCAGGCTAAAAAGATACAAACAACCTAGAAACACGATTTTTTATTTAAAAGCAAGAGAAACAAAAAGAGCAGACAAATAAAATGAATCCCAGAGAAAAAACCACAAATAATAGCAGCAGTGAAACCCTATCTACTTGTGGGAGATGGAACACAACATCGATCAGTATTCAATGCTTTCTGGCAGGTGACGGGACTGAAAAACATAGAATCTATAAGTTAAAATCAAACCAGTGGAATAAGACGAGCACCAATATTTTTATAATGAGACAGGAGAAGAATTACTCTCTGTACCCTTATGGAGAGAGACTATGAGATTTACTTAACAAACACCCCTTCTACCAATCCTTCACATCAACACAGTGAGGTATCTAATCATATTGCCTCTCTCTAATGCACCTTGATGTAAACTGATGGTATTACAACAAAGCGCAGTTCACTAAAAATTATTCCACCCAGACACAGTCTATTGCAGTCCACACAGAGTTCCCCCTCTGAGAGGAGGGCTTGATTCAGAGGAGGACTGTGTTGGGAAGGGCATGCACAGGCAGGGAGTGTACATTTCATGGCCGTTTTTCTTCTTAGAACTTAACACATATTAAAACTAAGCCATTTATATCACTCTAGGCTATAAGCTTAATGAAGAAAAAAAACAGCACTTTATTCTCAGTACCTAGCAAAGCATCTGACACATGGTGGTAGCAAACATTTGTTCAATATTGAATAAATTCATAACTTCAGGAATTACCACAAATACTATTCACTTCACTCAAGCATTTCAGGATTTTCTCCCTGAAGAGCACCTGGAAGGCAGGTGACACATGGGAGAGATCCTTGTGGAAGTTGATGATTCAGGCAATCCATTTGCGCTCACTCGAGCTTCTTTATAATGATGCTAGTGATCACAAGTATATCACCTGAAATTAGTTAATGCTAGACTCATGTAGCAACAAATGACTTTCTCTTATTAAAATTGTATACTACTACGCCAGCACAAGTGTTGTTATTGAGCTTAATCACACTGGGGCACTCTGGGAGAAGGTATAAGGATAAATCTTAGATTTATTCCCCGCCACGGGTGAGAAAGCCGGGGTTTTATGCAAACAACTTCCATTAGTAACTGTTGGAGGGCTACTCCTCCTGAGAAGTTAGTTCCTGGGCATTTGTGACCGTCCTATTTGAGGGCAGAGCAGTATCTGGGTGCCAGAGGAAGTTCTCCGAGTCGGTGAGACACGTGGGAATAGAGAGCAGGCACTACAGTATCTCCTACAAAAGCATGTTAAGGAGACACTGTATATATTATAAAAAGAAAGACTAGATAAACTGAAAAATCCTCAAATAATATCTGCTGTTAGACTTTTAGACTTTTTCAAGCATCTGGAAGAAAAGAAGAGAAACGATAATGTATTCACTCACTCTCCTTGGCCCTCCTCCCTTAGAAGGCCCACATGGTGCAGATTCACACATGATGAGCGTGAAACCACCACGCAGAAGACTTTCTGTCACCTGATTAACACTTCGATTTTACCCATTTACCACGTAACTTCTTTATTATTTGTATTAAAGCATCTCTCTCCTGTTGGAAATTTTCAGTGATTTACACTGGCAAGTGTAGCGAAGAACAAGCTACACAACTCAAGCTTCGAAGAACAAACATGCCCTTTCTTGCATCCCAAAATAGCCCCAATCAAATAAGGTTAGAATGGTGGTTACCCAGCAACTTGCAAAAGCAAAGACATCCAACTTCCCGATTTATGGTCAGAGAAGTTACATATGAAAAACAAGAATGTTTCATTGTTAAGCCAACACTCCTTATTGAGAGTCAGTCAAAAGAAGTGTGGGCAGCTTATCTGCACATACAACCAGCAAAATTTGAGCTACAGAATATTAACACTGGAAGCCAAGTCAATCATTTGAAATATAAATGGAAAATAAGAAAAAATATGAAAATTGTGGTCTAAAAGCATTTTCTAAATTAAGAAAGTCTAATACACATACAGATCCTCGGTACAGTAGGTACAATGGGGCAAAACTGCAACAGATAAAGTCCATTCAAGAGAATGGTTAAGCCCATTTTTTTGAATTGTCACATTGCCAAGTTTTCTCAGTAGTGCCGCTATGGGAATTTTGGGCTGGAACATTTCTGTAGCGGGGCTGGCCTGGGCATCGCAGGGTATTTAGCAATGTCCTTGGATTCTAATCCAAGGACATTCCAGTCATTGGATGCTCTAAGCACCTCCTCCAGTTGTGACAACCAAAAAATGTCTCTAAGAGATTGCCAAATATTCCACAGAGGACAATGTCAATTCCGTTAACAAGCACCGATGTAGACGTATCTGATTTAGTTTTGAATTGTTAAAAATAATTTCAAGTCTCTTTAAAACTGCACAATGTTTTCATAACACATTCATCTCAGAAATGTGGTAAGTGACTTTCTTATGGATAGGTTTGTTTTGCATAAACACAATAAGCCTGTGTGATAAATTCACTGCAATTTTGAAAGTCCTTTGTTCATTGTAATTTAAAAAGTCTTCTGTAACTTGTTTACTTCCTATTTAAAGAGTGGAGCAGCCTTCAAGTGAGTTGAAGCTAAATGTTTCATAGCACTGTCATTACAACTTTAGATAGCAATTAATTTTTACACCTTTTTTGCCTCAAATATTCTTGTAAATCATAGCTAAGATCCCAAGCCCTCATTAAAATAAATATACAAATCAAGTATATGAAAAGGAGAAGATGGATGTAGAGGAGGAAGAAGAGGAGAAGAAGGAAGAGGGAAAGGTCAATGGCAGAGGGCAGGGAGGAAGAGGAGGATGATGGTGGGGAGGAGAGAAGGAAGAGGAGGAGGAGGAGGAGGAGGAAGAGGAGGAAAGGGAAAATAAGGGGTCTGAAGAAGCCAGAGGAGTGCGCAGACACAAATGTTCATGCCTGCTGCTGAAATCTTTGTGGGCTTTTGAACCTCACATTGACCTTGCTTTGAAACCTGATTCTTCCTTTTCATAATGGTGAGATTTTTGTCTAAGTTACTAACTTCTCTATGAAGTGTGCTCAGTAACACACTGGGAACTGCCAGAAACAGACAGGTAATACATGTCAGTTCCCATTATCCTTCCCGGTTTATATTTGAGTGATTCCTTTCCTCACTGGGTTCATAATAAATTTTCGTAGGCTCCAAGAGCCTAGGAATGGGATGCAGGACAACATACCTTCTACACCAAATCTCAATGCAACAAAATAATGCATGTGCCCATGAAGTGGGTCCCATTTCTGCTTGCTTGATCCATATGCTGCTGTTACTCTGTAATTCATCATTTCCAGACTAGGACAACTGTCCTGTTTCCTAGAACACTGAAATAAATAGGCCTGGTACAGGTATCACCTAAGGCTTCCAGGAACTTCCAGGAATCGAAGGTTGTGGATGAGGGAATGAAGCTGCTTCAATGTTAGTGTCCACATTAAGAGAAAACTACCCCTAGTTTAAGTAAATAATCCTCAGTTTGCATTTTCATTACATAAAAATTAAAGTGTTAAATAGATATTTTTATAGAAATAGTTGTCTGATATTTTCCACAATGGATGTTTCAATGGTTCATTTCTTTCTTCTCTCAAATTGAGATACCATTGAGAAATGTACTCTGAAGTGTTCCTCAGAGATCATCAATGAGAAAATATATTTGCTATGTATAGTTCATCTTTTTGCAGTTCTTGTTTATACACTTTTTATTTAATGTTGAATAGTGTAAGCTAAATTTACTCAAAAATGTCTATCTCTGTTTTTATTTTTATATCTTAATTTGAGTCTCTTTTCTGAGCTAAAAATAGCACAGCTTTAAGGCTTTCTATTTAATGCTGTGCTTTTTAAAGATAAAATATAATGTGCTTAAAATTATATTGTTTCCATGAATAAAGAGACTTCATATGACAGCTCACACATCAAGCAACTGAAATAATGCCATCTCCTCACAACACTCAATGTCCTGTTAAATAACCTGTCAAACTCCTTCCAGCGAGCTCAGATTATGTACAAACATTGAATAACATTGGATTTTTAAAAATAAAGTTATCTGAGGAAGCCACAAATAAGCCAAAATTCCTCGAATAGTCGATACATTTAGTGAATCTGCAAAGTGTAGACAAGCTATTTTACTAGGACTTATGCTGTGTAAGAGAAGACACTATAAAATGCAACATTAGTGAACCACTCCCCCAGCACAGCCAGAGGAATTTTATTACCGGAAATCTGAAAGAGCACCGTCCTAGAACCCCAGATGAGGAATGCGTGACCCAGTAACAAAGGAGAAGTGTTATATGCTGTCTGCTGCAGGTTGGGAAATTAGGGGAGCAGGTTCTAAGCTGGAGATCATCTTGGAGGAGGACTATTAGGGGGTGCTCCTGAGATCAGCATCTGTAGAAAGGAAAGAAGCAGCATTTGGCACAGGAAGATGTTGAGTTGTGATGCAGGTACAAGGAAGGCCTTAGCCAGTCATATGGGGAGCTCTGAATCGAGAATGGTCCTTCACCATTTTTAAGAATTAGGATGGGGAGGCTGAGCCTTTACATATTCATGTCCAGGGGCATGACTTTGGGTAAAGCGGCTCTTCTCAACTGAGGCAATTCTGAAGGTAACTGGCTGATAACTGTGAGCGGGATGTTGAGAGCACACCCAGCAGCTGAGACCATATGCCTTCATTCCTGAAGGAGGTTCTGCATGGCACAACCATCACCTACTACAACTATACTGTGTTTTCTTTCTATTTTTCTCAAAGCCACTTTTGAAATAAACACTACCATGTAAGCCCTTAAAACGCATCATTAAAATCTCTGTGAAAAAATTATAAAATAATCTGTTTGAAAGACAAAGTCCTGGCATAGAATTATACTTGTGAAGACTTCCATGACTGTACCTGTTGCCCAGCCAGAACATTTATCAGATGGGGAATCTGAGTTGTCAGGGGAGGAAGGGTTTTGCACTACTCACAGTGCTGAGCAGTACAGATGCCAGGCTTTATGCTCCACCATTCCTTACCTATAATAGCCTACACATTGTGTTTCCCTCCTGACCTAGAATAAATCTATTTCCTACAAATCCTAGATCAAAATGCTCTAGAAATGTTGGGGGGGGAGGGTGGAATCACAAGCATATACACAAAAACCATAAGTGTTTGGAGGACAGAATGGCCATTTTTTTCATGGTCAAATCCAAGCAAATTCCCAATGTTTCCAAGAATATTATGACTATATTGACTCTTTCCTTCATCTCCCTGAACAAAGAGGGACATGTGGCATTGGGGTAATGGGAACTTACCTCTTTTGGTTGCCCTGAGGTGTCAGAGTCAGGAAAATGGCTGGAACTGCATGAGTATTTATAAGTTCTCATACAGTGCCCCAGCTTCAGTAGCCACTACACAGTGGATTTAACTAGATTGACGAACATGAAAGAAAACAGTAAAGTTGTTCATGCTTATTTCCTGTGGATTTAAGTCTCCTATAAGTTTTATCCCAGGTATTTTTTCCTGGTATTGCATAAATGGATTACTCAAGACACCTAAGGATCGCTGCTAAAGAATACATTATGTTACTCCTTATCCCAGCCTAAGTAGTCAATCTAGTCCTACATTAACATCTGGCATCACTCTCTGAAATCAAAATGCTCAAGAAAAGAAATGGAGGTATGATAATGATGGCTAATCCAACCTTGTCACCAGAGAAACGAAAAAACTGAAAACAATTGCAGATCCCCCTGAAAGTATGAAATGGGATCAATAAATATTGGCTGCCATGAAAGTTTCAAGACGAAGCAGAAAAGAAGCTGAACTCTTGGTGGACTTGCCTTCTTGTTGCCTGGTTGGATTCCTGCCAGCCATATTGAACTTGCCAGTCCCCATCACCACTGTTGAATCAGGTAACAATGCATGTTGACAAGAAGGTCAGCAATCGTCCCTGCGGCACAATGCATTGACCTCACGCCTTCCCACAAATATTCATGCTGCCAGTGACAGTGATGTTGGGCTTGATGGTGACCACTACAGATGATACTAACTAGCCAACGTTCATCCAGAACCCATTCACAGCAGAGAGCTTCACCAGTTAAACACACAGAGCCATTGGAGGAAATAAGTGAAGTATGAGTCACTAATTTTGTTTTTCCTAGACACTTGAGTGTCACAGGCCTATGGCAACGTTTAGTGTTTTAAAAATGTTGTCATTCATATATTCCGAACCACTTCGCCCAAGAACAGTTAAACACGGTGTGAAAAAATGGGAGTTAAAGGTGCTTCGCCAGTCAAAACTGATAGAAACAAGATCTGTGGTTAAGTCTAAAGCAGGAGTCAGCCAACCAAAGTGGATAGGTCAATCAGATTTTTCAGATTGAATGATGAGGTAATTTTTATTCTGCCCTCCTAGGTCAAAGGCTGACAGGCAAGATGCCCAAGCTTGTGCTGAGGTTGACAGACCGTGCACACAGAAATTATTTAACTTTTAGCTCTGCAATTCAATCACTGCTACTAATTTAATCACAAGGTCTTCCTTGGCAAGTGATAGTTTCATACACACCCACCATTACACAGCACGTTTTATGAATTCTATTTCAGTTTAGTTAGCCTGTTTCAGAGGTAAGCGCGAAGTTAAAGTCAAATGTGTCTCTTTCTGGCATTGCTTACCCCTGGGGACTCTTTGCACAAACCAGACTCAAGTTGGCCCCAAACTCTTGAGTTTCATCACATCAATTCAACAGATATGCTGGCTAATTAATTTTTAGAATGAAGGTGAAGAAGGTGAGCCTCAAAACCAATCCCTAATATTCCCTAGCCATCTCTCTGCAGCTGTGTTAGGAGAAAATTTAGTCAATTTCTACTCCCACAGTCCTAAAGTTCAATCTGTTTGATATGATCGAAGCATGAATTAAAGGAAATGAGCATTTTAATTCTGGCATCCTGATTCCCCTAAAACCTGAAATTCACTCTAAGTCCTAATATTCAACCTCCAATTTGAGGCAGTCTGTTGCTCTGAAAATACAACCAGAATATGAAAATCTTGACTTCTGTGCAATAGTGCATCAAAATACTCATGTCTGCTCTAGTGCTTCAGAAGGCTAAAATGTAAGTATTAGCATGTGTAGGGGACCGGTTTGTTTTGGCCTGACAAATGTGACTCAGCTCTGTATGGAAAACCTACAGAAGCAAAGTGGTGGGCAGGAGCCAGACCTTCAAACCGAGTTTTCCCGTGAAAATCAGGCCTAGAAAATGCATACAGACTGTTATGGCTTGCTCTTCCTAAAACTCCATCACCCTGGTCTGAAGCAGTAAATGTGTATTGTCTATGTTCCAGGTAACTTCCAAAGCCTGCATGGATTTCCCCAAGGACAGAGCTAATCAGTTCACGAACTTTCCCCTCTGCATGTTATTTTCCTTTTCTTGATTGTACCTAAAATGTAGACAATAATATTCTATGCAACAGATAATAAATCTTTCTATGATGTAAGACCCCAGGAAAACAATAAAAACCTGTTTAGGCAAGGGTCGGGGCGCTCCCCTCTTGAGGGAGTGGCTGAGGCACCATAGGCACTCTCCCCTTGAGAGAGTAGTCGTGCCTGTTCCCTTTTTCTCCACAGGATTGTTGTTACCTCTGCATTCATTCTCATCATCAGCCACAACAGGCAGACTCTGCTGGCCAAGGTCTGCCACAAGCATGCTTTTAGAATTGTACAATAAGCACAATCTAGATTCTGCATTTAAACTTTATTTCTAACTCTACACCCAAACCCGCATTTTGACCTGGGAAACCTGTTTTTTATCTGTAGAATGAGGAAGCAGGATCTTATGACAACCAGGAAGGACTTCGGTCCTCTAGCATAAAACAATTCTACATTTATATCTACAGATATAACAGTTATAAGATAAGATAAAGTCTTGCATCTTGCTGATATCAGCTTTTTAATTTATGTTCTTCCCTCTTACCTGGTTGCCACCAACTAAGTCTAAATTGCCATCATCTATTCATTAAATTACTGCAAAACATTTCTTATTGCTCGGAGCACATTTATGATTCTAGCTATACCTTGCCTTCAACTCCCGAAAGGTCCTTTTACATGCAGTGAAATTCCATTGCTGTTAGTTTTGAAGTTCAAAAGCCTTCACATAACCTGAAAGATTCAGTATCATCTGGACCCTATCAGAGCAATAAGTCTCATCGTCTTCCACCTTCCTGTCTGGCATTTTATTCAATATACCAGTTATCGCCTCTGCCTCAGCACCTTTCCACACTCACCACCCCACCTCCGCAGTAATGTGTTAGCCTAAATCCCACCTCTTCCTTTGCTTTTCATCTGACTTCCACTCGGTTTGGTTCTCCGTGGTTTACTCTACCTCAATATCTTCTGTTTTGCTTTATAGTGTTTATCCCAATATTAATGGAATATATTTGGCGGAATCATTCTTTGTTTATAGGTCTCCCTCAAAGGTTGCTTACTTTGATTAACTTCTCTATACCCTGAGTCTGGCATAGTGTTTAGCATGAAGGAAATGTCTGAAAAACAGTTGTTAAGGTTGAAATATCTATAACAAAAGGTCTAATTTCCCTGGTGTAATTCAATCCTGTTAGCCTCTTTCTTATCCTTTTTACTTTTCAAATTGAAATAGTGGCCATAGATAAAAGAAAAATGAATATGGTATTAACCATCATGTATTACAATTTAAATTGCTGGCAGAAAGAGCTCTATTCATTTGAAAAATGCCCTGTTAAAAAACATTCTCCATATACATTATTCAGCATGGACACCAGAGCCATGTTGGACACGCAGCCTTTGCAAAGTGTCTCTGCTTAGCATCTACATATGGATGGCTGTAGGCAACTACTTAGAAATCAGGAGGCAGAAACAATTTCCGTCAATTGAACTTATTCATATGGATTACTAATAATTAGTCTTGAAAGAGTTCCCATGAACTAATGCTTCAGTATAAGAAAAGGCAAAATATGTTTCTGAAATAGACAAACAAACAAACAACTAAAAAACCAGAAATGAGGCAACTGTAAAGGTTTACATAGAGATCTACAAAGAATCACTGGACTTACAAAAAATAGATCTCTTTATTAGTATCAAACAATGCAAAGAAAATTGTGTCCCCTCTGAATCTAAAATAAATTAAAAATTTTTTCATTTATTTCATTAATTATTCAGGGCTTGGCACAAATAATGCCCCCTTTTATTAAAAAACTGTTATTACAAAATCATAAGCATGTAATTCTGTAACATAACAACATCACACTCAAGATATGACATTTTACATGAAATGTTCAAATTAAAACTAAAATAAATTTTTTAAAAAATTATTACACCCATATATTACCCTTCCAGCCACACTCAAGCTGGCCTTACTTCTGCCAGACCTCATATATTAATATACACATATTAATATATATATTCATGTATTTCCTATTTAAATACATCATAGGGTCCCTCATTCTGTAGTATAGAAGCTTATTCACACCAAGACTTACTAATTGGTAGAATCTGAAAGGATAATCCTCTAGCTTACCACTGTCATTTCAGGCTTTGGGGTGGACCAAAAAGAGGTTTAAAAAAATCAGTTCTAATTCTCCTCCTGTTCCACTTCCTCTTCCTAATTCTTTTTCTTCGTCTTTACCTTATCCCCAGCAGGATAGAGAAATAGGGTAAACTGTGTCGGTGGGACGAGCAAAGGGAGCAGAAAAGAGAAAAGGGACAGAGAAAAAGTACAGAACAGCTCTAGAAAGTATTCAGAAACCACACTCTTCTTTTCGGCAGAAATGAAATCAAGCTAAATAAAAGCCAAAAACATGAACACTATTCTTCCTTGTTCCACACTACCTAGACATTCCCATCAAAGAGGGCCAAACATAGTTTCCAGCAAGCACTTCTTCTTTGAAAATTAAATTTATTTGGGGTAACATTGGTTAATAAAATCATGTAGGTCTCAGGGGTACACTTCTATGATACTACAGCCGTATATTGCACTGTGTGCCCACCAGCTAAAGTCAAATCATTTCCTGTTACGATACATTAAAGCCCCTCTACTCCCCAACCCCCTACTCCCTCCCCTTCTGGAAACCACTGCACTGCCATACTCATGAGTTTCAGCTTTATACCCCACATGTGAGTGAAATTATATGGTTCTTAGCTTTTCCTGACTGACTTACTTAAGTTAGCATAATATTCTCCAGGTCCATCTATGTTGTCACAAATGGCAGCATTTCACCTTTTGTTATGGCTGAGTAGTATTCCACTGTGTCTGTGAACCACATCTTCCTCATCCAGTCATCTATGGAGGGACACTTCAGGGGTCTCCCTGTCTTGGACACCAGGAATAGTGCTGCAATGAACTTTTTTCATTCTCTCTTCCTGCTATCTAAAGTGGCCCTTTGTTCTACCTGGCTGCTATTGAAACAAGAGATTCATGACTAACAACTAAATGTACTTTTTGAGGCAGGGTATTTCCAAAGCAAGACAAAGTGTGAAAATATGTTACATTAAACTAAATGAGAGGATAAATAAAGAAAGTGTTGTGTGAAGACCTATTCCTACACATCAGGTAAGCAATGTGTATGGTGAGTGGGGCTTTCTCAGGCAGTCCCAGATAACACACCCATTTATTATACTTAAAATGAAAGTTTGTGTATCTGGTTTTAAATGGTATCTGATAATCAGTCCCCAGTTCAGACTCTCCCAGTTTTCATTGGAAATACATATGTGCAGACAATGATAACAATGGCATCCACTCAAATAAACATACACACACACACAAATGCTAGTTATGATTTTCATGCCACATATCATAATATGAAAAGAATTTTTACTGACAACAAGGTAAATTTCAGTTGATTGACATGTTCAAAGAGTGAATTACCCCTTCTTCTCTTCTGCACTACCAGAAACATAATCCACAACCCATGGAAAAGTACAAAGATACACCCCACATCTTTTATCCACCTGAGAACAGGCTAATCAAAACACTGGCCAGCTGTGCTACTACTGTCTGTGCTAGTTTTGAGATTGCAGGTGTCCAATATCCTAATCTGTGTCTCCCATCAGTGGCTGCATTCATATAACACATCCCTGAATATAGTCAAGTACTTTAAGTGAATGTGGAGGCAAGAAAGCAAGGGAGTTTAAGATTAAACCTTTTCATGCGTACCATACATTCACAGTGACAGAGAAGCAGACCGTGACTGTAGGTCTCCTGCAGATATAGCAGATCTTCCCTGCGGTAAACACACACACCACACACACACACACGGACAATCAAAACTGCTTCACAGTGGGTACTTTGGAACCATGCATAATCGGTTTATCTTACGGGTCAATGTGACCATCTTTTAAGTAAATGGAACGTGGGGCCCCAAACAATCCATGGTGTTTATCTATTAGCAATGCCAAGTCTGAATAGAATTCTTATTTAAGGATAATAAAGAAAGGCAATAAGATAAGGCCTGTAAAAAAAACTCTTATGGTAAGCCAAAGGGTTGCAAGTTCAATTCCCGGTGTAGGGCACATGCCTGGGTTGCAGGCCAAGAGGCAACCACACACTGATGTTTCTCTCCCTCTCTTTATCCCTCCCTTCCCCTCTGTCTAAAAATTATAAAAATCTCAACAAAATAAGTCAATATATGTAGGGAAAAACAAAATTAGAAAACACATTCAAATATTAAGAAGCTAGATCTGTTTTAAAAAATCTAAATTATTTGTTCTGCCTATGTTTTCTCAAATGTTATAGCTTTCCTCCTGAATTATAGTACACTTACGCACTAATATGTAAGCACAGCTAGATAAAGATAACACACAGAAATACTGAAAGAAAGGTGACAATGTTTATTACTAGATGGTAAAATTATAGTTGCATTTTTTAAATATCTTTTCTGATGCCTTTTGACCCAGCAATTCCACTGCTAGGATATCCTAAGAATCCTAAAACATCAATTTCAAAGAACCTATGCACCACAATGTTCATAGCAGCACAATTTACAATAGCCAAGAGTTGGAAGCAACCTAGGTGCCCATCAGTAAATGAATGGATCAAAAAATTGTGGTACATATGCATAATGGAATTCTATGCAGCAAAAAGAAAGAAGGAGCTCCTACCCTTTGCAACAGCATGGATGGAACTGGAAAGCATTATGCGAGTGAAATAAGCCAGGCGGTGAAAGACAAATACCATATAATCTCACCTTTAACAGGAAGCTAAACAACAAAACAAACAAGCAAGCAGAATAAAAACAAAAACACTGAAATAGAGAATAAGGGGACAGTGACCAGAGGGGAGAGGGAAGAGAATTTAAGGGGAAAAAAGGGGAGGGATTTGGAGGAACAAATAGGAAGGACGAAGGGATGAGAACTAAGGGGGGATGGAAATGGGAGGGAGGTGGGGAGCACGGGGCGGGGGGGGGAGCTGGGATAGGAGAAATAGACAAAAAACTGTCCTTGAAAAATAACTAAATAAAAAAAATTTTAATGCCAAAAAATAAATAAATATCTTTTCTGAATGTTCACATTATTCATAATCAAAATACCTTATATTTACAATGGAAAAATAATTATTTTAATAAAAATAATTATGCCCTATCATCACAAAAACTGAAGCATAGGTAGAGCAGACCTCACACGTGTCGTCCGCACTCAGAAAGTGCTAAAGCTCTGCCCTGTGCTGGGTGCCGCCTACAGGTCAGCTTCCACTTTCCTGAGTTTCCCCGACTGTATTGCCCCTTACAGTGCCAAACCTCCTCTGATGCTGAACCGCATTAGGAAATCCTCAAGGTTTTTTAAGTCTCAAATATGCTATATTTTAACTAAAGCCTATGTAAATAATCTTCCTTGTGCTTAACCTTAACTGATTTTATACCAAGAAAATAACTTACCAAAGCAGGCAGTAAATATTTATTGCAAATTTTTATAATATTTGTTTAAATTGTAACTATTTACAGTATTTTTTAAAATATTAAAAATACCTAGGGTAAAGTAGTTCATGGAAAGTCTATATCATTTATTCTGAGTAATTTACTCAACCCACAGTGACAAATAAGTATGGCTGGGTCTGAGTTTTTAAGATCAAAGTTATTTTTAAAGATGTGTATTAGAGAAACATCATATTTGCCAGATTCCATTTAGTAAACAAAAAGCCTCATTCTTCCCTAATATTAGTGAATAGGAATGAAGGAGTACACAATTCTAAACAATTATAGATACTATTATGCTGTTTACTGAGAAAATTCTAAAAAGAATATTTAATATTTGTGTTGAATAAAATGTCAAACATACCTTTAATCAGGCACTAGCAAACACTAGTTTATCCTTCTTTATCATATCTCACAATCATCACATATTAACTAAAATATTATCCTAAGGGACAGTCTTCTATAACCCACAATTTACTAATGAGTTTGGCATTGAATAGAAATCTTGAGATGAAGAAACATCTAAACTTAGTTTCATAGATAATGCAAATCTAAGTATAATCATCATTAATACCCAAGCAATTGTTGGTGTGAGCTTGCCTTAGATCCTCTGAATAATCTCACCCATTCCCCAGGGTCTGTGGATAAGAAAATCTACATGAATTCATGCTAGCACAAAGCAAAGTAAATATTAATGCACTGAGGTTATGAGACTAGACTGTGCCCTGAATCTTAATGTTGGATTTGGACATTAAGAAAGAAAAAGTTGGGAGAGAGAGAAGAGGGTGGAAGAGGTATTGGTTTGGTGGCAAGAATAATAACACTTATTTGATGTGACTATTCATTTATTTGTCCATTTAAAATTATGTTAGAGGAATCTGTTATGTGTTAGGGTCTGAGGATGCAAAGATAAGCAGGACAGCCAGGTTTTCAGTACTAATGCAATTCAAAATTTTCTACCCAGCAGATACCTAAATTAAAAATCCTAGTTCCTTACTTCAAACTGAAATCACCACTTAAAGATAGGACATCTTTTGGATTGGTGTTACAGGGTTCTTAGGATATACTCCTAACAGTGGAATTGCTGGGTCAAAAGGCATGTTCATTTTTAGTTTTCTTAGAAAATTCCATACTGTTTTCCATAGTTGTTGTACCAGTCTGCAATCCCACCAACAGTGAACTAGGGTCCCCTTTTCCCCACAACCTCTCCAACATTTGTTGTTTGTTGCTTTGTGTATGATGGCCATTCTGACCAGTGTAAAGTGGTATCTCATTGTGGTTTTAATTTGCACCTCTCTAATAGCTAGCGATATTGAGCATATTTTCATGTGTCTCTGGATCCTCTGTATATCCTCCTTGAAGGAGTGTCTGTTCAAATCCTTTGCCCATTTTCTAATTGGGTTGCTTGTCTTCTTAGAGTGGAGTTGTGTAAGTTATTTGTATATTTTGGAGATTAAACCTTTGTCTGAGGTATCATTGGCAAATATGTTTTCCCATACAGTTGCTTCTCTTTTTATCTTAATACTGTTTTCCTTAGTAGTGCAGAAGCTTTTAATTTTGATGAGATCCCATTTGTTTATTCTTTCCTTTATGTCCCTTGCTCTAGGGGACATATCAGTAAAAATGTTGCTGCATGAAATATCTGAGATTTTTCTGCCAATGTTCTCCTCTAGGATTTTAATGGTGTCACAGCTTATATTTAAGTCTTTCATCCACCTTGAATTTATTTTGGTGTATGGTGTAAGTTTGTGCTTACACCAACTTAAAATTTTCTTTTTTTTGCATGTAGATGTCCAGTTCTCCCAACACCATTTGTTGAAGAGACTATTTTTACTCCATTTTATGTTACTGCCCCCTTTGTTGAATATTGGTTGCCCATAGAGACTTGGGTTTATTTTGGAGCTCTCTGTTCTGTTCCATTGGTCTATGTGCCTGTTTTTATGCCAGTACCAAGCTGTTTTGATTACAGTGGCCTCATAATATAGTTTGGTATTGGTTATTGTGATCCCTCCTATCTTGTTCTTCTTTCTCAAAATTGCAGCTGCTATTTGGGGTCATTTATGGTTCTATATAAATTTTTGAAGCCTGAAACACCATTCCAAAAGAATTTATGCACCCCAATGTTCATAGCAGCACAATTTACAATAGCCAAGAATTGGAAGCAGCCTAGATGCTCATCAGTAAATGAATGGATCCAAAAACTATGGTACATTTACATAATGGAATTCTATGCAGCAAAAAGAAAGAAGGAGCTCCTACCCTTTGCAACAGCATGGATGGAACTGGAAAGCATTATGCGAGTGAAATAAGCCAGGCGGTGAAAGACAAATACCATATAATCTCACCTTTAACAGGAAGCTAAACAACAAAACAAACAAGTGAGCAAAATAAAAACAATGACACTGAAATAGAGAACAGTCTGACAGGGACCAGAGGGGAAAGGGGAGAGAATTTCAGGGGAAAAGGGGAAGGATTCACAGGAACACTAGGACACATGAACAAAAACTAAGGTGGGGTCAATGGGAGGGAGGTGGGGCGCACTGGGGGGTGGGCTGGGTTGGGAGCGTAAGACAGAAACTGTACTTGAACAATAATTAAATAAATCTAAAAAAATAAATAAAGATAGGACATCTAGTTCTTTTGAGGTGTCCTTAAAACCACGATCCTTCAAAAGAATTCCTGCAACCAAACTGAGAAAAGTTTTACTCTAGCTACTAACTAGGATGCAGCCCTTTTGAAAGAAAATTGTATAAAGCATGAAGGAATGGTAGAAGGAAACTTTTGGAGGTGATGGGTAAGTTCATGGCATTAACAGTGATAATGGTTTCATGCATGTACAATATTCTCCAAAAAATCAGGTTGTACACATTAAACATCTAGAGAGTTTTTGTATGTCAATCATCCCTCAATGAAATTGTTAAAAAAGAAAAAAGTTAATTGTTTTGACACTTGGACAGTTCAAAGATTTTTAAATATGTTAAAATGCTTTTTAAAATTCTCTGCAAGGAGTGATCTACTTACCTGTTCCAAGTTCTTCCTACAATTCATTATCCCTATTGTAAACCCCAGGCTTAGCTGCCAAACTAGCAGGTCTGATAATATAGTTCCCTTTTAAGACCATCCAAAATCATGTAGTACATTCAGATCCATTTGGTTTCTATCTACTTTTGAACCTCTGCATCCTAAACATTCCATGTGTATGGGCTTCTTGTTCTCCCCAAGCGAATCTTGCTTGTTCACAAATAGTCCTTGCACAGTTATCTTCTCCTGATGTCACTTTCTTCTGTCTTCATCTATTAGTTTTTTTTTTACCCTAGAGCCACCTTCTCCAGTAAGTCTTCCCTGAGCACTAAATGGAATTAACTCCTGATTTCCTCATAATTCCCTTGAACTCGACTTGTCCCTTCCTTCCTTCCTTCTTTCTTCCTTCCCTTCCACAAAATCCCATTTCATTTATAATAAATCAAAATTTCTTACCATGACTTACGTGATTGAACCCAGTGGCAGAAAACACACTAATGCGGTAGCAAGTGAGTCATGCACTTGTAAGATCCTCTCCCTTTGAGTGAAGAAGAAACTGTGACTTGTCTCTAACCAACAGAATCTGGCTGAGATGCTATGATAGCCATATCATAAGTGCATTGCCTTATATAAGACCGCCATAGCAGTATGGGGTGAGAGACACTCTTTCTGGCCTTGAAGAAGTCTGATGCCATATGATGAGAGGGCCTGTGTGAGGGCCATGTGGCAAGGAAATTTTGGTGGCCTTTCATAGCTGAGAGTGCCCCTAGCAGCAAGAAATTGGGGACCTCAGTCCTTCAAGCACAAGAAACTTCTGAAGTCTGCTAACAACCACGTGAACAGAGCTCCAGAAGGAATGCAGCGTTAGAAAATGAAAATCCAAGCCAAGGACCTGGTGAAGCCACACCTGGACTCCTGATTCATGGAAATTGTGAATTGGATAGAAAATGTATGTTGTTTTATAAGCTACCGACTTCGTGGCAACTTATTATTCAGCAATAGAAAACTAATACTAGTCCTTACCTTTTTCTCTATTTTTTTTGATTCACTCCCCTTAGAGCACTTTGATGTGCACACTGAGGCCCTCTTTCTGGTCCTCACCTCAGGGGGTTGGTGCTTGCCCATCCCTCTGCCTGGAGCACTTTTCCCTGCTCTTCCAGCAGATGGCTCTGTCTCAATCGACTCCTTTGCATCTTAAGTGATTCATTAGCTTGACTACCCTGTCTCAAATTGATGCTTTCTTATTCCATTATAGCTTAGAACTAAATGTTTCTTTTAAGGTACTCATCAACGTGTATTATAATTTGCTTATTTATTTACTAACATACTAATTTCAAGATCTTCTACTAGAATATAAGATTGTTGAAATACACGCTATTGTATATCCAGCATCTAGCTGAGCATACAGTGAGTTCTCAATAACTATGTGCCAATTGGATGGGTAACTGAAGAGGTAAGATTATGCAGACTCTTCCAGTGATGGTGTAAGTTTGCTTTTAAGCTAGGATGGATGTGGCTCAACATACTTTTTAGAACAACTATTCTTGTTTTCTGAATGGTTGATAATAATTACCATAATGTTGACACATTTAAGATTTATTTCGTTGGAAATAGAATCAACAAGACATGATGGAATAAGTATGGAGAATCAAGGAGAAGGAAGAATTTATTTAGGCAGGTGGTTCAGTAGGTGGATAGAGGATGATAGGGAACAGCAGGAATAAATAGTAGAACATAGAGTTCACCAAAATTGGTGACTGGTTTTGAAGGAGAAAATAGGAAAAATTAGTAAAATTTTCTTTCAGGCTGATAACTTGGGTCCCTGGATAGTTAAGAGTACTATTCACTAAAAATTGGAATACAAAAGGGATGAATCATTCACTGTCTTTCTTTTTTGTACAGTGCTATTTATGTGTATCTCTTTTAAACTATTATCTGTTTTTAGTTATAATTGTTAGCACCTAAAACAGTGTTTTGTAAACAATAAATATCAAGTAAGCATTTCTTAATTTGAAATGTTGAATTAACTTTGTCCAATTTACCTTAAAATTTTTAATATACTTCATTATTAAAAATTACTATTTTATCAGAATTGGGGAAGTACTTGGCAGGAAAGAGAATAACTATTTTTCCAAGTGCCAGCATATTTTTAATTGCAATGACAATATTTCTGTAATATCTCTTGCACACCCATTATCTCATTTTTTAACTTGACTTCATTATTTGCTGTTCACATCTCTACATTTTTCTCCTTTTATTAAAGTTAGTGAAATATAAGCATGACAGATAAAACTTGGATTTATAAGGACCATACTAGATTGAGACTCTAAGTAAAATGTTTCATAAATTACCATGTGAACAGACATCTTCCCACAGTGCAATTGAAACAGAGCCAAAATGAATGCGATACAATTTTGACCTCTGTCTCGGGAACATGCTGATCTAACTAAAATGGTCAGCGGTCAGCTCTATGCTGCCCTCTAGTAATTATCAGTTCATAGTCCATGAAATCAACTGCAGTACAGTGTTACTGTATGATATCTCACAGCAGGTAGATTAGATAGATAAATGTAGTAGATAGATGATAGACATAGATAGATAGATAGATAGATAGATAGATAGATAGATAGATAGATAGATAATAGATAGAGATGATAGATCGATAGATACACAGATATCCTACAATTTGCAAAGAATTGTGCTGGTGAGATTTGTATGGATTATGAAGGAGTTCAGACCTTACCCTATAGGCAATGCAGAGCTTGTAAAGTTTGTATAAAAGGGACTGACATGATCAAAATTGTTTCCGATAACTGGAAATAGAGTTCAGAATATGTTAGAGCATCTCATTAGTCCCTAACTAAGGGACTGTTGTATTTTGCCAACACAACACCCAGTGATGTGCAACGATCAATTTTGAGATATGGTTTTAGTAAACACTTCATTTTAATTAATTACAGCAGTCAACGCTGTTCCCATGCTAATAACACCTTCCCACTCCTGTCTTACAAGTGTCTTTCATGGCATGACAAACGAAGGTCATGCCTTTGTGACACATTGCGCCTGAAACCTGAAGTTGAGGGAAGAAGAGAGCTGAGCAATTTAGGAGAGATTGTGTAAGTGGAATTGACAGAAATTGGTGAAAATAAAGTTTTAGGAAGACGGAGCTATCAAGGATGACAACACAATTTCCAGATTGGAAGACTGGGTAATCAGTGAACTCTTGAATTGAAATTGGGAGGAAATGATAGTGCATTTGAGGAGTGGGGTGGAGAAATGAGTTAAATTTCAGTGATGATGAGCTGCGGAGATTTTATTGGTAGAATACCAATACTATCTCACTTGAAATGTTTTCACTACTTGGCCCCAAAGAAAAGCAGTGGATAAAGGTTTTAATATATGTATTTGTGTATTTGAGCAGATTAGCTCCTTTAAAAAAATATGATAACCAAAGTATCATATGTATTTCAATCTACTCAAAGACTGTGTATTATGTAAATCTCAAAAGATTTAAAAAAACTGCATCACTTAACTTATGATGCATGGATCCTACCTTCAATAGACCCACTGGAACAAATTCAGTGCACGACAGACATTGTCCAATAATCCACAGCTACTATCAGTCTGTGATTAGCCTCAGGCTGAGCCCACAAAGGCAAACCAAAGTCAAGAATTGCAAATATAAAAATACATTTAAGGAATACAAGTCCCAAACATCATGACTCAATTATAAAATATTTCAGACAAAGTAGAGGCATAATACTTTTCTTGAATGTCCCCCATAGTCCATAGACATATAGATGACACTCTTCAAATATCTATGGGATTTATTTATGAATCAGCTAGATGATTGAGTATTCTTATGTTTATGCTGCCCCTATGAAATATAGGCTATGGAAGTATTTTTATTCGTATGTCTAAACTATAGCACGCACTTGTGTGTTGTCACTACTTTCTTACACACACCTATGACTTTACACCTACATGACAGCTAATGCTGATGCAGAAAGCTTTCCTTTTCTTGCACTAAAGGGTTAAATAATTCAGTACAAAAGATCTAATATGTTAAGATTATTTTTACAGTATAATCAGACTTGGTTAATCTAAATCAGTTTGTAAATCTCATTTTCCTGTGCATTGAAATGTTTCTATTTAGTAGGTCGTCTTTTCATTTTGTTGATGATTTCCTTTGCTGTGCAAAAACCTTTCCGTTTGATTTATTCCCATTTGTTTATATTTTCTTTGGTTTCCCCTGCCCAAGGAGATATATCAGAAAAAAATATTGCTAACAGAGATGTCAGAGATTTTACTGCTTATGTTTTCTTCTAGGAGCATGACATAATACATGTATTTAAGTGCCAGTACATAGTAGGCAATCAATAAATGCAAGTTATTATTGTTGTTATGTTTAACTCTACAATAGGCCTCATTGAAGTTTTTATTTAAAGTAACTAATTCATACATATGTTACAGATGTACATTTTGAAATGCAAAGAACAAATATTTGCCCCATGAAAGGCACATGCATGGGGGGGGAATATATTTGCCAATGATGTGTCTAATAAGGAGTTATTATTAAAATTTTATGAAGAACTCATAATACCCAACACTAAAAAAACAAATCATCCAATTTAAAAACGGACAGAGGACCTGAATAGACACTTTTCCAAAGAGGTCATACAGATGATCAATAAAACATATGAAAAGATGTTCAACATCAGTAATAGCCAGAGAAATGCACATTAAAACCATAATGAGATAACACCTCACACCTGGCAAAATGACTATCATCAATAAAACAGCAAAGAACAAGTGTTGGTGAGGACGTGAAGACAAAGGAACGCTCGTGCACTGTTGGTGGGAATGCAGACTGGTGCGGCCACTGTGGAAAACAGTATAGAGGGTCTTAAAAGATTAAAATGGAACTGCCTTATGACCCATCAATTCCACTTCTGGGGATTTAGCAGAAGAAATCCAAAACACAAATTAGAAAGAATATATGTGCCCCTGTGTTCATTGCAGAGTTATTTACAACAGCCAAGTTGTGCAAGGAGCCCAAGTGTCCATCAACAGAGAAGTGAATAAAGAAGATATAGTACATATATACAATGGAATAGTACTCAGCCATAAAAAAGAATGAAGTCCTACCATTTGTGACAGCATGAATAGACCTAAAAAGTATTATGCTCAGTGATATAAGTCAACCAGAGAAAAACAAATATCAAATGAATTCACTTATATGTGGAATTTAAGGAACAGAATGAATGAATAAACAAAATTGAAACAGACTCAGAGACACAGAAAGTGGACCAGTGGTTGCCAGAAGGGAGGAGTTTGGGGGATTGGGTGAAAAAGGCAAAAAAATTAAGAAGTAAAAATTGGTAGTTATAAAATAGTCACAGGAATGTAAGTAAAGCACAGGGCACATATTCTCTAATATTGTAATACGTATGTATAGTGTCAGATGAGTACTGAAAATATCCAAGGGAACACCATGTATAAAGTATGTGATTGTCTCACTACTAAGCTGTACACCTGAAACTAATACACAATCAAATTGAAAGTATACTGTAAAATAAATTAGTTAATTAATTTTTGAAGGTATCTAAAAATTTCCAATGTAATGGAGTACTATTTTCAACTTTCTGGTTACTGTTTCAAAGTAGCAGTCAAGATAACCATGAAAATAGACAATCCAAAGTGAAATTAACAGAGCAGACTAAATTTTTTCCTATTAAAATAAATGTTTTATTATTTTCAAATGAGCTATTTTGCCCTGAAATGATACTAGGTGAATTTGTACGGCATCTTCTGTAAGGGTTTCTCCATTCTATACCCGCTACTGTATGAAACCTGTAATGAATGAAACATTACAGATACAATGAAGTTTTCATCTGGGTCACTTTTGCTTACAGAGAGGGCTCACTACTGACTGCAGACCCGTGACTCCTGAAAGTCCTGCACTGGTGGTCACTTGATACGCTAATGGTGACCCCTTGCCTTGTTTTCATGTTCAGTAATGACACTAATACAGAGTGTGAAAATCCAAGAACAAGACCCACCTGAAGAAATGATTACCTCCCACAATCATGGATGACAGTACCATTAATAATATTTTGAAAGGCTTAATGGATCCGTGGACTACTGCCGTGTAAATAGCCCAGACTGCCACTCGTGTACTGAGGGGGAGGTAAAAGTCAGTCCGTGACAAGGATGTGCAAAAAACAGCCAACTTCTTTTAGAAGTGAAATATATGTGTCTTTGAACTCCAACTCATTTGTAAATACTTCCTTGGACAGATCATTTTTATTCTCACATATTTCTCTGTGGTTAATAGTGTAAAACTTCTACTTTTTTAAATGTCAAATTATCATTTTTATTCATGTTTGACAATTGCTACTCTCTAAATATATTATTTGATGTCATTTGCAGTATATAGCTACTATTATATTAAAAGTTTTACAAAAAACAAATTTTACACAAAGATGTGTTTCTCTAAATCAATTTTTTTCTCAGTAAGGGGCACTGCATTATAACATGCTGCTAGAAGATTGTTATGAAATGTCAAAAACCTATTAGGGTCCACAGTGCCTTTCATAATAACATATATTTGTTGGACACCCACTGCGAGTATTGCACTGTACTGTACGCAATAGCCCTGTACAGAGTGCAGAGGACAATTCAGGCTCCTGAACTCGAGGAGCCTGTCACCGGTCCTGGCTGGAGAAGGTCATGTCATGTTTATACACAAAAAAAAGAGAGAAAAGATAAATATGATGTAAATGGATATAAACAGTGGTTATTGCATTGGAAAAAATATTATGAGACTACATTCTCCAACACCTGAATGTAAGGAAGGATCACCTGTCTTTATTTTTTCTAAATTAAAATACATGCAGATCACAATACACTAGCAAATAAAAGAAACAGACTCATACATACAGAGAAGCCACTGACAGCTGTCAGAGGGGAAGTGGGTTAGGGGATGAGTGAAAAATGTGAAGGGATTAAGCAGAGGAAAAAACCTCACAGACACAGACAATTGTATGGTGATTATCAGAGGGATGGGTGAGGTAGAAAAGGGTAAAGGGAGGGGGGATCAACAGTGATGGAAGGGGACTTGACTTGGGGTAGTAAACACAATACGATATACAGATAATGTATTATAGAATTGTATATCTGAGACCTATATAATTTTATTAACCAATGTTACCCCAATAAATTCAATAAAAGATAAAATAAAATAAAAGTAGATCAGCGTCCAGTAACATGTCTATTCAGGCACCTCTATTTGTATACCTATTTACAAATAAATAGGTGATTTTTTAGTAGAAAATTCAGTTTACCAAAAGTAACCTTGGTAAGGCTGGGAAGATTAGATACATTTTCATGGGAGAAATAAAGTTGTAAACTACTTCTGAAAAATAGTATTAGAAACAAATGGTTTCACCAAGTAATGCTACTCTATATTTAAATCTATTTAGAATGCAAATGATCAAAAAGATTCTCATTTATTTTGTTAAGCAAGAATAATAATCGTATATAACCTGATCAAGATAGTGAACAAGAAAAAATATACACTAATATTATTTATCAGTATTACAGAAATTCAAAATGAAACTTTAGTGAGTAGATTCTAATACCGCAATACCACCAACAATATACCATGTCTGTTATGGACTGAATGTTGTGCCTCCCCCTACAATTCACATGTGGAAGCTCTAATCCCCCACAGGATGGTGTTTGGAGGTGGGTCCTTTATGGAAGTAATTAAGGTTAAGTGAGGTCATAAGGGTGGGCCCCTGATCTAACAGGATTAGTGTTCTTCTTATAGAAAGAGACACCAGAGAGCTCCTTTGCGCTTTGTCCAGATTTAGTAAATGTTCTACCACTTGGAAAGTTCTCTTTCTTTTTTTTCCAGGTTGCCACATTAACAAATATTCATGAAATAATTGATCTATGAATTAACACATGAAGAATGAGTACTGCACCAGGCAAGCAGAGCACTCCTGGCAGGAATGATAGTCTACCCCAAAATACAGGTGTAGAGCCACTAACAAGAGGATATTTGTATGGAGTCCAAACTAGAGGAGCAGTGAAGGGTATTGGGGTGGGGGCGGGGGGCAATTGGCGGGCATGGCCAAAGGAGCCACACTCGTATTTGTCAATAAAACTGCAGGTCAGGGACCTCTGGGTGTTCAGGAGAATTCCCTGTAAAGAGAGAACAACTTGTGTTACATAGCTCACTCATGTAAGGAAGTACGATTTCAAGCAGAATGCTGAAATACAGCCTATGGTTTTCTTTAGTGGTATTTATTTGTTTTGCATTGCCAAAGGCAACCTCATCTTTTGAATCCACTACTTTTGAAAAATAATGATACCTTGGCATCATTATTTCTTACATATACAATACGCTATTGTTTGTGAATACCATCTTTCCATGTTTACTGGGATAGGTTCTAAGTCCAACCCGCCCCACCCCCACTGCACCCTGCTTGGCTAATCTCTAGGGCAAATGCAGAATATGTGTTCAGTCATTTAGATTCTATAACTGCCAAATGAAATTCAAAGTACTGGGTGTATTCCCAGCCCTTGGGCTTTTGCTGTTACAGTAAATAGTCCAACTGTATGTGGTATATAGCACAACTTTGCCTTTATTTCATTAATTGATTTAATCTAGGACCTTATTTACTAATTTGTCTTGATGAAGGCATGACCACGTTTTTATTAACGACTAATTCTTTGTGAATATTTGTGATTCAGGAAAAAAAATCCTACAGAAACTTCATTCATCCATTCATTTGGTCATTTGTTTATTCAACAACTTCCTGAGCACCAGCCATGTGCCGAGTGGTATTCTCAGCACGGTGGTAGAAACATGAAGTTTATGTCTTCATGGAGCTTACATTCTAGTAAACAGAGTCAGAAACTAGACAATTAAAGGGGCAATTCTGAGTCGTGATGAGTGCAGTGAAGTAATTGTCACAAGGTCGTGCAACGCAGCAAACCTGAGTGACAGGGGCTAGTTTAGACTAAGTGACCCAAAAAGACCTGCCTGAGAGGGTGGGGACGGGTTTAGAGCCCATCATCAGGAATCGGACACGTGGCAGGACATTGCAACTGTAAAGGCCTGGAAGCAGGAGAAATTTTGCTTTAAAATAGAACAGAATGATGTCCAGCATATAGATCAGATGATAATGTCGCTTTTTCCTGAACTTTGGTGGCCAGGAAGGGTGTGGCATTGTGTTTTGTTCAGAAAACACTGTGCAGGACAAGTTTAGGAACTAAGAAGCTGTGGGCAGGGTGTATGGATATTGCACACACTGTGAAATGCACTGTAGACAGGAACAGATGCCCGGGTTTGCCCCAGTGAGCACTCCTGTATCCAGTGAAGCCACCTGACTGCTTCCATCATTATGTAATCAGTCACGCACATTTAAAGCCGCAGAAGAGACAGTCCCAAATTACTTCACACGTTCACTGGAATTAGTGCTTATTTTAAACTGAGATTTAGTGCTAGAAAAGGCTCACTTAATCTCTATCCGATAAAATTAAGGGAGACTGTTTACAAAAGTAAAAGAAAGTGGAGAGCTGGTTTTTATCCAGGGAATTCGGCTAACATAAAGATCCAATCTGGGTGTTTTATACGCAAAGCCAAATTTCTTAAATTGTGTATTTGATTGTCAGTTCTTCGCTGTTCTTTGCAGATGCAATAAGCCATCTATAGTCATCTGCCCTGGAAATCTTCTATAGTTGCTTCTTCATATTTTCAAACAGTTCATGGTTTTAAAAAAGTTTAACAGAAATATAAATAGATTTATACATATCTTGTCAGATAATGGAATGTTTAGAAATATCTAGATGACAAGCTACATTTTTAGATTTCATTTACATCTGATAGCCTGTACTTATCATTTCTGTGTCTTAATGACATCAAATAATGGCAGGATGACTCAGAAGTTAGGTTCAAATACAAACTGCTAGTTCTTCCCGTAATGATAAACGCTGTTGTTAGCGGTACAGAATGACATCACGGTCTGAATGAATACGGAGTTTACATAATGTTTTGAAACTTTCCTAAAGGAAATGCTTTTAAAACCTACTTAGATGAAATTTTTTTATATTAATAATTGAGTTTTCTTTTTTCCCATTGGATCCATAGGTCATAAAATTGCTTAATGACTTTCTCTTTTCAATTTTTGGGCATACTGGAGCATGATGGAAATTTAGAAGTAGAAGGAATAATAAAATGAGCCACTTCCCCAGTTTTCACAGTAAAAAGTACATGGAAAAACTTGTTCCATGTATATCCACACACACACACACACACACACATCCCTTCCATCCTCCATTGGAATCCTTTGAAATAAATTCTAGAAATTCTATAACTACATCTATAAAGTTCTTATTTTTCTTAAATTCCTGAAAGATACCACAGAAGAACTTGCAGAAATCTGTGTCCCGAAATGCCTTTCAGCTTTGTCCCCTCAGCTGGGTAAGACTTTGATAAGACTTATAAGACTCTCCCCAAGGCACATCCTAATTATGTTAGCCAAGATTAAAGATAAGGAGGGAATCTTAAAATCAGCAAGAGAAAAGGAGACAGTAACCTACAAAAGAGTTCCCATAAGACTGTCAGCTGATTTCTCAAAAGAGACCTTACAGACACAAAGGGGCTGGAAAAAAGTATAAAAAGTCGTGAAAGGTATGGACGTACACCCGAGATTACTCTATCCAGCAAAGCTATCATTTAGAATGGAAGGGTAGATAAAATGCTTCCCAGATAAGGTCAAGTTAAAGAAGTTCATCATCACCAAGCCTTTATTATATGAAATGTTAAAGGGACTCATCTAAGAAAAAAAAGATCAAACTCTAAACAGTAAGATGACAACAAGCTCGCGACTATCAACAACTGAACCTAAAAATAAAAAATAAAACAAAAACAAACTAAGCCAACAGCCAGAACAGGAGCAGAATCACAAATAGAGATCACAGGGAGGCTCATCAGCAGGTATGGGGAAGGGGGAGAATGAGGGGAAAGGTACAGGGAATAAGAAGCATAAATAGTAGGTATAAAATAGAAAGGGGGAGGTTAAGAATACTATGGGAAATGGAGGAGCCAGAGAACTTATATGTACAACCCATGGACATGATCCAAGAGGGGAAATGCTGGGGGGAAGAGGGGTGCAGGATGGAGGGGAATAAAGGTGAGAAAAAATGGGACAACTGTAATAACATAATCAATAAAATACACTTAAAGAAGACTTATTAGACTCACAAGTCCATTTTCCTTTTCCTTAAATATTAGTGCAAATTTCCCCCAGGTCATCCTGGTCCCTTAGCTCTTTAGGAGTAAAAATATGTCTCAATTGTCAGACCCAGCCAGCCCTAGTATCTGACAGGATCAGGGAAACAAGAGAGAAAGGTGACCCAACAGTCTCCTCCATACTTCAAAAGTCATAAGAATTTGCCCCTTTAATGTAGTTTAGTTTTATAATTTCTGCGTTTCCCCAATCAAAATCCCACTCTCTTAATCCAGTACGATGACTCTAGATCTATGAGAGGAGAATGAGACGTGGTCCCACCTACCAGGGGTTGTTGCACAGTAGGAAGATAATCCTTTTACTTCTCAATATTTTCATTTCTCTGGGAGAATTTTTAATTTGTCTTCATTGTATTTTTAAATTTTTTTTAAAGATTTTATTTTTTTAGAGAGAGGGGAAGGGAAGGAGAAAGAGAGGGAGAGAAACATCAATGTGTGGTTGCCTCTCACGTGTTCCCCATTGGGGATGTGGCCTGCAACCCAGGCATGTGCCCTGACTGGGCATTGAAACAGCAACCCTTTGGTTTGCAGCCCATGCTTGATCACTGAGCTACACCAGCCAGGCTATTTTTTAATTTTTTAAATCATTTTTTATTGTTATTCTATTACAGTTGTGCGAATTTTTCCTCCTTTGCCCTCCTCCGTCCACCCCATCCTCAGCCCCACAGTCAATTCCCACACCATCGTCCGTGTCTGTGGGTCATTCACACATGATCTCTAACTAGTCTCTTCCCCTTCTTTCCACCATTATCCCTCTCTCCTCACGTCACTGTCAGCCTGTTCAGTGTTTCGGTGCCTGTGGTTCTATTTTGTTTGTTAGTTTCTTTTGTTTGTTAGGTTCCTCTTACAGGTGAGATCACATGGTATTTGTCTTCACTATATTTTCTCGGATTCAGGTTAAGAGCATCCTTCCTGCAGAAATTTCAGTTGGCAAAAGAGGAACTGGGATGTGGGGGAGGAAAGAGAAGGGTAAGGAGCCAATGCTAGCTTACCAACCAATGATCACACATGCAGACAGCTGAATTTTCAGCCACCACTAAAAAATGTAAGTGAAGGAATTCACATCGTGACATACAGAATGTAGTCATCAGAGATGTATTTACCATTAATAAGAAGTGTTTAACGCAAAAACCGATATGCTAAAACAATACTGTCTGTTGTTAGATTACTGAGAGGGGCTGGTACATCTGTATAAAATCAAGTGTCCTCTTGGTAGTTGCAAAACAGTCACAGGAATGTAAACTGCAGCGCAAGGAATACAGTCACTCACAGGGTAGTAACCGTGTGTGGTGCTCCCGGGGTATGTGCATGGTCAGGGGAATCGCTTCATAAATTATGTTATTGTCTAAGCATCAGGCTGCAAACCTGAAACTAATGCAAACTAGTATTGAATGTCAGTTGTAATTTAAAAAATTAAAAATTAAAAATGCAATTAATTGTCTTTTTCTTAATGTTGTATTCTCCAGGGACTATAAAACATTTCCCCCAAAATGGTACATCACCCCTTAATGTAATTTATATTAATGTTCAGACCTCTTTTAGCTGCAACCCATGGGCTTTTTCTTTCTTTTTTTCCAGGTTTAGCTCTTTGACATAAGCCAAATCCATCTGATATTTTTTTCTGTTACATAAATAACCTATAAGCACCTTTTGGAATCTGCTATCTGCAGTCAGTATATGGTAGTTTATGAGATTTCACACAGTGTGTCTCATTAAAGCAGCCCAATCAGGAAGGCAGAAGGGTCCGTCGTTTCATACTGTGATACGTAAATTTTTTATAAAAAAAGAAAAAGTTCCAGGAAGCATATTAGGATAACAGAGAGGTATGCCCTCAAGAACTTAAGGAACTGTAATAGCGACATTTCCTTAAGGAAATGTCACTATAAACTGTCGCCATATCACGGATAAGAAGAGAGAAATGCAGTCATTACAGCCAGTTTCTGGTATGTCATGGCAGGCTGACCTGTGCCTGAAGGTCCCTACGTAAGGAGTAAGAACTGCCTCCCTGAGGGCCACTGGTCAGCTGGAGACCGGTCAGCAGGCAACCGTCGTCTGCAACCACCCTGCACCAGCCAAGGAGTCGGTGCTTTCTCAGGACCATCCAGTCCACCAGGAGCAGAAATGGCCCTCATACCCATGAGGAGCGCACTGCACCTTTTGGAGGTTGTATGACTTACCTCAGACATATAGCTATTACCATAGCATAATTATGAATTCAGATCTGACCTGCAGCCAGGTGCCTCAGTTGGTTGGAATGTCGTCCCGTGCACCAGGGGGTCGTAGGTTCATCTTCAGTCAGAGTGTGTCCTGGAGACAATCAATGGATGTTTCTCTCTCTCTCCTCCCACCCCGGATCTGCAGCCTCTGCAGCCTCTGCAGCACGTAGGAACTGGTTAGAAAAGCAGGTTCTTGACCCTGTCCCAGATCCACTGAACCAGACACTGGGAGGGGTTCGGCAGTACATGTTTTAACAAATCTTCCAGATGATCCTGATGCACTTCAAATGTACGAAGCACTGCTGTAGGACAGAGCCCCGCATCGGCACCAAGTGGACATTCAAGATATTTTCAGGTGGTGCCTTTTTTCTCCTTATCTCCAGGATGTTGAGGTAGGGAAAAAAACTGAAATACAGGGCGGAGCAAAAGTGGGTTTACGTTTATATGGAAAATAGTACAATAGCCCTGGCTGGTGTAGCTCAGTAGATTGAGCTCAGGCCTGCGAACCAAAGAATCGTGGTTCGATTCCCAGTCAGGGCACATGCCTGGGTTGTGAGCCAGTTCCCAGCAGGGGATACACAAGAGGCAATCATACATTGATATATCTCTTCCTCTCTCCTTCCCTTCCTCTGTAAAAGATAAATAAATAAAATCTTTTAAAAAAGAAAATAGCGCAATAATTAATAAAGATAAGAATAAACTGTGTTTTGCACACTCACAACTGTAAACCTACTTTTGCCTCATCCCGAATCTGTCAAACCCCCTTTTCCGTGTTGATGTCGTATAAAGACAAAACCTGGAACAGGTTCACCTTGCAGATTCCTCCAGCACCATACACTGTATTCTAATTAAAATCCCACTGATAACTAATCAAAGCGTGGCCTAGCACGATGCCTCTGTCGAGGAGATGAAGTTTCACTGTTGATAAATTGCTACGTATGTAATCCATTGCTGATAATTAAAAGTCAACTGTAATTAAGAAAACAGTGATGAGAATTGTTAATACTCATTTATAAGGCATTGTATTGGATTTAAATGTTGCTCTAAAGAACTTTTTCTAATTAATTGATATGTGCTTCATAGTTCTTGATGCCTACTGTTTCAAAATGCAAATATGCGATAATGTTGCATCATATAGATTTTTACTGTTTCATATGCATTTTCTCCTGCAAAACTCAAAACAATCCCAGTGAGCAGCTCAAGGGGACAATACAACTTTCCCAAAGTCGCATAGCTGATAGGTGGAAGAGCTTGTGCAAACCAACATACACATCAATAATTTAGAGCTTTCCTGCCAAAGTATCATACAGATACTATAGATGTTTTTTTTTAAAAAAGTGACCCAATCCTCTCTGAGGTTTAACTGCTGTCCAGGGACTCGACTTTCCGGACCTGGTTGCTATGACTGTGTGGTGCCGTCTTTGTGCTAAAATGATTCACGAATGCACTGTTTCGCAAGAAATACAAGATTTGCGTTTGCATTTTGCAAATTGGTTTCTGTGAGCAGTTTCTATTGTGGGATTCCAAAGTCAGAGCTGCCTGGCTGGCAGCTAGTTTTTTGTTTAGTTATTTGAACTAACACAAACTCCAGATACTAAACACAGACTTAGTAAAATGATGCCGACACAATTACAACTTTTCCATAATAACCTGGACTGGGAATGGCCACTGAAAAGCTAACATTTTAACCAAATCTCTGTTCCACATTGCAGACAAAGAAGTCTTCCCACTAAATGCTAATATTCTACTTTCACTAGTATGTTCCCCTGTCATCTCCAGTTTCAGCAACATGAGAGTTTTGAAAAATCACTGCTGTGTTCGTCCTTAAGTGTTGTAAAATTTCTTGAGTCGTATTTCAGAAAACCAATATTATTCTATGCTGCTATGAGTCTGCAATTGAATGTTCCAGGCCACTGCTTTAGAAGCCTGTAACTACTGCACAATCATTATAAAATAACCTACATAGTAATGCACAAGCTCATGAGGGTTTTATTTCTTATTTTACTTTAGTTCCAGAAATATTCCTCATTTTAATGAGCCTTTCAGCCTACTGAAAGCCATTGTTAAAAAATGCATTCCAGCCATTACTAAAAATGTATTCTACTACACACATACACACACACACACATATATTTCAATGACACTTGTTTTGTTTTTCAAATAAATATCCAAAATAGTCCCAGAGTTTCTAAAAATAGTATTTGGGACTTCAATACAAATCAAGTCTTTTTTTTATTCTACACATTACTAAAGACCCACACAGACATGGGCAGCCTACAACTCTAGACAAGCAAGGGATCACTACTCCTTGATTTGGATAAGCACGTCATGAATTTCTTCTTTAATGACACTCTTCTTAGATTAATACTGGAGTTAGTTGGCAGTCCCTGTCACACACATCAATTGACAGCACAGAAAGTTTTTCAGGCGCGTTCAGGGCACTGGAAGAAGGCAAACTGAGATTCTAAAAATAGTGACAGGTAACCCACCAAGAGCCATGAAAATACTGTATAGAGGAGCAAGAGGCTGCAGGGATTGTGAACACTGCTGTTTCGATTTATAGATGGCTGGACTGGGGCACATTACAGCAGATTACTTGTCCAGAGTCACAGATAACTCTAAAATTTGTGGGTCATATTTCAAGACACCAATGTCTCTGTGACCTTGGACAAGTTATCTAGTTTAGTACAATATAGCTTAGTATTATAGGAAAAGACCCAAATCTAGCATTCTTAATGCTCTGAAAATAATGGGGCTCAAAATGTATTCACTATTCACTGTATGCCATAAATTGTGTTCTATCGTTATTTATGTTCTCAGTTTTGTCCTTTCAATTAATTTCCATTTATTAAAAAATAATATCAATAGGAATGGCCTTTTATTGAGTACTTGTATTCTATACATTCTGTATACATTATCTCAAGTTTTTGCTAATACATTAGATGTATCTGTTAATGAGCTACAGCCCGGCATGAGATACATTGAGGTAAAGGAGTCAGGAAGTGAAATGCCATAGTATGAAGAGAATATCAGTACAACTAAATCTATGAAAGCACAGGACTAATGCCAGTCCCTAGGTGGATTATAGTTATAGGACAGAATGTAAATGCTATAAACCTTGACCCTTTAAAAATAGTAATATGATTAATATAAAGTGCGAGAAAGATGGGAAAAACCACAAAAGTGAAAGTGAACTTATGGCTTCACTTTTCATATTATATTACAGAGAAAATAGGATGAGTTGGCTATTTCATATTTCATATTTGAGAGGCAATAGATCTGAAAGAATATTAACAAACCAAGAAATAGAAATGTATGTGTATTACTTAAACTCACCTACATTATTCAAAACTATGCATACTGTTTAAAGCAGGGAAGAATAGCAGCAGGTGATGGCTATGGCGAACTGGCTTGGTTAACATCGATATATTTTTAAATGCCTTTCTATATTGCAAAGAACAGACAGCTAAGATCTACATTTCCCAGACTTCCGTGTGCTTTGGCTGCAGATGTGTTTTGGTATCTAACAGACACATGCATTTCCTGTGACTGGAAGTGAGAAGGAGAAAATGGAGTTCAAAGTGTTCATTTTCTGATAGAAATCAAGGTGGAAGCAACGGGGCCCAGGAGGCACTAGCCACAGCAAGAATGGCAGTTTTCCCGATGGTGACAAACTGCGTACTGTGGTCCCACCTTTTGGTTTCAGTAGTTTTCTATAGACATCACCTGAGGTTTCTCAGTAACGGTCATGGCTGAGCAATGCAATCCTAGCAGAAAGGAACACTGACCGGAGCCTGCTCTTCAGGGCTGTACAACAATTTCACACACCACCAAAGCACCTGGTAGTAAACCCTCTTCTGCTTAAACTACATACTAGTTTCTGCTGGCTGCAGGTAGGTCCTAACTCATACTCTACCTCCCTCTCTTCTCTCCCCACCCTTTTCATTTCTCTCTCTCCCTTCATTAAATGCACAGACACACACACACACAGGCATTCCACTGAGCAGAAGATGGGTACAAAGAAAGGTATAAAATAAAAGGAGTGAAGATTAAGCACAGTAATTACAACGATATAGGCAAGTGGGATAAGTTGACCTTGTATCACATTAAATTTTAAAAAGTTATAGAAAGAGATGCAAGCCTAGTCAGGCGGCTCTGAAACAGTAGGTAAAGGCAATTTGAGAGATGCAAACAGATTGGTAATAGGGATATCAAACAAATTCAATTGTAAAACATAAATGAATTAGACAAATAGTAGCACGTCAAAACAATAACGTTGAGTGCCACAATGAATCTTTAACCATCAGGCAACATAGAACCAACATACAAGTACTAACAATTGCTGTAACTACAAGAAAAATTTAGAAACAAAATGGTAACAAAAATGTTTCGATCAGGGGTTGCCAAACATTTTCTATAAGGGGTCAGAGAGTAAACATTTTAAGCTTTGAAGACCATGCAGTTTCTAGTGCAAATATAGAGCTCTGATGGAGGTAGCCTATCCATAAACAGGCGGGGCTGGGTTCCAACAACTCCTCATTCACCGATAGGCCGCCGCCGGGTTGGCCCACTGTCTGTGGTTTGCCAGCTCCTGCTCCAAACCACACTGATCACCTGAGTGGGCACATAGATCTAAAAATTATAGTGATTGCTCTAATTGATATAAATGGACCATAATTCCATATAAACAGAGAATATCCTTTCTTTCAAGTTCTGGGGAACTGACTTGACAGCAGGAGTTGTTACCACTTACCAAGTACTTTCCATGTGTTTGGCAACAAGAAATTGACATGCATCAACTCACAGTCTCATAAAGTAGGTACCGTTATTTTTATGCCCATTTTATAGGTAAAACACCATACATTTAAAAAATAGTGTTTCTGCATTCTCTCCCAGTACTCCTTGCTTGCTCCTTATATCCTGCCAAGCAAGTTTTGAATATGTAGGTTTCCTTTCTCTGTACCTTTACCCTTGGTGTTCATTCTAGCGCCCTCTCTGGCATTTCCACCATCCAATTTCACCCCTTATCCAAGGTCCAGCTCAAAGAGGTTTTGTTGATGAAACGTTCCTTATTTCTTTTCAACCTAAAGCAAACTCTGTCCCCTCCCACACCCTCAGAGGGCTTTGTTCTCCTCTGGCTGCAGTCAAATTATCCTCTGCTTTGTTACTTACACAGATGTGTTCTTTTACCACCTTTGTTTGAAACCTGCCAGCTATGTGAACTTATTTTCAAAAATTAAAATTATTTTAATTTTTCAACTGTTCATATTATAACAGAAATAACACATGCAGAGTAAAGATTCATATATGAATTGAATTTACCAGGTTATCTTTCCTTTTCTGAATGAGTTAAGTATATTGTATCAACCTTTATCTTATCAGGTAGTTATTTTAAGAACATTGTTCAAGGTCCTTAAGAAATTAGTTAGATTGATTTATCCACCTTTCTATTGATCAATATACACATATACATGTATGTGATGTAATCATTGTATGTAATGGACAGGTTATATATGTAGGCCTATATATTATGTATATGTGTAATATAATTATCACTATAGCTAAGGACAGTTACAGTAATATAGGGATAAGGACAGTTATGGATTTGGATAGTTTTTCCTCCAGGAAGGTTCGAATCTTCTGTTACAACGTCACAATGCCTTTGGCAGCCTAGTGATTGCGTACCCACTTCTTCACATTGGGAAGTGAATAAGGTAGAAGAAGAACCGATTTAAGAGAGCTACTCGCGACTCAGCTGCATAAAGTAGTACAGGGCAGAGACATTCTTAGGTTGCCTTCCTCGGGGACCAGAACTTTCTCAGCATAGTCTTCCCACAGAGAAGCAAGCGGCCACCCACAGAGCCATGGTGATCATGCTGAGTGAGTGCTGCTGTGGCGTCAGCAAACTGGAACTGTTCTCCGCACAGTTTCTCTGTGAGGCATCCCTCCCAACATGTGAAAAGCTCCCTGTAAACAAGTTCAGCAGTCATGGGTAAGCACAATACATTATGTAACAGATATGCCCACTAAATTTAATTTAAGGGAAGAGTGGGAATTCATGGGATTCACTAGAATAGCTTGTGACTAGAAGAGAGATTTTTCTACAAAGTTACGCAGTGTTTCTTCAGCAGGAGTTTCTCTCAATGTAGGTGTCTGGACTTACAGGTAAAGATAGTTCTCCCGTGATGACAAAAATTAAAATGTTTGCCTGTAGTTTTCTTGTCGGAAGTGGCAGCCAGTGAGTCCTGGCTCACAGGCTGGCCGGGCTGCCGCGCTCAGAACATTGTCTTTGGCCATCCCCCATCTATACTAAACCATAACAGATTGTGTAAGGAAGCACAGTTTTAGAACTAAAAATAAGATCTAGAAAGAAAACTCACTATTCCCTATTCTCAACTATGAAAATAAAGCTTCTGGTAAAGTGCCAGTCACTTACACAGGCCTTCAAGAGTCTTAGTGCTCTGAATGACCTCCAATGAGCAGGTCAGAAAGGGTTTACTCAACTTGAAGGGGTTTGGGTGGGTTGGTCCCCCCATCTCCTTTCCCCTCTGCACAGAAGGTAGCACTTCACAAACACTCACTCATTAGTTGTCACAACACCTCCATGACACAGGTTTGATGAGAGAAACCAGTATCTTCCCTGACATTACAGAGAAAGATGGAATCCAAGCATTTCCTTTCCACAGGAAAACCATCTTGACCACATGTGGCCTCAGAGGGAACTGGGAGACTCCGGATCCGTAACCACAGGAGCAGAGCCTTCGATGTTTTCCTGCGGGGTGCGATGTCCCCGAGGGGGAGACAGATGTGGCCTGTGCCCTTAGCTCTGCAGCTCCCTGACTAAGAATACTATCCAGGCAGTTTTAGAGAGAGGATTGTGCTACACAGTATTTCAGGAGACTCCAGTGAGCAGTCGTGAGTGGAAGCTTGTGGATCCATTGTGATCGAGGACAAAATCCTTCCCATGTTCTTTATTTGCAGAATAGCAAATGATGGAGCAGGGAGGGATTGGTCACCCCACGCACACTGACTCAGAGTGGTAAGAAGACTTACCGCCCTAAAGAAGTGTGACAAGGACTCCGGGGCCACACCAGCCTCAACGGGAACAGCAATGCTGCCACGGGAAAGGAACAGTGCAGTCAACACCCAAAAGTCGCCCTTGCTTTTCCCAACTGCTTACGTGAAAGACAGATGAAGGGGCTCATCCCAGGTCACATAGCTGGTAAAATCTGGTTTTCTGGTTCCTAGTCTAGCGTTCTCCCAAATCATCCACTTGAAAGTAAGAAGTCTATATGTAACGAAATAATGACTTAACTATGTTTACAAACAAAATATTGTGCGTACCACCATAGAACAGAATTCGATAAAACACGAGGAAGTGTCTGCTCTTTTACCATTGAGAATGATGGGAGTTGGTAATAATGATAGTAAATAAAATATCATTATCATTACTCAGACCAGCATAGCAACTCAGAGAGACATTAATGACTAACAACAATAAACAGTATTTACTGGGCATGTGCTTCCATACAGAATTCCAAGTATTTTACATATACTGCTGCAGTAAATAAGGATAATAAATAAAATATATAGCATGTGAAGTGCTGAGCAGAAAAGCCGGGCAAATATCGGGAATGCTCTGTGTGTGTATTTTGAGTACGTTCCATTTAGAAAGGGTGGCTCAGGCAGGCCTACATTTATAAGCGTGAGATGAGTACTTGTTGAGAGACTATTCAAAACAAGATATTATAGCCCTGGCTGGTGTGGCTCAGTGGATTGAGCGCAGGCCTGCCAACCAGAGTATCACGGTTTGATTCCCAGTCAGGGCACATGCCTGGGCTGCAGGCCAGTTCCCAGCAGGGGACACACGAGAGGCAACCACACATTGATATTTCTCTCCCTCTCTCCTTCCCTTCCCCTATAAAGATAAGTAAATAAAATCTTTTTAAAAAGTAAAAAAAAGATATTAACACCAACAGGCTGATGAGACCCTATGCCTACCCTCATGGAGATCACATCGATGCAGAAAACCAGACACACAGTATCATGACCGTAACCTGATGTCGAAGGTGCTAGACGGAGCACTGACAAAGCGCAGCTGGGAGCAGACAGGGCAGAGGGTGCAACCGCAGGGGTGAGGATTAGAGAGAAGGTTGGGGGACGGATTTGAAGCCAGATTTTCTCAGGACTGAGATGTGTACAAGGAAGCAGAAAGTCATTTCAGGCAAAGACAATAGCATGTGGGCATGAAAAAAACTGGGTTTTCTGGAAACAGGAAGAAGGGTAACAGATGTGTAACTTACCTGGGAGCTCATTCATACACTTTGGTGCCCATCA
This sequence comes from Artibeus jamaicensis, assembly GCF_021234435.1. Lineage (NCBI taxonomy): Eukaryota > Metazoa > Chordata > Mammalia > Chiroptera > Phyllostomidae > Artibeus > Artibeus jamaicensis. Next base: position 21,396,191 of record NW_026521823.1, on the reverse strand, counting down.
GAGAAAGCCATGATCACATGTTCAGATCCAAAGATGACTTCACAATTCTCAAGAGAAAATTTAAATTTAAAGTTTAAATATTAAATTTTGAGCACACACACAAATGAGAAAAGGGGAGTAGACAGAGTGGTACAGAGAGTGTTTTATTAAGTGGATTTGTTTTTATTTCTCACCCAACAATATGCTTACTGATTTTAGAGACAGAGAGAGAGGAAGAGAGAGAGAGAAAGAAACATCAATGGTTTGCCAACCATTGCACCCTGACCAGGGATCGAACCCACAACCTGTTGGTGTGTGGATGACGCTCCAAACAACTGAGCTATCCAGCCAGGGCGTGGATTGGCTTTTAAAGCATGAATGTCAAACATAAAAAGAGAAATTTCACACCAAAGAACAAATAGAGTGTCATGATACTCAGTCTGAGAAATATTACAACCACGATGAACTAAGACTGGAAAAGAATGGCAGAGATCTAAAAGGGCTTTATTTTCATTATGTTTTGGGCAAGAAAAATTGTACTTTTTAAATAGCCTCAGTGTTTGGAAGAGACAGTCTAATGCTAACAGATGATGAAGAAAAGGCAAAACCATTCTACTTTTCTCTCCCCAAGAGAAAAATCTGCAGAAATGATAAACCAAATAAAATAGAATGGGGGAGAGAACAGTTCGATGACAAGACTATCTATATGTTTTAGATGAATTTATATCCACAGGACAATTACATTTAAACTTTGTCTTCTGGCAATATTAAATTAATTATGTTAAGTGTAAGACTATGAGCAAGTGCTATAGCTATTTTGAAAAGGAGGAAAGGAAATTTTTAAAAAATAGCTCATTTCAACATCAGGCAAATGTCTAGAATAGGTTATCTGTGATTAACCAGGTGAGTTGTGAGTACTAAGAAAAGAATACACTGGTAATTGGGGTATCGATAATGGTTTAGAAGGAACAAGCTATACCAAAATAGTCACTTTATCTTTTCATATAGTTATGACACTGGAAACTCAAAGAAAGAGATTAGCAATCTCCTTATTAAATACCAGAGACAAGGAAAAAGAAAAAGGAAGAAGACAGACAGGAAGGGAGGAACAAGACCTATTATTTGTGGATTCAAGAGACAGAACTAAAAATAATCAGTAGAAGTGACTATGAGGGTACTTCGGGTAAGTAAAGAGAAGGAAACAACATTTAAGTTTTGACTCCTTAATAGGCGTTCCACTAGACAATTATAGAGCTTATTTGAATCAGCCCCAACAACTTTAAAGAGTAGGCCTCAGCTTGCCTCTAATTCTGGTGCACGCGCCAGTTTGAGAACAGGCAGTTCAGGCTGCAGTAGGCGGGGCCCATACAATTTCAGGGCAATGCCACAGAGGGGGTGACCATCCCAGAGCCCCTGCTCACCCCCGTGCAGCAGAAGGTGTGCAGTGCATGGAAGGACCTGCCACCAAGCACCTGCCCAGCCTTCTGTCCTGCGTGGTACAGACTCAGATCTAGTGCCCAGACCACAGAGACCGAGACCAAAGAAAGGGACAGTGCCCTGCATGGGGACACAGTGAGCGCCAGCTTCCCATCCTCTGCATCATCGGCTGTTCCACAGGGGAAAGCAAACGGGCAGGTTGGAAGGGAGTCATGTGACGGAAACAGAAACGCTGTGTGACTGTGAGATCACCTCTACAATGACAATAGTTGGCAGGGTTGACACTGCCTCTGGAGCAATCCCTGAGCCCTGCTAGCCCCCCCCCCCCCCCGAGATACATCATTATCTTAGGGGAAGGTAAGAGTTTTACCAATTAGTCTGGTCGAGGCTGAAAGAGCCAAAGCTTTTTTACCTAAGGAAATGACTTTCAAATACCTCCCAACTGCCCTATATTTCTAACTCAAGCATCTGCAACCTTCTTCCCATTCTTTTACTACAATTTCTCTTTTATTTTCATCCTTCCTTGTGCCTCATTGCTGTTTTCTTCTCTCACCCGCCCTTCTCTTATGATATTATGAAACAAATGACAGGTAAAGACAGTGAATGTTTGGTATTAAATGATTCCACTTGGTGTTGCTAAGAGATGGCCCCCAGACCTCCTTTCCTTGAGGGGTCTCAGGTGGTCTCATGATAGCATGACCAGGAGGTATTGGTGCTGCCTTTATACCCGATCTGACCACTCTGCTCATAGATCTGATCTGTCGTCAAGGTGGATTCTTTCCTCCAGGCCAACAAAACAATTTATTAAAGGTTTCTCTTCTACCACATCCTTAGCCATTTTCAGAATGGTGAAGGGAACACAAAGAGTTGAAAAGGAAAGATATTCTTTATACTTAAAGGATGGGGGAAACCTCAGGATTTCCCTAAAACTGCAAGAATCATTTCTTATAGTTTTAGTGAAAGGATGTTAACATTCTTCCTTCTTTTTCTTCTTTGTTTTCCCTGTGATAAGAGCAGTTCAAGTTGCTTTTTTTGATATGCCTTCTGTCCTAACACTTAGCTGCAATGGTCCAGAAGAAGCCTGATATTTAGGTGCCCGTGTTTGATGCTACATGTGACGTGGTGACCCCCTGATTCTCTCCGCCCCTGCCAGACCCTTCAGGAAATGGAGCCAGCCTTACTTATCTTTGGTTTTTATTTTCACTTTTGCTGTTTATTCAATTACAGTTGTCCCTACTTCTTTTTTCCCATTTGCCTCCGCCCCACCCACTGCTCTCACCTACAGCCAGTCCTCTCTATGTTGTTGTCCACGGCTGCAAGTCATTCAAACACGTTCTTTGACAAGTCCCTTCTCTTCCTTCCACCCTTCCCCACCTCTCCCTCCTCCTACAGCTATCAGTCTGTTCCGTGTCTCCATGTCTCTGGTTCTACTTTTCTAGTTTATTATGTTCATTAGTTCCAATTTTAAGGGAGGTTACACGGTATTTGTCTTTCACTGACTGGCTTATTTCACTTAACATAATAGTCTCCGGTTCCACCCATGCTGTTACAAAAGGTAGGGCTTTCTTTCTTTCTTTCTTTCTTTCTTTCTTTCTTTCTTTCTTTCTTTCTTTCTTTCTTTCTTTCTTTCTTTCTTCCTTCCTTCCTTCCTTCCTTCCTTCCTTCCTTCCTTCCTTCCTTCCTTCCTTCCTTCCTTCACTGCTGTGTAGTGTTTCATTGTGGAAATGTGCCAGTTGTTTTGTTTTTTTTTTTAAGATTTCATTTATCTTTAGAGGGGAAGGGAAGGAGAGAAATACCAATGTATGTTTGCCTTTTGTGTGTTCCCCTGCTGGGAATTGGCCTGCAACCCAGGCATGTGCCCTGACTGGGAGTTGAACTGTGATCCTCTGGTTTTCAGGCCCATGCTCAATCCACTGAGCTACATCAGCCAGGGTGAAATGTGCCAGTTTTTTAATCCACTCATCTAGTGGGCTCTTTCCAGTGCTTGGCTATTGTAAATAGTGCTGCTATGAACACTGGGGTGCATAAGTTCTTTTGAATTGATGTTTCAGGGTCCTTAGGGTGTATTTCCAGCAGTGGAATTGCCAGGTTAAAGGCAGTTGCATTTTTAGTTTTCTGTTGAAATTTTATACTGCTTTCCCCAGTGGCTGTACCAGTCTGCATTCCCACCAACAGTGCACTAGGGTTCCCTTCAGCACTTAATTGACAATTTATTGATGAGAGCCATTCTGAGAGGCGTGAGGTGATATCTCATTGTGGTTTTAATTTGCATCTCTCTGATGGTTATCTTTGAATCTTTAACCCAGTTCTTAGCAAATAGTACATGGTCAATAAATACTAATTAAACTTAGAGGTATTCTTAAAAATAAATTCTAAAAGTAATCGATTGCCTGGAGGCAGTTTATTTGACTTTGTCGCTATTGTGCACCTTCTACTCAAGGCAGGCGGACACCCATAGTACTCAACAAAATGATGCTAATTTTTACTTCCTGACTTCTCCTCATATTTTTATTTCTCTGGAAGAGATTGTGCAAGCTATTTTATAATTAAAATAATTAAATTACTTATGATTTTACAATGAAGAATGACATTATACATTATTTTTTTTCTTTGTTTTCCCTGTGATAAGAGCAGTTCAAGTTGCTTTTTTTGATATGCCTTCTGTCCTAACACTTAGCTGCAGTGGTCCAGAAGAAGCCTGATATTTAGGTGCCCACGTTTGATGCTACATGTGACGTGGTGACCCCCTGATTCTCTCCGCTCCTGCCAGACCCTTCAGGAAATGGAGCCAGCCTTACTTATCTTTGGTTTTTATTTTCATTTTTACTGTTTATTCAATTACAGTTGTCCCTACTAAATTTTAAGGTGATTTACAGTTTTGTTTTGTGTGGTTTTTAAATTTTTGCCATTTGAATTTGTTACAATGAAATTAATAAAATCATAGTAAGGAGCTACATTTTTACATTGGCTATATTTTATTAAAACTTAAACTCCATGACAAAAAATAATATGGTGTATTATTTATCCATTTTTTTGCATTATGAATTACCGCAAAACATCGATTAGAACAATAAACCTTTGTTATCTCATACAATTTCTGAGACAAAGGAAGCCGAGAGTGACTTAGATGAGTGTTTCTGGCTCAGGGTCTCACATGACATTGTAGCCAAGACTAGTCAGCTGAAGGCTTGACTGGGGCTGATGGATCTGCCCCCTGAGACTGCTTCCTCACTGTGGTCAGAGGTCTCTTATGTTTCTGACTGCTGGTGTGAGGCCTCAGTTTCCTATCAGGTGGACCTCTCCATAGGACTGCTTGAGTATCCTCAAGATGTGGTAATGAACTTCCCCGAGAATAAGAGGTCCAAGAGAGAGGTAGAAAAACAGTGCAAAGGAAAAGCTGGAACACCTTTTATAATCTGGTCTTGAAAATCACACTTCTGCCACATTTTATTCACCAGATGTAAGTAACTATAGCTCACCGAAAGTAGGATGATTAGGTGCTATCTACTGAGGGGAGAAGTATCTAAGAATTTGTGGACATATTTTAAATGTGCAACTTTGATTTACAACTTTAACTGAATATTTTTTCCTTTTTTTATTCTCGTTTATTCTATGACAGTTGTTCTGATTTTTCTCCTTTTACCCTGCTTTGTCCAGCCCACCCCTCACACTCCATCCCCACATTGTTGTCCATGTTCATGAGCCATTCATAGATGTTCTTTGACTAATCCCTTCTCCTTCTTTCCACCATTACTCTCCTCGCCCACTTTTCTCAGTCTATTTCATTTCCATGTCTCTGGTTCTGTTTTGCTTGTTAGTGTTTGTTTGTTTGTTTATCATTAGCTTCCTATTATAAGTGAGATCATATGATATTTGTCTTTCATTTTACTTAGCATAAGTAAATGTCTTTCATTTTACTTAGCATTTTACTTTCATTTACTTATTTTACTTAGCATAATAGCCTCAAGTTCCATCCTTGCTGTCACAAAGGGTATAAATATCTTCCTTGTTCTTTGTGCTGCATAGTATTCCATTGTGTAAATGTACCACAGACTTTTAATTCACTCATCTGCTGATGGGCACTTAGGTTGCTTCCAGCACTTGGCTATTGTAAATACTGCTGTTACGAACATAGGGGTGCATAAGTTCTTTTGAATCTGTGTTTCAGAATCCGTAATGTATAATCCCAGCAGTGGAATCAGCAGTTCCATTTATAATTTTTTGAAGAAATCCCCTACTGTTTTCCACAATGGCTGCACCAGTCTGCATTCCCACCAACAGTGTACTAGGGTTCCCTTTTCTACACAACCTCACCAGCACTGGTTTGTTGTTTTATTAATGATGACCATTCTGACAAGTGGGAGGTGATGCTTCATTGTGGTTTTAATTTGCAGCTCTCTGATGGCTAGTGATGTTGAACCTTTGTTTAGTATATCTCTGGGCCCTCTGTATGTCCTGCTTGGAGAAGTATCCATTCAGGTCCTTTGCCCATTTTTTAATTGGATTGTTTGTCTTCCTGGTGTGGAGTCGTGTGAGTTCTTTATATATTTGGAGATCAAGCCCTTGTCTGATGTATCATTAGCAAATATGTTCTCCCATACAGTTGGTTCCCTTTTCATTTTGATGAACAACCATTTTTTAAAAGAAACATTCGAACAAATATAGTTTCCCATAATAATTGTTTATAGTCTCAAGTCATAAATCAACAGATGACAGAAAGAGTGAACAGATCTCTAAATAACACTCTGTGTTTTTCTTGGTTATCAGTCCTAGCCAGAAGCTTAACTTGACTCTGACAAGATTCAGAATAGTATTAATTTAAGTTATGGTAATTGGTATGTACACAAATGAAAAAGCAAGCAAAAAATTGATGAATAGCTTACACAATACATTCAAATGACAGAAATAAATGAGTGGTTGAAGCAGGGAGCTGAAAGAGAATAGTGGTTAGTAAAAATGAGATCAGAGAATTAGAAGTGAGTCCAATGATATTAATATTGTCAATTAGGTAAATATTTAAAATTTTACTTTGCATGCATTAAAGAGCCATTAAAAAGTTTGAGTCAGAGGAATAACCTATTCTGATATATGTTTTTAAAATATTACCTTTAATTCCATGTGGAAAATTGACTGTAATAGTATAATCAGAGAAACAGGGACAAGTTAAGACATTGCAAAAGTCAGGCTTGAATCAGAATGGTAGAGATGTAAGTACTGATATATGTAATTTAAATCTAGTTACATTTTTTAAAATTATTTTACTGTTGTTCAAGTACAGTTGTCTGCACTAACCCCCACCACTCCCCCCCACCCCAGCCATCCCCACCTCCCTCCCCTGTTTCCACCCCCCTTGGTTGTGCCCATGTGGCCTTTACAGTTGTTCCTGAAAACCCTTCCTCCTTCCCCCATTGTCCCCTCTCACCTCCCCTCTGTACTGTCAGATTGTTCTTAATTTCAATGTCTCTGGTTATATTTCCCTTGCTTGTTTGTTTTGTTGATTAGATTCCACTTAAAAGTGATATCCTAGGGTATTTGTCTTTTACTGCCTGGCTTATTTTACTTAGCATAATGCTCTCCAGATTTATCCATGCTGTCGCAAAGGGTAGGAGCTCCTTTTTTATTTCTGCTGCATGGAATTCCATTGCGTAAATGTACCACAGGTTTTTGATCCACTCATCTACTGAGGGACACTTAGGTTGCTTCTAGCTCTTGAGTATAAATTGTAATGCTATGAACATTGGGGTGTATAGGTTCTTATGGATTGGTGTTTCAGGTTTCTTAGGGTATAATTCTAGCAGTGGAATTGCTGGGTCAAAAGGCAGATCCATTTTTGGTTTTCTGAGAAAATTCCATACTTTTTTCCACAGTGGCTGTACCAGTCTGCATTCCCACCAACAGTGCACCAGGGTTCCCTTTTCTCCACATTCTCTCCAACACTTGTTGCTTGTCGCTGTGTTTACGATGGCCATTCTGACCAGTGTGATTAGACCACACGCAAAAATAAATTCAAGGTGAATAAAAGATTTAAATATAAGTTGCGATACCATAAAAGTCCTAGAGAAAAACATAGGCAGTAAAATCTCAGACATTCCACACAGAAATATTTTCACGAATACGTCCTCTACAGCAAGGGACATAAGGGGAAGAATAAACAAATGGGACCTCATCAAATTGAAAAGCTTCTGCATGGCTAAAGAAAACAGTATTAAAATGAAAAGAGAACCAACTATATGGAAAAACATATTCGCCAATGATACCTCAGACAAGGGTTTCATCTCCAAAATATGTGAAGAACTCACACGACTCTACTCCAGGAAGACAACCCAATTAAAAAATGGGCAAAAGACTTGAACAGATAGTTTTCCAAGGAGGACATACAGAGGGCCCTGAGTCATACGAAATATGCTCAGCATCACTAGCCATCAGAGAGATGCAAATTAAATCTGGTTACATTTTGAAGGTGGAGCCAGTAAGATTTATAGATGGACTAGATATAAGTTTTGAGATAAAAAGAGGATGTCTTTGACATAGAGACCGAAAGATTGGAGTACTATTTCCTGATATGGGCAGATCTGTTCTGGAGAGAAAAGGCCAGAGGTGTTTTTTTCTTTCAGAATGTTAATTTGAGATGCATAACAGAAATATTATCAATCAGGATAGACTGGGTTAAGATGCAGAATCAACAATTCCAAAATATCATTGGAGTTATGAAACAGATTTATTTCTCACTCCTGCTTCCAATCCGGCAAGGGTCAACAGCAGGCTCTGCCCACTCAGAGAGCCGATCTGATGGAGGCTGTTTCTGTATATGGACTTCCCCCGGTGGATAGCATGACAGCAAGGGAATATGGTTACCATATTCTGGCTCTCATGTAAATGATCTAAAATACTTCGTCCTCTCATTTCCATGGGAAAAATATGCATATGGCTATCTCCATGGGAAAGGAGGGTTCCGAGAAGTGTGAGTCTACCACATAGCAAAGGTAGGAGAGTATCCATGAACGACTCTAGCACCTTCCATAATATAGAAGTGGAAATGCTGAGTAGGCTAATGGATACTTAAGTGTGGAATCAAGGAAAGAGGTCAGACTGGAAATACACATTTGTGATTTGTCAGCATGTAGATGGTATTTAGATGACATCCCCAAAGCAGTGAGATACTAAGACTGAGACACCTCTCCATCAGATAGCAGTGGGAAGAGCGAGTCCACTGAATGAGGACTGAGGTGGGAAGAGAAATAAAAGTTAATATTTGATTATAAATGCAGACAAATTTCTAGACTTGTTTGAAAAAGAAAGTAGACATTTTTGTCTGGTAATATCTGTTTTCTCTGTGAAGTAAGAAACAAGGTTACCAGCTAACAAATAGAATGTGGAGAATGTGATAGAGATTAGAGAAAGGAGAAAAGATGCAGTATTGACCTGCAGGAGTAGAAGAGTGAATATCAGGAGGAAATGAAGGGGAATATTTAGACAACACAGGGGGCCTGCTTGGGTTAGTCATGGAAAGACCTGTGAGAGCAGTTGTGTGATTGTCGCCTCAGCATGGTCACCTACTCAGGTTCAGGAACAAAGTGGACGAAAAGCCATATTTAACTGCGTTGTGTTTGCCAGTCTACAGTGAGAGCAGAAAAAGTTGGGCTGTATACAGATGTGATTACAATGACTGACCACAGAACTTCAATTGGATAAGCAGGGAACTAAAAATATGAGCGGGATAAGGAGCAGTGAAAAGCAGGGTATGATCGACGGGTTGTGAAAAGTCCTAAGGGCTTTGAGAAGTCACTGGAGTTGGGGCAGAAAAGAAAGAAAGCTAAAAGAGTGAAAGTGTTTGTTAAAAATTAGTAAGGTATGGGCTGATCACAAGGGTGGGTATCTCAGAGTGGAGGAAAGATCTTTGGAGGAAAGAGTGAAAATTCTGGAAGCCAGTGTATTGGATGAATAATTAGTATAGATGTCAAAATGTCAAAGTCAAATTTTGGTATTGAAGATGTCAATTTTTGGAGAGAGAGGAATACTGACAAAAGCATTTAAAGTTTAATGAGTCTCCTCCTTAGTCACATAGATAGTCATATCTAGATCTATGGAGGGTTTGTTCTCTTTTAATGATAATCCACAGTGGAATCACGACTAGATGGGAAAAGATTCTGCTCCTCTTCACACCTGTTCTGATGAGGCATCTATGAGACATGCAGATGGAGGTGTCTAGTGGGGACTTGGTACACAGGACTGGTGTTCAGAAGAGATCATCACAGTGAAGTCATATATTTGAATATCCACAGCACTAAGATGGCTGTTGCAGTTATGAGGATAAACAAAGTCAATGTGGGAATGTTTACATACCTGAGATAGAAAATAACAAAAGGAAGAATACTAAACTACAAGAACATTTAAATGCTATGCAAAGGAAGAGAATAAAAACTAGGAAAAAACTATCAGAGGTAGGAGAAGAATCAGGAGAGAATGGTTTTATAAAACTAACATTTGGCTCTTTTGGTAGATGATTCAAAATAAAAGGCTAAGATGAGTTGAGAGAAAAGTAAGAAATCTAAAGGGAAAAAATGTGAAAAGAAACGTTTTAAGTACTTAGGAGGGGCTGCATAAGTAGACAGATAATCTGAAAGAGTCTCGCCATCTTTGTTGTTTTCCTGGCCTTTGCTTTGCAAAAACCGAATGATGAGCCTATATTAGGTATGTGACACTCTCACCAGGCCACGTGATGTCAGTGAGCACTGATGTAATCACCTGCACCAGAGACCTGCACTTCAGGGTGTGTTTCCTTAAGAATCTTGCTAGACTCCCAGATACCTGAGTGAACAGATGAGACAGTGAGTGCCTTAGCAATCTGTTTCCTGCGTTATTTCTTATTTTCAAAGAAAGTTCACATGCTGTAACATATTTTGAGTTATGAATTAAAACCTAAGAAACTCCACTTCAGATGACTGTGTACACAGATGTTGAGACATGGATGTCCAACATTCTAAAGACAGTATGAGGGTACTGTTTGAAGTTAACAGGCAAAGCCAGCTTGTTTGGGGTCTATAAGAACCATCTTTCTCAGGTTTCACATTTCATCTTAAACTAGCACACATTTCAAGTTTACTAAAACATGGAATTCTTTTTAAAAAGGTATGTTCGAGGTACATAAACAGATATTGTTTTAACTGACTAAATTAAACAGTATTTCATTGTTTAATCCTAAACTATCTGGAAAAATCCTGTTGAATTCTTCACCAAGTGCCCTGACAACAAAACTAGTTCAAGGTAGGACAATAATCGTACTAAATTTACTCTTAAACCTAAAGTAAATAAGGAAAATTGCCTGCAAATTTGTTACACTATTACCACATGAATCATTGATAATTGTCTACTCAATAAAAAGTGTGCCATAGGATGACAACCTTAATAAAAGGTTACTATCAAACATTCCTGGGTTAATGTTTGTCAACAGATACACACAAGGAGACAGAGGCATTTATAATCAATAAATACAGTACAGGGGTAGCCAAAAAGTAGGTTTATAGTTTTTCATTTGGAAAATACTACAATAATATTTAATAATATAAGAATAAATATTGTAAGAATATTACATTCTTATAATAACATAAGAATATGTAATAATAGAAGAATATAAGCAGAATTTACTCTGCTTCTTGTACTCACAACTGTAAACCTGCTTTTGCCCACACCTGTATGTTTTAAAGTAATACAGCTCATGGAAAATATTTCTGTTTTTAAACTTATAAAAAACAGTGTTTTCTACAAGTCAAAAAAATTGATTTACTTTCTTTGGTGTATAGAAAATAAACATTTCTTTCCTTTTTTAAAAAAGTCACTGTCTTATTTACTGAAGAGAATTATTTGACCCTGAATTTTGCTCAGCTTCTGAATAAATTCTCAACATGTAAGAGCTTTCCTTACAATTGCACTGATTTTTTGTGACTAAATTTTTTGGACTCTGCACATTTTCATCTGCATAGTCATAGAACACACAGACCTGATTTTACTGAATTTTGATGGAAAAACATTTTTATGTGGAGACTTGGACTAAGCTGTCTCTGCGATATAGTTTTACTAAAAAGTCTGTATTCTACAGAACAATGTTCTTCTTGATTAACATACACAGCTGTCTGATTAGGCTGGTTTACAAAGTCAGGCTGGTCTACGGTAAGCGACAGCCCATGAGACATTTTCAGAGCGCACTACACACTTAATGTAGGTAGAAAAAGAATAGACAAGAAGCAAGAGACCCTAAATGTTAAATCAATACAACGACACAAAAGTGATTGTACACACACATTTGCTCCCGTAGCTCCAGGAGTACTCTGCTGTTTATAGAATGGCGTTCTAGTTACTGTCCATTAACTTAAAGATGCTCACGGAGACCTATCACCGGTTTAATGGTACGTGTTTGGTCATGTCCTCCACTCCATCACAGCTAATCCCCCTTGTCCTTTAAGTAGCTGGCAGAGCTTGAGGGTAAAGTATTTCTTATTTTACAATGTATTTATCTGCTTCTATGTCTGTCACCCTGACCAGACTGAGGTCCCCTATAGACAAAAGGGGGTCATATTCATTTTGTATTTCCAGTGCCTAGCAGCGTTTATACTGAGAAGATCATATCCATAAATGCCTGCATACAAAGAGAATGCACTGATATAAATATAAATTGTAACCGTGTTTGCCAGGGTGTGTCTGGCTGTGTGTGGGTTTGTGGGTGTGAGAAAGAGAGAGACATATACACACATATACACATGCATATACTTACACATATATACCCATAACATAATAATGTGTACAAATTTATTTATAATAGGATATTAAAATAAGGAAGTTTCTCACTCGGTTTTAGCTGAAACTTCAGGACAATAGCAGGCAACAACTTCCGATGCTAAATCAGGACATTCAAAAACACTAATCCCCACCGTTTGGCCACTATGTAATAATGGCCCACTACAGCCACATGAAGGCTAGTTTAAGCACTAAAGCAGAGAGTAGAGGAGAAAGGGAAATTCAGGAGGGGTTTCCTTTGGAGACAGTTGTAAAGGTTTTTCATCCCAGCTTTAAGGCTACATGTCTTCCTAGGGGAAAGAATTCTAATATATAACTCATTTTCAGACATATTTCTTGTGGGTTGTCTTTTAAGTTAATCTTTCTGTTATCTGCCTTGATATAACAATGCATCTCCCTGGTTTTTAGATCACCTAAATGAACTTACAAATTGCTTCAGATAATGTGTCATCTTTATAAATGTTCTCCAGCCCCCCTCTACCAAGGCCACATACTTTCTATTCACAACTAATATACAAAACTGAAAATAAAATTCTACCTGCAAGCAGATGGAAATAGTTTAGCCATAGAAGAAATCCCCATCCTAAACAAATAAGTTAAATATCCCTGGAGAAGAAGCTTATCATGATCCTAAATGACTGACTAATTTTGTAGGGATTCAGGCTCTGCAATATGAGATTGTACTAAAACAGCTGGCAGATTTACACCTCTCGAGTCTCTTTTTGTCAGATGTCCCTAGATCATACTGAATCTCTTTGAGTTTAAAAAATTATTATTGTTCAACCTTTCCATCTATATAAAATTATATTGTTATTCTCAGTCATTCAAAATAATACACATTCATGAGGGGAAAATTAAATCTGGTTTTGATTTATTTTTACACAGTCGGAATGTAACAAAATGCCTGGTGTACAGGATTGCATTTTTAATATAATTTTTTTAAATTCAAAGAAAACAAAATAGTATAATAAAGAAAGTAAAAACTCTCAAATCCCAGCACAGGAGATAATTGTTTTGATATTTTGGAGAATTAGCCTCTATGCATCTCTGTATGTATTTATATGACATGTATTTTTATGTCACATGTAAGAATGAAATTTTATAAACTCTCTATATATACATTTACACTATCTCCATAGTTTCATAAAATGGGGTCACATCTCACATGCAAGCCACTCTTCACTCAACAATGAATGAGACCCAAGTCATTTATATTCATGAAATAGGGTTACATGTAAGCAAAACTATAAAGCAGATAGAGTGTTATTTAGTTCTTCAATTTCTCCCTTCTCCTTTCTCAACTGCCCCATCTAAACCTACTGTCAGAAATAAATTTAATGTATACATTGTTTTGTTGCTGCTATTTTTAAAAGAAGTGATGTCAATACTATTTACTTGATAACAATAAAATATCTTTTTGACTCTTTCATTTTCTTGTGTCTTCCACACTTCTCATAGCTCATCTTATTTTTTTTGTCTTCTATGGTAAGTGCAGTTAATATTTTTCCCAATTAATCCTTAGACATAAGAATAGCAATTTGCTTAAACAGATGAAATTTATAAGAGAATGTACTTTTAAAAACCAGGTGTTGCTCTGGCCAGTGTGGCTCAGTTGGGCATCATCCCACAAAGCAAAAGATCACCAGTTTGATTCCAGTCAAGAATCAATGAAAAGGCAACCAATCAGCGTTCCTCTCTCACATCAATGTTTCTCTCCCTCTCTTTCTCCCTCCCTTCCCCTCTTTCTAAAATAAAAAAATACAAAATTAAAAAAACAGGCTTCCATTTGCCTCACAGTCATTAAAAGCAAACATACTGTACATGGATTACCCATCCCTTGGACTGAGTCAAGCTATTGTATCTATGTGACTTGGACATTCCCATTTTAGCCTTATTTTATTATCATGTTCAAGTCTCCAACCACCACGCCTCACCCCACTAAAGGAATGTTGGGAGAGAGCAGCTTTGTCTCTCATCTTGTGCACACACACGTTACTGCAGAGCTGCCACATGGCACGGTGGTTCCACTTAGGTACCGTTCTCCCTTCACTGTGCTCCTGATGACAGAACTCATGCCTCAGTTATCTTCTCTTTTCAGAGCCTAACACAGTGCAGGTTCATAACACATACCAAAAATGTTTTCTTAAATGGATGAAATCTCCTCCAATTAGTGTACGTAATTCATATATAAGGCTGATTGTTTTCAATACAATGATTATATTCTATTATCTTAAATCTGAATTTCTGTGCAAAACACTCACCCTCTGTTGAGAATATAAATGTATTCCTTTTGGCAAACAAATACAATGACAAGCTAGGCAGAATTTCTGAAGTAATTTGAGAGATGATAAATATTCACAGGAGGAGGGAAAAAAGTAATCCAGGGACAGAAGTGGACATATCATGATTAAAGTGAAAGCCAGAGGAGTATTAAGGTGACCTCAAGGGAAGCATGAGCCCTCAAAGAGGGAAAATCGATTTTTTTACACTGAAGCTGGAAAATCAAAAGGAACTTCAGAAAGTTAGATGATTCAAAACCATGGCAATCCTGAAATAATCATCAAGATAGAAATTCGGCTACAGGGGAAAATGGTGCATCACCAGTTCTTGTGAACCTTAATTAGAATCATGGACTAATTCAGAAAAGGCATCTGTAGCATCTGTAACAGGGATGTCTATCTAAGACACTTTCACTGAAATTAAAAATTGGGGATCAGTCCTAGAAATCAAAACAAAAGCTTGACCATCAGTGCCTCAGAAGTTGGTTGACTGAAGAACTGTCCCTTGCCCATAACACAAAGTTCCTCCCAGTGGAACATTCACAGACTTAGAACCTTCATTTGGCTTTTCTCAATTTGAGATAAAGGAAAGTTAATGGTTCCAGATATTAATCATGGTTCATTAATGCAAAAATTGGTATTGTACTTAATGTGACCTCAAAATACTATGGTCTCTAGACTAGTTCCTTATCTTTTGAAGTCCTGGGCAAAGGTTTCTTTTTTGTTTTTCTGTTTTGTTTTGTTTTGTTTTGTTTTGTTTTGTTTTGTTTTGTTTTACTTTAGATTTATTATTAGCCATGTAAGTCCACATGGATCAACAGGCCCCAAACCAGAGAGAAATTAAATGAGCCCTAATGAAATCAAACTGTAGGTAAAAAAAAAAATCACTTCATTTAAAATGACACCCAAGGCACTGGGAATGTACTTTATCAAAATTCTCTGCTCCCTGCCAGGAAGCACCATGATGTGAATAATGAAAATGAATAATGCAAAGCAAAATGTGGTACACAATTTGCACATCAGTAACGGTCTTCCTCCTCAGATTCATCGACTTTGGATATTACAGGGCTCACTTCAGCAGCACATATACTAAAATTGGAAATTACAAACAAGGCTGATTAAAATCCAGACCAGTGGTGGCATTAAATTGGACTCATGGCCTACTGGACATGGAGCCCAGCGTAATGAGGCTGTGGTTAGCCACCTAAAAAGAAACAATAATGGAGACTCATGATGAATGGCGGCAACAAACATGACAAGTGATTGCTTTGGAGGGTACCGTGACAGACAGCAGGACGTTTCTTGGTTCTCTAAGGGAAAGCAGTTTGGAGGTACTGTGAGCTTAATGTTTTGATGTAGCATTCAAAGAGTTTGGAACTAAAACAGTGAAGAAGAGTTTGTGAGTTTGAGCAAGATTTTCTGGGACCTGCGATCCCCTTCAGTTTAACTTGCTCAGTCACATCAGTGAGTTCCTGGTGGACCTGTTACACGCCCGAGTGAAAACTGAACCCACAACCTCCTGATGCGCAGGACACCATTCCACCCAGCCAAGCCACCCAGCCTAGGCTTTGAAAGGGTTGATTGAATTTATTGGGGTTACATTAGTTAATAAAATTATGTAGGTTTAAGGTCTACAAGGCCATCATACATCATTTGTATATTATATTTTATGTCTACCAACCAAAGTCATGTCTCTTAATGTTCCATTTATGCTCAGGTATAAAAAGATTTTGATGGCAGAGCCTATTTTCTTAGGGAGAGAACCAAGAAATATCCATAAGAGCACTGCAGGAAGAGAATGGAAGTTCAGGCCTTTTCTGAGAAAAAAAAAAAAAAAAGAAAAATCTAAAATGTATTTTCACAATTAACCCTTTCATTGTCCTATAGATATAAAATGATAGCTATCCTCAACTGCTTTTCCCTACATGTCTTTCCAAACATGCACCATATTCCATAAAGAACACTGAACATCTGCTCTTAAAAGAAATGGCTTTAATGGCTGAGCTGTTAATAGGGTGTTTTCTCTTGTAGAATTTCCACCCATCTGCACTCTCTAATTATCATATCCTTTTAAGATCTTGTCTGTTTCCACCTTTCCCCCCACTCCATGATCATCATTAATCCTACCCACAGTATCTCTGAATGTGGAAAAGGAGTTTGGGGTAATAAGGATGCCTGATTGTGTTGCCATCTTCTCTTGGAAAAAACAGAAATACTGAAGTTTCAAATTTATCCCCAAACAAACAAATAACAATGATAAAGCCTCCAAACTGAGCACACAAACACTGCAACCTGATAGGGGAAAAAAGTCTACTGACAGCTTGATATTGTAAAGACAAGTTTATACTTGATAGCAAATGCTGGACTTTTATGAGAGGCTATGTCCTGGAATACTAAAGAACTTCTCTACAAGCCGTGGCAGTGAATTATATATATACTCAGTAAATGCTCAAGAGAATCTTATCACTTCTTTTGGAACAGAAACTTCATAGGTTAAGGTAAATTAAAACTATCTTAGCCTTGGCTGGTGTGGCTTAAGGATTGAGCACCGGATTGTGAAGTGAAGGGTTACGGATTCCATGCCCAGTCCAGGCACAAATCTGAGTTGCTCGCCAGGTCCCCAGCAGGGGGCGCTTGACAGGCAGCCACACATTGATGTTTCTCTCTTTCTCTTTCTTCCCTTTCCCCTCTCTCTAAAAATAAACAAATGAAATCTTTTTGAAAAGTGAAAACTATTTTAAATTCATTTATCCTCACTTGCCCAGGCCTTTAAATATCATGGATACATTTTGAATCAACTGGAGCTTTCAAAGTCATAAACATTAAGGAAAGGAAAGAAAGAGAAGGAAAGGAAGGAAGGAAAGCAAAAGAAATAAAAGAAAGATTTTCATCAGCTTCTCTTTGACATGTAATTTTATTTTTATGGCAATTGTTAAAGTGAGAGTATATCAGGAAAACTATTATCCTGCTCATATTCACTTTTCATCTACACTAACATAATTTTTCTCTGCTGATCATAAAAATAATACATTTACAGGGCAAAAAAAAATTTGACCACATGTGTATCAGGGTTGGAGAGAGAAAACAGAAGCTGCTCTAAGAAGTCCAACGAAAAAGTATGTTGATGCAAAAATGTGAAGCTTACTCACTGTTGAAAGAGCTGAGGAAGCACAAGTCAGTGAAGCTACCGCCACCGATGCCAGCTGCCTGCCGCACCAAAGTGGGTGACCCTCAGCAGCTCACCTGGAAGGTTCTGTGAACGTGACTTCTGCTGTGCATCCTCGAGGCTCTTGACAACTACTGCTAGAGAGTAATTACTTCTCTTTCTCTACCATCTTCCTAATCAAATGAAACCTAAGCCAAAATTTGGGAAGAGGTCCTGGCAAATGGAGGTGCAGGTTGTCCTCCTACAGTCCAGAAAAAGATACAGAAAGATTAGACGATAAGTATTGTGTGCATGTGTTAAGCATGTGAGTAAACGAATAAAAGAACTGGTCTTGGCAATTCAGAGCATTTCCAAGCTAGATGAAAAGTAAAAGTATACGTAGAATAAGAGTAGGAGGACCTTAGTTGTGTCATCTGGGTGTTAAGAACTAACAGCTAACGTGGCCTGAAGGACTGATTTCATAAAAGAGTTCTAACTATGAGCTGGGACTGGTTGTTTCTTTAGCCAGGTTCCATTTTTATCATCTGTATTGACTACCTTTTTCTGATCATACAGTCTTTCTCTGGATTCAGTAGTGATATTGATTAGTATTCCTTTTAGAAAATTGAGCTCACAATCCAGTTTTGCTTCCCTAAGATTGTTCCCCTTTACCATCCTGGCTAAAATGTTGGTCCCCTGATCTTTTCAGTCATGTACTCATACAGACCCTTGTTCTATTCCAGAGACAGCCGGTCATGTTCCTGAGCATGGACCTTAGCAACGTAACTCGCAAAGAACAGCCTAATTCCTCTTATTTATTAAATTATTGCTTCACATGTATCACTATCTTTTGATTGGTTCTATAACATTCCTAACATTTGATATTATTCAATAGTAATTATACTCTTAAGACATACACAACTGATATAATCCAGAGACTGAAAAGAAAAAACTATATTCTAGTTTCTAAATACAGGGTAATAAAATTTCTGGAACTGTGATTAAAGTATCACACCACCAAACAAACAGTGACAGCTCTAAATATTACCACAGTCAATTAATTTTTTAGTGTAAGGAAATATGATTGTTTTAAGACAATAATGATATTTCCGTGGAAACACCACCATATATTTTATTGCTATGTAAACTTCAGGTAATTCAGTATTTAGGATGAAATACAAATGTACTCTAATAACTAATTTCCAGTAGCTCTGATAGATACTAGAAGTTTCTGTTATTATCATAACCACTAATTAGATGTTCAAATGACAATTCTTTTAGGAGGAAAACATGTCACAGTGGGCATGTTAAGGGACAGCCTGATATTACTTGGTTCAGAGCTCACAGAGGTCACCACGTCACTCCACATCACTGGTTTCCCTTGGTTGGGCCAAAAATCACATCAAAACTCAAACATATGGCACTTCAGTAGGTATGGCCCTGATGTGCTCTGTATAGCAGCCTGAACGTTCACAAGGCACAAAGTTGTGTGGAATTGTTTTTTGTCAACCACATAACTTCTGTAACTAAGTCCTTCGTTCCTGCTTTCATTCAGCACATGGCAGGGACTGAGATCCAAGAGGGTTTGTGAAATACAGAATCAGATGTGGATTCCACAGCCTCTGTTGAAAAATGCTGTGCTTATTATTATTTAAAAACATTACATTTATATTTATGAATGTTCTTTAACCAGGAACAGCAATTTTTGTAAGAAAGAAAAGAAAGGGCTTCTGGAAGGTACTAGCTTGGAAATTACAGCCAGTTGTGTGCATTTATTAGATACATAAATTTCTGCCTACATTTACATGTCTCACAAGTTGGTTCACCTTTTTTACTGAAAGCATGCCCTTTAGGCTTCTATTAAAGAGGTTCTCAAGGCCACAGAAACACAGATTCCTGTAAAATGGGACCCCTGAGGGAACAGGATTTAGCATGGGTGATTTTTAGACAGTCAGTGAGTGTCTCAGACATTGGCATATGCTAGAGAAGATAAAGCCTAGATAGATTCCTAGGGCAAAGGCAGCCTGAGAGTAAGGGTAAGGGACACCCAGATGAGCTGATTTAAGGTAAGAATGGAGGAAAATGGGGGCTGAAGAAAAGAGTTCAATTCACATTTCTACCTGAAGGCCAATCATAAGCATTATTAAAAAACCAGATCAGCTGAGCTAACAATGCAAAGGAAAAGTTGAATGTGACCAGGGAAAGAATGTAAGAGCAAGGCTATGTGTGAAGACACTTTGTCCCATTTTTCTAGTGCCTCTAATGTAGTCATTATGTTTGTAGATGTCGACCTGTGATTCCATACTTCTGCCTTTAGCAAGACTTCACCATGTATTGTCTGATAAAAATCTTATCCATCAGGTACTGTTATCTAATAATAATTTTAATAAAGTAAATGGCATTTTTGTATCTTGAGTATATTGGATGTGCTTTTTAGGAACATAACTTATTTGATTATGAGTATATAGTTAGAAATCTATATGCTTATATATGTCTGAATTCACATCTAGAATAAGATATACATGTATATATCAAGTGAGTATTGTTATTACCTAGTTGAAATACAATTAAATTTCTATGCATGTTAATGAATTATGTTGATCAATACCTCATTAGCAGTTCCAAGCATAGCAAATGAGTGCTCTTTTAGGGAATGGAGTTGGGGAAGGTGAGTGGGCATTAAGGTGGCAAACATCAAAATCTTGCTCAAGCAGAAAAGATAATCAGTGTCTCCAGTCAGGCAGCTATTGCGACCTTAGGGACGGTCTTTGTAGTAGGAAGAATCAGTCACCTCTGGGCTCGATTAGAACACAGAGTAGGGGTTTTTTCTTCTTCTCAATGAATCCTCTTGTCAAGAAGCCAGTTTTACAAACATCAGACTAAAAATGAACCTCACTACTTTCGAACCTATTCTCATAGGAGTGGAGCACCAGGGTCTTTTCTGTTTTTGGTGCTGTGCCAATTTAAGTATCATTAGACTCCAAGAGCTATGATCCAAGAAAGGGAATTGCTCTTCTCCATTTATCATCATGGGAATCTGGGAGCTGCGAACAGGAAGCCTGAGACAGAAAAGGTTCAGGCTCTCATTGACCCCCATCGGTCCAGCTGTTGTCTTGGTTGCCTAAGCAGGGGTGACTAGTTACACTGCAGTTACTTCTGGTTATTTAAATTAGCTGGAAAAAGTTCAAGGTTCTTGGGAGTGAGAATATGTACACGTAAGTGAACAAACTCATAAATATTATATAATATAGATTACGTTTCAAATTTTCTTAATACATGCCTTTATGAAAGTGAAGGTTCATACAGGTTCAGTTAAAAAGGGTCACATTAGTTGGACTATCCGGGCCTGCATGTGGAGTTGTTACTACAATGCCCTAACTAGGTAAGAGAGTTTTTTTTTAAATAGCCCTCAAACCAGTTCCCATCTTAAGAGACATGGTATTATACTATCTGATGTGTTTTCAGAAAACAACAACAAGAAAAACTAATGAGAGCATTAACTGTCCAAAGTTACAACTACTGTAACCTACCTTACTGTTCTCTGAGCATTATTTCTGCCCATTCACTAATACGTGACTGCAGATAAACAGTTTACTTAAGAATTCTAGGGACTAACTTCAAAAGAAGGAGACTCTGACCTTCAGACATTCCAGCGTGGGGAGATCTGCCGAGACCTACAACCAGTTATCTTAATGGACTGCATTGGCTTGCACATCTTTTCCCTCAACAGAGAGAAACAGAAGGTTTCTCTCAACCCCTCCTGTCGATCCTCTTTTTTTCCTTCCTTCTTCCTCCTTGCAAAAACCCTGCCATGTCCAGTTGTTAAGGTGCTCTTCGAAACATGAGTTCTCCATCTTTGCAGGCTGCCAGCTCTTGAGTAAACATCCTTTCCTTCCACCAGCCCATCTCTCAATTATTGTCTTTTCAGCAGCAGGCAGCTGAACCTAAACTTGGTACCACTACATTTTAAACAGATGGGTCACAGTTACTATTGGACACGATCCAGTAGCTCTCCAAAAAGGTCTGTCTCTAGACCAATTATCTGATCCATACCAACTTGAGCTCACTTGGTTGGCATCTCATAAGCTCCTCCTGGCTTTCCACAGATTCTCCTTTTTTTTTTTGGCTGAGGCCCTCCCACTGCCCTGCTTAGCTATGGTTCTCCAGAGTCTGAGCTGGGCCCTGTACACCCTCACCAACCAGTTCTGGGTCTTCTCATAATCTCCTCACAGGTAATCATTTCCAAAGTTTAGCCAGGTTATCCCCAGTTCAGTACTAGAAATGCCCTCAGCCTGATCCACACTAATGCTAGAAAATAAACTCCAGTTTGTAGGTCACTTTTCAAGGTTTATTATCTCAACACACTGGTGTTACTTTTAAAAGTACTTAATGTCATTACGCTGTTGACTTTTGGAGGACTTGGCAAATGTGAAGATATATATTGTCTACATAAGGACATCCAAATCTATAGAAAAAATTTTATTATTTATTTATTTTAATTTTTAAAAATTTATTTAATTATTGTTCAAGTACAGTTTTCTGTTTTTTACTCCCATCCCAGCCCACCCCTCCCCCAGTGGTCCCCATAGAAAATTTTTATAAACATTTATTGGAGTATATCTGAGCCAAAACAGGATATTCCTGGAAGCAAAACTCAACAAACTGAAAAAACTCAGACTGGCCATTGGCAGCTTCCTTACACATTTGGAATT
Source organism: Artibeus jamaicensis (assembly GCF_021234435.1). Taxonomy (NCBI): domain Eukaryota; kingdom Metazoa; phylum Chordata; class Mammalia; order Chiroptera; family Phyllostomidae; genus Artibeus; species Artibeus jamaicensis. Next base: position 21,373,848 of record NW_026521823.1, on the reverse strand, counting down.
ACACAGCACAGGTAAGATAGAGAATTCCAGGGTGACAGAGGACAGGTGGGACTGGACTACAGGAGAGTTAGCAAGATTACATACTCTCTTAAGGGTAGTTACTTTGGAAGAAAAGGATTTTCAAAGGTGTGCTAACCTAAATGCACAGAAACAATGAACAGGGCTTGTTTAAGACAGAGATAAATCTTCCACTGAAGAAATTATATATGCCTGGGGTCTGACTACCCAGCATGACCTGCCCAGTCAGGAATTTATGATCAGATCACCCTGTGACATTACTTTCTGTAGAACCCTTTTCTGTCCACAATCTGTGTGTGTGTGTGTGTGTGTGTGTGTGTGTGTATCAAGGCTTACCTGATTTCAACTTTATTAACAAGCTTGAGTGATAAAATTATTATACTTCTGTACAAATAAATCCTAACTGTGATAGCAAACTACATATTAGTTAGGCTAAAGCATAATATTGATTTGAATATTCTGCTTCTAACAACTTTTATTTTGCTGCTACTTTGTCAGCATCTCAATTGTTTTGCTAGTTTAACTTCCAACACAACAGATTGCTTTGCAGTCAGGGAAAATGCATTTATTGCCATCTAAATAACCCCTTTGTGGTTTTTAAAAATTGGATTCAAACAGTAAGAAAATAATGATGTTTCTCTTCTAATTAGCTTCAGGTGCAGTATTTATTTTAAACTTGAACTTCTTGGTATTGAACACAGTAATCAGTTATAAAAAAAGAAGTGTGAAATTATTACCCTGGTGGTTTCTTTTCTTTTTACATTCTTTTTAAAAATATGCCTCTTGAATAATGCGGATACACCCAGGGGTAGCGGTCTGAAACCAAACTCTTATATCTAAAGGAAAATAGACTCGAATGTTTAACCACAGGACTAGATCTTCGGGTCACTACCAGAATTCATCTCTCATACCCTCCCAAGCAGACGAGTGTTTACTGAAAGAACTCTGTAATTATGACCTGGTTTAATAGACTGGTATTCAAAGTGCGTGGGGAGTGGGTGACCCAGCTTGTGTCTTCCCCTGGGCAGACAGGAACACATCAGTCATTTCCTTCTCCCATGTACTTATTTCCATCAGTACATACTCTTTCATGTTTAGATCATGAGCCCAGGCACAGTGGGGACAGTGATTTTATTTACAATAACCCCTTCTTAACCCTTTGCTTTCCAAACACACTGGATACATCGACCCTCTAGTTCCTCTTTTAGGTAATGTGACTGTGACTAAGTGACATTGTATTTTATGTGACAATTCAGACATGCCCTCCCCATAGACAAGTGGTATTATGAAAAATAATACTTGAGTTTTATGTAATTGCTTCAGTGAAAAAGATTATATTTATGAAAATATAAGAGGCAAGTTCTCGTAGTATCATTCAGGTGAATACATTCCACTATATTAAAGACTTTAATTAGTGTGAAAGCCCTGTGTGTCTAGAGCAAAAGCAGGGTAGACTTTTCTAACACTTCTGACACTCCCTTAGGGAGTCCCTGTCAGCCATGACACTTATGTCAAGCACTAGGTCAAAACTGAGGTAATGTGGGGGTAACAGGAATGCCCTTAGCAGGGACCTGGGAAGCTCAAAACCTCAAGTGTGGACACTTGGGTAAAGACTGCATCTGGAGACCGATCTGAGTGGGACCTCTGTCCCTCGTGGGCTATAAGAACTGAGAGCTTTGACCACCCACACTTGAGCTTGGCTGCACCACGGGTCACACCCAGAGCTCTGCTGGACTTCCACTCCACCAGATTCCTGCTGCCACTGTGGTGCCTGACTTTAGACCACCACCCACCCCTCCCGCTGTGGATGTCGCCAATGACTGGGACTTTGTGCCTGACACTTGCTCTGCTCGCTTCTTTGGCACAAGCTCTCCCTCTCTGTGTATGACCTGTGTGTGACTTTATTGGCTTATTGGGGAGATCTCCCCCAATAAGCATAGAATTGTGGAAAGACACAAACCTGTGTGAGTGACTCCTTCTGGGGATGCTGCCTTGCTCACCACAGTATACATGTTCAATGTGGGTGAGGTCACATTGCTAAGAAAACTTTAACAATCCTACTTCCTGGACTTACTTTCTTTGACATTAAGCAAGATTCACATAGAATCACGTGAACTCACTTGGATATATTAGTTTAAATTGTTTACTTAGCCAGTTGCTTCCATTAGCACCCCTAGGCTTCAGTAAGATTCTCAAGGGAGAGCTTGGTTGTCTACATGAATTTTCATATCTGATACAATGCTCCAGTTGACAAAACGCATGGCTGAGTTCTGCTTTGAAAGTAATGTAGAGCGTCTTTTGATTAACGAGACACAGTCTCTGTCCTTAAGGACTTTCTGTCTTCAAGTAGGAAAATAAAGTATACATCCCAGTGATTTCAATATAAGACAGTTCAATCTCTTTGAAAATATAAGATCTTACAGCCATATCATACAAGGTAAAAATCTAAACTCCTTAGCAAAGAGTACAAGACCTTTTATGATACTGTTTATTTCTACCATTTTAGCCTTTTCTTCATCCACTCTCTGCTTTATCATACATCAAACCCAAAGATAACAATTTTGAGAGTTCCCTTAGTAAATTGTGCTAATCTCTATTATAATGTATGTGACATAGCTTAATAAATGCTATTTGAACAAATAAAGACTGATATTTAGGGAAGTGATCACTGCAATATGGTGTGAGCACAAAAGAGCTGATAGAGAATATGACCTTTGGGCAATAAAGGATGGGCAGGATTTGATAGAGATGAGTCTGGAGGGTATTTTAGACATGGACCAAAAGGCTAGAAATTTCAATTGCAAAAAGTAGACCAGGTTTTGTTTCTGCAGCTGGAGAATAAAGGCCAGACTGAGCAGGTAGATCGGAACCGGAAAGAGATAACCTATTTTGAAATGTTACAAAGCCTCATTGTTGATAGAGCTGCAATATGAGATTACTATTTAAGGGCAAAAATTGTAAGCTTAGCCAGAGAGCTTGAAAGATTAGATTTTCTTATACCCTAAAAGAAATGAATCTGCAAAAATTGCTATTGAATATAAGGAAATGGACTTTGTAATTGGAAAGTTGGTCAGGGGATTGCAGCAGTGAGGTTATGCATTGCTTTATTTGCCTGTGAATCTTTCCCTGGGTGCTTCACACATACATCCTGTTTCCTCTCAACATGGTTCATAATTGGTTCAAGGGCAGAGTCTTTCGATTTCCCATGATACCTGCTCCAATAAAGTAAGTGCTTGCTCATAATAATAATTATATATAATTTATAATAATTCTTATTATAATGAGCCATAAAATAAGTTCTTGCTTAGCACAGCAAAACATTGTCTCTCAGAGAGGACATAAATCCTATGGCCATTAACACCCAGGGAAAAGGGTGAGTGAAGCAGAATGAAGATATAACCAACCTCTCATTATGGCTTCTTCCCAAAAGCTGGGGTAGAACTAGATGTAACCAGACTATGCTAACTTAGAGGAATTTGACGAGACTGGGGACTAACTTGATCTGGAGAAAGTTGATGTTTCTATCCTTCCAAACTATCCTGATATCTTCAGGAAGAATATCATCGATTCAGAAACTGATTTTCACAAATGCTAGAAAAACAACCAAGTATGCAGAGCTCACCTTTGTTGTCCTACTGCTAATCTTTTGGATATTTTCTATTTTTCCTATCTTCCTAATGACTTAGATGCATTCATGTTCTTCCTGGCTATGAAATGTTCTCCTATTTAAATATTTCTACCATTTTATTCCAAATTATTGCTGGGTGTTCCTTTCTCCAATAAAAAAGTTCTACTCTGATTAAAGAGATGGACATCAGTATTAAGTTATAATCATTCTTTCCAGAAGGTTTTATGTTTTAAAACACCAATCTTAGGTGTATTTCTGTGGGAGACCTAGGAAAAAAGACAACGGCATTTAAATGACATTCCTGCTATTTACCAGGTGTGTAGTTTTTCTCTGTTTATTGGTTGTTTTGCTTTATTTACTTTTCTGAGACTCAGCAGAAAATTAGGGTTACATATGTGTATATATAAAATTTGTCAGGGGCAACTGACTTTGTTGTTACCCTGAGGTTCTGGAAAGAGGCTGCAGTGCAATGATTAAGAACTAAACTCTGGACTAGTTCTGAATCATTGGGTTCAACCTGTGAGTTGCTAGTACTTACTAGCCATATGATCTGGGCAAGTTTCTTAACCAATTTTCTAATCCATAAAGAGAAAATTATAATATCTGCCTTACAGGGTTGTTGGAAGGATCAGAGTAAATATGTGAGTAACTTAGAATAGTGCTCTGAACAATATTTATAGAAGTGTTAGCACTATTATCTTCTTTTTTACTTTAAGCAACCCACTCTCATGAGCACTCTCCGGACAAATGTATGCCCCAGAATCTATCCATCTCTGAGATCTTAAGCGCCAATCTCCAATTTTCTAGGAGATAATATTTCATTGTTTCAGCCCCCTTATTCTCCAATTAACATCCTATTTTCATATAGATCTCACTGGAGGTCTCCTGGACCTCCCTTTTCTCTTGGTCTCTGGGTTTCTCCTGGGGCTCTGAGTTCACTGTCGTCTTGTCACTGCATCACTCCACATTCCTTTCACCCTCCCAATTAGTGCAGTATAGAAGAAGTAACACATTCAAGTTCTTTTTTTTCTCATCAAAATGGTTCTATACATTCCTATTTTTTCCTTTTTCCTGTTTTAGTAAAAGCCACCTTTTAAGTGATTTATAGTTTTAGATAATTATAAATCATGTAGCTGACACTTTATTTTAAGAAAAATGAAAAACTTTCCCTGAAGTTGGTAACAGTGTGAGTGCAATAATATACTACATGTTACTTGGCTAAATACAAATGAATATACACAGAGTCCAGCAGAAGTAAGGCCTGCTTGAGTGTGGTTGGCAGGGTAATAATATGGGTATAATAATTTATAGTTTTAATTTGAATATTTTACCTAAAATGTCACATGGTGTGCTTAAATGTGATATTGATGTGTTAAGGAATCACATGCTTATGATTTTACAATAAAAGATTTTGTAATAAAGAGGGGCATTACTAGTTCTGGCCCCTGTATATTTATCAATATAGACAACCTCCTCTTTCCCCTTCTCCTTGCTAAGATTTCGGTGGCATGGCCAGTGAGGGAATGGAGCAGATCAACCCTGTTGTGCCCACCTCTATGGACTTGCCTTTCTGCTTCCTGTTGTTCACCAATCTGGGAAAACTGGGACCAAGAAATCCTGGATCAAGAAGAGTGCACTTCAAACTTTTATCAGTTTGACTTTTTTCTTTCTGCCACTCTTTATAATAACTGAGGGAGGTTATGTTGAAAGTTCTCTTTTAGTGGGAGGAGTTAAGTAGATTCTTAAAGGCTTTTTGTATTCTGAGGAATACATTCTATTGTACATTTTAAATATTCAATTTATTAAACTCATATATCTGATACACTAAATATTGAACATCTTTTTTATTGGGTGTTAACATTGATCATACATGTCATTCATGAATTTCCATTAACTTGTTTAAACTTCAGTAACAGGTTTATTGTGGATGATAGTTTTGATTACTTCAATGCCTGAATAAGGATCCAAACTTAGGAAAATAAAATAATTTCAAAATATATTACATAAACTTGAACTTTCATGAAAATGTCCACATTGTATATTTATTCTCTTTCTTCATTATTACATAGTTCTATGATATTTTCTAATTTTAATTTTTATTTTAACTTCCATGGTTGTGTTTCAAGAGTTCTATTTGGATACCGTCCTGGGGTGACAGAGTCTTACCAGACCCTGAGAAATGAACACCTTTCTTGATGTCCAAGTTTACAGGTTTATCGAGCAAGTAATTCTTGGTTGGAGTCTACATTAGCATTGCTGGTCTTCAGACCAATTTTTTACACTCTAGAACCTTCCCTTAAATGACATATACTTTTAGCCTCACTTTGAAAACTTGGTATAATTCATCGACTTGTTATTAGGATTTATTGGCCTTCTCTCTTAATATTATTAAAACATGTATTCCTTACTAAAATATTATTATAATGAGTAGGGCCACGTGGAGCTTTTCCAAGCTAAAGGGTGAGAGATGGGAACTGCATAGCTGGCACTGTCTCGGGCGCCTGTCACCTCGGGCATTAGATGCAGCCTTTGCCTCTAACCAGCCCTGCAGCCTTGATGCACAGTCTCCACAGTTGAAGACATGCTTGGCTTGCACACAGTTCTTTTAGGTTAATCTTTACTGCTTATGTAGATAAACACAGGTACAAAAAGCTGAATTTAAATAATAGGTGTGCAATATAATTGTATAAATCATATATTAGTTAATAGAAGAAAAAAATCTACATATGTTAACCAGATCCCAAAGAAAAAAATCAAATCCTGTTAGATTTACCCTTTTTTGTATATTACAACTAACATTTTCTTCAATATCACTAGATTTTTATAAATTTTGCAGTTAATAGATTTCTTATCAAAAGCTTTGCATTGTTTTATAATTTGAAAAAGTTACTTTTTTCTAAAATGTACTTGAATACAGTTTTTGTTCCATTCTCTCTGTTTCTATGTGAAAATATTAGTTGTAAGTCTAAATATCTTGTCTTTTGGCTTCATCTTTTTATTTTTTTCCACATTCTGGGTGCTTTAAAAATGGGATTACCAAGGTATTGTATTGACATACAACAAGCTGCACTTTTGCAAATTGTATAATATGATAAGCTTTGACATGTATGTATATGCCTGTGGAATCTTAACTGTAACACTCACTAAAGTTTTCTCATGTTCCTTTGTACTCTTTCTCCTTCCCTTCCCCCTTTTTTCTCTCTTCTTCATGCTCAGGAATCCACTGATCTGCTGTCTATAATGATAAATTAGTTCGAATTTCCCATTTTTGGAATCACATAACATGCACCTTTTTCTCTGGCTTCTTAAACTCTTCACAATCATTATGAGATTCATGTTTTTTATGTATAAAAATAATTCAATTCATTTTATTACTGAATAATTTTCATTATATGAAGACAGCATCATTGGTTTATCAATTCCCCTACCCTCCAGGACTCATTATTAGCTCTGTTTTATTTCTATCCACAGTCCTGTAGCACACATATCGATCGTTCTCCAATCCGATGCCATGGCCTAGGCCCCTGTCGTCTGTCCCAGTCTACAGTTCCCATTGTCTCTCAGGCACCTCTTCCTGGATGTGTAATGAGCCAGTCAAACTTACTGTGACCAGGACTAGCATCTCATCTGCCCTCTGAAGCTGTCTTCTCTCCCTCTGTTTCCTTACACTGGATCACTACCCAGCTTCAAATTCACTCCAAAGTTGTCCTTTTGTTATTGGAATAAAATCCAAACCCCTTACTTTGGGCTATAAAACTGTATAATCTGGACCCTGTATATAGCCCTACATTAATCATGACCTATCTCCTCATCTCCTATATGTTAAACATCATCACGTAAACTCTATTTCTGGACCAAAGCATCTGTCCTAGTTGGCATTTGTCCTTACTGTTTTCTTTGTCTCTATTCATCTTCCACTGTCTCTTCACAAGGCTGAGTCCTCATCACTCTGTGGAGGCTCAAATGTTTTCTTCCCAAGTACAGGACTGGAAAAAGTAGGTCTATGGTTGTTGGTATGAAAAATAATACAATAATTAATAAAAATAATACAAGAATAAACTCTGTGTCATGTTCTCATGACTATACACCTACTTTTGTCTCACCCTGTATATCTTCTTCACCCTTGCCCTTCCAGCTAAAATAATATCCCCTTTGCTTTCTTGCCAGCCTGTTTATTTCTTAATTGCACTTGCCACTGTAGCCATTTTTGCCTTGTTTACTTCATTAAATGCTGCTCCCCTTCTCTAACATGTCAGCTCCTAGAAACAGAGACTGTGCCTGGGCTGTTCAGTGTCACTTTGCACAGTGTCTGTTATATGAGAGTGCTCAATAAACATTTCTGCATCACAGCGTCTGAATGAGTAAATACCATCGCCATCCACTCAATAATCCTAGATTGGTATCTTTCTCCCACCTGCATATCTGATTTGTTACTAGTATTCTGAGTCATAAATCCTAATTCCTTAACCTACTCTATCAATCTTTACTTCTCCCTCTCCACTATTCTAATAACCTGTGCGGCACTCATTAATATCCATATACTCTGTACCTCAATTTCCTCTTCTGTAAAATATGAACAAAAGAACACCAGCTTCATGAGATAATAGCAAGCATTCCACATGTGACAGTTATTATTAAATGTGCCCACTTCCTCCTTTGCGTTCCCTCCCATTATATTTCAGAGCATCTGCAGCAGCTGCCCACATCATTTGCTCCGCCGGCAAGAAGACAGCACTTGCTTCAAGGACAAGACTCTGTTTTTGTATTTCATCACAAAGACTCGCTCAATTAATGTTAGTTAGATGAGTGGATATATTAATTAACAATGAGATTGCTACTTTAACTGGCTTGACACAGAGAAGAATTCCAACCTCCCCCCTTCAAAAGAACTGCTTAAATTTCTTGCTTATTTCAGGTGATTCTCAATTACCTTGTTTGTCTGGAAATAAAACCCAGAGAACCCATCTTGTAGAAACGTATAAGCATGTTCTCACTCTGCCTATAGCCCATGGGACTATTTAATCCATGGCACTCAAACATGTAGGGCTTGATATATGTTTCAGTGATGAGTAAATTTGATGAACGAAGTAGAACTGATTGGAGCAAGTGCTATTTCTGTCTCTTTCCCCACCAAGTTTCTGTGTTGGTCTCTAGGGATGTCTCTCTTATCCCTACTCAGGGTCAAAACTAAACATAGAACTGCCATATGACCCAGCAATCTTGCCTCTGGGTAGAGGACCCAAAGAACTGAAGTTGGGATCTCAAAGAAATGATTGCCCCTTCCGTGTTCATTGTAGCATTGTTCACAATATCCAAGCTGTGGAAACAGCCTAAGTGTACATCGATGGATACATAAGTGGATAAAGTAAATGTGGTATATACATACAGTGGAATATTACTCACCCTTAAAAAAGAAAGGAAACCCCGCCATTTGCAACAGCATGGGCGAACCTAAAGGACATTATGCTGAGTGAGATAAGCCAGACACAGAGAGACAAACACTGCGTGATTCCACTTTCGTGAGTTATCTAAAATAGTCAAATAGTCAAACAGAAACAGAGAGTGGAATGGTTGCCAGGGGCTGGGGGATGAGTAGGCTTCTGTTCAAGGAACATAAAATTAGTTTTACAAGATGAATAAGATCTCAAGATCTACTGTACAGTAGGAACAATGCCCTATCACACACTTTAAAGAACTTAACAGGGTAGGTCTCAAATTAAGTATTCTTCCCACAAAAAAAAAAGAAATAAAATAAAATAAAAAATTTAAAAGAAGTGTGCCCATATATATGCTATCTACTTGGGTACCATAAAGTTTGAATGAAGGGTATACTAAATCTAACAGAGATGTACATTTTATTTTTTCAAAATACTTGAAAGAAATAAGATACTGGCCCATTCTAAAAGAGAAAAATCTGGTTCTATCATTTATGCAGAACTAAAAAATAAATGAGGAACAGCTGGGGCAGACATGCTAGATTATGTGCTTTCTCTTAAAATGCAGTTAGAGCTACTAGAAAAAAAGAAGCGGAAAAATGTGTCTGAAGAAAGAGGGATTATATTGGGAGAAACAAAGAATCACTTGAGGGACTCCATGCTCAGAGCAGTAGCTGGAACGTGCTAATGATCAATTTAACACCTGCCATTTTAATTAGCACCTGAGGATAAGCTGAAATTGAGAGAGAGGGCTGGAAACAGTAAAATGGCCTGAGAGGCAGCCCAAGGTCAGAAGGAAAATAAAGACGCACTGTTTATGGAAGCAGGTGATTATAGTTCTTAATCAGATGAAACACTATTTGAATTTAGGAGTTGTTTGCTTTGTTTATTAGTAATAGGTTTATGATGTAAAATTTGGAACAGGAGCTAATTTGTAAATTGTCTCAAGAAAATTAGATTTGATATAAACTGTTTTAAAACTTTCCCTTGAGTCTAGTGATTTTAAAGCATCAAAATAGCAAGGAGTGCATGAAGCCCAGCCTTGTTTTTCAGGAGTCGAACATCTATTAATTTGGGCTACTATCCAGCTGGTTAGTACTATGTAGATACAAACTCTCATTGCTTATAAGCCTGGTAGCCAAAATGTAGCAAAAATCAAATCTCAATGAACAAAATCCCTTGTAAACAATTATGTATAGGGTGACAGTGGGAGAGGACAGTCGATTCGCCATAATTCAAAGGCAAATCATAAACATTCCCAAGGTCAGGGACTTTGGGAAATGCTGCCTCCAATTAAGCCCTACTGTATGTACCTAATTTCTGGCTAGCAAGTCATTTGGTCACTGATTTGTTCCAATCCTTCAGATCCATGCAATGCAATGCAGAACAACTCTGAGCTGGTCCCAAGTCCATTCACACCTCTGTGGAGCCTCTTCATGTGGAACTGTGTACGTCTGAGGACACGGCTGTCACCAACCATGAACCCATACTCAGGAAATATCACCAAAGCAATGTCGTGGTTCTCAGCCTCTCTGAGATTATGAGAATGAAGTGTAACCCCAAAGTGAGGTCTGGAAAATCCCTTCTAAGCAGCATATAAAAGGTGTGGTGTGCTCATTGATAAAGTTAAAAGAAAAAAAGGACATCAGAAATTATCACAGCACAACATCACTGGTGGAACTGTTTTCTGCATATGATCGTAGGAAAAATAGATTTTGCAGCCTGATAGATGTTCATATATGCAGATGAGGAAAGTGAGAGTCACACAGCCACACATTAAGGGCCGAGCCAAGTCTGAACACGTCTTATCTCCAGGCTCAAGTTATCTTCCCAAATTCAGAGTCAGGAGAAACACACCCAGGAGAATAGGCATGGCAAGGTCCCTAAAACCACCACCAATTAAAATACACACTGATTAAAAATACTCCAGAATTTGAGACACATAAATAAATCATCACTGCAATCATTTTCCAAGAACAGTATTTGAACAAAAAGCCACTAAAAATCAAAGCTACTCTCATTAAATCTAGTTCTGCAGAAAAAGATATTCTTGAATACGTGATTAGATGTGAGTTAAATATGTAGCGACTTTTTGCTGTATGTTTGATATCAACTTTAATCTTGTTCTGTAGTTGCATTCTAATTCAGGTTTTCAGCTGGGTAATATGAAGTCTGATGATGAACTACTGGCACACTTACATGATAGTCACAGTTGAAAAGTTCAATAAAGGCCATGGAAGAGTATTCCTTGTAAATTGAGACCTCTTTTCATGTACGTGGTGTTCTAGGGTGTTTGTTTGCTTGTTTGCTTCTTTTGTGGTCAAAATAAGGCAGGAAAACCATGAAAGACAAAATAAACACTGAGCAATAAGAAGAAAGGCCTTTGGTGTCTGACCCAAGAGAAACCACAGTGCCTCACATACTAAGCTCAAATTCCAGTCCCTCAACCAAAAGGAAACAGAACTCTAAACCCTGTAGCTAATATTAAAGAACGTAGCTACCGAGGTAAAGTGTGCCGTCTTTCCTTGGGCACCTTTAACTATGTAGGGCAAGCTTGGGCCATTGTCTCTATGACAGGGGCGGATCACAGCCGAACCTGTATTTTAAGGTTTGGGGAGGAGTCACCGAGGAACACTCAATACTACATCTTGCTCCAGTACCTATAGGGTCCTTGGAAACTGCCAGAAGTTTCCTTGTAAGAATAAAAGTGAAAGCACTAACACTTTCAGAGTGATTAAAGGCATATCCTAGCATATTCTCCGTGAGCCGATGTCCTTGTTTGCTTTGGCTTCTATCCAAACACATCAGGAATTTAGGAAAACAATAATAGGTCAACTAGTAGTTTTGCTTGTTTTTAATTTACTTTGATTTTGCTTTATTTTTCAAAGATACTACCTGAAATGAGCAAAGAATACAGAAACTAAAAAGGTCTCTATTGTACATAACAAATGGTGAAGATATTGATTGGAGATATATACATATTTATACATACATACAGCTAAAATATAAAAATACTGGACTACTGTGTATGTATATATATGTATATGCATGTACTACCTGTTACCATGGGAAAGTGCTTTTCCCACTCTGTGATCCTAGCAGAATCTTTTGTCCTTTGATTCATTTTGGCCTGCAAAATTCTTATTTATAACAGATGATTCTGCTGAAAATTTAAAAATTCATTTGAGTGGATTGTTTCTCTAAAAAAAAAAATTACCGTGAAGAAGCAATTGTTCTTACAACAAAAACACATACAACAAAGACATATGGCGCATGTTCTTACTTAGGTCAAAATGCAGCTAGTTTTTTACTAAAACTTGGGAAGAACAAAAAATATTGTAAAAATGAGAGAAATGCCCTTCCCTGACATGTATGTGTTCTGAAATATACATATCATATTTCTCTAAGTGATGGAGGTACCAAACAAATGAGCATATCTTAGAAAATTTTGAATATGCCAGAAATATTCCAAAACTCTTTATTGCTTCAAGATAGTTAATGGGGACTAAGTCATTGAAATAGTATTCTATATTCATGAGTATTAATTACAGTATATGGGTAAAGATTACTTTTTGTTTAAATTTAGGACATTCTTACAACAAACTTTCTTATGATTCTATACTTTAAGTCATGAAGGTCACGCTCTAGTTTTCTCCTGCTACGAGTTGTAAAGCCAGCCCCAAATTACCAAGGATTGTGAAAAAACAGTTAAATTGTTCTTTAATTATTTACTTATGTTCAAGAAACCTATTTGAAACACATAATGCAAGAAATAAAGATCAATAATAAGTCATGGTCCTTAGTATAAAATGTTTATAGTATAGTAATTAAATATATGTAATACGGAACCACAAATATATACACACATACAGGTATCTCTGTTATTATGCTTATATATAAATAATTATACATCAAATATATAGTATATATAATTATTACTAATGAACAATTATATATTACTATATAGCATATATAATTTATATAATATATAATGCATAATATATCTATTTAATAAGATAGGTTTAAGATATAATAAAATACATATAAAATAATAATTTATGTATCTATAATAAAATGAACCAGAAGAGTGACATGAATAAAAAGCCGTGGAGTGGGTAGAGAGTGATGGCTGGTTGAAATAAAAAGAAGCAGGCCTCACAGTGGCTGTGGGATCTTAGAGTGATATTCCAGATCTTCTAAAGTGGGTACATTGTCAACAAATGGAGATGCGTCCATATTTAAGTCACAAAAAGGGAACCAAATGAGCCGCATGTTAAACAGCTAAAATATAAAAATACTGGACTACTGTGTATGTTGACACACATATGTCTATGTGTAGAATGGTACACGTAGGCCTGGACACACAGCGTGACACCACACAGCACAGGGGACATCTGAAAACCAGGCTGGAAGGTTTGCTTTCACCTGATCGACTGGAAGCACTGAAGGCTTTCGGTCAGGGCAGCGAGGAAATCAGAGCTAAGACTCAGAAAGTTTCTGTTTAATGCACGTGACTAGAGAGATACGGAAACAGGACCGCCGCTCAGAAAACCTTGTGCGACGGTCCAGGACAGTAGCCACAAGCTAAAGCAGCTCTAGCCGAGTAGCTCAGTTGGTGAGAACATCATCCCGATAGGCCGAGGCTGGGGTTTGATCCCTGGTCAGGGCACATACAAGAAGCAACTAGTGACTGGGAGGGGGGGAAGCAAAAAAAAAACCCTTTATAACAAAACAAGGCTAAGCAAAAAAAGAAAGAAAGGAGCTAAATCAGAGTGTTGGCAGTGGGAGATAAACAGGAAAGGAGAAAACAAACATAGAAGCTTCAAGGGGACCTGGTGAGTAAGGTATGTGGAGCCATCAGGTGAGAAATGACTGACTTTTGAGCCAAAAACGGCAATAAGGTCAGCCCAACAAAGGTGTCCTGAGCCTTTGCCACCCAGCAGGCCCCACGAGCTGTGCTGGGTTCTGGGCCCCCAAAGGTGAATAAGGCATTACAGACCGCACCCTCGGGGATGAAACTCAGGAAAGAGGAAAGCAAGTAAACAGCTACCCCTACAATTCGGAGTTAAATCGCTGCTTAACCATCAGAGGAGTGATTTTCAGGTGGGCCTGGATGAACAAAGAGCAGGAGCCACAGATACTGAGGTGAGGGGATGGAGAGCATTCGGGGTGCAGGGGGCAGAGAAAGGACTAGCTCAGCCAGAACGAATGACTGAGCCAGACAGATGTGAAAGGTGTAGGAGTGGAGGGCAGGAAAGAAGCTTGCACTTTGGATAATACAGAAGATGGGACGTGGAGACAGGGCGTTGATAGAAGCAGGCCGGAGGCAAAAATCGTCCGTATAAAAAAGGGTGATGCCAAGTGCGCATGGTTTCTGCAAGCGAAACCCCACCAAACCAGTTTTCTTTAGAATGATAATTCAAATGTGGGTCTTCACTTCCTGTTTTCCGGACCAGATGGAAACCTGAATGCTGTAATTTCTCCTGTTACGTGGGGAGGAGGCAGAGTATGAGCAGTAGAAATCGCTGGTTTCTCCCTGAAATGTGCACAAGCCTAATTAACTTCTTAGTATTGATGGCTGATGCAAAAACGTAATTTTATAGGTCTTCCTTATTGGCATTTGAAATATAACTATTTGAGTGACATTTAAATTATTTTGGAGGCATTTATCAACTATCCCCCATGAATAAAGCAAAGTAGAATAACCTCAACTTTTATATCTATACCATGAAACACAACAGTCATTTTCAAAAAAAAATGAATGAGACATAAACCATTGGACTTGAAGTGATTCTCACAAAGAAACTGAGTGGAAAAACAAGATAGAGAAGTGTGATTAATATGATGCCACTTTGTACATTCAACAAACTGGTGCAAAACTCCTTACACATCTATGCTTGGACCACACAAGCTGGGATTCCATAGGCTTGTAGGAAAATACAGAACAACACACACTAGGTGTTCACAGGATTACTTTGGGTAAATGGTGACTGAGTTGTGGTGAAGCCAACATGAAAATTTGAATTTTCAGAAAAGAAAGGACTGTGCTTGAAAAAGCACATGTGCAATAATTACATTTATGAATGCATGTGAAGGTTTATATACATGTAACTATACTTATATTATATTTATAAAGAGACTTGGCTTAATAAAAGGGTAAAAGCACAGCAAATTTAGTATGAGGGTACATTGAATTTCAAACAAGACAAAGGGGGAGCAAACATCTGGATTCACTTTCATTTATTACCACATCAGACTAATTCTCTTTCTTCTCGTGTTCAAAGTCAAGTCTTTGGTAACAGAGCTCCGGAACACGTCAGTTGTGTTTCATGTATGAGTTATTCTCGTGAAATCTCCTTTACACATCAGCTCCGACTGAAGAACAGTCACAGAGTTATCTTCAGAGGCGCTGTCATCCCTCTGTGACTACTAGTTCAGTTGTTATTTGCCTTCTGCCAGTACCCGGAAGGCAGAGCAACTCTGATTGTAGTCAACTTTCCTACTTATCTGCAGACCTTCAAAGATTTGCTCCAACACTACATGCTGCACTGATTTGTATTCTAAGCTATGCTTCTGTGATAGTATAGAGCATTCATTAATCTGTTTTTTCCCCCAGCATTTATCAGCAAAACAGTTAGAAGCATCCGACTGCATTAATGAAGAATTCCCCCTGGTCTCTGCCTCTGTTGCCTAGCTCAGGCCAATCTGTGGGAGAGATGACTGAAGCAGAGTTACAACAGCAGAAACAATGCGAAGCTCATAGCAAATAAATGAACACTGTGCTAGAGAGCTCTGGGGACCCTGTGTAGCCTGCCTGTGCTCGGTTGCTGGAATGCACTTTCCTCCACCACTGCATATTCAAATCCTCTCCTTCTCAAGGCTCGGTCCGAAAAAGACTTCTTTCACACCAAGCCCTTCCTTATTTAATATCCCCTGCCAGCAGTGATCTTTTATCCTGCTGCCCCTTTTCCGATGTACAATAGGAATTAATCTGTATACTTTTCTGGTGTGTATCACCTTCTACTATATATAAAAATGAAGTAGCTTGTCTGTACTTTCAGAGTTAACCTCTAAAGGAGTAGGTAGGAGTCCTTTACTATCAGTTGCATTATACCACCACCACACTAAATGCCAGTAGGTACATGAAATATATATTTACTGACCAAATCATCTTCCAGCTAAGATTAGATGCTAGGCCACCATCTTCAAGAGGATCTTGGGGATTCCACAGGCAGTTGGATGTACACTCCAACAATGTGCTCTATCCAAAGACACTGTGGTTGGAAATTTCCCCTTGATCTTTCTTTGGTCAGTTCTACCCATGCAGAGACATGATTAGAACAGAGCCCTCTCCTCCTTCTCATGAAGCAGAAGTGGCTGCTCGTTCTGTGTCTCTCCCCACCTAGCAGCATATTTAGTGCTGCAGTTTTACAATCTGTTGGTATTCTGAAAATGAGAACAATGACCTTTGTGTTAATTAGTTGATACAAGAGCCTGCTGGGACTAGAAGAATAAGACTTAATGGAACTTGAGATTGTGTATTCCAATCATAAATGCGGAGGTAATAACTAATGTTAATGATGAGATCAAATAAACATGCATCCATATTAATGCACCTCTTAATCCCCTTCCTCTGACTGAGATGTTCTCGGAATTACCAAGCAGTGTAATAAACATACTAAAGACTGCCCAGAATGTCTAGAAATATGAGGGAAATACTTGATTGTGCCTATTTTAGATGAAAAAAATAGACCCACTGCTTTAAATTTGGAAGTACATTACCTGAAAAAGTGCTTAAAATTGAAATAAAAACATATTGAGTGTAGTATTTGAAAATATAACTAACATGCTTCTAAAATAAAAATAGCTTATGCTTCACAACTTTTTGCAGACCCCTTTTCTCTGGTGGTAGTAAGTGGTTTTGAAGAAGAAATACACGGTGAAAGGCTAGAGAATCATAGGGAGAAAAGGAGAGGTTCTATTTTAGGTAGTGCGTCTAGGAAGAGAAAGCAAACATAGAATACTTATGGTGATCATAGTATCTCTAGACTGTGCCTGCTGCAACGCCACCCACACCTCTATCAGAGGCGACTGACATCTCTAGCACTGTCTGTCCCTAATGAGGATGGCTCACTCTATCATTGTTCTTGACCTAGTGACCAATGAATCCATCCTCAGCCCATCAGAGACCTCTGGAAATTGTATGAGAGATTTTCCATGACTGTATATGGGCATTTTGCTCATATATGTAAAACAGTTTAAGAAGCATCAAGTAGATAATGGATTTACTTGTTTTGTACCCTGTGGTCTTAACAAGGGGAAAATGACAAGCCAGCACAAACAGAAAGGCTTATGGAATAATATCCCTGGAGACAACCATGGAGACAAGGAGATGCGGCCATCTCCCATTGCCTACTGCATTTCTGGAGCTGCAGACAGGGGTGTCTGGGCTCTGGAGGGGAGACACAGCCCCTGTTGCTGGTTTTTAGCTGTGTGATTAGAGAAGCAACAACAATACCCAGTGCAAGCAAGTTCTGGGGTCACAGAGAGGCTGTAAAGCAAGCCTTATAGTCACAGACAAGTATCCTGGTAAATCCTTGGACTCCAGCCCTACTCAGCTACAGTGTCCTTCATTCATTGGGAAAGATAGAGTGGAAATAATCCTCTGGGTAATTTAGTCAGATGTAGCCAGGGAGCTGAGGTCTGGGACTTGTGGCTACAGCTGCAATGGAAACTCTGACCCAAGCCAGACCTACTGAAACAGGTTTACAAAGAGCAGGGAAAGCTGTCAGAGAAGTGGGATAACTGGTTTCCTGTTTCTCACATAGTTTAATACCTGGATAACAACATGGGCTTTTGGGGAAGAGCAGATTGTCCAAGAAATCACTTGTGTTATTTCTCATTTCAGGTAAACATCAGTTGCCCTCCTCTCTTCTTTCGTTTTGATGTTGCAAGGGTCCAAGCATTTATCAATTTGGAGAGGAGCCACAGGCTCTGCCCTTCCCACTCCCATAGCCACAGTCCCTAATGGCATCACCAAGGAAGCTGTTATTATTTATTCATTTGGTTATGTTTATTTATACCCTGATTTAGTTCATAAAGAATCTGCAGTGCCTCAAGAGAGCTATTGTGATAAGACCTGGCTTTCTAGCATCTGTGTCTTCAAATGAAAGGGACAGGAAGAGGCTGAGGACAGCGGGAGGGTCCTCTGGAGAATGGTTGTGGGGAACTGAATTCCTGGGGACCTGGGTGGCTGTGGTGGTCGCTGGGCAACGCTGCTCACATATTCTTGGATTTTGCCCTTTACTTTGTTCTCTGCCTAAAGTGCTAATTGCAGGCACCCTTAAAAAAACATATAATTGAGTATCTGAAAGAGGGTTAAATTATACTTATTTAGGAGGGGATTAATTATGTCTCCCAATTTGCAGATGTGAGGATGGTTGGATTGGGAGAAGAAAGAGGCATTTGAGACTGTGGAGCCTTTTGGGATAAGGCAGACCTCGGGAGGTTAGGAAGATTGGAACACCAGCTAGACATTGTTTATCTGGACAACTGGGGAGAGAAGCAGAGGAGGTAGGAATTGAATGAATGAAAATCAGTGAGTACGAGGACAACCATACTCATTTCAGAATTTCATTGGGGAGGGTACTGCCTCATGATGTCTAAAGGAATTTTCCTTTTCCTTCTCCCTCTTCACATATCCTTCTCTTCCTCTTCTCCCATGTCTTCTCTCTCTCTCCTTCTCTTCCTCCTCCCCTACCCCAGAACCACTGGATCTTTACTAGATCGAAAGGGAGAGCTGTTGATATGATAATCCTGCTATATTATTGACTAAATAATATCATTAACGTGTTAGCAATGGAAGGGGAGCATCAGCTCCTTCAAGTGAAAAGTAGGGAACATAAAGCTCCAAGAAGGGAAGCCATCCAATCAGCACCAGTTTGTTCCGAGACTAGATTTCAAGTGTCCTGACTCCCAATTAAGTGTCTTCTCTACTCCACGGTAGAATTTCCAGAGCAAACAAAGAATTATGCACCATATACAGCCAAGGCTGCCATGTCTTGAGAGACATGTTTTGAGAGAACTACATACCCACGGTACCAACCAGAACCTAACACCCTCCATCACCATGGTCTATGGCACAGGTGGCAAACACAAGGCCCATGGACCGAATCCAGCCCTTGGATTGGATAATTACCTTGATTTATCCAGCCCGGCACCTTGTTTCTACCCAGTGGCAGCACCAAGCTCCTTGGCCCTAGTTAAGGAGTAGTTACATTTATAGAGTCCTAAAATTACATTCAGCACTTTGAAGGCCACCATCAGGCTGATGTAGCCCCCCAGGCTAATGTAAAAACGAGTTTGACACCCTTGGTCTATGGAGTAGCAGTTAATACTGCTATTTCAAACAGGGCTTAGAGAGTTTAAGTAACTTGGCCAAAGTCACACAGCTAGCACCAAGGAAGGATCTGAAAGCAGCCAGTCTGACTGCAGAGTCTGTTCTCCCAGCATCACACTAAATGTCTAAGTTTATGAGTGACTAGGACACCAACACCTGGTAAACTGGTGCTTCTCTCTGGAGAAGGGCTGCTGGTGCTGAGAAGTGAGGATATAGCTATGGCTATATGTAAGCCTGGTCAGCTTAGTGTAACAGTTTTGACCGAGTGATGTTCTAGTGAATAGACTCATCCTCTACAGAAGAACAGTTAAGACAGAGAAAATCTCCTTAATACACAAGTTTGGAACAAGAGGAGGTGACTCAGTCCCATTTATATTGATTTGACAAGATAATACTGTTTGGTTTCAGATGACACATCTTCATTTGAAACAAAAGGAGGATTTAAAAGAGCTCTAACCACTCAAGAGAGCCCACTTCAGTTTGACCAAATATAGCTCTGGAGAAGTATGATGGATGACTGTTCTTTCCCCACCCCAAAGCCCTCCAGCTTAAGTGAGACTTCCTGCAGGCTCCCAAATCCAGTTCCCCAGCCAGGAGCCCCAGGAGCCCCAGGAGCCCCAGGAGCCCCAGGAGCCCCAGCAGCCTGCCAGACGATCCTGGCCTGTCCCTGGGGTGCATACAGCCTTTTCCTGGCTCGGCAGGCATGTCCCCAGTGCTAGGGCAATACAAACACACAGAGCTGCTCTCCCCTTATTTCCACCCTGGACACTGATGAGTTTGTTGGGATCAAGAAGCCCGACACATGGAGCTTTGAGCACCCACTGCAGGGGGTGAGAGGGATTCTTTAAGAACCCCAGATATATACATGTGCGTAATATCCACATTCTCCACCTAAAACTCAAGGAAGCAAATATTCAAATTTTCTAAAAGTTTTTTTTTACAACCTAGAAGATATGTGACAGTTCAGCTCTTCATTCTGAAGCAAGCTACCTATAAAAATAAATGCTCAGATGGTAAATCTTATTTGTTCGGCTTCATTTTCTAAGCACAACTTCAGATCCTCTTAGAACATTAATGATGCCTTGCACAGACCAGGTGCTATTCCACTCTGCTTTGGCAGTAATTTAAATTTGTGTCCGTCACCCCTGTGCCCCAACATGCTCCTTTCCCAGGTGTGCCAGAAATCTCATTGTAGCCCACTGTCACTGGCCTAGGCTTTTGGCCAGCTGTGGCAGAAGTCGAGGTGGCATCTGCTCGCAATCTGACAGAGTCGTTTCTCTTACAGTGTGGGTACTGCTTCTCTTATAGATAAAAGGACAGAGAGGTACTGGAGTAACTGGCTCTCACTGAAAGCGAGAATGTCAGTGATTTGCAACAGGAAGGCCAGGTGGGCGGAAATGAGAAACCTGCGATTATCTGACCCTGATAAGAAGGTTGGGACTCAGGAGATGAAGCTGGCAGGTCTTTCATGGTAGACTCTCTAAGTGCCAGACAGAAGACAAAAAAGAACACAAACAAAGAACTCTCACCCTCTCTGGAGGACCATTGTTCCTGTTATAAGTTTTTATCTTTTTTTCAGTTTATTTCATTAATAAGTAGTGATCACATTCTAATAGCTCAATGAAAATATTATGTTGACAATGTAGTTCACAACTACAAAAGGACTCAAAATGCTTTGTTTCATTAGATTAAAATAAAATTCTGAGAGACTTTGTACTATATCATTCTTCGTAGTGTAGTTGAATGATTTTGGGTTTTAAAGTCAGGTTGACCTGGGTTTAAATCATTGTATGACCTTGGACAAGTAATTCTATTTCTCTCAACCTCAGTTTTCACATTCATAAAATGGGACCACAGTCACCACTACATCATGGAATAGCTAAGACTAAATTAGATGAAATTGTAATGCACTCAGCATTATGACTGGTACCTTGTAGAAGCTTAACAAATCCCTACTTATCTGTTTGTCATTTGAAATACAAAGGTACCTGCTGGTTCAGTGCAGATACTGTGCCCTGACTATCCTACAGAGCTTAGGGTGTGATCAAGAACCTTTTGAAATTAGAAACCTGTAAACAGAGAGAGGAAAAGCATAGAGGAAGCTGCAGTGTCTTAGAAGAGTCATGGGCTGGAATTAGAATCCTGGCCTAAATACAGCTTTGCTCCTTACCAGCTACTGGATTGCAAGCACATTGCTTAATATCTTTTTTCAAACTATTTTATTTATTTATTTATTTTTAGAGCGAGGGGAAGGGAAGGAGAAAGAGTGGGAGAGACACATCAATGTGTGGTTGCCTCTCATGTGTCCCCCACTGGGGACCTGGCCTGTAACCCAGGCATGTGCCCTGACTAGGAATCAAACAAGTGACCCTTTGCTTCACAGGCCCATGCTCAATCCACTGAGCTACAACAGCCAGGGCACATTGCTTAATATTTTAATAAAACCTCAGTGTAATTATCTACATCAAGGAGATAACATCTCCTTTGCAGATATCTATTTGAGATATTCTTCCACCCTGGCAGGTGGCTCTCAGTTGGTTGAAGTGTCATTCCTGTACACCAGAAAAGGTTGTGGGTTTGACCTCCATCAGGGCATATACCTAGTTTGCAGGTTCAATCCCCAGTCAGGGCACATGCAGAGGGCAACAGATCAGTGTTTCCCAGTCACTTCTCTCTCTACTCTTTGCCCTTCCCTTCCCTTCCCTTCCCTTCCCTTCCCTTCCCTTCCCTTCCCTTCCCTTCCCTTCCCTTCTCTTCTCTCTCTCTCTTTCTCTCTATCCCCACCCTCCTCACCCTTCCTCTCTCTCTCTCTCTAAAATCAATAGAAAAAATATCCTTGGGTGAGGTTTTAAAAAAAGACATCCTTCCTATGCACAGACATTGGGCTTGAGATTGGGTTTCCCACAGAAAGAAAAAGCCACACTCATGCTCTGACAGTGCCTACAGCCTAGGAGAGGGATCAGTCAGCCACCCACATAACAGAAGCGCACTCACTGAACTCGTGGTCGTCTTCCGAATTCCTTCTAATAAACAGTAGAAGGTAACAAGGATAGGCACAGATTTATGCCAGATAACTTTAATTCAGGGTCTTCTACATCCAAGCTGCATAAACTAGGACAAGTTGTCTAACCCGATTTTGGAAATGAGGAAAATAATTGAACTGTTGTGAAGATTAAACAAGATAATGTGTAGAAATGTGAGGGAAATACTAACCATTTAATAAAAACTTAGCTCTTTTTGGTTGTACCTGGTATCTACCAGACACGGAACTCAAGGTAACCAATCTGAAGGGCTTCCTTATGAATCCTATACATCTCTTCACATCAATAATCCATGTTGAAACATCGCCTAGTCTCTTCTCTAACAAATAGAATTTTTTATATTGTTAGGTATGTCTGTAATTTCAAAATTCCAGACTTTAATAGTTGAGCTTTATTCATTGAAAGCACATACTGATGGAAGGTACTTCTATTTTTTTCATTTAAGTGCTATCTTGTATACTTTATCTTGTCACTTTTATTAAGAGTCTCCTTTTTCTATATGTTACTGAGACTAGCACAACCATTACGTGCTACAAGGAAACTATGAGATGATGGTGAACTTCACAGAGAAGCACCACATACAAAGAATCAGTTGGGCAAGGGAAATATGCAGGATCACATTTTCAAGGTCCTTGGAAAGAAAACGTGTTCCAAAATTAGAGGAACTCTTTTTCCAAATGATAGTTTCAGCCCCTGAATCTCACCTACTTTAACTTAAGCCCCCGTTGTGTTCATTTTATTTTCCCTCAAAGTGGAGACAAATAAGGATGAAATGCTGTGCATATGTAGCATCTTGTTTCCAAGGAGTCCAGTAGTCTTTAAACATATTATTTCTTTAACCTCTCCACCAGTCCAAGAAAGGGAAGTGACGCATCTAATGTTTCTATTCTTGCAAATGAGGACACTTAGGAATGACAGAGCAAATTGAATGGCCAAGAACGTAGTAAAGTGGGTGACAACACAGGGGAAAAGAAATTGGGTCTTGGAAATTGTGATTATTTCAAGGACAGAAGAATACCCATGAATTATAAGTAATAAGATAAAACCCATCTGCTGATTTCTTAGCATGCATTTAAATCAAAGTAGGAAACATGTGGACGTGCCAATCTGCACAATGGACACATTCCTGCAGGTGCTTGGGATGATGCTAACAGATGCCCTATTGGGCTTCTTCTCCTTCTGGCCCCCACAATTGTACATCACTTCTCATACTGTGATGGATTTTCTGACACCTAGTAATTTACAGATTTCCAAATCTCACTTCAGGGTTTTATTTGTTCACTTTTGTCTTCTCTTATACTGCAGATCAAACCGCATACCTATTTCCTTTCCAAAGTCTCCCTCTACAAGAGCTGATTAAATTCCTATCACTTTCCTTTAAATGAGAAAAAAAAGTAAAGTGGTCTAGATGAGCAAATTTTCTCAATACAGGCATAGCGAATCATATTATATACTAACTACCATATTGTATATAATGGTCTGAAACTTCTTTCGTGAAATAAGGGTAGTTATTGTTTTTATTACTTGGACTCATAGTTATGTGTGAAAATGTTGTTATAGCTTGACTGTTAAGAAAATGGGCATTAGAATTTTTATAAATTATTAGCCAGTTAAAAACGTCATGGTATCTCTTAAAACAGTTTCAAAGAGTACGAGCTAAGAAGATTAAATTAGGTAAGATTAGAAATGAACTGAGCAGCATTGCAATACTTTGATTTCAAAATCAGATCCCTAAGAGAAGAATGGGGGTGTCTGAGGGGTGGACACAATAGGCGGCAGTCCACGTAGAGTGGCCTTAAAGGCGCATTGAAGGAAACTTTGCCCCCAAACGGCCCCCTGTGCCTGTTCACTCACCAATGACCAAGAGTCCTAGACCAAGAAACAGAAGCCCTTACTTTCCACAGCTAGTGAAAAGGCATAAAATATCAGCCATCCTGTAAGACAGCACTCAGTTTGTCCTGAGTGAGTGTTAAGAGAAGGGAAAGGGGAATGACACGTCACCAAATAGGTAGGTGAAAGGGACGTCTAAAAGTAATTTTAGAGGCATTACAGAGTAGTTAAAAGCACACTGAATAAAGAGTAGTCAGAACTAAGTGGAATCCTAGATTAGCCATTTTCTAGCTGAGCGACATTTCAAGGTGGTTTAATGGTTAGTGATAATGAAGGTAAATTCCTGGTACACAGTAGACCCTTGACAAATGGTATTTATTAAAATTGTTATACTCTATTATATATTATTTTCTCCTTCCTGAGACACACTTATCACCTCTGTCACTCCAAATTTTACCAAATTTCAATGTTGCAGAGAACATACCGTACCTGAACACAATGGAGGTTTGGCTGCCACAGAAAAAGCCACCTTCGTGAGGCAGGTGCTGGTGCAAAAGAGAAAGAGGTCTTATTCCTGTGCCACAGGCCTGGGAGAAGGGGGACTCCCGTCTCAAAGGCCACCTCGATCTCTGCTCAAGCCCGACATTCTTACAGGGATAGGGAGGGGAGGGCTTTTTCCCTATGCAATTATTTTCTAGCCTTTGGCTGCCTGGGGTCCCATCCATTCATTTTTCTAACTTTCACTCACTCAGGGTAAGAACCTCTCCCTTAAGCCATCCTGGCAAAGGGGACATTACCTGGCACTCTGTGTATGGCAGTATTGATTAACTGCAATTTCATTTTCAGAATAAAATATATGAATGTAATTCATTTTTTTAAAATGCATTTATTGATTTTAGAAAGAGAGAGGAAGGAGCAGAGAGAAAGAGATAGAGAGACAAAGAGACAGAGAAACATCAATTTGCTCTTCCACCTACTTATCCACTCATTGGTTGATTCTTGTATGCGCCCTGCCAAGGGGATCAAACTCATGGCCATGGCTACCCTGATAAACTGAGCTACCTGGCCAGGGCCAGGAAATAAAAATGGAAATTTGATATCTACTGCAGGAAAAGCATGCCCCATTTCTTCTATTTAAAAAGCCAAAGGATTTTTTTATTGCTGTTCAATTTCAGTTGTCCCATGTTTTCCCTCATTACTCTCCCCTGCCCTGCCCACCCTCCCCACTTTCAATCTCCCCCCCCACCCTATTGTCTTTGTCCATGGGTCCTTTACACATGTTCCTTGGCATGATCCTTCCCCTTCATTCTCCCATTTTCCCCCAACCCCCCTCCCCTCTCCTCCCCTCCTCCCCCCTCTGGTCCCTATCTTTTTTTTTAAAGATTTTATTTATTTATTTTTTGGAGAGAGGGGAAGGGAGGGAGAAAGAGAAGGAGAGAAACATTAATGTGCAGTTGCCTCTTACATGGCCTCCACTGGGGACCTGACACACAACCCAGGCATGTGCCCTGACTGGGAATTGAACCAGAGACCCTTTGGTTTACAGCCTGCACTCAATCCACTGAGCTACACCAGCCAAGACTCAGTTTATTCTCTATTTCTATGTCTCTGGTTCTACTTTGCTTGTTTGTTAGTTTTGTTGATTATGTTCCACTTATAGGTGAGATCATATGGTATTTGTCTTTCACCACCAGGCTTATTTCACTTATGGTAATACTCTCCAATTCCATCCATGCTGTCATAAAGGGTAGGAGTTCCTTCTTTCTTCCTACTGTGAAGTATTCCATTGTGTAAATGTTCCACATTTTTTTTTTGATCCACTCATTTACTGATGGGCACCTAGGCTGTTTCCAGCACTTGGCTATTGCAAACTGTGCTGCTATGAACCTTGGGGTGCATAGGTTCTTTTGAATCAGTGTTTCAGGATTCTTAGGGTATAATCCCAACAGTGAAATGGCTGTGTCAAAAGGCAGTTCTATTTTCAGGTTTTTTTGAGGAAATTCCATACTGTTTTCCACCAGTCCACATTCCCACCAACAATGTACTAGTGTTCCCTTTTCTCCACGACCTTGCCAGCACTTGTTGTTTGTTGATTTGTCTATAATGGCCATGCTGACTGGTGTGAAGTGGTATATTTTTGTGGTTTTAATTTGCATCTCTCTGATGGCTAGTGATTCTGAAGGTCCTTTCATATCTATGGGCCCTCTGTATGTCCTCCTTGGAGAAGTGTCTGTTCAGTAAAAGGCCCAAATTTTAAGCAAGGTAGGAATAGTTTTTTTAATTATTATACTACAAATATGTGAGCATTTACTTATATCTATGTACATGTTGTACTCATACCTAAAACTATGTCAAGTATTAATAATCAAGATTTCCTTTATGCATCATGGTTTGATTCCCAGTCAGGGCACATGCCTGGGTTGCAGGCCATTTCCCAGCAAGGGACACATGAGAGGCAACCATACACTGATATTTCTCTCCCTCTCTCCTGCCCTTCCCCTCTAAAGATAAATAAATAAAATCTTTAAAAAAAGAAAAAGAGTTTTCTTTATGCTTTCATCTTGTCTTTCTTAATCTTGTTTTATCAGCTAGACTTTGAATGAATCATCCTACAAATTATGTGACCAGGCAACAAAATGTGGCAATATGTAGACCATCACTCCGGTCACCTTGCCTGCCTATGTGGCTTTTGATATGTCTACTGGCCTGAGCTGAATGACAGTCCCAATAATTCCTTTTCTGGAGTAGTGTGCCTGGGTTGCCCGGCCTGGAATAAAGCCATGTCAGGTGTTCCCACAGCTCCAGAAATTTTCTTCCTCCTGCTGGAATCCCGTGTGAACCTGCCCAGCCTTGAAAGGCTGGTTATTGAATCAAACACTAATCTAGACGTTGCTGTGATAAAAAAAAAATTTCAGATCTGATTCAACTCCCTAATCACTTGACTTTACTTAGTTAAAAGAGAAATTATCCAGTATACTCTGAGTGGGCCCAAGTTACTCACTGGGAGATCTTTTCAAAAGGGCTTAAGCTTTTCCTGACTTGAGATTCCTGCCTACGAACCACAAACCACAGCTTATACCCTTGGGATTCCAGACTGCTCATCATGTTTCTTTTCTGACTGCCTGCTGTACACACTTTGGATTTGCTTTGCTTAACCAGCCCCCACAGTTGTATAAGTCAATTCCCTATAGTAAATTCAGATAGAGAGGCAGATAGAAGTAAATATAGATACAGGTGAGATGAGATAGACATAGAGATAGAGGGAGAGTGAGGGAGAAAGTGAGAGACAGATCCGATCCTGCTAGTTCTGCTTTTTCAGTCCAACCCTGGCACCTTTCCCTGTGTGCTGAGTCCCTGTGGGATCAGCTGCGGTAACAGAACACGAGCTGGTGATCTCCATCAATAGACTGGAGCTCTCATTCATTTAAACATTTAAAAGGGGAAAGGTTTGCAGGAACAAGTATAAAGGACACAAGGGGGGAGGTGGAAATAGGAGGAAGGTGGGGAGGGCTGGGGGGTGGGCTGGGATGGGGGTAAAAGGCAGAAAACTGTACTTGAACAACAATTAAAATAAAACAAAAATTTAAAAAATTATAAAATAAAATAAAAGTTTCTAGTTACCTACTTAAGGCAAATTAATTTTTACTAAAGTTTTTCTCTTATTGTTCCTAGTCATAGTCTCATGGGCTAGACTTAATGTCTTTCAAGCCATTTTGCCTCATAGAATGATTGTATTAAACCTACTAGCTGTCTGACCTTAGGCAAATAATTTAAGCTCTCTGTGCCAATTTCATCGAAATGAAGATAATAGTATGTATTTCACTAATTATTATAAGAATTAAAGTAGCATATGTGAAATACTTAGAAGAGTACCATAAATAAAGCATATATATTACCTTTTATTATTATTTAAAACAAAGGTTCTTTTAATAGCCTTTACTAACTTCTCCCAAAATCTTATGGAGGAGGGTGACAATAATATTGATAAGTCTTTACAGTTTAATTAACCTCAAGAGATTGACTTAAAAAATAGAAGAGTAAGACGTCTTTAAATGTTAAAGGGCAGCTCCTGGAACAGATTGGTTTTGTCTGGCTCTCACACTGCTCGACACAGTGGAAGGAAAGACGACAGCTGCTGGCATCAGGTGCGCCCCACGGAACGTGGGCTCCACCATCCACTCACGATCTCTGAGCTCCGGCTCCTTTAATGTCAACAGGCTTTGTGTCGCCTGCTTTGCACTGTGGTCATGAGGACTGAGGGTTACCAGTGTAATAGTCTCTTTATTACAGGGGTGGGCAAAAGTAGACTTCCAGTTATTAGCACAAGAAACACATAGTTTACTGCTGTACTATTATTTAATAAATATAGGGTTATTTTCCACATGAATAACTGTAAACCTGCATTTGCCCATCCCTGTATTATGGTGTACTAGGGAAAACAATATGATAGGAATATCATTTTTTAATATAAACTAAATGACAGGATAGTAGATATACATGTCACTTACAATGTTTAGATTCTGAGAGTTTCATTGAGTTTTTTCCCCAAGGATTTAATCCAGTAGGCATATATTCAATGCCTATTTTTTGCAAGCTCCGCTGGATTTTATAACTACTTGAAACAGTACTTAAAATATTTTTAAATGTTTGTTCACCTTTCCATAAAACTCCACACTAGATTTTCTTATATTTGATTCTTCTTTTCTAAAATCCTTTTAAAAATTCTAGTTAATTTTTTCTTCCTGTACTGAATATACACGTGTTCTTCAATGTTCTGCTCTTGAAATTCTTTCTCCTTGTGTTTTATTCATGTGTACCTTTCACTGTCATGGTTTCACGTCTGCACAACTGACTCCTGAATTCATATCTGCAGTTTGAACATGAACTGGTTTGGCCCTGAAACCCCGAAAGTCCAATACAGAATTCACTGTCTCTTCTTCTGTTCCCCAAACCACACCTTTCTCTTGTGAATGTGTGTGTGTGTGTGTTACGGCCCTAGCACACACACTAGAGCCAATATTGACTCCTCCTCTCCCTTCATCTTAAATGTCCAATTAACTTCCAGGTCTTGTGTTTTTAGGGTGTTTTTAAACCTTGAAGAAGGTTGTAGTCCATTCTGTCCTTCTTTGAATTTTCCCTTCCGTTACTCTCACCCAAGTACTCTTTACTACTATTTCTAATGTTTTAATAGCCTCCTAATTTATCTGCTGTGTTGAGTTTTTCCCTCTTTCCATCATTCCAGTGTCTCATTTCCGGCTTCATACTTATAAGTTTCAATTAACAATTTGACCAAAAACCTTTTTTAACTTCACACCACAGACTGAAGTAGAGAAAGAACATGAGTTAGTGTACAAGAACTTCCCAAGGATGTCTTTCGTACACCATCACAGTATCCTCTAGAATAAAGAAGATACTAACTCTTGCTGAATACTGACTGTTGACACACATGCATGAGCAGTTATGTCTCTATATATGTGGCATGATGTGTGTGTGTAAATGGGGCAGGGAAATGGAAAGAATCAGTGAACTCTGCAGAGGTCAGTAGTCCCAGTAAACTAATGATCACAGCAGGAACAGGGAAGGAGTAGAAAGACACCTATGAGCCGGTGGTAGTTACTGTTACAGAACATGGGTCTGGACCACAGAGGCTGGCAAACAATTGAAAAGATGACAACTATAACTGAACAACAGTAAAAAAAATAAGTGAAAATTTTTTAAAAGAAAAGAAAAGATATATTGAGTATGAATTTCAAAAGAAGCCTTGCGTTAGGTAATTATTTGATAGTGATGCTAAAATAATGTCACCCAGGAAACAGCACTAGGAAGCAAAGCTCTCTTTCCCACTGCCTTTGAATTTAGACAAATAACAAAAGGAGCAGTGTACTTTCTCTTCCCTATGGATGGACTTTCTACTTTATGAAAATCCACCTTTGATGAAATGTTATTGTTTCAGTGTCTACAAAGTGATCAGCACCTTTAATACCTGTAGTAACTTCAGCGGCTTTCAGGTTTCATGGCTCTGTATTTTCAGAAAGCTTCCACTAGGTAGAAACTTGCATCACTACACGCATAAGATTTGTAAACCAACTTTTTATGTATAAAAAGCCATACAAGCCATTAGGAACTGTATTTCCTTTCAAAAGGAGCTTTAATGGTAATGCATTGTTATGGATTGAATTGTGCCCCCCCAAAAGAAACATTGAGGTTCTAACCCACAATACCTCAGAATGTGATCTAATATTTGGAAAGAGAATCATTACAAAAATAACCAAGTTAAAGTAAGATCATTAGGGGGGGCCCTAATTTGATATGACTAGTGTTTTTGCCAAGAGGGGAAATCTACACACAGAGACAAACAGGCAATAGACGGAAGACAATGTGAAGAGGCAGAAACACAAAGAGAGCACCATGTAGAGACGGTGGAGTGATGCTTCTACCAGCAACCCACCGAAAGGTAGGACAGAGGCATGGAGAAGATTCTCCCTGCTAGTTCTCAGAAGTCAGCCCTGCCGCTTTTGAAGTTCTAGCCTCCAGAGACAATGAATCTGTTATTCTAAGCCACTGGTTTTTGTACTTTATTACACAGCCCTAGGAAACCAACATACACATTAATATATAATTTAAATTCCGAGTTTCTAGTATGCAAAAAAGAAATACACTTGCATATCACTGTTTTTGTTCCAAACAGAAGCAATTGCTTTTATTCTCTTAGAGAACACATCTTTATGTTTGAGCAAATATATTTATGTTTCCACAGGTGTATTTCATAGTAAGACTTCTCGCCAAAATCTCTCTAGAAATTAAAATCTCTCTCCAACTTCCATCTCAGCTGCAAAACAGCATACATTAACACCCTAATTAGGTGCTTAGTAGATATAAATAAGTAATCCTTCTCATAATAGGTCCCAATGCAGCCACAGCAAGAGTAGCAATACCCAATCTGAACTACAAAAGATACGACTTGGACATCCTTCTTATTTTCTCATTTTCTGTGAGATGATGGAGAACCCCAAGTACAGCTTGCCTGATTTTCACCTGACTCCTGTTTTCAACATTAGTGTTCACAGTTAGACCCAGAAGGAAAGGCACTAATTGAGGTTTCTGTTGAAACTGGAAGCAGTTTTGCCAACAGGTAGCCAAATGGAATCCCTACTACAAGACATGTTTTCATTTTCTTGCTTAAACATGTCCTGAATTCAGGCCACAATGTGCAGTTTCCACTGTATAAGAGGGTAGCCGGGGCTTTTCCCCCTGGAGAGTAATAAAGGTGTTGCCAAAAGAATTGCCTGAATGTTTCGGATCAGATGAGGAAGCTAATCCTGTTCTCTGAATGGCTTGATTTTGTCTGTATGTACCACTGCTGTTCCCTTCCCTAGCACTATGACGAGAAAGAAATTTATTTTGCTCTTAATTCAATCACAAGAGCCTCTTTGTTGAGGCAATTACTGTTGTGTTGGTAGTGAGTGTGATGGTGAGTGAAACTGAGGACATTTAACGCTGTTGAGAAGAGTTTTATTCAATCTCTTGCCAACCACTCAGAGTAACTGCTTGCCCAGGAGAGTACTTTCCCCAGTGTGAGATTGCAGGGCACTATCTTTGTAAGAAGCCTGTCTTCAGGGAAGGTGCCTCTAAGCCAATATTTTCTTTTCATTTTCTATGGCTGTCATTCCTTTCTATGTGTCTGTCTACCTTTTATACATATTTTGTCAATCTTTCCATCTGTTAAAAATATTCCCATTTCTTTCTGGGATTTCGATTGCATCTATGAACATGGGCAAAATTCTTTTCTTTCCCAGCATTTTCTAGACATGTCAACTTGACTAGCAAAAATGAACTTCCCCAGAGAGAAGAAAATGGCTGATATAATACTGAAAATGGGGCAGCCTAAATGTAAATGTATTAGATCAAATCTATAATCCGAACAAAATGAATAATGGTTCACTTGCAAGATGAATTGCTACATTTACATAATTTTTAAAATCCCAAAGTTTCTCTTCTTCATAAACGAAAGATAAATGAAATAGTTGAAAATGTATCACATGAATTACTTCTCTTTTTTTTCAGGAAAATAATTGTTTCTCCAAGTCTTTCTGAAGTTGCTTGATCCACAATTCACAGCCACAAACAAATACAAATCAATCTATCTGAGAGATGGAAGAAGTTGTACACATTAGTAAATGCTAAAAAGAGGACATAGCCAAGCCTGGTCTCAGGTAGCAATGTAAGATTGAGGTGATTGTGTATTTCAGTTAATTCATTGAAAATAGTCAGCCAATACTGCACATACAAGTATGAGACATAAAAAAAAATACCACCACTATCCTGAAGGCTCTCATGTTACCTCAAAGTCAAAGTACTGACTTCCCTCCCAAGCTAGTGAAGTTTTCATGACTGTCGGCCATATGGGAGAGACGGTCTTTTGATTGTCTTCAGAGGGAGACAAGTATTGTGGGATTCCCTATGGTCCTACACCAAGGAGAGTGGGAGTTCAACAATAAATACTTTGAGATGGTCTCTGCTTACTAAGTACATTTCCAAGTACCTAAATTCTCATGAGACGCAACATTCCATTATGCTGGTATGCTGTGCTCACATAGAAAAAAGAAGAAAAAAAACCTGAATAATTTTGGTAAAAACTTTTAATGCATGGTTGGTTTGGGGATTTGAGGGGAAAAAGATGTAGATAATTAGTATTTCTCAGGAATTAAATGGCTTTAAGTTTCAACCCCAGCTCTATTACTTATAAACTATATGACCTCAGGACTTTTCCTTACCTTCTTTTTGTACCTCAGTTCCATTACCTATAAAAAGTGGAAAATGTCACTATCTACCTCATAATCTGTGATGACTAAATGAGATAACATTTCCACAATAGTTCATTTAGAATGTGGCTCAGAGTAAGCACAAGATAAATGTTCACTCCATAAACTAGCAAAATATGATTATCATATTCACAATGTATAATAAATATATAAAAATATAATAAAAAAACAAATAACTCAGTTCTATAGTTGACTAGGTACAGTTCAGTTAATTTCCTAGAGACAGACTGCCTGGATCAGGTGATCAGCTACCCTGTTGATAAGAGTCAATTCACCAAGTTCTGCAAAGGAACAGAGAAAGGCTCAGGCTTGTTTGGGTCAGACAGACTTAAGTTAGAATCTTGACTCAACTACTTAATACATACGTATTTGGGTGTAATGCTTATTCTGCATCCCTCATTTGTAAAATAAGAGTAATAAAATATCTGGTACATAAAATATACATTTTAAAAATACATTATATATTAGATTATATATAATAGATTATACATATTAGATAATAGATTATGTACATTAAGATATATATATATATGTATCATACATATATATAGCTTAACCCTGAGTTTGGCATATACTTAAACCTCAATATTAGTTACCATTAATTGTTACTATTTTTTAAAAAAAGATCTTTGGGTATGAACTTATGAGGCTAGTGACATAGGTGCTTCTTCAGATGCAGCCTCTCTTAGCCGAAAAGACCACAAGTCTGGGACCATATGCATAAATGGCATTGGTGGGCTGTAACTAAATACCTCAGCAATGTCAAGGGGCCAATGGGAAGGAAGGAATGTTATTTCCAAAATGTTGTGATGAGATGACATGTATTCTATAAGGCGAGACAAAAAAAATAGCTTGTTTTATAAGTCTCACGTCAGCATTCTTCACTTCCCTTTGTAGGAGAGGTAGCAAATAAAGCGTGTCTCTTTCGAAAGCAGTGCTTATCAAGTGGGTACTTTGTGTGAAGTGGAGTGCTAGTCACTGGACACAATTTTTTTAAAGGTACCACCTCCTCCTTTATGGAGTGAATGTCTGATAAGAATGGCGGACACTTTTTAAATATCACACAACTAAATATACAATATAAATTATGTGAGTGCTACAAAGTACAAGTGAAATTCACAGCTGGGGAGATTTTGTGTGATCCGCCTTCCCAGTTTGCCCAGGGCTATGCAGGTCTCCTCACTGACAGTCTCACTGTCCCTGAATCCCTTCAGTCCCGGGCAAACCAAGAGGGTTGCCCCACAAGTAGAGTAACAGGGAGGTACCCCTGACAGAGGAGGAGGTCCTCGGCCTCAGAGCCCATGAAAGAGCAACCGCGGGTGGCCGAGCAGGGCTGTAGGGCCCGAGATGGGAAAGAGCTCAGCGAAAGCAGATCGTGGTGGGAAAAGGCCGGGAGCTGAGGCTGGGGGATTCCACCTCAATGGTGCCAGAAAGACTCTGAGGGTTTTGGGCAGAGGGGCAACCAAACTCAAAAATCCTAAATATTTTAAGATGATCACTCTGGACACCACGGGGAGAAATGAGAGTAGACGGAAAATGGATATGGTGAACAGTGGGTGAGTTTGAGGGCAATTTTGACATCTTTTCTTTGGACCATTTGTTCTGCATCTGGTGAGGACAGAACACCCGAGTAGCGGTATTCAAAATGCGGTCACAGCACCAGCAGCATCAGCTGGCAACTGACTGGAAATGCAGTTCTGAACCCCGGAGCAGGCACACCGATCAGAAACTCGGGGCGGCCGCGGCCTGTCGTTTGACGAGCGCTCCAGGTGATTGTGGTGCACTGCCAGAGTCTGAGAACCGCCGCTTAAAAAAAACAAAGTCACTTAACAGCCCAAGAAGGCTGTTAAATTGCTTTTAAAATTGCTCTTAAAGTCAAAGCTTAGAAGGGCATGGAAATATGGATATAGTGTCACTTCAAGGTCAACATTCTGGAAAATGAGAGTAGACAAGGAAAGAGGACAAAGGCCTACATTATTTGTATTGGCAAATAGAATTCAGATTTTTCAAATTCTGTTTTACCAAAGCAGTCCTGGAGGGATAATTGGTAGCTTGAGGGAAAGGTATTTAAACTGTAGTTTGAAGGACAAGGGGAAAATAACAAGTTTAAAGTTTGTCAGTAATTACCAGGTAAAATAATGATGGTTACATGAAAAGAAAAACCATAAAACAGTTTCCAGAGCTTCCCCAAAACCAAAATTCCTCCCAGTTCTGTATTTCTGCGAGTCCATGGACACAAAGAGAATCTTAACTCTGGAATTTAACTCTCATATTTACACCCTATGACTCTATGTGAATTTTCAAAATGCCAGACTAAAATTGCCATCTCCATTTCAGTCCAAAGTCATACACACAAACAGAGATATAGTTAAAACTTGGTAGATAAGACTCCCAAAATGCAACAGTGAAAGGGCCTGGCTTATCCAAAAGAAACAGACGTGGTGGAAAAAGAAAGGAGCTTTACACTGCATAGGAATTCAGAGTTGAGAGTAGAAATACGCTAGAAAAAAAAAATTGCTTGTCAAAAAGAAAACCAAATGGAAGAGCAACAGTGAAAGAGCACTACAAACTCCCAGACCAGAGAATTGTGGATGATGCTTTCAATTCACAGACAAAATAGTTGGGTAGAGTTGAGACACAGTAGTGATGGTGACTCAATGCTTACAGCCTCTGGAAGACATTCAATTCAATCGCAGGGTATAAAATGTTTGCCTGTCTTCATGGCCATTTTGCCCTCCAGACAGACGACAACCTGGGAATCTATAAATCTGGTTCTAGTGTTAACTAACAAAGAAATGGTTTGTTATGTAAATCTGTATTTTGAAACATGGGATTATAATAGCAGAGGAATAGAAATACTCACAAAATAGTCTCCAGAAGAGCATTTACTTTTAGATATGGATCTATATACCATGTCACTTATTATTCTTAGAAAGCTCTTAGAAAATATGCCCATTGGTAAATCAGGTTGGTAAATTGTTATTTCCCCATCACCTCAGCTCCTGGAAACCGCCATTCTACCCTCTGTTCTGTGAACATGATTAATTTAGATACCTTATACAAAAAAATCATTCAGTGTTTGTCTCTGCATGACTGCTTTACGTCACTTAACATAACGTGCTCCAAGCTCACCCATGTGGTTGCATATTGCAGATTTTCTTTTTTAAAGCTGAATGATATTCCATTGTGTGTATATACCACCTCTCATTTTTCCATCCATCTCCCGGTGGACATTGGGGCTGTTTCCACATCTTAGCTGTTACAAATAATGCTATAAACACGAGAGTGCTAATATCACTTGAGAATCCTGATTTCAGTTCTTTTGCAAGTGGGTTGCTGGGTCATATTGCAGTTTTATTTTTAATTTTGAGGAACCTCCATACTGTTTTCCATAGTGACTGCACCAATTTACATTTTCATGAACAACATACAAAGGTTTTAATTTCTCCACATCCGAATCAACACTTGTCTTTTGTTTTTAAGCTCATTTTTAAAATTTGTTTTTAAAATCTTCATAAATATTTAATAAAATCATTTTAAAATAACACTTACATCAAGCTCTCCATCTTTTAAAAGATTTCTTGAGAAAATAGGTAGAAATCTTATATTCAGCCTCCCACTCCAAGGCAGCCAGTGCAGTAATGATGATTTGATGAAGAGTCGAGAGATAGTTGACACTTTCAAAGCAGCGCATACTGAAGGAAAAGTAATTCAAATGATTGCACAGAACACAGTCACAATGTTCATTTTAAATTTGCAATGCAAAATTTAAAATGAAAAGATGTTCTGCATAATTTTCATTTACAAAGACTGCTGTTTAAGAAGAAAAAAAGAAACCCTGGCTGGTGTGGGTCAGTGGACTGAGTGCCGGCCTGTGAAGCAAAGGGTCACCAGTTTGATTTCCAGTCAGGACACAAACCTGTGTTGCAGGCCAGGTCCCTGGTAGGGGTCACACAAGAGACAACCACATATCAATGTTTCTCTCCCTCTCTTTCTCCCTCCTTTCCCCTCTCCCTAAAAATAAATAAATAAAATCTTTAAAAATAAGAAGAAAAAGAAAATAGCAATTAAAAACTGTTTAACAAATAGGAGCAAATGACAGTATAGAATGTTAACAACCCCAAGTACTGAACCATGTGGATTGGGACTCACAAAGTGGTCTTTAAATGATTGAAAAAATACAAGTGCTCTTGTGTGCTGTTCTGAAGTGCATTTGTGTAAATGGGGAAATTTCAAGAGAATTGCTCTTGGCTTCATAAATACTTTTATGAACGTTTGAAACACAATCTGTGTCTTTAAGTACACAATTACTACAATGCTAATAACTACAGATGGTATGTGAACTCTAAATTTCTACTCTCCTGGGATTTTTTCATTCCCAATTTTTGTTATCATAAGCTTTTCATCAATATACTCTGTAAACAGACTGCATTTATAAGTATTTTCAGAGCAAAGGAAAAGATTCTGTATAATACCTACTGTCATCATATTTTTGCTTACATATCTAATAGAAAAATAGTGATATATCCATCTAACACCATTATGGTGTGTTGATTAAAACAGTTAAAATAAAAGAATGATATGACTCTCCTGAAAGTCTTCATATTCCTGCTGTGGGAAGTGTCCCAATAACCATAACAGACACTGGTGCTAGGTTTTCCTTTCCCAAATTTCATCCATGACAATCTTAATAGAATTTCCCAGTGGCCCACAAATCATAGGCTATCCTGAGAAATACAGAGTGTCAGATCTATAGTGTTATTTAATCCAAGTAATTTTTCAATAAAAGGAATTTCAGATAGAGTCTAAATGCCTCTTGTAAAGTGAGTGACCCAGGCCTGGCACTAACAGCAGCTGGCCTTGGTACATAGTGTGGCCTCACCTGGGGACCTCCAAGCTCAGCACAGCAGCAGCCACCTACAGATCACTTTGTAGCTCGTGCCAGGTGGCCCCAGAGAAAACACAGTTGGCAGCTGACTTTGGCCTGCACCTCCTGGAAGGCCCTAGCACAACCAGTGAACATCTCCAGACCATTTTGAAGCATCACCACCCAACCACCTTCACCAAATGACACACTCAAGGAGCACACACAATGGGCACCAGAGCCCAGCTGAAGTAAATCCTGTTCTGTAGGGTGGGACCCAGCATAGCTGAACCTCCGTGGTGGTTGGACATCAGGGGTGGAGGGTCACAACCAGTCTTTACAGCTGATCAGCTTAGGGGTACATCTCTCCTATTGATAAGCCAGTAGCAATCAAGGCAAAAACAAGGGAAGGGGGTACGCAAGGTGTACATCTTGAATGCCCAGCTTCAGTGATCAGAGAGGCTGTGCCACTGGACCCTACAGAGCGCATACTACATTAGGTCACTCTACCAAGCCTGGGAGACATAACAGCTCCACATAATACAAAGAAACAAACATAGGGAGGGTGGCAAAACTAAAAGACAAAGAAACACATCCCAAATGATAGAAGTAGATGCAGAGTTCAAAACAACTGGTTATAAGGATGCTCAATGAACTTAGCTGCATAAACTTCAGCTGCATAAAAAAGCAAGTCATAAATGAAAGATACACTGACTGAAATGAAGAATAATATATAGGGAATCAAGAGTAGAGGAGATGAAGCCAATAATTAAATCAGTGATTTAGAATATAAATTAGCAAAAAACACCTGATCAGAAGAGCAAAAAGAGAAAAGAAGGAAATGAGGATAGTGTAAGGAGCTTCTGGGACAACTTCAAGTGTTGCAATCTTCACATCATGAGGATGCTTAGAAGGAAAAGAGACAGAGAGCAAGATATGGAACACTGATTTGAAAAAATAGTGACAGGACAATTACTTAACTTGGTGAGGAAAGAATGCCAAACAAGTTGGACCCAAAGGGGCCCAAACCAAGACACATCACAACTAAAGTGCAAAAAGTTAAAGACAAAGAGAGAATCTTAAAAGCAGCAAGAAAAAAAGCTGTTAGTTACCCATAAGGGAGCTCCTGTAAGATAGTCAGCTTATTTCTCAACAGAAACTTTTCAGGCAAGAAGAAAGTGCAAGAAATATTC
Organism: Artibeus jamaicensis; assembly: GCF_021234435.1. Classification (NCBI taxonomy): domain Eukaryota; kingdom Metazoa; phylum Chordata; class Mammalia; order Chiroptera; family Phyllostomidae; genus Artibeus; species Artibeus jamaicensis. The sequence continues at coordinate 21,334,618 of NW_026521823.1, read as the reverse complement.
AAAGTGATGAAAAGCAATGACCTACGTGCAAGATTACTCTACCTAATAAAGCTATCATTTAAAATTAAAGGACAGATAAAGAGCTTCCCAGACAGGAAAAAGCTAAAGAAGTTCATCCCCACTAAACCAGTATGACATAAAACATTAAAGGATCTTCTCTAAGAAAAAAGATTTAAAATATGAGCAATAAAATGGCAAAAAATACATATCTATTCACAACTGAATCTAAAAAAAAATAAATGAACAAGCAGTACAGAAACTGACTTACAGATACAGAGAACATTTTGATAGTTGCTGGATGGGATGGGGGTTCAGGGTAGGTGAAAACGGTGGAGGGACTAAGAACTACAAATTGGTTGTTACAGAATGGTCTCGTGGATGTAAAGTACAGCATAGGGAAGACAGTTGATAATATTCTAATAACTATGTGTGGTGTCAGATCGATGTGAGATTTATCAGGAATAATCACTTAGTAAGTTGTATAATAGCTAATCACTGGAGGTACACCTGAAACTATTATAATAATGTATGTCAATTTTAATTGAAAAAATAAAAGTGATTTAAAAATAAAAATACAAAAAATAGATTACCCCACACTCTTAAATTTTCTCATCAGACGAAGGATTTGAGAGGCCAAAAATAACATACAAAAGAAATATTTGAAATTATATCCTCTTTTTATTCTTATTTGAGTGCATATATGTGTAGATTACAGCCTTATATTTTGGCAAACTAACATTTTATGTGTCTCCAGTGCGAACTTTATAATTTCCCAGTAAAGAATTTGATGTTGAAACTAACTTCAGGAACAAAATGGAACAACATAATCCTGATCTTTATGTCTACTTCATCGTTTTTTTCTTTTCTTTTAACTCATACGAGTGTCCCTCTTCTAAGATTAATCTTAAATCTTTGTATAATTCCTTTCCACCTCCATGACAATAATCCATTAATTCCTCTGTCTCCCCTGCACTGTTGCCTCAAAGATGCTCAAATTGCATCCAATCTGCAACCATTTTCAATCTTTTTTATTTTGCTAAGAAATTTCAGTGTGTATTCCTTCTACTTCCAGTCTGAACCTTGCCACTCACTTTTCCAAAAAATTGGTTTTCGCCTTTTTTGCACCTGAGACAGCTGTCCACAAAGTCTCCTTCTAATCATAAAATCCAGTTGTTTTCTAAATCCTCATTCTCTTTCTAAACATTATTGACATACCATTTTTTCACAACACAAGAAAAAACAAATTCTCATTCCTTAACCTCATGAAAAATAACTTCCCACTGTTATTTCTGTGTTATTTGGTTTTTTGTTTGTTTATTTTCCAACTTTTCTTCTCGTTGCTTTTCCAGCTTTTGCCCCTTCATGGTCAGCATCCTTCACTTTTACCCATTGACCTTCTTTTAACCTTCTCTTCATGTGTTCCTGTAATCTTCGTTTGTCGGCTTTATAAAAAGTATGCCCAACAAAGTATCGCCAGCAGCTGCTGACCCATCCTCTAGGATGTTGCACTGACATACTGAACTTGGCCTCCTCAAGCCAGATATTTCTCCCACACTTCTTTCTCTGAGTATCTTCTCCCAAGAATTCCCCATATTTCTCAATTATCTTTGACTTTGTCCATTCCAGAAATCCCTTCCATTACTTCCAATAAGCGCTTAAAGATAATGGATTTGTGTTCATAGTGTAATTCATATCCACCTCTTCCCATCTCCTTTTGCTGCCATTATTCACTTTTGGACACTTACGGTAATAGTCTCTTTCAATCATTTCCCTTTCAATACATCTGTTATCTTGTCATTAGATTAGATGTTCTTAAATATAGCATGTTTTCTTTACCAACTTTCAGTAGTTCAAATGAAGTTCAGACTCCATCTGTCATTCACACACCTCATTTGTGTGCATAACAAATTACTGCAAAATGTAGTATTAATGAATAACTTGGGTCAGGAACTGGGACAAGGCATAATAGAAATGGCTTGTCTCAGCTCTGCAATGTTGAGAGTCTCTTATGGAAGACCTGAAGGCTGAGAGCTGGATTCATCTGGAAGCTCTGTCACTCACAGGTCTAGCCATTGGTCTTGGCTATTTCTTTTAGGGTGACCTTTTTAAGTGACACTCTGCAATGGCTAGTTTGGGCTTCCTCATAGCTTACTGGTTGAGTTCCAAGGGTAAGAGTCCCAAGGAAAAGACAGCCAAGCATAAATTCTATTTTTTTATGACCTAGCCTCTGAAATCATGCAGCATCAGTTGCATAGTACTTCATGGGCTACAGCAGTGTCAAGCTCACCCAAGTTCAAGAGAAAATAGAATCTACTTTTTTTTTTGGGGGGGGGGGGGATGGCAAAATTCTGAAAGCCTGGGCACCAGAAATTTTGTTGCAATTATATGGAAAAAGTATAATTTCCACAGCTCTCCACCAGCTGCCTCAGCTTTCATCCTCAGTTGGACATTACACTGATTTTATACAGGACTTTTTCTTCCCCCACCCTGGGCCCCTTCCTGTACATACATCCTCATCCTGAGGTAGAGCACACCACACCATTCCTTTCTGAAATTCTGGTCCAAACTCAACTTACATAATCAAAGCAAGGGCAGAAAAGCAAAGAGAGATTCATTTGTTTTATAATAATGACCAGACTTGTAGCAGTTATACCATTAGAGGTTGCCACTCTTAGTCACTGAAAGGATTTTAGACTATAATTTCTTAATTCTGAGGCTGGAATTAAAAAGTGGTTCTTCAACCCCATTTTCTCCTGTTCACTTAAACTGAAATGACCTTTCCCACTCCCAACTCCATTGCTTGTCTTAAATCCCTCTGGTCCATTAAAGATAAACCTGAGCTGAATCATTGAAACTCTGAAAGAATTCGAAATAAAAAAGAACCAAAAACCTGGAGGAAGAAATTAGGCAAAGTCCAAAAGGATCTCGATAGAAGACACACACAATGAAGATGAAAACAGAAATTCAGAGTCCATCTGAAGTGAGCCCAATTGTTGCCTTGAGGAGAAAAGACCAGTTCCAAATTATCCCTGGGACTCAGTCTATGTGGCTGATGGACTAATAGAAAATATTTTTAGAGATGAAATATAACATCCCAATATTTTATAGCATAAGAATCATGACAAATGGCTTAAATAATTTTGCTTTTTGCTTCCAAAGTCAGCAAATATCAAGCACATTCATCACTTTCTTTCCTCTTTGCCTCAGTTCCAAACAGTTGTTTCATCTGGAACAAATGTATTCTACAAATAAATACTGCTTTTTTTAGGTTCCATTCAAATGTCATCTCCATGAAATCACCACGAAAGGATGTGATCCTTCCTTTCAGGCAAACAGGTACAATGCTTTCCTGCCTCTGTACTACATGAACTACAGAACATTTTCCATACCCTCGGCCCAACTGAAAGATCCTAGGGAGAGTCAGAATCTCTCTTCTTTCCTCCCTTTGCACTTCAGACACTGCCCCAAGTATAGTCACTTCTCAGTAGAGAGTTGTTGAATTAATGCATGATGAACTATCCAAATCCATAAATAAAATTCTGCTGCAACCATATTTGCGATTTTGAGAGTCATTGTGGCTCCTGCTTCTCATAAAAATGTACACCAAAGTTGAAGAAGTTACGGATAAAAGCAATTACAATGATCAGGTTTTTGCCTTCAAAAGGAAGGTGAAATTCTTAAAACAAAAAATGAAGTAAAAATAAAGGTGGTTAAGACAAAATTTAATATATAAAAGTTTAAGAGACTGTGTGCTGAGTAAATTCATGTACATGTGATGAATCTCAGTGTACTGATAAGATTTTTTAAAGTTCCTTGAAACAAATAGTAAATCAGGATAAATAAAGTGAAAATTTTGATATGTAGTTAAACTTTCTTCATTAATACATAATTTACATTATGACTAAGATGGCCTAAATATTCCACTCAGCTTGATTAAACTTTAGACAGTTTCCATCGTAATGTTAATCCCCTGACCTCACTTTCTTAAAGAATTTACTTGAAGGCATGCAGTTATTATTTTTCTCTGCCCCTTTAAGATATAAATCTTCTCCCAACCTCTTGCCAGTTTTGTAGTCTAGGAATGCCATTCTCAAGGACCTGGTAGCTATCCCTTGGAAATGACTACATTTCGTCAAGCAAGATAAAACCCCTACCTCCCAGTTTGTGTGGGAGAGAAGGAGCCTAAGTTCAATCAGTGCCAAGGAGCAAACACAGGTGGCCTCGTCGCCTCGACCAACCAGTCCCTAACATTCACCAGTACTTTTCCACTGGCCAGCCCAAGTGCTGGACGACTCTTTTAAATCTTTTGTTTCAAAGGAGTTGAGGTCAATCTCTCCCTTACCATCTTGAATAAAGTCTTACTTGCTTGTCTAACTCCATCAGGTGCAATTTTTCTTTGATAACAGTCATCTCAAAGAATTATTAGCTTAAATTATGCATGTCAGATTCAGAAAAAAGTGTTAAAAAACAAAGTTTTTTTCATAGCTATTCTGAACTAGTCAAAAACAAATTCATGTCCATGTCCTTAAAAACTTGTCCCTGAGTGTCAATATCAAAGACAGAAGAGTGTACAGAAGTAGATATAAGTGATTTATTCAGGCATCGTCCCATCCATTCCACGATGTTTTTGGCAACTTCTATAGCACTGTGAACAGGCATTTACTATTAAAAAGATGACAATATCTGGTCTGTGCCCACAGGGACCAAAAAATCTAGGTTGGAGTGACCAAGTGTAAACAGCCGCACAGTACAATGTGATAGGTGCTCCTCACAGCACTTACTGCAACCTCATCCCTGCCACACCCCTCAAACTCCATGTGGTCAGGGCAGCTTCCTTGTGAGGTACCCCAATGCCAGCGCCAACCAGCAGGGGGCCTCCAAACGAAGAGAAAGACAGAATTCACAACTCCCCTTAGCACTTTGCTTCTAGATTCCAGGAGGTGAAAGTTCTTGATCCGTGTAGCCATTTTTCTCAGCTTTGTTCACTAACCACTGAAATACAAATCTTGTACTCTTCTGATGTCTGACGTTTCTTATTTGTTCATTTAATTGACTCTTTCTTATCATATGCTTTAACCTACCTAGAAAAATAGTAATTAACCTTTACTTACTCTGCGTTGAGTAACTTGCATATTAAGGTTAGAAACAGTTTTTCATAGATGGCATCACAGTTTAGACCACTTAAATAATGGTTTTCCTAAAAACTGATACTCTATCACCTGTTTAATTTCTAGGTAAGGGGAGTGAAATGCCAGAAATTATGAGACTCACAGATAATATTAGTCACATTTACCATAGGATTTTATATTCACTTTGTAAGAGTTGACTTTTTTGACACCTAATTGCTTGTGGAATAATAAAAGGCCATCTTTTCTCCTGTCCATGCTCACGGATTTATTGTGTTTGTTGCCATGGTGACAAACCCATAGCTCTCTGATCACTGTTTTAAACTGTGAATCTTCTGACCCTCTGAAACCAGCAATACAGAAAAGGTAGGAAAGTGAGCTCCAAAATCCCTCCAGTGGACCGATTTATGGAAATGTGTGTTCTGCTGCTATGTTCCAAACTATATCCAGTGTAAACCTCTAGTACTTAAAAGAGAAAAATACTAATGGGCCCTGTGCCTTGAATTATGAAACTATTGTGAGATTAGTTTCTCTGAAAAAGTCTGTGAGGACCTGTTCCCAGGCTTCAAGCCTAACAAATGCGACCTTAGAAAAGGCAGTGTGATTAACTTTTTGGACCCTTAGTATTTGAGTTTTAAAGCATGCAGAGATGTGTACAAAGTAGGTGTTTTCCTACAGTAACCTTACAATTAATCTGCATATAACTGCAGATTAATTAAAATAAGCTTTTCATGAGAAAACATCATAGAAAAGAAAAATAAATACTACTTATAAATAATGACTTTAGTTTTCTTTGCATAAAGGAGAAAGAGAAGATCTTTTAAGATTAAGGTATAAATTAAAGTACAAATGAATTGACCAGATCTCAGCATACTTCATCCACTTATTAATTCATAAAGTATGTATTGAGCTCCTGCAGTGTGCCAATGTTCTAAGCACAACAGACATTAAACTTTTGAATTAGATCAATTGTCTTTGGTCTTGTGAAGCATTTATTCTACAAGGCAGAGAAAAAAAAGCAACAACAAACAAGCAAATATATATTTACATATGCATGTGCAAACATACACAAGATAACACTGGGTAGTGATAAGTGCCAGGAAAGAAATAAAATAATAACATGATAGAGATGACAGTAGGAATGTTCCAGAACAAATAAAAGGCAACTATATCTGGTAAATAAAGTGAGTGAGGAAAGATGGGGAAAGGGAAGGAAGTGGAGCCAGAGAGAGAGGCAGGAGTCAGATCCTAAAGAACCTTCAAGGGCATTTTGAATTGATTAAATTTGTTCAGCACAGTGAGAAACCATGGGAGGGTTTAGAGCAAGAAAATAAACACAATTAGATTTGCATTTCTAAAAATAGCTGCTGGAATTTCATTATCTACAGCTATAATTTGATTATATTTTAGAAGTTATCAAGCAATTTAATTTCACACAATTTTGTATGTTTTGAATATTAAGATAGACAGATCATCCATGTATAATCCCAGTGATTGCTGGAACCAATATTATGTCTAGACACAACTTCAATATGCATCACCTTAATTTTTGTCTGTCCTAAGACTTGACTATGGCAACGCTTATAACAGATGACAACAATAATTATAATGACATCACTGCTAATAGTAGATATCATTTATTAAAAACTTAGCATGCTTCAGGCACCATACTGAACGCTTTACATAATATATGACATTTAATCCTTACAAGAACCCCATTTAACATCTATTTTTATAGATGAGTAAACAGAATGATTAAGTCTTAGAATGATTAAATGTCCTTCCCAACTTCAAGAGCAATAGGTAATAAATCAGAATTTAATCCAAGATATGTCCAACTTCCTAAAGCAAACTCTCGGCCATTATACTTTTCTGCCTTGAAATGTTACCTAGTGATTAATTAAAATTTGTTTTAAAAATATGAACACAAAATATTTTTAAATGAAAAGGTTACATTTTTTTACTAAGTAGTTATGACAGAAATATTTTATTTTGAGTATAAAACATATTTAGGAACCCATTAGCGTTCTTTTTTTTTCCTCAAAGATGTAAGATTGGAACAAATTAACAGTGGCACTGCCTTGCAATCCACTCAATTTTAGTTAAGAGAAGACTTGGCAAGTTATACTGATTCACTGAAATATATTTTTTAAAGTGGCCAGCAACAAAACAAGTCCATTATTAAATCAATGGTACTTCAACCAATAAGACAAAAAGAAACACAAAGAAATGAAAATTGTTGTAGTGTTTTCTATTTCGATTTACATCAAGCCAGCCTCATAAATCAGGGAGTGAGTGATTTATATTTTACCCATCCCCCAAATTCTAAGAAGTTAAAATTATTAAATTGATAAGTGTATTTCTCCTTAATGACTCATTCATCTGGTGCCCTTCCCCCAGAAAGACCTTGGCCTGGAATGCAGCCAAAAATAATTCAGTTTTCACCTTAAAAAGAGGAAGATTGCTAGCCGCCATTGCTTCAGTACCAGCCATAAGGGTTCTTCTGGCCCTCTGGCCAGCACATCGCAGAGACCATGTCATTTTCAGCAATTTGATTGTCACTTAGAATTTTGTGAATGCTTTTGAATACTTTTTAAATTTAGCAACAAAATGGCATTTAACTGCTTTCTACTTTGCAATAATCTTCTAAAATTCACTACCATACAGCTCCTTTAAATAATCAACCTAAGCCCTGGCTAGCGTAGCTCAGTGGATTGAGTGCGGGCCTGTGAACCAGAGTATCACGGTTCGATTCCCAGGGCCTGGGTGGGTTCCCAGCGGGGCGGGGCAACCATAATGTATTTCTCTCCCACTCTTTCTCCTTCCCTTCCCCTCTCTCGAAAAATAAATAAAATATTTTTTAAAAAAATAAAAAAATATAAAAAAAAATCAACCTAACAATCTTATATTATTTCCACACTCATTTCTCCCTCTTGGCTCTCTATCAGCCAACAGCCATATCAACACACCCTGACATCACCCCTCTACACACATTGCTTTGAGTGGGAAAGCTAAGAAAATTTTTAAAAGGAAAATAAATACATCAAATGACTCTTCGGCCCTCGGATTCTCATTAGAGTCTTTTCAATGATTCTTCTAATAGCAGTGTGATTAGTTTAACATTTGGAAAAAAAGACAATGAGCTATTGCCATCCTCATTTCATGATGATGCAAGGTTAGTTGTTAAGTAGCAGAAGTAGACATTCATGGCAAACTTTCAAGATACTTAGTTTGGGCTGAAGAAAAAGGCAAGCTATTCCACCCAGTACACATAGCTATGGAGGGATAGGCTGCCAAACACTTCTGAGTGATTCAGTACCAAGCCACTTCTATGCCTTTACTAAAATATTATTCAAGTAATTTCAATGTGTTAAGCACCAAAATGATGGCATAGCTTCTTCTTGCTAAACACAAAGATATTAGAAGGAGGAAGACAACACAACACAAAGGCCATAGTACAGGGCTGAATATATAAGTTCATAAAGAGAGGTGCAGAATTTTGTGTTAAATTACAGAAGAGTTCACTTTGACTAAGAGGATTAGGGAAAAGCTTTAATGGAGTGTAACACCAGATCCCTTCAGGAAAAGCAAGATTTTGACAGGAGGATTAGAGAGGGAGGGGTTGTTGGGGGAAGCATTAGACACAGAAGAAAGGTCACCAACAAAATAAATTTAATGTAGTAAAAGCAGAATGGGCCCGCAAGTCTGGGATGCAAGCATAAGAGCAGGTCCTTCTACTTACTAATAATCATGTGGTCCTCAATCTCTACTTCTGTATAATGAAGCTAAAATTCTATGATTTTTAACATACAGAGGTAGGAAATCAAACAGTGTATCTGGAGAACAGTGAGTGGCACAATTTATCTGAAGACTATTCAATATAAACAGGTAGTGAGTGATGATCTTAGAAGAACTGATTTGGGTCATCAGGTATGTTCAATGTCAGCCTAGGAATTTGAGCTGCACACAGTGGTGCATGAACATTCAGAGAAGGTATCCCATACCAACTAAGATTTGTTTCAATCTGAGACCAGTTTATAGGGTGGAATGGGACCAGAAGGTGTGATTAGAGTGAAAATTTAAGTGGCCATTTTAGAATCAAGTAAAGTGCAGTAGGGGTGAGAACCAGTGCTATAGTGGTAGGAATGGAAATGACGGTGTACCCCCGAGAGACACTGTGAGAAAGTTGTAGCTATCCAAGAAGAGCTTAACTCACCAAGTCATTTGGAGATACACATCAATGAAAGTATTCTTTTGTCATTAAGTCAACCCCATTTATGATTCTCATAATGGGAATGTTCTAAGTCACTAAATATTATTGCTCTACTCAAGTTATCTGTTATTTTTGGCTTTTCTCTAGCCCATCATGTCTGTCTAGGGCCCTGAGGTGATTTTAAAAAAAGAGGATGATGTGTTCCTAACAAGGTGGAGAGCAAGCAGTGGCTGTTGGCTGTTTCTCCCAACTCACTAAAGAGTGTCATCAGAACCATAGTGTGTTTGTAGGTGTGTTTTGGCCACAGCAATAGGCACAAAGGGGGGGGGGGAAATGGAACAGAATGTGAAGTCCAGAACTATGCTCCAGACAACTTGAAATATAGTAAGGATGGCACCTCAAAACAATGAGGAGCTGATGGATAATTTGGTAGCTTGTATTAGGAAAACTTGCTCACTGCATAGACAAAAATAAGGTTGTGTCCCTACCTCATACTCCATACAAAAATGAATTACAGATGAAATAAAGACCAAATGTGGAAGACATAAATACAAATCTAATTGAGGAAAAATGTGAGAGAATAGGTTTGTGAATCAAACATTGGAACACTTTCTTAAAAACAAGGATTCCAAAAGCACAATATAGAAAGCCAAAAATGATATGTGTTGCATAAATCAGAACTAAGTTTTTCTGTTTAATGAAGGATCCCAAAGACAGAGTTTAAAAAAATAACAGCCAGAGAAAAGATGCAATAAAGGTTGAAAACCAAGCATGAATTAATTTCTAAACTATATGAAGAACTCTAAAACACAAGGAAAATACAGTAAAATCATTGTTTCAAATGAACAAAGGCCAAAAATAATCAGCTCATAGAAATATGTCTATGTATTTAATAAGGCTCAAATTCATTACCAATCCAAGATATGCATTAAAAGCATAAATGTTTTTATAATTATAAAAGGCATAAATATTTTTATATTTTATAATTATAAAATAATTATAAAATAATTATAATTATAATTCAGTGGCTATAATTATAAAATATAAAAATATTTATGCTTTTAATGCATATCTTGGATTAGTAATGAATTATAAAAATATACAAAGTTGGAGAATACTACATTTTTGGTGAGGATTTGAAGAGAAGAGAATTTTTATCTACTTCTGATAGAAATAAAACCTGGGTGTAGTCATTCTACAGATCAACCTGATAAAATTAAGTATCAAATATTCTAAGCATGATCATATTTCTGAGCACCCACATCAGGACGTGTGAGAGGATGCTCATCAGATCATTGTTGAGGTGACAGAGCATTTGGGAAACCTAGGTAACCTCACTACAGGAAAAAAGTTAATTAGCTATAACTTGGTAATACTATAGATACTATGGAATATGAAAGGCGGCAATTAGAAGCTATGATTTAGATAAACACATAATGGCTTGGATAGATCTCATCAACAGTGCTGAGTGAATAAAGGAATAGGACAGAATAGAGCCCTGTGGTGCAATATAATTTATGTTCATTCAAAATGCATATACAACAACTGAAGTACTCAAGCATAGACACAGAAGTAGAACAGTGGCTATCAGAGGCTAGGGGGAGAAAGAAAAGCTGTACTGCTGGTAAGGGGTAGAGAGTTTCAGATTTGCAAGGTGAAAAAGTGCTGGACATCTGCCACAACCCTGTGAATATATTTAATGCTATTGAAATGTACACTTCAAAATTGCTAAGAGGGTAAATTTTATGTTACATTATTTTTACCACAATAAAAAATGAAATTAAATATAAAAATAAAAGTATGTATATAATCAAAGCTATGGCTACTGAGTTTAAGGTAAAGGCATATTTAAGAGTCTATATATAACATGTGTACCCTTGGATTGAGAATTCAATTGAAATGAGAACCAAGGTTGGACAGAATTAACATAAATACATAAAAAGGGCAAATAATAATGCACTATAAACTCGCATGTGCAAATAGCTCAATGGAAGAAAGAGAAAAAATGGAGTAGGGAGAGAGGAAGAAGGTGTAGTATCAGGGTGTTCCAAGTGTTTCATTAATAGATTAGATGTACATAGACAGGTGATGTAGCTATAGATGACATAGATATGATATAGATATGTATAGATATAGATATATACAGATATGTATAGATATAGATTAGATAGAGATAGAGATAGATAGACATACAAAACTATTTATTATAAGAAGCTGGCTTACACAGAGGCCCAGGGGAGCCAATGGTGCAGCTCCAGAGTCAGACTCTGAAGGCAGAAGGCTGATGTCCAGCTCAAAGACAGGCAGGAAGAGAGAGCTAATTCTCCCTTACTCAGCCTTTTTGTTCTATCCAGGCTTTCAGTGTGTTGGATGATACCCTCCTACACTGGAAAGAGCGAGTACTTTATTCAGTTTACCTACTCAGATGTTAGTCACATCAGAAAAACCCTCATAGACACAACCAGAATAATGTTTAACCAAATATCTGGGCGCCTCATGTCCAGTCAAGTTGGCAGATAAAATTAACCATCACAAGTCTACCTTTGTCCAGTTGACACCCACCCATATCTTTTTAAACTATAATTAACCTCTAAATAAGGATAATAACAAGTTTATAATTCTACCTAACATAACAACTATCCTGCATACAACCAAAAATGTACTAACACCTTCTCCAGAAGCTGAGGCCAAGTTCTTGAGATACCAGTTGGCCAAAAAGTTTGTTCACCTTTTTCCCTATGATGGCTCTAGTAGTACTTAGTTGTCTTTAACTTCATTCAAAACAGTTTTGTTAGATTGTATTGTGACAGATATCATATCAATGTGCATTTAAAAAAACATTGAAACTGGTGAATTTTTGTGCAGCCATTTTAATATTGAAGATAGAAGCAGATACACAACATTTTTGGTGCATTATGCTTTACTATTTCAAGAAAAGTAAAAGTGCAACTGAAATACAAAAAAAAGATTTGTGCAGTGAAAGGAAAAGGTACTATGACTGATCAAACATGTCAAAAGTGGTCTGCAAAGTTTCTTGTTACTATTGACATTTTGGCCAAATAATTCTTTGCTGTGCGGCTGTCTTACACATTGGAAGATGTTTAGCAGCACCCCTGGCCTCTACCCACTAGAAGCCAATAGCAGGAGATACCTGACATGCTCAAAATATCCAAATCAATTCAGTTTTTGTGAAAATTAAAAAACGTGTCTTTTATTTTACAGAAAAAATTAATTGGACTTTTTGGCCAACCCAGTATAGAAGTAACAATGCTAAAATACAGTGATATAAAGTCGACATATCTTATGCTACATGGTAAGGGAATAAGAGAGGGAAGAATAAAAAGGACCCATAAATTCTGGCTATGGGAGAAGCAGTACCCTATATTGGACACTGATTCGTAGCATACACAGCTCTCTGCAGAGCCTTGCCCTGGACCTGCAAGGCATAGGCCTCGAGCTGACACTATACCTGAGAATTCAAAAGGCATTTCCACCATTCTGTGAAGCCAATTGTTTTAGGCTGATGGAAAACACAGTAATACCAGTGAAGTTCACAAGCATTGGCCCATTTCTGCACTGTGTTTACAGTACAATGAGTTCCTTGATCAAAAGCAATGACGTTTGAAATATCATGATATTGTGAATAAGACACTGTAAATCCACAGGTGGTGGATTTACAGGCTATAGCACTGTATCCATGGAAGATAAAACCGAATTCAGGGTATCTGTTCCAGTAAGAACAAAATGTTATGCCTTCCATGATGGAAGCAATCCAATGTAATCAGCCTGCCACCGAGTAGCTAGCTGATCCCTGAGGCAAGGGTGCCATGTTGGGGATTCACTGAGGGTCTCTGCTGCTGGCAGATTTTGCACACAACATTGGTCATAACCTGGTTAGCACTAGTGAGTGCAAGTTCATATGCCTGAGCTCATACATAACCCCCTCCCTGCCACCATGGCCCCTTGGTTCATTAGTCCACTGAGTAATTGCAGGGGTGACTGGGAAAGAGGTTGACTGGTATCCAAACAATGGATCATCCTACCACCTGATTATTAAAATACTCCTCTGCTGAGGCCACCCTTTCATGTGCGCCCATATGGAACACAAATTATCTTCATGTTTTTGCTCAGAGAAGTTTATCTACATACCCCTTGCTTCCTTGTACCAGTTTGCTGATCATGCTTCTTTCAAGTCCCTGACCATCCACCCAACCCCTGGCCACATCCCATGGATCGGTACATAAGCACCCATATGGCCATTCTTCCTTTCAAACAAAGTGAAGAACCAGATGCACTGCTCAAAGGTCTGCCTACTAGGAGGATTTCCCTTCATTGCTGTCCTTCAGGGAGAGCCCCAAAACGGGCATGAGTGCTACAGGTGTCCAATTTGGGGTGGTGGTTGCATGTCATGCAGAGACATCTATCAGCCGAGTCCAAGTCTTCCCTTCCTCTTTCAGCTCATCATAGGAAACTCCCCATGAGGCCAGAGGTGCAGGTGAGGAGAAAGCAGGCAATGTAACAGGAGTAGGGACAACGAGCACTTGGGCCACTTCGTGTAACTCACTTGTGCCTCAGGACCTTCAGAGGCCCAGTGGCTACATATCACTTCTACTTGATGATAAGGAGCTGCTGCTATGCATGGCCACCTTCATGGCTCAGTGGGTCAGATAACACCAGTTTGTGATGGGAGGCTCATGTCACCTGGCAACACAGTGGCTCATGGTTAAGCATTGTTTCTATGAAGGCCCAGTAGCAGGCCAAGACCTGTTTCTCAAAAGAAGAGTAGTTACCTGCAATGGATGGAAGCGCTCTGCTCCCAAATCCTAGCAGTCTGTGCTGCAATAAACCTATAGGGACCTGCCCAAGGCTTGAAACAGCACCCCTATATGCCACTGACACTTCAAGAGCCCTTACATCTTCTGAGTCACGTGGCCCAAGTGATAAAACAGCTCACACAGCAGGCTGACCTATTGCCGAGCCTTCTGTGGTCAGGCCCCACTCAGAAGTAGCAGCATTTTGGGTCACTGGGTTAATGGTCCATAGCATATAAGATACCCAGATTATGAGAACATATTACTCCCCAAATCTAAAGAGGGCCCCTAGGCATGGTGCTTCTCAGTTGATTGTAGGAGGAGCCAGATGCAGCAATTTGTTCTTTATCTTAGAAGGGATATGTCGACAGGCCCCACATCACTCGACCCCTAGAAATTTTACTGAGATAGAGGAGTCCTGAATTTCAGCTGAATGTATTATACAATTAAAACCACTAAGTTTTATAAGGTAAAGGGCCTATTTAAGTGGCAATAACAAAACCATTACTATGTAACCCATGTTGAATTGGACTGAGAACCAGAGATGAAGATTAAAACAAACACAAAGAATAAGTGATAATGCACTACAAATTAAAGCATACAAATAGTTCAAAGAAAGAAAGCAAGAAAGACATAGAGTGAAAGGGAGAAGAGGGGATAAAGGAAACAAGGAAGGAAAAAGCAGAGTGAGATGGAGATTGTCATGAAGGAACCCAAAACTTTCCATGGTTTTATCCTCAATCATACCATGACTTCCCCAGCCACCCAGTGTCCCTAACATTCCCCAGTTGAGGCACATCTGGAGACAGGTGGGCACATCCTCAAGCAGCCCTTTCTAAAAATATTGGAATCAGGGCTGTAGGTAGAATTGTGATCTAAGAAAAGGCAAAGTAAATGTTGTCAGTTAAAGGTGAGATCATATGGTATTTGTCCCTCACCACCTAGCTTATTTCACTTAGCCTAATTGTGTCCAGTTCCATCCATCCTGTCACAAAGGGTAGGAGCTCCTTCTTTCTCTCTGCTGCATAGTATTCCATTGTATAAATGTACCATAGTTTTTGATCCATTCATTTACTGATGGACACTTAGGTAGCTTTCAATAACCAGAGACATTGAAATTAAGAACAATCTAACAGTAACCAGAGGGAGGTGGGAGGTGATAATGGGGGGAAGGGAAGAAGAGTTTTCTGGAACTATAAAGGACAAAACCAAGTCCAGGTAGAAGCAAGGGAGGGAGGTGGATTTGGCCAGGTGGTAGTGGTAGGAAGTAAACACAGACAACTGTAATTGAACGACAATAAAATAATTTTTAAAAAATAAATAAAAGGTTGTTAGAGCCTCAGATGACCCTTGACTTTATAGGACAGTATAAAATGATATAAAAACATTTTCAAACATGGGCTTTTATGGAGACCTAAAGGGCTCTGAATCTGAATTATATAACAAAACTGGTTCCCCTTTAAATGCAGGCCTCACAGCTCTGTTTTTGCCCGATATGACCTCATTATAAATCTCTCTGGCTTATATTCAAAGCATATTTAATTTTACTTGGTTTCTGGCTACCTACCCCAATTATCTTTGAATTTGCATTACTAAAACTACTTACGAACTGACAGCAATTCGGTTTCCCTGCCTATTTTTTCTTTTGGTTCATTTCATAAATGTAGTGATTCAAAGTCACATTTTCTTGAAAAGTCTTATCTTTACCTCAGATACCTTTGTTTCATTTCTCTGCTCACCCTGCAAAGATTCTTTTTTATCTCTAAAGCAGGAACTCTTTTTTTAATAATTTTTCTTTTATTGATTCCAGAGAGAGGGGTAGGGACAGAAAAACACTGATATGTGAGAGAGAAACATCAATCAGTTGCCTTCTGCACGTGCCCCGAGTGGGGACTGAACCGGCTACCCAGCCATGTGTCCTGACCAGCAATCAAACCTGAGACCTTTCAGTTTGCTGGACAATACCAAACCAACTGAGTCACACCTGCAAGGGCTAGAGCAGGAGTTCTTATCAGGTGCTAACACCAGTTGGGGCCAGATAATTTGCTGTGGGGAGCTGCCCTGTACATGGCAAGATGTTAGGCAGCACCCACAGCCTCCACCCACTAGAGGCCAATAGCTTCCCTTTAGTTGTAACAAACAAAAACATCTCCGGATAACTCCAGTGTCCCATGAGAGGCAGAACTGTCCTTAGCTTAAACTAGGTTCATAAAGATTTTAATATATCTTGGGCATTAATCCTACAGATCATTAACCAAAATAATGAGAAGTAGAGAGCTTTGTGGAATTCCTTGCCTCACCCCATGAATTATCATTGAACAGGACAAGTTATCATTAATCATTAATCATTATACTTTGTTGATGGTCTCACTCTATTCCTCAGAGCCAGGCCAAACTCTCCTAAAACCGTACAGAGGTGTCTCACATTTACTCACCTAGAAGGCACTCAGTTTACCTCATAGTATTTTTTGAAGCACCTGCTTCATTAATTATTTTTCAACTGATATCTGTCCTCGAGTCATCGGAAATCAAGCCTTTATTTTAATGAAACAGATATACACACTACATCATTTTTGTTGTTGTTGAGGAGTCCCTTTTGTTTGGAGTTTTAATCAAAAGTTCTACTGAAATGTTATATACTCGAGAATTCAGAAAAATTTTCCACTGCAAAGATTAGCATACATGTATTTGTGAGCTAAATATTCATATATGAGCTAAATATTACTATTAGAACTCCCAAGCATGCTTCCTATGAATTTGTAGTAAGAACAAAGTTTTTTCTAGCTCTATTGACACATAATTGACAAATAATATTGTATATATTTAAGGTATAGAACTGATGATTTGGTTCATCTGAAATGACTACCACAAGCAAGCTAATTAACACATCTGCATCTTCCCAGAGTTACCATTTTCTATGTGTGTGTAGTGAGAACACTTAAGATTGCTCACAGCCAATGTCAGGTGTACAACACAATATTACTAACTACAGTCACCATGCTATACATTACATTTGCCAAACTCACTCATCTTATAGCTGGGTGCCCTTTGACCAAATCTCCCCATATCTCCCCTCCAGACACTGACAATCAGCATTCTGCTCTCCACTTGTACTAAATCAAATGTTTTAATGTTTCAACCCAGACCCATTTTATAGGGCCCACAGGGACACTCTATCGAAAACAGTGGTCTGTCATGGGTCATACACACCGTCTGAGATTAGTAAGCGTCACTCGGTCTGAGTGACATGCAAATAAAGGTGTTGTTTCTTCTTGATTTTCATTTGTTGATAAATTTTCAGTAAGTCCCATTTCCATGTGGCCAGTTCAGTAAGACAAAACTTAACAGATTCAATCTGCATAATGAAGTAAATTGAGCATGAAGTGTGATGGTCGATTCTAACATACTGACCACAACTGCTGTGGTCAGTCATACAGAAGGTTTCTGGATCGTGTGGGCCCACTACTCTGTCTCAGTTAATTAGAGGGAAAGTAATTACAAATTTATGTTTATAAAAAATTGGAAATGGTATTGAGCAATTATCACCATGTGGCCTCTGGTTCTATGCTTGATGCTGAAACCAACTAACCAGTTAGCAAAGTGGGAGCAAAACCTATCTTCCAAAATTGAAAAACCAAATTGTAATACATTTTCTTATGAGCACTTTAGGAGGTCAGATGTGTGTGGGCGATAAGTAAAAAAATACACGTATGTGTTAACTAGAACAACAGACAACCTAGGCTGATGTTACAGGCTACGGGCCATCCCCTTGGTGCTTAAATGCTGCTCGTGGAACCTATAGCTTCTGGGGCAGTTTGCATTATAGAGTCTTCTCTGGGAATTTTGTCTTTCTAAAAAATAGAGTAGACTATTATCTTCATACTAAGTACAAAAGGCTCCTCTAAATTCTAAATTACCCAATGGCTTTCATTTTGTTTAACTTGAGGTTTTTCTTTTCCATTAAAATCAGAGGCTGCCTAAGTTTGTGAGTTATGTAAAAGCATGTTTTGAGAGGCAGAACGAATTTCAGGGGAGCTAGAAGAGGTATAAAGATACCCCAGGGAACTGAAAACTAACAAACTGGGAAACCCAGAGTGTTAAGACACAACCAGTCCATTTCACTATCCCACCTGGGCTCTGTTGGATGTATCCATCCAAATGTTGGGAGTAGAGTCCACATTTGATGTAAGGCTTTTTGATGGGTTGACTCAAATAATTTTTATCTAGCATTTCTATTTACAAACAACTTTCAAGTCATTTTTATCAGCAGGGGTTCACAACAAATGTTGAGGGTGTTGGACATGGTACCTGCACTGCATCCTTGAAGAGGCAGATTTAAGTGGCCTTCCCAGTCCATTGTAAACTTGGAAGTCAATGAACCAGTATTGAAATCATCAAGGATATTTTTAATGTGTGCCTACTTCTCACTGTCTCTGAGCCAGCGGTTTGGCAGGTAGTGTAGATGACAAAGAAGGCCTTCTGCTGTGTCCTCTGCTTTCCCTTTGACTTCTCTTTAAAATTTTTATTTTTAGAGGTTGTACAATATCACAGATTTTTCTCACATTTTAAATTATAATGTCAGTATTAGCATGCATAATAAATTTCATGTTCTCTTTAAAAACTAAAAAACAACTATGCACTTATATCAATTTCTTGAGCTTACATAAACCTTTTATATAAGAAAGAGGCTATGGCTATACCACCTAATGAAAAATAATGTAATTCTTCTGTCTTTCTTAAATTTTAGGAGCTAGAGAGAGCCAAACTTAAATTTTAACTATAATGATTCCCTTTGTAAGGGAGATCTCACTCTGATTATAGTGACATACTGGTGTATAGATCTCAAGTGACCCGATTTTGCAAATTAAAAGGTGTTATGAATTTAGTTATCATGTTGATCTACTGTTCCTAAGTGAATTCATCAGGAAAATCATCTGCAAAACTCAAATATCTTAGAACCATCACTTTCAGCATAAAAATCTACAGGGGAGGGGGACGGGATGCATTAGCCTCACACAGTCAGTAAGCAGGCAATCAACTTGGTAAACGTTTTAAAGATAATCCAAGTTCATTAAAACTTTGGATCTGGCTCACCCTATCCCACCACCATCTAAGCAGCCAGTTATTACTGACATGATATTAATGACAAGAAAATTGACCCTATAAACACATCAAAATTGAAAGTTAAAACTTCGTGACTATTTTCTAAAGAATGAGAAACTTTAGGAGTGAAGGGTTAGAATACCATATAGATTATTTTAAACCCAGTATCATATATATAGTCTTAAAAATCATGTAGGAATCAGTGAATAACTATTGCAAGATAAAGCAAATGTATTTTTTTAGATTTCATTTATTTATTTTTAGACAAAGGGGAAGGGAAGGAGAAAGAGAGGAAGAGAAACACCAATGTGCCGTTGCCTCTTGCATCCCACTTACTGGGGACCTGGCCTACAACCCAGAAATGTGCACTGACTGGGAATCCAACCAGCGACCCTTTGATTTGCAGGCCAGCACTCAATCCACTGAGCCACACCAGCCAGGACCAAATGTATTCTTGATGTGATATTTCCTTTTTCTGTAGAACTATATTTTCTTCCTTCAAGCAAGTCATTCATTGCTTAATAGTATGTAGTTCCTTTATCTAAATATTAAGTGTAAAAGGTAGATATTTTAACCATTCAATAATTAAAATATCCTTGTTTTCTAACAATTTATTTATTTTTTAAATATATTTTAATTATGCCATTACAGTCGTTCTATTTCCCCCTTTTATCCCCCTCCACCCTGCACACCCCTCCCCCACCATTCTCCCCTTTTAGTTTATGACATGTTTCAAGTTCTTTAGATTCTATATTTCCCTTACTATTCTTGCCCTCCCCTCTATTTTCTGCCTACTGTCTATGCTACTTATTTTCTGTACCTTCTCTCCTCTTCTTCTTCTCCCACTCCCCTGTTGCTAACCCTCCATGTGATCTCCATTTCTATGGTTCACTCCTGATCTAGCTGTCCTCTTAGTTTGCTTTTGTTTTAGGTGTGGTTGTTAATAACTGTGAGTTTGGTGTCCTTTCATTGTTCATATTCTTTATCTTCTTTTACTTGGATAAGTCCCTTTAACATTTCATATAATAAGGGCTTGGTGATGATGAACTCCTTGAATTTGATCTTATCTGAGAAGCACTTTATCTGTCCTTCCATTCTAAATGAAAGCTTTGCTGGATAGAGCAATTTTGCTTGTAGGTCTTTGGATTTCATGACTTGGAATACCTCTTTCCAGCTCTTTCTTGCCTGTAAGGTCTCTTTTGAGAAATCCACTGATGGTCTGATGGAAACTCCTTTGTAGGTGACTGTCCCCTTAGCTCTTGCTGCTTCTAGTATTTTCTCCTTCATTTTAATCTTGGCTAATGTAATTATGATGTGCGTTGGTATGTTCCTTCTTGAGTCCAACTTCTTTGGGACTCTCTGAGCTTCCTGGATTTCCTGGAAGTCTATTGCCTTTGCCAGATTGGGGAAATTCTCCTTTATTATTTGTTCAGATAAGTTTTCCACTTGTGGCTGTTCCTCTTCCCCTTCTGGTACCCCTATAATTCGGGTGTTGGAGTGTTTAAAGATGTCCTGGAGGTTCCTAAGCCTCTCCTCATTTTTTTGAATTCTTATTTCTTCATCCTTTTCTGTTTGGTTGTTTCTTTCTTCCTTCTGGTCCACTCCTTTGATTAGAGTCCCAGTTTCCTTTCCATTACTATTGGTTTCCTGTGTATTTCCCTTCATTTCAATTAGTTTAGCCTTCATATGTTCCTCTAATTTGTGACTAAAATCAACCAATTCTGCGAGCATCCTGATCACCAGCATTTTGAACTGTGCATCTGAAAGTTTGGCTATTTCTTGGTCGCTTAGAGTTATGGGCTCTGGGTTCTTTGAGTTCTTCTTGAGCCGTAATGTTTTGCTCTGTTCAAGCCTGTTACGTATGAGGAGCAGAGCCTTATGTGTTCACCAGGGTGGGGCCACCCAAGTCACTGGTTTGTGACGCTGTATGTGGGGGCGGGGTCAGAGAGGAACAACAGCGGTCCCCTCTGCTGCTTCCTGCCCCTGGGGCCTACGAAGTCCGTCTCACTGCTCGCTCCTTCGCTGGTTTATCTGCTCGAGAATGTGTGACCCTCAGTGGGTCCGCCCACTGCTACTGCACACCTGGGACCCACCTACGGGTGCCTGTGTGCCTGGGTCATACATGTGCCCGGGTCAGTCTGGTGGATCTTTCCTGCCCAACCCCGCTCTGCTGCTGGCTCTGCCCCTATTACCAGTTTGGCTGAAGGGTTTGTTGTTGTCAAACTTCCATATAGTTCAATTTTCTGTGGTTTGGCTGCATTTTTGTTGCTAAAACTTTATTGTTTTTAAACTTGGTTTTGCGAGAAGGCACAATGTTTCCACCTATGCCTCCATCTTGGCAAAGTCCTTCTCTAACAATTTAAACATGAGTTCAAAATTAATTTAATTTCCTATTTCTCATCCTAGTCTACTTTCTGTCTCTTTGAGATCAACTACTCTAGTATATCAAATAAGCACAATTGTATAGAATTTGTCTGTTGTGGCTGGCTGATTAGACTTAGCAAAATGTCCTCCAGTTTTATCCATGCTGTAGCATGTGTCAGAATGCTTCCCCTTTTTTAAAAGATTTTTATTTATTTATCTTTAGAGGGGAAGGGAAGGAGAGAGGGTGAGAAACATCAATATATGGTTGCCTTTAGTGCGTCCCCTGCTGGGAACTGGCCTGCAACCTAGGTGTGTGCCCTGACTGGGAATCGAACCTCAATCCTTTGGTTCACAGACTCACGATCAGTCCACTGAGCTACACCAGCCAGGGGAGAATGCTTCCTCTTTAAAGCTAAATAACAGTTCCTTTATGTATATACCACATTTTCTGCATGTTTATCTGTCAATGGACATTTGGGTTGCTTCCACTTCTTGGCTACTGTGAATAATGCTACAATGAACATTGGTGTCCAAATATCTCTTTGAGATCCTGTTTTGAATTGCCTTGGATATATGCCCAGAAGTAAGGTTGCTGAATCATATGGTAGATCTATTTTTAATTTGGGGGGAACCTTCACACTGTTTTCCATTGAGACTGTATCATTTTCTATCACCGGCAACAGTGCATAAAGGTTTCAATTTCTCTGCATCTGCACCAACACTTGTTATTTACTATTCTCTTGATAGTAACCATCCTAATAGGTATAAAATAAGATATATTTTTGAGGGGTTAGGGAGAAGGGGGACGATCTGGCTTTTTAGTACTTCAACTTACACCGTTGTCTACTGTGTCTACTAGACAACAGTGTAAGGGCTACTAGAATGTCGCTTTAATTTTAAGATCCACGTATAAAATGGTAGTGGCCAAATCATGGCAGGTCGATAAGATTCTCAGTCTGTTCCGAACAGATTAGATCATATTACAGCATTATTTTCAATTCAGAGCATCATAGTACAAGGCACAAAATAAAATATATTCTGAAAATTCTATCAGGACGATGAGGGGTATGCTAATCTTTGATTAAGAGAAACAGGTAAAGGAAAAAAGAAATTCTATTCAGCAAAAGAGAAGTCCATAGGGAGACGTAACAATGATTTTAAATAAATAAGGCTATCAAGCGAGAGAATACTCCCTTTGCTCTAAAAATCAAAATGTAGACTAAAGTATGGAAGAACCTAAGAAACTTCTATCATTTTGAACTGTCCAATGAAGGAGTGGGCTCATTTGGCATGCTTGAGTAACCCCTTTCCAGTTGCCGGTCCAAGGAGTCAGTTGAGGACATTTTCCCAGGATACTGTAAAGAGAAAATTACAATAATATAAACTCTAACTCACTTTCACACAATATGCCATAATTACATTTTTAAATAGTGGAATAAATTTAGTTCTGACTGTCATAAAACTAGCCCCTTTTCTAGCTGGAGCCTGGAGCACATGGGTGTACACACCCATGCAGAGAGAAAGATTTTCTTTTTAAACCTCCTGGTAACCATTGGCAATTTCCCTCCCCTCCAAATCTCCTTCCCTCTCCTCTCCCTAAATAGTTACCTAAAAGCACTGTCAGAATGACACATGGAAAAGATAGAAGTCAACACGGGTGCCCATTAGTATTTCTCACATTCTCAGCTTTTGATATTTGATTGACTACTTTTGTTACTTTCAAGACGTCTTCACTCAAGCTCTCGTTGATAAAATGCATTTTCCAAATGCTGCTGACACGTAGCACATTGCAATGAAAGTTAGTTACTGGAAGTGGCTCTTTGTTATCCAACAGATACATACGGTGTGCACGAGTCAGGGCCTCTGCGGAACAAAACTCTATCTTCAGTTTCTCTTGACATAAGACAGACATAGGTAATGCTTTCTATTAGATTTATAGCACTGAGAATTCTTATGTAAAATCTCTTCACACTGTGTAGCAATGTTGTATCAATAGAAACCAACCACTTAGGAGAACTTTTGAAATGGGGCATATTTTATTAAGTTTCTCTTTGAGAAGGATCAGAATCAAGGTGTATGTGGAGTTAGTGATTGTAAAGGATGGAGGGAGCCTTTATTCTATTCTCAATACAAAGAAAGAAATTAAGTGTAAATATTTAGGCTTTTCTTATTTTATTACTAATCACTTTCACCTGAGAAAGACCAATGCTGGCACAAGTCAAAAAGTCAAAATATCTATTAGGGGATTTGTCAATATTTCTTTTGTGTGGTCCAGGGAAGGGGACCACCACTTCCCTATAATATATTCACATACAATATAATATTATTGAATAATATTAACATGCACCCTTTGTGTGTGATAGAGGAACTCAGACATATCATTTATGAATGATATTTCATAAATGATATGTCTGAGTCAAGTGATTAGAGCAATTATTTCTGGACCTCTCAGAATATCACTGTAAGTTTATCACAACTTAATAAACTTTTCATGAGAAACATCTATTTTATATCACTATAACACCATTAAAACCTGCAATTCATATTTCTCCCATCAGGGATTTACTCAAATTCCTTTTATGGATTTAAGTAAAAGCATGACATTTCTTCACATGAATCTCCACTTTGAAATTAAGATTTTTCAAGACTTTTTGCTTTATTTAAGTTCTGTTTTGTTAACTTTAAAGAAATGTTTAGCAGGCATTTTTATTCTAAAGCCTTGGTCAGTTTTAAATCTTGTCTCCTGTTTGTGATTTCTGTTTTCCTAATTCCAGGATGCAGAGCTTCAGGGAGAGGCCAAAGGTCACACCACTAAAACTTTCTAAAGACGCTGAGACCAGAGGACCCACTATGGAAATCCTTACAAGGACCATCTGAGCAGCCGAAGAAGAAAACCAAAAACAACCAAATATTAAGCAACTACACACACCTAATATGAAATAAAAAGTGATAGGCTTCCAGGAGAGTAGTCAAAAAAGAAAAGCAAGTGTTTTTAGTCTTTGGAAATGTTATTCAAAAGGATCGCCTTACCTGAGGTCTTCCATCTGATATCTTAGCCTTCTAGGTCCTATCAGCTAAGTTTAAAATACCTCCAAGTTTCTTACAGAACTACCTCTGTCCAAGGGTTGGTGATAAGTAGAAAATGATTTTTGAAAAAAGAGAAAGTACCTTTTATAATATATTGATAATTAAAAATGTAGTTGTTCCACCTAATATCGGATATGGAAAACATCAGGGAAACAATTTGTAAAGTATATGGATCGACTAACCACTATGCTTTACACCTGAAGCTAATACAAAATACTGTTGAGTGTAAGCTGTAATGAAAAACAATAATTTAAAAAAGAATGCAGTTGTTAAAAGTAATATTATATGGCCGTAAAAAAGAATGAAGTATTGACATGTGTTACAACATAGACAAGCCTTGAAAATACACTAAGTGAAAGAAGTCAAACCCAAAGGTCATATGTTGCAGAAGTCCATTTATATGAAACATCTGGACTTGGCAAACCCATAGATACAGAAAGCAGGTTATTAATTGCTAAGGACTAGGGACAGGGAGGAATAGAAAGTGACTGCTTGAGGCTGTGAGGCTGCTCTGTAGGGCACGGGTGTCAAACTCACTTTCACCGGGGGCCACATCAACCTCACAGTTTTCCTCAAAGGGCAGAATGTAACTTTAGGACTGTATAAATGGAACTACTCCTTAACAGTTAAGCAAGAGTTCGGCAACTGCCGAAGCAAGATGCCAAGCTGGGTAAAACAAGAGTATTGAAAATGTTTCATCCATTACTAGATAGAAGTAATGGTTCCACCACACTGTGAATACACTAAATGCTCCTCAATTTAACATGATTCATTTTGTTATGTAAGTTTTACCTGAATTTTAAAAAAGAGGGAATCTGTTGGGTGATGAGTTCTGAATAGGCAATAATATTCCACTATTTTTAAAGTATAAAATTATATACGGTTGATTTTCCTTATTCTTTGAGTCCATCTTTAAAACTTTTGCTACTTGTTAAAATTTGTCTGTAACTCCAAAGTCAAAACGCACGGCACTTCCTTGGTTTTGCACGGACATGCAGAGTGGCAAAAAATGTGAGCCACCTCGTGTGCATGTTCCCGACTGTGGCTGCACAAGGTGACATTCTGCCTTCATGTTTCAGCTGTTTTCTTTTAAACAAATATCCTTTTTTTGTCTATTTGGTGTCATATTTTTTGCAGTTCTTTCCCTTTCTTTGGTGACTTAGCTATTTAAATGGCTTCCGAGTATAACTCTGAAATACTCTCTAGTGTTCCTCAGTGCAAGAAGGCTGCAATGTGCCTCATGGAGAAAATGCCTGCATTCCATGAGCTTTATTCAGGCATGAGTTATAGTGCTGTTGACTGTGATGTCAA
Organism: Artibeus jamaicensis; assembly: GCF_021234435.1. Lineage (NCBI taxonomy): Eukaryota > Metazoa > Chordata > Mammalia > Chiroptera > Phyllostomidae > Artibeus > Artibeus jamaicensis. Next base: position 21,308,603 of record NW_026521823.1, on the reverse strand, counting down.
TGTTACCAAATCAACATTACGTATTAGAAGATATAAGAGAAAAGGGAGGTTAGGAGAAAAGGGAGCCTTTATTCACTGTTTCTGGAATAGTAAATTGGTAAGCCATATAGAAAACAGGATGAGGTTCATCAAAGAATTAAAAGTAGAATACTACATAATCTAGCAATCCAGCAACTTCTGGGTATATAGCTGAAAGATGTAAAGTCGCATTGCTAAGAGATCTGTAGCCCTAAGTTCAATGCAGCACCATTCACCATAACCAAGACACAGAAACAATCTAAGTGTCCAGCAATAGGTGAATAAATAAAGACAAAGCAGTATATATGTACAATAGAATATTATTCAGTCATAAAAAGAGAAGAAAATCCTACTGCTCGGCAACAATGTGGATGAACCTTGAGGACACCACGCTAAGTGAGAGGAGTCAGACAGAGAAAGGCAAATACTGTAGAACTTCATATGTTCAATCTAAAAAAGATAAAATCATAGAAACAGAGAGTAGAGTAATGGTTACCAGGGGTTGGGTGCAGGGGAGAATGGGAATATGTCAGTCAAAAGGTACAGAGTTTCAGTTGCACAATGAACAACTTCTGGGAATCTAACAAGGTACAGCATGGTGACTATAGTTGACATTACAGTACTCTATATTTACACTTGCTAAGAGTATATCTTAAATGTTCTCACCACACACACACACAAGATAACTATGTGAGCAGGCGTTAGCTACATTTATTGTGGTAATTATTTTACAATACATACATATATTAAATCTTCACTTTGTACATCTTAAACTTACATGTTGTTATTTGCCAATTATGTCTCAATAAAGCTGGAAATATATAAGTTAACTAATGTTTCCTTATATAGACACACATAAAACAAAAGCAAAATTATGTATTGATTGGTTGATGAAAATATGACAACATGAATCTAAACCTATTATTTTCTTGAAGAGCCACAGCTGAGTGTTTATACTTCCAATATTCAAGCTGACTTCAGAGAGCATAACACTGTGAAAAATGAGAACCAACACTACATAAAGACAAATATATAGATGTCAGTAAGGAGTGGTCATAGCAAAAACACCAGGATTTTCTTGTAAATAAAAATTTGTAACATTTTAGTAAGAAGCAAGTCATGATTTGAATTAATTTCTATACAGATAGCCACTGCACATGCATATAAACAAATCCTTTGGTTAAAATGGTACAAAGCATATAGGAAGTAATACATCTGAAGGATATGTAATTCATGCTGTAGCATGCACTAAAAGCAAATACTTCATATTTCTTTTAATATTAATACACAGCAGGCAACTCAAAAATGAATGAAATGTAATATATACTTCTGCTTCAACAAGATATTACTATGTAGCAAGAAGGAAAATATGTAAAAATGAATCTCTCATAAGGCTTTCTAGCAATCTTCAGCCTCAGAAACTAGAAATCACCATGTTCAAAGCCATGTAAATCACAGTTCCAAAAGCTTCATATTCCACTGCCCCTGCTTGAATTCCATTGATTCTCTTCGTTGCTGGCACCCACTGTATTAGAAACTGAAGCATTCCCATTCAAACAATCAATTCTGTTCGGTATCAACAAGGGGCATTATTGTTTACACATTTCTGAAATAACATCCTCTGCCTCTGGTTCTACGCCATCTCTTCAAGTTTTAACTTACATAGATATGGGTTTCTCCTTCCTCTTATCAATGCCATTTAAAATTTTTGAAGATCGTAGCCAACAAAAATTCTACAACTCAGCTGAAGCCTTTAAATGCTTACGATGCCGAAAGGTGGCATTGAACTCCAGCTCTCTTGGAGTCAGAGTGAAGGGAGTCAGTAGTGGTCCAGGACTCTTCATAACAAGTTCAGTTATATGAGCCTTGGAGAATCCAGGGTCAAGACTGGCGATTTCTTGATAAACTTGTTCTTTCTCACATACAGACTAGATTATTTCTTCTTAAATTTAGAGGATCACAAGTGTTGATTTAAAAAAATTACAGTCAATATTCTCATGTTTGGATCATAGTCTGAATCGGTGAATTGAAATTGCCAAGCTTCTGTAACATCCATCCTCTTTGAAACTTTTCTTCCATTGTAGCCACTCAACAGTTCCTGCGGGGAGGCCACGTCTGACATGTGCAGCAGTTTTTAGTTTTCCTGTTCCTTCAGGTCTTTAGATGCCTCAGTTCTTCAGCCCTATTGCCTCGTTCTTTTATGAAGTCCTATCATACATAATGAATCTGTTTTGGTAATGTCATTGTGGTTTTCAGGCAATAACTAATGATTATATTAAATGTAAATGTATATAACATGGGGAAATAAGATTCTATTCCTCAAATCATCTGTGCAACCTGTCATTTATAATTTTGATAGCTAATTATAACTAATTATTGGCATGTTTTGTTTTCTCTTTGCTATGCTTCAACATTAGAGAATAGCATTACTGCCATACATATAAGATTTTTCATCCCGTCAGCTGAGCCTTACATCCATTAACAGTGGGGCAAGACAATTAAACAGGTTTGGTTACTGAAGAGGGAGATACTGGTGGCTGTTACCAATATGTGTAAAGTTGGGGGGGGATTTAAAAACCTCTTAAAATTGTAGTAGGAATAAAATGTGATCATATTTTTAAATTGATATATACTACACAAATAAAAGGAATTTCTTTGACATTAATGACTAAGATTTCACCCTACAAAAAAGGCGGGGAAAAATTCTACGATGTTCATCTGTCTGGTTTCCTGTCCATTTCACACCTTGAGAGCTTGCTTGTCAATGCCGGTTCTCAATGCCAATTTAATCAGAATGTCTGTGTGCGAATCTGAGCACTGATATTTGCAAAAGCTCTCTGGACGACCAGTGTACACAATGATAGTGGAAAGTCAAGGTGCAAAACACAGTCAGGGCCTTCCAGAGCAGTTTCAGGCAGCAGCAGTCAATACAAAAGCTCTTGTGTTCTCTGTGAGTTTAATTAGAATGTTGTCAGTGTTTCATTCTAAATGCACTAACCTATGGCTTTAAATATTCTCATTATGAAAACAGCCTTCTGTGCAACCTGATTTTTTTTAAAAAACTTTATTTAGGAATTGATACTATTTGTTTAAAAAAAATTAGGACTTTGGCTTTCAATGCCTTGTTATTCTCTGTTCCATTTGGCATTTTTGTCTTGAGTTCTACTTTGATCTAATCTTATTTTTATCTATATCCATATCTTACATATCTAGTCTATTGCCTTTATCATGTTATTTTGCCTTGTGTGTTGTTTATAAAAGGTATGGCTTGCTTAGGCAATGGTACCTTAAAACAAGCTTTGGGATTGGAGACTACAAACCTGGTAGTTTTGTGTCATTTCGCAATTCCAATTATAAATTGTTCTCACCTTGGGCAAATAATTTAACCTTTCTTGAATGAGATCTCTTATCTTTAAAATTGGGGTGATAGTACTTGCATCTCACAGAATCATTATGAGGATTAAACAGAACAGTTTATTTGGAAGTAGTCTGTAAACTGTAGAGTTGTAAGTGAATGAGAGAATGATGGGCACAATTGTAAGAGCTAGGATTAAATGCCAGGCCATATAATTCCCAGAACCATGGACTTTTCCACCCATACTTATCATCCTAAAACAATGTGCTAAATTAGACTTTAGGGAAACCATGGATGTCTCTGTCAGTTACAGATCAAGTCAATCACTCAACAATGGTTAACAGGAAGCAGAAAAAACTGGGAAGAACAGCAGTCATATGTTCTTTCTGTATGTACTTGTCTCTCCATGATTTTATTTTTTTATTTCTTTCTAAAGTTCAAAGAAGCTGGGCAAGACTCTTGGATTGCTGATTAGTTAAACAGAGAATATGAAATAAATTAGATAATATCACCATGAAAACTTTCGAGTCTATTTGGTCTTCATCCACACTTTCTACAGGATATGTTTGGTAAAACATGATCTAGAAAAGTTTGTGCAATGAATTTTTTAAAAATCCTGACCTAAGGATATGTTTTTATTGATGTTAGAGAGGGGAAGAGAGAGAAAGAGAAATACCAACATAAGAGAGAAACACTGATTGGTAATCTCCCATACACACTCTGACTGGGAATCGAACCCACCACCTAGGTGTGTGCCCTGACCCAGGATCAACCTGCAATCTATTGGCGCATGTGACAATGCTCCAACCAGCTGACCCACCCAGCTCAGGTGCTATGAGATTTTTGTATTACAGATTCTACTTCCTTCTTAGACCATTTTTCATTTGGTTTTCTGTAGGTATCATTTTTATAATTTGAAGTTGCTCAGGAAATAGAAAAATGATTTAGTTGTAATACAAGTAAGCAAGGCAAAACTATAGAACACAAAAAGGGACGCTCCTCTCCTCACGACATTACTTCCTCAGAGTAGCCCCCCTTAATAGTTTCATGTAGATCGCAGGTGGCAAACACAAGGCCTGCAGGCCAAATCCGGCCCTCCACCTTGTTTTACATGGCCTGGCATATTGTTTCTACCCTGTGGCAGCGCCAAGCTCTCCCTTAACTGTTAAGGAGTAGTTAGTTACATTTATAGAGTCCTAAAATTACATTCAGCCCTTTCAAGGCAACCACAAGGCTGATGTGGCCCCCAGTGAAAATGAGTTTGACACCCCTGGTGTACATCCTTCTGGGACTTTTTTGGCATATATAAACAATCATATATGCACTCATATTTTTAATGCATATATATTTTCACATTCATGCATATAAGTGCATGAATGTGTATGAATTCTTTATTATCTACTTATTTATTTCCGTAGGATAGCTTCTAAGAGTGGGACTGCTGAGAATAACAACCTAGTTTTGTTCATTTAAAAAACATTATCAGACTATCCCTCCAAAACATAAAACAGCAATCACACTAAATGTGTAAGAGTACAGATAAGAGTGGAGAATGGAAAAGAGGACTGGAGAGAAGTAGCAAAAGAGCAACTTTTTTAGTTCCTTGACACAGAGGTCCCATGACCCCAAACACACTTGCCTTTCTGCATTGGTGCGGGCCAGTAATAACTCTATTTTTTCTGGAACTAATTCAAATACAGGTGTTGCACTTGCAGCTGAAATGCCGTTTTCCCTCAGTTCCACTGCAGGTTCATCTTCTGGGTATTGTCCTTGAGGTCAGGTGAAGGCACCCTTCACCACTGTACTGCTCCCTACCAAGTATACCACCTTCTCTTAGTGTGGGGTAATGTCATCTCATGGCACTAAACAGCCTGCCAACTTACAAACTTCTTTGTGAATTCCCTTTTAGTCACAACATATCAGCATTCACATTCTGTCACACAATACCACCTAGCACTGCCGATTTCCATTCACGAGGATTGTATATACCAACCACTCTTTCAGTGTCTATTCATGGTCCTTTTCCCCCGGGGCCTAGGCCCAACTAAATGATGGATCTGGCCAGAGGACTAACTATCGATAAATAATTCTGTTCTCCCCAATTTCCTCCATGGGTTTCCCGGCATGCTCTTTCTCTGCCAAAGTCTTCCTTCCCTCCTCTCCTGGGATTCTTCAATCCCCAAGCCAGTCCAGTTGACACAAACTTGTGAGTCACTTTGAAGTTTTAGTTGCCATGATAAATGTCACAAAACATATTTTCCCCAAACAGTGACCTTCGAAAGGAATGAAGTTTGTAGATCCATTGCATGCCATTCTCAGCAGTGAGTCAATGGCATTTGCCTAACAACATGACTTCTGATGGCAGACGTATTCTGTCATCACGAGCACAAATATACACTAAGTTTCTGTACTGATTCCAATTAGCACAGACACAGCTGTGAGTAGGAGATATGAAATCAAAAATAAGCATTGGAGAAAATAACTATAAAGGCTACTCCTATAAAAACTATGACTCTGACAAATATACTTAAATAAGTTTAGTGGTTATTCATTTTTATATATTTGGAATGCTTTAAAATATTTAATGCATTTCTTCAGTATGTGATATATAATATGCAAAATCTACATTGGCATTATGTTTATTTAATATAATTTTATCTAATATCACCAGAAACTTGGGAGAATTGGCTGAAATTGTAACAGGTCTAATTCTACAGTATCACCATTGTTTCATTATAAAACACAGATGAAACATTTGGGTTACGTGTGGTCTTTTGTGGTAGCATAGGAATTTTAGAATTATTTTTCCTATTTCTGTGAGAAATGCCTTTGGAGTTTTGACAAGAATTTCTAAGAGAGTAGACCTTGTGTGTTCTCATAACACACACAAAATAGCTAATTATGGGAGATGATAGCCGTGTTAATGAACCTGATTGTGCTCATTATTTGTGCACCTTGAAATCACACTGTATAACCTAAATACTAACAATTTTTATTTTTCAATCATACCTAAATAAAGTTCGGGGAATAAAACATAGGTGAGACTCCACTGCTCATATATCTTATTGTCAAAATATTTTATGGAAAAGAATTAAACTAAATACTTAAATAAAGAATACTGTACTAGCTGCAATGATGGCCAGGTATGGGGTATTTTTCTGAGGACAATCTATGCCTGGCTTCAGTTTCATATGGAGTTCGTGATTGGCTGAATCACAAATAAGATAGTTATAAATAAATCAGAATGTCAGATTGGCAGTGAAGAAATAGTCACAGGGATATAAAGTAAAGCATATATGGGTACTAAAAATATCAGGGGGAACACTTTTTAAGGTGTGTGGTTGTTTAATCACTGTGCTGTACACCCAAAACTAATACATAATAATATTGAATGTAAAATGTAGTGTAAAAATAAAATGTAAAGTTCTTAAAATAAAAAAGGAATGTTTGGAACTCTCACAATGGTGCAGGGCTATGATCAAAATTGGAAAGGCATAGAATGGATACCCTAATATATTTTTTCAGCCAACATGGTTCAGTTGATAAGAAACATGAAATGATGTGGAACAAGCTGATGTTAATTACAGACTAATCACTGGAAAGTGACAAGCAAAGGAGATGCCTAAGGAAGAATCGGGATCAATAAAACTAAAGGAATCATTAGAAGAGATAAATATTGGGTTTAGTCACTAGGGTAAATCAAAGTAACTCTGTTGGGTAATGAATCTCTCTCATGTGAACAATCTGGGAACATTAGTTGTCCTGTTGAGTCTTAAGTCTTTATGTCTTTGGGCCTACTGCCAAGTTCATAGGGAAGAATGTGATTTGTGAGGATGCTAAGGAAGAGGTGCCAAAGGGCCAATTGTTTCTTTGGTGAGTGGTGCATCAAATTCACAGAAAGTGAATGTATATAAAAAGTTGAAGAGATGGTAACATGTTTTGTCAGTAGATCATACAATTTATCAAACACAGCAACATGCACGAGTCCACAGTCATTTATACATCTGTTCAAATATGTCTGTCTATACTAACACATTTAGTAGAGAGAAAGACACAAGAATGAAACTGTTAGAATGAAATTCATTATAGAATTTCCACTTTTGGCTGAGACTGCCCAATTTGTGGTGAGCCAATTCTTCTGGCAAGAAAAAAAAAGTAGATAAAATATAAAAACCCTCTGACTGAAATATCAGGAAGCTACCATGGCAGCCACAAGTTTCTGATGAAAAGGGAAACTCAAAAGTACAAATGGGAAGGACGTCATATACACGTGTTTTCCAAGATGGCTCCTACTACCTTTGCTAATGTATTAAATGATTAACCTGAGAATTAAATTCCATATATATATATATATATATATATATATATATATACACACATATACATATCAGCCTGCCAAATAACCATTATTTTTATACTACAAGATATTTTGTGGTGAAAGTTGGACATTGCAAGTTCAACATTTTATAAGTCACTTTCCTTTACATATAAACTCAGAATTTTGAATTTTGTTAATTTTTATTACAGCAAGATAAATTTCATGTAGGTAAAATAGCAAAGTGCATTATAATTAGGTAGTTCAATTCCTGGAAATTTTCATAAAAATATTAATAAAATTCAACCTAGAACTTTTAAATGATACTAAAACATCTCAAATTTTACATAAAGGGATAAAAAGTATCAGAACATGAAAGACGGTCATAAATGTTTCAACAATTTGAAAAACATTTATGGTCTATCCCCACAAAGGTAAAGACTGTGATTTAACCCCAGTGATTACAGATTCCGGGCAACTATTACAGTCTCTGTGAACTAGGACATCCTAGGGCTCCTTTGTAAATAATGTATAAGTCATTGTGTTTTAATTCAAACTACCAAACAAACGAAAAGAAAAGTAAACCTTCAGCAAAATGACGGTCCTGAAGTGAAGCCTTTTCAGCCTATTACAGAGGCTTTATGAAGAACATGGTATCCAAGGCAACACAGGTAATGACTGAATGGTAAAATCTGGTATAAACCAGCACAGGAAAATTCAGCATCTTAAATGACATAAAAGGGTCTACATTAGTAACCAGTTATTTAGCTAACACTGGCATTTCTCATGGCATATTCAAGGTGTCAAAATGTATTATGAAGGCATTTTTCTACTTCTAAATATTTTACATAATATTTCATTATACATTTCTATAACCGATTTCATCGGTAATAATTTCACAGGCCTACTTATATAAATAACACATGTGGATGGTGCATTACAAGGAGAAAAAAAGATGGCTATTTTCCCTGTACTGCCCTTATTGGGGAAATGTATGCCTACCAAATTTCTATTTATGATGCAATACAATTATAATACACAGGTAATAGTTATTTTGCTTATTCTGGGTAATCCATCTTTCATGTTTCCACTGCACATGGAAAATATAAGTTCAATGATGTTATACATTGTTGTTATACATCATTGAACTTATATTTTGATAAGAATTTTCTTATATGTTTAACGTTCAACTTTGTGAACACTTTGCCTACATCATGGTATCTTTGCCAGCTTTGCATCTCTTCACCAGCTTCTGGTCCATGAAGCTCCCAATAACTGTTAAATAAATATATGATCACTTCAGAGTCTGGCTCTCTTCATGGTGAAAAATAATATTTTGATTTAAAACCCATTAAAATAATTTTCAAATTTTTCAGACCAATGTCAATTTTAATGTGAGCATCAGTGAGCATGTCAATGGTTTTTCACTCTAGGAATTCATAGAACTTTCTTTCCCTTTCATTAAAAAATATGGATAAGTCTTCTAAGGCCAGACTCGTTAGACCTCATGGTCAAAAGAATTAAGTAGTTGACTACATGACATGTTCCCTTTCACCTGCTGCCCAGACTCCAATAAAAAAAAATATTTGGATCATTTGATAAAAATTTATTTTTCAGTATCTACTCATTGTCAGGAATTGGGTAACTACATGAAGTTAATAGAAGGAAACCTCAACTTTGTTTACCATCCTGTTGGGAAAAATAGATACCCAACTAATTATTAAACAAAGAGCTCATCTACACATCACAAGTGCTAGAGCTGAATCCAGGAACCATTTGTGGTTTTAACTGTCTGTTTTGTTCCCAGAGCTAATAACCTGGAATTTGTAGTTGTTTACCTTGGAAACTTACTCCACCAATGTGCCCACTGCTCAAGTACAACTGAAGTTAAACCACTTGGTATTATCATTATAAATATTTTTAAAATTTATGTAGGAGTCAGTTTTATTACTTTATAATATTAGTAACCTAAATTCTAGTTGCCTGGCTACCCATAACTCATGCAGCCTCTTCCCTTTAATATGAATTACTAAGCAAAGTTAAATTAATATTAAGCAAATATTAATATTTAATGATCATTTCTATAGAAATAGCTTGACTCCCCCATCCCATATATGGGGGAAATACAACTTCAAATATTTTTCTCATTTCTTCTACTTATTTCTTGCTCTAACTCTCTGCTTCTGATAATTATTCTGAATATTATCTCACTTCATGCCTATTCCCTCTGATTAGACATCTGGACTCAGAGCAACTCAATTTTGTTCCATTTCTCTGATAAAAAAATTATAGACATTGATGTGTAGTAGGTTTTACTGAAGCTTAAGCAATAAAGTAAATGGCTATTTCACAGCAAATAAAAATAAAGAGTAAATATTAGACCTTTGTTAAAGTCTCTCTTTTACTTCAATGAGAAATATTTCAATCAATAATCAATCAATTAATTTGCAGTAGGTAGTATATTCTCATTGCAAAAGGTACAAAAATGTATAGAGGAAAAGCAACTTTAATTGAACTTGTTTTAATTAAATTACAGGTAAAGAAAACAGACATCTCAAGATAAACCAGTACTCAGACTAAAATTGTTTTCAACTCAGCAACTTTTTTCTTTTAATCTTGTTCATTGTGGTATAAGAGACATTGAAAACTTACTATTTTGAAGTATAAAACTCAGTGACAGTAGGTATAATCACATCATGTAATTACCACTGTCCAGTCCCAGAACTTTTTGTCACTCCAAATGGGAAACTCGTACCTACAAGCAAACATTCCCAATCCCCCCAGGCCTTGGCAACCAACCACAAATCTGTTTTTGTCTCTATGGATTTGCCAATTTCAGAATTTTGTACAAAGGAAATCAAACAATGTGCGGCTCCTACATTTGACTTCTTTCACTGAGCATGTTTTTAAGGTTCATCCCTGTCGTAACATGGATCAGTGTTTCATTCCTCTTCGTGGCTGAATAGTATTCCATTGTATGGATAGACTGCAGCTGGTCTGTCCCTGCATTTTTTCATGCTCATGTGAGTTGTTTCCACCTTTGAGATCCCGTTCGCAATGATCTGCTGAAATCATTCACAACGGGTTTTTTTGGAAAACCTGTTTCCAATTCTTTGGGTAATCAAGTAGAAGTGTAATTGTTGAATTCCATTGTCATTGTATGTTTAGCCTACAGAATCCTCTCTCAACTTTTGCACTGTCTTCCTTGCTTTCAAATTTTTCTCATGCATTTCATTACATCTTTCTCTCTAGTTTACTGTGAAAAATCTCAAATTCACCTCATCTTCTTTGTAAAGTAATTGAATCCTTTAATCCCATCATCTCCTTTTAGCCCTCCAAAAGAATCCATCTTTACCAACTCAAAAATGTCCAGCAAATGGTAAGCTAAAAAAAATAAGATTGCTCTGTTCCTAAAAGAAACTTTGTAAGTATTATTTTCTATATAGTCCTAAACTATAATTGGAAATAATCGTATTTTTGCTTATGCACCCACTCTATTCACTAGGATTGAATATATATGTTACCTCTCATGCACCCCCCACTAGAGACCTGGCCCATAACCCAGGTATGTGCCCTGACTGGGAATGGAACCAGTGACCTTTCAGTTCACAGGCTGGTACTCAGTCCACTGAGCCGCACCAACCAGGGCTCATGATTGGACGTATAATAGAATTATAGCACAAGGCGTCATCACATGAATTGAAGTATGCAATTGATTAATTAAGAAATTTTATTTGCATTATGCTGACTGGCCTTGGTTATGACATGGTTACAGATTAGAAGCCTCTTTGGCATATATAAGAGAAAAGTTTTAGGCTCAAAACACAGGTGGATCAATACAAATTTTATTTTTTAATTCCTTTCAGAAAAAAATACCTCTGTAATTTTTTAGTCTGAAAGTCTCAGGTCTATGACCCACTTCAGTGACATGGGTGTTGGTAATAGATCTTTTCTTGGAAATCTAATTAGTTAGTGCCTTATACCAGAACTTTAGGTCATGAGAAAAATGCAGTGAGTTCAAAAGGCAGAAATTTTACTAGCTTCATTATCAGTTTAAAATTCAAACAAAATAAACTAATAATATTAATTTCAACCGCAAAATACAACATCTTTTAACTTAAAAAGCACTCTCCTAAATTACTCTGAGTCAAGGAAAAATAATACCTCTTATTTTTGTAAATCAATAAAAACAAGAACACAATATATCAAAGGCTAGGTATGTGGAAAAAGCTATGTTCAAAGAGAAATGTCTTGAATTATGTGTTTTTTGTCGGGGGTAGGAGGAAAGAGAGAATACAAAGAACTTGGCTTTCAACTTCACACTGTATAAAAATACAAAGAATTAATCCTAATGGAAGAAAGGGGAAAGAATTATTCATAATTATAACTGAACTATAAACATTCACAGCAGAATTGATAAATCTAAGCTAGTTCTTTGAAAATTTAGTAAAATGCAAAAAATGTAAGCAAATCCATCAGGAAGAAAAACAAAATTCATGAACTAATCTTATGCTAGAACAGAAAATGCAACAAAAATAAAATGTGTTGAAATTGTCACCATACCGTGAAGGATTTGCTAACAAGCAAACTGAGAACATTATCCAACAACCATTTCTAAAACTGCTTCACTGGAAACACGGTCATGAAATTCATGAGTCAAGTAATAATGCTTAGTGGACCTATTATTTAACATTGTTCGAAGCGATGAATAATACAGTTAAGACATGAAGTAAATAAAGTTTATGAAGAAAAGAAAAAGAGAAAATTCTTTGCCATGGATGAGATTATATTCCTAGAAGGCTTGAGGGAAACATTAAAAATTACGTGCGTTAGTAGAGTTGCGTGTGAAGCAGCCTGTATAAGGTAACCTAAGGTACAACAGGGGCCACCTGCCCTGCTGCACCAGTTGTCCCTTACATCCCTCAGCGCTGGGCATCGATGTGGCCTAGTGAACATCCTCAAAACAGAAGCTTTTTAGGTCACCCAAATATGGAACACTATTCAAATTTGTTCCTTAAAATACTCTCTACTAATGACTGTTGTGTGTGTTTTAGAAGTCATAATACCGATATATCCCCTCTCACAGCACATTAAGTTGTTGTCATTTAGGGTGCAAACATCATTGCATCAGGAAAAAACAGAGTTATTCGAAAAGAACACCTTTCCAAGAGCCCTTAACTGGAAAGTCACAAACCGAGTAGGAAAGCACGTGATGCCTCACACAACGAGCCATCTCTCCCTGCTTTTCCCCTTTCGGACGTGCAGTTCCTACCTGCCAGCCTTTAGCCTTTTTTTACACTGATTCTTAACTTAATTACATTGTGGTTAAAGAATACGTACTACTTTTTTAATACAAATTATTTTAAATTTGTGGAAACTTGTTCTATAAACCTAAAATGTTTTTGCAAACTTTCACATGTGCTGAGAAAAAAAATGTGTATATTCTCTAATTCTTGGGTATAGATTTCTATATATGACCGTTTGATCCTTCTTGGTAATTTGTCAAAATTTTTAAAAGCCTGTATTATTCTTTTGCAGATCAGGTCTGCTGGTGTGTTCCTTGTATTCATGTTTTTTTAATTAAATTGATCATTTTCATGATTTAAACACATTTTATAAGTAATATCCAATAATAAGTGTTATTTGAAGTTCTTGGTATTCTCAATATGTTCCTTTTTTGTCTCTGATGACTATGCCTAACTGATTGCTTCCTTTTGAAACTTTGATTTTAGATTGTAAACTCATTTCAGATGAAAGTTCATCCACAGCAAACTTAGGGGCCTGATTTGGAGTTTGATGGAGATTTTCCACGTGCTTCTCCCAGGTGTCCCAGGAGAATGGCAGTCAAGAACCATTTCTAAATACTAATTTAGAAATTTTTGCTAAGATCACATAGTTAATTAATTTGAATCCAACCCATGTAAAAACAGGACTACAGTGGCAAATTATGACAGATTTTTAAAGTCCCTCCAAAGTATTATACAAGCTGAGACAGGCAAGTTCACCTGTCACCTTCCTTAGCCAGTAGCAGATACATTATGCAATAATGTGGTCCTTTAAACATTCTAGAATTGGTGAAGTTTTTAATTAGAACTCTCCTCTTATAAAAGCCTAAATCTTTATCTACCCCCACTTCCCGTGAAGCCATTACAGTGTAAAACCCCTTGATCCTACGCTGCTCCCCAAAACCCTGCAGAACAGACCAGAATTGGTTTCTGTGCTCCTTTTCAAATTCCTCTTCATCACTGGCCTCTGCAAAGGTTCTGGATTTCTTTAAGCTCAGTTATTCATTTGAAGGGTGTAAATTATGTATCACCCAACATGTCTCTGTGTTTTGTGTCAAGGCTATTTTCAGATATTTAATCTGCCTGGCATTACTGGAAACACACCAAAATTATTTTTCTCTATCCATTCTTCCCTTGTTTACTCTTATTTTTTGCCCAGGAGAACCTCTGAGAACACTTGACCCTTTGCACCTGTGTTGATATGGACACAGTGTTCTTACACAGGAATTCCCTTCTCCTGACTACAAATACTCCACTTCACGTGAGAGGCCAATTCAACTCAAGCAAACGTAGAAGAGAATAGACAGTGGGTCATTGTTTTGGTTTCTCCTTGTAATTCTGCTCTCACTGCATCTCTAATGTTACAAAAAATTGACATTTTGTCATTTTAAATCCAAAGCAAATTTAAAAACCTTCTCGGACCATCTGGAACTCAAACTCTTTTTCTAATAATATTTCTTCTCATCAGACACATTTTAGAAGAATTCTTTGTCTTTGCCTGCATTGTTCTACCACTGTCCTGCTTTTTTTCTGCTGTTTTTAGTACCCCATTCCGAAACTGAAAAACATGCATGACAGTCATTTTAAAATGAGGGCCTGTGGGGGCAGGAAACAGCTGTAATCTGAAGGCAGGATATCCCGTGGGCACAGCAGCAGCGTGATGTGACTTGATTGTGACTCCCCACACCCCCTGGGAAGTTCCACACATACAAGGTCCAATCACAACCTGCCCATTAATTCATTAAATAACCATTCTATTGGCATGAATTCCCAAACACCTTCCATATGTCCATGTTTTCAGGTAGCTAAAGCATTTGTATTTTCACAAAATGAAGTCAAGCGTTCAACTGCACATTTGTGAGGTGGTGACAAACAAAATTTGTCATTTGGGCTTTTCCCTGGTGAGTTTCTAGATCATGTTATTCTTGGGCTTTTCAATTTTATACATTCTGTATAAACTTCCCTACTTTGTTCCTGAAGTATTGATGACTCCATCTGAAGAAAATGCTCATGTGCTCTTAGCCTTTTAAAAAATGTGATAAACAAGCTCTTACTTTTAGGGCATTTCAAATCAAAACAAAAAGAAATAAAAGAACTCTCCAAACGTCTTTCTTTCTTCAAGGAATAATTATTGGGAATGTTTTCTATTTTTATAATGTTCAAAATATTCTCTTTTATGACTACGCTGAGTAGATTTTTTTTACATTATCTGAGGCCTCTAATGCCAGTTTTCACCACCTGAAAACAGGTAGCAGTTTCTTTATCATTAAAAGGAAAGTGACCGACCCCTTTACCTATTCAGGATGTATTCATCAGCCAGCCTCACATTCCATTATCAACAGTCAGCCAAAGAGACTTCTGAGTGGCCAAAGCAGAGTTTACTAAGCTCATGGAGACCTGTAGAATAATGAGAGAGAGAGAGAGAGAGAGAGAGAGAGAGAGAGAGAGAGAGAGAACAAGCAGGACCTGAGAGATCTCTGAAGGCTGTCATACTGAGACAAGCAGAAGCAACAGCTGGGATTCTGACAGTGAAGGAGGAGACAGAAAACTACAAAAGTAAACTCCTCAAAGACACTCCAGATTGAAATCACTTATAATTGGGACAAATGAACTTATATATCTAAAAAGCAACAGAGAACATCAATCCATTACACAGTAACTAATAACTTCAATATCTGTGGTCAACCAAAAGAGATTTACTATTTTAAAAGTAAATAGAACACAAGTTTAAACTATTCAGTATAATAAAATTGTATTTAATTAGTTTTGAAAAATTTTCTACAAAATTTAGTTAATTAATAATAATCCAACCAAAAAGTTTCGGTACAAATAGGGATGCCCCTACTGTCTTCTGAATAAATTAATATGTCGTGTCTTGATCTTGACAAATAAATAATTTTTGTTTCAGTTTCAGATTAACTCACTTTAGTCAAGACTGTATTTTTAATTGCAATATATGTGAAAAAGATCTTCTCTGGTGTTGAAACATCCAACCACTAAAATCAAAAAAGATTAACATTATTGAAATATATTCGAGTAAGATGTCTCTGATTCCAAGTAATAGGAAAAAAGTTCAATATGATCATGAACTTTTCAACTGTGCAATCTCTGTTAAGAAATGCAGCTTCATTTCCTTCAAATTATTGTATGAGCTAACATATGAAAGGGTACAAGTGAGTAAATATGTGAATTCTACATATTTTAAATAGTTTGTATTTATATAACAATTTTCAAAACCATAACCCCCTTTAACACGTAGTAATTCAGATACAGAACTTTCAAGCATGCTGAAAGGCCAATCTATTTCCTGATATCCATTTTTATTCTGGATTCTCCTTCTGTGAAAGGACAAGAGATTTAAATGATGCTTGTAAAAATTATGCGCAGTATTTTCTAACCATCACGTGCACAGAGTTAATGGGATCATGGTAATGGCCCTAGAATTTAACTCTACTCCAGCTGTGTTGGAGCTGCTCCAGATTTGACGAGTTTCATTGCTGTGCACCTCACAGGAGGCCCCCCTTTTTATGTAGTTCTCCATTTTAGATCATTCTACCCCTTCTCTTCCTTGGCTACTCAGGCCTCTCTCAATGCAAGTGACAGAAATTCAGCTCAAACCCATCTTAAGAAAAGTAACATGCTGGCTCACGTGGCTGAATCACACCTAGAGCTAGTCTCAGCCAAACCTAGATTCAAGGGTCAAAGGGCCAAATAATGATCCCTTTCCTCTCTTTCTCCATGAGATGAGTGAAGTATCATAAGGAGGTAAAGTATCACAAGGAAGTAAAGCATCACAAGGAGGTGAAGTATGCCCGAAAACATTGTCAGTTATCAAACCCAAAATCAAAAAGAGAGGAACTCTGTGAGCTGGGCCTGACTCAGTGGTGTGTGCGTGTGTAGGGAGAGGGTGAGGTATATCTGTAAAACAGAAACTCTAACTGACCCTGTGTGGGCCACCCCTAAATCAAAGTTTTTCCCTTTAGCCATAAAGACAAGCTGTTTTCCTTGATGGCGTCACTGGAGTGGTGAGGGAACACGAGTGGGGGTGGGCTGTTCCTGAGAGTGGACAAAGAGGAGGAGGACTATTAGGCGGGCAGTAAAATCATACGTCAGCTCCATCTGTGTGGTTTCTCTTACAAAGGTTTGGGTCCCCCCTTCTTCCCAGTAGTCTTCCAGTAAAGAAATCTTCACAGATCATACACAGAATTAAATAACCCTCAGGTCTCTGTGTCTTATGTAAGTGGGACATCAGAGAGGGGTTAAGAAGAGCGGAGAAGGTGTCCAATGTCATGGCCTTCAGAAAAAAAGATCGCCTGCTGTAATTCCCAGCTGTGTTAGGGGCCTGGGGCTCACTGTCCAAATGAGACAAAGTTGTTGCCCAAACACATAAACTTGGAAAATGCCTGGGATCCCCAGTCTCCACTGTTGTGTCGTTTTCTGTGTGACTCCCAAACTCAGCAGAAAAAGCTCAAGGCTGCTTCTAATTAAAATGCCTGACTTCCACATCTCCCTTAAGGTCCCTGACAGCTATTCACTTTTAATGGGGAAAAGGGGATCATAGGTTTGGAAGGAAAAGTCATCTGAGGGTGCTGGGAAATAAAGAACTGGGGATGAATCAGTAGTTTTCACGAAGGTGTCTTCAGGTGCAAATCACAAACATGCACACAAAGGGAGGTAAAAAGTACAGTTTAAAGTGGAAGTTCACATACAAAAAAAGCACATAAAGCAAAGAAAGTAAACTAAGTGTCCTGGGAGAGACTGTCAGCAGGTAACAGGAACTAGCGTATCTGACCAAGTAAACATGCGTCCACACCTAATGAACAGACAATTGCACTAATGAGCACAGGGTTATCTTGAAGTCTTTGCTCATTGACTTCAGTATCCGGGTGTCCTGTGGATCTGTGTCTATCTCCTGTTTATGTTTCCATAGCTGCTAACCACGTAATCTCATTTCCTCACATGCTTGATAATTTGTGATTGGAAGCCAGGCATGTTATATGAAGGACTGGAGAGCTAATTTGAGTCTCTGGGTGAGCTCTCCAGCAAACAGTTATTTATAGTCAAGGCATAATCCACTTGATACTGAGATGCTCTGGAGCAAAGCTTCAGGCTTTGCGAATTCTTCTCTTTATAAAAGGTCACTCTTACTCCAAGGTATTAGAGTAATTACTCCTCCGCTAATTCCAAGGGGAAGCCTTGAGTATACACCAGACCCTTCCTTCCTGATAGTCTTGTAGACTCTAGTTTTTCACCTACAGTCTCCTGACACTGACAGTTTATCTCAGCTTCCAAGTATCTCACAATCCCCATGAAATTGGATAAATGCTTTGAAGGAAAAAGTGGTACTGAATGTCATTCTTTTTTCCCCTCTTTCCTCTTTTGGGGTCTTGGTCCCTTGAGTCCTTGTTGACTCAGTAGCTACCTAATACTTTCTTACAGATATTTTTCTTCAATTTTGTCTAGAACCCTCAGGTAGTCTCTTTGAGAGAGTCAGTCTATAACAAGCTAGCCCCAGCTTTATAATTTTAATATCCTTGAACAGAAGTCTTCTTTGACCCTAGAGCCCTTTTGATTTTTCACACCCTTAAATTTCTATTATAATCTCATACTATATACCATCTAAAATAATACTTTCTGTCTATTTTAAAATGTGAAAGTTTTTATCTTCCCCATGTAGATGTTAATAAATACCCTGGAAGGTCAGGTTCAAATTATACACTTCTTACATGTCCCCTAAAGGGCTGAGTGATTCCATAGGAACATCATTGGTGTAATACGTAGAAGTAGTGAAGTGAGCATCGAAAAGATTAGTCTCCACTTGCAGAACCAATCTGTTGAGTCCCTCTTTATCTCTTACCCAGCATTCCCACCCTTAGAAATTTATGCTATGAACATATGTACAATCTAATATACTGTTATATACCCACATAACAGTAGTGTATTATAATTTCATTTTTGAAGTGTCTTACTGATGCACAATGTATATCTAAATATGCACATGTGATGTGTGTATCATAATCTTTACAGTAAACAGTATGTCAGTGTCGATGCATATGTATTTACATTTCCCCCTGCCTCAGGTTCTCGGTCAGTGAGGATGGGGAAGACATATTCTACCTAGAATCCCGGGCAAAATTGTAAATGCTGCAGCCAAGACTGCCCTGCGGTTTTATCCATCGTTGAGTCTATTCTGCAACAAGTAATGTTGCCTCAGCTGTGCCCTCCTTCTCTGTCATTTACTTTGCGCTCTGGTGAGCATTATTGACATCACTGGATATCAAAAATATGCAAGTGATGATGTTGGACCTCCTTCAAAAAAAAAAGGGAAATGAATCAGGCTGTGTCCAAAAGTGCAGGATTTATTGTGACGTGAGCTTCCTTCTGATCGAGATATGCAGAAGGTGAAGACCAACAGATGACTTGGGATTTGTGAAAGCCCTTGACTCTAGAGTGAAGGGCTCTGCAGCTGGAACCTCTGACCAAATATTTCAGGAAACATATCTGGAAGGAAGTAGGACAGAAGATAGGTTTTGATTTCAGAGAATGTGATGAGCAAGTATTGCTAAAGTATGAAACAAAAATATATCTCCATAGAGACTGGGTAGCTTCAAGCCTCTGAAGTGCTCTGTACCACTGATTCAGCTGGTGCTTCCATGTATGTTTTTGCTTCTTCATGTCCCAATTTCTCACAGAGGTTGTGAGGAAAGAAATGCCAACTCTAGTAGGTCATGGCTAAAATAATAATGCTAATCTTTAAAAAATAAAAACCTAGGAATTCATATACATATATATGTGTGTATACATATATATGTATACATATATATGTATATATATGTATATATACATACATATGTGTGTATATATATAAATATCAAGGCATAGTTAAATAAATAATTTGTGAAGTATGGATAGTATGACCCTATATCCTTCTCAAGTCCTAGAACCATGTATCTATATCATATCTATGTCTATATCTGTATGTGATCGAGTTCTACAAGGACACATGCTAAATTTCAACACTTGTTACAGACAGGAAGAAAGTGGAGGGGGTAAGGTGGAGAAGGAAGATAATGCTATACTTTTAGTTTATATGTAGGTATTGCATAAATTTAACATTTTGTATTTAAATATAAAAGTATATAGAATAAAAAGTTATAATCCCTGATTTGATTGATGTGTTCCTTATGGAACTAATAATAATACACATTTTACTTTAATAATCATCTAAGGTGATAGTGAAATGATATAATAGCATTTACTATATCATGAAGAGGAAGAACTCTTTTTGTTTAATTAAGTAATCTACCGGACTTTGTGCTAGCAAAGTAACTAAAAGCCACGTTATAAATATATCGTCAGGTATTTTATAGAATTAGATTGCTCTTTGTAGTATTAGCCAGTGAAGACTGTCTTGTTTACCTCTACAAAATTACTTTCTCCAAACTAGAGCTTAAATAAATATTTTATATTTGTTTTTTTTTGCCACCATGTGGGGGTGTAGAAAAAAGCAATTTCTCTTAAGTATTTAAAATATAAAAGGAGAAATGATAGTTTCTGAAACACAGTGTGTAAATGATGGCAGTAACCAAATGTCAACAGCTGGAAACCTGCATTGCCTCTCCTCTGAAGCATCATTGCAGCAGAAAGTTCATTTGTTTTGAGTTACAATGAGACTGGTAGCAACATAGGATATTTCCTCAACCCCAAAACAAATATATTTTTAAAGACAATACCAAAAGTTATTATTTAATGAATTAAAATTTACATCCCCAGACTTGATGATGGACTTACTACTTGCTGACAGAAGATTCCACTAGAAATATCCAGAGACTTGAGAGAATTCAGTCATCAGTATCATCCTTCCACTCTCCAGACCGTATACCCTCCTCCCCAACACACACATGAAATTACTATTCACTGGTTAAGAATTATAACCAGCAGACTTAAGGTTGGCTGGCTGGTGCTCTTACAAAACATTGGATACTGTTGCTATTCACACAGCTTAATTATAGGCTTCAGGATTTTGTTTAATTAAATAATACTCTGCCTATTCTACTAGCTGCATTATGTTGGACAAGTTACTTAACCTCTTTGGGCCTCAGTTTCTCATCTGTTAAATGAAAATAATGACTATTTCATAGGATAGTGGTAATTATTTAATTAGTTAATATATCTAAAATGTTTAGAATGTCACCTGTTACATAATAAGCATGCAATGAATGTGTTTTATTATTGCTGTTATTACTATTTTTTAATATGAGGACCACGAGTCCAAACATCTTTGACAAGAGGAAAGAGCACCTTCTAAGGTAAGTCAGATAGACTGACTTGCTTAGTCAGGTGAGCATTGCTTAGATAATATGGTTCTCCAAATTTAACATTATTTGGAGGGGGGAAGACTCCATGTTCTTTCTATCAAGCCGTCTCTAAACACCTTGTTTTGAAACCTTTTAAACTCAAAATATTGGAGAGAATAAGTGTGAGAAAATTTCATAGTTATCTTTCTGCATCTCCTTTCTAAGCACTTAAATATATATTTTTCTCAGTGTAGGAACACTGACAAGAAGTGTGTCCCTCTGACAAGGTGCTGCCTTGGTCATTCTCAGGCTTTTTTCCTTCAGTCTTTTCGAATTCACTTCCTTGATTGAAATGCTCCTCAGTTCCCCTCATGTTACTCCAAATCAATTATTTAATTTGACTTTTTCCACATAAGAGTTCTATACAAAGAAAAACTGTAACTCGATAGGGAACGGCTCCCTCTCCATTGAATTCGGGGTTCTGAAAAGATGAGGGGGTGCACGGAAATGGTCCAGAATTGCTGTTGATAATGAAAAGTAGCAAATCAAAACATAATATGTACTTTTGGTATTTTAAGATGATTTATGCCTACTCGTAGAATTTTCAAGGACAAGGTTTGACTGGCAGCACCATTTCTGATATCTGTCTAATGACAAAATAAATCAAAATACAGAATGCTTTTCCAATCCACACAATGATCACTTGAGCAATTCCTCAAATGGCTGGTTAGAATAATTGGATACACATACATCTGAAGCCTTTACAAATGACATTGATGAAATATATGTCACTTATAAAGACAAGCAAGCAAAGGATAAAAATATATTTGAGTATTTAATATCTGAGAGAAAAGACAAGATGACTTAAAAAACAATATATAAAAAACAAAGTGATAAAATACATGTCACTTATAAAGACAAGCAAGCAAAAGATGAAAAAATATTTTTGAATATTTAATATCTGAGAGAAAAGAAAAAGCTAGTTAAAAATGACAAGGAGCATTTGGGGTTTTTTTTGATGAAAGTGAATACATTAAAGTGTCTTTATATAAAAATTTTCTAAAAATTAGATGTGTTACTAAATGTAAGTGAAAAAGAATGAACATAGAAAAAGACAACAGTAATTTGTACAGTATAAGTTATCTTCTTAAATTATAGGGATTTTTTATTTCTCTGTATTTGACATCAGGATTTATCAAAATATTCTGGAACATACAGCTTAATACATATGACAAGAGCTATTAAATATGTTGAAAAATATGTAAATGTTTTGAATGAAAAAGGATGACTGCACTATTCAACAAAAGATATTAGAAAAATTTGCTACTGAGAAAAAGTTACCCACATCATAAAATGCATCTGATTTATTCTGTATCTGTGAAAGAGATGACTGTAAATATTATATATCTGCATAGTTCAGAGCTTTCAGGTTGCAAAATCATCCCACCATCCACCAAAACAAAACAATCAAAAACTCAAAATTGCTACAGCTCCTAAAAAGCCAGTTAAAAATACTACAGGGAAACAAAATGAGAAATATATTATAACTATAAAAATGGGTTGATAAATTTTAAAATCTTCCAAGTTAAAAAAAAATTGAACAAGAGACATCAACTAATACTTTATTAAATTCCATCACTACATGCATGTACGTATGATATACATTTATATGTGTTGACCTTAAACAAAATGTCAGCTAGATATTCCTCCAACAAAAAAGGTTTACTCGGGGGAAAAAAGAAAATTGCCATCCTGAACATGCTGCCATGGCCATGGCGAGCCTCATGCAAGTTCCACAGAAGGAAGAGGAAAGTCCTTCATAGAGGGGAAGGGGAAGTTAGGAGGCGCTGTTACAACCCGTGTCCCTCCCGGAGAGCTTTGCACTCAGTGCGGGGTGTGAGAGCTCCCCCTATTGGCGTTCTGTATTCCAATCTTACTTAAGGTCTTCTCTAGTAATTTTTACATACACTTTTATATGTATGCACACATTTTAAATATACAAATTTACCGACAAGGAAGTATAAATTAAAGGAAGGGGTTATCATTTTTCAACAAAAAAGTTAGCAGTAAGTTTTTAAGTGGCATAAATCATTGGCATAGGAGTGGTATGACTGTCAATCTAATACACTCAGTAGTGACAGTTAAAGTTTCCACAGCCTTTCTGGGAAGTAATTTATCAGCTGTAATTATGCAACCATTAAGTGATGCTGTTATAAAATTTTCAATAAAGTAGAAAAATGCTGATTATACTCTGAAGAAAGCGAGATAACATATTTTATTACATATAAGTTTTATAAATACTATTATACACACAAATATCTATGTATATCTAGATATATCAATAAATATACATGCAATTGACTGTCGAACAACATGGGTTTGAACTGTGCGAGTCTACTTACACATGAAGTTTTCCAATAAATATGTGTAGTATTATAACTATTTTTTCTTCCTTAATATTTTCTATTCTCTAGCTTATTTTATTGTAAGAAGGCATTATAAAATACCCAGAACATACAAAATATGTATTAATCAACTGTTTATGAGATTGGTAAGGCAGGATTCCAGTCAACAGTAGGCCATGAATATTAAGTTTCAGGGGGAGTTAGAAGTTAAATGTGAATTTTCGACTGTGCCGGAGAGGGGTTTACACCCCTAAGCTCCATGTTGCTCCGAGGTTCAACTGTAGTCTTGTTTCTCAGACAGAACTCCCTGCACTGGACCTCTGAGCCATCGAACTCTTAGTGACCTGAGAGCAGAACACATACACACACACACACACACACGCACACACACAATTTTGTGTGTTTATAAATACAATGTGTAGCACACTGTTGGTAATCAGTACCTATTTTTTTAATCACTTGAATAAACTAGGCAAATAAGTGTTTATAAATATTTAAAGGAAATAAAATGTATCAAAAGATTAGCAACTGTGCAACATGGAACTTTCCTTCTTTTAATTTTTTCACATTTAACAATCATAAAATATATTTTTTTAAACCCAATTATTAAAAAGATACATTTCAGCCCTGGCTGGTGTGGCTCAGTGGATTGAGTGCAGGCCTGCAAACCAAAGGGTTGCTGGTTCAATTCTCAGTCAGGTCACATGCCTGGGCTGTAGGTCAGGTCTCCAGTAGCAGGCACGCAAGAGGCAACCACATACTGATGTTTCTCTCCTTCCCTCTCTCTCTTCCCCTCTCACTAAAGATAAATAAAATCTAAAAAAAAAGATATTTCATAGCCAAATGTAAAAATTAGAGAAATCTGAACAGGTCTTACTTCCTTTCAAGCATAGATAAACTGGACATTGCTGATGCAGTTCGAATTGATTTTTAAGTGTTTGGGCAGTGAGTGAAAGGCTGGGTGTCCTTATTATGTTTCGGTTGTACCGACAGACAAAAGATAAGTAGCTTTGATCACAGTGGATACATGATCTTTTATCCATGTAGTATAAAGGATCACAGTCCTTTATACTACAGCCAGAAGAAACCTACTGAATAAGAGCAGACCCACAAAGAGGAGCAAACTGACAAACACTGGGGAGAACAAATAACCCCCAGACTGAACCCAGGACTCCCCAACTAACATGACTCCTGCTCATTCACAAAGAGGAACTTGAATTCTCGTCAAGGTAATTTGGTGTATTAGAAAAGGAAATAAGGAGGCAAATTTTCGGGCCACTCTGCTGCAACCTGGGTTGCAGGGATATTTGCATAGCACACAGGGGGAGCCTCAGTCTCCCCCTGGCAAACAGGGAATATAAAACTTCACTTGCTTAAAGAGAGCCCAAATATTTTTGAAGTATCCTCTAGCTACCTATAGATTTATTGCATACCCTGAGTCCTTTAATAAGTTTATTAAGTTAGAATATTCTCATCCAAAATACAGCAACCGTTTGAATGCATTGTTATTAAAAATTCTTCCACCCAAAAAAGGTGAAATGATGTCTTCCTAAGCGAATACCTATTTCATGGATAATAGAGAGTATGTATTATTTTTGTACTAATATTCATTTAACGAGCACTTTGGTTTTATACAGATTGGCTAATACATTCTTATTTCCTATAGTTTGGGTCAGGCCCATAAGTAACTGGCCTCTAGACAATTTCACATGCAACGCAGTTTTTTAATGGAGGTCTAGAAAATGTGTGCTCTTATATAAACTATAAATATATAATAAGCAGACTGTAAACAGTCTGCTCAAGGAAGAACATTTCTAATCTGATATCCATGTCAGGTGATGTAACCTGGGGCATTGCCATCTATGGCGATCTTTGTTTTATTTGCTTCAATGTTAAGATGACTCGCTGTAAAACCAGAATCAGAAACTTCACCTGATTGAAAGGGATCGAAGACACCCAATTTACTTGTAATGGGAGCATGTCTTTAAAAACATTTACATCTCAAATGCAAGCTCACTCAGAAATCAACACCGAGTGACAAACCTTTTGCTCTTAAGAATTTGACTACTTGTGAAATTTTCTAATACTATAGCAGTTTTTATTGAGTATATTGATTTTAAAATAGTAAAATGTAATTAAACTTTTATTTTAAAAAATAAAGAAAAGTTGACAGGCTCAAAGTAATATTCATGCTCCTCCTAACGAACTATGTGAGAGAATATTAAACCCTCTAATAAGTATAGCAGGTCCTCCAATAATGTCATTTCCATAGGATTTAACTCTTGTTTGCATGAATTAGCATGCAATAAAGTTGGTTTTACTTTACCTCAGTTTGCTTAAAGTTGCAGAACCTATCAACAAGGTTTAGGGAGGACTTACTATATGCCAGGCAAGCTGGGAGCTGCTTTGTAATTTTTAGATCACTGGGCCAGCATTTCCCTAAAGGACAATAAAAGACATCCCGACTGAATTAAGGACTTCGTGCTTCTGACAAAATGATTCACTCCCAGGGAGAAATCATAGAGGGGATCTTTTTATTGGTTTTCAGGGTAGAAATACCAATTTTTTGTTTACATTTTAAATTTCCTCCCCAGAATTTCTTTTCTTAACTCATCATAATTGGCAGTAACAAACTGTGCTTTCTGCCAGTGAAATTAGAAAACACCTGACAAAATACATTTACTGAAATCACTAGGTGCATCATAATCTGACATATTAATAATTTAAAAATAAAAATTATACATAAAAATCCTAAATATTACTTTTTAGTATGTTTTAGTATGCTCATTGTAGAAATATTTTCTCATTTCTACATTAGAGAACCTAGAGTTAAGTAAGAAATTTGAAAACATTTCCAGATCCACCGAAAACACTAAATAGTGATTGATGTTGAGATGTTATATTTGATTGATACATAGATATGTATATATTGTGCTTACATAATTAAAATCACAATGTATTTCTGGTAAAGTATACTAAATAATTATATTGTTCAATTAACATTAATTATTCTTTAATATGTCATTTTAAATGACCATGTACTATGTCATCTCATTAATATACTCTAATTTATTTAACTCTGTTGTTGTATATTTATGTTCCTTCCAGTACATGGAACATAACTAGTAAGAATTTTTCATTCTTACTAGTTATATATTTTTACAGAAATATTTATTCAACTTTTTGAAAAGTTTCTTAGAATAAATTTTAAAAAGAAAAAATAATGGACCGAGAGACTCTTGGTAAATATTGCTAAATTATTTTTGGTGGAGAGTGTAACAACTTACATTCCGAGTAGCACTATAAATCTTACTCCTCTCTCATCAGCATTAAGTATACTATCCCTGTTTAAAACATGTTATGTTGGTGCTTGGAAATGATGCTATGAATTGGCATTACCTTGATTACCACTGAGCTTCAGCACATCCCTGTATGTCTGCTCCTGCATATTTATTCTTCTATATATATTTTTGTTCATGCCTTCTCAGTTTTTAGAAAATTTGCTTCTCCACATTTGTCTTTTCTTTACCTATGGATATTCATCTCTTACTGAACAGCTTAAAGGTGGAAAAAGACAAAAAGTACCCACCAATGTCAGTGATGTTGTAATGAATGTGAAGGAAAGGCATGGAAAGGCTTCCTACCAGCCCTTGTTTGGAAGCTGGGGGGTGGTTTTGTGCAGCTCAAACATTAGGGTCTATTTTAAATGAGAAGCAGGAGGAAAAAAGTGAGAAAGAATTCCATACAGTAATCTATTTTAGATATTTTTCATTTTGCAAATAAGGAAAGTGAGGCATGCAAAAGCTGGTTAACAAGACCAAGGCTAAAGGCTGAAACCCAGGTTATCAGACCTCACATTAACACTGTTCACATTTGCAAAGACAGAGCCTTCTAGGTCCCTGTAGCACTGGGACTCGAGCTTGTCCCCATCATAACCAGAGCTCATCATTGACTTGGGTTAGGGGAAGTGGGTGTTGAGTCCACAGAGTGGGGAACACAGACAAGTTGCCACTTTTTCCTCTCTGTGTTTCTTTGGGTATAAGATTTCATTGGTGTGTGAAGTGTAATTAATGTACTGAAAGATTCTGTCTGATTTCATCCTGGGGCTTAAGATTTGGTCTTATTTAAGGCCAACAAACTACACCTGCACCAGAAGGCAACATAACAAAAACAGATTTTGATGTGCACAAGACCCTGCCTAAAATAATGATGATACAGTACTGATAAAGAAGACTTTGGCAAAAACCCAATGAACTTTCAATCTAATGTGCTGATATTTAAAGAGGAGCACTTAATAGCACAAAGACAAATTACAGTAATTAAATCAAAGGTGCAATCAGCAAATGTTTGCACCGGAAACCCACCTGGTTCTTAAACATTCCTGTCTTTGATAGATCCAACTAGGGTTTCCAAATATACTGCTGTTCTTATGACTTTTTGTTTCTTCCTGTGCAAAGAGAGCTCACACATTATATTGTGTACTTTAATTTCAATCGTTTGGATCAGAGAGTATAAAAGAGTTCTGAGTCAAAAATAGGAACCATCAAAGTTATAATGATCTTGGGTTATGACTGACATGTGTTCAGAAATAAAGCAATAGCCAGATATCTGTCACATCTCTGTGCCGGCACCAGTATTCAAAAAAGGGCATGACAGAAATGGTGCTGATGGACACTAAAAGAATGAAGAGACCACTTAGTTCTCCCACACTGGGGGCCTGGGGGGTTTAATTAACTATACATCTCATCCCCAATATTGTTCAGGGATACCTGGCAGAAAAATAAAAGCCATCTTGAAGCTTTCTCCCCATGAACGTATAATTTATTTTTTTAAGCCTACTTTTAAAAAATCTCTAACTTTTCAGTTATCTCCCTGTGTAGCTTTATGTCAAAACTGACCCCCAGCACTGCAAATATGCAATGCTGTGAAGACTTTATTTGGTCCTCTCCAGTTCATGGGAAGTGTCACTGACATGAGCAGTCAGCACCCTTGTACCCACAGCAGTGAATGAGTACTACCTCCCAGAATGCTGATGGATGGATGCAGTTATAAAGTATTAACTACTGTTATCTTTTAAATGAAATAAAAACATAACCCCAAAATAAAAGCTACATCTCTCAAAAGCAATTTATAAATGAAACACAAACAGAACTCTGAAATAACTTTTGTATTTCTCAAGCAAAAGCAATTTATACTTTTTCAAACATGCAATTTGCTCACAGCTCCTATAATCCCAGCAATTCTCGAGTTAGCATGGCACACACGTTCACAGCTTTGAAGTCTGGCAGTTCATCTCAACGATCTTTTTATTGTTGCTACTGAGATGTTGCTTCTAATACTCAAATATCCTAAAAGGACGTGAGTGAATAAATTGAGTTTTATTCTTTAAAGTATCTTCATAGTCAACCATGTATCCCCTTTGAAGTAAAATCTATCAATATATTAATATTTCTAGCACAAATATTATAATTTTCAAGGCATGCTTCAGACCCATGAAAGAAAATAATTCATGAATGCCTATGAAAATGACTCCTAAATCCATGCCCCGAGATCTTCTCTTCTGAGTTTCAGGCGCACATTTCTACCTTTCTGGTAGACAACTACATCAGTACCTACTATCCCCATTTCTATTAAAGTATCAACAATCACTTGTAACCAGAAAACCCTGTTTTTTTGTTCTCCCCTTTCCCATTTATTCCACATGTAATAGGTCACCAAGCCCCTTTGCATACTACATTATTACACCCCTATTTCATTCCAATAATTAGTCAGCATGCTAAGCACCAAATCAGGAGACTGAATTCAATCATCAGCCCCAAATACCTTCACTGGAGTACAAAAAGCACACAGCAGATAGTAGTATATAAAACCCTGGCAGGCTGCATTTAGAACTTCACTTTCAAGATCTCATGCCCAAGTCCTCTCATGAAGCCACTCTCAGCATCCACTGCCACACCTGTGACCCTGCTAGACTCAGCAGTCAGTGCTGGGAAGAGGTGGCAGAGTTGCTGTCCTTCCTTCTGTCTCATTCATAACAGCTCAGAGACGTGTCCCAATGAGAACAGCCTTTTCTGAACACTGACGGTGCCTGTTGGGAGATGCCTTTAGACTTTTCCCCACCGCCAGTCTCCATCCTGTACAAAGGTGCTGGGACAACAGTGCTCAACAGAAATCTTAAGAGGGAGCTACCTACTTGAAATCCTGAATGAAAAAAAATGTTATTTGTCATACGTTTCCTGCAGATCTTGTGGAATGCACTCACATTCTTTACAATGAGAAACCAGTGCTCCTTGGAGACACGGCCAATTCAGAGACTGAAGCAGTAGCTATACAAGATGAGCCTGGTGCCCTTTGTAGTGTCAGAGAATAAGAAAGTACCTCCCCCACAAAAAACGCACAATGACAGAGATATGTCAAAGGGCACACGGGGACATCAGACAGGTAGAGCCACTAGACAACATGGGACACACACATCCAAGACACCAGTCCCTGGTGTAGAGACAGATCTAACCATGCTGGCAGGGCTCACAGTCTACAATGAACTAACCCAATGACCACTTGTTTGCAATATAACATCTGGGTAAGTGTACCAGCTACAAGACCTGAAAGCCATCTGAGCATCATAACAGTCAAGGCACTCTGTTGTCCCATTACAGTTGTCCCGATTTTTACCCCATTACTCTCCCCTGGCCCACAGGGGAGCCCCACCCGCTCCACCCAGCTCCCACAGTCAATCCCTACCCCACTGTCTATGTCCATGAGTCCTTTACACATGTTCCTGGTCAAGTCACTCTTAACATCAAGAAGCTTAGAGAGGAGTCAGGGGCTCTCATCCCAAATTGATTCAGGCTTTTGACTCAGAGTAATAGCTTAGAGTAAAAGCAGAGGCAAATCAGGCTTCCCAGTTTGTTATGCTAAAAAAGTGATAGAAGTGATCTATTTAGGACCAACTTTGTTCATGAAAGTCCCAGTAAAGCCTGACGTGAGGTTGTAGGTGGACTATACAGAAATGGACAAAAGCGGGGTTAGAGTTGTTCATATAGAAAATAATACAATAATTAATAAGTAACAATACAAGAATGAACTCTCTGTTCCACATACTTGCAACTCTAAATCTACTTCTGCCAACCCATGTATACTGAGGGGATAAATGTACTCCCCCTTCCAACTGTAATCCAGCCTCTTTCAGCCCTCTGTACCGATACATGCTTCTGAGCCTGTATTACAAAACCTGAGCAATAGACTGTTTCTACATTATGGAAGATTCGCTGAGAAGCCCAAAGCAAATATGTGCCAATATGTGCGTGCTCTGGCTTAAATAAACAACTAATCTAATAGTAATAAGAATAATTATATTGCATTTCTAGAAATGTCATAAGGACGTGCATCTCTGGTTCTTAATTAGATATATCATGAGGCAGAGAACCTGTCAAGAGCTTACTTTGTTCATAGGGAGGGACCATGTCTGGCAATACAGCGGAGGTCTTCAAACTCTGCCTGTAAGCAGAAGCTGGCCTTGCCTGATCTTTTAAAACTCTATTGGAACACGCTTCATGAATTTACTGCTTTCACGCCACAGCTGCAGAGTTGAGCAGTTGCCATAGAGATGATATGGCCCACGAGCCTAAATTATTTACTATCTAGCCCTTTATAGAAAATGTTTGCCAATCTGATGTAGAAAACAAGATGCAAGATGGATTATTTAAAAGATTCATAGTTTCTCTATCATTGTGTTCCTTCTTACTCCTGAATATAGGAAAACACTCCACATGATTCAGTTACACCATAGTAAAAGAAAAGCAAGGCCTTCTCTCTGAATATGGACCAGAAGGTTGAGGGACAAGCTGTGGCCCTGGCAGCTTTGGTGGTGACGGTAAATGACCCCAAGGGAGCAGCCTCGGGGCACAGCTGCTGTGAGCCAACCTCCAAAGGCAACATTTCTTTTTCCTTTTTCCCCCAAACAACGAAGATGTACTTACTGTTTGTTTTGTTTTTCACTCTTTTAATGAGATTTATTGTTACAGAAGTCACATACGATAAAATTTGCTAATTTTGTGTGCACAGCCTTAAAAGTATATGTAGTAATGTCAACCCCCCTCCCAGTACCCACAATCGTGTGGAACACATCCATCACCCCAAAAGTTCAGACACATTTCTTTGTAGTCAACCCCATCATCTACTTCCTGGATCCGGCAACCAGTAATCTGCTTTCTGACGTTATAGTTTTGCCTTTCTAATTCTTTCATGTAAACAAAATCATAAGATTGTGTGATATACAGCATAATGACTACAGTTAATAATACCATATTCAATACTGAATATTGGGAAAATATTTCAGGTGCTCTCATCACAAAAAAAGGTAACTGTAAGAAGATGATAAATTAATTTGACTGTAGTAATCATTTCACTGTGTAAATGGCATTGTTTCTTCATATATTCTCCTGTAACTTCCTTTTATTATTTATAACATATATCTGATCCACTTATGGAAAAAGGAAAGACGCTTATGGTAATAAAAAAACATAGACTAGTTTGTAAAGAAGATTGTAGAAGAGATTCAAAACCACAGAAGAGCTTTTTACAAAGAATCGTATTTCCAGTTGGCCACATGTTTTGAACAAGCTCCATCTTCAAACCACCATTGTTAAGACTGTATTAACATAATCAGCATACAGCCTGCCAGATTATAATTGTTTCCCATCCTAAATTCTGTTATAAACTATGACTCGCCATCATGTGCATTCAGTAGGGCTGGCTTTTATTCTCTCAATCTTTATTTACTTATTCATTCATTCAACATTCATTGAACTTTCCCTGGACTAGAACCTGCATTTTAGGATGCACACCCACACTCTGAGATTTCCCCACAACTGGCAGCCTTCTCTGGCAGGGAAGAAATTTTTCAAAGATACATAACATAAAACTATTGATAAGGTGTCAGCACCTCTATTTTGTCCACATTGATGAGCTCAGAGAGAAAAACCCCTCTGCCTCTGCCTTTTTTTAAATGAGCTCAATGAATAGAGTGAACATGAGCAATCAAAACAAAACCAAAAGAGGGAATACTTGATACAGAAAAATGCTTCCATTTTTGAGAGGAATGTTACAGAAAAGACAGAGGCCTGGGTGGGGAAAGCAGAGGCAGTAAGTCTGCATTGGTTACAGGACAGAAATGTTAAGCAAGTTAATGGGAACGTAGTAATGAATATACTCACTGCTCCTGCTGAAGGATCACACAAAGGGGGCTTCACAGTGTCTCCTGGAAAAGGGGGGGAAATCCAATCAGTGAGCAAAGACTTCCGCCTCCCAAAGTATCACCATTCCTTTAACGACTATTGATAAAAGTGTTATTATCACTGTACCCAAGCGAATCAGCCCCCAAATGATCTTTTTTTTTTTTTGGTTACTTTTCAAGTACATTTTTTTTTCCTCTTCCCCCCCCCCGCCCGGTCTTCCCCCTCCCTCCCGTTCCCCCCCCCCAGTCCTCATCTCTGTGTCATTCATACTTGTTCCTCAAACTCCCTCCCCCTTTTTCCCCTTAAGTTCCCTTCCCTCTCCCCTCTGGTCGCTGCCCACTTGTTCTCTATTTCAGCGTCTTTGTTTTTATTCTGTTTGCTTGTTTGTTTTATTCTTTAGCTTCCTGTCAAAGGTGAGATCATATGGTATTTGTCCTTCAATGCCTGGCCTATTTCACTCAGCATAATGCTTTCCAGTTCCATCCATGTTGTTGCAAAAGGTAGTAGCTCCTTCTTTCTCTCAAAAATATGGAACGCTTCACGAATTTGCGTGTCATCCTTGCGCAGGGGCCATGCTAATCTTCTCTGTATCGTTCCAATTTTAGTATATGTGCTGCCGAAGCAAGCACCCAAATGATCATTTTTTGCTAGGGCTTTGCTTATTCATCCTGAAAGAGCTTCTACTCAGCCCCTAACGGGCAGGGCAGTCGACCACACGCTTCAGAGAGGAGAGGCACCCTGGTTAAAAAACACAGGTGCCAACTAGAAAATGTGATTTCTTCGAACATTCAATTAACCTTTAATAATTTTAAAAGGAGGTATTGATATTTTATATTTAAATCCTGATGCAAGTTAGCATGAAAGCCCTGTGCCCAGGAAGCAGAACCCATTGGGACGGCTCTGCAAAGGCTGTCGAACACACTCAGCATGGCAGAGGAGAAAGAGGGAGAATTCGTGACAGGAACTCTCACGAACTGTTGAGTTAGCTCCAGTCTCCAAGGCAATCGAGGGAGAGAACAAAAAATGCTGGCCTGAGTGAATGCTTTTGGAAGAAAGGCAGGCTGAAATCATAGAAGCTGATGATCTGTTTACATAAAAGAAAATAACTCCAAGTAGATTTTCATTCTTCTTTGTTATTGTTATAACGCATACGCTTTCCATTCAAAGCCTCCTAGTCTCTACTTGATCTGCAGCACCGAACACATTGAAAGTGAAGTGGTTAGCTTTCATATAAAATTAGTCACTATGTAATTACTGCAAAGACATGTTCATAACTGTAAGAGAAACTATGGAATGCTTTAAAACTTGCTCCATGCTGAGGAAATGTTGATTTCTTCCAGGGTATCATTTTTTCAAACTGCTTTTCAGGCTTGCTAGATTTGGTGGAGATTTTCATAAACAAGGTTTCAAATGGTTATATGAAATTCTATAATTTGCTATAGCATGTATTCCTGATTTCTCCCTTTTTAAAAATATTCCTGCCTCTAAATTAGATTTTATCCACACTGTATCACTCTGCACTTTTTCCCCAAAGCAAGTTATGAGTGAACCATTTGTTTAGTAAATAGTTATTGAATAGCTTGCAGTCAACACAGTGTCTCACAAGTGGTCGGTGCTCTATTAAAAAAAGTTGACTACATCTTGAGTATATGTCTATTCTGAGGGATACAGCCCATTGGGATACAAAGTATATGAAATGCAGATTCTACCTGTAGACAGGGTCTAGAATATAGAAAATTCCATGTAAGTAGCATAGAAAATCATAAAATTCAGAGCAGGAAGAACACTCTCTCTTATGGGGCTTTCAGAGAAGTGCTTCTTTTTTTTTTAAGATTTTATTTATTTTTAGAGTGAGAAGAAAGTGAGAAAGAGAGGGAGAGAAACATCAGTGTGTGGTTGCCTCTCACATGCCCCCTACTGGGGACCTGGCTGGCAACCTAGGCATGTGCCCTGACTGGGAATCAAACCAGCAACCCCTTGGTTTGCAGGCTAGTGCTCAACTCACTGAGCCACACTAGCCAGGGCCAGAGAAGTACTTCTGGTAAAGGAGGCTTTTGAACTTGAACAAGAAGGGTGCTTAGGATTTATGTCTCTGAAAACACAGGACCAGGTCGTCATGGCTGATGGAACATGTAAAAGCACAAGCAGAGTCATGAAATGTGCACGGGCACTTCAGTTCCCAGATATAGGTAAAGAATTATAATATGTGCTACTGAGAGTGGAAAAAAGGAATAACATAAAAAGGCAAGAGAGAAAATGACCCATCCAATACTCAGTTTAAAATGTTGCATTCCTTCAGCTACACTGTACTGAGCGCCTATTAGATCTACAGGCTAGTTATGCAAAGATAAGTAAAATAAAATGTCTGTCCTTGAGTTACTCACAGCTTCATGGTGGAGACCAACACATAGTGCAATGTTTTCAATATTAGTGCTGTGATAGACATAGAGGAGCGTCTAACTCTGATTAGTGAGAGAAGTCAAGAGAGACTTCCTTAGGAGACAAAATGAAACTCAACCTTGAAGGCTAAAAATCAGTTAACAGGCCAGTAAGGAGAAGTGCGCCAGGGAGGCCGGTCAGACAGTCAAGGAGCTGAGTGTGCAAACCGTCAGGTGAGGTTTCTTACAGTCACATCTCAGCACACTCCTCCCAATTTACATTATTAACTACAAACCCACTTAAGTTTGCTTTATTAGCACTTGCTTTATAAATGGACGTTAACGTTTCATTCGTGAAACAAACATTTGTTGAGCTGGGCTTGTCCACCCAGCTTTCCCTGCTTCTAAAATTCCTTCCTGGCTTTTCTCACGTGGTTCTCTCTGCCTGGCTTGGCAGGCTTCTCCAGCTTCACTCATCACAGGTTCATCCATCCACCAAGGGCCATCTAGTCAAAGCCATAATTTTACTGAAACCTTTGCTAATACTTCAAATTCTTTCTACTTCTCTCAACTACCCTATATGCTTTCTTTGCCCTATGTTGTTATACCTACCATATTTTGCCTTCTGTAATTATGTTGATCCCAAAATTCTACAGGAACAAATATTGCGATTTGTTACTCTTTTTACCCTATGCAAGACTAGGACAACTGTTTACATTACTAACTTTTGCTGAAGTAAGTTGACAAGATTGTTTCAAGAGTAAATCAAATACCATGTGGGGTAATATGATCTCTATTTATAGGTGTATACACACACACACACACACACAAAGAACTAGGAATACTACAAAAATGAAACCATGCTGAAAGGGTGTTAATACTATAGAATTGCAATTATGACATTATAAAAAAGGTAAAACTGTAGCAAAGAAAAAAAAGGTAGACCAGGTTTTAGGGTTTGTGGATGGGGGGGAGTTTGACTGCAAAGGATCTGAGACCATTTCAGGGGTGATAAATGGGTTCTAAATCTTGACTGTAGTAATTGCATGACTTTTGTATATTTACCAAAACTCAGTGAGTTTATTTTTTTAATGTGTGCTTTATCGTGTATAAATTACACTTCAATAGTCATTGTAAAAACATATATTATTATAAAATATATACCCAGCTTTAAACTGGTTCCCCTGAAAACCATGTTTTTGTATGTTCTATAGATTTTGACAAATTGATGAAGAAATCATAACTTTGATAAGGAAAGATGAGATCAAGTAACTTATAATATGTAGAAGCAATCCATAGGCTCATAAGAAAATAATAAATATTTGATGGAAGTTGGAAATCTTATACAATATTCATCAATTTTGCTGAAAATCCACATTCTTAAGACATGACAGATACGTCATCATGACTTAAAGGAAGACAATGAAAAGAGATGGCAATGATCACACATCCAGATATGAGGAGTTGGGTACAAGATGAAAAAGAGTGGAGCTGGAAATATTTATACACAAGAAACTTCTAGTTCTTAAAAAAATGGGAAGAGTGGAAACCAAATTTTTTTTAAAGGCTGGTGGTCAAGACACTAGAAAATTGATCACTGGAATTTAAATTACCCTGAAATTAACTTTAATTCTGCATTCCTAAACTGAGGATGAAAGAACACAATTGAGGTTATATATGGACAGAATAGTTAAACAGCAGGACAATTATGAAATCGACACACAGGAAATGGCTTCAGGATATGAGAAATGGAAATAGACAAGGAGAGAAGCTCTGCTGCCCCAAGACACAGAGGTCAGATACCACGCAGGAGCATTCTAATATTAGCCTCCTGTTAGAATTCTATTTTCAAATCTCATTACCCAAGAACTCCACAGCACATCCACTTTCTGTTGTCTAGAATTTAATTACAGTGGATGTTCTGTTCCCACTCAACAGATCCTGGTAAGCAAAATTTTCTCTAGTTCAACCAGGAGTTGCTGTCAATTAAGAAGAAAACAATCTTCAAAATCAGTTATTTACTTGTAAGGAACTATTAAGTATGGGCCTCGCCCTTTCTTAGTCACAAAATCTTATGTGTGTGTGCTTTGTGTGTGTTGGAAGATTGGATGGATTTTCCTGAGCTGGTGACTGAAATGGAAAAGTCTA
Source organism: Artibeus jamaicensis (assembly GCF_021234435.1). Classification (NCBI taxonomy): domain Eukaryota; kingdom Metazoa; phylum Chordata; class Mammalia; order Chiroptera; family Phyllostomidae; genus Artibeus; species Artibeus jamaicensis. Next base: position 21,271,166 of record NW_026521823.1, on the reverse strand, counting down.
GAGTTCGAAGTCAATTGTTTCCTGGTACTCCTGCTGAAAGATCCTGCTCTCTTGCCCCTCCTTGTCCACTCCCCCATTTTATTCTGTAACCTTCTCTAAAAATGTCTAATACCAAAATGCAACATTGTAAAGGCTAGCTCTTTTCTTCATTTAATGGCTTCTAAATTTAATTGCATCAAAGTTTAATGTCATATTAAACTAAGTCTTAGAGAGAATTGCAGATAAAGGAGAGAAAGTCTTGCTGTGGCAGAGTCTTGGACTTGGGACCATAGCTTTGGTGTAAGTTGCACTGACTTCTGGACAATTTATAGAAACACACATCCCATATGTTTCCACAGCACTGTGGGCATGCATAAGGTTAATTCTCTACAGTGTTTCCCCTTCATTTGTCCTCCCCTCATGCCAGGACTATAAGTTCTTTGAAGGCAATGACTGTCTTTGCTGTCACTGAATCATTCCTACAGAGGAGAATGTCTGGAATAAATGGTGGAATAAAGAAGTCCTTTCACCTCTCTGAGTTTCATTTTCCCATCTGCAAATTTTTTAAATAACTTTTAAGGGAATTCTTCCAAGTTTCAAGCTTTTATGCAAACAAAATGAAGAAATTCATTTAAGGCACAAAGTTATATGACATCTCTTTTCTACTTATATTCATGTAACTATTAAAACAACTTATTCTATAGCAGAATGGTTCGTGGTGTAGCAAATATTAATGTAATAAATTATGTATAAGAAAATAATTTCAAGATCTTTCAACAACCTATGCATCTAGATTAGTTAAATAGATAAATCCAAAAAAAATAGAGAGCTGGGATGATCCTTTCAAATTTGTAGTAACAAAAATTGCCTGGCAACTTGATACAAAAGAAAAAATTTGCATTCACAGGTAGCCCTGTGCTTCTGAAACCTGAGGCTAGAAGAAGCCAAATATAAAGTACAATGCATTCCCCAAAGAAAACTATCAGGATTTTTTTTCTAAAGACACATAGTGAAGTGTCATTTATCTTCCAGAGTGTTACATGCACACACAGTCATCCATTCAGCTATTCTTCCTCGTAGTCCATCCATTCAAACAACATTAAATATTCATGTGATAAATAATGCATTCTACAAATATATTTTGAGCATCTGCCAAGTTGCCAGTGAAGACAATGACAGGTAAGATACACCCTGTGCCTTCAAAGCACTCACAAGTAATGTGGGGGGCAGGGAACATTCCCGAGTTTGTGTGCACAGAAGTCATGCTACTTATTTCAGTATTTAGTGTGTATGCTACAAATATTGCTGTAGAGAATTTTGAATATTTAGTATAAGGCCTGTTTGCAAGTACAGAATTTTACTCTAATAAGAACATAAAAATATTCTTCATGTGGACCTTTAGTGTCACTTGGAAAGTTGTTCCTGGTTCAAAATACCTTCAAGGTCAGGTACTTCCAAGGAAATGGCATCTTTGGAACTACTTCTTTGGATTTAAGAATTTCAGGCAGAGATCATTACCTAAGGTCAATCCCTGACTTCCAACTTTCACATCTTTGAGTTCCTGCCTTAACCCAACTCTCTTGCTTGAAACAAAGGACCAATACTCACAGGTAAAAAGAATGAGACAAAATTGGGCTCAGAATTAGTTTCATGTACCAGTGGATCAAATATAAAACAAAAATAGTGGACCTTAAATCCAACTTCATAAACTCCCAGATAGGTAGTAGGTGGTAGAAAAGGGGAACTGAGTTTCTGGGGAAAAAATGAAGATGGCTGGTATGGCTCAGTAAATTGAGTGCTGGCCTGTGAATCAAAGATCACTGATTCACTTCCCAGTCAGGGCACATGCCTGTGTTGCATGCAGGCCAGGTCCCCAACTGGGTTTGTGCAAAAGGCAACTGATCAATGTATCTTCTTACACACCAATGTTTCTCTCCCTCTCTTTCTTCCTCCCTTCCCCTCTCTCTAAAAATAAATAAATAAAATATTTTTAAAATAACTAAAAAATAAATGATCTCCATAGAAAAGAGGGAACCAGCCTCAAGCTAATTAAAACCAGGGCTCAAGCAAGACTCCTGCTTAGGAGAAGAGGTTGACCATTTGTCCATCTGGAGCAATGATTTCCCTGGAAACTCTGAACTTCAGGATAGAGGGTGACAAAAACAGCCTCACAATCAGAAACTCAGACAAGCCAGTTCTTGGCTCTGCGCCTGGATTCCCAATGTTTACAGTATCATTATGGAAAAGAAGTAAAATATCACTGTAAAACTTTTCATGGACTAGTGCCCTGGGGACAGATTGAAAGCAACCCAAAACTTGCAAGAAATAAAGAGACACAGAGGAAAAAAAATAAATCCAACCTCACACTAGGTACAAAAATAAATGTCGGGAGTCCCAAAGACCTAAATTAAAGGGGAAAACTAAAACTTCAAAAACAAAATGGAGAATATCTTGACTAATTTGTGGTGGTGGTGTACAACAATGAGTAAAGGAAGAGCTGTGGTTTAGAAGTGGAGCCAAGAGGTCTTAGAAATGCATTGGGTAATAACAGCTGGCAAGATGTCTCCAATATTTTTGGCCAGAACAACAGAAAAATAATGTGCAAGACACTTAGCTGAGAAAGACTAGAGAAGAAGCAAGCTGGAGAAAGAATATTAGGTGTTATTTTCGGGCAAATTAGAATTCAAGTTCCTCTCAGACTTCCAAGTAGAGGCGTGGAATAGCAAGTTAAGTATATGAGTCTGAGCTTTGGAGAGAAATCAGATCTGGAAATAGAAAACTAAAAGTTAGAAGCTCATGGATATTACTGAAAGCCATGGAGGTTAATGAGATTGATTGCCCAGAGAATCAGAATAGGGAGGGAAGGTGTGATGAAGAACTAAAGCCTAAGAAATCTCATCAGTTAGAGATTGGGAGGAGCAGAAAGAGCCAGCACAGGAGAGTGGGAATGAATGGCCATGAAGATGGAAGGAACCCAAGGAGGTCTTGTCCTAGCAGCCAACTGAATAATGTTGGAGGAAGAGGAGGGAGCTGACTGTATCAAAAGTTTTTGAGAAATCAAGCAAGAATAAGCACTTAGACTTGACCATGGGTAATATGGAGACTGACTGGAAGTGACCATGACAAGTTGTGGTGGAGTGCAGAAGATGGGACTCTGGAAGACAGAGAATGCCAAGTTGAAGCAATAGATCTAGCTGGCTCCCTCAAGGTGTTTTCCTATAAATAGATAACAGGGAAGTGGGTCAATAACTGAAAAGGAAGGGCAGGAAGAATTTTTGTCAAAGTGGCATTTTCATCAGAGAGGAAGAAGACAACGATACAGAAAGTAAAATTATAGGAGTTAAGTAAGCAAAATGGGTATAAGATCCAGTCCATAAGACAGCCATTGCCTTAGGTAGGAGTAGAATGGTTCTCCTATTGTAACATATATTATTTAGACCAATATTCCAACTTTGTATGGAAATGTTACCTATTTTATTCTTAGGGTTGGGTTTGGGGGGATTTTTGTTTTGTTTTAAGATAATGAGATGCCTTATGCATATGCTGAGTCTCATGGTGTCGCATCTACATAAGGAGCCCCACTCCCACTCACAACACCTGCCAGGCAATCCCAGGAGAATCATTCAACCTTTCAATAAAGGATTTCTTCACACTGACTGCTTCAGAAACCACTTTTTTTAAGTCGCACACAACTCAGTTCTTTAGGCAAGGTTATCTGAGCTGAATTAAAATTTGATGCAATATTTGGAGGTTGAGGCGATGTCCCCTGGGAAGCGGGGAATGGAAGAAAATGTCACTGAGCACATGGCACTGAGTTTGGGGCCAAGACTGCTAAGAAATGTTTTGATTTTTTATTTTGGAAAATCTTGAATCTTTCACATGTGAATGCAATGTAAGACCCCTATAGTAAATTGATTTTAAAAGTATTTCTGAGTTTCCAATTCAGTTATGTTTTTCACCCAATATGTGTGAGTTTGACATATATAAAATACATTGCTAGGGTTTAAAATAAATAAAATATTTTGAGGTTATTTCTAGAATGTTATGCTTCCCCCTTTTACTTTCAGTTGAAATAACAGTTTTCTAACAGTTCATATTGAAGTGATTGAGAAATCACCAAATGCTAAAAAAAAACCTTATGTAGAACTCTGAAAAAATAATTAAATTCTGAAATATAATTTATCCTACATTGCTTTGAAGTTTTAGACTATCTGAGATTTTATTTCAAAGTCAAAAGCTTAAGAGTTGCCAGTAATAATGTTCAATTCAACATCTATTTTTTCCCCTCAGAATTATTAAGGTTTAATTTAAGCAGCTGCAGAAGCTTAAAATTTTCTCTGTACGTAACACTCTAACCAAGCCTGGAACTAATAAAGGTGTTCAAATGTTCTTATAATATTTTCATTTCTGCACATCACTGTATTAGTCAGCTGGGGGTCCCATAAGAAAATACCACTGACTGGGTGGCTCGAGCAACAGGAGTATATGGGAGCCAGCAGAAGTAACACCACTGAGTGTTGTTGGCGGGGTATGTGAATGTCTCACACGAGATAGACAGCAATTTGAAAATTTTATTTCACCTAAAACATCATATGGTGTGCATCAGTGTGATATTGTCATGTTAAAAAATTATATGCTTATCATTTTTTAATGAAAGATTTTTATGTAATAGAGAATGAGCATTGTTTGTGCCGGGCCCTATATTTCTCACAATTCTGGAGGCTGGGTGGTTCGGTTCCAGGTGAGAGCTCTCTTCCTGGCTTCCTGATAGCTGCCTCCTTCCTGTGTCCTCACGTGGCAAAGATAGGAAGATGGAGAGAGGGGGAGAAAGAGGGGATGAAGGAGGGAAAGAGGAAGAGGGAGAAAGGGAAAGAGAGAGAAAGATCTGGTCTCTTTTCCTTTCCTTCTAATCCCATTGCTCATGACCATATCTAAACCAAGTTATCTCCCAAAGCCCCCTCCAATATTATTATGTTGGGGGAGGGGGGAGGGGCAAACATATGAATTTTGATGGGACACAAACATTCAGTGCATAACACCCAACTTCTCATTCAGTGATGCAGAACAAAATATTCCATCATTCCTAAGACATGTGAGCTGTCGGATGGTGCTGTGTCAACAGCCTGAGCACTGTGCACATTTCTGTGCACTTGTGTCCAATAGCCAAACTCAGCAACCATGAGCATGGTACCAGGGCTTATTCAGGAACACCATGGGACTCACAGTGCTGCCAACCAAGACAGTCAATGTAAGGCCAGATACTTCAGGACCTACTGGAAGAATTTTCTGTATGAGTGCAGTAATTATACAGGGCTTCAAAAAGCCCACTACCTAGCAACAAGTTACAGTAGTTTTTATTTTCCTCTACTTTAGCCTTCAGATGGGTAGTAAATGAACCCAGTGACTAAAGATTACCTAGTAGATAATTCAAATAGTGACTTTTTTTTTCATTGAGCAGAAAGGAAAAAATGCTGCCATGTGCAAAATACAAGGGTTAGTTTAAGATCTTAAAAAATAAATTTGACCCATAAATGGCTGAATTTTCTTACCATCTTTTAAAAAGATAGCTCCTTCTCCCTGGCAATCCAAACTACAATATTGTTTTCACCTCATTTCCCATAGGTCCAAAGTCTTCAGATTAAACAGAAGTGAAGTAAAATAGGTATTAAATATTAATGACTCCATGCAGTGTCTGAGCAGAACAAATAACTGGCAGGCACATTCCAGATTTTATGCGTTGCTCTAGGAAAGGCTCCGGAACAGCAGTTCAGCAGGGCCTGCCTCTCTGTGAGCCGAGTTATTTTTATTTCCTTTATGCTTGTTTAGATTGCATAACTAAGAATATAATACATGCTTTTTCCTGATCATTCAAAACAATCAGACTTTATGTGCAGAAAGCACCCCATACACACAGGTTGATGGGAGATACTTCTCTCCCCCAAAGAAAAAGATGGGAGCTGTGGGAAAAAGGAACAATGACAGAAGAGGACAAGACTGGGAAATTAGTTGGTGCAGGGAACATTAATGGAACCTAAAGTTATTTTCGCATATTGTCACACCAAACCACATCTCTCTTTGTCTCCCTGTCACTCACTCCATGTTGACAAGTCAGTCTTGACTGACATTACTAACCCTGGAAGCACTAAGCATTCTTGAAGCACATTGGGGGAAGGAAAGAAGCTGAAACTAGTCAGAGCTGCAAGTGCAGCTAGAAATTAAGAGTTCAGTCTATCGGTGAAATTCTCCCAAGAGGAGCTCAGTGTCTTCGCAGTGAAACATAAAAACACAAGTTCTCTATGCCTTTAGAAAATTATTAGAGGCAACGCTTCTAGGGCGGAGTCTGTATCTGAAAGGATATGGAAAAAGCCTCCACATGATCTTTCTTCAAAAATATTACTATTGCCTGTTTCTTTAAATTGATTGCCACATCTAAGGTGAGCACGTCCAGCTGCAGACGGGGGGCTCACCCAACATTTAGGAGCACTGGTTGGAACTTTGTCCTGTGAGGAGCTCAGGAAACTTCTCTTGAGGGACTAGGCTGCTGGATCATAGGTACAAATAATTGCAAGGAGAAGCCCAATTAGCTTGTCAGGCTTAATAATGAAGAAGTGGTGATAGCTATGGGGGACAAGCAGAGGGAAATGGACAAGAATGTTCTGCATTTCTCAAAATACCAGCCTTTCAACTACACTGGGCACTCCAGACTTGGTGAATTGTATTGATGACAATGTTCAGTAAGAATTCTCTTTAGCAAGAAGATTCTCCTGTATTTATGGAGTTTTCTGACTAATGAGATGACCCAACACTGGAAAAAACTAGGGGAAATGATACAACCACTCAGTCTGATAGATTTGTAAGAGGAACAAAGCTTTAGATCTGGAAGGAAGCCTTGTAATTCCACTACCTCATAGCAGATGGTTGAACCAGACCATGTCCCAAGTGTTCCCTCTTCTATTATTTATATGTATTCTTAATTCATATAAGCAGGTCTGGTCCTCACTGAATGCAGCTATAATATAACAACTGGGACAGCTGTTTGGAGGCTCCACCAAGACAAGAACAGCAGGTGGGTTGGGAAGGAAGAGCAGAGCTCGGAGCACCACCAAACCCGCCATGAGTTTATCATTTTGTTTAATCCCCCAACTAGAAGTCGGGGCAGCCAGAAATTCTAAAGTGGAAAAACTAAGGAATCTCCTACCACAAAGAAGAAGTAGGGAGGGAGGTTTTAACTTTTTCTTCCTGTAAATTTGGATGTGCAAGGCCATTTTCAAATGTCACCCACGAGATGCTGGGAATAGGCTGGCTAGTCAGCAGCCTGAGCCTTGGCTTTGGAGATCAGTCAGGTTTAGTGTCAAATGGTAGCTTCTCCACTCAGAAGTTCAGTAACCTTGACAATGATATCATCTCTCTGAGATGCATTTTCTCCATCAGCACAATAATAACAATACATTTTAGGACTGTACACATTACACCTCTGTGTTGCTAGAAGTTTTCACTGTGTGAAAATTCAATGTTTCTGGTTTCATGTATAAAATGGAATACAAGGTCTTTTATAACTTTCTAATTCAAGGTGTCATTTATGTCATTTCTTCAATCAAACTTCATAGACTAAAGTTTTCAGAAAAAATGTACAGATACAATTCCCAATCAGGTGGCTCTGAGGCTAATTCTCTAGTTTCCTTCCCTGAGCTCACTCAGCAAGGTCAAATACACGAGTTCCCTTGATCAAAATCTCTGGTTGTCCTTGGCATTTAAATTGGCCTAGGCATTTTGCTTGCTTCAAAGTTCTCAGGTAGATTTTATTCTGCTTCTAGCCAAGATGGCAGAATAGATTCTGTCCTCACCTTCTCCCACAACCACATCAAAATTACAATTAAATTGTTGAACCACCATCACTGATAACCACCTGAAAATTGCGCACAAAAAAGGGGCGTCATAGGAAACCTGACAAGCCCGGGGCAGGCCTGGGTGATGGCCTTACAAACTCAGAGATTGAAAGTAACTACATCGAATGGTCTGAAATGAAAACTTTCTAACTAAAAGCAGGTCATGGTGATCAGTCATGTCCTAGGCTAGAATCTTCCCTGACAAAGGTCAGTCCGAACGGAGCCTGCCTGTTGTCATGTTGCATCTACCATGACATTGCCTTTGGAATGTCAGATAATTTTCTTCTTTTCAGACCCCTCAGAGCACCAGAGCAGACACCGCAAAACCCCTCATTGTTGCTGTTACTCTGCTACTTATTTTTTTAAGATTTTATTTCTTTTTTAGAGAGAAAGGGAGGGAAGGAAAGAGGTAGAGAAAAATTGAGGTGCCAGAGAAACATCGATCGATTGCCTCTCACACGCCCACAACCAGGGACCTGGTCCACAACCTGAGCATGTGCCCTGACTGGGAATTGAACTGGTAACCTTTCCATTCATAGGCCAATGCTCAAACCACTGAGTCATACCAGCCAGGTCATCCTGTTCATTGTTAACTATTAACTATGCTATATCTACAAATATAAAAAAGTATGGGTCTATTCATTTCACTTTTTATCCAGTACTAGAGATTTTTCCACTTTGCTTTCTCCTGCCTCCCTAATCCATATCCAATAGATTTCAGGTAACACCCATCTGCCTCCTCCTCTGATTGTAGTGTATCAAGGAAGGTGCAAAACTGTCATTCTCTAAGAGCATTTTCCCAGCAATTGTCATCAGTTTGGCTCAAATTATCTCATAAATATTCTCTTCAGGTTCAAACATGTCTTGTATTGATAGGAGCACCCAAACGGGATTCCTATTACTGTGGACACAGAGAAGAAGCCACCCTGAGACTAGTAGGAGAGGGCGAAGATGCAACACAAGCAGGTGCCACACTCGCTACGTGAGGATTAAAGATCAGGAGGCACAGCTTAGCTGCACAGGTATACCCTGAGGAGTAAGGGGCCCCAACCCCACACCAGTCCCCTGAGACCAGTACATTGGGACCAGGAGTCTCCATAACGTCTGCCTATGAAAACCAGCAGGAAGCCAATTAGGACAGGGGGCTACTGGAGACTGAGGCAAACCTCTTAAGGAGCCTGTGCACAGACTCACTCACCCACAAATTCCCTCACCCCAAGCTCCAGAACAGGAACCACAGCTCAGAAAGCACCAGAGACACACAGGGAGGAACTAAACTGACTAACTTCAGGGTGATGGCTGAATAGACAGAGTTAGAAAGAGGGGCCCTCTGGGAACAGAAGTGCTAGCCGGTGCCATTGTTCCTTCATTGAACTGTTCCCATCACTCATCCAACCCAGCACAGACAGATGCCACATTTGTGCTTTCCATTACCTGGTCTAAAACTGTTCACCTGCCTGGTGATTCCCTGAGACACTGCCTTACCCAACTCACCCACCAGGTCCAAGGCTCTTCCAGCAGCTCCTCCTGTCTCGGGTCTCACTTTGGACTTTTCCAAATCTCTCAAGAGTTCAAAAACCCCAAGTAAGATCATTCTACCTCAGCATGCCTTGTCACTCCTTCTAAGTGCCCCCAAGCTCGGCACAATAAACAACAGATCTCGATTTGCATTGTAACTTTTAAGTGGCCCTGAGACTGGTATAAGCAGCAGCCAGTCAGGGCCTGGAATGTAGCTTCAACTAAGCAACCACAAGCCTAGCACAAGTGGCAGCTGACCTTGACCTGCATTGAAGCACCAGCCAAGAGGCTCCAGAACCAACATATTGGCTGTTTCAGAATACAGCAGAGTGCCACCCAACCAGCTCCACCAAAGACACACCCAAAGAGCAGACGTGGCTGGGATCAGAGCCCAACTAAAGCAGCTCCCTTTCTGTTGGGTCAGCACCCACATAATCAATCACTGTCTGTTGTCACAAACAGCTCTCACAGCCAGGCAGCCTCAGGGTCAAACCTGCCCACTGATGTGCCAACAGCAATCAAGCTCAACTACAAAAGAAGGGCACACGCAACCCACACAGGAGATGCTCCTGGAGCACCCAGCTCAGGTGACCAGAGAGACTGTGCCACTGGGCCCCACAGGACACATTCTACATAAGGCCACTCTGTCAAGACCAAGAGACACAACACATCTACTTAGTACATAGAAACAAAGAGAGAAAAGCAGCCAAAATGAAGAGACAAAGAAATTTGCCCCAAAGGACAGAACAGGAACAAAAGCCCAGAGAAAGAACTAAATGAAACAGACAAGCAATCTACCAGATACAGAGTTTATAACACTGGTTATAATGAACTTAGGGAAAGAACACATGAACTCAGTGACAACTTCAACAAAAAGATGGAAAACATAAAAATGGAGATAGGAAAACATAAAAAGGCCAGTCAGAAATGGAGAATAACTGAAATGAAGATACACAAGAGGGAAAGAAGAACAGATTAGATGAAGTGGGGGGTCAAATAAGTGATCTGGAAGACAAGGTAGCAGGAGGAAAAAACAATCAGAACAGAATAAGGAAAAAAGAATCCAAACAATAAGAATATTCTAAGGGAACTTGGGAACAACATCGAGTATACCAACATTAGCATTCTGGGGATACCAGGGAGAAAAAAGAAAAAGAGATTTAAAACCTATCTGAATAAATAATGACTGAAAACTTCCCTAACTTAGTGAAGGAAATAGGCACACAAGTTCAGAAAGCAGAGTCCCAAACAAGACCAACCCAAAGTGTCTCACAAAAAGACACATCATAATTAAAATGCCAAAGGTTAAAGACAAAGAGAGAACATTTAAAAGTAGCAAGAAAAAAGCAATTAGAAACACATAAGGGAGCACCCATTAGACTTTCAATTCATTTCTCAGCAGAAACTTTGCACGCCAAAAGAGACTGGCACAAAATATTCAGAATTTCTCACATAAAATAGATGAATATCCTAAATAACTTGTTAATTTCCTCTTCAGCAAATGCCCTAAAATTTTCCTTCATAATGTTTCAAAGGAGTAATTGCTCAAATTGGTACTTCAAGGGGGACAGACTAGAATAATTCTTAATATCTCTTTCTTGTTCTGACATTCTATAATTCCTTGATTTGTAGCAGTTTTAGAATACATAAATGTATACGAAAATTTTCATTTGTAAACATAGCTAAATAATTAATCCCTGTTTCAAGGGGAGTTCAAGAGCATGTGCATGTAAGCGTTACTGGGGAAAGACTCTAGTCAGGGGGATCCCCCAAAGCTCATTCCTCTGTTCTTGCCTTACTCACAAGAGACAAATTCAAGCAAGAGACAAACACATATATAGCAGAAATGAGATAGCAAGTTTACTTATGAAACATATACAGGCATAAATCTGCAAGCAAGTACCTGGCTAGTCTGAATACCCAACACGTAGAGGAAATAAAGTTGTTAGTAAGTTTGTTTTATACACTTGAGCCGAGGGTACAAGTGGGCACCCAGCTCATCTGAGTGTGCCAACTATCGGGGTTCAGAAGTTATACACTTCAGTCAGTTTCTCGTTTCTCCCTCTTCCTCCCCACTCTAAACCTTAGGAATAATGTACAGCCACAAAAGCTTTCTTTCTTAGCTAGTAAAGGCTCTTTGTCACAGTTAATGAAACTGCTACAGAGGCTCTCTTTCCCAGCACAGGGTCTCAAGGACTCCCCTCTTCCTGCGCTATCCCTGCTTCTGATGTTCGGAGCACCTGGCAATCTTATTGAACCAGGCTCAGGACTGATGATGAGTCAATGGGCAGGACGTGTCTCCCGCCTCCTCCCTTGGTTTACTACCTATCCTACCTAACATAGGATGAGGCGGAGTCTCTCATAATCAAACTGTGAGCTTCTTGAGAACAAGGGCATTTCTCTTCTTGTTTTCTACCTTGTACAACTGATTCAGCACGATTGGGCTGTCAGATGATGATAACCAATTCTAATTTGCAGTTGGTCAAAGCCTGGACATTCTACAGTTTCAGAATAGAGTTAATACTCAAAAGGTAGGCATGTGAATTTCTAAAGTTTCTTTTCTCATGAGAAAGCAAAACAGTATTTTATGGAAGGCACTACATAAAAGTTCACTATGTCTTTGGTGACTAATTCAGGAGTAGTCTAGGAGGACCCATAAATGAAGTGTTACCTAAAAGCACCCATTTTTATCAGTAGGTAAATAAACTTTTTCAGAACCACAAGTGAGCATCATACTCATTTGTTTTCCTACTTTACTCTTCTCACATAGTTATGTTCAATTTCTATTTCAGCTTATTAGCTTTCTGATAATATCAAAAGATGACTGTGGTTTCCCACGAATGCATTTAACACCTACAACCCCACCTCTTAGAAAGAGAAAAAATATGTAAAGATTGAGTCAATTTTGTCACTGTCTGAATTAATCCTTGTTTAAATAAAGAAAATGCATGTCCATCATTTCTCCCTCACTGAGTTCTGATTACAATTCACAAAATGTTTCCTCGAGAATAATCAGGAAGAAACTTGCACCTAGAATATTCACGACTTTCATACAACATATAAAGATGCCCCTGAATGACTAAGTGAAAAGTGTACTTGTATCTGCTAGCCATATGCACCTGTACCAATGAACTACATCACCAGCACTGGCAAAGCCCACGGAAGATTTATAAACATATAAATATATAAGTATACTCCCAAACCAACTTTTTTCAGGGATCCACAGAGTTAAATGATCAACGGAGCTCATCATTTCAAAAATGTCATGTACATACAAAAATGACATGACCAGAAAGCTTGTTTCCCTCATAATGTATACCTGTCAAGAAAAGGTTTACTTTACTCCAGGCTTAATAGGGGGGGTTATCATACATGGTCACAGATGACTGTTTAGGAATCTGTTCATTCAACTTTTGCCAAATCTTGTTTTTCTTAGCCCTTAACCATCATACTCCTAACCTTGGGTGTTATTATTTTAACCAAGGCTACCCATTCACACTTAAAGACTTTCAAGCAAATCAAGAAATTTGCAAGGAACATTATTGGCATTGTGGCGCCCATAAGGATTCTGAAGAGGTTAATGTTCAGATTTCTGCCCACTCTGCTGTATGCACACAATCAAGATCTCTTAGCAATAACTTGGGCCATGTGACAATAAATTATAATGTGCCACTAGAGAAGGGAAATGTCAACATCCAAAGCCACCTAATAGCTCACAGTTCTATATACTAGGAAAATGAACATCAATTTTATGATTTGCATATTTGAGCAAGTGTTCCTTTCTTTTTATCTCAGGTAACAGTTTTTTAATTCTTTTATTTCAGTGTTTTACACAGGGTACAGAAGAACTGGAGAAAACAGCCACACTCTCCTCCATAGCTCACCTCAGGTGTCCCCTGTCGGCTGAAGTAAGTTTCCGCCTTAATTAGCCCGGGAACAAACTTCTCAGAAGTGAATTGGGCACATGGAGCAGAAGGAGAGTGCGGCTCGGAGGGGCCTTCCCCAGCTCCGGTTCTGCAACAGAAAGTACGGTCGCCAGGGGCACTGTACACACAGCCCGAACTACAAAATGAGGACAATACTGCCTGAGGAATCATGAGGGTTAAACAAGAAAACCTGTTAAGAAGAGTGTCATCTCAGATTTAGCACTGTCAGCCCCTGTAACTCGTCCCACACTTAGTTACATCTCCTCACACGTTTCTGCTCCCCTCCACACTCAAGGACCCTTGCATGATCCAAGAAAGTCCCCCATTTTGCTGTGGCACAGTCCTCTCTGATCGGAGCTCGTATCATTCTGGCAGACTCTCTACTGATGGTTGAACACTTCCATTAAAGGAAATGTTGGCAAACATGGGTGGTCTTAAGCCTTGAACAAAACTCAGAATCAAGGAGCATCTATAAAAGACCCAGGACCTGGATGATGGGGTGGGAACTGACAATGGAAGTCAGGGAAGGCTGGGCAGAGGAAAATAAAAGGGGCAATAATTGGAACAACTGTAACAGCATAAACAATAAAACATTAAAAATACCACCTTAGGATCAGTAAGGTCACATCTTTACCTGGAGGAAAAATTTCAGATTCTGCTCCAGGGTCCCTTAACATCTCTGCCCCTGATCACCAGCCCTCTGGAAAGCCCATGTTCCTACATACACTTTTGCAATTCAGCTGAACAAACATTTATTAGTAACATGGTATATGTTTAGTGCTGGGGCACCAGTAGTTAGCAACAGAGACCTGTCTCTGCTCAGGAGGTTGACAGTCAAATACTAACACGGTCAATCGATTATGTACCTGGAAAGAGTGGGAAGTAACATGAAGGAAAATCATGGTGAGAAAATGCATGAGTGCATGCATAAAGAACAAGGAGTGATGAAGAACTTAAGGATCTTCGGGAAGGATGAGTTTGAGTTGAACAAGTCAAAAGGGAAGGGTAAGACCATGTCTGGGAAGGCCCCGAAGCAGAGACAGGTGACATCGGCAAAGTCCAGTGCAATTCTTGGCGAGGACAGAATCCACTCAGATGAAGGGCAGGCAAGGCCTGGCTGGGCACAGTAAGGATTCTTCAATGTGTCCTGAGGCACTAAGAAATGACTGCAGGGTTTTAAGGAAAGGAATCACAGTATCTCATTTGATATAAGCAGTGTGATGTGCACTGTGGCTGCAAAGTACAGAGCAGACTACAGAGGTCAGAGAACTAGAAGCATGGAGATCAGTCAAAGATGCTATTGTGCCAATCCCACTGAGAGATGGTAAGTAACCACTTGGTCTCAGGTGGTGACCACCCAGATGGAGGGAAAGGGCAGATCTAAGATACATCATTAAAGGGACATAGATTAGTGGTGGGTGGGAGGGAGAGAGAGAGAAACCCAGGCAATTTTCAAATTTCTGAGGATCTAACAATCTTTATAACTATGTGAGGTGGATGATGTTATATATAAACCTCACAGATTTGTTTGTGCATTTGACAAATATTTCTGGAGCTCTCAACACAGTGCTTCACAGTGTCAGTGACCTGACTTGGAATATACTGATTCCACCTCTTATTAAATGTGTGACCTTGAGCAGGGTTGTTGACCATAACAAGTATGAGGACCCTCAAACACTATCCAGAAGCACTTCTGGGATTTCTGAGGTTCTAGAGGCTGTGTCAGACAGGTGGAACGCACGTCCCTGAGGCGAAGAAATCCTGCTCCTTAGAGATTTCATTGTGCATCATTGGCCTAAATGATGGCATCAAATGGCATCAAATCATTGCTTATCTTCGGCTCCTCAATGATGCATTTAATGCATCATTGGCATCAAATCCTATTCCTAAGAAATGACATTTCTTTTAGTGCAAGTCACCAGAGTACCATGACCTTAAAGTGAAACAGCATTTCAGAAGCGTCTTCTTGAACCCCCAAATGACAAGAACTGTGCCAACTGACTGCTTCCTTCCAGAGGTGAAGATGGTAGCAGCAGAATTTTGCAGACTTTCATATCTATGGAGTAACAGATGGGGTGGAATGAATGGGCCTAGCAGAATTCTAGCCTTCCAGTGTCATCTTATTCATTTTTCAAAACTGCAAATGGACACTTAGTCCCAAAGCCAGAAATGACTATGGCTGATTGTAAAGGAAAAAAGACATGCTTGAATGAACAATTCAGGAGATACTCATTTCCAGCTAGTGCATTTAAAACGAATGCAGAAATCAGGATTTTTTTATTTTCACAAATGAACTGACATGTGAGACAAATAAAACCCATCTGAAGGCTGGGTGCAGCCCCTTAGCCTGGGATCTCTGGTGTCCACTGTCTCCCCTCTCCCCCTGTGGGATCATGTAGCCGGGAGCGACTGGGCTGGAGGGGACTCAGACTGCGACCACACAGCAGTGTGATGCTGACACAGGGACCCCGCCTCCCCAAACCATCGATGTTCCAAACTGACATGCAACACGAATGCAGGAGAAGGAATGGAAATGTGAAACAGGAAGATGGACAATTCCATCACTTCTCTTTATAATTAATTACAAGTTTCTGAAGAAGAAGAATATCTGCCTTCAGATGTATTCTGACTTTAGCACAATTTAAGGATGTCAGATTTAAACAGATTTAAAATCAACTAATTCTGTTTCTTTGATCTGCAAAATGGAACCCTTTGTAAGAAATCAAAGCAATTTTCTTACACGTGAAAAAAAATGCTCTCAACAATGTTTCTTCCATTCAGTTTAAGGCCTGAGCCGACTCTGCTGGAATAAAAATAGGTATGGTACTCATGTATATTCTTTCTGTTCAAATTTCTTTAACTGATCTTGAAAGGTTTATTGTAAGAATGAAACCCCTAGCATTTCTCCTAAAATTAGTGTTCAAGGAACATCAGTCACCATTGATATTATCACCATAAGTTAGTGCTGAGAGGTTTGAGGTCTATGTTGAGCTAGAGAGATGCAGAACATTCGCTATATACCTGCAGTGAGATCATTTATATTCTTGTTTTCCAGCCTGGAGGCCTTGGAGCAAAGGAAAGGGAGGAGAGACATCAGGAAAGAAGGCATGACCTTTGCAACATCAGAGAAGAATGTAAGTGGGGAAAAAAGGATGTGCAGAGAAATACAAGGGAGGAGCCGAAGATGAGCAACCCTGGAATTTTCTCACCTAGAGTGCTGCCAGGTTGCAGGTGTGAGCTGGAATACCCCACAAAACAGGTCTGCTATAGTGTATTTCCATACGATGTGTTTCAACATTCTGCTGTTTAGTGGCCCATTGTCATCGACCCTCTCCCCAGTAATTAGAGGCAGTGGGGAGCATTTACCACCAGGTGGCGCCCACAGCATTTTCCCCATCTCAATAAACCCTGCCCTGTGGCAGAACAAAGCACACTAATCTATAGAGCTCATCTCACTTTATCTAGTTGCAGAGTGGTTTAAGGTAGTCTACCTCAATTTTTCTGTTCACCCCAACTCCTCAAATGCCCAAACCAGATTACGAACACAGGCAGGCGTTCCACGTCTGAATAATTTAATTATAAATTCAAATCTACTCAACAAGTGCTTCTGAGCACTCGATGCCTGCGAAGCTCTGGGGAATACACCAGTACTCAAAGCCTTAAAACCATCACCTGCCTTGGTGGTGGTTGCATTCTAATGTACAATCAAAGGCTTCAAGAAATAACAGCGAATACAAGTACACTACGGTAAGAGAAACATGTGAAATGACACCCATTCACACCAAATCAAAAATAACAAATTAGGAGATCAGGTGTAAGTTTACTTCTGCATAATCTTCAAGGATGTGAGGAAGCTTTGACAATGGAGAGGATGTTTTTTTTTTAAAGAGGTCATCCCAATGTATCAAAAGAAGTTTATAAAAAAATTTTCACTCTTACTTCCTGTGCTTTAGAATGCGACCCTGGGACCACCTTGCGTACCTCCCTCTGTGGTGGTGAAGAGCCAGTGCTTCTGAGGGCACTCGCTCCACGTGGCTTGGGAGTGGGCACGGGCACAGCTAAGGAGGTGCAGTGCTGCTAAATCACTGGTTTCATCTCATTTTCCAGACACAATTCCCATCCAGTCGATAAGAAACCCCTTCACGCCATTGCAAGAAACATTCGCTTCTAAAAATAAACGGAAGTGTGTTTCTCCTGCTGGTATTTCGAGTTACCTAAAAAGGAAACCAGTTACCCAGTGATTGTCTGTTGCTCTTAAAAGCCCTCATTCTACAAACCCAGGAGGGCACAGACTTTTTAAAACTGCACTTTCTCTTTAGATACTTTACACTCCACCCCACAGGATCACTTTAAATCTATGAAACGTTCCTCTCTCCATTCTCACAGATACAGTGGCTGCCTCTTCACTGAGCTGCACTCCTGGACCTGCTACGAATCTCCATCTCAGAAGCTGTAACTAGCGAAAGGTGAGGCTCCTGGAAGTTGACATTTCCGTTCACTTAGATTTCTACCAAGATTAGATGCTTATCTGGACTTACCCCAAATTACTTTCTTTCCTCCAAATTTGAAGGAGCAATCTTTAGCAGCCAGTATTTCTCCGGAGATACTCCAGCAGGTCAGTGCAACGCTGGAGTGCCTTTTTTTTAAAAAATCATTTCTGTTTGATGTACTTAGAAAGGAGCAGAGCACAGAACACATTCCAGACTCAAAACACCATGAAGTTTTGTGACTTCAGCAATAATCCTAAAATGGTGAAAAATGTATCATTTCTGTTTGCTGTGTACTTCCTGAGAATTTTCCAACATCTTCCACTGAAGCGTAACCTATCCATTCAGAGTATAAGTGTTTAATTCTTGGTAAATAGTTTTGCTTGGAAACCCCAAAGTAAAAGTCAATGGTGCTTAAAAATACTTTCACGCTTTTTTTTTTTTGAGCTTCTCCTCGGGAAGGTTATATCAAGGCTGAATGGTTTGGTTTAGAAATCTTAGGTGGAAATTCGTAAACTAAAATAACAACAGAGAGCAGATCACCTTAGGTGTAGCCTAATGCTATGAGCATGTATCTTGGTCCCTGAAAATCACCCAGGTGGCACTGGTTTGGGGTGTGGTCCCAGCTGCTTGAGGTGCTGCTTTGCGGTGCAGGCAACATGATGCTTTTCCTTTGAAGATGGCATCTGAGAAATTAGGGTATTTCATTAAAATAATTTGCCTAGCTTTTCTTAAATTAGATAAAATATTACTATGTCCATGACTAGAAACTGCTCTGTGGTCTCCTCCTTCGGTAAGTAAATTAGAGAAAGAGGAACAAGTCCTGAATGAGTGCATGTCAGCAGCATAAATCACAGAGAGCCCCACAGATGCCTAACGCTGAGAGTTAACGTTCCCCGTGTGGGGGGCTGAAAGTCTTCCACAGGGACACACCCACAGCTCCTAATGCACCTTGAAGAGCATGGTGCACCCCCCAAATGACAGTCACCATCTTATCCAAACTCCTGATTTTACAGATAAAGAAATAGAGACTGAAGAATGGAATTGATGGTTCCATCATTGAAAGAATAAGTTAAAATCACAAGCCAAACCTCCTTGACTTCAAATTCATGCTCTTTCTTAAGTTAGGAGGGTTCTTCCCATTACTATGGTATGCTCTATGTACACATCTTTGTAATAAAAAGTTAAATGTGTTTAAATGTCATCTTGGATTATTTTCTAGCCCTTCCATACGTGTCACCAGAAAGGCTACCCCAGAGGTCGTGGAAACCTGACTCGGAAGCCAAATCTCCGGAACAAGAATCACACGTGAGGCTGCTAAGTCTCCTCTGCTCGCAGCTCTCTGCCTCACTAGCAGTGGCTCTCGGTGCAGCAGGGACAGGGCCAAGAGGCCCGTGCCCCGGAGCTTACGACGCTGCCAGGAATGCACCGCCACCCTTGCGCATTCAGCCGCCCACTGGGATCTTCAGCGGCCTCCACACACACAAGATGCCCTTGGCCACCAGCCACAGCAGAAGTGGCAGAAAGTAGTCTAGACCGCCACCCCCGCCGGTTCCTCCGGGGGTGAGGCAAGGGGTGAGGAAGGGGCCGGGCCACTGCACTGGCTTCTCAGTCCCCTACCACTGGCACCAGTGCTGCCCAGACCAAGGCCATGAAACAGATTCTTGGGGTGATCAACAAGAAACTCTGGATCCTGGAGAGGGAAAAGGGCAAGCCTGATGATTACCAGGAGCGAGTGAACAAAGGTGAAAGGCTTAATCAAGATCATCTGGATGCTGTGTCTAAATACCAGGAAAACACAAATAACTTGGAATGTGCAAAACAATTACAGAGGTGTTTCATGGCATTAAGACCAGATATTCAGAAAACAATAAAGAAATCAGCACAATGGGAGCAGCTCATGAGAGAAGAAGCTGAACAAAAAATGTTTAAAAACTGTACCTGAGCTGCAGCATGTTTTGGACAAATTGGGAGATGAAGGAGCACGAACTGACCAGAAACGAGGTTGGAATGGCCTGCCAATATTATCTGAAGAGGAATTATCCTTGTTGGATGATTGTACAAGTTACTTGTTGTACAAGTTAGCCGACCCTGAACAGGACATGAACTTGAAGTTGAATGAGCAGTATGAACAATCCTCCTTTCACCTGGGAGACTTGCTGGAAGGCAAAGAAAAATCTGTATGTGGAACAACCTATCAAGCTCTAAAGGAAACTGTCCAGTGGTTTTCCAGTCAAACCACTTTGCCAGCACTCACAACCCCCAGAAGGGGCTCGGTGAGGAAGAGGAGGCAGCCTGGGCACCTCCTGTCAAAGGACCGGGCAGCTGAGGCTGAGCCAGCAGAATACGCTGAACAAAGTGAAGCTGAATCAACAGAGTGTGCGAATAGACAGTTTATGGCCGAAACACAGGTGAGCTGTGGTGAAAAGGCACAGGTGGGAGAGTGGACAGTTGAAACGGCCGAGGTGGTGGACTCGCTCCAGCAGCGACCTCAGGCTGCATCTCCTTCGGTACCAGAGCCCCTGGTGTGACACCGGCGGCTTGGGCAGATGCCCTTGTGAGAAGACAGTGAGTACAGGACCTTATGGTGCACATGCAGGGCCTTATAATTTCATACAGGACTCAGTGCTGGATTTTGAAAACCAGACACTTGATCCCGTCATTGTATTTTGCACAGCCTATGAATCCAGCACAAAACCTAGACGTGCCCCAGCTGGTTCACCCTGCAGTCCATTCTGAAGCTAGATTTGTTCAACCTACCCAAGGTCCCGTACAGCCAGAAGGTACACAGGTTCCTTTGGTTTCGTCCACAAGTCAGGGGTATGCAGCATCTCAACCCTTGTACCCGCCCATCTTGTGCTAGAGAGCAACAACCACAAAAGAAATGGATCGACCAGCTTCAGGAAATAATCTCTTTAACCACAGACCAGACTGCAGCAGCAGCATCCCTCCCTGCTGCTTCTCAGCCCCAAGTGTTCCAGGCTGGGACAAGCAAACTTTTACAAAGCAGTGGACACTATGCAAATGCACCATTTCCATAGTTCCACTTTAATCCATGCAAATGAATGGTATTCAATATGAATGCTCTGGTTCCCCCTGTTAATGAGCCAGTAACTTTAAAACAGCACAGTTAGTACCAGGCCAGTCATACCCAGAGCTTTTCCAGTCAGCCTCAGTAAGTAGAACAAACAGAGCTTCGGCAAGAACAGCTTCGTACAGTGGCTGGCACTTACCATGGGTCCCGGGACCAGCCCCGTCCAATGACTGTAACCACCAGCAGCCTCCGCAGCAGCACAATGGATTTCCTTGGAGCACTCGCCCTATTACAACAGCCGTGGTGTGTCTTGTGGAGGCTGTCATGGTACTAGAGGCTTGATGAATGGATACAGGGGCACTGACAGTGGATCCAGAGAAGGATGTGGTGGTTACTACCTTTCATTCTCTAACACTGCAAACAGTAGTTGCACACAGTCTCAGTTCAGTGCTCCCCGGGACTATTCCGGCTATCAGTGGGGTGGATAACAGCAGAATTTCAAGTGAGGCTCTCAGCAGAGTGGACAACAGGGAGCCCCACAAGGTCATAGAGGGTCCCCAAGACCCAAAAGAGGGATGCCACAAATGAACATACAGCAAGTGAATTAATCTGATTCACAGGAGTATGTTCTCTGCATGTTCTGTCCTAAGCATCGTCTTGAGCCTTGCACATGATACTCAGATTCCTCACTCTTGCTTAGGAGTGAAACATAATATTCTTTAGGGGGTGATAATATCTCCATAGTTAATCAAAGTGACTTGGGAAAAGCAAGACTGGCTTTTGACATTGCATAAAAATCAACAAATCAGCCCTAGCCTTATTCAATGGTAATTGACAAAAAAATATTTCCTTTGAAAGGAAGATGAAAGAAGTGTGGTATGGCAGAAAAACTGCATTTCACAGCTTTTCCAGTAAAACTGGAGCACTGAACGTTTAGATGCACAGCAAATTACACGTGGGCCCTTAGTCACATACGAGGTTGGCTACCAACTCTGACACAACACCACTCATCATCCGGCCAAAGGACTGGTTAAAAACACATGTAACTTGCTTCTGAACAGCTGATACACTGAAGACAAAGCCAAAATGCAAAATTGGACTTTGGCACTTTTTGAAAAATATGCAACAAATATGGAATATCTGGATGGCCACTTCTGTACTTAATGTGAAGTATTTACATACCTTTTTGAACACATAACATTTTATTTGACAGTGGCTGTCATAGGATTGGTACTACATATCATTTCCTGTGATGCTCACTGCCTGTCACTCATCCTTGGATCTTGCTGTATCAGCTCCTAAATTGGTACAGGTACTGATAAAAATCCATAATGGATAATGATAACACTCCTGGTCACATGTTTTCCTGTAGCCTGAAGGTTTTTAAAAGATACCAAGTGCCTGCTCCTACCACCCTGTTAAATTGCCATCTTTTGAAAAGCACCGGTACGTGTTTTAGATTAATTTCCCTGTTTTAGGAAAATGACAGTCAGTAATTTCAGTTCTGATAGTATAAGCAAAACAGATAGAACATTTATTAAAAAAAGAATCACACATGAAGTATCTCAGTTTGCTTCATCCACATTAAGTTCTCGTGTTCCTTTGGTTTGATTCAATGAATGAAGTAACAATAAATAAAGTGACACATGAGAAATACATTTTTAAATTGTAAAAAAGACATAGATATGAAGTACTTTATGTATTTACTAGTTTTAACACTTGTTAGTGTATTATTACTATTTATTGAGTGTTGCTATCATTACACTCTCTTTAAACCGAGCTGTTTCATGGAGCCCAGCATTCAAGGTGCTACTCTTCTACCCATTCTATTCGTTTCCCTTTCTGCAATCTTTTGAAATAATCCCTGGTTTAGTTTTTGTAGCTTTATAATCTTGAATGTTCCTTTCTACCTCACCCTGCATTTGCTCCTTTCCCCAGGTCCGTTCAAAGTGTGTTAGCCCCCCGGGTCCGCGTGGTGTCAGAGGCTCCCAGGCTGCACCGCGCGCCTCCTGCTGTCTGTAAAGACTTTCCTTAAAGGCTGCTTATTAGAGATGTGACACGGGCACATTTAGCACCTTCTTTAAAAATCGGTCCAGTGTCATCTGTAAAACTGAGACAAAGCTACATAACAAATTGTTTTTCAGAATTAAAAAATGGAGTGATTTTTGCTTCCCTCTTCTTTCTTTGTCTTATTTTTGGACGAAAAATAAATACAAAGTAAACTGGAAAAAATAAAATTAGGGAAAAACAACTGCCATTTGCTAATATTATGCATATATATATATATATATATATATATATATATATTTTTTTTTTTTTGCTGTATCATCTCCTAAAGTACAGGTACTTTAAGTACCTGTATAAGTACAGGTACTTATAAAAATCCATAATGGATAATGATAACACTCCTGGTCACATGTTTTCCTGTAGCCTGAAGGTTTTCTGTAGCCTAAGGTTTCCTGTAGCCTAAGGTATATATATATATATATATATACCTTAGATTAAAAAAAACTAAAACCCTAATTACTTGGTTAAGGCTTTTTACTTACTACCAATAATGAAGTCCTTTAATCAAGTGGACTAATAGCAAAATACAAACTGCTCATCTGTCCCTAATAACTAAGAGAATGAAGAACAGGAAGACCAAAAGCTCATAAAAAATGTAAGTCTAGAGATTAAAGAGGACTGTCCCTTATCCTGTATTAATAATGAAGATGAATAATAACTTCCATTCAAAGATCACCTCACAGCTGACATATCACTTTGGTTTATA
Source organism: Artibeus jamaicensis (assembly GCF_021234435.1). NCBI lineage: Eukaryota > Metazoa > Chordata > Mammalia > Chiroptera > Phyllostomidae > Artibeus > Artibeus jamaicensis. The sequence continues at coordinate 21,247,563 of NW_026521823.1, read as the reverse complement.
CTATTTTGTGAGAATTGAACATCAGTAGAACCAACAATATATGAACCATGTTTGGGAATGAGTAAAAGTAAATGATTATGAAGCTGTCAAAGAAGAAGTTAACTAACAGCGTCAGACTACAAAGTATAACTAGAAGTTAGATAGAGGCAGGTTTCAGTTGAAGCTTAGACATAATGTTTAATTATCAATACAGCTGTTTCACAGAATGCATTAAGTATGGAAGGTATTTTTACTGCATAAAGCAGAATTTGTCAGAATTGTGATAACAGCAGTCTACATTTCCTGGGACTCCAGACTATAGGATCTATACATTCCCTCCAACTCTTGGATTCAATGAACTGAGAAGATGTAAGTGGCAAAAGAGTTTAAAGACACACAAGGAGAATTCAAACTTGAACAAGATAATCTATTAAGCAGAGTACTTGATACACGGGAAATAAAGTGAACCGGACTACTCTCTTCAGAGAAAGAATCTTTAAGAGTTTTAGAACTTGCATCCAAATTAAAATAGGTGGATTTTGTACAAGGTAAAAAAAAAAAACAACCATTTAAAGAACACATTAAGAACTCCATTTCTTAATTGTTTAAGAAGAGAAAAAATTAACAATCTTACTGTTGTTCTAGTTCCTGACTTGTCCCAGCAGTTATATACCTGCCTAACAACTGGTGTTTCTTCAACAACAAAACCACTTTCAATCTTTTTCCCCACCCCAGGATATCATTATTCCACGCTACCAAGAGTCTCTGAAATTAGATTCTTTGTGCAGAACGCATGTCCTGAAAATACACAAAGGGCGGACTTTGGCGTTTGGGTTGCATGCTTGAGTGTGTGCAGGCTGTAAATGAGGAGCAAATACGCCAAAGATTGACAGCGACTGGGTAAATGTTCCTCACAGTGGAAAATTTGAGAGGCTTTTCCACTGACACAAAACCAGAAAATAGCAAGACTGTGAACAGTCCCCGAATTTTAAAAATGTTTCACAGGTCCCTAGTAATTATAAAAACAAAAATCTTAATTTCTGACATATGATTGAAGTTTCACAACCGATATTTTGCACTCAGCTCTTGGTGTTCTCTCCACTGGCCACGGCAACACAACCAAAATATATGTTAAGGAAGAATATCAAAATTATATCGACTTCTTTTTTTCTGTTTCTATTTGTTGAATCATTTATTCATACAACTCTAGTTGAAATTTAAATTTTTTCTACTTCCCCCTAAGAACATTTCTGCTTCCTTATGATTCAATATTCTCTTTGAGATTCATTTTTTTTACATTCATCCTCAGAACTATAGTGACTGAAGATAAGGATAATTTCTTATTTAAGAAAAATGCATCTCAGTAGTAGTACATTCCCTCATTTTTTAATCATACACCCTATTTTTCTAGAAAAAATTTCTAGAAGATATTTCTTTGGTCTTTTACTTATCAATTATTGACTGACTACTGTATGTCAGGCATTGTGGCTGAGAGATACAACAGTACCGAGGCTAGAGAGACTAGTGAAATGCATTTCCACACCCTCAGAGGCATATTCTTTAGGAAGACAGACTTGTATACAACTCCTTCAAGGCTGTTTTGAAGGTATTCAGACAATCTCAAAAGAGGGGATGTCCCATTCTGGTCTTACTATGTTAGATGCACGTAAGTCAATCATTGATGAACATTTTTAAATATCAAATCTGAAATACTATTCATTATATAACATTGTTCTTACAAAAAATCAATCAACTTATTTTTAATAAAAATTTTTTCTAGGAATGTAATTTGCCATAAACCAGAGGCCTTTGTGCTATTAATAAACACAAAATGTTGTTCTGTGATACTATCCTGTTTCTTATTAAAAAATAAAATATGCATTCGGCTTTCTTTTATTTCTTGTTGTGCCACCAACCTCAAAGGCTTGACCAACATTCTCTCAGTAATCATCTCTTCTGCCAGAATCAATAGTATAAAATAAGTTTAAAAATTAAATTGTTGCATCCAGAAAAACATATTTGATACTATCACAAATTAAATGAAATCTTGACCAGTGAGGTAAGGAAAAGTCCTTCCCACCACTTTCACCAGACATGAGTGGAGTCTCCAAGGACTCCCGTCCCATCCCCTCCAGAAAGAAAAGAAAAATGAATTCAGGTCTGCGTGGAGGACATGAAGGTAAAATAGTGACACTGGATTGCCCCTACTGAGCCAACGCCCTCAAAGAAGACAACTGCAGGTACAGGTTGGTGGCGATCTGTAACAGCAAAAGCATATACAATTTAAACAAAACTTCCCTGGCTGGTGTGGCTCAGTGGATTGAGCATGGGCCTGCAAACCAAAGCATTGCTGGTTCAATTCCCAGTCAGGGAACATGCCTGGGTTGCAGACCAGGACCCCAGTTGGGGGCACATGAGGGACAACCGCACATTGATGTTTTTCTCCCTCTCTTTATCCTTCCCTTCACCTCTCTCTAAAAAATACATAAAAATCTTTTTTAAAAATACCAGATTTCCTCTAGTCAGGCCCACAGAAGGAATGAGTTCATGACCGCTGCAAGCCATGCATCAGCCGACAGAAACAGCGGACCAATTTTCAAGGTCTGCAGAGGGCCCCTATGCAATATGGGTTGACCAAAAATTTTTCATTTTCACCAATATCTTTATTGATTTGGATATTCTGAGTATGTCAGCTATCTCCTATTGTCTTCTAGTGGGTAGAGGTCAGAGGTGCTGTTAAACATCTTCCCATGCATAAGACAGCAAAGAATAATTTAGCCAAAATGTCAATAGTACAAGAAACTTTGCAAACCACTTTTGACATGTTCGATCAGTCACAGCACCTTTTCTATACACTGTGCAAATTTTGTGTTTCAGTTGCACTTTTATCTTTCTTGAAATAATAAATATAATTAATATGCTGAAAATGTTGCATATTTTCTTCCATCTTCAATATTAAAATGGCTGCACAAAAATTAACCCATTTTGATAAGTTTTTTTTAATGCATCCTAATATGACAGCTGTCACAATACAATCTAACAAAATTGTTTCAAATGAAGTTGAAGACAAATGAGCACTGTGAGAGCCATTGTACAGAAAAAGCTAAATGAACTTTTTGGCCAACCCAAAAAATAAATAAAGGAAACAATCATAAAGACAAGTATAGAAAAAGAGACTATCCAGGATAAAAAGCAGATCAGAAAGAAAACAGACTTCTAGAAATTAAATATTACATATATAATATATATTTGAAATAATTTTTTATCTATCCTTTGTCTCAATTGTCTGGTTCATTTCTCCTTGTGGTATGTATTTTCAGATATAGCCAATGTTCTTTAGTTTAAAAGCAAAGACTTCCTAAACCTTTCCTATTGAGTTATAGGATGTAATTTTTTTTAGGAGGGCTTTTTAGTTTTTGGTTTTTAAGAAATAAAGGGGCAGCTATCACTTTGTAAGTATATCGAATGCAGCAAAGGGATCCATGAGATTGGGTGGTTAGACATAGTTTTGAGCAAATGCAGAAGTGAAGGCCCTGACTGGTAATGAGGGCCAGAAGCGAATAGCTAGCCCTCCAGAACTAGGAGCTGGAGGGAGGAGCAGAAGAGTGATGGGGACTCACAGTTCAGGAACAGATTAAGGATCTTTCCCTCATCTCACAGATTAGAGGTAGTCACCAACTAGTTAGTCATATCAAAGTAGAAACTGTTATAGAAATATACTCCGTACTTTATGTAGAAAGTTGTATATTATGTGGCCCGAGCTCAGATATGTGCAGCAACTTCTTTTGTGGTATTGTCTTCTCCAAATCCCAAGTGAAAGTCACCTTCAAATATTATTCTATGCTGATACATGAACCACAAAGGACCCTTAAGTAACCAGCCTGTTTTTTAAGACTCTGGTGGGTAGAGGCAACAATAATTGGTGAGCAACCTACATCCTTCCTCACCTTCTATCTGTGGAAAGCAGAATTCTAAGAATGTCCCCAAAGACCTTTATCCTTATCTATGTCCTCCCTTGTGTGCATAACCTGTAAATATGATGAGCTATTGCTCCAGTTGTCATGTTATCACATGTATGAAAAGGATCTTACAGAGGTATTTAAGGTTACTTATTTGTTAAATTTAAGAGAGAGATTATTTGGGTGGGCCAAATTTGACAACATGATCCCTTTACAGACGAAGAGGATTTCCCAGAGAGATTCAAAGCACGAAAAGGATTTGACACAAGGGAGATTCTTTATTGCTGAGATGAAAGGGACCCTATGGAAGGTCTAGACAAGGACTTCCAGACACTGAGAGAGGCCCCCTACTGACAGCAACAAGGAAATTGGGACCACAGTCCTACAACCATAAGGCACTGAATCCAAACAATCACCTGAAATTTGGGAGTGCATTCTTCCCTAAAACCTCTATATAATCCAGCTTTACCAACATCTTTATTTTGCCCCTTGCAGAAAATCCATCCAGGGAGCCCTCTCAGACTTCTGACCTACAAAGTCGTGTGCTAAAAATTGTGTATTTTTAAGCTACTAATTTTGTGGCAATTTATTACATGGCAATAAAAAGTTATTAATATACTTCTTTAAACTTAAATTTAAGTTTAAATTTGAATTTAGATTTGTTTCAATCTTTCTAAAATTCGGATCTGATTATATCATACCCTTGCTTTAAGATTTCACAGGCTCTGCTGTTGAAGGCAAGTGAATTCTCCTTACCCCTATCATGCCATTCCAAACCCTTAATAACTCAGCTCCTACCTACCTCTCCAGTTTTATCTGTAGTGAACCACTCTCAGGACACCAGGCTTTGGCCACACTCATGTATTTGCCTATTCTGAAACATAATTACAGAGGTGCAATTGATTAGCTCTCTCAACATCTCTTCCATTGTGTGTATTGCTGAGCCTAGAAAGCTAAAAATTAAATTCCCAACTGCGGTGGACACACAGCAGTGAGCCATGCCTTTGTATGATCCTCTCTGGTTGAGTGCAAGCAGAACCTATAACTTGTTTCTAATCAATAAAATATTTCACAGGTGGTGGGATGTCACTCCCATGGTTACCTTATGTTATATAAGATTCTGTCTAGCAGACTGGGAAGGGATTCTCCAATATCTCAGCATATTAAATTTGGGGATTTTCAGGTAACTCTTTCTTTTTGCTCTACTAATTGCACTTAGAGGGGACAATGTTTTATTTGTTTCCATGGCACTGGACTCTACATAGCCAACTGTGCTGGAATGGAACTGCAGGATCCTATGATTGTTCGTTACACTCGACAGTGATCAGAGAGGCATTCCACACTCTGTTGACTCAAGATTAGCACGTGCCTGGCTCTCTTCCTAAAGGCTAACCTAGCCATGGGAAACCTTTAATTTTGAAGTTCTGACAGAGGAAAAAAAAGGAAATATTTACTTCTATGCTCTAGAGAACTATCCTATGAACCTACTCTTTCTAGCTCTCCAAAAATACCCCAAGGCGCACTGAGATGATAATCTCTCTGGATCGGAAACTTCTTCTCTGACTCCTTTTCCTTGACTAGTCTTACACTTGAGCATCTTGATAGGCTTTTCAAAATAAATTTAGAAGATTTTAAAAAGTGAAAATAAAATCATCTAATTTTCTTTTTATTTTAATCAAAACCATAAGATTTAAAGAAAGATCGATGCAAGGTTTTCAGCAATGCAAATCTGATTCACTATTCCTTTACAATTAAAAAGCTACTAAGTGGGCATTTTTTAATTGGGGGGAAACTCCTCTGAAAAAGGTTCCAGCAGATCCCAAATTAGATATAAATAAAATATTAATTAAGGGTGGTGGTGGCAGGAAGGATTTTAATGAATAGCTTTCAAGGCTTCTGAAACCAGTATGCAAAGCTTCAATAACTGTAAATCTTATTCAGCATTTTAATTGCACATATTTTTCTGTGTAGATAGATTGCATGCTATTAAGACACAGAGAGTCTGAAACACTGATTTGCATTGATTGCTATTAACACTGTGTCTTGAAGAAAAGAGATTTGTATAAGATTCGCAATTCCAAGATCCTAATCCGAGTACTATTAGACACCTCAATATTCCAAAAAAGAAGTTAGATAAATTTTACTTCATAAAAATGAAACTGTGCATTAAAAGATACCATCAGGAGAGTGAAAAGACAGCTGATATTTTAGGAGAAAATATTTGTGAATATATATCTGAAAAAGGGTTTAAATCCAAAATATATAAAGAACTCATAACTTGGCGATAAAAAGACATTACCCAATTTAAAGATGAGCAAAGTATCTGATTAGGCATGGCTTCAATGTCCAATTAAATAGCCAATAAGCATAGGAAAAGATGTTTAACATCATTAGCCTTTAGGGAAATGCTCAACAGCAAAACAGTTGGGCAGTTTTTAAAATGCTCCATATAGAATTACGATAGATGTTTACAATTCCTCTCAAGTATATATCCATGAGAAGTAAAAACACAAGCCCACCGTAGTACATGAATGCTCAGGGCAGCATTACTCATGATGACTAAAAATGGAGACAGCCCAAATGTCCAGCACCTGATGATTGGATAAACAGGATATTGTGCAACCATGGAATGGAATGTCATTCTGCAGTTAAATGGTAGGATGTACTAATAATGCCACAGCATGGATGAAACTTGCAATATTATACTGAATGAAAGAAGCCAGTTTTTAAAAAACATGTTATTTCATTTGTTGCATTTACTTTTCCAGAACAGACAAATTTATAAAGAAAGAAAACAGATTCATTGTTGCCTACTGCTAGTGAGGCTGGGAGTGATGCTAATGGATATGAGGTTTCTTGTGGGGACTAATAAAATGGTTTTCAATTGATTATGGTGACAGTTGCATACCACTGTGAATATATGAAAAACCATTGCGTATTTTAAAGGGCAAATTGTATAGTAGCTCTCAGTGTAGCTATTTAAAGTACATGTTAAGATTTGTACAAAAAATTGAAAATAAAGTAACATTCAAACTAGTGTTGGGTGAATGGAGAAAAGGAATAAGAAAAGATAAAATTATAATCATTTCAGGAAAAAAGTGTAAAAAGAGAAATACAGAAAAGCATTATTTTTAAAAATCAATCCAATAAATATAATTATAGCTAAAAAGTTATCCAAATCACTATAAATGAATTGAACTCTTGAGTTAAAATATAGAGACTATCAAGTCAAAGCAATATGCAAGTGCCAACCTAAAACCTAAAACACACAAGGATTTTGAGAGCAAACGTCTTGAAAATATATGTCAGCCCATACCAGTCACACAAAAGCTAATAGAACTATATTAAAATCAGACAAAATAGATATAAAAAAACATGTAATTCTTGAGATTAAAGGAGTCATTACATATCAATAAAACTTTATCTTCCAGAAAGATATAACGACTCTAAATGGCACATGTGTAAAAACCTAGCTTCACAAAATACTAAAAAGCAATGAACAAACTAAAAGTTAACAAGTCCACTTTGAAAGTGAAAATTTTTTTACAAACTTCATTAACAGATTAAGCAGGTTAAACAATAGTAAAACTCACTTTAAAAAATTAACAACTTTAATTCAAAGGATATATGTAGAATGTTGCACTTAAAAATTGAAGAAATCAGTTTTCATCATATATATATATGTTTATATATATATATAGGTTTAAGAAAAATTTGTGTCACACACCAATTTTCAGAAACATTCCAAAAATTATATACATAAAGACTATGTTTTCCAACCTCAATGTAGTTAAGTTAGAAATCAACAAGAAAAACACAACTTCAATACCACCTACATTTGGAAAAATAAAATCATATTTTTCAATAATTTGTGATTAAAAAAACAAATATGAACATTTAAAAATCTCTACAAAATAAAAGCAAAAAAAATACCGCATGTAAAGCTTGGAGGATGGTATTTAAAGGAACATTTATATTCTTAAATACTTGCAATAGAACATGAGAAATGCTGGAAATTAATTAACTAAATATCTAACTTCAAAAATTAGAGTAAGAAGACAGAATGAACTCACACTAAAAGGAAAGAAAAATAAGGGCCAAAATTAATAAAAACAGAAGACAAAATTTAAAGATAGTTATAATAAAGCCATATGCTGGTTTAAATATCATAAAAGAAAATAAGACTGTCAAATAAACAATGATTAAGAATGTAAATAGAGTTACAGATTTATCAGTTTAAACATGAGAAAATATTAATTGTATGAAAATAAAAATGAAAGCTTAGATAAAATGGACTAATAGAAAATATTATAAAAATGTCTCCAGAAACATTACTTGTCTGACAAGCTCTATATTTATTAAAGCAATTGAATCAGTAATCAAATATCTCCCACAAATAAAAATATATCATGTTACAGCTAAAGTCTAACAAACTTCAATGAAGAAAAAATCCAATTACAATTTTAGAGAATGAAAAAAGGAAGCACTCTGTACACTCAAAGAGGCTAATGAAACCTTGGCTTTGAAAACACACAAGAACTGTGTAAGAAAGAAAATTTGTGGGTCAGACTCAGCTAGTAATATTTTTTAAAATTCTAGACAAATATGAGCAAATAAAATCCAACAATACATATATATCATGAACCAGTCGAGCTTGTATTAAAACATGAAAGTTTGTTGAGCATTAGAAAGCCTTTTAATCACCAAATTGAAAGTAGAGGAGAATTATCTGTTAATTCTTTAAAGCAACTACAAAAAGTCAATCCATATGTTTGATTATTTTTTACAAAGCTTCAGTAAACTTACAAAAGCAGCATATTTTTATGGTTTTATCCATATGTGGTAAAGCTATTTTTAGAAAGAAATAATAATCATCAACCCAAAAATCAGGCCTGAGGTTAGCGGGAAGAATGAGCGGTTGGGGCAGGGATACAGGAAACTTCAGACATGTTCTTATTGTTTTGTATTCTTCAAGTTCCATGACAGCTACACAAGTGTTTGTTCGTGATTATTCTTTATATGCTTTTGTTGGTAAGAGCTATTTCACAAAGAAAAAATAAACATAAATAATTTAAAAATCAGAGCTTAAAAATAACTAATGTATAAGGAGAGTTGTTTTACATACATTACTTCTACTGTTGCCAGTGATCCTGGAAGGTATGTATTTTAATCCCCTTTCTAAAACAAAACTTGTAAGTTAAATAGTACACCCAAGGTCACCCATGAGAAACTACAGAGCCAGAACTTTAATCCAAATCTAACTGAATTCAAAACTAGTGAGCATTTACTAACCCTTCTATCATTCAGCTACAAAAATGGTTCATATAGTAAACACAATTCTTCAATGTTGATTACCTAACATCTGTAAAACAGACAACCAACAATAAATAAAAAGAGAGTGAGTCTGGATTAATGCTATGTTTTTTAGAAGTCACACTGCTTGCTTTTTACTTTTAATCAAAGATTGACCAAAGCATGTTTTCATCCCTTGACAGATTTCCTTCCTTTCATTCTCTCCGTCCAGCTTGGACCTGGTATCACATGAATCAGCTTCTAAGCCTTTACCAAATAAACTTTAAATTCAGAGGCCTGAGTGCCCTTCTTTCTGCTACACTTACAGCCACCAAGCCAGAGGCAATTGGCCACCAACCCGCTGGTTGCTGACCATCGCCCTGAAAGTACTTCTGCTCTCTCCTTTTTGAGTAAATTAGTGGCATAGCAAACATCAGTTGGTATAAAACATCTTTAAAGTTTTTCAAGGCAAACCTAAAACTTAGCAGAACTTAGCACAGCTTCCTTTTCATTTTAAATACCACTACATAAGCATGATTGGCTGCATAGAACCAAGAGTCCGGGAAATAGAAATCAATTCCCTTCACCCTACTGACAATAACACAGCAGAATTTAAAGGAAAATGTCAGAGGTTAATTGGTGTCAATGATTTGCTACATTTCCCAGTATTCAGCCAGAGAAAGGGCCGTCAGTACTGCTAAGTGCTAAAAATATTTTCAATTGATAGGCAGCTTGAAAGGTCAAGCGTGTGCAAAAGCGGTATGTAGTCATTTTAACATTCCTTCCCATATGTCCACCATATAATAAATATAACTTGTTATGCAGTTTTAATGTAATGAAGCTATACAGGATCAGAAAAAGTATGTCTTTTTTAATTCATATGAAGCTAAAACTTGATATATAGCAACTGTCAATCAAAAAAATAACTTCTTTTCTAATGCAAACATGTTCAATAGTACTTTTTGGAAGTCTTTAAGACCATGTTGAGTTATTCAAAGATTTTAACAGTTTTTCACTCATTCAATAAATAAATTCGACTATTGAAGCCATTAATGGTAATGATGGGTCTTATTAGTAATCAGCATTTTGCAGCTATTCTAAGGATAAATTTAGCCAAACTCAGCATGTCAAATTAGAGCAAAGAATTTGATATATTTTCTTCCTCTCTTCACATTTTAATGAATTCTCTGCTGTTCTTTGTTTTGCAAAAGTGGTGATTGCAGAAAACTGGAAACGTCCTTGAATGCTATCCTTCCCTTTACATGGGGCATCCAGGGATTCAAATGGGCACCCAGGTTTAATGCCTGGAAAAATTCTAGAACTGTATTTTACCTAAAGTAGTTCCACGTCTCAAAGGACCCCAAAATATTAGCTGCAAAAAGGCACCACAATGTTTCTGGCCATTAGAGTCTGTTCAGCAGCCTTGGTACTTGAGTTCTGCCTAAGAAACAATTCAGAGACAAGACTCAAGTACAAGCAAAAGTTTATGTAGAAAGTCACAAAGGTAGAAAAAGTGAGCCAGCTGGGCTGCAGGGGCTCCACAAAGTTAGAGGTAAAAGAAGGGCCCTTGGGGCTTAGGAGAAGGAAAGGCAAAGTGACATGCCTTAAAGAAGGTGCTGGCAGCTTCAGGGAGGGGAGGTAGAGAGAGAGAGTGAGAGAGAGCTGACTGGATTCTTCGTCTTGAAGGTTTCTGTCTGTTTTCCAAAGGTGGGGATTTCAGGGAGTTCCCAGGACAAGAGGCCATTTGTCATCTCAGCTGGTCCTGATGCCAGCCATGACATCACCCTGCCTAGCCTTGCTGCTTCTCTGGGCCTGGAGCTGAAACACAACTGAGGCCTGGATGTCATCTCTAATTTGATCAAAACTCTGTCTCTGTGGTCAACAGACCTTAGGCTTTATTCCTATGATTATTTGGTGCTGGCGAGAACCTCACTGTCCTGAGGGCTTAGTGCTTAAGGGAGCTGTCAGGCAAGAGCTTGTGTGGGAGTCATATGAGGCAATTCTCCAGCCTCCTTGTGCCTCCTCCTCTAAGGGGGTCTAAACCACATGACTAGTGACATGCTAGGGGAGGGTCTGAACCTCAGGAACAGACATATGAAAGGTCAGGGGGTCTAAACCACATGGCCAGTCAGCAATACGCCAGGAGAGAATAGGTCACCCTGTGGGGGAGGTCACTGTTTTCCCAGTTTTGCCCATTGGTAGTTACCTGGGGCCTTCCACCCTGCCAACCTTCCTTATCTGGCCTATCTTTTCTGCTCTGCTCATGCCTACCAGTCTGATCGAACACCCATCTGGTCAAAGCCTTACTTCACATACTAATACAGCATAGATGTGTTAGCTCCAGTCCTACCTGAAAACTAGGCTAGCTGGGTACACAGGTGGAATACATCATAGGTAATACCAGGAGAAGAAGTAAAGAACAAGGCTGGTATGATGGTTAGTTTTGCGTGTCAATCTAACTGAGCCATGAGATGCCCAGATATTAGGTCAAACACTATTCTTGGTGTTTCTTTGAGAGTGATTTGGGGTGAAATTAATATTTAAATCAGAAGACTGAGTAAAGCAGATTGCCTTCCCCAGTGTGGACTGGCCTCATCCAATCAGTTGAAGGCCTGAATAAAACAAAAAGGCCAACTCGCCCCCAAGGAAGAGAGAATTATTCCTTCTTGACTGCCTTGGAAGAGCTTTATAGTAAATTTGTGTACACACACCCTATTTGTTTCTGTTTCTCTGGAAGTTTGACTAATACAAAGAGAGAAGGGAGATGTTATTGGGTTATAAAAAATGTGGATAACAGATACTCAGTTGTGGAGATACAACACACCTCTCAGAATTGTCCCCCAGCAGTTGAGCTGCTCACTGAGGGTCACGTGTGTTCACATAGTCATCCGGAAACCTGAGTCAGAGAAGCTCCCGGCAGCAAACGAAGGACCAGCATCAACCTGAGTCAGCTGGCCGTAAGCAGTTCCACGTAAAACTCCTGGCTCACATCAGAGGGGAGACGGAAAGCCAGTGGAGAATTGCACAAGAGGAACACAGTTCAATCTATGCCTTCAATCACTCTGATCAATGCAAGCCATTAGATTTGTTTAATTGGCATTAAGTCTTCAAGGTGGTGACCAGACACAACATGTACAAAGAACTTAGTATATAAGGGTTAGCGGAACCTACAAAAGTTAATTTCCTATGCACCTACAATAATCAACTAGACAACAGAATTTAAAATTGGACTCACTCTTGCAATACTATCTATAAAGTATCTAGGAACTAACAAGAATGTATTAAATCTCTATGGAAAAAATACTGAAATTCTAGGAAAGTACACAGATCATCTGAATTAGTGGAAAGACATCCCATGCTCTTGAAAAGTATGACTCAAATTAATCTATATATTTAAAGAAATTCTAAGCAAAATTAAATATTTTGAGGAACTTAATAAACTTACTATAAAATTATTTGAAATAATAAAGATACATGAATGGTCTTTTTTAAAAAAGTAACATCATGTTGATGCAGCATTAGATGGATGGATGAGTGGAATATCATCATCTAATTTAGAAACAGACAACACATGAAAATTAATATAGGTAAAACTACAAATGATAGTAAAGGAAAGAATTGTTCAACAGATGGTGTTGGGGTAACCTGCTCACTGAGAAAACAAAACTAAAAGCTTTTATTCTGAGAAAATAAAACTAAATACTTTCATAAAACCACATAAAGATTTGAAAGTGGACTCGGTTGAAATAAAGACCTAAATGTAAAACTCATAATGTATGTATAAAATTGTCATACATGTAGCTTTCATAATTTCAGAACAAATGTAGGAGAGTCTTTGTGACCTAAGAAAATGCCCTTTAAATTTTCAAATATACCATCAGTAAGGCAAAATGCAATGATTAACTTGATCATTGTATCAAAATTCAAGATTTCTATGAATGAATCTTGAGGATATTAAGCTGGGTGAAATAAGCCAGTCACAAAAAGACAAATACTGTATGATTTTGCTTATATGAAGACCAAAGTCAGAGGCTGAGAAGGTAGTGTGGTTTTTCCAGGAGCTGGGAGATGGGAGAATTCAGAACAGTTGAGTAATGAGTAAAGCGTTTTGGTTTGCAAGATGAAAAGAGTTCTGGAAATCGGTTGCACAGCAATGCAAATGTGCTTTACTGAACTGTACACTTAAAATGGTTAAGATGGTAAATATTATATGTATTATACCATAATTTTTAGAAATGGTTTCTGTTCAGTTAACAGAAAGGTGAATAATTTCTGTTTATTCAATAGCATGTTAATGAATGAGAAAAAAACATTTGTGATAGCAAAAACTTATGAGGGGTTAATATCAAAATCACATGAGTTTTCAGTTCAGCCTGTAAGGCATTTGGGGGTTGCCACTCCATCCTGACAAGTAAAACGCTAACCAAACTGAAAAAAATCAACAGCTCTTCCTAGAACTACAAGGAAAATGGGGTCACAGGCCAACCGCCACACCAAAATTGAAGAAACGGACAGGAGAATACACAACCTACCTGAGAAATCCAGAGCAGCAATCTGCATGGAAACCTTCCAGGGCAGGGCAGGGGAAGCTGAACTTCAGTTGACAAATTGCTGAAGGCTCTGGGTGCACAAGTCTGAGAGCTAAAACTTGAGTTGGGGTTCGTTCATTAAGGAGCCCTCATTTTGGTGCATATTACCTTTGGGAGCATTGTCAGGTTCTCACAATAAATATGGGAGAGAAATCCCTTGTGCTTCTGGTAGGAAGAGGTGAAAGAGAACTATTTTTGAAATACCCCAGAACATTCTGTTCATCTTAACAAGGTCTGCACCAGGAGAAAGGACGTAATCAGAGCCTAACTGACCTGGAAAAGGGAAAAAAACACCTCCAGCTGGGTCCAATTTTTCACATGGAGGAAGGGAGACACCCGAATAGAGCTGACTCTAGTTGTCCTGTCCCACCTAAGTGGGAGGGGGAGGAACTAAGAAGCACGTGTAAAGTTCACAGTGTGGAGGTATAGGCTCACCAAAGGACAGACAGCTAATTGTAGAATTATACTTCCCTTCTCCCAAAACCTCACCACCACGGTACTGAAGGCCTATTGAGAGCAGCTCCTTTTACGAGTATATGATGTCTGGCTATCAAGAAAAAAATCTCTAGTTTAATGAGATAGAGAGCATCAAAACCAGACACGGCCATGACAGAGATGTTGGGATTATTGGAATGGGAATTAATTATGATTAATTGGTATTAATGCTAAAGGCTCAAATGGATAAAATAGAAAGCATGCAAAAAGAGATAGACAGTGTAAGTAGAGAGATGAAAACTCTGAGGAAAAAAACAGAAATAAATTCTAAAGATAAAAAACACTGTAACAGAAATGAAGAATGACTCAGATGGGCTTATTAGTAGGGTAGACACAGCTGAGGAAAGAAAAAATCTCTGTGTTTGAGGATATCTCATTAGAAACATCCAAAATTATCAAGTAGAGAGGGAAAATATTTTAAAAGTACAAAACAGCATATCTGGAACTCAGGGACGAATACAAAAAGTGTACTGTATGTGTAATGGGAATTCCAGGAGAGGTAAAAGAGAAAGGAACAGAAGAAATATTTGAAACGATAATGACAGAATTTTCACCAAGTTAATGTCAACATTAAACCACAGATTCAACCTATGCCTAAGCTTATTATTTTCAAGCTTCAGAAAATCAAATAAATTAAACGTAATGAAAAAGAATTAGAGAGGGAAAAGCCTTACTAAGAGAGGAGCAGATATAAAAATTTCATTTGACTTCTTAGAAACCATGCAGCACAAAGAGAACGGACTGAAATATTTAAAGTGTTTTGAGAATAAAAACACATCAGAATTCTGTGCACTGTGAAATTGTCCTTCCAAAATGAAGGAGAAACACAGGCTTTCTCTGCAAACAAAACTGTCAGAATTTGTCGCCAGTAAACCTGCCTTGCAAGAAATGTTAAAAGAAGTACTTTAGAGATAAGAAAAACAGTATAGATCAGAAGCTCTGATCTATATAAAGAAAGGAAGAGCATTGGAGAAGGAATAAGTGAAGGTAAAATAAAAGCTTTCATTTTTATTGATGTAACACGCAGTAAGCTTAGTCAAAATAATAAGAACATATTCAATTATGTATATATGGTATAGCACATATGTAACTCATATATATGCATCATTATATGTTTGGTTCTCTATCAGCAAAATAAATGACAGCAAAGGTACAAGGAGCAAGAGAAAGAAATTAGTGTTATTGTATTCTTATAAGGTACTTGTACTGCCCACGTGTAGCAGCATAGTGTTGGAAGAAATTAGACATGGATTAGTTGTAAATGTATATTGCCATCTCTTGGAAAAATACTAGAAAATCAGTTTTTTTAAAAAGAAGTAAAACTGATGTGCTAAGAAAGAAACATAAATGGACTAACATAAAATGCTCATTTAAAAGCATAAAAGGCAGAAAAACGTAGAAGACACAAAGCATACAGAGGTTGTCAGAGTGGATCAAAAACAAGATCCAATTGTATGTATTCTACACAAAAATCTATTTCAGTATAAAGACATATGTAGAGTAAAAGTAAATGAATGGGAAAAGAGATAACATGATAACAGGAATGAAAATAAGGTGGGGGTATTTATGTTAATTTTAGACAGACCAAACTTTAGAGCAAGGTAACTCCTTAGGAGCATTACAAATGACAAAGGCGTCAAATCTCCAAGAAGATGTAGCAATTCTTAATGTGTGTTTCTAGCAACAGAGCATTAAAATACAAGAGGCAGAAACTAATAGAACTCCAAGGACAAATAGTTGAATCTGCTATAAAGTTGGAGCCTTGGATACCCCTCTCTTAGAAATGGAGAGATCGAGCGAGCAGAAAATCATTAAGGGCATCTTTGAACTCAACAACACCATTAATCAATTGGATATAATGGGCCTCTGTAAATTGAATATACAACAGCAGAATATACATTCTTCTCAAGATATCATAAAATATTCACCAAGATAGGCCGCACTCTGGGCCGTTAAACACACATTAACAAATTTTAAACAATAGGACTCATACAAAGTGTGCTCTCAGACCACAACAAAACTAAAAAATTAGTAACAGAAAGACAGGTGGAAAATACCGAAATATTTGGAGGTTTAAACACAGACATCTAAATAACACAGGAGTCAAAGACCAAATTACAAATGTAAAATATTATGAACTAAATTAAAATGGAAACGCAATATATCAAAATTTGTGGGATGCCATGAAAGCAATACTAAGAGGAAAATTTATAGCATTGAATGCATATATTAGGGAGGAAAGAAAGATCTTAAATCAATTATCTAAGTTTTTACCTTAGGGAACTGGGTAAAAAAGGAAAATTAAATCCAAAACAAGCATAAAAAATAAACAATAAAATGAGACCAGAAACCAATGAAATTAAAAACAAGAAGTCAATAGAAAAAAATTAGCAAAACAAAAAGCTAGTTCTTTGAAAAGATCAATAAAATCCATAAGCCTCTAGCCAGAAAAACTAAGACAAATATAGAAGACACGATTACAAATATTACAAATTAAAAAACAACATCACTATCGAGCCTACTGACATTACAAGGACAATTAGTGGATACCATGACTATATCTATGCTAATAAATTTGATAACCTAAGAGAAATAGACCAATTCTTAGATAGATACAATCTGCCAAAACTCATATAAGAAGACCAAGAAATCGGAATAGGCCTTAAATAAATAAGTTTACCAAATAGAACTGAAATCAATAAGTTTACTGTTTACTCTGCCCTACCTTGCCTTTCCTGCAGGACTTAAAAAAGGCTCCGACCTTGAGTTTCTCCTCACCCCCGTCACCTGTCACCTGTCACCTGACCAGCCCCTGGTGCTTTCCCGGTGGCCCTGCAGGTCATAGCGTGACCCCTTCTCCTGGACCTGTTTCTTGGTCTGACAAACGTCTTCCTTCTAAGGCTCATGCGTGTTTCCTCCGGTGGCCACACTGACTTTACCGTATGATGCCCCACATTTATATCCTCAGAAGAATCACACGTATGTTTACTTCATAACATGATTCAAGTTGCAGTTACACACCTGTGATTTCTGTACTTTTTCAATATGCATGCTATAGATCAATGAAAAGTCATTCCAACTGTTTTAAAATCCAAACTTGTATGTTAAAGTTCAAGTGTTAACTTCATAAATATTATTTGCTCTCAAAGCGTGTGGAGTTAAGGCTCAGAGTATCTTCATCATTCTCTGCAGCTAGGTGGATTATCAATCAAGAATTTATTTCAATATTTTTACCTCAGTCACACTAAGTAACCCAGTTATTTTGATGTTAAAATTTAATTAAGAAGTTTGGTTGTTTTTGTTTTTTCTTAGGGGGGATTTGCTTATTCTCAGTGTCAAGTACTGGAGCTGATGGTAAGAGTACAGGTTTTGGAGTCTGTCAGAGAAGGGGAAAAAGCCTGGCTCCCCCAGTCTTATCTTTAAATAGTAGCGATGACATTAGATACTGCCCTGGCAGAAATCGCTGTATGGAAAGTGCATTCATACCATGCCCAGCACATAGTCCAGTAACAATAATCATTTGCATCAAATCTGCTGCTGTCCTTCAGTTGTTTCCACTATGGGCACAGGTATGTCTCATTTGAGAGCCAGCAGCCCGTTCTGCATTACAATCAGAACTCTCGCCCCACTAAGATTCTTTCCTGCAGTGGTCTGGGCATCATTTCTGATATGCTTACTCAGAATGATTACTGTTCTCACCACCTGATTATCACCCCATAAAAATGAAAAACAAAATGCTCTCTCTACCGATTGCTAGCTGCCCATTCCATCGCCCAAACATTTTTTCTAAATATGTTATTTCCTCTACAGTATTTCTCTATCAGTGTTCACTTACTTTTTTTTCATTGAACAGTTATTAACTGAGTTCCTATTCTGAAGCATTCATTCTGCATACTGAGAAAAGAGTGACAGTCTCTCTGCTTTCTGGGAGTTTTTGCATTGAAGAGGAGAGAAGTAAAAGGGCAATTTTAATCACATGCTAAGGGCTATGAAAGGCTTAATACAGAGAGATAGAAACTTGACTCAGTCCTAAAATGTCAGGGTGAATTTCACAGAGAAACTAAAATTTGATGAGATGCCTGGAGACCTAGTAGAAACTAGGTACAGGGGAGCAGAGAGCACCAGGCACATCAGAGGGGGTGGCCCTGGGGTTGCAAACCCCAGGCAGAGAGTATGTGGCTTTACTGAAGAAAATTAAGCAGCCTCGGTGCAGCTCGAGCCTGCATGGCCGAGTGGTTAGGGAAAACTCACAGTAGAACACGGGATCCAGGCATAAAGCAATAATGCTCATTTCTCTAAGTGTTTCTCCTGAAATAGTAGAGTCTACGAAGCAACCACTTCTGCTAAATTTTTGAACTGATTGGAGTCCTCATGCATCAACAAATATTTCTTTGGGAGCTATTTGGTTTCCTGCACTTTTAGTCCTCAAGAATACAATGGAGAAAAAGCCAAAATCGCTGCCCTCACCAAATTTACATTCTAATGAAGGAGATGGCAATAAACAAGTCTATACATAAGTGCATTTATTAAACTGATTATTGTTGCCGTAAAGGAAATAAGCAAGGTCCTACAGCAGAGATGAAATCTACGGGAACCTGTCCTGTAGAGAGGGTGTTTAGAAAAGGCCTCTCTCAGGAGATATTTTGGCTCAGTCCCAAAGGAGGAGGAGCCAGTCATGCAAATATTCACGGAAGAGCAACAGGCGATGGAAAAGACCATGCCTGTGAATGGAAAAGACTCAGCAGTTAATGAAGCCAGGCATAATTTAAACACCGGCTACTACGTCAAAGATAGATAGAGGATAGATAGATGATAGATAGATAGATAGATAGATAGATAGATAGATAGATAGATAGATAGATAGATAGATAGATGATAGATAGATAGATAGATAGATAGATAGATAGATAGATAGATAGATAGATAGATGCTTCTGGGAAGCAAGACTAGTAATGGAAAGAGGGCCTGGAGTCTCATTGTGACATTTTTGAAAGCATGTTCATCTATTACTTTTCCATGTTGATTCTCGGATCTTGCTGTCTTGCACTTTTCTTATCTCTTTTCACCACACTGTAGCTCCAGGCCTGTCCCCTTGGCTTCTGTGTCCTTTTGCCAGGCCCATTTTAAAAGTAATGCTATAAAAAATCTGATCAACATGTTTACCAATTGACTCAACTTTGGGCCCCTAGCTAACCACACTTGTTCTAAATTTACTTTACTTATTCCTAGTGTGTCTCATGCCTGCAGCATGACTTCCTTATTTATATATCTTATAGACCTATGAGTATTCATACTCTGATCCTAAAGACTAAGAGTACTGTGTAAGTATGTTGAAGTATCCCTACAGAATTTCTCCCTTTAACTTAGCTGAGAGACATTTCTTTATTGTTTTTATATGTGTTTTCAACTACAGTTTATATTATTATCTTGTATTAGTTTCAGGTGTCCAGTGTAGTGGTCAGACTCATCAATACAGAGAACAGACTGATGATTCCAGAGGGTCCGAGACAGATTGAGCGACTGGGTGAACAGGGTGAAGAGATTGCGAAGAAGAACAGATTAGTAGTTACAAAATAGTTACAGGGAAGTAAAGCACAGCACAGGAAGTACAGTCAATAATACTGTACTATGTATGGTGCCATTTCGGGACTGGATGTATCAGGAGAAACACTGTGAGAGACATTTCTTTAAACCTGAAAGAATTTTTTGTAGACAGGTGAAGAGGAAATGTGTCCATCATCATCATTTTGTCCAGTTCTTTTCCCAGTAGCAATTACTGCCTATGCCTGCCTTTATTTCCCATCTATTTTAGCCCTATTAAAAAGGTTTATGTACAAATTTAATTACCTTTTAATTTGAGGATTTTATAGGTAAAGTTAATTTGGCATCAATGTTTTGCCAAATGAACTTTAAAATTCCCACGACCACCTCATGGGGACTATTCATATATTAGTGTAGTATCTAATGGGTAAATATGCAGTCAACAATTTCATTTGTAAAGTCAAGGTTATGACATTTGGGGTATATTTCTGGAATTCTAATTAACACAAGCTAATGAATTGAGCACTAGAGCCAGGACACCATTAGAGGAAGCTAATAAAAGGCCAGCAAAATGTAATTATCTTTCAAAACAGGGACACTTGGATCATTGCTATTTTTCAAACACACGACTATATACTATAGAACATAGAAATAACGATGCATTTGTCAATGCCATGTCCTCTGGGTCTTGAAGTGCCTGGCACTTAGTAGGTGCCGAAATGCATTTTTGAATAAGTGACTAGAAAGTCAGTGTATCACTTTCTATTAACTTTATAATGAAACCAAAGACACTTGTGTTCCGTAGCTCAACTAAAACCAGTTGTCAGCATTATAACTGGGGCTTTCCCAGGCCCTACAGGGCTTTCTGAATCATCAAAGGTACCACGGCATTCACAATTATATTACAATTCAGTAATCGATTGCCTGTTACTTCATTCTGATCCTTTGATCTCAGGCCAGACCTCGAACCAGAAAGAGAATATTAATGAAGTTTTTACATAGATATCTATTCTTCCTGTTATTTCAAAGAGGTTACAAGCCTGTGTCCCTCTAACTATATCCAGTTTGCAGATATATATTCTGTTTGGTCTTCACAGACCAAACGGTATCAGTATATACATTTTTTCTTTTTTAAAAAGTAAAATGAGTGTCAAGACTTATATATCGGGTTCCTTCAAAAAGAACTTCAGATTTGTGGAATCTCTTGAACAAAAATATAATATCTGACAACACTGTGCCCAAACTCCTACTTGGAATCAACAGGCAGGAACTGGGTAATTTTGCTGCCTTTGAGCAGAGCACCTATGTTTGTGTAAAGCAAACACCTATGTTTGAGTGTCTTACCGTCCACCACCCTCTCCTGTCCTCCAAGTCAGGGCAGTTCCTTAAACACTTGGACTGTTAATTCTTGGAGTACAATTAAGAAGAACATACAGTACTTTACTTGGCATGCTTCACTTTTCATAGTATCTGTAGAAATTGAAGCCCGTAAGTCCTAGCCTTAGTGTGGCAGGCCAGCCTTTTACGCTCTCACCCAAGTAAACGTGTTTCCCATTGTCTTCCCTCAGTGGATCTCTACACAGTTCATTCTGAACAAAGCTCATTCCCCCAGTGGCACGTGAGCACTCATTCCTGCCTGTCTTCATAGATCTGTACCTGGCCCATTTTCCTTCTAGTGGAAATCTGCTATTTTTATTCAAATGCCATCTCCTCTCCTCTGTGAAGCAACAAATATTTGTCAAATGCATATGTCATAAGCACTTTATTAGGTTATATGGAATACAGTAGTAAATGAAACATACCCTGTCACAACAGAGCATAACAAAGGAGTCACCAAGATTTATAATTACAGTGGAATGTGTGAATTTATAGCAGAGGATCTAGAGGCTATCTTGGAAGTACAAGGTAGGAAGAAGTGAGAGTCCAGGAAGTAGGGCAGGCTTCCCAGAGGAAATGACAATGAGGTTGAACTCTGAAAGACAATAGGATGTAACTGAGCTAAGGATAAAGAGGAGGGAGTTTTCCTCTCCCTCCCCCCTATATCTTTACCCAGTTCGGAAAAATAAAGTTTGCAGCTTGATCAGAATCTTTTGTCTTGCTGCCATTCTTCGCGCCTCTTGTCCCCCCAGCTCATTTGTTCTAGGTAGGTGGTCGAGCCCCAGTTGATTGCTCCGCAGGCCGGAGCAAGTGGCGCCCAACGTGGGGCGCGATAGCCGCCAGAACAAAGCGCCGTCCCCGCCAGTGACTTCGCCGCACAGATTGGATCGCCGCGACTACTCGACCTCGAGACAGATCCAGGAGCCCCTCCCCTCGACGGCGAACTCAGCCAGGTAAGGCCCCCAATCATGGGACAAGCATGTTCACAAAGTGATATTTTTATAAGTCAATTAAAGCAAACTCTCAAGGTGCGAGGAACTCGAGTTAAGAAAAAGGATTTAGTTTTATTTTTTTACTTTATATTCAAAATGTGCCCCTGGTTCCCCCAAGAGGGGACGATTGACCCGCAGTGTTGGAACCGGGTCGGAGATTGCCTTAATGACTATTATCGAATCTCTGGCCCCGAGACCGTCCCTATCACCGCCTTCAGTTATTTTAATCTTATTAAAGAAATCTTAGTCACTCATGGGCATTCTCCGGATGTCCAGAGCCTCTGTAAAGAGGGACAAGAAGTTCTAAAAATTCAATCCTGGTCCCCCTCGAGGGGCCCCTTCAGCCCAAAATCTCTGTAAAGAGGGACAAGAAATTTCAAAAAATCAATCTCGGCCCCCTTCGAGGGCCCCCTCAATTTGCCCCTCAATTTCTATTAACATAGAGGAAGAGATTAAAAAAACCCCTAACCCTTCCCGTAATTCCTCAGATAACCATGCCGACCAATTAAACCCAGCAGAAGAGGCCGAACTCGAAAAAGAGGCAGCTTCTTACAATAACCTTGACTGGCCTCCTCTCTCTTCTGCCCCCTTACTTAAAGATCTTCCAGCTTTTCGGCCGCCCCCCTATGCACCCTCAAACCTACCGCCCGCAGCCCCCATTCTAAACAACCCCGAGCCACCAACAATCCACCAAAAACCCCTTCTCCAAAAAACCTCCATTCAAGAAGCCTTAATTCTCATTCGAGAAATCAAGGCCGTGGCTAAAAAATTCACTGATTTAACCATATCCACCCCCACTGAATTACTTGCTTTCCCCAAACTGCGGGGAGTAGACCTAGATACCCAGACTGCTGACATTTTAATAGCCACACATCAAGCTCTTAACACATCTAACCCTCACCTAGCCGAGGATTGCTGGTTATGTATGAGCCTAGGCACCCCCATGCCTTTAGCTATTCCTGTCAATATATCCACCCTTAATGAATCACAGCTACAATGTAACCCTAGTTTACCTTTTAAAGTCCAACCTACAATATTTCCACCCTCCCCGTGCTTACAAGGCATAGCTCAAAATAATAGCTTCGACATTCCTGTCGGCTTTATAGAATTTACTAGTTGTAGCAGCATAACCAATTATAGTAACCCCCTTTGCCCAGGTCATGGACAAATATTCGTTTGTGGAAACAACCTAGCCTTTTCAGCCTTGCCCGCTAACTGGACCGGGCTATGTGTCTTGGCTACCTTACTACCAGATATAGATGTTCTCCCCGGAGACGAGCCTGTCCCCATTCCCAGCTTAGACCATATTGCGGGCGACAAAAAGAGCATTAACATTCATACCCTTATTAGTTGGATTAGGTATCTCTGGAGCAGTTGCCACAGGGACTGCAGGATTGGGAGTCGCAGTCCATTCATACACAAAGCTCTCTAAACAACTAATTGATGATGTCCAGGCTCTGTCCAGTACCATTAGTGACATCCAAAACCAAGTAGACTCCCCAGCAGAAGTTGTCCTTCAAAACAGACAAGGTCTAGATTTACTACTGCAGAACAGGGAGGTATCTGTTTGGCTTTACAGGAACACTGCTGCTTCTATGCCAACAAACCAGGCATCGTCCGAGACAAGATAAAACAGTTACAAGAAGACTTAGAAAAAAGAAGAAAAGAACTTTCTGAACACCCCCTTTGGGGTGGACTCAACTGAATTCTCCCCTACCTCTTTTCCCTCTGAGGACCTTTAGTTTCTATCACCCTCATCCTCTCCTTTGCCCCCTGGATTCTTAGACATATAACCAACTTAGTCAAAGACCAACTTAACAGTGTACTAGGAAGACCTATTCAGGTGCACTATCAACAATTAGAAATGCTGAAACATGGAGCGGACTCTGAGCCGTACAGCCGCTGGGGTGCTAGCCCACGATTCCTGCCAGGTTCCCCTCCTGCGGGAGCAGCATAACCCTCGAAGGTATGCTTCACAGCCAAGTAGCTGTGATAGACACCGCTGGGTGCAAGGCAAAGCACTGCAAGGAGAGGCCTGTACATACGGCCACTTCGAGTCTCCTGAGAGGTAAGCTGACTTGCAAAGAGGTTGGTACCCAACTCCTCTCCTCCCAAAAGGTACCCTAAAGCTCAGAATGAGCCCAGGAGGAGTCAGGCCTCTGCCTCCCCCAGCCGGTTAAAGTCTACCTACCTACTTTTTTTCATTCTCCTCCACCCCCCCCCCCCCCTCTTTTCTCGCGGCCGGAAGGAGTTCACTGTGGCCTTTTCCCTGAGGCAAAACAATGCCCTGGCACCGCCTTAGTTTCCTGGGGCTGCCATAACATAACAAATCACCACAAACGAGGTGGCTTAAAATGACAGAATGTATCCCTCACAGTTCACATGGCCAGGAGTCTGAAATCAACCTGTTGGCAGGGTTGGCTCCTTCTGGAGGTTCTGAGGAAGAATCAGGCCCATGCCTCTCTCCCAAGACCTGGAATTCCTTCCTTTGTCAGTACGTCACTCCAGTCTCCGCCTTTGTCCTCATGTACCCTCCTCCTCCTCTGCCATCACCCCTTCTCTTCGAAGGACATACTGGATTTAGGGCCCACCCTAATCTATAGCAAACTAATCTCAAGACCCTTTACTTAATTATACCCACAAAGATTTTTTCCCCAGTAGGTTCCCATTCACAGGTTCCAGATGAGCATACCTTTTGGAGATCACCATTCAACCCACTACCGGCACATTCAAGGACCCCAGGAAGCTGCAATATGGCTATAGCGCAGTCTGAGCAAGAAAGCCGAAAAGGGAGTTGAGTGGAGAGGTAACAGAAGTCAGATCAAAGAGGGTCTTATCCAATAGGAATCATTGCCAAATTTGAAGCAGAAATAACTAAAATTTAAACAGAAGAATCACATGAATATTTTTCATTTTCTAAAACTTTTTCTGAATATAGGTAGTGAAATGTTTTAAAATAGTTTATAGTTCTGAGGCTTTGTGTGCTTAAACAAAAGATTGATGGGTTGCAAACCAAAGCAAGGAGATTACCTCACATTCTGCACTGGTTACCTGGGAAAGTGTCGGTAGAACAGGCCAGGGGAGCCATCAGGAAGACGGAGGAACTAGGCCTGACCAATGACAGATGCTGTAATACAGGCTGACCGCAGAGTGGAGAGGGCCCTACCGCTATCCCATGATGCCTTGTATACCCTTCTATTAGTGTACTCACTACCTTTTCCAGTAACCCCATACATTTTTAATTATAATCATTTATACCTACAAAATACTTAAAAGAATTGGTATCATATGTGTTTTTACCTACCCAGAAACATGAGATGTTTTTCCATTTACTTTAATCTTACTTACTTTTCTTAATAAAATTTCATATTTTATTTCAATGACTCCTGCATGTTTTCTTACCAGGGTTATTTTTGGTACTATTAATGTGGAAACATTTACCATTTTATTTTTTTAACTGGATATTACTTCTAAATGGAGTAGGCGTTGATATTTCTTATATTTACCTTGTGTCTTCTTATTATCTCAAATCCCTGTATTATTGCTAAGAGTTTAATTTATTATTTTAAATTTTTCAGTCACATGTAATCATATTGATTGAAATAATAAATTGCATCTTCATTTCTAATAGGTATATTCCTTATTTTAACATCTTTGTTTTTAATGGGTAAATTGATGTGTTAAATTAACAGATTTTCTGACATAAAACTATCATTGCATTTGAGATAAACAGTTTGTAGCGAATATTACATATATGCCATTAAATTCAGTAAATAGTATTTGCATGATACTGGTTTAGACTAGTGTTTTTCAACCAGTACACCACAAGAATTTATAAAACCTGCAATACCTGACTATTTAGTCAGAGGCACTGAACTCTTTTCCCTTAGATTGTCAAATTAAAAAAAAAAGACAGCAGCCAGCACAGTAACAGCCATTTAGTGTGAATGAATCAGAATTCTACTTATTATTTTTGTCAGATCTGCAAAATGTATTATATATTTTTGGTGTACCACAGAATTCTAGTAATTAGTTTATGTGTGCCTCAAGATGGAAAATGTTGAAAATCACTGGTTTAGTCCGTTGTTTTTTACCTGCTTTATCATGTTAATTGCTTCCTATGATGAATTAGGTTTCTACCTTTTTCAATATTCTAAGTTAGTTTATAGTTGTGAGGTTGAGCGTGGTTAAGTGACTCGAGTCCCCAATGCTTAGAAAGCAGTATGATACAGAGTGAGTCTGTAAAGACCCTCGGTCTAGTGAAGAGAGACAGAAAAAAAGCACAGTTCCCTGTCTCACAATGAGCGTTACACTCGTGGTAATAACAGAGCACTGGCGGAATCCAGCACACCTGAGAAACAGAGGTTGCCAGCCACAGGGATCTCTCGGGAATTTAATGACCTGTATAAACAAGGACCCAAATTTGATAGGCCTCAGATGTGGGAAATAGAATCTCTTTGCTCTCCAGATGCTTTATCCAGCATTTCTTCCTTGGTTTTTCATGCTTCCCTACTATTCTCACGTCACACTGTCTGAGTGTTGCCCCTTCTCCTTCATCATGATCTCGTTTGCTGTCCTCTTCTTCACTTCCTGTACCAGTTCTGGGATTTCCGTCTTCCTCCCCATCAAAACTCCTTTTGCCATGGCAAATGCAACACTTACAGCGATTGTCTATTTAACCACTAAACCCACTCCCTCTTTTCCCCTTATTTTCCAGCCTGAGATCCACGATTCCCAATGGTAGTCATTTATCTCAGAATTTTCTATCTAACTTAATCTTTTTTTAAAATCCTCACCCAAGGATATGTGAATTGATGTGAGAGATAGAATTTATTTGTGAGACAGAAATGTCGATCAGTTGCCTCTTGTACGCACTCCAACCAAAGATCGAACCAAAAACCTTTTGATGTACGGGACGAAGTTCTAACCAACTGAGTCACACTGGCCAGGGCTGTGAGTACACTTTAAATTCAATGCCTAAACTATTTGACTTCAATAAACCTACATCTAAAAAGCTGAAGATAGTAGGAGGAAATTTACACAACTTAGCTTATAGATTTTGCTTTTGAATGCAACATCGAATTTCTCTATTTAGCTTACTTTCCCGTAGTTCAAGAAGAATATTTTGTATGCTCTCTATTAACTTCAAATTGCCACCCTCTCTTCTCCGTATAATCTAGTCCCTAAGTTCTAGAAAGTGTCCCTCAACCTATCAAAAATCAGGTGACAATGAACTCAATCAATCTAATCTTCTCAAAGGCTTCAGACCTCCCCATTTTATTTGACTAAATTACATACTGCACTTGGCACATGTGCCATATCCCCTCTTTAGAGACACTTTCTCTGACCACCCTATAGAAGCTGATTTCTTGTCCCTCAAAACAGCAACCTGTTTGCCTCCTTCAAAGTTTTTCATACAATTACCATATTTTGCCATATACAATGCACACTTTTTTGCCCAAATTTTTTAGGGAAAAATAAGGATGTGCATTACACATGCGTATAATGTTTACACACTATGGGTATAATAATCCCATGTATAATGCACACAAAAGCCTGGGTGAGTGTTATATACAGGAGTGCATTATATGTTGCAAAATATGGCAGTAACTACATACCTGTTTACTTCATTCTAAACTTCATTGCTTATTTCTATGTCATGCATTATCTGGCATACATATCTGTCTACTAATCAAAACCAGGAAATTAAAATTACAATAATATTACCTAATCATCTTCATTCAGTTGTAACAGTTTGGGTACTAAAACCAGTGAGTAAAAGTTTAATGACAAGCAGGACATCTACGTAGACTTAATGTGTTCTCTACAAGATGCTTGAAAATTACACAGAGAAGGATTGTAATTTCACAGTGAGCAAACCTGGCAGACATCACCTTAACCAAGAGATTAAAGTAACAGCATGTAGTGGGACAAATCAACATCATGTGCCTGCTGATACAATGCACCGAAAATGACAATGTTCTACCTTTCCATATTATCCCTGCCCCAAAAACTGCATAACTGAGTCCACATTGAGGACATATCAGATGCCCACAATTTCAGGTAAATTCTACAAAATATCTGGCCTATATTTATTAAGAATATTAAGTCATTAAGAAAAAGACTAAGAAATAATTCCAGATTAAAAAAGACTAAAGAGACAAAATAACAAAATATAATAAATGACCTCCAATTGGAGACTTGTCCAGAATTTTTTTCCTTTTCTCAAGTTTCTTCTCTTGCTCTTGTCCACTCCCCTGGCCCCTGGATGTCTTTTTGGGGGGTGGGAGTGGGGGAGGGCAGAGAGGGCGTAAAACAACCTGAAAGATCTTCATGTCAAAAGAAACTTTCAAATACTACATATTTTAAAAGATTCTTTATAAGTGCTTTCCAAAAAAATGATGCACTGAAAACATGGAAACAAATGGAAATTTAGATGAGAGGGTGAATGGCAGGTGAATAAAATAATCTTGAAATAACAGCTTCAAGAGTGACAGGAGATGAAAAGGTGTCGCTACAGCCACTTGCCCATGTCTCATCCTCTTTAGATTAGAATGTGAAAGTGACAAGAAAAGGGGTCAGTATTGCAGAACACAATAAGAAAATCTCCATCAGCAGGTTTGTGTGGATCTTTTCATAGCAAAAAGACATTTTTTTCATAATAATTCTGGGAAGTGAAAAAGTGAAGGCAGCATCGGGAATCTAGTCTGGCCTTAGCTAGACAGGAAACTTAGAATCATACCCTATACTCTCACCCCCCTTTCTGAAATCTCCTATATTCAGCATTTTGCTGACAGCAATTATATCTTAATACACCTTCCCATCTAGGTTTCCAGAAACCAGGAAAGGGGCATGAATTTATCATTTTAAGCATTCAATGACACCTTCGAACAAATGCCTTATTCTTTCTGAAAGTCATCCCAATCATAAAATTTTAAACCTGTCACTTACGAGTAAAAAATTTGCAGCACAGAATTTAAAATTTTGCAGTGGGGAAAGGGAGCTGCCATCTCCCACATCTTCTTAGTGTGTCCTTCTTCACATCTTTCCAGAGAAAGACACAGAGGTTCCATGATTTAAATTACATTGAAAAACCCAGTATTTATGGCACTTTGCTTACTGGAGAAAAACTGAAAGAACAACATTTGTTGAATTGAACTATACATATGTAACAGAGTTTGAGATTTAAAAACTTATTACAATAGCATTTGTTTAATAATAAATGATCTACCACCACATTAAACACTGGAAGCTTCCACTGCTTAAAAAATTCAATTTTGGAAATGCAGTGGAGGTGGGGAAGCTGTGGCAACAAAGCAGTTCAGCTTCCGAGAGTGTGTAGAGTTGAAGAATCGTGACAAAACCAGAAAATAAAAAATATTTTTAAATTATATTGACCATAAAGTGCTCTGTTCAGAGACTGGGATGTGTATGTACATATATGACTGTATTTGAATGTTTCTCTTTGAATATATTTAAATACATTTAAATAAATATAGATATATACTTTTTTTAAAGTAGAGTTATAAAAACTGTCTTACAGTTTTTCTAACTAGAACACTGGCTTAATAAATAAAATTCCACAAAAACTGAACACTGTGAAAAAGGACAAGGTCAACGGTTGCCTAACTTGAACAAACACACGTAATCAAGAAAATTCATGCAGACCTACAGGATAGTTTCGGCTGATTTTCCATTGTGACCATGAAAGGAAAAACTTACAGAGAACTGAAGGCCCACACCAGCCCTGGACCATTTGGGGAGCAGACTTGAACTGCCTTGATCAGAACCAGACTAACCTCTGCTGAATTGAATTGAAGTGAAAGGATCCAACACCTTTAGCAATGAAGCAATGCTTTCACACCCTGAACTCTTGGGAACATGATGAGATATTTTAATAACATGAAAAGGGAATGTAGTGTGGTGTGGTCACAAGAACCAGTCCGAGAGAATATACAGTGTGCTAGGCTTCTGCCATGACATCAGCTCATTGTCCTGGCTGGTAACTGTCATGATGGAGTGAGGCAGATGGAGATGCAAACAGTCTCCAGAGAAGGCCAAAGCTGTTCCCAATGCCGGAACATATCCCAGTGCTAACTTTTTTTTTTTTTTTTTTTTAAATTTATTTATCTTTAGAGGGGAAGGGAAGGAGAGAGGGAGAGAACATCTATGGTTGCTTTAGACGGGAGGAGTGGCAGAGACAGCCAGGGCCCAGTGCTAACTTTTAAATAAAGACCGTATCTCAACATATCAACCTGAGGTACGTCCCTCTCTCCTAAGATAAATTTTAGGAGAAAGAAACTATATTTTAATGATCAGTTTTGCTCTTTAATTTACCAACTAACTGAGAACACAGCAAAGGAAGAGTCAATGCCTTATTCATTTTGTGTATAACTATGGTTCACAACACAGTGTGCATAGAAGGTACTTAGGTACAAAATACATATTTATTGACTTACCTCATATAAAATTATTATGTACAACATGCACCTGAATGGGAGAATCTAAATATTTGAAGTTTTTCCGTTAACTACCTTCTGATTAATGAAGATCTTAACTCTAGTCACAAATGTCCCCAGAGCTTATGTGGGAGAATGAATAAACTAATGTGGTCTCTGTACTATGAAGCATAGAATTGAAAATAAAATATTAAACTGTAGTCTCTCCTATAAATATGCATTTATGAAATATTTGAAATGTAAATTATGCAAAATGTGTTTAAGGAACTTAAAAATCATGGATCATTGACCTGTTGGGCCTTAAGAACTTCCTCAAAGCATTTATTATGTAAATTTATATTTACCAAGCTAATAAAATGCATGTTAGTCACCCAAGATAACTTATCTGTGGTCATCCCATATTTACATGTCCAGGTTTATTTTAATTTTAAGAAATAAAGCCAGAATATATTAATTTGAAAGTTGAACTTCAATGCAAATAGAGCTGTCTTTGTCTCTTTCATTTTTAATACTTTCAGCATTTTCGATTTGTCTAAGACAATTCATACAAATTGATGAGATTTTTTAATAATATAAACAACCAAAGGCAGGATATCTGATGTAACTGTACTGCTGTTGAAATATGCATGACTTTCTTTGTTTTGATATATAGAACTGACAACTGCAAGATGATCTGGAAGTTATGCAACAAAGTTTGAAGAAGCAAATGAGAATAAAGCAAAAATGATCTTACTGTTACAAATCAGCCATGAATTTAATGCCAGATTCAATGCACATGAATAATGTTACCTCTACACATTTTATTATTGCCAAAGAAATTTAGTGGTGGCAATTTAGTCGTTAAGAGGCAGTTTTCACTCTGTTAACATCTTATTGAGCTATTTGATTATTATTTATTTAAAATTCAAGTAATTTTATTCCTTTTCAATAACAAAATAGATTATATGAAACGTTTATAAGCCATATCAGAACTACCAAAGATAGGAAAGGATTTTTAATAGGTTTTTCCATTTGAAAATTATTGGACTCATCGATATAGTACATTAAATCGCTGTTACATGAAATGAAATACTTCACAGTATTTTCTTTGAAATACTGGATTTAACTGAGTAATATAAAAAGACCTAACTGGTTTTCTGATACAACCATCTCACTTTCCACGGAACATCCACAGCACAACTTCTTTCTCCCCTTTGCTCTCAAGAAAAAGTCACTGAATTCTCTCAGGGGGCGTATGTTTGCCTAAGAACTCCCAAAGCTTGACAGTTTCAGGGGGTTACTAAGTATTTTCTGGGTACTTGAACTATCGAGTGCACTCTCAAGTGCACTAAATAACTATATGCTGTAAATATTTGTGAAAGTAAACTCAAAGAAATTTGGCTTTAATATTTGCATAAACAAAGAGGCTATTTTTGGTGTTTTATTATTGAGTAAAATGAGGTGTCCATTTTCTAAATGGATTTGGTGATGTCCATAGCTTATATGATAAGAGAAAGCTAAGTTTATTCTCTATAATCTTCTAAAATGAACAGCTATTGAAACATCATCTACATGTTCATAGCCAAATTCTTACACATCAGGTACTGAATGATGAGAGAACTGTTAATATTTCTATGTCTCTTCTTTGGTAACCATCACAGGTTTCAAAATTTGTTATAATATTAAAATAGCAACTGAGAGCAAAAATATGTAATTTACTTATCTTTACTGCAGTTGTTGATAGGGACAGAACTCTCAATACCAGAGACATGATTAAAATGAAGCACCTGAATTATTATTGCAAAGTAGAAGCAAGAGAATACCTATCAAAATAGAGAACATTAAATCAGACCTTTCTTTTCAGATGATAGCATCTTCAACATTTTTAATTTAATGATCAAAACTAAACATTATCTCTCCAGTTTTTATCTCCCATACCCCTCTTTCCCAAGCTCACAAAGAAAAAAAGAGAGAAGAAAATGCAATTTCCATTAAAATATCACATTGTTTCCTCTGAGATCTATCAGTCCTCCTTCTTGGGTGCTCAAGCTAACTCCTGGGCTCTTTTATTTTTTTCAATTTTTAATGAATTTTATTGGGATGACATTGGTTAACATGATTATATAGATTTCAAGTGTACATTTCTATGATACACTGTGTGTCCACCACCCAAAGTCAAACCATCGTCTGTCACATATATTAGGGCCAGTCCACCGCCCCTTTACCCCCTGCCTCCTTCACTCTAGACACTACCTCACTGCTGTCTCTGCCCAGGAGTTCCAGGTTTACATCCCACAAATGAGTGAAATCCTATGAGTCTTAGCTTTTTCAGACTGACTTCTTTTGCTTAGCATAATATCTCAAGGTCCATTCATGTTGTCACAAGTGGCAGTATTTTACCTTTTCTGGTGGCTGAGTAGTATTCACTTAATGCAGGTACCACATCTTTTTTATTTAATCTTCTATCAAGGGACACTGGCCATCTCCATGTCTCGGCCACTGTGAATAATGCTGCAATGAACATAGGGGTGCATATATCTTTCCAAATACACTTTCAAGTTTTTCAGGTTGATACCCAGGAGAGGGATTGCTGGGTCATATGGTAACATTTTTGAGGAGCCACCAGACTGTTTTCTGCAACGGCCGTACCAGCCTACAATCCCAGCAGACCTGCTTTGAAGCCTTCTGTCCTGGCCTGATGTACTTCAAGCTTGTCTCCTAACAAGCCTGAGGGTCCAGCTGAAATAGAGAGCAGGAGGGAAAGTCATGGGAGCTGAAGTGGAGATTGGTCAATCTCCTGCTGCTCTTTTTAGTTTTATCTTTCCTAATCTACCTTTGCTATAAAGTCAGGTAGAATGCAGAAAGGAGTCAATCCTTCCTTCTAAGAGGAATGTTCTCTATACAGGTGATGCAAACCAAACAAACAAAACAGAGATTTAACTGTGTTCAAGGCACACTCTATAGTGCTTGAATTTTGTGAACAGAAAGACCACCAGTGTTTGCAAGACCATGCTTAAAGCATTGGGTTGGGAAAGATCTACACTGTGAAGTTTTGTTTTGTTTTGTTTTGTTTTGTTTTGTTTTGTTTTGGGGGGGTCATTTGTTATATTTTAATCATTTTTATTACTATTCTATTACAGTTGTCCTGATTTTCCCCCTTTGCCCTCCTCTACCCATCCCGCCTCCCACTCCCACAAGCAGTCCCCACACTGTTGTCCCGGTCCCTGGGTTATTTGTACATGTTCTTTTTCTAGTCCCTCCCCCTACTTTCCACCACCATCCCCCCCCTCTCCTCAGTCACTTTCGGTCTATAAAGTTTTAAGCTACCAACAATAGAAATAAAAAAAAAGAGCTGAGCATCATTTTGATGATAATTGACATACATACTGTTCAATTTCAGCATAAATTGAGTTCAGCATTTTGTTTTGCAGTCAAACTTGGACATTTTCCAAAATATGGTAAGACAAAACTTGTTCTAAAATAATTTTTTGCTTAGGTTCACATATACCCTATATAATCCTCCAAACTGAGTCACAGTGATGTCTAACTTTTTATTATTCTAAACTTGTCAGGATTCAAATATACTAAAGCTGAAGTGTTTTTACATGATTGTTGATAGGAACAAAATGAGATTTATGTTATTCCAGCCAGTGCCCAAGGATGCCTGACTGGATTTTGCCTCTAGAAAATCTCTCCTTATGGGTCCTGAAACCTGTGCAAATACACACACACACACACACACACACACACACACACAATACCACTGGTGTTACAATCTGAGTCATATCCTATCTGAGATATAGAGCTACTTGGAAAAAGATGGGTTGGTGCCCACAGCTCAGGCCAAATTTTAAAGCAGGACTTTTTCCTTACCCTAAGTCAGAATCCGAAGTTCTTGGCCATCCATGTGCTAAAACATCAATATCAAAGAACCTATGCACCACAATGTTCATAGCAGCACAATTTACAATAGCCAAGAGTTGGAAGCAACCTAGGTGCCCATCAGTATATGAATGGATCCAAAAATTGTGGTACATATACACAATGGAATTCTATGCTGCAGAGAGAAAGAAGGAGCTACTATCTTTTGCAACAACATGGATGGAACTGGAAAGCATTATGCTGAGTGAAATAGGCCAGGTGCTGAAAGACAAATACCATATGATCTCAACTTTAACAGGAAGCTAAACAACAAAACAAACAAGCAAGCAGAAAAAAAAAAAAACAAAGACACTGAAATAGAGAACAAGGGGACAGTGACCAGAGGGAAGAAGGAAGGGAAATTAAGGGGAAAAAGGGGGGAGGGATTTGGGGGAACAAATAGGAAGGACACAGGGATGAGAACTAAGGGGGGTGGAAATGGGAGGGAGGTGGGGAGCAGGGGGTGGGGGAGGCTGGGATGGAAGAAATAGACAAAAAAAAACTGCACTTGAAAAATAACTAAATAAAATTAATTAAAAAAAAATTAACCTGTCCCCAAAAGTTTCACCTGGCTCAATGTATATACCTTTAGTTTTTTAGAAGCAATAAAGTTAAAGAGAAGAGAAGCATCAGGTCATACTTCTGATCACATGTGACCTCACCCATCAGTAAACATAGCCCAACCGAAGCCTCAGGCTAGCCTTATTCATTCATTCAACAGCTTTTGAGCATCTCCTACTGACCAGACACTGCTCTAGATAATGGAAATATACATTTGAATTCCTCCCATAGAGAAGTAGAACTAATGTGGAGACGATTGAAGAAATGCCGCTCCTCTTCCTGCTACACACAACTTACTTTCTCAGTGATGAAGAGAAGTCATCCATGAATAAGACTTGGACTTATCACTAAAGAGTGAGCAGTCTAATTGGAAAGAAAATGAAAATACCAAATAAACTTAAGAGTGAAACTACGTTATTCCTTTGACTCAATGAACCTACTTTTAGGTTCTTTCTTTAAGCAATAATCAAAAATATAGAAATAGGGGACATCAGCATCATGGCGGCATAACACATCTTTCATTTTTGTTCCCCCTTTAACATCTAAAATCTGGCACCTTTCCATTAACAAAAGTGCTTCTGTGGTGGCGATAGGACCCAGCACCCTCTGAGAAAGGACCCAGAGATGAGTCTCACCCCCACGAATGGGCCGCCAGGCAGACAGATCCAAGTGTGGGCTCTGGAACCCACAAGAGCCTATGAACTGGTTCCAATCCCTCTTAGCTGTGGCCTGGAAGCACCTGGAAAACACCAACTTGGGAAGATACCCAAAGACATCAGAGCCTTTTAGAAGTCCAGGCTTCCAGAAACTAGAGTGAGTGAGAACTTTTCACTCCCCTGAAGGTGGCACAACTAAGAGAAAGAGGCGGCCAAGGATCCCCCCCGCCATGGGAATAAAGGGAGCGCAGTGAGTGAGCTCCTGGCATGAAGCCTGAGATAGAGGACATCAAAACCAGACTAGATCAGGCAGAAGATAGAATCGGTGAGTCAGAGAGTAAGAATTTCAAATAACCCAGTCAGAAGATAACAAACAAAAGACTGAAGAAAGCCTACTTGATCCTCCTTCATGTGTTTTTCCACTTACGCTGGCTCACTCCGAGAAATGACAGACCATTGGAAGAAGTCACATTTCTGAAATCCTTCATGGATGGAAGCCTCCCACGAGCCAGAAACTATTACTTGAACCAGAAATGAGCTTTTACTGGTGTCAAGCCACCACAATTTTGGAGTCTATTTATCACAACAGATAACATTAATCCAAAATTTAATTCCAGAAGAGGCTAAAACAACCAGAATGAGATATTGTTTTGGATGACTGCTGGATATAGCAAGATATTACAAGAAATAAATGTCCTTGGGCAAAAGTTAGCTGGTTTGAGAAGCTAAGAAAAAAAGTTTATGAAATCTGGCTGCTTCCACACCAAATAGACAAGAGATAAAATTTAAAAGTACTAAGTGTGGGGAAAAACAGAATAAAACAATTCCCCAGCACACAACAAAAACCCTGTTAAGACTTTTGATTTAAATAGTGTATTCTTATAAAAAGAAATGATTAAAAACATTGCCTTATTAGTCAAAACTATTATTCCAGATGGCTTCAAAATGGGCATCATCACACTTAGAAAAGGACATTAGGACTAAGAATCAAAGAAATTATACATATTGGAGAACTATATCTAGGAAATCACATGGGGCAGGTGGTTGGGTAATGAATTCTGAAAATGGGATGAATTGGGAACAAGTAAAGCAGATGTTTGGTCAAAGAAACCACAAGCATATTCTCAGAAAACTTTTGACTCTTAAGACTTTCAAACAGCTCTAGAGGTTCCCCCCCACACCAAACTTGAGTAATCAGAAAAGAGCCGGGAAACCTGAACAAATCCATAGAGTACACACTTGCCAACACCCACTCCAGGTGTGCCCGTGGAAAATAATGCACGAGAGGATGACGATGGCAGCCACGGAGAAGAATGAACAAGAGGGCCTTTCTGAGTTGGATCGAGTACCTAAATCATTAACTTCTTCTTTTGGCAGAATCCTGCCTAGCACAATTCTGTCATTGTTATAGACCACTAATTATTGTGTTTATCAATTCTTCCTTTTTTAGACTGGGTGCTTCTTCCCCACCATTGCACATCATGTATGTGGGAACATAGAGGGCTGTCAGGAAATAAAGGGACTTCTCTTTTACTCTGTCAGCTGGCAGATCTTCAAGAGCCACATCTGAATCTGACAGAAGTGACCAATCTTGTTCTGGGATAATGGATTTTGAAATAGATAAAGAAATAAAATTGAGAATTTAGGCCAACCCCCTTGAGGAGAGAGTAAATCTGTTCTGTATACAGAAAGAAGGGTACAAATGGAAATTTGGTAGCCAGAGAGGAAAACTGGCAGAGATGGTTACTGGCAAACAAAACACTGTGTTTACCCAGCAACCAATAGTTCCTGCTGTCGTTACCCCCTCCTTTTACGAGGCCAGGTAGTAATTTCTTACTAATGGAATGAGAGAAGACCTAGGTTTTGAAGAAGCGGGTATGTATTGTCAGTGCTCTCTTTTGCTCTAGCCAGTTTCATACCAAGACATGGAGTTTCCAGGGTATAGATGAGCCATAACATGGAAGGTACCTGGATTCCTGGATTATCATGTAGAGGGAAGATATACAATAATCAGGAATACTCACTTGAACGATTGCATGAGAGAAAAATCAGCTTCTATTGTGTTAATCACTAAAATTTTGGGAACTCGGGGTTGGTTACCTTTTTATCATATAGATTTTGCTAACTATAATTTATACTTCAAAATAAAACCAAAATCACATGAATTTACTCTATTCAGCCCCCAAATACTCTATTAAAATGACAGAAAAGAAAGAAATAACATAAGCACAAAGAGAACAAAATAAATGACAAGCAAAGGGATGTCAATGATATTTGGAAAACTAGAAAATATCTGACTTAGGAAAGTTGAAGAATTATCAAGAAAAATAATGCCATAGAGCATGAGATAGATTTAGGAAATGGAGACCAAAAATACATCTAAAGGTGGATATAGAAGAGAGATTGAAAACCAAAGAGATTATTGAAAATCTACAAAGAGCACTTGAACCTCTAGAGCCACATACAGTCCAGCTGTCTCTCTATTACGTGGGCAGAGACTCAGCTCAACCCTAGGGATTGAAGACCAGGCATACCAGGAGTAGCTGAGGGTGGGAATGCCATTCATAAAACGGAACTGAACAATGAGACCCACCTCCCCTCCCCTGCTCCAGCCACCCCTACCCCCTTCTTCTGACTCAGCTATGAAAGCCAAGCAGTGATCGAATCTGTCCTCATGTACTCTGATCCCGTGCCAGTCAGAAAGTTAGGGAGATTCTTCCAAAGGAAACAGGCCACTGGCCAAGGGAGGGTCCTTATTTATATTTATAGTTGTTGGTTCCTCAGGGGGATATTCAGGTTTGAGGCAACAACAAAATAACTCTCAAAAAGTCTTGCCAATATACAAAGAGCTTCCAATCAGTTTTTCAGGTCTCTACTTAAATAAGAATAGACCTTTAAGGGTCAGTGGGCATCTTAGGAAACCCTGTAATATGAATGAGCAAGACCAAGACAAACTAGTAACTATAAAGAACTCAAAAGAAAGGGGGAAAAGTCAAAGAAAAAATTGAGCAAACAAAAAATTCAATCAAGGGTTTCAGAAAGATAAAAAGATAAAGCGCATCCATGACCAAAGTACAGAATAATCCAAAAGAGAACTTTCAGGGAACAAAATAAAGATTTCAATGGCTTGACTAGGAAACAAATTTGAGAACATCCCAGAAAGTAAAACAAAGAAACAGAGAAGAAAAATGAGAGGTTAAATATAGAAAAATGAGAGAATCAGTCTCGGAGTTCTCACGTAATTGACAGGTCTTCCAGGAAGAGAGGTCAGAGAGAACAGTGGAGAGAAAGTCACAAAGTACACAATAAAAGAAACATTTCTAAGGGCAAAAGACAATGAACACCCAGTTCAGTAAGGCACAGCAAAAATAAGTGAGTGTTTAAAAAGACCCCACAGCCCATTTTTCAATATTCTGGAATGAAGAGAAGATGCTTAAAGCTTTTAGAGAGAAAAACACTAACACAAAAATGTAAGACTCAAAATGGTACTTGACAAAGCAGCAGCAACATGTACCCTAACAGACGAGAGAGCAGCTCTGTCAAAATTCTGGGACAGATGCGTTTCAACCAAGAATTCCGAAACCAATTCATCAGTTGAGAGGCAGGACAGAATGTAGTCATTTTCAGATACGTACATTCTTAATTTTCACCCACATGCAATTTTTTTTATCAGGACCTACTAGAGAATATGTTCCAAGAAAAAGAGGGATTAAAGCCAAGGAAAAAAGGACATGAGATCAAGGGCACAGAGAACCTGACATAACAGAAAAGAAAAAAGAAACAAAAATATCAAAAGGTAATAAGAAGTCCTACAGATCAATCAGCTCAGCAGCCTGTAACAAAAATACTTGCAGTCAGCCCTTCTAAAATTGGCGTATGAAGCTGGATGAGAACAGGACTGGAAATAAGAAAATATTCTTTCCTTTTTAAGAGTTGGAAAGGATGTTAGACATCTTCGACTTTCTCATTTTGTACATGGCCTACTGAGATTAAAAACAGGTAAGTCACCCACTCTCTTAAAAGACTTATCCAGTAGCCTGTGTTCAGAAGCCATTGCAGAGAAAGCTGGTGCGTGTAATTAAGGAAGGAATGCAGGCTGAGTTTAGAGTGGAGGGAAACTTCGTAAAGCGTGCCTTTCCCCTTTTTTTTATATATTTAGTTTGGTTTGGATCTAGGCCAAAACTGCTTCTCATTTTCATGAGCAAAGATATTCTTTGCGGTTTATTTCTGTCCATTTGCTCTGGCGTTACAGAAGATTTGTTTTTAGGTAAACTACTAAATAATCACATTGCTTTTATTGTAGAGCTTTTGCAGCACCAGCTATACACTTTGAGCAAATTTTTGTTGTCCTTTTAATAATAAT
Organism: Artibeus jamaicensis; assembly: GCF_021234435.1. Classification (NCBI taxonomy): domain Eukaryota; kingdom Metazoa; phylum Chordata; class Mammalia; order Chiroptera; family Phyllostomidae; genus Artibeus; species Artibeus jamaicensis. The sequence goes on along the minus strand of NW_026521823.1, from coordinate 21,207,400 downwards.
AATTGGCTTCCCTCAATTTACAAAGCATGCTATTTTTATCCTGATGGGTTTTATCACCCATACCATACATGCAGCTTCAGAGAGAATGCAAAGACCTGGTGCAGACCAATAAACCCTTACATTTGCTTTTTGTCTGGGACTATTGACGGTGTGCGGCGTGAATCTGCTTCTCTGAGGAGAGCCATAATTTCATCTTTTTTTCATTTCCAAACTGAAATTTTTCTCATTCTTCAGTTCTACCTGGATTACTGTCTTTATGAGTCTTCCTTTGCAAGAAAGTATCGGTGCTTAATGAGAATACTCCATTCTGCATTGAGATTCTGCACACAAGACACCTTCCTATATACTGCTGGCCAGGTGCTTTATTTAGTCTCTTGGTACGAAACTAATTTTACATTTCCATGTACCTGCCTGGAACGACCTATTCAAAATAACAAACAAACAAATAAACAAAAGAGGATAAGGTGACCCATAGTTCGCCACTTCCTTTTTCTGAGTTTTCAAATTTTTGTGTAACTTTTGCTAAGTCTGTTATCTTTTTTCAAGTTGAGTATGCTGAGAATGCAATGAGAAAATAGAGTGAATTATGTTTATTTCTTCTATTCTTTTATTAATCCTTGTAGGATAATATGATTTATTGACATCCTATAACTTTGCATTTATTTTTTTAATATTTGTCTACCATTGTTTACTTCTTTAAAGCTAACTGACTTGCATTCAGAGGAAAGCATCCTTTTTAGGGTCCGAAGATGCTGATAAAAACCTAGAGATAAAACCTTCAGAATGAAGCAGAAGGAATCTCAACCAAAATTACCATAATCCCTCACATTCTGCAGTAATTTGTAGTTTAAAAGGCATTTTCAGATATAATATATCATGCAGTCTTCCCAGCTACCTTATCTAGGAAATAGAAGATTGATATCTCTATTTTGTAAATGAAAAACTTATCTCCAATGATCTACCCCAAGCAAAATGACACAGTAACTAAGTGACAGAGCTGGGCCTTGAAATCAACCCCCCCCCCAATTCTGCATCCTAGCGTAAGATTGTTGGGGACTCACAGGGCAGAGTCTGGGAGAGCTTATTGAAAAGTGCTAGTAAAAATCTTTGAAAATCTAATAATGAAGTGTTAAGTTTTTCACCATTTGCCAAAAGTAAATGCCATGTAGGAAAAATTTAAAAGGGGCTATATCTATCTATTGCCCAAAATAAAGAGATGACAATGAATTTTATTTCTAAAATGATATCTAATTATATTTCTAAACATTCCTCTTTCCTAAATATAAAAATATTTCCAAACATCAAAGGGTAAAATTTTAACTTAAAAATGAATAGCTCCTTTTCTCACTGGTCTAGCATAAGTAACCAGTTTTACTTTTGCAAATTCTGATTGGAACTTATCCACTTCTATAAACTTATTACATTGTTCTCATCATAGTGAATATATCATGATGTTCACTATTGTGTTTCCACTTAATATTATGTTATAATATTTTCTATGCTATTTTTGTAAATGCTATTATAACTACCATATTTATAAACAGAGCCTTTTCCTTTTATTTAAAAAATTTAATTAAAATTAAATCAGAGGTTCATAAAGTAACAACATTTAAATATTTAGGATTCAGGTTGCCATGCTGCTTCTCAAAAAAACCATAAGATTTAAGGCCACTAGCAAAGTAGGAGCCTGCCTCTTTCACTACAGCTCCATGTTCTCTACGTTCAGGCCAAAACCCTTAAAGAGCTTCTTGATTCCTCTCTTTCTTTTGTCAGCAAGTCCTATAGGACCTGCCTTCAAAATGTTTTCAGAATCTGACCACTCCTCATCACTTGTACTGTTCTCTAGCCTCTCTTCATGTTTCCCTGCTTCTACCCTTGTGGCTCCTAGAGTCTGTTCCTACTTTGTCCATTGACCACTGCTCTGACAAAAGACATAGCGGGGCGGAATCAGAATAACCAATCATGAGGCTGCTATAACAACTCAGTAAGAGATCATGGTGGCTACAGACCAGGATGCTCATGCTGCCTTTGGTGATAAGGTATCAGATCAGAGTATATTTTCAGGGCAGAGTCATAACAACATTCTAATGGATAGAAGTGAGATGTGAGAGAAAGGTCAATACTGAATATATAAATATGGGATTGTTAACTATGGAGAATATTTAGAACCATAAGACTAAAATCTAAGAAAATGAGTGTCAATAAAGTAGAGAATCATGAACTAAGCCTCAGGAAACTCCATCGTTAGGGTGTAGGAGAGAGTGAAGGAACTAACAAAAAAAGGCTGAGAAAGAGCCAGCAATAAAATGAAAAGAAAACCAAGTAAGATTGGTGTCCTTAAAGTCAAGTGAAGAAGTGAGTGATCAAGTATTAACACTCGATCTGATAACCAGTGCGGGGATATGAGGCTGAGCAGGGGATTCAGTCTGGTGACCATAAGACCTTGGCAAGAGCCATTTTGGTAGTATGCCGAAGATGAAATCCTGAATGAGATAAGATAAATAAACTTAAGAGAAAATCGAAAGAGAGAATATAAAGTTGAGGAGCAGACACAATTATTTTTGTAGAATTTTGCTTTAAAGCAGAGCAAAGGAATTGAGTGGTAATAGATTAGGGGTTGAAAGATGTCTGAGCTTTGTTTAGTTTTTTTGAACTTTTTCACAACACAATTTTACATTAATGACTGGGCTCTGAAAGGTAGCAAAAGAATTGGTACTCTGAGTCGGAAGGAGTGATGAGCTTATGTAGAGGATGAAAGTGGTAACCCGTGTGCAAGGTAGAGGGATGGGCTTTAGATAGGAGCATTAACGTTTATCTCTGGTTGAAGGAGAGAGAACACAAGATACTGCAGCAAGTATTGATGGTGGGTAGACGGGTGTGGAAGCCTGTGGAAGATCCCTTCTAATTTTCTGATTATTCTAGTAAAATAGGAAGCAAGAACAGAAAGATGGAGAGAAAATGAGTTGCAGGTTGGAGACAGGATGAAAAGGTGAGTGAAATGATTTATTCCACAAGAGTGAGAATATGAGTGACCAGTCATGGAAGGGTAAAGCCTGGTGTAATTGCCTGAAGGCATTAGAGAGAATTTGGGGTTCATAGTCGGGAGTTCAAAGTAAGATCTGCCCATGAGTATGTGATTTTTCCTCGTGCCACATTTAGCTGCACCAGTTCAGGTGTGGAATGTGGGGAGTTGAATTTAACTATGATTTTTGTCAGGCAACTACAAAGGAAAGAAAGAAGGATAAGGGACTCTTGGATACAGTCAATGGCATGGTCACAATGATTGACCACATGATTTCACCACGCTAAAAAGGAGAGAGTGTAATACATGAGAGGAGGAAGCTGTGGGGATCAGTGGATTGGAGGCCCTGTTAGGATCAAAGAATCACTGAAGTTGGGTTTCTGGAGGAAATACGCTGGAAAGATAGAGGGGGTGGTCAGAGAGTGGGTTACATGGACCTGAGTTTGTGGCAGGCTTGTAGTTAGCAATAACAAGATCTTGATCACATCTGGTCGATAGTTTTCAGTGGCTCGTCTGTGCAAATAAAATAAAAGCTACAGTCCTTATGTTACCGAACAGCATGTGGGGTCCCACTGCCAAACATCACCCTCTAGGCAAAAACCTAGAGGCAAAGATTTGGTGATAAAGAAAGGGGTCTTTATTCAAAGGCTACACAATTTCAGAATAACAGCTTTCCACAAGCTTTAGTCACTTAAGCCTATCAATTAAGGCTGAACTCTTTAACTCCTAAGTTCCCCTATCAAGCCCCACCTTAGTTTTTAATTATTTCTATAGGATTAGTATGCAAACTAAAACAGCATCAGATACAAAAGCTACACAATTTTGGAAGAATGGCAGGCTTCTACCTCAGAGCCTGTCCCCTCTAGAACACCCAAAAAGAATAACCCCGCCCCCTCTGCCAGGTCAGCCTGTTCCTAGGCTGCATTCAGAGTTTCTTCTCCCATTCAAAATTCCATCCTCTGGGAAACACAGGCGGCTGCAGCACAACCATCCAGCCACCCTCAAGGAAGAGAGCTCAAAAGTCAGTCTCTGCCCTCCTTTTATTTTAAATCTTCTGGCCCATAATTCCGCGGGCTCCAGAGGTGTTCAGTTTCTCAGCCAATCTCATCCTAGGCCTGTCGTCTGGGGCAACCTCCTCCCAGGGCCCCTCCCCCCTCCTCCCCAGTAATCTGATCAGATCTCTCAGTATCACTTACATTAACTTCAAACCACTTCGCTCTCAGTCTGTTTCTTATTGTTTGAGCAGGCATGTCGCCTCACTACTTTTCCATCCTCACCTCTTAAAATCACCTCTAATTCATTCCACCTGGGCCATCCTGACCTCCACGCTGCTCCCGGGGGTCACACAGCCCTGCCTTGAGGTCTTCATGCTGGTTGTTCTCCCAGATTCTTCCCTCCTCTCCTTGAGTCTTTGCCCGATAGTCACAGTCACTTCTCCAAGGACATAGTCACTTCTTCCCTGACTGTCCTAATTAAATTTATAGCCCACCCCTGGCCCTACATTCCCTATTCATCTTTCTTGCCTTCTTTTCTCTGACTCATTTGCCATCTTTCAATAGTCTGCATCATACTTATTTTGTTTATTCCATCTTTCCCCCACTGGAGAATCAGTTCTGTGAAAATAGAGATTTTGTTTGCTTCAATTACAACTGTTTTCTCAGTACCTAGCAGATAGTAAGAATTCAATTAATATGCACTGAATGAATTCATTACCTTTACCTATTGTCATTATTTAAACTTTACTATGTTAATATGTATAAATGTCACCATGTTCTCATTTTAATTTTCTGACAGAATTTTAAGAGTTGCCTTGTATTCTTTGGATTTGAAAAAAATTTTCCACTTACTATGAACCTGGGAAGGGGAATCTGTTTTAGAGGTTATAAATTGTACAAATAACTTATAGGAAGAGTTACACAATGTAGATATAGAGATATAATATAGACACATAGAGATGCAGTATAGATTAATATCTACTATTTCAAAACCCTCAAAGAAGCTGAGTTACTTTGAAAAGGGTAGTTGCAGTGAACTTTTGGGTGATTTTAATTTATTAATTTTCTAATTAAAATCTAAAATGTGCTGGTAGGCACTTCTCCTAATTTAGTGTGTTTCTCTGAGACTTCACCAAAATACTGATTTTTGAGCCAGTACTGGGAAAACAGTAACACTGTAGCAAAGTGTCTACTTCCAGTTATGGAATAAGCAAACTGAGGTGAATTTTTTCTTTCACGTGACCAGTGTCTTTGTGTTGGCACAGTGTGAGCATGGCTGTGGTCCTGTGATAACCTCTGCCACCAGGAGTCCATCTGAGTGATGAGTATCTCACTATTGCTGATGCTGGAGAAGGTCACCCTGAAAACTTAAACGTGAGAGGAAATGAAGGGCACTATCAAAATAAGCCTAGATCATAAAGACAAAAGTCCTCCACACAAATACTGTAATCTAGTTAGTAAATGTGTTTGTCGCAGAGGAACAAGTTAGCAATTCTGTATATATATACATACATACACACACACACACACACTAGGACTGAAGAGATAAGTAAAATATATTGGTAATAATGGGAGCCAAGTTTCTCACTATTGGGGAGGAAGTTATAAATGAGACAAGGGGCAATGACCCTATTTGTTGGATTAAAATGAGAGGCATCAATGTAAACCTATGGCTTTTTTTTTTTACAGTTGTCCCCAGTTTTCCCCTATTACTCTCCCCGGCCCCACTGCCCACATTCAATCATCCCCCCTCATTGTCTTTGTCCATGGATCCTTTATACATATTTTTGATAAATTTTAATATTTATGCAGATAGATACAGAAATCAATATAAATGCATATTTATGCATCAGTTAGTATACACACATATATTTTCTAGTTTTGTCCACTGAAAGAGCCTAAAAGCAATGATACCCTAAAAGCAATGAACACATCTAACTTCCAGATAGGTTGGTTTCTAAGCCCATTCTCCAATAAAAAAAAAAAAAATAGGACTCCTTAGAGATGTACTGGGTTCCAGGGTTGGGGCAGGGTTGGAACAACAGGCAACCTAGTGGCCAAAATAGAAAAAAAATCAGCAATAAATAAATAATGATAGAATTTAATTATAACCCATAAAGTAAAATAAATATCCATGAATCCAAACTTATATTTAAAAATGAATAAATCAGTCATTGGAAAAGAACACACATTCCTTCCTTGGCTTCACACACAACTGCTGGCACTTTTTTTTTCTTGAGATACCATGCAGTATCTTAAAGTACCTTCCATTAAAATTCTGTTGTAAAATTCTGGAAAACCAGCAGAAAAAAAAATCCATTCAGTCTGCTCTCAGGGTCCAACTTGCTCTCTTTACAATGGGTGCTACCTCTGCTTCTCCAGTTGTATAAGGTCTTCTGAGAGCCATGAACTGGCTTGATCTGTTTGCCTCTCTCCTGTCCAGGGAGCAGGAGCAAAACTGAGAGAGACCATTTGTGATGTGTCATGGGTACAGAAATTAAAGAACAGGAGAGAAGTAACCCTACAGTGCTTCTGCATGTTGTCAATTCTCCTTGGTTACATCGTTTTTCCACCAAGGCTAGAAAATTCCCTTGGTCTCCATTTGATTTTCTCTTAAGTGTCCCTGTATTCTATTTAGTCTTATCCTGGCCAGTAAAGAATGACACCTCCTCACCACTGGCTCACTGTTCCTACAGCAGAATCAAGGACAGCCGTTACCTGCTCCACCATTCTGCTCCTGATAGCCTGCAACAGCTTGAGATGCTCACAAAGGTTTTCTCTGCCCAGATCCCTTCGGAGGGAGCTGTCATTAGAACACCTCAGGATGCACATCATTTACCAGAACAGACGCAGAAAACAACTGTATGGTGTTCAAGTGAGTGAGTTAACGGTACAAAGACAGATGGCTGTAAACTGACTAACGAGCTTGAGGAAGTGCAGAGAAAATGAGGTCAGACCCAAACCTCCAGCAAGGCCAAGGGACAGAAAGGGAGTCATTTTTGCTTGTGTTGCAAAAAATGGCAAGCTGATCTCTGCAAGCAGAAAACCACCATTCCCCACAAATAGGTTTCAGTGAGCATCTAAATGGCTGGCAGTAACTTATCCCCAGAGCAATAGCCAGGCAATAACAGATTGTCACAACGGCCGGCCAAGATCTTAGCCAAAAGTGAGAATCGGAGAGACTCATTACTCATATTCTGTCTAATTGAACAGCATATAAAAATCCTTTGGCTAAAGTGAAAGGCTCATCTCTGAGAAAGAATCATTGTTAGTCATTTCCATTGCATGCAATGCTCTGTCAAATGTTACAAAATTCTTCTGCCTTGGGAGAAAGTACTTTGAAACGCTTTCCCTGTTCACAGGTTTGCACAGCACTTGCTATCTAGGTGCAGAATTAAAATGGTTCACACTTGAGTTCCTGGTCCACCATCTTATATTTAACACCAAGTTCATGATTTCTGGAAAAAGAAGCAGCAAGCATATTTCGAAATTTAAGAATATAGCATTTTTAAAGAGCCGGCCATGGCTAGGGTAATATACCAAACAGCTACATTTTGCCTGTTCTACAGTGTCATTATTTTTGTAAGTTTGCTCAGTAAATTACTAATCCAAAAATGTCAGCTTCATGCTGAACTTTTAATGATTAAATTCTAAAACACTATGGTGCTTCGGATTCCTGACAGCTGGTTCTTTGCCTATGACTTAACACCTACCTACTGGATTTCTCCCCACCATCAGTCATGTCATCCAGCATCTGGTCTTTGAGGGTATACAGAGATTTGGGTCTTCTTTTGAGCCTCTTCAGCCCTGTTGTACAAAGGTAGGCAGATGGTCTTGTACAGCAAAATGACCACATATCTCTATGATATCTTCTGTTATCACTTTATTTCATGTCATAGGATGAAAGTAATAGAAACTATTAAAGATGGGTGTTCTCACGCTTTCATACATGGTCAGATCAGAGTTGCATTGCTTTTTGACAGACTTCCAATCAGAGAACAGATAACACAGAAACATCCAAATTAGCGTGAAGTTAGATTGTGTTCCCGAGCATGAAAATGACATTTCTAGTCTGGTTACCCTTTTAGTTTTATTAGACAAATATAGCTCCCCAGCAGTGCACTGTTGGGTATAAATGACTTATGTTCTATGTGGTCCCTCAGAGCAGATGCTGTTACCGAACAAGAGGAGGTGGTCCGAGGGAGGGGCAATACAATATTTGGCCCACCTAGGGATGCCCAAAACTGCTGTACAACAGGGGCCCCTCCCAAAAACCAAAATACTAAAATCTACTGGGCCCTTCTGTCCGCCGCCAATTGGAAAGACATCTCTTAATGCCAGAGATTTGTGAAAAGGAAACAAAATGTTAATTTAATGCTATTCAGGCCTAATGCCACCACTAAAATATCAAAGTCCTTTAGGTTGTACACCTACACCCACACAGCGCTCCCTTCTCCCACTGTCCCAACTCCGGGTACCGTAAATCAGGAAAAGAGCACACGTCCGTGTTGCAGGCCGCTGGCACCGTCAGCTGTGTCACTGTGCAGGAGGATCTCCAGTTAATCCAAAGTACTGTGGTACCCTCTCATGGTCCACTGGCAAGAGTCCTTTGTACCCAGTTCCAGTCAAAGTCTCTGTTGCTTTTCAGGCCCCGCGGCCAAAGGGGGGCACCCCAAAGCCGCGTGGGCCTCTTCTACCAAAGCTGCAGGAGTCCGCACTCCACCAAAAGTATGTGGCTGTCTTCTTCACCTGGCTGCAGGGATCTCCATTCTGGCAAAGCTGCGTGGTTTTTCCCTTTCACCTGGGAAAGAGGGGGTCCGCACTCTGCCAAAACCACGTGGCTCCCTCTTTCACCTCACCAACAGGGGGTCCTCACTCTGCTGAAACCGCGTGGCTCTCTCTCCAATGGCTGCCGTGCCTGGCTCTTAAATCCCAGCACCCATCTTCCTCTGTACCCCTATTTCCGACTCCTCCCAAGATCAGTTACACCTGCCAGTATTCTGTATTAATACAAGTTTACTGGGCTGCCATCGTTAGTCTGGGCAGTAATCATCCCATGTCCTCGAGCCAATCTTCTCCAAGCCCCCACGCAAGCGCTGTAACTTGGGGGGACCCGCCCCCAGTTACATCTTGGGGGGAAGTGACTTCATCCCCCTAGCTCCAAGCCTGGCCACAGCCATTTAACATATCCAAGTGACCGCCAGAGGCTATAGATATGTTAAAAGACAATGCCATGGATTAGCTGCAAGGCTGTGGCTGTGCAAAACTGTCCCTTCCCCCCCAACTCACACCTGTGGGGGGGGGGTGAGGACATCTTATATGTCTCTCCATTATTCCCATACACTTTGAATTCTGGACACCATTCCAAATCTTTTTTGGGGGGGCCCCCCTTGGCTGCACCCTGTATCAATATCCCTCCTTTCAGATATACACCTTCTTTATAATCATATAAAGGAAAATGGACGCAGATCTCATCTTCTTGTAACTGCTTCGAGCTGAAAATGGACGCTGTCCTACGTACTCCGAGGTCAGGGGTGCCCTGAAAGGGGAGGGGAGTGCAGCACAGAGGGAGTCCTTCCTGTAAGGGGAAAGACCTTACAGGGTCCTGGTCAGTTGGCTGTCACCTGGACGTCGCAGGCTTGGTGTCCAAAGGCTGGCATTACTGAACTGTTGGCATTCTGGTCAGGTCATATTCTGGAGGTGACAGATTAGGCAAGAAATTGGAAGCACAATTAAATCATAACCATTAATTGACAAAGGCAGACACTCCAGTAAAGAATGGCTTATCCAGTGGAAGGTGTACAAGGCATGCTACACCTATCTAAAAACTCTTGTGCTCCACTATACTTCACTCAGGCTGAGGGGAATACATTAAGATTTCCCTCCTTTCAGATTTCTGCGCCCTTTCTGCCCAAGCCATCGAGACAGAAAAGGGAAAATCAGTTTCAAGTGAAGCCCACAGACCGCCCCAGCCCTTTACCAACCCAACTACTTAGTTCAGCCAAACCGTTGAGTCTCGGGGGGTGATGACGAAGATGGGCTCCTTAAGTGAGGCCTATATTGCAACCAATCACTCATAGGCATAGGCAGGTCATAGGCATACACTCTATGAAAACAGAGAACACACAGGTTAATTCACACAATTCCCAAACCAGTCTCTGCGCCTGTGAGACTGTCTTTTGGGAAGACATTCCATTGCAAGGTCCTTTGCACCTGTAAATTGTACTTTTTCGGTAACATTACAAACCTGGTTTCAACTCTTTAATGAAAACAAACTTTCAAGACAATTAGCTGTGCCATTCTGATGTGTAATACTGAGCATTGTGATTTTCCTTGAATTATAATTTTTCTCCTTAAGATCACCTTCACTGTTATTACAGGGACTACTTTGGGTCCCGCTTTTGATTTTGACTGTTCGTTTGCATAAACACACCAAGAGCAGCCTGGATCACTTATGATCCCTAAGTCTACTTTGCTGGAACTGACACAGGGAACCTTCAGATTGACTTCTTAGTCCACCCCTCAGGGCACAAACGCAGAGCCACACACCTGCCATCTGGCTTCGCCGGTACCAGTTGTTTCACTCAAGTCCTTGAGCCTCTATTGTGCCTACAGGTTCCTTTTTAGCCATCTTTCAGGAAAGCAACCTTCGTTCCTTCCCTAGAAATACTGGCACGAACCGCACAACCAACTAAAGTACCAGGCTTTTCTTGTGGGCTTTCGCTAGCTTCACAAGTCAATCCCAGTTCCTCTGAGCTTTCTGGTAACGACCAGAACCCATACATGCCTCCTTCAGGCGTGACATTCCAGTCAAAGTCCTGGTTAAAAAAACTACTATTAAAGACTGGTCTTATTGGTTTTATGCAAAGAAACCTTATGTCATCACTCATTCCTTTAAAATGCCAAATTTCTGGAGAGATCAGGTAGGGAGAAAAATACAAATCATAATGGAAAATCCTTTTCCTTGTTCACTTTCCTATGGAGTATGAAGTTTCAACCTTTCTTGGAATCCTCAATTTCCTTTTCAGAGCAGATACAGAGCAAAATCTGAAACACAGTGTTCCGAAACAATACAGGTAGAGACATTCTCTCGCACCAATGCTTCCACTGGTGCCTCACAGAGACATGCTCCTTCAGGCCCGGTCTCTTGGCAGAGACATGCTGCTTTGCCTCAGGCTGAAACACTTATCAGCCCCAAATGACCCTTCCTGGGTCCCAGGTGGCAAAGGCATTCTCCCCAACCGGTTACAGTGACCTTCACTAGGTCTTACAATACAGGTTTCTGATCAGAAATAGAACCACATGTGAGAAATTTGCTCTTCTCCCATGAAACTAGAAAAAAAGTAGTTGAGGTTTTCCTTACTCTAGGTTTAAAACTTTCATATCCTTTATACACATTTCTACTCATCTAGGTTTAGCTATCACTCTCTTTTACTCTTGGTCCCTTTCCCACATTGGGAAGGACTATACTTAAACTCAGTACTCAAACCTAGTATTTGGCAGCCAAAAGTTGCCAGCTTTACAAACACTTGCATGACATATCAAACCTTGTCACCCTATATTTGGGTTTGTTATCTCTTTCTGGAAGAGGAATTTCAAACCTTCCTCCGGAGTGCAGGTCCATCTTTCCCTTTCTGCCCCTGCTGCAGCAGTAGGGTCTGCATCTCCCTTAGGCGGTGCCCGTTTTACCCGTGTGTGGTGAATCCAGGGCTTAATTCCCATCAGCTTCAGGGAGGAATGTGTTGTCAATAGGACATCGTAGGGACCAGTCCACTGTTCAGACAGTTGCTGCTCAGGGCCTTGGCTCTTCCAGGTCTTTAGTAGGACCTGGTCCCCTGGCTGGAACGGGTGCAGAGGCTCGTCAGAGGGGTAGGCAGACCTGCAATGAGCAAACTTGTGCAAAATGGTTAGTGTTTGCCCTAAATGTTGCACATACTGCTTAATTCGTGCCTCATGCTCCAGATCCAGAGGGGGCGTACCTAAAACAGAAACTTGCAGGGGTTTCCCATAAACTATTTCAAAAGGGCTCAGTTTAAGCCCACTTCTGGGTGCCACTCTGATTCGGAGCAGAGCAATGGGCAATGCCTGGTCCCATTTTAAATGTGTTTCCTGGCATATTTTTGCCAGAGTCTTCTTTATGGTGTGATTCATTTTCTCAGTCTTTCCTGTGGACTGTGGTCTCCAAGATGCATGCAGTTTCCATTGTATTTGCAATGCCTGTCCAACCTTCTGGGAGATTTCTGAAATGAACGATGGTCCATTCTCGCTTTGAATGCTCTGGGGAAGTCCAAACCTGGGGATTATTTCTTTAAGCAACAGTTTTGCCACTTCAGTTGCCTTTTCAGTCCTGGTGGGGTACGCTTCTACCCACCCAGAAAAGGTATCTACAAAGACTAACAAGAATTTGAAGTTTCCCCTTGTTTTAGGCATTTGCGTGAAGTCCACCTGCCAGTCCTCGAAGGGACACATCCCTTTATATTGGACTCCCTTTTCTGTGGGAACACGCTCTGTCTTAGGATTGTTTTTGGCACATATCTGACAGGCTTGGCAGATCCTGTGGACAGTCCTTTGCAAATAAGGGCCTTTTAGATGCGGTCTAATGAAGTCCATTAGAGCATCCCTTCCATAGTGTGTCCCTTCATGTAGGTGCTTGAGCACAGGATACACTAGAGCCTCAGGAAGCAGAATCATACCATGAGCATTGACTTTCCACATAGAATCGGGATCAGTGCTAGTGAATCCCCATTCACGGGCCCGCTCCTCATCCTGTTCTGTGTAATGAGGTTTAAATTCTGATAAGTCCAGTTGGGGAACCAAGGCTGCTAGGTGTGGCAGCTCCTTGGCTGCCTGTCTTGCTGCCTTGTCAGCAATTTGGTTTCCCTGACTGGTGTGGGAACCATCCCTCTGGTGTCCTGGGCAGTGCATTATAGCAACCTGGTCCGGTACATTCACTGCCTCCAACAATTGTAAAATCACCTCTGCGTGTTTAACATCCTTGTTCCCCGAGGTTAGGAGTCCTCTCTCTTTCCATATTGCTCCATGGGCATGAACTACCATGAAGGCATACTTGGAATCTGTATATATGTTAACTTGTTTCCCTTGGGACAGCAGCAAGGCTCTTGTGAGAGCTATTAATTCAGCCTTCTGTGCTGAGGTTCCTGGCGTAAGAGCTTGGGCTTCTATTACCTTGTCTGCAGTGGCCACCGCATACCCAGCTCGTCGCTGGCCATTGTCCATGAAGCTGCTCCCATCTGTATACAGCTTCCGGTCTGGTGATGCCAGCAGCTGGTCTGTCAGGTCTGGCCTGCTAGAATAAACTTGGTCAATTATTTCCAAGCATTCGTGCTCAAGGGCAGAGTCTCCCTCCATATCTGGGAGTAGGGTGGCTGGGTTTAGGGTGGTGGTGGTCTGCAAGGTAACATTAGGATTGTCCAGCAGAATTGCCTGGTATTTCCCCATACGCCCAGCTGTCAGCCAATATCCTCCTCTCTGTTCTAACAGAGTCAGAACCTGATGTGGCACCAACACTGTAGTAGGTTGTCCCAAGGTAAACTTTTCAGCTTCCTGTAAGATATCACAGGTGGCTGCTACGGCTCGGAGGCATGGTGGCCATCCTTTTGTTGTGTGATCCAGCTTCTTTGAGAGATAGGCTATGGGTCGGGGGATATTTCCCAGGGTCTGGGTCAGCACCCCCAGTCCTATCCCCTGCCTTTCATGAATATACAATTTGAAAGGCTTCTTTAAGTCTGGCAATCCTAATGCAGGGGCTGAGGACAGTTTCTCCTTCAGAGTATCAAATGCTACTTGACAATCTCCTGTCCAATCTAGGGGTTCAGAGTCCAGTCCTTTTAGGGAATTATACAGTGGCTTTGCTATAAGTCCAAAGTTTGGAATCCAAATCCGACAAAACCCTGTAATTCCCAAGAACCCACGAAGTTGCCTTCGATTTTCCGGGATTTTTAGCGTAGCAATGGCTTGCTTTCTATCTGCCATTAGACTTTTGGTACCCTGTTTCAGTTGAAATCCCAGATACGCCACCTCCTGCTTGCAAATTTGGGCCTTATGAGGGGACACTTTATATCCTTTCTTTGCCAAATGATTTAGAACCGTGATGGTGTTGTGCAGACAATCCTCATAGTTACTGCTGGCTATTAATAGGTCATCTACATATTGCAGAAGAACTCCTGATCTCAACTGAACATCCCTTAAGTCTTTTGCCAGTACTTCCCCGAATATGGTCGGTGAGTTCTTAAATCCTTGTGGCAGCACAGTCCAGCAATATTGGAGCGTGGCTTTAGTCTCTGGGTTCTGCCACTCAAAGGCAAACAGTTGCTGAGCCTGCTCATCTATCGGGATGCAGAAAAACGCATCCTTTAAGTCTAGGACTGAAAACCATTTGCTATCCCCAGGCACCATAGTCAACAGGGTGTAAGGGTTAGGCACAGTAGGGTGAATGTCCTGGACAATATCATTGATGGCCCTGAGATCCTGTACAAACCGGTACTCATCTGAGTGAGGCTTTTTGACCGGCAAAATGGGAGTATTGTATGGTGACCGGCAAGGCCGGATTAGTCCTGATTTCAAAAACTTCTGCAACACTGGCTGGATCCCCTCTAAAGCCTCCTTTTTGAGGGGATACTGCTTCTTTCTTGGGACCCGCGCCCCTTCTTTCAGATATATCTTTATGGGTTGTACGTTAACTGCTTTACCTGGAGTTCCGTCGGCCCAAACAGTTCGATCGACCTGCTCGCAGATCTCAGGTGGGAAGGGTTCACCTTCAGGGCCTCCAGGACAGGTCAGGATAGCCTGCAACTGGAGGGCATTTTCCAGCGGGACCTCCACACGCAGCTGCTGTCGCTTGGGAGAAAAGGTTATTTGTGCATGCAATTTACACAGCAAATCTCGGCCCAACAACGGAATGGGACAATCAGGCATATACAAAAAACTATGTGTAAGCTTTTGACCCCCAAGCTGGCATTCCAGAGGTTGCAGGAATGTCTGTTTTTGTACCTGGCCAGACACACCAGTAATTGTTACTTCATTTGAGCTTTTTCCAGTCAACTTCGTGTTCAACACTGAGTATGTGGCTCCCGTATCTACAAGAAAGTCAATTGGCTTGTTCCCCACAGTCACTTGCACCCGGGGCTCCTGTGGGGAAATAGTGATGGGTCGGGAGATGTCCAATGGAGCCCCTGGGCCTCCTCATTCATTGTCATTCTCTGTTTCTTGCTTTACCATCATTCGACCTGGATTCTTACTCTTATTTTCCCTTTTGCGATGTGGGCACTCATTCCTCCAGTGCCCCTCCTCCTTGCAATAGGCACACTGATTAATGCCTATTGTGCCTTTCTTCTTCTCCTTAGGGCCCCTTTTGCCACTGGCACGGTGGTGGGCACCTGATGAGTTTCCTTTCTCTGCCCCAGGATCCTGCTTCTTTTGGTTTCCCTGGGCTAATTCCAAAAACGCTGTGGCCCGTTTTGCCTTCCCTGCTTCCCGAGCATTGTAGACTTTAAATGCTATATCTACTAGCTGGGAGCAGCTCATCCCCAGTACTCCGTCTACACGCTGGAGTTTGTTTCTGATATCCGGAGAACTCTGTCCAATAAAAGTCATGTTTATCATTCTCGCATTTTCTGGTGCCTCTGGATCAACATCGGTGTATTTCCTATATGCTTGATAGATCCTTTCTAAAAATTCAGAAGGATCCTCGTCTGGCTTCTGCTGGAGAGTCTGTATCAAGTTCAGACTCTTCTGCTTGGGCACTCCTTTCCTAAGTCCTTCTAATATACACCTTCTATAGTGTCCCAAAGAGGCTAAACCGTCTCTGCTATTCGGGTCCCAGTTAGGGTCCACCCGAGGAATTGCCTCAGCTGGGTGGAGGATCCCCTCCGTGTCATCATCATGGAGACGCTGGGCCTCCTGATCAGCCCTATTTAGAACCAACCGTCTTTCGTCTGCCGTTAGTAAAATGTTCAGGAGGGCCTGTATGTCTGCCCAGTTTGGGTGATGAGTGGCAAAAATATAGGCAATAAGATCTGCCATCTTCTGAGGATCATTCCTATATGAGGGGTTGGCATTCTTCCAGTTCAGTAAGTCTGAAGTGGAGAACGGTGTGTGGGCCCAATAATAGCCAGCAGGCTGACCTTCTTCATTTATGCCCCCTATTGGGTATTGCCTCAAAGGGTATTGGCTGGCTACGCCTTTGGAGGCTCCCCGGTTATAGGAGGTACCCTGGCGAGTTCGCGGGGGTGAGACCCATTCCTCAGCAGGTGAGGGTGTAGCAGTTGGCTTATCAGTCTCAGCTTCAGAGGCAGTTCTGGGAGGAGACAGTACTGTGTTGGCTCCCACCGTCTGTGGAGGGGGAGGCATCACGGCAGTGGCAGTTCTCACTGCTTGTGCTGCTGGAGATGTAGAAACCTCCACCAGCTGTGAAGGCGGCAACCCCATGGAGGTCCCTCCCACCTGAATGGAGTGATGCCCCAAGGCTTCACCCTGCAGAGGGGTCCAGGCCCCTCCCACCTGTGAGGGGATCTGGCCAGTGGAGATGCTCCCCACTCCCAGGGGGTGGGGCGGAGGCACAGAGCAGGCTCCGCCCACCTGTGAAGGTGGCAGAGGTGGCACTTCCCCGACCCACTGGGGTCTGGGTTCCCAGGCCACAGGCCCAGGTGGACCACAAGCTCCGCCCACCTGCAGGTGTGGGGGAGCCGCAGAGCCCCCTTCCACCCACTGGGGGTGGTGCACTGAGGCTGCCGTCACCGGTGGAGGCGGGGCGGAGGCCCCGCCCACCTGTGCCGGTGCCGGAGGGGGAACTCCTCCAACCCACTGGGGTTGGGGTGCCGAGGCCCCAGGCCCAGGAGGAGCGCAGAATCCGCTCACCTGTGAAGGTGGCAGAGGCGGGACTGCCCCCACCGACTGGGGCCTGGGTTCCCAGGCTACAGGCCCCGGCTGACCACAAGCTCCGCCCACCTGCAGGTGTGGGGGCGCCGCAGAGCCACCCTCCACCCACTGGGGGTGGTGCACTGAGGCTGTGGTCACCAGTGCAGGTGGAGAACAGTCGCCGCCCACCTGTGTAGGTGGGGGCCCTGAAGCTCCCCTTTCCGAGGAAGACCCTCGCAACCCCTGTCGCCCAGAGCCCAGTCGCAGAGTCTGGGAGTCTGTGGTGGAGACTTCTCCCACTTGCAGGGCAGGAGAAGTCGCAGTGGGCCTCACCTCCCCAGAAGGAGTTCCAGCTCTCTGGGGTCCCCCATTCCCTGGGTTCAGAGCATTAATTAAGTTTCTTTCCTCATCATCTTTCTCCTCCTGTGATCTACTATCAGGGAGGGGTTCTGAGACCCTTTTCTCCTTCTGGACCATTACACGCTTCTCTGTCTCTGGCATAAGGCTGTTGTGCAATATTATAAATGCATTAAGGTAATGTAATTCTTCCGAGAGTTCACACTGCCGGCAATACCGTTTCAATCTAGTAATGATGCAGTAACTTAAAGAACCATTCACAGGCCATCTCAGCTCATCACTCAAAACATAAGTAGGCCACACCTTGTTACAATAGTAAATCATTAACTCCTTAGTCAAAGGATCTTTGTACGTCGACTTAGCACGGTAGCTCTCCCAATCTCTAAGGATTCTGCCCAGTGGACTCCACTTAGGTACCGGCTCAGAACTACTCATAGAGTTCCAACAAAGCAAACATAGATTCAGAGCAAAAAGAATACAGATGGCGTAAAGACCAGGTATTTCCCCTGCTACCGCCCACAATTCCAGCTCCATTATTGCAAAAGAGCAGTCAGAAACCAAGTTTTTCAACCCCGAACACTTTCACGTCTCTGCTCCCTTCCCTCTTTGTTTCCTTTTCACCTTTCCAGGCGTGATTAGGCGGCCGATGCCCTCAAGAGCGCAGAGAAATGCTCAGAGACTGGGAAAATTCCAAAGCCTCACTCTCTCGCACCTGAGGGGGGTCGGTCTGCCACGGACAATTATCATCCCACCAGAGTCGCCAAAAACTGTTACCGAACAAGAGGAGGTGGTCCGAGGGAGGGGCAATAGAATATTTGGCCCACCTAGGGATGCCCAAAACTGCTGTACAACAGGGGCCCCTCCCAAAAACCAAAATACTAAAATCTACTGGGCCCTTCTGTCCGCCGCCAATTGGAAAGACATCTCTTAATGCCAGAGATTTGTGAAAAGGAAACAAAATGTTTATTTAATGCTATTCAGGCCTAATGCCACCACTAAAATATCAAAGTCCTTTAGGTTGTACACCTACACCCACACAGCGCTCCCTTCTCCCACTGTCCCAACTCCGGGTACCGTAAATCAGGAAAAGAGCGCACGTCTGTGTTGCAGGCTGCTGGCACCGTCAGCTGTGTCACTGTGCAGGCAGGATCTCCAGTTAATCCAAAGTACTGTGGTACCCTCTCATGGTCCACTGGCAAGAGTCCTTTGTACCCAGTTCCAGTCAAAGTCTCTGTTGCTTTTCAGGCCCCGCGGCCAAAGGGGGCACCCCAAAGCCGCGTGGGCCTCTTCTACCAAAGCTGCAGGAGTCCGCACTCCACCAAAAGTATGTGGCTGTCTTCTTCACCTGGCTGCAGGGATCTCCATTCTGGCAAAGCTGCGTGGTTTTTCCCTTTCACCTGGGAAAGAGGGGTTCCACACTCTGCCAAAACCACGTGGCTCCCTCTTTCACCCCACCAACAGGGGGTCCTCACTCTGCTGAAACCGCGTGGCTCTCTCTCAATGGCTGCCGTGCCTGGCTCTTAAATCCCAGCACCCATCTTCCTCTGTACCCCTATTTCCGACTCCTCCCAAGATCAGTTACACCTGCCAGTATTCTGTATTAATACAAGTTTACTGGGCTGCCATCGTTAGTCTGGGCAGTAATCATCCCATGTCCTCGAGCCAATCTTCTCCAAGCCCCCACGCAGGCGCTGTAACTTGGGGGGACCCGCCCCCAGTTACATCTTGGGGGGAAGTGACTTCATCCCCCTAGCTCCAAGCCTGGCCACAGCCATTTAACATATCCAAGTGACCGCCAGAGGCTATAGATATGTTAAAAGACAATGCCATGGATTAGCTGCAAGGCTGTGGCTGTGCAAAACTGTCCCTTCCCCCCCAACTCACACCTGTGGGGGTGGGGTGAGGACATCTTATATGTCTCTCCATCATTCCCATACACTTTGAATTCTGGACACCATTCCAAATCTTTTTCTGGGGGGGGCCCCCTTTGGCTGCACCCTGTATCAATGCTATGCCTGGTTCTGCATCGAGAGCCTAAGCCCTAGCATCCCCAGTGAAATGGTTTATTGTTAGGTAAATTTTTTGCTCTGTTTGTGCAAATAAGAAACTACTACATTAACAAATATATTTCATTGAGAAAAAAAACAATGTCTTCAGGAATATTACTTCTTAGCTTCTTTTGGGAAGTCTCGTCCTTTCAAAATGTGCTTTCGGACCCCCTCTGTCCGTCAAGGGTCATTTCTTACCTGCAGCGTTGCTGATTTGGAAGTAAAATGATATTGTGCATCCTCCCAGGTCCTGCTTGGCATCAACTCTCGGGTTTTTATCTTCATCACGATAATCTTCTTCCCAGGACACCAATAATCTGCAAGAGGCAAAAGCTCACAGATTTTGCTCAAGATCCCACCAAAATATTCCCATACACTCTTTCTCATGGATTACCTAGCAAATATCAAAGCTTTGTTCACATCATCCAAATGATTCCCTTCACACACTTCCTTCCTTCTCCCTACTTCTTATCCTGAAGTACTTCAACAAGGATGATTGACACTCCTCTTCTCCTCTTAAAACATAAAATTTTAGGTCTTCATGTTAATAATGGTAATGACTTACTATTACTATGGTGGGGTTTTCTATTATTATATGAAAGTTTAACATGTGCCAGATGATAAAGAAGGTATTTTGCATATGTAATTTAATATAGCAAAAGAAAGAACTAAGACGCACAGATTGAAATGCTTTCCAAAGATAACAGAACGAGGAAGAAGCAGCAGGATGCTGATGGACCAACATGCCTCACTCCAGAGCCGCACGAGTCACCACGCAGCCCTTCTTTGGCCTTTTTCCTGTTACCTCCTTGTCCTGCTGCTGCTGGCACCTTGGGCACTGTGGCTTCAGGAAGGTGCTGTCACCATCTGGGTGGACTCCTCAGTCTGCATCCTAAACCTGCCACGATTATATCGTTATCTGACTTTACTGTCTCTAAGGTGGAGACACAGTGAGTTTTAGGCCCATTTTGTTATCATTCTGGTAAAAAAAATGTATCTTATCAGTACTAATATATCTTTTTTTAAGGTTAAAAAATGAGAAATCCCCAGTTTTACCAGCAAGTTGATTATAATTATGTAGTGCCCTATATGAACACTTTTCTCTCTATCACTGATCATGAAAGCGGGATTTGAGAAGGGTGAAAATAGACATCAGGGAAAACAATGGGTTTTTCATTTCACTACATCCCAGGAAGAATATGACTCTTCAGATAAACCATTCCAGTGGCATTTAATCAACTGCCGTGACATCACATCCTCTGGAAAAATGAATAAATATATAAACACCTGTGTAATTTGTTACCAAAAGGACTCTCTAAATTTCTCAGTTCATAAAATAATTGTTAACAATATATATTTACTCAGAGGAAATAAAATTAAGTAGTGAAAAATATCAACTTTGAGAAAATTCTAAATGCTCGTCATAACCTCTAATAAACAATAGCTCATGGAAGTTAAAAAATTCATTTTAGAAAACAGATAAAAATTCATGGTAAATTGTGTTTATTCAGCGCATTTGTTGGAGCTAAAGTTGAGTGTTTTATAAAGGAATAAATATATTTTTAATGTTCTCCTATACTACAGGGAGCTTCTGCTTCTTTTAGAAATATTCTGAATCACCCTTGGTTTGCAAGAAATCTTGACTTTTCCTGCATTTGAACATCCTCAGGACCACTTACCTGTGCAACACAAATGTTCTTCTTGCTCTGCCTATTCCAGGTCCTACCTAAAGGTCCTTAATATTGTCTTTAAACACAAGTTATGGATTCTTATTTTTATGTAACAGAACTTCTGTTTTCCATTTCTTTTTAATGTCACCCTAAGTCCCTGTCTTGTCAGTTCTGGCTCCTATTACTGAGTACCATAGACAGATGGCTTATAACCAACAGAAATTATCTCTCACAATTCTGGAAGCTGGAAGTTCAAGGTCAGAGTGCTAGGAAGGTTGGGTTCTGATGAGACTGTCTTCCAAGGTGCAGACTGTCAACTGTTTATTGCACTCACACACCAGCAGAGAGAGGAAGTATCTCTCTCGTGACTCTTACAAGGACGCTAATCCGATTTGTGAGGGCTCCATCCTCATAACCTCATCTAATGCTGGTTACTTCCCAATGACCCCCACCTCCTGACACCATCCAACTAGGGGGTAGGGCTTCCACTTTTAGATTTTAAATGACACAAATGCTTACTCCCTAACAATCCCTGACGGCTGAGAAAAAGCAGTGTCCCACACAGAATGCAAGTCCCTGATGGTGGCATGACAGTGCCTCTTCTAGTTAAAATCATCCCTGTGTTTCTGCTCCACAGTCCAACCATTGAGCTACTCATCTCAACTCCACGGCATAAAACAGTAATCACATGGGTTTTTGGATTTACTTAACAAACATAACAAAATACACTTAAAACATCTGCATTAAAAATAAATCCCATGATGGAATAATTATATGGAATACTAGAGCAAACTGAATAGAGTCGCTAATTCACTCATTGAATAGAGCTTGAAAAAGCATCCCAACATTTGACTGAACCTGGAAGGAATTGTTTTTATTTTTTATTTTTTTAAAGATTCTATTTATTTAGCTTTAGAGGGGAAGGGAAGGAGAGAGGGAGAGAAATATCAATGTATGGTTGCCTCTCCTGTGTCCCCTGCTGGGAACTGGCCTGCAACCCAGGCATGTGCCCTGACTGGGAATCGAACTGCGGTTATTTGGATTGCAGGCCCGAGCTCAATCCACTGAACTACACCAGCCAGGGCAGGAATCGTTTTTAAAATGGGTAGATTGAGAAGAACTTTTTAGACAGAGGGAGTAATGTGAGTGAGGGGCATGGACCAGGAACCAGTCTGGAGTGTGAGCAGACCTTGTGCAGAGGAACACAAGCTCAGCACAGATGACAGGGGTACAAGACGAGAGATGTAGTGAGGAGCCAGGGTGCAGAGGTACATGTCTGGCACTAAGAAATGTCGGCCCTGTTCTGAACTGGCACAGTCTCTTGCACAGCCCTTCACAATAGAGGACTACTTTTCACAGGATTTGTAGGTGAATGTCACCTTCGGATATATGACCAAATTACATTAGTCAATGAAAAGCCATTAGCTCTCTGTTTCACAAAGTTTTCCCAGCAGAACAGATGAAGCATTGCAGGGATTAAAATGCTGCAGCTAGAAGCACATCAATTAGAAGACCATTACAAAAGTCTCTATGAGAGATGAAGAAGAACTATGGGGAAAGAATCCAAATTGCTTTAAATCCTTTGTTAGAAGAGTTACGCACACGCACGCGCACACACACACACACACACACACACACACACACCACTGCAAGGAACTCCAAGAGACTGAATCTCGGGTGGAGGAAACATAAGATCCCAGAAGTTAAAGTATTCACTGTCCAAAACCACACGGGGTTTTCAGTGGAGACCCATAGCTGGCCCCTGATACACAGCATAACTCTGCAGGACATCCAGAACTGCAGTTTTCAGAAGTACTGATAATTAGCTTGGCTCAGATCCCAACATCTAGATGCCAATTCTGTACATGCCCGCCACTCCATAGCAACAAGGGCTTCCACTTCTAGCTCACTACTGAGTCTCCTTTACTTTGTCATCACCCGAAGAATGTGCTAGCCACACAAGACATGCAGAATGGAATTCCATGCTATGGAATCCAAGGTGCACCATTCAGCAGACTATTTGTGAGTTAGGGACACCATCTGCCTCTCCTTCTAATAATGTCATACCACCCACTGTGTTTTTTTAAGTGGAAAAATACTTTTTAAGGCCCTTTAAAAATACAGAGCTCATTGATCTGATAGTATATCTATTTCTACTTCTGCTTCTCCCATCCAGCAATTTCATCACCCACCTTCCCCTGGTTCTGCCAGCCCATAACAAATGCCATGAACTTTGACTAGAAACCAAAATGATTTCCCAAGACCCACTATCAACTCCCTGCAGGTATTTCTGACTCACTTGGTCATTAATCCAACAAGATTTAAACTTTGGGTCAAATCCAATTTCAATTTCTCTGTGACTTCTCCAACTGCTGCTCATAAATTTTGCCTCAGTTCATATCTTGGGGTCCTGGCTTTCTAATCTGCCTCACCACCCTCCTTATGACCTTGAGGGAAAAAACATTCAACATACAAGAGGTCCAGGAAAGCCTGCCCAACTCCTGTTCCATTTTGGAAATCATGAACAAGAATGTTAAACAATTCGAGACAAATCTAATAATTCTTAAAAACATAAAATTCGTCATTTGCTCTTTTGCTCGGGGAAAACAGAGGAGTGGAATATTACTTTTGGCCACAGGTGTCAGATTGTACGCAGTTGGTGGCACTGATCTCAAAAAATAGAGAATATTAAAAGAGACAGCCAAGGAGAAAAGAACTATGTGAACCACGGTTTTTGAGCAAGAGAATGACATCATCCAGTTCTGCACAGTGATGTGCAGGAGGATTTGAGATGTGACATGAGGAAGACAGAAAAGGACAGATCCAGTGCCCAGAAATCTGCTACTGCCTGGTGGTGGTCACCGTTACAGATTCGTCATGCATAGCTACAGTACTGAGTGACAGCCAATCTCAAAGTAAAAGACATTTTGCTGTTTAGAATAATATCAAATAATGTGGCAGATTTCTGCCAGGTCATGAACACTAATGGTATAAATATATTAAATCTATTATTTCAAGGATCCTTGAAAAAAATTGGAGCGTGAGATTTGGTATAAATGCTTGACTGAATACCTGAGCTTTAATCTGGAAATAAGGCAGTTGCTGGAACTGGCTGAAAAACATCCTGTTTCACAGGATGATATTTGCATAAGAAAACCTGGGAGGAAAAGCAGAACAAACCTCCAAGTGTGGTAAATACAGAAGATAACAGAACCTTGCCACAGGAGGCTCTGCGGCTAACAAAGATGGAACAGAGGATTCTGCCGGAAAAATATTTTTAGAAATATGCCACAGAAGAATGTTTAGCATAGCCACTTCGAGCCCATGAAGTGGGCCTATAAGTTTGGTTACCTTGAGTTTAACTGTAAATATCAACATGCCAAATATAAAATGTCAGTATAAGCAGAAAATGATTGAGCTGAGTGTGAATGGCAGGTCACTATTTAGTGAATCACTCATTCAGTAAATTGTGTCCAATGGCATTTGTTCCACGTCCCCCCTTCGGTTAAACGGAACGAGATGATGACATCAACGCAGGAAGCAACGCCTTTAGGGAGCACTTGCAACTAGACCCTACACCCCTGAGTTTTTCGTCTGCATTATCTCATCATTTCCTGGCAATAAATGTACAAGGTCCCCATTCAGCAATGAGGTAAGCAAGGCATAGAAAGGTGAAGTTTGACACAGAGCAAAGAGTAAAACCAGAGTGACTTCCAAGCCTGTGCTGCTCGGACTCCCAGGACAATGCTGACCTTGGGCTGCTTCCTGGTCTCCCGTGCAATTGGTAACAATAGTGAGAATGGCCAGAGTGGGCCAGAGGGATCAGGAAGTGGTTTAATCAGAATTACATTAAATTAATGTAGAAGAGAACCTAAAACTGTTTAAAATTTTTTAAATTTTTCTCTCATGTGAAAGAAATTCCGAGTTAAACAGTCTGTGGCAGGGGGCAGCTCCACGTTGGCCGCCACCCCACTCCTGTCTGCTGCTCTGCCCACTACCCTTAATATGCTGCCTCAGGTTTCAAAGTGGCTGCTGGCGCTCCAGCCAAAGTGCACAGTAAGAAAAGACAGAGAAAAAAAATATTGCAAATGACATGCATGTTGTCTTTAAAGTAGCTTCCCAGGGGGTGGCTACATAGTACTTCCACTTACATCTTATTGGTCAGAACTAAGACCCAGAAACACACCCGGCTATTAGGAAATACTGGAATAGGGAGCCTTTGTTTTACACAGCCAAATAAGCAATTAAAAATTGGGTTTTGTTACTAAGGTAATAGATAAGAACAGGTTTGAGGGAAGCGAGATAGCAAGATGTGATCTGACCAATGATCAGACATGGGAGTAAAAGAAGACGAGCATCCAAAGAGGCCCCAAGTGTTCCACTCCCTGCTGATTAGAGGGAGGGCATTTAATGCCTCTGGCAGAGATGGGGTAGGAAACATGAGGAGAATCAGGCTGTGGAAAGAGCATGTAGGAAAAATGGTAAATATGACATTAAAATTATTGTACAGTTGAACTATAAATGAAAATTTAACAAAGCACTATAGTGATGTTTTTATCACTGTAACTGTAAAAGTATATATCATATACCTATGATATATGTAACTGTAGAAATATGATAGCGATTATGAATCCTTCTAAAGTATGTGAATATTAAGCGTTCAAATGAACTTAAGTATTTTTTCTCCTGGAGCACATTAAAAAATGTAAGTCACTCAAAGTGTCGATGAACATTACAAGCATCATTCTTCAAGCTTAACAATTACTGCATTTACAATTAACTAATTACTAAAACGCAGTAATGGGGATGGAAAGTGTAGCATAGGGAATATAGGCACTAACACTGTAATAGCTGTGTGGTGCCAGGTGGGTACTTGAACTATCAGGGGACCACTTTGTAAAGTGTATGATTGTCTAAGTAGTATGCTGTACTCTGAAGCTAATATAAAATATTGAATATCAATTGTAATTATAATTAAAAAATAATATTGAAATAACTAATTAGGGTGCCAGATGGATACTAGATTTATTGGAGTGATTACTTTTTCAGATATGTACACCTGAAACTAATAAATAAAAATGATTTTTAACAAATAAAATGACATTCTGGGTTTTTCAATGAATATTGGGAAGATGAAATTTTGAAAAAAGAAAAATGAGCATTCTTAGAATCTAGGGTATCAAGCCCAGAGTCACAATATATTGTGACTTATTGAAGTCAGCAATATAAGCAGCCTGATGGCCCTTTGATCAAGTTCAAGACCTTCCAAGGACATACAGAGGGGTCCCATGAGCATGGAGTGACTAACTAGTTTGAATGGCTAGTTACTCGAGATTCCATGTGTTTTGCTCCAGTATCACCTGGATAGAGAAAACAGCCTGCTAGAGTGACTTTTGGCCAGATGTACAGGATGTCGTTGTCTTTCAAACAGGTGCAGGAAATACAAAGATGCTCAGTCAGATCTTTCTCCACCTTCTGTTGAGAATCTCTTCCGAGGTGGAAATCCTATCTTTCTCATCTCCGTTTCCCCTCTGGTTGGCTCAGCAGCTGTCACAGAGCAGTTTCTTAATATACAGGGTGAGGCAAAAGTAGGTTTACAGATGTTTGTATGGAAAAGAATACAATAATTAATAAATACTACAAAGGTAAACTGTATTTTGCATACTCACAACTGCAAACCTACTTTTGCCCCAGTCTGTGTGTTTTATTGAGGATTATTATCAAAGTGGTTTACCACAGTGAAATTTTTGCCTTTTTCAAGGACCTGAATAGCATCACTTCAGCACTTATATTCCTGGACCTGGAAGAGAAGAGGGTGTGAAGTTCCTCAGATCCTACCGATTCAGACGCATCCATCCTTCCATGTCATCTCCGCACGGAAGGTGTCTCAGGCTGTACTGATGTTTCTGTCTTCTGACTTTTACTCTCTTCATCCTCCTCTCCCACCCCTATTTCCCTTGGGCAACCACTGAACTGTTGTCTGTGTCTATGAGTTTTTGTTCGTTTCGTTCGCTTGTTTGTTGCCTTCAGTTTTATATCCCACATATGAGTGAAATCAGATGTTTACTTATAAAGATATACACACCCTGATGTTCACTGCAGCATTATTCATGGCGGCCAAGATATGGAGACAACAGAAGTGTCCTTCAATGGATGATCGGATGAAGAAGATGTGGTACGATGTACAATGGAATACTTACTCAGGAAGAAGAAATACTACCACTTGTGACAACATCGATGGGTCTTGAGAATATCATGCTAAGTGAAGGAAGTCATCTTTTTCAGATCTAGTTAATTTAAGTGTAAATAGCCACATGTGGCTAGTGGCTACCATATCGGATACAGACTCCGTAGTTTTCTACCAGCACCAGACTTTGTCCATCCCTAGAGCTTGAGTGTTTGCATTTGATGTTTGGTGAAGCAGACACCATCATTATTCTTTTCATTTTTTTTTTATTTTAAAATTCATACTTTATTCAAATTCCCTTAGTTTTTATCTATTGTCATTTTCCTGCTCTGGAATCACATCTAAGATATCACATTACACCTAATTTGTCACTTTCTTTTTTTTTAAATTTTATTTATTTATCTTTAGAGGGGAAGGGAAGGAGAGAGGGAGAGAAACATCAATGTACGGTTGCCTTTCATGCGTCCCCTGCTGGGAATTGGCCTGTAGGGAACTGGCCTGCAACCCTGGAATGTGCCCTGACTGGGAATCGAACTGCGAATGTCTGGTTCGCAGGCCCGAGCTCAATCCACTGAGCTACTATTCTTTTCTATTTTTAAAAATGTGGGGCTTTACAGGTGTATTTAGCCTTCCAATCAACATTTAAAACAAGACTACTAAATTAGCTTAAAGAAATCCAGGGGGACATACAAAGGGGCCTCTCTGGATTAAAAGTGAAGGGGGAAGCTGACTTAGCAAACTGAAAGCCTCTTGGGTTTTATTTATTATCATTTATATGTTATTCCCAAGTATTTTCTATTGTGGGCTGGAATTTTTTTATTATTTTCTAACAGGTTATGTATGATACAAGGAATGCTGTTTATTTTTATATATTAATTGTATGTCTACTAAAGTCATTTTTATTTCTAATGTTTTACATGTCATCTGTAATATAAAACAGTCATTTTATTAACTCATTAAAATAGTTAATTTTCATGTCATATGTAATAAATAAACTTGTTTCTTCCTTTCTCATATACAGGGTCCAGCCCAAATAATGCCCCTTTTTTATTACAAAATCTCTTGTTACAGAATAAGCATGTAATTCTGTAACATAACAGTATCACACTCAAGCACACCATATGACATTTTAGGTGAAAAGTTCAAATTAAAACTGTAAATTATTACATCCATATTATTACCCTACCCACCACACTCATGCAGGCGCTACTTCTGCCAGACCATGTACATAGCTTATTGCTTTTCCTCCATCTTTGTGTTGAGTAGAAGTGACAGAAAGATGCTGAATACTAATCATTCTATGTATGTACAGAGTGGAAAGAAGGGTCCTTTTAAATTATCCACATAAATCTTGTGTTCCTGAAATCTATTCGCTTTGTGAATGCACATGTACTTTCCAAGAGCCCTAAAGAACACACTTAGCAGGCATTGTTACATCAGAACCCCATCAGAGCTCCATAAGTATGGAGTTTCCAATCCAGGCCCCCTACTTTTTTGACCAGAGACTCTCATGGAAATTTTCTTCAAGGCCTGTGCAGAAAATAAACAGAGCCCCAGCCCAGGGACTCTTAGTCTGGCAATTAAAACCACATAAAACCGGCAACTTTACCTCTTCTGTGGGAATCCCCTCTGGCCGTCAATTGCTTCATTACAATTGCATGCTTTCCAGTGTACAGAACAAACACATAGCAAGTACTGATCCATGCCTAGTCTCGTATGCTGGTTGGACCAGTGAAAGACATGGGCTTGAGTAAGGCAGGATTCTTGTCTTTAACCTGATCACCATCTACTACTAATAATCAATATAATGCCAGGTATACTAACATTTCACATGTTTTTCTCATTCGATTCTTGAAGCAACATTATTTTATGTCCATTTTTATAACACAGAACTTAAGTCTGGCTTTCTTACCGTCTACCCAGAGATGATATTCAAAAATTCAGTAAGTTCGAATATAACCTTTTAAAATTTAGTTTCAACTTTTGAAGCTCTCCTTACCTGAAAATTTGACCCCTTTTACTGATCTTTTCATCTTCATTTATATCTCTCATTTTCTACCACTTTGTCTTCTGCTGCTACTGTAGCGGAAGTTTTATCAAGTTTACTCTCCAAATTTTTAATTGCTATAAGATTTTTAGTTTCCAAGAGGCCTTTTTCTAACTGTTCTTTTTTTATTGTACCCAGTTCTTATTTCGTGGAGACAATATCCTGTTTTCTCTGCCTGAAAATATTAAATTTTTCTGAGGTTTTCTTTAGCTTTTCTCATTGTCTCCCCTACCTATGAACTCCTTAGCTTGCCTTGTTTTGTCCTATCTTTTGTGTTAGAAACTGTACATAAAGCCCGAATAGTGTGTGCAGAGTCAGGGCTTGCCCGCTGGCATCCTCCATTTCAGAACGACTGTGTTGAACCATTTCCTGGGGTCACTAGAAGCTTAGGACTTGTACGTTTCCCTTCTTTGGTTGGTCAGTTTCCCCAAAAGAAAAGCCCAATATCAAGCCTGAATTACCTATATTGGGCCTCCTGATTCCTCAGAGGCATGTGAAGTAAGTTGGATGAAGTTACTACCATTCAGTGCGCAGATTTCCAGGGCTTCCCTTGCTGTTCACGTGGCTGCCCAGAGCCCAGTTCCTCTGCCGCCAGGCTCCTGAAGGTAGACACCCCGTCTCCTGCTTGGGTAAAGGAGAAGCAAAGGAGCCAGCTTCCCCAGTGGAGCAGGGCTTCTGGCCTCTAAAGTGCTTCTCATACAGACTTGCAACCCATCTTCCCACATCCAGTCCCTCCATGACCCCCATGACACCCGCCTTCACTGGTGCCTGTCCCTCCAGTTCCTGGGCAGCTCCGGGGCCCTGCTGCGTGAGTCGCCCTGAATCTCAGTTTCCCTCACTGGCAACTTTCTCTAGTTGCTGAATCCACTATCACTCCACCTGAGGCTTCCTATCCTCCAGAATCCTAATCCCGATGTTCCTCAAATCTCTTCTTTGTATACTATCAATGTGGCTTTTTTATTTGTTTTATGTCATTTCAGTTGAATTTGATTGTTCAGGGTTGATATCTCAAAGGACAGCAAGGACACACATTTACCTCAGCTCCCTCCTGAAAGCACAGCACAAACCAGGAGAACAGAAGGTGCTTTTCCTTTATCTTTTTTTCTTCTCTCTTGCACAGAGCTCAGTAGTGCAGCAATGGAATAAACGTTTTTGATTGAACTTGTATGTGTTTTAACTCTATGTTCTGAAACAATTTCAAACACATAAGGGTGACAAGAATAGTAAAAATAGCTCTTGTTTACCTTTTATCCAGATTCACCAAATTTTAACATTTGCCATATTTTCTTTATCATGATAGATAGATGATAGATAGATAGATGATAGATAGATAGTATAAATAAAGATATGTGTATAGTTTTTTCTAAACCCTGTGAAAGAGGCCTATTCATAATGCCCCTTCCCTCTTTGTACTCTCAAAGTGTATTTCTTAAAAACAAAGAAATGACCTTATGTAATCAGAGTATAGTTATCAAATTCAGGACATTTAGCATTGGTGCAACACTGATGTCTAACACATACTCCATACTACAACTTTTTGCATTGGCCCAATAGCGTACTGATCCCCAGCACAGGAGCTAGTCTCAGATCCCATATACAGTCAGTTTTCCTGTCCCTTTGTTCTCTTATTGTCCAGAACATTTGTTACTTTTGTTTCTCATGACATGAATGTTTTTGAAGAGTATTTAAGGTTACTCAGATAGGGTTTCCCTGGCGTTTCTATCTGCATAATTTTAGCATTGCTGGTTTGAATACCACCGAGGCAAAGTTTTGTTGTTCTCCCAGTAATACAGCTGGAGGCACAAGATGTCCACCTGTCATTAATTAATGTTGTTAATTTTTATCAAGTCAAGGTGCTATTCAGTTTCTGAGTAGCATAGCTGCAACATAAGCAGCCTCTGAGATAACAATTGAGACAATGGAAATTTCTAGCTCCCTCACAAACTTTCCTTCTTAGCCTTGAAACTGATGGATAAGTTTTGTTCAAATCCATTTTTTCTTATAATGGTATCAAAATAATGATGTTTCAACTTCACTATTTCCTCCATGTTTTTACTTTATTCTTGTATATGTTATAAGAACATACCCAAGCTTGTACATTGTTGAATGGTTATGCATTTGTCTCCACACCATCCATTTTTTAAAGTTCACCTTTGCGTCCGTGACATGATACGCCACCTTCTTCAGACAGTTCATTTTTATATGAATTTGGGTCTCTTTCTGGAATTTGCATTCCAGTGCTTTATTTATACAACAGTGCCACATACATTTAATTATACATCTTGATATTCATCATCTTCCTAGATATTCTTGCAGGTTAATTTTCAAATGGATTTTCCTATTAACATGTCTAATTCCAAAAATAATCTTACTGGTAGCACACTGAATTTGTGGCATCTTAAAGAGAACTGGCATCTTAATATGTGAAGACATGTTAACCAAGAACAAAGGATGCTTCTCATTTATTCAAGGCTAATTTTAACTTTTTCAGGAGTGTTTCGCATAAGGTGTAAATATTTGTTTGTTAAGTTTATTCTTATATATATTACCTTCATCACTATTATAAATAGGCTTTTCTCTTCTAATTATTTATGTACATGTCTGTTATTGATTTTTGTATATTAATTTCATATCTTGCTACTATGCTGAATTCTTTTATTGTTGAACTTAGATTTACTTTTATTCTCTAGGGTTTTTTAAGTGTACTATTATGTCATCGGCAAATAAAGGATATATAAGATTCTCTGCCACCAGTATCTTCCAAGCCCAGAAGACACAACATGTTTGGTTTGGAAAATTTACAAGAAGCAACAGAGCAGTAATTCTGGGTATTATTTAAAACTCACACACATACACATAGATGTGTGCACCCTTATATACTTGAGAAAAAGTAGTTCTGAAAAGGAATGCAAATGATAGTATATTAATAGAATTTCGAAGTTAAGAAAGTGATGGCTTGCCCTGGCTGGTATGGCTCAGTGGATAGAGTGCTGCCCTGTGAACCAAAGGGTTGTGGGTTCAATTCCCAGTCGGGGCACATGCCTGGGTTGCAGGCCAGGTCTCCAGTAGGGGGTGCATGAGAGGCAACTACACATTGATGTTTCTCCCCCTCTCTTTCTCCTACCCTTCCCCTCTGTCTAAGAGTGAATAAATAAAGTCTTCGAAAAAAGAAAAAGAAAGTGATGGCTAATAAACTCAATATAGCTCAATATAAAATCCTGGGATAAATTAAATAAAGTCTAGCTCAACAGAGGTCACAGCTATAAGGGGAATAAATTCATTACATATCTTATACAGCAATAAGAAGAAAGATATTCATGTTAATGTTCTGGTTATTGTTCCAACCCGTGGAAAAATTACCCAACAAGTAAGATAAAACTATGCATTGATTGAGTAGCTTAACCATGCATTTGCCACCAAGTACTTCGCAGAAGTGTTCATACCGTTTTCTTGTTTCCCCTCCCCCTACATTCTTACCTGTCCAACGGCTCATCCTCGTATGTTCAGTTAAGCAACATTCCACTTTCACGGAGTCTGGCAACAGATGGCAACATAGGGCCTCGGAAGGAAGTGCACATACATAGCTCAGTGTCTTTTCTTGCATATTCTGTGAGAAACCTTATATTTCATTGATATTTATAATTTGAGAGACTCTTGAAAAGTCTCAGCAGAATTCCCTTAAATGTCAGCTAAGCAGGGGTTGTTTTTTTTTCTTCATCTTGATCTACCGTTTCTAAGCCATACAGAAAAACCCTATTCCTGGTATTTTAGAACTTCGGGATGACCTTCTTTACCTTTGTCCTCTTCATATATTTCATGAACTTTGATTACAATTTCTTCAATCTTTTATGTTTTCAAACTGAAAATTTCTCCTTCATAGGCCTTTCTCAGACAAAAATAAGATGAAATTAGAAGGAGACCAACCTATGGTACTTGCACAATTAAAGGATGATCTGTCAGAGAGAAAAATATAAAGAAATAAAGAAAATTGAGGAAGAGAATTAAAGTGAAGGGATTATAAATATTTTTAAATGAAGGAGAGAGATTTTCCTGCTAGAATCTCAGGAGTATGAATTATTTCTTTTATTTCTTTCTCATTTCTAGAAAATATAGTGCTGTTCTCATGTGGGTACTTCACTAATTACCATCCTAAAACACTGACTGAGACCGACAGCAATTACTCACACATTGCTGAAGAAAACTCTCGAGGCTTAACCTCTGGTGAGAAGGTTTCTTTCCAACACGGCTTACCCCATCTGTTCTGCATGTGGGCACATTACTGACATCCCTAACCAGCATACGGAAGTGCGTTTTTTGGCTGTTTGACTAATGTATATGTTGCATTCTTATCACTCTCACCAGAAGTGCATTTGATAGTGTAACCCTCTCAGTTCATTACAACCTGTCACTGAAAATGGATTGCCTCGTTGCTGCAGAACTCATGTTCAATGCATTAGCATAAGGGTAAGAGCAACAGCTGATATAAAGCAACTTCGAAAGTGAGAGACAACATGAAGAATCACTTAGAATAAACTAGGTAGGTTCTTAAATAAGTAACATCCTTTAAGGAAATCTGATGAGTTGCATATGGTAGTTTCAGACCATTCAGAAACAGAAATGATATACTATTCTAGTTAAGTACTCACTCTATGATCAATCTTTGTAACACATTATCATCACCCCTTCTGATCCATTGTGAAACCCAAAAGAGCAAATGGCAGGTCTCTCATGGTTATTTACCATAACTTAACATCTTTCTGCTTTCTCCTTTCTTACTACCAATTCCTTAATGTCATGAAGCATTGCATCTCTTAAAATGTCTCCTCTCCCAAGCTCTTACCTTTCTGGCATTTAACTTGTTTGTAACAATTTCTAGCTAAAATAGAATAAAATTCTTTTGTGTTATTGAATTTATTTTATAATGATCCTTGTTTATGACACTGAAAGAAACACTATATTTATATTTTAAATAATGATATTAATTTCCAAACAAATTTATTTAAGTGAAAAAAGAGTAAAAATTAAGAAAAATATTAAGCACAAAATAGCAGGAGGTTGTATGGATATAGAAAAATACAAAGATTGTACTCGATAATAGAAATTCTGGAAACACTTCTTATTGGGGGCAAAAGTGTTGTACTGACATTATTAAACCTGATTTCTAGTTCAGGTTCTATCATTTACTACATGGAAGATACCAGAAAAGTCATGCAACTTCTGTGTGTTTCAGTTGCTTCACCAGTGAAAGAGGGATTTGATCTTAAACAATCCTTCAGTATATAATAATAGTTACCATTATATGAACATTTTTATCAGTGTGTTAAATGTCCTACGTAGGAACTCTCTTTGATTTAACTATTCCAACAACCCTGCCAAAGAGACTTTGTTCCTCTTGTTTTGAGATCAGAAAGCAGACTCATAGAGATGAAGTAACATTGCCAAGACTACACAGTTCTTACTCGTATAGTTGGACTCAAATTCAGTTTTATATGATCCTACCTGACATGTTTTTCCATCTTCCAAAGGGTATCCCACATTTTTGACCTATTACAGTATTAATGGCAACTCGTCATCTTGCAAAATCTCTCTAAGGGGCTCAATTCAAAGGTTCCTAGAGCTGTATTAACAGGGAAAACATTACAAAAGGCAACATAATCTTACATTATTTCTTCAGACAAATTTTCAGATTAGAAAAGTAACATACATTTATGGTATAAGATGCAGTAATTACCAAAAAGTACCAAGAAGAAACAAAAATCACTTCTACTTCTTCTACCCGTAAATTACTTTTGGCTGCATTTCCTCCCTATCCTTGTCCCATGAATAAAAATTCGACTGCCTAACCCAGTCCCTGGGCCAGCGGCACTTCAGTAAAGGGTGAATAAAATTTTAGTTGTTATCTTCATTTCTTCCTACTAGCCCCTCTGCCTAGTTAGTAAATAAAAGAATAACAAAAGTACTTTTTCCTTGATCTCTACTATATCCAAAGCATATTGCTAGATCATTTTATTTTTATAACATCTCTTTAAGGCAAATAATGTTTTGTTATTATTATTGTTGTCTCCATGTTATAGATTAGGCTGAAGAGGTTGAGCAATCACCTTGATCATCTCGCCCAAGGTCACGCAACTAATCCACAAACTCAGATCACTTTCCTAATGAGCCTGTGCCTAGAACCACTGGTCAGAACTGCTTACACGGCAATAATTGGGGATGTCCCTAAAAAGCACCCCATATTGCATATACCACATAAAGGTAATCCAGAACCTTGGGAAAAGTTCCAAGTTATTTTTCTCCTCATCCTTACTAGGGAATACTAAAGCTCCCATATCAATTAAATGCTAAGAATAACCTTGGAAAACCAGAGAGTCCCATGTTAGATAAGAAAACTAATCCCTAGTGTGACATTGGATTAGCTTTACATAAAACCTAAAAAAATTTATTTAAAAGAAAGAAAAACTAGGAAAACTTCACATCAAAAAAGGGGGCCCCCCAAAAATGTATGAATATGATTCCAGTTATGTTGTCATGAACTAATGACATCTCGATTTGTTTTTTGCTTTTCTTCAACTGTAGAATATAACTGATAAAAGAGCAAGTTATATATCTTCCTTAAAATTGGCCCTCTATCTGCAAATAGACTGAATCAAAACAGACACAGAAAAGCCACGGCTATGCAGCGATGGTTGATAAATTCTTCAGTAGAAAGAGACACCGTCACACTGCATCTAATTATATTGAAGTCGACTGTCATGAACAAATGCATTAGGCGTGTTCAGTCAATCTAGCACACCTGGAGAAAAGGTGGCTAGGACAACCAGTAGTAACCACCAAACGTCCTAAAAGTTAAGTCATTAAAATTTCAAAGAAAAATTTATTTTATATGTCTCTTCCTCAACATTAGGCTTTTTAACTAAATAATTAGCTGTATCACAAATTAGTCTAATCATTTATTCCAGTGTTAAATTCAATTTGGGGCTGTAACATGTGGAAATTGAGAAGAAAACAGATTTTTGTCAATATTCTGGGAAGTGGTTTAATGCTTGCCTGATTCCACAGATGAATAAATTATTTATGATTAGCTGTCTCTGAAAAATGAAGTTACTCTAAATACTTCATTAGATGGTCTATGTGAAAGTAAACATAGTTCAGATACTTTGATATTTGGACACAAACAGATCTCAGTGAATTAGTTGTCTTTCTTCATTCCAAATAAAGGCCTTAAATATTTCTAAGGATTACATTTACTTTAAAGCCATTCAATGAATGAGTTAAAGGAAATCTACTATCCTCAAATCTAATTATTATACAGTGAGGTCAATAAATTGATGGTGTGCAAAGACTTTCTACAGTATGTCAAGCATCTTTTTTAAATAAGAGACTTCTATTTGTTTAAATGAATCCAAAGAAATTTGCTCAATTGTAAAACATTCAGATAAAGTTCCTAACCTAGCCTTGCTACCTGAAGAAGGAAGATGTTTATCTCTGAGATTTAACTGTGAAAAAAAACATGGTCAGTACATGTAACAATAAAATGCAGGGAAAAAATAATGGCATGCTAATTCTTTTCAAACTTCCCCATTATATGTCATTGTGATTTTAAGATTAACTTCTCAAATCTGATCATTTTTACACCAGCTGCATCATGTAAGCTGATACCTAAGAACACTGAGCCATTATCACTCAAGAATTATAACTCTTTAATTCTCAGTAAGATACCTAATGCTAAGAAGAAGAAATCTATGAGTTCGAGTTTTAGAATTTAAGTAAATTCTTTAAATGCTTGATCTGAATAGAGATTACTTTCATGATGTGTGTTAGGAACCAAGAGAACTTGGGCCCAGCTAAACTTGCAATTTAAAAGAAGCACATGCCTTTTAATTCAAATTATACTACCCTCCCATCACCCATCTAGTTGAAAGACTGGTTTTGATTCCAGACTGAGATTTCCTTCCTGGTTTATCATCACTTTACTATATTTTGCTGTGTATAATGTGCTCCTATGTCTAATGTGCAACTACATCTTTGGCCCAAACTTTCAGAAAAAAAAAATCGTTCATTTTAATTTTTTTAATTTTATTTATTTATCTTTAGAAGAGAAGGGAAGGATAGAGGGAGAGAAATATCAGTGTATGGTTGCTTCTTGTGCATCCCCTGCCGGGAACTGGCCCCTGCTGGGAACTGGCCTGCAACCCAGGCATGTGCCCTGACTGGGAATCGTTATTTTAATTTTTAAATTCAACTTTTTAATTTCTTTATATTTAGAAACAAATCTAGTTACCACATTCCAGGATATGATTTTGCTTACAGATATTGCTATTGCTTTCTAGAGTTATGCTTTTATTTTTTTTTCATTTTTTAAAATAAATTTTATTTAGTTATTTTTCAAGTACATTTTTTTTATCTATTTCTCCCATCCCACCCCCCCTGCCCCGTCTCCCCCCTCTCTCCCATTTCCCCCCCCAGTCCTCATCCCTGTGTCTTTCATACTTGTTCCTCAAAATCCCTCCCCCTTTTTCCCCTTAAATTCCCTTCCCTCTCCCCTCTGGTCACTGCCCACTTGTTCTCTATTTCAGTGTCTTTGTTTTTATTCTGTTTGCTTGTTTGTTTTATTCTTTAAAGTACCAATGGCGTATTTCACAGACATAGAACAAACACTTCGAAAATTTATATGGAATCATAAATGAGCCCGAATAGCAGCTGCTCTTTTGAGAAAGAACAAAGTAGGAGGGATCACAATACCTGATATCAAACTGTATTACAAGGCCGCTGTAATCAAAACAGCCTGGTACTGGCATAAAAACAGACACATGGACCAATGGAACAGAATGGAGAGCCCTGAAATAAACCCAACTCTCTACAGTCAATTAATGTTTGACAAAGGGGGCAGTAACATAAAATGGAGTAAAGATAGCCTCTTCAGCAAATGGTGTTGGAAGAACTGGACAGCTACGTGCAAAAAAATGAAACTTGAGCACCAACTTACACCATACACCAAAATAAATTCAAGGTGGATAAAAGACTTAAATATAAGCCGTGACACCATTAAAGTCCTAGAGGAGAACATTGGCAAGAAAATCTCAGATATTCCACGCAGCAACATTTTTACAGATATGTCCCCTAGAGCAAGGAATATAAAGGAAAGAATAAACAAATGGGATCTCATCAAAATAAAAAGCTTCTGCATGGCCAAAGAAAACAGTATTAAATTAGCAAGACAACCAACTTTATGGGAAAACATATTTGCCAATGATACCTCAGACAAAGGTTTAATCTCCAAAATATATAAAGAACTTACACGACTCCACTCTAGGAAGATATCGAACCCAATTAAAAAATGGGAAAAGGACTTGAACAGACACTTCTCTATAGAGTTATGCTTTTAATATGTAACCATAAATAAAAGAATTTAAAACATTTATATGATACAGAATTAATAAATTAATTATATTAATTAATATAAATTAATTTATATTATATTAATTTATATAAAATATAAATTTGTATTAATATAAATTAATACCGATGTATAATGTGCATCCTTATTTTCCCCTCAAAAATTTGAGCAGAAAAGTGCACATTATACACAGCAAATTATGGTAGTAAGCCATTCTATAGTCTTACCTTTCTGTTAACAAATGCTTGCTTTGGGAAGATGTGGAATAAAACAGCTTAGAGTAAGTGTTCTGTGGTGAGTTCAGGTCTCTCTGTACTATTATACAATCCATGGGGCTGGGTAATGTACTCAACTCTCTCAAGCTTCATTTTTAAGCCCCAGTCCATGGGTTTGTGAAATAGCAATTTGAGAACTCTATAATGTGCTCATGAGGATTATAAGATTAAGTACACAATACAAATGTTAATTTACATTATTAAGTTGCACTGACTTGTGAAAATTAAACTGGATGAGTTAGAAACCCCAACACTTACACAGTCCAATTCCGTTTTCATTTACTGTCTGTACAGCCTTAGACCAAACATGTCGTCTCCACAGGTGGATTTTCTCACCTCTACGATGAGGATTAACACCTGTGTGTCCAGCCTGTGTCTCAAGAGTGTGGCAAGAATCAAATGAAATAATACACATCAAAGTGCTTTGTAATTATAAGATAGAATATATCTTTGTTAACCTATGACATAAGAATAAAAGCTTAAAAAGTGAATCAAACAACCAAACGAAAGGGAGAACCGTTACAGGGGCTTGTCAGCATACTTTTCTCTGAACCGTGCCAAAAGATTCTAGGCCACTTTAGAAGCTTTCTATAACATTGTCTCAGAGCATGAAGCCAAGGAATCTTTGATCACTACTCCTTATATCAGCCAAGAATAATTCTTAACCAAATTATAACTTGAAGGTATAACTTAAAGGAAAGGCACATACCGCATATTTATATTCAAATAACTAGACACATAACCTCTCTGAATAATGAGATTCAGAGAAGCTGTTTTAACTGGTACTTTTTCTCAGAGACATAAACAAATAATAGTGAGGTTTTTCCTGGATGATTCTGTACCTTTATTAGTGACCAAAACCTAGCTACAGAAGGGAAGTGAGCAGAATTGTCAAGAACAGATGCTGAAAGTATTAGAAATGCAATCGAGTATAGGGAAAGAATAGCAACAACTTTCATCCTGTTACAAAATAAAGTCGGAGTACTATACAGAGCACATAACCCTCAAAATGTGAAATCAGCGAGGGGAGGAAAACCAAGAAAATGGTCATACTGCTTCAGCAGACGGTGGAATAGTGTAGTGGTCCCAGGTAGAGATCTGGGAGTCAGATCCATTTGCATCCACATAAAGGTTCAGCTTTTGCTAGAGCAGATTCAACCTTGACAGTACTCAGCCTCTTAATCTGTGTGTGAAGGAAAATAGTGCTAAAATAGTTACGTGGCTCTGAGGAGTAAACCAGACCAGAGGTTATGCCTGAACTTAGCCCAATGCCAGGAACACAGCGATGCACAGTAAGTACACTGCTGCTATTGCAGCTAAGGTGAGGATGACAGCAAAGCAGTTTAGTCCCTGTATTAGTTCCGTAGGCTGCCATAAGGAAGTACAACCAATTGTGTGGATTCAAATACCAGAAGTTCATTACTTCACAGTTATGGAGATTGGGAGTATGAAATCAGGGTGTGAGCAGAGCTGTGCTCTTCCCGAAGGCTCTAGGGGCAAAATCTGTTTCATGGCTTCCTCTTCACTTCTGGATTTGCCAGCTATCCTTGCCTGTCTTAGCTTGTAGACGTATCTGATTCTCCAATCTCTGCCCCACTGTGACAAGGCATTCTCCCTATGTGTCCACCTCCGTGTTTCTTATCTTTGTATCAGGACACCAATCATATTGGATTAAATGCCTATGCTATCCTAGGACAACCTCATCTTAATTGAATACCTCTGCAAAGGCTCTCTTGCCAAGTAAGGTCACACTCACAGGTTCTGAGGGTTAGGATGTCAACACAGTTTTTTGTGAGACAACATTTACCCTCAACAGTCCCCAAGGAAGAAGAAATGAAGGATGCACACTTAGGCTTTCTATACAGTGTTGGAATATACTACATCGAGTTCTGAAAAGTTTCTAACCGCTACTAAGTCAAACGATGAAAATAAAACACAAACAATTTAGAAAGTGGAAGAGCTGACTAATAAGGAAATCTAAGAGTGAAACAAATACATTGGCCAAGAAAATCCACAGGAAAAGAGTGAAAAGTTCAGACCAGTCCAGAAAACAGAACAGCGAGATATTTGGTTGCATAAAATAACTGTGATCAGTTTGAATGAAACCAGAAATAGAACAATACAGTTCATCTTTATCCTGTGTATAGAATAAAAGGAGTCTCTTAACTTCTGAAATAATGCAAAGAGAGATTTGTGCATAATGACAATTAGAGGAAACTAAATATCGATATATTACATTTCACCAAAGCACACACAAAAAAAGGTCACTATTTTTCTTTTAAAAAATCTAAAACCGATTTTAGATTTCTCTAAGTGATTATAGTGGTGTACTGGTTTTTAAAAAGTCATACAATTTAAAATTATAAGAGTTTGTTAGACAAATATTTTTTCTCTTCACATATTTCACATCCTTTCCCCAACATAATTCATAATGAGAACGTACAATATATTCCCTTATTTTTCAAAGAACACAAAATTATATGTATACATATATATATACACACACATGCCATCAATTATATCATAGAATTTCATATAATGATGGAACTCTTCTACATGGAAATTATGTCTGTCCTAACTTTTAAAAATCAAACTAATTCATGCACATAGGAAAAAGGATTACCCAGCACTGAATTTAAAATGAAAAATGATATTTACTGGCGCATCCTCCCTAATCACCAACTGTGCTAGCCAAAAGCAATTCTTTTCTGAGGTTGCTTCCATATTTTCAAAAAATCGACTTATAGACTATTTTTTGATTTGCCAATTTTAAATATCATCAATTATTGACTCTGGGTCTGATTGATAGGGATTAGTTGTCTGATCTTCTGTTCCCAACCTACCAAACTTAGTTAAATTAATAAGAGACCATTATAACTATAAATCCTTTTCACTAATTATCAAGCAGCATAGTATAAATATTTTGCATGTCTTTTAGAGTTTTCTGGGTTTGTTTCTTCAAAGTTTCTAATTGCCTTTTTTCCCTGACCTTTTATTTTCTCCCCGTCCACCCTCTCCCCTCACTTTCAAGACATATTTTTATTTTTATTTTATTTATTGTTGTTCAGTTACAGTTGTCCTGCATTTTTGCTCACTGCTCTTCCCTGCCCACGCACCCCCCACTTCCACAGTCAATTCCCCACTTTTTCTGTTTATGAGTCCTTTATTCATGTTCCTTTGCTTGCCCCTTTCCCTTCTTTCCCCTGTTATAAGACAATTTTTAATTCTAAACAATTACACCAACACATTTGCTCCTCTACTGACTATTCCTTGTCCTCAGAAATTCACTCCTGGAGTTTTCTACCCTTTTGTTCTAATCGAGACCTGGCACACTAGGCTCAATGCAGAGTAGCGCTTCTGGGACCTTCTTTCATCACATTTCCGGGTTTGGTCCATTTTCTGAATCCTTTCTCTTCCTCTTTCTTGCTTTATTTCATTATTTTTCTGTAACATACCCCCAAAGAGCTTTCTAAGAAAGAGTAGATAGCACTTAAATTTTAGTATTTGCCTCCCTAACTATATCTATAATTTCCTTCACACCTTAATAATTGCTTAGTTGGTGAGGTAATTCAAAGTGGAAAATTATTTCCCTTGTAATTGTGAATGCCTAATTCTATTATACTGTAGCAAATAGTTGTAGCAGCTGAAATATCTCATGCATCCTAATGCTCAGTCTTTTATAGTAAACCTCTTTTCGTTTTAGTGTTTCCTCTTCATCACTGGTGCTATAAAATTTCATTAAATTCCATGGTGTGTTTTCATTTTAAATTATTGTTACACATAAGTGTTTACATACTGTTATGCATATTGTTGCAGCATTTTGCAGCCTTCTTGGGGCTCAGTTTTGTCTTTCATTAGCCTGAAATATCAATGGCCTTTATTTTCTCTTCTTTTTCTTTCTGAACTCTTTGCCTGGCATGTTCGACCTCTTGGATTCATTCTTACAGACATTTTATTCTTCCTCTCCTTCTTTGGGCCTTGCTTTCCTGGAGGTTGGGTTAACTTACATTCTAATTCTTCTGAAATTTCTATTTAATTTTCCAATAGTCCTATCTTTCAAATGTATTAATTATTTTTCTTTTTTCTGGTCATAGTTTATTATTATAATATATGCTCATACCTATTTTGAGAGTTTTGTCATTTCTTTTGATTCATTGCATATCTCTGATGCATATGCTTGTTTTTCTCTGTTGGTTTAGTTAGATCTCTGTTTTCTACCTGAACTTCCCCAACCACATCATGGGCATAGGCTGTTTGTTCACATATAAGACGTAAGTATCTCTTACATTTGAGCAAGACTTCATTTCAGGATGAGTAGGTAGAGAACTGGCTATTTT
Source organism: Artibeus jamaicensis (assembly GCF_021234435.1). Lineage (NCBI taxonomy): Eukaryota > Metazoa > Chordata > Mammalia > Chiroptera > Phyllostomidae > Artibeus > Artibeus jamaicensis. Next base: position 21,164,189 of record NW_026521823.1, on the reverse strand, counting down.
AATAAGGGGACTCCTAATGACACTTTATAAAAATTTTGTTTGCTTTCCACTCTGAGGTCATACAGTTATGGGGAAGAAATTTCTAATCTTCTATCAGTATAATATGGTATGATGATGGCCACCAGACCATCGAATGCATTTTTCATGATTTAGAAAAAGGTCCACCTTTCTCAACACTATATCTATGTTAGAAAACTGTCATAATGCCCTGATTTGATTGAATAAGGGTATTATGATCAGCTGCTGAAAAGTTCTGGAAAGTTTATATCACTATGAAGGGTAGCTCACAGCATCATACAGTGCAGTGCAGGTCAACATGCATGGCAGCCTCATTGTTGGTACGTATTTTGAATTTTGAGTTTCCGAGAAAAGAGGGAAGCAGTAGACAGACTTCCGGTTAATTTCCCCATGGGACTAAAAATATTGGTCCCACACCCAGTGTTTTTCTCTGCTGAATCTGCAGAGCCGCACACCACTGTGATTCCAATCACTAAGAGAAGCAACGTCTCTTCCTAACCAGAAAAAAACAAAACAAAACAAAGAACTGTGTCTGTTGTTCCAGTTGCTGAAGGAGGAGGGAAAGGAGAGACAGGAAACAACTCTTCTTTCCAATGTTTAGCTAGATCCTATTTGGGGCAATTTACTCTTTACCTGGTTTCCAAAACCCAAAACTCTCTGACTCTGGGGGAAATAATTTTATTTCTTTTAACAGTTTGTTTTCCTGCATACATTTTAGGATGTGGCTTTCCCCACCCTCCCCAGTCAATTACCCATCCTTCTCTATCTTATTTCTGTCCAAAAAATTGTTAAGTCTATTCCCACTGATATCCTTCTTCCTATTCTATTTGTCCTTGTATTTTTTATCCACTTAATATCATATTAGTGAGGCCTAAAAAGAGCAAAAGGAGATAAACACATGTGAAAATACCTTCTTAAACTATAAGGCTATTAATGACTATTATAACATTAATTAGTAATAAAATAGCCAGGGCTAGTCTAGGTCAGTGCCGACCTGTGAACCAAAGGGTTGCCAGTATGATTCCCAGTTAGGACACATGCCTGGGTTGTGAGCCAGGTGCCCACTAGGGGGCGCTTGAGAGGCGACCACACATTAAGGTTTCTCTCCCTCTCTCCCTCCCTTCCCTTCTCTCTAAGAATAAATAAATGAAATCTTTTAAAAAGATAAATTAAATAAACTAGCAGAAAGTGGAAGAAACAACAAAACAAACTGACCATCATCCACTGAATACATGTCATGTGCCTGGCCCATGACACAGTATCTCTTTTGACCATCACATGATCAAAGAACTTGTGATACAACAAGTGTATATTTTAAGGTGAAGAATCTGAGGCTACTTAGGAAGATTAGGTAAACGACCCAGGATGGCGTACACTGTAAATAGGGAGAAAAAATTATATCTACATCTCTTTTTTTTTAATTTTTTTATTGATTATGCTGTTACGGTTGTTCTATTCCCCCTTTCATTCCCCTCCACCCTACCCCCCCATCCCCACCATTACCCCCCCTTTAGTTTATGACCATGTGTCTCAAGTCCTTTAGATTCTATATTTCCCATGCTATTCTTGCCCCCCCCATCTATTTTCTAGCAAACTAAAAGGACAGCTAGATCAGGAGTGGAAACATAGAAATGAAGATCTCAAGGAGGGTTAGCAACAGGGGAGTGGGAGGAAGAGAAGGGGGGAGAAGGTACAGAAAATATATCTACATCTCTTAGGCCCCAAATTCGATGCTTACCCCACTAAATCACACTGCCTCTTTTGTTTGTGGGTGTAACCTGAAGTTACTAGAAATTTAATCGGAATTTTACTTTAATTTTCAGTGCTCTGAAAGGTTCATTGAAATTTCTGTGTGACTGTGACACACCAAGTGAGCCACAATGTTCAAAAATAAATTTGCTCTAGGAGAGCAAATTAAATACAAATTTATTTTTGAACATAAACCTATTTTGACAACTTTCCTTATACTAGGAAAGAAAAAATAGGCAATTTTCAACAGAAAGTTTAAAATAAGCCTTTTCAATTTAATCTTTTATTATAACAAGAAAACTCGTTTAAGCAGAACATTTAACTAACCAAAAGTTTTGACAATAAAGATTTTGTTGTAATTGTGTAGCTTGTAATTCTTTAGAAATATGATTGAACTATCTATAAGCACTCAAGTAAGAAAAAATGATTATAACTGACATAAAGTAGGAATAAGTAATTTAAGCTTTACAAATCATCTCAGGAGGCTTTTTTATTTTTCTCTCAACTCTAATGCTAATATGAAAAGTACCAAAACCATCAATATCCTGACAGGAAGTATCCTAGAATGGTATATAGTGATATGATTGGATGCTGTTACCTTTCTCTACTTTCCAGGAAATTTTGCAGACTTGTTCTCCCTTTTGAGTCATTTATAATGCAAAGGCTTTAGATGCCCGTGTTAACATTGGACTGGAATAATTCCTGACACGTAGTAGGTACTCAATAAATGTTTTGGGGTGAATGAATGGTTTGCAGCACATATACTAGCCAGAGGACTAACATGTTTTTCAAAACTCCATAGATATCTAGAGCCTCGAGTAGATGACTGTTTATTCTTGACAGACTCTTTTAAGGGGAATAACAAGGTTACAAGCTTAAAAGGATAATGAGAGAAGACTTGAAAGTGATGAGATTTTAGAATTTATCAAACTGGGTGCTTTTACCTTTTGCCCCAGTGGTGTTGCTCACATTTTTTACATGCTTACAAAAGCTAGTCTTGCCCTGGCTGGATAGCTCAGTTGGTTAGAGCATTGTTCAGGGTTGGGGGTTGTTTTCCTTGGTCTGGGCACATATAAGAATCAACCAATAAGTGCATAAAACAAATCTGTGTGTGTGTGTGTGTGTGTGTGTGTTCTTTACTCTTCCTCTCTAAAATCAATAAATAAAAATAAAGTAAAAATTCAAACAGCTAATCTTAAGAAAGGCAAAGGAAAAACAGGATACCAGTTTGAACCTAAGCTGAACAGTAATGTTTTATATATTCTGCTTTTGCAAATGGGGTCCCGAGATGAATAGGAATATTAGTCTAGATTAGGCTGGGTACCTCATAACAAGCCGATGATATAAGTAGTATTACTTTCTCCATTTTGAAACGAAGAAGCTGACACATGGTGAAGATACGCGGCTCACCCCAGGTCACAGAACTTATAACAATGACCTACTCTGGGTCCAATGAAGAAAGCCAGACCCTACTCAGAGATGTCTCAACTCGTGTGGCTAAAGCACAAGGTGCAGCTAAGGGTGGTGGAATCTGTTGAGAAAAGTATCTGGGACCAAATGGAAGCGCCCCTGATTATAGGAAGGATGGTGGTTATCTCCACACCAAAGGACTAGCTAAGGAGAAAGTTTTCCAGTTGTGGTAAATCATGGGATTAACGTGTGGCAGATCACAGGACATACTGAGTCACCAGCTTTCTACAGCATTAATAAAATGCACAGGAATATGCTCCTCTGGCTGGGTCAAGCACAGCTTGACAAGAATTTCTAGAGTTCTTGTCTTTTCCCATTTCCTGTCAGGGCTGTACAAGCACAGAAGATAACAGGATGATAAGAGCTCCACTATTAATTCAGCTTCTGTTTAAAATGCATAAAGCTGAGAGAGAACATCACTCCCACCCTATTAACTAGAAGTCAGATATTCTACAAGAATTTTAACTTTTCTGTGTGACTTTCATTGCACCTTGACTGTACTCTAAGCTATACAAGGTATTCGATCACAGACATAAGGAGAGTAGAAAGTGGGTTTTTTTCCTTTTTATTTGTTGGCATTTCAGCACCTCAACCTTACCCACTGACTACCCTGTCCTTAGAAATCAGTTTCATGGTAAATCAGGTCCATGGGAAAACCTCAACAGGCATGATCATACAATGGGTATATTTCATCTGATCATCACCATGGACCCAGGATCTTTTGGCTCCATGGACTGGAAAAGTAATAGAAGGAGGAGGAGAAAATAGCAGGCAACTTGAAATTAATGCATGTTTTATTTTATAAAGTCATTAACCACTCTTTGGAAATGCAAATGATCAAAAATATTATGGGTGTTTTTTATAAGTAGAGCAGCAAATGATAACTCTCCTCATAGAACAATAGAAAACCTATCCCCCCGATCAACTATACTTAGAGGAGTTGGGTTCACCAGGAGGAATCGTGCATGTTGCCTGTTGCCCTTAGAGTGGAGAATACAGTGATAGCATCAGGCTCTCTGTGCCTGCTAGAAAGTGGAGGGGAAAGCAAGCCGCTCGAAGGGTCTCCAGGGAAATAAGGGTGGAAGGAGACAGAGCTATCCTCCCACCTCCCTTTTCTGGAGCAGTAATACCGTATTTCACTATATTTAATGTGCACTTTTTAGCCCAAATTTTTGAGGGAAAAATAAGGATGTCCATTACACATGGGTAATACCTGAAATACCTTGTACTTTGTTCTTCTGTTTTGTAAAATTATTTGCTATGTAAAATTTCTTGTATCATAGTATAAATGCTAAAATTCTTTTATAGTGCCGAAAACAAGTATCTGAATATAAATAAATAAGTAAATAAATAATCAAATGAAAAAATTAAAATGGATGATTTTTTTCCCTGAAAGTTTGGGCCCCAAACATGGGTGCGTGTTATACTTGGGAAAACATGGGCAATGGCTTTCTCTTTCCTTCAGGAAGAGCACCACCCCCTCCTCCAAGGAGACGGCCACTGGCCGCATTCACTGCAGCCTCCGCCTCTAGCAATGCGATGCCCCCTCTGTGGACAGAAACCTTTTCATTCAAACTCTTCTCACCTGTGATGTTACTCGAGTATTTTCTTCATCCTCGTGGCTCTCATCCTTCCCCTCCTCCTTCCATGACAGGATAGTGTTTAGGGGAACACGATCCCTTATGTTTTCTTTGTGTCTCTCCCCTAGGGTCATCTTCGGGGAGCATTAGTTTGTCCCTGGGCAGGTGGACATGGAAAGGAGCTCGGCTTCACCGGGTCGTCTTGCTTTGCCTAGTGGCCTCATGATATTTTGTTCTATCCGGGGCCTACCCAATAACATCAGTCTCGATGCGGCTGCTTCTTTACAGCCTTAGTGGTAGGACATGGGTTCAGCTGGATTTCAGGTGGTTCTCAATGATGGCTGTTCTTTAGTCTAGTTGTAATTCTGACGTGGTTGCAGGAGGATGCAAGTACTGCGTTCACCAATGCCACCATCGTGACCCCAATGCCACCATCTTGACCGCAAATCTTAACTTTTCTTGAGGCCACCTGAAAGCTGAGGTTCCAAGGCAGCAAGCGAAATACGAAGGGTAGCGAGGTCCTCCAAGAAGGAAGGGAGACGTGAGTCTTTCGCCTTTGGCAGAGCCTGAGAGAACAGCTAACCACCATAAAAGCAGGTAAGGAGAAAAACAACTACAATTTCAATAAATTATGAAAAGCCAACTGTGGGCTAAAAGAGAGCAGTTTAGACTTCCTGGGGGGCCCAGACACAAGGGGAATCTGCACTCACTCACAAGCCCTTCGCCAAAGGCCTCACCTGGGCATTAACGAAGACTGGGGGGCTGGCAGGAGACCTGATAACCCCCGTCCTTGTCTGTAGGCATAAAAAAATCCATCTCGCAATACTTCACCAGACTTTCTGTCAAAAGAAACTAGAGCCCGAGGTGCCCTGGGGAAGGAAAGGGAACACCCCGCCCCCAGGGAGCAGGTAAAAGCTGCTCTTTCTAAAGAAGAGGTAGAGTCACCAGGCATCTGTCCCTGAGGGAGGGGCAGGTCCTTCCTGTCCCCACTAGGAGCCTTGACTGGGTGACAAGCAATAGGATCTACAGCTGGCGGAGAAGCAGGGCTCTGGGAGGAGTAAAGGAGGTGAAAACCTTTGCCTTGTGGGGACTGGAGGACAGTGGTTCCAGGATGCCTGATGCAAAACAGGGATCTGTTGCCAGTGGGAGGTGAAGGCGAACAATCTCCCAGCCAATAGCCGTGCCCCACAGATTCAAGGTAAGGTGTGGGGTCATCTGTCAGTGAAGGTAATGTAGCCTACCCTAACGTAATCAGCCTCCTACTTGAACCAACATTACAGGTAACAGTGGAATGTGAGGCCAATCTTGGGAAGAAATATCAGCTGTGTATTGGCTTATGAAATATAGATAAGTGTGGCTGTTTCTGGGATGGAACTGAGGCTGGCACATCTGCGGTGCACATTTTCATTTTCCGCCCTCATTTTTATGACCCTGTCACTGTTTTGCTATTACGACTTCCAAGAAGAAAACGTTCTAAATACAATGCCATCTTTTAGAAATTTTAATAGCCTGTCGTTTTCTGTTTGTTTGGTTGTGGGCAAAACTCACCATCTTAAAGTTTATGGTTACACATTAAAATGTTTGTAATGAAGGAAGATTTGTTCCATTTAATAATCTTTGGAATTTTAAAACATCCCTGGAACAAATCAATCCCCTGTTCAAATTTTCATTTTCAGGCTGCTGGCCTGCTCTCTATTGCACTGAAGTCGGGAGCGAGTGAAGACGAAGAGCTCCGCCTGCCAAGGCCTCACAAGCTGCCTGCGCCAGAATCACCAGTCACCACACACACACACACACACACACACACACACACACCCCCGCAGTGACAGTGGCTCGTGAGAAGCCCAAGCTCCGCCCGCCCCTCAGTTTCCGGCCATGTCGTTCACCACATTGGGAGTCATCGCCAGGCATCCTCCGCCCAGCCCTCACGCCACCCCCATTTTTTTTAAAAATCAGGTTTTTTGCAGTCTATTTAGCTAATTTTTGTTTCTTGAAGTTTCTCGGTAAGGGTACATACAGGGTCTGGCACAAATAGCGTCCTTTTTTTTATTAGAAAATCACAAGCATGTAATTCTGTAACATAAGAATATCACACTCAAGCTCACCCTATGATATTTTAGGTGAAATGTTAAACTACAAATTATTACACCCAGTTTATTACCCTACCAACCACACTCAAGCTGGCCTTACTTCTGCTGGAACTTCTATATATATATTTTTTTTTTTGCTAGGTGAGGAAATCAGAACTCGTTTTTGGCCAAATATGTTAAAATATGAACTTTTTTTAAGTAAATTTTTTAATTTTAATTTATTTAATTTATTGGAGTGACATTGGTTAATAAAATTATATAGGTTTCAAGTGTAAAATTCTCTAATATATCATCTTATATTGTGTCAATTTTAAAGAGACCTAAAAATATTTAGAGTTCTATATTCAACTCAGCAAAGTATTTTTAGAAGTGCAACTTTTAATAGGTTTAACAGAGATTTATGTGTATTTCGCATGTGCCAAATACTATTCTAATCACTTTACAAACATTTACTCATTAATCCTCTTAATAACTGAAGGCAGGAGATAAATTATTCTGTTTTACAGATGAGCATACTGAGTGTCAGAGAGGCAAAGCCACTTACCCACCGTCACACAGCTGGTGAGTTGGAAAATCAGGATTCAAACCCAAGCCACCCAGCTACAGTAACTGCATGATTATAGAAGGAGGAAAATGTGGAGGCACTGCTGGGAAAAATAGCCAGTTTCAAAGGAAAATCTATGAGGATCATAGTGATATTAACATATGCAAGTATTAGAGCCAAAGGAGCCCCATTAATTCTGAAAAGCTCAACTTTCAAGAGGTACGGCCTCTGCCAGACCTTAATCACTTGTGATTGTTGGTTGAAGAACAGGTATGCAGAAATATCAGGAGGAAATAAGCATTTCTTAACATTTAGACATGAATGTGTCAAATAAACTGTAACCTTACAAGTATATCTTTCCAGGTTAGACTGAAGATAAACTGAATTATGGTTCCTAGACCCAGCCAAAGAGATACGGCATCACCTGCAGAAAAAATGGTACCGATGCCAGATTCCTCTGTGATTTGTTTGGGGCCTCGAAGGCGGCAGCGCTCGGTCTGGAGGACGAAGGAGCCCCTGTTGTGCGTTTTCCATTGAATGCTGGGTGCCAGCAGGTAACCCTGTGTTGGGGGAGGGCATTCAGCAATGACCTTCACTGTGACAGTTCAAACTCAGAATTTCCCTGCATAGTCTTTGTCTCCATAAGTGTTGGATGAATAAATATCAACCTATTAAGTTACACTTTAGTATTTTCTATCAGTAGGAATTCATGCACTCATAAGTCCATATTGGTATCTATAGTGAGAACTCACACACAGTAACTCTCAGTGAATGCAAGAAAGTCAATATTTTTAAGAAGTATAAAATGAGTCATGTTTGTTCTTAGTCTCTAGAATTATGCACAGCACTCAGTCTAAATCGGCAGCTAATTCATTGAATGACCTGCAGCTAATATCAGATTAATGATTCTTAATTACCAGGAAGCACTTTTGAAGTATGAAGAGCTATGTAAATATTAAGAATATTATCTTCAAAAGTCTCTCTATTGCCTTCTTACAAGCAAGGCAAACAGCTCTTTATTCTCACCTGCCTTTGTGTTTATTTTTGTCACCATGAACAATTTATTCTCCCTTATAATCTTGTTTTCTCATTTTTGCAACTCAGAACCAGTTCCATCCAGAACTAATTTTCCAGGCGAGTGTATGGTACCTTCCCACGATGGGAGGTGGTTTTGACCATTTGCCAAGCCATGAGTTGCGCTTTGAGAAATTCATAAAACGTAATTCATTAGAAAAAGCAAGAGATTATCTGTTTTCTGCATTATCTGCCCACAGGTAATCGACCACCTTAGCTTTCACAGAGGGGGCCATAAGAAATGCCACACAAAAAAGGAAAAGATAGAATCATAAGGAAGGCAAAATGAAACACTCAGAATACAAAATGCAGTATTCTAAGTCGAAAAAGCAGTGAAGCTTCCTGTTTATGCAAGTCACGGTAACTCCCGTCACTATGTAACACAGATCTTAGCTGTCCCCACGTATCTTCACTTGTTATAAAATGTCCATTTTGCCCTGGCCAGTGTGGTCTAGCTGCTTGGAGTGTCGTCCATACAACAAAACACTGTAGATCTGATCCCCGGTTGGGGCATATATGGAAGGCAATCAATTGATGTTTCTCTCTCTCTAAAATCAATAAACATATTTATTTTAAGATATCCATTTCCCTGAAGACTGGTGTTGGGAGTGCAAGGGCAGAAATTGAGAAGAGGGAGTTGATGGGACACAGATGAAAACTAAGTTAAAAATCCATGGAGCACATTTTTCTTCCCCCGACAATGACAACTGGGCTGCCGCAGTGCCTTCACCCCTGGGTCCTCCCCCTCCATCACCCTGATTTTGCACACAAATTTCCTTTCTCACCTTGTATTTCGCAGTTAAGGGACTATTTCTCCTTCCTGGGCATGCCCTTTGGGCCTCACTTTTCATCCCCACAATTTACTGAAGTTTCCCTGTGCCCCCCACAACAGCGTGCTCTCCCCAAGAGAAATTCTTGCAAATAAACTTTTCTTCATCTTGTTACACTTTTTTTTAAACCTAGGCCATCTTGGGTATGCGTTGATTTGTTTTAGTGAGGCTGAAAATAAGTTGAGCCACTATAGTATCAATATTTCTAAAATGGGTTTATTTCTGCTTTACACACCCCTCACTAGTCTCCCTTTTTCCACTCCCAATGGGGGAAATGTCAGAGAAAGGAGGGAACTCAGGCGGGTTGGCTAAAGGGCGAGTGGAGCAGGAAGCCACTCCCACCCCTAGTCCTTGATCTCAAGAGTCTTAAGGACATGCTTTCCCCACGTGGACTTAGAGGGAGATGGCTGCAATGTCAGTTTGGGGGGACCATTTTGGAAGAGAGCTATTCGGTGAAGCAAGTGCTGGATTTTATCAAACTGTTATTCTGGCATTCCAGCGAGCAGCCCAAATCACTACTATTTGCTGGCTATCAAACTAGATGGGAAATTACCCACAAGCCCTTTATTTCCACTTGTGCCTCACCCCACTTAGCCTTCATAATGAATCCTCAGCCAACTCAAATGTGCTGAAAACGACAAGCGGTATTACACACACACACACACACACACACACACACACACACACAGAAAGGTGCCTGGGGAAACCAGCCTATGGTACAGAGTGAGGGCAGGCTCCGGGCCAAAGCCCTGCGGTGTTTGCCTCTGGCGTTCTTCACCTCCTCAGCTGGGGCCCCGGCAACACCTCCCCGCTGTACCTCCATAGCAGAGCCTCTGTCTGACGTGCTAGTGGACAAGTCTCTTAATCTTCCTATTTCTCAATTTCCCACCCACTTAATAGATATACTACTACTGATTGTATGTAAGATTTAAAATGTGAGGATACAGGTAGAACAAACACTTAACTCAGACCCTCAACAACGTAACGCATATTCAATCAACAGCAAGTGTTGCTGCTGCTGCTATCCATCGGCTCCTCCCAGACCGAATTACCCAATGAAAGAGGCCCGGGGAGAACTGTTCCACCCACTCTTCTGCAAAACCACACCCCTTGAGAGACAGCATTGGTCCCCCAGCCCAGCCTAAGGCCTTGCACCTCCTCCCAGGAGTGATAGTCAAGACCTCTGCCAAACACTCTGAAGAACTGGCACCCTTGTTATCAGTCTTAAAGAATTGCAGGTAAATGACGTGTGGGCACTTTTACTCTACATCCCCGACCCAGTTTTAAACTAATGAGTAGCCAATGCAAAAAGAAGCTGAGTAAAGAGAGAATTCTGTGAGGAAACTGGCTTACCCAGTTTAGTCCACTCTGCCTTGTAGGTGCCCATGAGGCCCAGGTGTCTCTGTATTTATAACAAAACCTAGAGAGTTTTTTTTAACTCAGATGTTCTGTACATCTTTGCTGTGTATGTAACATGAATTTCACAAGACATGGAGCAGATTTCTGATATTGGTTCTTTTCTCTTTACTATGAAGTTAAAGATAATTTTCAAAAAAACATTTTTAATCTACCTTCATCTGAGTTCTAACCCATGTCTTACACGGCTCTTGCCCATGCTGTCCACGTGGAAAGCTCTGTTTCTTAATCCCACACCCCCACTACCAAGTCAGCACCCTTGTCTAAGTCTTGACTCAGCGTACCGAGCTTAGGAACTGATTTCTACATGTGAACAGAGTGAACTGCTGCTGAGACTTGGTTACAGATATGAGGACATCTCTGAGGAGCTCATCCGAAAGCCGGCTCAAGCCTCTCCTCGGGAAAGTGGTATTTCTAGGGGTCCCCCCTCCTCTCTATTACACTCGGAACTCGGGGCAGTCTAGAAGTAAGAGGTCTGTCACACTTCTGCGCTGAATGTGGAGAACAAGAAAGCCAGGGGGCCACTGCCATTGCTTCTCCCTGACGCAGAGGGTGCTCTGGTCCCCTGCTGCCTCAGATACCCCTGAGGGTCACGGGCATCTTGGAGGGAAGATAATTCAGTGCCATGCATCTTCAGTAGAAGGCAACTCCCTGGCATATTCTTTCAACAAATATCCACTGAGTGCCTCCAGGGAAGGGAGGTGCAACAGTGAACAGGACAGCACCATCCCCACCTTCCCGGCCCCGACACAGGTGACAAGCAGAGTGGCCTCAGAAGCACTGACATCTGGGCCCCAGTCACCAAAAAGCAGGGGGTCAACACTTCCAGGAAAAACTCTTGGAGCTCATGTCCTCTCTCCTAATGCTCCGCTGACACTTTTCCTAGATTTTATTTTATGTTATTTCGCTTTATTTCATTGTGGTAAGAATGCATGTGAAGAGTGCCTTCCTAATACGTGAAGTGTCTACAACAGGGCCTGTTTCACCAGCTCAGCACCGCTGAGAACAAGCACAGGGCTTCCCAGGTCTCTAGAGCTTGTTTGTCTCGCCCGACTTGAAACTTTATGCCCGTGGATTGGCAGTTCCCCATCCCCTCCCCCCACCCTCTGGCCACCACCATGTCTCTCTTTGGCTCCATGACTTTGACTATTCTGGGTGCCTCATATAGGTGGAATCACGCAGTATATACCACCCTGAACATGCCGATCTCATCTTGCCGTTTTTCTTTTATCTGCTTAATTTAATTCATTTCTGCCTTTATTTCTAATAGTCATTTTTTTAAAGTGACTATTATAAAACAGGACCCAACCGCCTCACCCCAGGTGACAATGCACCCAGTGTCGTTTCAGAAAGAAATACTGCCGACTGCAGAGAAACGCCAGGCAGCGGCCAAGCCCGGCGAGCCCGCACCCGCCCCCTCTAAACCAGGGCTCACCTGGCATTATGCCCGAGGGCCTGTTCCAACTCGGCCTCCAGAAGGAACATCGGGAAATCGACAGCATCTTCCTGGGGGGCTTCGGGGACAAATGGAGGGTTATCTGCAATCTCATGGTCTAGTGAGACCATAATTTCATGCCCATGTGGGTTTAAATTCAGAATCTAATTTTATCCAGTCAATCGGCCCTGCTGAGTAGTGCAAAGGTGTGAAGGGTAATTAAGGTTAAAGGCAGCAGCTCTCCTGGGGCCCTGGAAGCCTGGACGACTTCTAACAACTCAGCTCACACCCACTGTCCCGGGAAGAACAGAGGAGCAGGCGCCGGGAGGGGTGCTCCTGAGCCTGCACTTTCGTCTGCACAGCTGCTGCCTGCACCATGTGGGAGGCCAGCTGGAGAAAGGGCCCTGAGTCTTTGCCTTTAGCTGCTCTGGCCTTGCACCCCTGCCAGGTTCCGTCTGTGGGAGCCGCGGAGTGCGGAGAGCCCCCGGCACCACGCAGGCACGGTGAATGCGCCTGTTTCACCGGCTCAGCACAGCAGGGTGACTGGAGATAAATATACCTGGCAAACAGGGTGAGAACTGCTGCTACCACATGTGGACACACTAGTAGCCCCCCTTACCCATGGGGAATATGTTTCAAGACCCCCAGTGACCGTCTGAAACCACAGATAGTACAAAACCCAATATGCCCGTATATTGTTTTTCCTATCCACACCCATGATGCAGTTTAACGCCTTTTCCATCTTAACTAAGTACTTATCACGGCCTGTGGCCATAGTTTTCTAGGTTGAGGTGCGACAGCAACACTAGAACCATTTTTTTTCCTTCTTCACAATTTCACAATTTTCTTAAGTAGGTTTTAGCAGCCTCGGCATCTGATACTTTTCTTTCCTAATTAAGTTGAAAGCTTTCACCTTTTCACCTGAAGAAAGCTCTTTCCACCTTCTCTGCCGCGCGTGTCTGAATTGCCGGCATCACGACTCTGGCACTCCGGGACCATTACTAAGTAAATTGAGGGTTCCGTGAACACACGCACTGTGATACCACAGCAGTCTGGAATCCAGGTGGCTACTAAATGATTAATGGGAGGGACGAGTAGCAAGGAGACACCTGACAAAGGGATGAGTCATTTCCCCCCAGCTGCCGGAGCTGAATGTCCTGAGATTTCATCATGGTACTCAGAATGGTGTGCAATTTAAAACTTAGGAGTTGTTTCTCTTAATTTTCCATTTAATATTTTTGACTGCAGTTGCCTGTGGGTAACAAACCTCAGAGACTGAAACCAATGGTAAGGGGGGGACTACTGTGGTGTTTGAGTGACATGAATGAATAAATTACGGGGACTTTGAAAATAAAGATTTGTAACTGCAGAGTGGCTGGTTGTGTGACAATGGATGATGGCAGTGAGTGATATGAGCTGGATAGTTTACCTTTTGCAGGACAGGGTAAGGTTCTTTTCCTCCTGGGAAGCTTTGAAGAAGCAGAGGCCCCAGAAAGCCAAGGTCTTTGCCGTGGGCCCACAGCCGGAGGGGACATGCTCCCAGCAGGTGCCGGGCTCCGGGGTGAGGCAGAGGGAAGGGCCGCCCTCTACAAACCAGAAACTCAGCCTTTGCGCTCCAGGTGCAGTACATGCAGCAACTGTGTTTCTTCTGAGCTTTTTGTTTCGAGTCAGCTCCCATGACCCCTGCAGAAATTCACCCTCTCCTTGAAGAGCAGAATTCAACCAAGGCAGATCAAGGGAGTCTTCATCTCAGACAGAAGCCAATTAAATAGATCGGTGGAGTCTGGGAACCACAACCTGAAAAGATCATGGGGTGAGTGTGTGTGTGTGTGTGTGTGTGTGTGTGTAGGTACGTGAGCATGTGCCGAGGTATGCAAATGTTTTATGTGCCTGTGTGTATATGTGAACAAGTGTGAGTTTGTATATAACCCCACTCTTCTTATTGAAGCAAAAGAGACACATATTCAGATCACTGATGAAGTACTGAAACTTTCTTACTGAGGGCAATGACAGTGTCCTCCATGTATTATAGATGAAACTAACTGCCCATCTTTTGAGTTTCAGAAGGGAAAGTTACAGAAGCCCTTCCATCAGCTCAGAGCCCCACAAAACGACTTCAAAGCCATTCCCCGAGATATTCCTTGGCTCCCTCCCTGGAAGCCTCTTTTTTGAGACTGACCACTCCTCTTCCTTGGAAAGAACACTGCGGTTGCCAGGACATCTGCTCCAAACCTGCTGCTTGTTCCAGTTTGCAAAAATGAGCTGTTAATTATCTGGCACATCCGTTACCTCCTTAACTTAATTTTTCCTGAAATTTCACCTTCCTCTCAGGGTGGTTTGAAAATCAACAGTTTACCTGACCTCTCCACGCCTTGGCTTGAAACACGGAGGAGGCTGGTGCTCCTCCAGAAGAGCGTTATTCTTCCACACCTACTGGTTGCTGTGAGACTCCAGACGTGCTTATCTCTAATCCTCTCAATTAGACAGACAATGGAGGACGGAGGTTAGGAACACACACTTTGGCGTCCGTTTGCCTGGATTCAGAATCTCAGTTTCTCCATTAGCTAATTGTGTGCATTTCGATGACCTGTATTTTGCCCTGTATAATGCGCACCCACGTTTTTGGCCCAAACTTTCGGAAAAAGAATCTTTCGTTTTAATTTTTGAATTCAATTTTTAATTTATCGACATTTAGAAACAACCGATTATCATATTCTAGTGTATTATTTTACATGCAGATATTGTTATTGCTTTCTAGAGTTACATTTCTAATGCACAAACATAAATAAAAGAATTAAAAACATTTACGTAGATACAGAATTAGTACTAACCATGTATATTACACATCCTTCTTTTTCCCTCAAAAAACTGGGCAAAAAATGTGCATTATACACGGCAAAATATGGTAGTAACTTCATGTGTCTTCACCTCAGTTTCTCTGTAAAATGAGAATAATAGCGGTACCTGTATCTTCAAATTTTGTGGAAATTCAATGAGTTCACACAAATAAAATGCTCACGAAAGAGCAGGCACATACATAGTAAGTGTTCAATAAATGTTACCTTTTATTACCCACATGATGACTTTGCAAGGTGTGTGTTATACCAATGTTCTAAAAAGCTGAGCCTGAAGCAGTGATGGGGCCACACACAGAGTGAAGGCCGAAGCTGCCTTTTAAACTCAGACACATCCCCCAGAGCTCGCGCTCCCGCCACGCCCCTCTCCCTTCAGTGACCTCCCAGTCGGGCCTGTGCACTGAGCCTCGATCAACTCCGGGGCGTAATTAAAGGTAGACAAAGCACTAGCAGCATTTGAAGATAATAATTAAGGTTATAAAAAGCCTGTGTTTCTCTGCTGTACCGACAGCACACCGCTCTATCACAAGCCTTTCCAAAACAGAAAGACGCGGTTTTTCATGGCTTCTTCATCCAAAACTTCGGGGGGGGGGGGGGGGGGGGAGGCGGCCAAGTATTAAAATTAGGTTAGAAAGTAAAAAGGCAGCTGGTAGAAAAGAAAATGTCTCATTTTCTTAAAAAGAAAAGTGTCTTGCACTTTTTAAAAAATCTCTTTCTAGGAGCCCTTTTTTCCTCATTTAGTTTTGTATCTGATTATTTTTCCGAAAACTTGGAAGAATTTTTCCTAGTTACATACATACCTATGACTTTACATAGCCTATTTAATCCTCTGTTTCTTTAAGGAATAAGAGGTTTTTAGAATAGTCATCATTCCTTCATGGTCATTGCTGTGGGGTCCTTATAAAGTCACAGAGGTATATATTTTGCAGCACCAATTAACTATGTACTCTGACCAAAAATGAAACTGACATTAGCACATCTATTTTTCCTTCCCCTTCACCTCCCTCTGCCCACGTAGCTGATATATTCTCTTTTTAGTGCTCACTTTTGTCATGGTAAATGCCAAGGGCAAGGCTCTGGGAGCAGTCTCTGCAGGTGCCAGCAGTAAGGACGGGCATTGCTCTTTAGAAAACTTTAAGACAATAATAAAACCAACTACAACTCAGTCTGACCATTATTACCACCGGGCACCAGAAATACAGTCTCGGTGATAAAATATTCTTCCTTTGAAGGGGAGACCGCTGCCACCTTCACACCCCGAGGATGCCGTGCTCAGCTGTTTCATCAGCTTCACAAAATAACTTTTAACATTTCAGTGTGAAAGGTGAGAAAAGCAGCAAAATACTGTAAGCCATTTTCTCCATCTTCACCCCTGTCCAGGACTTGTCGGGCCCTATATTTTTGTGTGTACAGCTACAGAGATTCACTGCGCAACACCATTTTCTGCGTTTTACCACCTGTCTCCCGATTAGCTGAAGTTGATCCTTGAGTAGTTTTTTTAAATCAAAGCATAATGGACATGAACTTTAGTGTCGAGTGTACAAAATAATGATTCAATATTGGTATATGGTGAGAAATGATCACTGCCATTAGTCTTTTAAGGGGGTTTAAAAAGAAAACATGGGATCAAAATGCCCTGCACCCTAAGATGTTCGAAAGTATCTGCTGTGCTAATGCAGGCGTAGTGTTTTGCCTGGGTATGGAACACTTAAGTGGTGCCTGCTATTGTCTGTGATAAAGTCTGAATCAACACTGTTGTTTTTTTACTGGAGTTTTCTTTTCCTTGAAGTTTGCATTCATCGTTCTAAGTCATGTTTCCCTTGGGAACTGCATGTACTTACAAACTAGATTCTTCTTTGGTTCATAAAATATCCTAAATATTTTTGTGAATAGTATCTCTATTTTCCCTCTTTAGGACATCAATTATGCATCTCATCTTTGTCTATTATTTTTTCCTCTAATATTTTCAACTCTGTGCTAACATTTAAGTATTTTATTTTTATCATGCCCTTTACTTGGTTTTCATGAATGTCTTGTTTCTGTTTTGTTGCTAATAGTTTTGCCTTTAGTCCTACAGTATTTTTGTAATTTATTTCTTGACTACTTCCTGAAGTCTACCAGCTCACAGTTCTCTCCTCTAACTACCTCTCCCTGACCTCTCACATACCTACCTGCTTTGTCTCTTTTCTGTATTAGAGCAATTACTTTGTTTAATTTTGTTTAATGAATGGTAAGATATCTGGCTACAATTTTATGAGTTCTCTTTATTTGCAGTTTATTTCTTTTTCCTTTGCATCTTATTTCTAGTAATAACTACTGCTAATAATACATCTAGCAATTATACATCTGTGCTAATGTTTTCTATTTTTCAATCTTTGAATGAGGTAAGTTTTTCCAGAACAGATTATGAGGGTCACATGAGGAAGCAGCCAGAGTATGGCTCCTAGATGGCAGGAATTCCTACTGCCCCCTAGCGGTGCCTGTGACCTCTTTAAATGTTTACTTTTCCCCAGTTACGAGTTCATGGGTTGATCCACTCTGTGTTTGTTTTCAGAACAAAACCAAGCACAGGGAAACCTCCCATGCCAGCCGGTGAGCGTTGTGCACAGTTTTCTAACAAGGACTTTGGTCCGACACCGCTGGGTGAGGCCTGCCTGAGAAAAGCACGCTGACTTCTGGGACTTGCCCACAGGGACACCTTCCTAATTCCTCCCACCCCTCTGTGTGAGCACCACCATTATTAATCCTTTTTCACCTACTTCGTTGCTCAAAGTGAATGCTACCTCCCACTTTTATTGAAGACAGATTTCATGTTTTCATTTCTCACTCTTTTTCATTGTTGTTGCTTTTGAATAAGCCGAAAGGAAAAGAAGGAAATGCCAACTTCATACCATTGTCTGCAATATGGAAATGACAGGATCTTCCAGTGAAACAACCAGATATACAACTAAAATGGCTTTTAGAGAGCAACGAGAAGGAAGAGAGAAGAAGAATATGCAACTTCCCAGTAGAAAATCTGTTCTTCAAAAAGAGAGCCATAGTAGTCACTCCACACTCTCCAGTTCTCGTTTGCTTCGCACACTGACTATCACTTCTGCAGAAATTCATGACTAACCCATCTTGTTCACCATAACTAGTGAACCAAGAGGTCATTCTACTTCAGTCCCAGGTACTTGTCACTGCAGCATCTCCAATAGCCATTGTCATAAGTTTTAACTCATAGAAGCAGGGAATAGAATGGTGGTAGTCAAGGACTGTTGGTAGAGGAAATGAATAATTATTGATTAATGGGTACAAAGTTTCACTTATGCAAAATGAATAATTTCCAGAGATCTGCTGTATAATATAGTGTGTACGCTTAACACAGCATTGTGCACTGTGGTATATGAGGATAGACTGCATGTTAACTGTTCTATGAAACACACACACACATACACACACACTCAGATAAAGACATGTTTGGAGGATATGTTTAGTACCTGGGTTGTGGTTATGGTATCAAAGGTATATGCATACATCCAAATTCATCAAGATGAATAGGTTAAATGAGTGGATGTTTAGTTATTTCAGTTATACCTCACTAAAGCTAAGAAAAAAAATGGAACAAAATGGATTTTAAAAAGCGGCAATGAAACTATGTTTTGTCCCATCATAGTATTAAATATATTGATTTTTATTTAAAAATTGAATTGTAAAATGAGAACAGAATTATTTAACAAGGCAGGAGCCCTGGCTTACACCCATTGACAATTTTTTTGTGTTTTTTTTTTGTAGGTGGCAGAAAGACTGGTAAGACAAGAGAATTTCACTGCTGAAAGCATCACAAAATTAGCTGTCACACTTGACATGTTAATTGTGGACAAACTGAATCTTCTGACAGATCTTTCTGCAGCCGATAATTTAGTAAAAGCATTCTACTTTGGAAAGTCAAGAGTGTCAGCTAAATGGCAGTTCCTGGGGCATTGAAATGTCCCCTTTCTGTGACAAGATGTTAAAATTGGACTATTCCTGACTGAGGTGAACACTGGAGAAAACAAACAACAGGTACCAAATTACCCCTACATCCCAAAATACAGGGCAAGACCACCTCTGCAGAATTTGCAAAGAAAATTGTAAGAAATCGGTTTTGCCACAATTTGCTCATCAACCAAAAAGGATTAAAGTTAAAGGGATTTGAGAGCAAAATTACTGCAGCCAGCTCCGCAGGGCTCAATTTTCTCTTCCCATCAGAGAGGAGTGGAAGAGGGCAAGTGGGGAAGTTTCTAGTGAATGGCTAAGGGAGTTTGACCACGACTGTCTGGCATATGTGGGGTCCAAGACGGATGTCAGAGTCATGCCTGCAATCAAGCCTGAAGCAGCGCGCTAAAGCCCATGGCCGCAGTGTAAAACCTGCACCAGGAACACTCTGCCAAATCTTATGGAACCAGAATTTGTGCGTGTCTTTCTGTGGTGACGTGTGTGCCCCATGGGGAGGAGAGCTGACCTCTCGCTGCCTCAAAGTGGACTTGGCTGAGGCGACCCCCCTGTCGGTGGGATGGATCCTCCAAAGAGAGAATCGGCATGGGGTGGTCCTCTGGGTATATAGAGGCTGCGACCCAAATCACGAGAAGTACAACTAGAGAGCTCCAGTTATCGGGATGGCAAAAGTTTACGCGTTTTCTTCCATAAGATGGCTCTAGTAGCACTCTGTTGTCTTCAATTTCATTCAAAACAGTTTCGTTAGATTGTGTTGTGACAGCTGTCATATCAGCATGCATTTAAAAAAAACACCAAAATTGTCGAATTTTTGTGCAATCATTTTAATATTGAAGATGGAAGAAAATACGTAACATGTTTGGCATATTATGCTTTATTATTTCAAGAAAGTTAAAAATGCAACTGAAACACAAAGATTTGTGCAGTGTATGGAGAAGGTGCTGTGACTGACGGAATGTGTCAAAAGCGGTTTGTGAAGTTTCATGTGGAGATTTCTAGCTGGACAATGCTGCATGGTCAGGTAGACCATTTGAAGTTGATAGTGATCAAATTAAGATATTAATTGAGAACCATTAACATTATACCATGCGGCAGACAGCCGACATACTCAAAATATCCAAATCAATAGTTATTGGTGAAAATGAAAAATGTGTCTTTTATTTTATGGAAAAACCTGTACTAACTTTTTGGCCAACCCATTATTTCTGTGGCAGCCATAACAGCACCAGAAAGAATATTAATCAGCACTGGGAACTTGCTATGGACAGAGGGCATCGGTGCCAGAATTTCAGCCCCTGGGCAGGTCAAATACCACCATAGATGATCTTTTCCTGTTCTAGATGTTTATATAAATTCATACAACATGTACTGTTTTGTTTCTGAATTATTTCACTTAGAATAATGTTTCTAAGATACCTCCGAGATGTTGCATATATCAGTATGTTATTTTTTTCTTCTTAATTATGAGCATATTCCATTGCATAAATATCAAGTTTCAATGTGTTTATCTAAAGGCTCTATATATTTTGTTTTTACATTTAAGTCTATCCTCCATTTTGAACTAATAATGGCGCAAAATATGAAGTATTTTTTATACACCTTTCCAGTTGTTTCTGAACCATTTTTTAAAGAGGACTCATTTCTCCCATTAAATTATTGAATTACTTTTGCTGCATAACAAACTACCACAGAAGTTAGTGTCTCAGAACAAGCCTTTTCTTTTGCTCACTGTTGTGCAGGTCAGGAATTTGGGAAAGGCTCCACGGGGCAGTTCCAAACTTGGACTGCCTCACGTGGACACACGCAGACCATGCATGGGCCGGCTGTAATCTGAAGGCTCAGTTAGGCTGGATGTCAACCATGACGCACCCACGTGACTAACATGATGGCTGTGTCCTGGTCATTCGTCTGAGACTATCAACCAAAGTATCTACACAGGACCTTTCCAGTACAGCAATCACAGGATAGTCTTACACAGTGGCCGGCTTCTCCCAACAGGTACCTTGTCTAAATATATCTCTAGCGAACCCGGTAGGAGATGCAGAGCCTTTTATGAGCTACTTCCAGAAATTATAGGGCCACTTCCTTTACAGCCTCGTCGCAGCAGTCACAGGCCCGTCCATATTCAGGAGAACCTCGCACTCTTGTGGGAGATGTAGTGGAGGACTTACTGCTGCCCTTAAACCAAGCACCATATAGGTGTGGGCTTATTTATGGGCTCTTTTTTCTGTTATTGGTCTGTTTGTTCAACCTCACATCAATAATAATATCTCGATTATAATAACTTAAAGTAAGTCTTGAAATCAAGTAGTATAAGTTCTTTATACTTTTTATAAAAATTGACTTGTCTCTTCTAAGCCCTTCACACTTTCATATAAATCAGCTGGACATTTTCCACACCCACACATAAAAAAGCCTGCTTGAATATTAATTGCCATTGTATTGAATCTACAGAACCATTTGGGGGAAAGTTGATTTCTCTTAATGATATTAAAATATCAATCCATAAAATGGCATATTTTTTCATGTTCTTAGGTCTTCTTTTATTCATTTCAATAACGTCTTTGGTGCTTCATGTAAAGATCTTACACATCTTTCAGTAAACTTATTCCTATGTGTTTTATATTTTTATGCTATTGGCAATAAAACTGACTTTTAATTTCATCTTCCTATTGTTTCTTTCATGTATATAGATATGCAGTTGTTTTAGTATATTGACCTTGAATCCTGCAAGCTTGCTAAAATCACTTACTATATCTTATTACACTGTATACCTCCAGAATAATGCTGAAGTTTTAAGAGTAAACATCCTTGTTGTGTTCAAAAATGTAAAGATCAGATTTGAATTTTTGGTAACGATTTCTTTCTTGCATTTCTGTTTTGGTCTCCCTGTCCCCTTTTTGGGGCTCTCCGATGACACGTGAGCTAGGTTGAGTGACGTTGCCCCACAGATCTCTAAGGCTATTCCTTTTTTTCAGGCTCTTTGTATCTGATTCAGTTTGAGTAGTTCAGTGATCTTCCCTTTGCTTCTGTAGTGTTCAATCTTCTGTTAAACTCAGCCAGGAAATTTTCCAAACGCATATGTTCTGGTGTTTTTATTCTCTTCTTGTTTTATAATTACAATTTCTCTACTGAGGCTACCTATCTATTTGCTAAGCATAGCAATCTTTGTCTTTAAATGACTGAATATATTTATAATAGCTGTTTAAGTTCTTTCCTACTAGTCCTAAAATCTCTATCATCTCTGGGTCTGTTTCCATCACTTATTTTTTTTATTGATTATAGGGCACAATTTTCTACTTCTTTCTCTAAGGCCAGAGCAGCCCAATGTCTGAGTTGTATCCCCTCTGAGATTTTCATTGAATGCCTTCAGTTTCAGCAAGGTCTCTCTACTCCCATTGGTCAGAATTCTACTACCACCCTAAACAATGTGATCTCTAAACTTCCAGGCAGCTCACACTCCCCTAAGTCCCTTCTTGCTCTCTAGTCTTATAGTCTCTCTCTGTACATGTAGCTTCTTAGTATTTGGCCAAAGATTCAAGGAGATCCCTACATAGATTTCTGAAACTCCTTTTCTGCCCACTTGTCTCATTTTAGGTATCCATTCCGTAAGTTCCAGCCTCAGCAGCCCCAAATACTGCTTCCTCAGCTCCGTGAAACTATTGTGCTTTACTCGGGTTTTGAATTCCTGGGCCATGGTCTGGGGAAACCTGGGGTAATTTGGGGGAAACCTGGGGTAATCATGGGGCTGGCGTGGTTTCCTTCCCTCGGGAATTACAGTCCATTGCTGCCTGTTGTCCATCATCTGAAAACAGTTGCTCTGTATATATTTGTCTAGTTTCATAGTTATTTATGTCGGAAGAACTAGTCAAGTACTAGTTACCATCAAGGCTGGAAGGTCAGTTGACATTTAATGATCTAAGATTTCCTAGAGACATCAGAGGCTAAGATATCATCCCAGTTACAGAAATAAAATATCCACAATGTTTGAAAGGACAACAATAAATTGGTTTTCTAAATACTTGCACCCTATAGAGTTCAACTAATGCAACATACCAGTTACATTACCATACCAGAAACTGGAATGGTAAATGGAATAAGAAAATTGAAATGGTAAACGGAATAAGAAAAAGAATATGTCTAGAGAGCATAAATAGTGCCCTTTAAGTATGTAATGCAGGAAATGGTGACACATAAAAACACTGATTAAAAGAAGTAAAGCTGGAGTGGGTTGGAGCAGGAGGAACCCTGAATTTGGATCCAGCTGCAGTTCTGTTCCTTATTAACATTACTGAGCAAGTCGTTCCCCCTCTCAAATCAATACCCCCACCATTGCAGCTGGATTCCAACCCCGGCCTCTCCCTTTTGTCATGAGTAGCAGGTGTGAAAGTGAATGCAAACTCTTTAAAAACGTTCATTTCTATTAATATCAACATGATTTAGGAGCTACAAGAGGTGGAAAAACATAACCTGCTTCCTAGAGTGTGGATATACATACTGTTCTAACTCTGTCTTCTCCGAGTATATATAACAATACTAGCAGCCCCTATGGTTTTGGTGCCTACTGCATGGGTGACACTCTTTTGGGGATTTCAGCTTATTTACTCTCTACAATAAACTCCAATGACAGGTATCAACATTGTGATTTTGCAAATCATGGAACCAAGGCAAAGCACAGCTAAGAAACCTGCTGAAGGTCAAATGGCAAATCCAGAACTCAAACCTGAACTCCCATGTCTGCATAGCCTGGGCTTTGGCTCTTGGGCCACCGTGACCCTGGCAGCCATCGTCTCCCCGGGCCTCAGAACTCTCCTCCCTGAAATGAGGACTGTGAGCCAATCGGTGAGTATTACCATCTCTTCTCAGCTAAACATGCATAATTTCAACATAATATTATTCTAATTTTATTAAACCTCGGTCATAAAGAAGCCAAATCTAATTCTAAGTTCACATAACTTGGAAATGCTGAGTTCGAGGAGTGTATTTGGCCTTGTTTTCATATTCAGCTTCTGATCTGAATACGAAAACCTCAAACTGAGCAATTATGCTCTTATCATACTCTAATCAATCACAGAGGATTTGGTTGTCGACTTTTTTCTCCTCTACGCTGGTCTTATGCACAGTGAATTTCTAGCTGTATCACCTGTCGCTGCTGGTCACGGAGGTGGGAGAAACATGCCTTAGGTGGATGTATTTGACGAAGAGTCCCCATACTTTTCTGACACGCCCTCTGTCCACTCTAATCCTGGAGGGCCCTGGAGTGCACTGTCTGTGCACCTCGGCTCACACAGCAGGCGTTCTATTGCCCCTGTGCTCTTTAGTCCTAATCATCATTTCATCTCTTTATTTTTACTGCATGCAACCCAGGGTAATAACATCACCACTACGCAGAGCCGCAGAATTGACCCCAAGAAGTGAGAAAGAAGAAAACCTTCATCTGTATGTCTTCTTTGACGAGATTTGAAATTGCAGATGTGGACAGAGAAAGAATACAATTCTGCCTCCCATGCAGAAGCAGAGAGCCCAGGATTGGAGGTGGCGAGAGGTCATTCCACACACACCAGTGGACTGAGGGCAGTTTGAATGAGCACAGCAAACAGCACGTCAAAGGGACACGGGCCCCACCTCCCTGACAATCACCACACGTGTGGATGGACGGTTCAGATGGGTTCACATTGAAGAAAAGTAAGTACTGCACACAAAGGCCAGTGAGGTTGGTTGTAGGATGGACTCAGAAAGAGAAGGAAGCTGCTTCCAAATATTTCTTCTATGTGTAGAAAAATTAAAAAGTGCTCACCGGCTCCTCAGGGCAGACGTTCTCCTGGCACAACCTGTGGATGTGATGGGGGCCTAAACCTCCAGGGTTTTCTCGTCCAAACAGTCTTCGGTCCTCTCTAGCTTTCGGTCTTCAACGGGGAGGGGAAACTGACCAGTAGTGGTGCACTAATTTAGCTGTCACCTCCAAATTAGTGATATCTTTGCCCCAATATCAGCTCCTCGGGTCACTTACAAATCATCTAGCTGAAATGCAGGCTTCTAAGGTGCTCTGCCTCCTACAGAAATGCAGGCAGTCTCCAGCTCCAAGTTGACTTCCTTTTCAATCTCTTGAATTAAAATTAATGCAGCATCACTGTTTACTGCATGATTGAAAATTCCAAACTCTGAAATGTAATCATATGCAAAATGTTAGCAGGGCAAAAGATCAAGGACGTGTATAAGACAAATTGACACAGGCGGAGGCCAAGTCAGAAAGGCCAAGTCAGAAAATAAATTGCAACTAGCAAGGGCCTGGAAGAGCAGGACGGCTATGTGTATAAATACATTAGCAATGTGAACAAAGGGTAGTGCCCTTAATTATCGCCATGGGAGGGGAAATAGAACTGGAGACAACAGCAAAACGGTGGCAGTGTTAAGCATCTCCCCAACACAGGATATCTATCAAGTGCTTGAAAATTATTAGTTTCACTTCAGTCTTGAAGTAAAAAAAAAAAGACTCCCATAATCAAAAGCCTAATTTTTACTATCCTTGAAAGAAAAAGAAAAGTCAGCTTTTATCAGAAAGTATTTTATCAACGGCTCCCTGGACCTTTCCAGACGTCTCGAGTCACTGCATCAACCTGTCCAACGCGGAATTCATCACGTTTCCCAAAGAGCATCCCTTCCCCAAAATACCTGCTGTCACTGCCATAGTGCAGCCACTCATTTTCCCATATTGATACAGGGTGCAGCCAAAGGGGGCCCCCCAAAAAAAAGATTTGGAATGGTGTCCAGAATTCAAAGTGTATGGGAATGATGGAGAGACATATAAGATGTCCTCACCCCACCCCCACAGGTGTGAGTTGGGGGGGAAGGGACAGTTTTGCACAGCCACAGCCTTGCAGCTAATCCATGGCATTGTCTTTTAACATATCTATAGCCTCTGGCGGTCACTTGGATATGTTAAATGGCTGTGGCCAGGCTTGGAGCTAGGGGGATGAAGTCACTTCCCCCCAAGATGTAACTGGGGGCAGGTCCCCCCAAGTTACAGCGCTTGCGTAGGGGCTTGGAGAAGATTGGCTCGAGGACATGGGATGATTACTGCCCAGACTAACGATGGCAGCCCAGTAAACTTGTATTAATACAGAATACTGGCAGGTGTAACTGATTTTGGGAGGAGTCGGAAATAGGGGTACAGAGGAAGATGGGTGCTGGGATTTAAGAGCCAGGCACGGCAGCCATTGAGAGAGAGCCACGCGGTTTCAGCAGAGTGAGGACCCCCTGTTGGTGAGGTGAAAGAGGGGAGCCACGTGGTTTTGGCGGAGTGTGGACCCCCTCTTTCCCAGGTGAAAGGGAAAAACCACGCAGCTTTGCCAGAATGGAGATCCCTGCAGCCAGGTGAAGAAGAAAGCCACATGCTTTTGGTGGAGTGCGGACTCCTGCAGCTTTGGTAGAAGAGGCCCACGCGGCTTTGGGGTGCCCCCTTTGGCCGCGGGGCCTGAAAAGCAACAGAGACTTTGACTGGAACTGGGTACAAAGGACTCTTGCCAGTGGACCATGAGAGGGTACCACAGTACTTTGGATTAACTCGAGATCCTGCACAGTGACACAGCTGACGGTGCCAGTGGCCTGCAACACAGACGTGTGCTCTTTTCCTGATTTACGGTACCCGGAGTTGGGACAAGAGGGAAGGGAGCGCTGTGTGGGTGTAGGTGTATAACCTAAAGGACTTTGATATTTTAGTGGTGGCATTAGGCCTGAATAGCATTAAATAAACATTTTGTTTCCTTTTCACAAATCTCTGGCATTAAGAGATGTGTTTCCAATTGGCGGCGGACAGAAGGGCCCAGTAGATTTTAGTATTTTGGTTTTTGGGAGGGGCCCCTGTTGTACAGCAGTTTTGGGCATCCCTAGGTGGGCCAAATATTGTATTGCCCCTCCCTCGGACCACCTCCTCTTGTTCGGTAACAGGATCGTCCAGCCTTGGAACTTTTAGCCTGGAGTCATCTCCACCCCATCCTGAGTGTTCATTGTCACCAACCTGAGTGAATTTCTCTTAAAGCATCTTTGATCGATTTCTTTCTCTACATCCACTGCTTCCTTTCAATTTTCGTCTCACAACTTAATTGTTCCATCATCTGTGTGTGCCTCTCAGGATCCACTGATCTGATACACCACACTTACGGTGACCGTTCTTTTCCCAAACCACAAAGGTCCCTGTTTTCTGTCTCATCGACTCTTCACCCACCGCAATAGTTTACACAAGAAAGGACGTCTTATGTCACGTGATTTCCCACCTCAGTTCTCTCATCTGTTCCCTAGTCAATACCCAGGCTCTCAGAATTTACGGTTCTCTCTCCGACCAAAGGTGTGCTATTTTTTCAAGGACCCAGACTCCAACACTGTATACAAGCTGCACTTTGACCTCCACTCAGGAGCTTGCGCTTCCACTCTTGGTTCTGGTGTCCAGGTGTTGATTAACACGAACCACGCGAACACCTTTGAGATCTGGTGTTGCAAGTAAAAGAGGAAAACACTAGAAGTGGTGCTGATGCTTTGGGCAGAACTGAACCCGAGCCATCGTGCATGTTTTCTCAGGGGGTAAGATAGGAAACCTTGCCTTATGTACTTTAAAGCCCAAATCCTCGGTGACTTACCACGACGAGGTTTATTTCTCTCTCGTGCTAAAGTCCAACATGAGTCATAGGGCAGGGTGAGGAGTGGGGAGCAAGGAGCAGTGGGCAATAAAGGACCCAGGCACCCAGGGTCCTTTAGTCTGAAAGTGCCTGAGACTTCCCAGACTGCAATACAGAGGGAGAGTCATGCAGAAGAGCTTCTTATGGCCCAGGCCTGGCAGTGGCAGACACCACTCCTACGAATATTCTATCAGACAGACCTTGGTCAAACGGCCCAAATTACCTGCAAAGGATCTGGGAAATGTAGCTCAGCCAAATACTCAGGAGAAGCAAAGCATAGATGTTACTGACGATGAGCACTTTCTGCCATTTCCTGTTCCCACTCTTTTCTGGCTGCCTGGGGCCTCATCTTACATTTGCCCTCAAATCTGTGTTACTCTGCCCCACCTGAAATTGCTAATTCCTGCAAAGGAATCAATCGGTTGAACCATTTTTATTCACTTTATTTGATCACATGTGTTACATTATAAAGGTGCCATCTCCTGGATGCTGCCACCTTTGTCTGGTTTTAGTCACTTTAGCTTCAGCTGAATACTGTGACTACCAGGTTCCTCTCTGTCCTCACCCTGCCCTGTACTGTAGAAGAGCAGACCCGGATACTGGGTGGCTGACTCCTGCTTCTCAAAAACATAACAAAGATTTCAGTTAATACAGCATTTATACCATAATTATCCACATACAAGGTGCAATAGCACAAGGTTTGCCCTCGGGGAGAACTGAGTTCATATCCTGTCGGGCTCTGCTACTAAGGGACCTCACTGTGTATTGATCTCCCCAAGTTTCAGTTCCCTTGTCTGTAAACTGGAGCCATTAACATCTACTTTCTAAATTAGATATATATATAATTTCTCTGTCTGAGCCCTGACCGACACAGACACTGTGAGTTTAAGAGAGTCAGGTCAGTGGGACATAGGAGCGTGTTGTCTTCGATCGGATAGTCAGGTAAGTCTCTCCAAGGAGGTAACATTGAAGCAGAGACCTCGTGCAGGAGGCCTGAGAATAGCTGGAGGGAAATTACTCCAGCAGAGGAAACAGCAAGGACGAAGGGCCTGCGTCAGGATTCGGGTCAGCATGTTGGAGAAACAGGAAATTCCGTGTCCCTGGATCAGAGGAGGGAGTGACAGAGTGAGCAGGCAGTGAGACTGGCAGGAGCCGGTTGGGAACAATAGGCCAGGTATGGAATGTCACCAGGGCAGAAAGTCCTGGGTGCCCAGCAACAGACAAAACTAAAAAAAAAAACCCAAAAGACTATTATAAGCTATGACCTCACCCCCAGGGTGACCTTCCCACCCCTAACTTGTTGTCCATCATGTGGTTTAAACCCCCTTAAAGGAGGAACAAAGGGGCTGGAGAAGTCTCCTTTGACTCCGATTTCAGCCGTTGCCTGACCTCTCCCTTATGCACTAAGCCCTCAGGACACTGACGTTCTCATCAGCACCGAATAATCTTGGGAACAAAGCCTCGGGTCTCTTGACCACAGAGACAGACTTTTGGGCAAGTTAACGAAAACATCTAAGCCTCAGTTGTGTTTCAACTTTAGACCAGAAAAGCTGTAAAACCAGACAAGGTGATGCCATGGCCGACGCCAGGACCAGATGCAATGAACAATGACCCCCTAGTCTAGCACTGACCAATCAGTGGAGGCCGTGACCCTGAACCGACATGCCTGGAAAACTGATGATATTCAATACTCTACTGAGATCCTCCCCTAAAACTCCCACTTTTAGGAAACAGATAAACCCCCTTAAGGCAAGGGACCCAGTACGTTCTTGTGCTCTCTCTCTCTCTCTTTCTCCCTCTCTCATGCTCAAACCTCCCCTGTTCTTCCCTCAGGCACATCACCTTTGCCTTCCTTCTCCTAAGCTCCCAGGGCCCTTATTTTGCCTCTGCAATTGGTTTCCTGAGTCCACGGACCCCAGCTGGCTCACTTCTGCTACCTCTGTGACTGTCTAAACAAACTTGCTGCATTAGGGTTCTTGGCTCTGAATTCTTTCTCAGCTGAACTCAAGAAGGGAGCTCTAACACTGCTATGAACAGAAACACTCTGGCTGCTGGCTGGAAATTGACTGAAGAGACAGTGAGGTGGCAACAGGAAGTCTGGGCTGGGGCTCGGACTATGGGGGATTGCAAAAAGTGCCAGGAAGAGTTCAAATTCAGAATGTATTTTGCAAATAGCACTATGGGAATGGTAGATGAAATGAGTGTGGGTGTAAGGAAAAAGAGAAATTATTAATGACTCTTTGTGTTTTCCATTAAGAAGCCATATGCTAAGCCTCGGAGAATCCACAAGTAAGGCATTTGTTATCTCTGAGGAAGTGGGGCGCACACAGTCCGAGTTCAGCATCCTGAACTCGGGGGAGGCCCCCGCTCTTTCCCAACTCCTCATTTGAATAATCGTGTCTTCCATCTTCACTCAAGCATGAGCTCCACAGAAGCTGGAATTATTATTAGATTATTCTTATTCAACCTTCTTTGCCCCAGTGCAGTGGAGAATGGAGGTTATTGAAAATTCTTTGCCTGTGTTGACTCTGTTTGAAAAATATTTGAAACATATAAACTGTCATAAGCTACCTTAATTCCTTGAAATCACACCACAAAGAGGCTTCAAGGCTTTCTTTTTTGAAAAACCAGCATGTGTGTTTATTTGCGTGTGCTAATTTTTTTTTTTTTTGGCAAATTTCAGGGATTCTAGGATATACCAAGAATCAAAGATCACAAAAGAGGAAATCCTTTTATTCCTGCTATTTACTTGACAAAAGAATTAGCATTTCTTTCCAAAGCATATTCATATATTAGACAGATTTTGGGGCAACTAAATTCTCACTGAGCCAACCAAAGCCAATTCAATATCTTAGGCGTGCAGCGTATTAATTAACAAAGTTAATTAAAGCAATTTCAAATCTCTCTTTTACAATTCCATTAGCACCGGCTTTCTCAACTCATAAAGAACCTTTCTTAAGTATTGTAAATTGTTATGGAAATCACAAATTCCAGGGGCATTTATGGAAGAAAAATAATTTAATCATTAATTACTAAAATCCTCTGACCATAAATTTCCCACAAAAATAAAACTGTAGCACTTGCGCCCAGGTGTGCTTGGGAATAACTGAACCATCAGACTCACAGCCCAAGGCAAAGCCACATGATGGGCACAATGAAATCCAAATGAACATCTCACAGGGCAAAAGTAGACCATGAAAGAAAAGTGATGCTAATCTGCATCAGAGGTTATATGGTAGCAGTTTCCAGAAATTACACTTTGTTTTTCACAACTTATTTTCTGTTCACTGTCGCTTAAGAGGGACAAAGTATTTGGAGCGTCCTAAGGCAGAAACTGTCCCGTCAACACTTGTACGGGTTCTGACAATGAGGACTGTGGCCTCCCGGCCGTCAAAAGACATCCTCTCCCAACCTCTCCTTGGACCAGCATGGCCGCAGGACTCCTCCACTAGGCATGAAGCCAGGGGATAGGCAGAGGGAGAGAGGAGAACGGCATTTATTGGGCACCTACTGCTATTCACTAACGGCCGCCCTCTGCACCTGGGTCAAATACATTTATTGATTTGGTCCTCACACCAATTTTTTCTCCATTTTCAAACAACAGAATTGATACTGGTAGTTTAATTAGATTGCTCAAGGTCACCCAGGATGAGATGCTTTATATCAACTCTTATTCCCAAGGTTGTGTCCTCCCACTTGGATGTCTAAAAACACCTCAAGTCTCGGCCTTGTACCACGCTCCTAAGTGTCCCACACAGGCAGCCCTTGTGCAGCCTGACCTCCGGGCTGAGTTCGCTCTGGGCAGACCAGCCCACTCCGAAAGCCGCAGCCCCCTTTTGCCTCAATCTACTTTCCTCAGCAACGTCTTTGCTTTGGAGAGCAGGTCGATGCCTTGATATGTCCAGAGACCTCTGGCATATCAGAAGCATTTTGAATATTGGGTATTACTAACACGTACTGTATTCTTTTTTTTGAAAGATTTTATTTATTTATCTTTAGAGAAGAAGAGAAGGAGAAAAATATCAATGTATGGTTGCCTGTCATGAGTCCCCACCTGGGAACGGGCCTGCGACCCAGGCATGTGCCCTGACTGGGAATCAAACCGCGATCCTTTGGTTCACAGGCCCGTGCTCAGTCCACTGAGCTACACCAGCCAGGGCCTTCTTTAATGTTATATGAAAACAGGGGGAAATGACCATCAAAATCAGGGGAGGAGTCCTCAGACGATGAGATAGGAGAATAGTGAATAAATACCAAAGTAAATGAACAATATCCTGTGCCTTCTCATCTCACCGTCTTTTTTTCTTTTTTAAGAAAAATAACTGGGCCTGGGTCCGTAGAACTTGGACTTCTTATCCGTGCCCTCCCAGCTGCCAGCTGAGCTACCTTGCCCGAAACCTCTACCTCACAGGGCCTGTCTCCTTGTTTCCAACATGGTGTCAGTAAAGTCAGCTGCCAACAGTTAGTTGCTAGAAGCTCACGTGAGACAGTGCATATCTGAAAAGGGGTCCACAGGGTAAATGTGGACCACATATATATTTCATTTGAATAGAAGAGCAGTCGCTTTAAAAATATGAATTTGAACTTATGGAGGGAATGCGTGTCCTGGTTGACCAGAGTCCCTACCATACCCTACGGTCTCACAACAGGCAGCAGCACCTATCGTCACTCCTGCCTGACCCCGGAGGTATTTAAGTTTGTATCTGATAGGTTTACATGTTCTCTGCGAACTGTAAAGAATTATGTGAGTGTTGTGTACATCATGTATGTCTCCGAGGAAAAAAGCCATCTCTCAATACCCTCATGCCATGACAATACACAACGGAACAGCAGGCAGATGCTGAACTCTAATGAAGTTTCTGGAAATGAAATCATGGCTGTGGAGCCCTGAGAGTCCCTGTGGAGGAGTCCTCCTCACAAACCTGATCAGACTGCAGACATGGGCTTCAAAGGCCCAAGACGCTGAGCAACCTTCTTTTCGCTTTCCAGAGAATACTCAGATTCTTTAAAAGAAAGAATCTTAATGTTTGGTTTGGATTGAAATTTGTATTTGTATTCTGCTGCAGTGGTTCAGGTCATGGACACTTTACAAGGAAATCAAATAAGTAAATCAATGGTACAGAAATTGTTTACCCTGAGGCCCATCTGCTACCCTGTGGTTCATTACAGTACTTAATATTGCTATGATTAGAGTTTCTCCTTTGTGAGTTCAAGGAATAAACAGTATTTTGACTGTGTGAAAAGTTATTTTGTATTCATCTAAACAACTTCCAAAGTATCTTTGCAGTCCACTGAGTTTGGGTATTTCATGGCACTTGGGGGGCAAGGGAGGGGCGGGGGACACTCAGCCAAAGCCTGAAGCATGAATTAAGGTCAGGTGACCTACAAGAAAGACAAACCAAACAAATAGCTATTTCAGTCCCACTATTCCCAACTTTCTCTTGTAGGCTGGGGGTCTTTATTTCTGTCTACTCACAAAAGAATTAAAAATATATAAGAAAATTGGATGTACTAGCCTCTTAGGATTAATATACATAAATGGAAAAATTCCACAAGTTTACATCAGTTCTCCTTCTTACCCGTAAATGACAGTTTTTGCTAGTGACTTAAATACCTTTTAACCAAAGCTTTTAGGTTGCTCTTTCTTAGTAACTTTATTCCTCACTGTCCCCTGTGAGCTGGGTTAATAATGGAAGCACTGAAGTCTGTATATTGCACATAAAAATGGAAATCAAACGATTAACCCCAGGTCCCAATCCACCACTAGAAACCGGACTCTGTCCCCTGGTTCTCTTTTTCCAGTCTCACATCATGTTACTGGGACACACGCTAGAACTACCAGGGACCTCAGGAGGCAAGTTCGGCTCCATCAGATGTAAACAGCGGTCCACACGGACATCAGTAGCAGAGAACACATTTCAGCCAAGAGACTTCTGACAGTGCATTTCAGGAAGAGGTGAATAAATCACCTGTTGTTGTTGTTTTTACTCTATAAAGCAGCAATCCCAAATATGTAGGACAAAGATCACCCGAAGAGTTAAAGGGCTAATCAAAAGAGGGATGGAATAATCAATATTTAAAGCATATATCCTCAAACTTTGTCCGTAGAATGGCATGATTATTTTGTACATATAGTCTCGACTATGTTTAATCTTATATAGTTTATATGGGCTCCTCTGATTTATGAAATAGCAATTATTTGAAGTGTTATTAAGTTTATTGGGGTCTTGTATAATTATGTATCACCACAATTATTATATGATAAAAATATAAACACTATTATGTCTCTACATGACATTATACATACATAGTATTAAGGGGAAAAAGGAAATTTGGTGCATTTCAAGTGTCAGGATCCACTGCCTAAAAGAGACTCCCAAGTCTATGCCACAAAACAGTGGAACACAAGGAACAGGCTTCTGTTTGTGTAAAGAACACTGTGAAACAGCATTTCCCCCTCTTCACTCCTTCTACATTTTATTATTTCCATCCGTAGCTTCATGGCCCTTTCTTGAAAAGCTTTGTTTCCCAAGAAATAGCTATTAAATAATTTCTTATTTAGTAAGAAATTAAAAAGGTATTTTCATAGAAGACATAAACTTTTTATATTAGGATTTTTCATTTTTAAGTTGAGTCTCCTTTTCCTATCCATTACTTAGTCGAGAGGCTCCTGATTAGGAATCACACCTTTGGAATTTTGCTCTCTTTTGAGTTTATTTTTACAGCGATCCCAGAATGCTAGCGAGGGTTTATCTAGTCTTGATAAACACAATGGGTGTCTAATCGCTATGTTTGTTTTTATCACTTTCCGACAGGAAGGTTCCGGAGCACTCCGTTTAGAGACAGTACTATAACCAGCGACCTGGTCCTTTGTTTCCGAACTGGCCCCAAGCCAGGTAAGCATGATTGACTCTTCTGCAGAAAGAGTTTTGTTTCCCAGAGTTCTTGGCGCAAGGCCCCAGCAAACTTACCGACCACGCCCAGTCAGTATAGACACGCCCACCTTTTGACTAAAAGCTGCTGCCTTATAAGAGAAAACCTGGAAAACAAGCAATTATGAAAGGAATTGTCCAGGTTTTTTTTTCTAGTATTGGGAATTCTCAGAGAGACTAAAAGTTTAGAAGAGAAAAAAATCATAACTCCCTTAAGTAGAAGAAAAATTAATCGGAAGCTGAGTGTGGGATTAGGTAAATGTCTACCTACCACAGCCACAGACTTGGCAGCGATGCGCAGTTGATACTGTTGGGGTGGCTTTTCCTGATTCACCACTTTTATTACAGTCATAAGCATCACACACAAACGCAACCAAGGCTTAAAATATCATGTGTTTAAGGTCCTATTTCAAATGCATTACACACACACACACTGTAAATTCCAACTGAATTCCCTATCCACTTGTCCCTTTGCTTAGATGACTGACCTTTGTAACCAGGGAAACAGTCCTGGGTCTCAACCAGAAAATGAGGAAGAAGTCTCAAGTACAGAACATGCCCTGTGTGGCTCAGTTGGTTGGAGCACCATCCCATACATGGAAAGGTTGCTGGTTTGATTCCCAGTCAGGGCACATGCCTAGGTAGCGGGTTCGGTGCCCAGCCCAAGAGGCAACCAATCGATGTTTCTCACATTGAACTCTCTCTCTCTCTGTTTCTCTCTCATCAATGAATATGTTCTGGGGTGAGGATTTAAAAAAATAATAAAGAGTAAAGAACAATAATGGAATGTTCTCTCAAATAAGTAATTTCTCACACTGGTCATCAAAATCACCTGGGGGAGTTTTATTTTTTGAATGCAGCTGCTCATCCCCTGTGGCTAGAAGTTCAGTAGGCCTCAGGTGGACCCTAGCATCTGTATTCTTTAACCCACGAGGTAGCTCCAATTCTCACCCAGGTCTGGGTATCACTTACCCCACCTTGTGTTCCTGAGGTGCCACGTCTAATTTCACAACCCCTAGGGCCTTCCTGGACACCCACCGATTGCTCAGGTGGCAGTCAGTCCCAGTCCTTCCCGCCACTCGAAGCCCAGGCACAAGCTGCCTGACCACACCTTCCCTGTCTGTTGGCAGAGAAGCGGCAAAGGATGTGTTCGGACCAGCCTCGTCCAATACTTAGTTGAGAGCTGTTCATAATTTTCATCTGTTCTGATGGTCACTGTGTGAGCCAGGCCAGCGTTCAATATTTTCAGTATTGGCACCAGTACTAACCAAGTAGGGGGCTCGGGACCCTTTTGGGTAGGAGGCATGTTCATAAAATAGAACATAAAAGCTAAGCAAAGGCACGTTCGGAGTTGAGTAGTGGTATTTAAGGAAAGTATTTTGGAGGAGATATTCGGAACTTGACATTAAAAAGGAGAAGTAACCTATACGTGGTGAGTAAGAAAAAAGGGTATTTCAAATGTTGGACAGTGTTAGGAAACATATTGATTTTCATGGTTGAAAATAGCAAGTCCATGCAAAACCCAGCTCACGTGGTATGAGGTGGGGGCGGGGGTGGTGGGAGAGGGTGGGTAGGTGCAGAACAGTGAAGGCTGGATGGGAGAATTTGTGATGAATCCCATGGGCCTTTGCATCGAGGCTCACTGGTTCCGTGGGCGCCACGTGGAGAGGGATCGAAACAGGAGCGGCAGGAGCGGCAGCCTGCGTGGAAACGCGGTGTGGGCCTCTGGGCCGTACAGGATGAATGAAGACAGAACAGGTGAATCCAGTAATGTTCCGGAAGTACCGTCGTGACTTCATCTCTTGTGTACTAGCAATGTCTATGGTTTTATGACATCACTCATTCAAGAGGAAAGTGTTTCCATGACACAAAGCTTCTGGGTGTGTCTGGTGGAGCGGGCGTGAGCACAAGCTGAGGGCTGCCAGAGGAGGGAGCTGTGGTACCGACGTGAACAAAAGCAGCGGCTGGCAATCACACCCATGTTGAATCCTAGCTTTGCGGGGTGCCAGCTGGGGACTTGGGCAAATTACCTAACCTCTCTGCATTTCAGGGCCCTTCAGGGTAAAGTGTGCATAATGCCCCCCTTAAAAAGTCTGTTGTGCAGGCTAAAGGTATCATGTTCATCACAGCATCCTGCAAATTGTAGGTGCTCAATAAATGCTAGAACTTATTGCAATACAAAGTACAGGCAACTGAACCGAAATAATCTGAAGAGTGTAACCCAGAGTTGAAAGTCCTCAAAGGCCCTGTCAGAAGCCTGGTATTTTATTTAAATTGTGTAAATGTATTTGTATTAAAACTTTTTTATTGTTTTACTCCTGCATGACAAGTATGTAAGTACCTCAGGGGTTGTATTTGCCTGCCCCCTAGTGGTAATATAAGTCCACTTCAGGCATGAGGCAAAAAAAAACGCTTCACCTTACTGATGAGAAACCAGAGCCTGAAGAGGTCAAGTGACCTCTCCAAGGTCACAATGTTTTAAAAGGCAGATTTGGAATTGTCACCTTAAGAAACATCCAGGCCTGAAAGAATTCGTATGACTTTATTTGAGCCAAACCGACGACAATTGCTGGGAAGTCAAATCTCAACAGGTTGAGAACATACTCCAGAGAATGACAGTTTGGCACCTTATTTTATACATTAGCCTCAAAGGAGACATAAAGAGAGTTACAGGAAATTCCTTGGTGATATGAGGGAGGTAAGCAAAGTGGGGACTTCTCTGGGATTGGATAAAGACTTAAAATGAAGAGGCAAATACTTATTTTCCATTGCTGAGTACAAGATAGTAAACAATGAGCATTTATAGCAGGTAGAGATGGTAAGTGGCAGAACAAGACAAGGATGAGAGGCTCCTTGGTCTGGGCTCCTGGAGGGAGATTTTGCCCTGAGGGGTTTGGAAAAAAGTACTACTCAGACATTCCAAAGGTATCTCAGTCACAAAAAGACAACAAAGAGGCTCAGTAAGGTAAATACTGAGCTTCATCAAGGAAGATGCTGGCCTCGGGCAGGACTACGCCCAAGAGCTGCTTTAGTTGGGAAGTTTTAACGGCAGACCGTCCTGTGAGGTTGCTTTCAGTCTCCGAGTTTGTAAGGCCACCGTTCAGCCTCCCCTGGGCTTGTCCGGTTCTGTACCGGCCCCTTTTTCATCTGCAAAATCCTGCTTATGTCTCTTATTTGATCTTTGCTCTTAAACTCATCTTTAGAGTCTAGAGTTTGTCATCTGAGAACTGAGAACTGATCATTGGGAATTTTTTTAAAGAAATATATTTGATTACTGAAGGGGTTCAGAACAGGCCTCCCGGAGATGCGCCACTTGGACATGTGAAAGTTTTTGACCTGAAGGCAGTTGAGACCCCACAAACTCTTGAGAAGCTTTTACCTCTCTCTGCCTTAAAGAATGTGAACTGGGACCTTGCCCATAATAAGAGTTATCACCGGAGACAGTTTTAAGGCCTATCTGTAGAGCAGGGCAAACATCTAATTACTGAGCATTGGCTCTTCTCATCACTCTGTGGTGGCCTTCCCCACTGCACGACCCCCAGGCACCTGGCCTCACCCTTAGCTCAGAATGCCACCCCTACCCATTTGGACTTTCTGTCTCTGAATTTCTCCTGTAAGTGGGGTTCCCAACTGTCCACATCTAATTAAATTTGGTTATTTATTTTCTCTTGTTAATCTGAATCATTTTGATACATCAATTATTAGCCCAAAATGGTATCACTTGTGCTAAAGCCCACAACACCAAACCTTGACTTGATACTTGACCGAACTGCTGGTTTGACCTCTCCCAGAAATGTAATCCAGTCTGGAATCTTCCAGTGGGCACCAGTGAGGTAGTCTGTCACTTGGACCCTGTCCAGCCCCCCACAGGAAGAAGAGAATCTGCACGACAAAGCCCTTACTGCTCCTTTCCCCGTAAAAGAAGCCAACTGGGTCTAAAGTGATCTTTTCTTTTCTTTTGTTCATAGCTCCCAACCTTTTCCTGTAAAAACCTTCCATCTCGTACTACTCGCTCACTGCACCTTTCTGTTGTACTTGCTGTACAGGGTGCTCGACAATTCATAAATCCCTTCATAAAGCCAGTTTGACCTTGCAATTTAATGGGTTGAATTTTGTTGTTTTTTAAAACAGTGGCATGATGTCTAGATGTTTGATAAATATTAGTTGAATCTAAAGTAAAAACAGCCATCCCTCAATTTTTTACCTGTCATTGTTCACCCTAAAACCCTAAAATAGACAAGGCTGGAACCAGGGAAGAAACTGCAATCAGTCCGTCCGACGATTTGGTCAGGAGTTTGGTGGGCAACAAGCTATGATCCTGTGACTTTATAGATGGATAAACTGCCCTCAGTAAACCTGACTCCATTAATATGGCGGGCAGCAGGGCTCTATTTAGAAAAAAACTGCCTTTTTTGGAAATTTAGGAAAGAATTTACCAAATTCTCAGACTGTGTTCTAGGAAACAATAAGATTGTGGAGGGTTCCCAAGACCCTGGAGGAGAGGAATGATCATATAGAAGATGGATAAATATCCGGGCCCCTGACTCTGGTTCAACGTGAGTGGCCATTTTTTATATGATTTTATTTGGAGGGAAAACTTTCTGCTATTAGGACACTTGAAAAATGCGATGAGGCTACACCACGGCCCTCGTGAGGCCTGGTGGTAAGTTCCATCTGGCTCATCGGGCCTCCTGTCACGTCCCAGAAGCGGCACGTGAATGCCAGTGAGACGTCTCCCCCAGGAGGACCAAGGATGACGGGGTGGGTGGGGGGGAGGCTGAGCAGGAGCCACGTGGGGAGAGCGTCAAGCCCCCGCCTGCTTGCTTTGTGCCAATCACTGGCTGACACCAACAATTAATTCAGCTAAGGCTCGTAACAACCGCATGATTTATATGCTTTCATGATCCCCATCTTATACAGGAGGAAACAGCATGATGAATGCCTCCAAAAAGTGAGTGGTAGAGTCCAGGTGAAAGGTAGTTTGGCACCAAAACCTGCACCCTTCACCTCCGGGCTGTGAGGCTCATCCACAGGAGCAGATTTATGTGAATCACCGTAACTATGGGAACAGTCAGCCCCCGAGTCTGGAGTGTCACATGAGGGAGCACAGGATACTACGGGATGAAACTTTTAGCCTAAATGCACTTCCCTAAATTTCCCACTGGGGAAGCCCTTCACAGCAGCAAAGCCATGGTGATGTCCTTAACGCAGGCCAGGGGGGGAACCTTCTGGAAGCTTGTTTAGCCCGAAAATTCCCATGCAATCAGCATACTTTATAAATTGACTTTACGTGTATTTTAAAATTAAAATGACTTATAACTTGGTAAAATCACCTCTCCCCACTTTCCCTTCACCAACCACCATGCGTCCAGTAAAATCAGCATCCCCAAAGCTCCCGAGGCCATCCCGGGGTCCCCTGTCCCCTGCTGCTGAAACACAACTGCCTGAGTTGAGAACTGTCTGACATGGCCGGGTGAGTGTGCTTTGAAATTCGGTTATATTCGGTATCACATTATTCTCTCAAACAAATCCCCCACCCTGGACCTCCTTGTCCTTCAGTGATCTAACAGTAGGACAGATATGCGAGGCCTGTTCAAAAAGCATCCAGCCATGTGATAAGCAAAATAGAGACATTTATTGAAGAAGATAGAAGATACATTGTACGTGGGACAATGAGGCCTCAGAACCCTTCAAATTAGGCACCTTGGGACCTTGTACAGTTCTCTAATCGATATCAACAGCCCCGTTGTATATTCCTCAATCTCACTGATGGTCTGAAATTTCTTTCCCTTTCAAAGGTGATCTTCATTTTGGGAAAAGCCAAAAATGGCAGGGCACCAAATCTGGGCTGTAGGGGGCTTAGTCACCTGGCTGATTTGATGTTTCACCAAAAAAAAAGTCTGCACGAGACGTGATGCATGAGCAGGCACATTGTCATGATAAAGCTGCCAGTCACTAGTTGCCCATGGCTGCAGATTTATGAATCATCTGAATAGTTTTCACGGAGGAATATCCAAGCCTAATGCAAAATTGGATGCAGATTCATTGCTCTACTCACTCAGTCATTTTTAATGTAATCGCCACACAGTGCACATGCTCATTCAACGGCGTCTACCACCCCCGCTGACCAGGACAGTGAAGTCATCATTGTTCACACATGCACATTCCAGTCCGCTCTCCTTGGCTGCCAGGTTACATCGATGTTGCACAAACAGTTCATGTTGTATTAACAATGGTTGGACTCTTTCCAGACAGGCCTTATCTTTCAAACCTGGAAGAGATGTATTTACCATAGGCTTCTGGAAGGCTGAGGTTCAGGTCATATGTTGACATAGTCATAAGGAGATTTTTGTAGTTTGGAAAAAGAATGTTAACCACAGTTGGTTAAGACCCCTGTTTCCACTCCTCTTTTTTCTCTACTGCATCTCTCCTCTCATCAGCAGTCAGTGAAATGGCCTGAACATTTTGGGGATCTGCCTGAGGGGAAGTGAGGCAGATCCCCCCAGTAATTCAAGGATGTGCCCCTTGGGTGAGAGATGCTCCTGTGGCCTGCAGTCACTTCTGTGTGTTGTCAGCTATCTTGGCACAGGAAGGGCTTCCAGGAAACACCTGTCCTCCTCCCCACAGACCCACCCTCCAACTTCATGATG
The DNA here is from genome assembly GCF_021234435.1 of Artibeus jamaicensis. Lineage (NCBI taxonomy): Eukaryota > Metazoa > Chordata > Mammalia > Chiroptera > Phyllostomidae > Artibeus > Artibeus jamaicensis. The sequence goes on along the minus strand of NW_026521823.1, from coordinate 21,122,899 downwards.
TGAAGCGAGGAGGGCGAAAGTCAAACGAGATCAGAATGTGGTCCCACGACACCCAGCTTTAGGAGTGTTCCGTAGTAGGAAAACAACAGGGTCGGCAATGAACAAAACCAGAATCTTCCCTGTGGAAAGTTACTCTGAATCTTATGCCTCATATTTGAAAGAAATTTTTGAGATTTTCCAATTTTGAGATTGCTAGAAATTTACATAGTATACCCAAAAAGAAGTGTGAAGCTGACAAATTTATAAACTGTCAATATTTTGCTAAGGCATGCTAGAGAAAAGACCAACTGATCTTTCTCTTCTCTCTGTAAGAATGCTTTCCACTATCGGAGTCACATGAAGAAGCAATTGGAGAGTAAGCAGCCACAACTGTAAGAAAACACTATGCTACACACATGTCAGGCAGCTGATACCTGTAACCATCCTCACTGGACTTGGATGATTACACGATTTGTAAGTTTTTACAATTTTGTGATTTCTTGGAATTTTCTTATTTTAAATATTCACTTTTGTATATAAGTTGGTATTCTCTCTTAAAGGGGGTGGCTAATTTTCATGAGCCTCAGACCCCATCAATCTGTACCTGCTCCTGATCGCCCCAATGCCTCACCCCCTCCAGATTAGTCTTACCCTGGAAGGTCGCATGTTTCCCTCCCTCACTTCATTTGTGTCAGTCTGCTCAGGATGCTGTAACAGAAAAGCATTGACTGGGGACTTACAAACAGTAAACATTTATTGCACACAGCTCTGGAGTCCAGGAAGTCCAAGATCAAGGCACCAGCAGATTTGATGTCTGGCGGAGGGGGGGCGCCTTCCTGGTTCTTAGGAGGCCGTCCTTTCACTGTGTCCTCACCTGGTCTAAGAGACGGGGTCTCCAGGAGTCTCTTCTGTAAAGCTGCCAATCTCATTCATGGTGGCTCCACCCTCATGACCTAACCACCTCCTAAAGGCCCCACTTCTCAATTCCATCGCCTTGGACATTGGGATTTAACATAGCAACTGGGGGGAGACACAAACATTGACTCTATGGCAATTCAGATGTCTGCTCAGATATCATCACACTCAAGAACCTTTTCCTGGCCCCTCTGTCTAAACTGGAATCCCCTTCACTTTCCACCACTGCCGCTGTTCATGCATCACTTTACTTCACAGCACCTGCCTCCTGCTACTTTGGCGCATCGCTTACTTTGACATTAGCTCCCTAAGAAGGGTGACTCCATCTGTTTTATTCAGTGCTTTGTCTGCATTGTTGACATCAGTGCCTGGCTCATAGTAGGCACAAAAAAAATATGTGTGGGTCGAATGTGTGTGTGTATGTGTGGTGTGTGTGTAAGGACATAGAGAGATAGCTTATTCCAATTCATTGAAAAGTTGAGCTGCCTGATGGGAATTCTTTGAGCTCAGCAAACACTACGGAAATCCAGTTCAGAGGAGAGGCGGGAGCAGTCTTCATCTTTCTGTATTTCCTCTGACTTTGTCCTGTTGGGTCAGTTGCTTTTTTTTTTTTTCCATTTTAACAGGTGATAATTCCAGCAATCTACTCTTATCTTTCTCAAAGAAGCCCCAGGTTTAAAAAAAATCTTAAAATAATAAAAAATATTTTAGCTGGCTCTTTTAAAGTCAAGACATGAAAATCATGGCAAATATTTGCCTCTTCTACAGAGTCAGTTAGAAATAGCTGCAGCAAAATCCTCAGCCCAGAAGTGTAGCCTCAGCCGAGGAAACCTGGGACTCCGCAAACTGACAGCCCCCCAAAGCTGGCAGCGCGCGTCCTGCCGTCTACTGGGGGGAGCAAGAAGGCCTAAGCCCGGTGTGACCACCTGGTAGAGAAATAAAGCCCCAGTGCCTCCACGTTGCAGCAGGCCGGATTTACTCCATGGAGACATCGATCATTCAAATTTCCCGTGAATCCTTGAGCCAGTCTCCTGGAGGACTCAGCGCTGGGATGTGCCCAGACTATTAATACTGGACAGATCCGTGATTCAAAAGTTGTCTAGAAAGTCAAAAAACAGGAAGGAGAAAGAAAAGGAACTGGTGGATTTTTTTGTATCTTGTGCCAACACTGCCACCTAGTGTTAGACATACATAAGAGGGACGCTGTGGGTAAATCCTTACAAAGAAATGCAGCCCTCTATGCTGTTTATGGTCGGTTTTCTAAAATTGTGTGGCTCCTGTATCATCTCAGAAGCTGAAATGAAGTTTAGACGATAGCTTATTTATCCTTTTAAAACTCCGTATTCGCCATTCGACAACGAGTTACGGTCTGGGGTTTTGTTTGTTTGTTTTTCTATTCGCCAGCCACTTTCTAAGAGCTTTAGACGAACTGACTCGGCCCTGGTCACAGGAAGTTTGTGAGATACAGATTAATGGTAATAAAAAGTATTACTTTTGTCTTACACATCAGAAAAGTGAGGCTCGCAGAGGAAAAGCATGTTGGTCAAGGTTACACGCGTAGTAGCCACCCGCCACAGACCACTTGCCTCTCGACACCTTTAAACCACAGCGCACCTTATTCGAAGTGCTAACTGCCATGAAGGTGATACAAAACAATGAGAAAATTTGGATCCAAGCAACCATCAAAGAATGGGGGATAAATACATTCTTGAGGGAAAACGTAAAATTCAGAGTGAGTCTGTTTTATCTGATCAACAGCTTTTCACGTGGAGATGGACATCTCTGAGAGTTCAAGTTCCTACCCAGGTGCGTTATAACCAACCAAACGGTAGAATGAGACCCACTGCTAACACTCCAATGCTCCAGCAGACGTAAATGTGTTTTAACGCAATACCCTGCACCTAGAGTAATAAAAATACATTAAAAGGATGTAAGGTGGGAAAACCTCAAACAAGAAGAGACCTAAATTCCAGTTCTGGTCTAAGACACCTTCATCAATTCACCTCACTTCTTTTGGTGGCAGTTTCCAGGGCTGTAAACATTTTCAATTCCACCTTTTAAAATAATGTGCAACCTCAGTTTAGAAAAAATAAAAGAGAAGCAAACCACGCCCAATATTAAGAGTTAGCACTGTAGTCTAAATCATGTAAGGCAGTAATGATGTGTGCACTTACTCGCATATGTTAAAAATTGAAGGTAAAAAGATATAAATATAAAAAGCAGAATTTCAAACTATTATTATAAAAAAACTTTCCTTAAAATTATTTTTGAAACATTTTTGTGAACGCAATGTGGTTGAATATATTCTCTAGTTTTACTCGATATCTTCGCTGTGGATATAAAGGTCGAAGATTCGGGTGTAGACCCTTGCACGGGTACCCTCGGGCCGGGGATCTCAGAGGCTCTGGGAGCGTTGAGGGGCGGGGCTTCACAGAGCCAGGGCCCTCGTTGCTTGACGCCGTCTACCATTTAGTCAGGCGAGGCGTTCAAAATGAGCCCATACATTTCCATCCCACTACGATCACACACTGACCCTTCCTTTTGCGTATATTTAAGCAAATTGGGCCCAGTTCTGCTAAAATGTGTCATTTGAAAATATTTTAAAACATATTAGTTTCCAGTGAGAATCACATGTGAACTGTTGGGGGTGTCCAGTCCACTGCCCAGGTCTGCTATGCTGCAGCCCCACACAAAATCGTAAATTTACTTAAAACCTCTTTCTTGCTGATCGGTTTTTGTTAATGTCTGTGTGTTTAATGTGTGGTCCAAGACAACTCTTCTTCCAGTGTGGCCCAGAGATGCCAAAAGCTTGGACGCCCCGGTCAGTTTTTTGTAAAAAAACCACATAACAATGGAAACTTTTTAATCATGAATTTTCTAAATATTCTATTTATAGCACCTTTCTTTCAAAAGCAGTTATTTTATCCCTGACTGGTGTAGCTCAGTGTATTGAGCGTGGGCCTGCGAACCAGACAATCGCGGTTCGATTCCCAGTCAGAGCACATTCCTGGGTTGCAGGCCAGTTCCCAGCAGGAGAGGCACAAAAGGCAACCATACATTGATGTTTCTCTCCCTCTCTCCTTCCCTTTCCCTCTAAAGATAAATAAATAAAATATTTTTTAAAAAGCAGTTATTTTTTATTCATTTTAAAACTATCACCTTTATTGTACAAGAGTTAGGTTTATGTTTTCGTATTTTAAGTATCTACTAGGGAAACTACAGCCAACTACTTCTTGGGGGAAAGGTCAACAAATTTGGAAACTTTTCTTTTGAAAAGGAAAAAATGCATAAAATTTTCAATCACTGACGAACAAAATAATGAAAACATCAAGCCTTGTTGCCATCAAGTATGGCGAAAAAACATAACAAAAAGAGATTTTCATGGTTGTTCCCTATCTCGTTATAGAGTTATTCTATTCCAGTAAAGACCTTGTTTTTGTGGAGTGCAAAGTGTTTGCCAGGGGCTGGGGAGTGGGGGAAATGGGAAGAGATCGGTAATGGCTCTGCACTTTTCAGTTGTAAAATGAGTAACACTTGAGAACCTGATGTGTAACATGGTGACTATAGTTGATGATGCTGCATGGTACAATTGGAATTTGCTAAGAGAGTGGAACTTAAATGTTCTCCCCTAAAAAGGGATAAGTATGTGTGGTGATGGATGTATTAATTGGGGCTATTCTTTCACAATGTACATGGGAATCAAATCATGATGTTGTATACTTTAAATATTTTATAACTTTAAAGCTGAAAAAAGAGCTTATTTTTATAAATGTAACCACATATGAGAATGTCTGGCTATAATTTCCTTGAGGCTGAAACTTGCAACAAATGATACAGTAAAAAGAGTTTAATAATAGCATGAGAGCCTTTGTAACCATATTCTGGGATCTGGTTTTTATTCCACAATAGCTGTTCCATCAGTGGGTAAATATACATAGTTTTACCATAAATTACTGTTTTTAATTTTTTTAAGTAATTTACTGTTGGGTATCTGTCTCTGAAATTTTCTTTCTTGAAAGCTCATAAACAAATAGCTCTTGTGTGTCACCACTGGAACAACTTATCAAACCCTGTAAGCCGATATGTGATGGAGACGCCTGTATCACATAGCAAAACCCCCGCACGGTATTGCTTGTCCTCATGCTTGTTGCTTCTTGACTTGAGTGATGTTTTCTGTGCCTTTTCCAGCAATAGTTGCTGACAAAGGAATACACTTGTGTCAGTTTCCATGTTATTTCCAGTACATTATGTCAGCCGTTTTCACCTCAGCACGAAGAACAAAGGTATTTGCCTTTCTGCCATCTGCCACAGATGCTTGCAAAAATTTACCATTGTATGTAGTGTGTAAAGGATGGATTGATCTTATTTGACTTTAAACATCAGTGAAAAAATTGTAAAGGTTCTTCAGGACCTTCGCACTTGGTGTTTTAAAGTGCAGCCAATGAGGTCATGCTGCAAGTAGACTGTAACACATCACAACATGCAAAACGAGGGCCTGCCAACCCCTTCGAGGTGTGGGACGCCCACTCAGGAAAGCTTGCGCTCTTTGTGCTACATGTGACTGATGTGGCCATAAAGACAAGCACGTCTCGGTCAACCCTTCTATGAAATATTAGAACAGCTTGATTTTTTTCAAACACCAAATCCTAGGTGTTCTACTGTGTGTTCCCCCTGCAGCACAGTGGGTCATCTTGCAGCGCCCTGTGTGACCACTCAGACAGGACAGAGGTCACAGGCCAGCAGAACCAGTGAGGCAGAGGCTGTTGGGACAACCACCAGCCCACTGGAAACGAAGTCAACTTGAGACTGTGCATGCCGTTCCATTGCATCTTTTAGTGATGAGCACACATTTATGATTTGAGAAATGTACTTTAATATTTTAATCAGAAGTATCCAAATGCGCTGCCTTTAAATAAATAGAAACATGAGCACAGGCTATTGATTCCTGTTTTTAGAGTTGAATATCAAAGTGTGCTGAAGACTGTCCCACCCTACTCCTGGAACTCGTGAATGATACCTTACCTGAAAATGGGACTTTGCCCGTAAGATGAAGTTAAGGACCCAGGGGGAGAGGGGACCTTTGGCTGGCAGCGCAGACCTGATGACCCAGAGGGGTCCCCTGTCAGAGATGCAGGGAAGAGGGGTTGGCTGTGCCGCACAGGCCTCCCAGGCGGTGATCGGATGGACAGCGGACACCCCCGTGGGGCCATCATAAAGACCAGACAGCAGGTGCTGCAATGAGCACTGGGGTAGACACCAGTGAGAACAAAGCAATGTTCCTGGGCCACACCCTGGCCACATCTCTGTCACTGAGTGAAGCAAAGGTCAGGTGCCAAACATGAGGGAGAGGAGAGGACAGGGGGAAAGTGTGATTTGACTGTGTTTTATTTCAACGATAAAAATGTTCATTTTCACCATGAACTTTATAGGATGAAAAGGCCGTACTTGTTATTGTGTCCCTAGTGAACCTGGCACCCAGCCAGCACTCGATACACACTTGTTGGCACAAACAGGTGTGGGAGAGCCTCTTTCCTACCTTCTGTCCAGGATCCATTTTCATCCGGCCTCCTCTTCAGCCCTGAGATGTACTCCTGGGGCTAGGCCTGAATCACATTCAGGGTGGAGGCATCATGCACACCCCAAACCTCATTATACGTCTGAACTTGAATGTATGACCAAGGAGTCCTAGGAATCTAGTCTGACTGGGAGGGGGGAATGAATTTACGAGCACACGTGACTTGCAAGCCTGGCCCGGGGGCTCTGGCCATCTTCGATGGATATTTTCTTGTTCCCAGAGGACAGGCTGAAAGGGAGAAAGAGCTTCTGAAAAATGGGAAGGGAACTCTCTGTTTAGCCTGAAATGGCAACAGTCAGATCAATGCCTCCTGTGCAGGTCTGTGACACTGAATTCATTATAGATCTTAGAAAGCACTTTAGCTATATTTAAAAAAAAGGAACGGGAAGTAGCATGTGAAAAAAAATTAGTTAAAAACCCAAATGTAACCCAGAAAACACTGCTGCATCAGTTTCCTGATTCTAACAGGCCTCTTCTGTGGGAGTACTGTTTTTTCTCCAGTCTAATTTCAAGAGCAAGGAGTTTTGATAATGCCCCACAGGATTATGTCATAAAATTGAAGAATACTATCCATGAAGAGCTTTGAGGATATTTATAGTGTAAGCTTTAAAGAGCTGTCAAGAAGAATCATCAAGGGAGTTGAGTTACTGAGTCACCTAAATGTGTTAAATAATATCTTGGGATTGCAGTATATAAAATCCATCACCTTCAGAAGTTTAAAAGTTAATTATAAAAATGTGCATATTTAACCCATGGTGTCCTTTCATGAAATTTTATACAAGCAACCAGAAAAGGTATGAGACTAGTTTTCATACTTTATATTCACAAAGCATTCGCAAATTTTCCAGGTTCCCAGTTTTCTAACCTTATCACCACCATGAGCTGCTGTTACATTTGCTTGAACAGATCGAATTTCCCATCAACTGTTCCCTCATGTGATATTTGCTGGGTACAGTCGAAGGAAATATTCTTGTCCCTTCCCTTGTTCTTTCAATATTGTTCCTTAAGAAGCTCCCTGACTCACAAAGTTTGAATTAGGAAAGCAAGACGGGGTCTTGCAGAGTGCAAAATCTCATTGTGAGCAGCCATGAAGGGTACCAGTGGTGTGCACTGTGGCTGACTCCCCAACAGTTACTCCGTCAGACCCCCACTAATCAGCAGAGCGGCATTTGGAAGTTGATCCCAGTTAAGGGGCTTCTGATTGCCAAGAGATGAGGTTACCTTTGGTTTAAAAATGGGAAAAGAACCCAAGTCTAGCCAAAGGGAAGAGAGAGGTTTTGGTAATAGCTTCTGGGAAAGTTCCACCACACACACACACACACACACACACACACACACACACACTCATGCACACACGCACGCAGGCACACACACACACACTCTCTCTCTCTCTCTCTCTCTCTCTCTCATGCACGCACACACGCAGGCAGGCAGAGGGAAGTCTCTCCTCCAGGGCATGTGAACAAGGAAGCACAGAAGCCTGTCAGCTGCCTTGCAACCATGGTAACGACTGGCCTTTGGATCAGGCCACCCAGTGGGTGGCCAAACTACCTGAAAGCATGACAAAGGTTACTGAACTGCCAGATGAATCGACCTTCTTGACTTCCTTTCCGGTGAGGAAATAAACTTTCCACTTAAGCCAGTTTGAGCATGCAAACAAACATTAATGGATGCCATTTCGCTCTCCTACTTGCACCCAAACCCATATCCCCAGCTACTGTTCACTTCTGCTCATCTGTCAACCCCACAATGTATACAGAACCCAGGTCCTTTCTGAACAGCATCAGTGTCTAAACCACCCAGGCCTGCAATCCCAGGGCCGCTCTTCCACTTCTGTGCAGGCCCTGCCATGTCTTCCGAGTCGTGATCCCTCATCCATCTACTTACCCGTCTTTGCAGCCTCGCCGTCCTAGGTCAGACACTCACCACTGCACGGCTACACAACCACACACAGCGTATCTAGACATGCGTCTTCTCATTCCTCTGCAAAACAGGCCTCACTATGTTCGGGCGTGACTGTGATACAAAGTAATGGAGACATCTCAGGGGCTGATCGCAACCCAGAAATGGTATTTTGTTCCTTCTGCCAAGATGGTATCTGCTCTTAAAGATGCAGATCAAATATCAGCTCTACTGTTAAGTTGCTTTTACTTCCTTAGTGCAAATAACTCCCAGACCCTCACACTCTGTGCTTCTCTCATAGCTCTGGTTTCTGCTACCTCGCACCAGAATCCTCTAACTCTGTGCCCCTCTCCTCCATATGGGAACAAGGTTTGCTTTGTATTCATCAGCTGTGCTCCCAGCACCCACATGTTTGATGACAAGGACCTAGAAGCCGGCTTTCTCCTGTTCCACGCACATGGATTTTAAACACAAAGTAGGTGGCGGGGGCAGTTTAATGCCATTTTTATGGCCTAGAACTTAAACTTGCATTAGCATGCCTTTTTATCCCTCTTCAAGATTGCAAAAATGGATGTTAAAGTACTAAATAAAACAAGTAAAATCCCAACCCTGATATACACTTTTAGACATTTCTCAACTCAAGCAAGTAGACAGTTGTGATCATTCTATGCTTATTCACTGGAATCTAGATAGGTTTTTTTTTTGTGCTACTTCTCAGCCTGTGACATTAATGAACATTTTAAGTAAAATATATAGATCTTTGAGTAGAACAAATTTACTGTTCACATCACCTTCCTAATTTTAGTTATTTTAATTTTCACTACCTCTGTCCTGAATTTAGCCGGGTAGAGCAGAGGTTCTGGGTTTGCATATACATAAGGGGTAAAATCATCTTTTCCCCTTCTCTACAGTCATGCCTGCCCATAAAATAAAAAACATTTTCATTTCATATAATAATGGCTTGGTGATGATGAACTCCTTGAATTTGATCTTATACCTAAAACAAAAGCAAACTAAAAGGACAGCTAGATCAGGAGTGGAAACATAGAAATGAAGATCTCAAGGAGGGTTAGCAACAGGGGAGTGGGAGGAGGAGAAAGGGGGAGAAGGTACAAAAAATAAGTAGCATAGACAGTAGATAGAAAATAGAAGGGGGGGCAAGAATAGCTTGGGAAATATAGAATCTAAAGGACTTGAGACACTTGGTCATAAACTAAAGGGGGGGTAATGGTGCGGATGGGGGGGTAGGGTGGAGGGGAATGAAAGGGGGAATAGAACAACTGTAACAGCATAATCAATAAAATTAAAAAAAAAAAAAAACATTTTCTTTCTCAAAAACATTAAAGAAATCACCCCTCCTCCTTATTCTGGGCACTGGTCCTCCCAGTGGGGGATGAGTGCAAACACTACCTTCCTCAGAACAGACAAAAGGTTAGAGTTTGCCTTCACGTATGGCCTGGCTCAGTTCTTCCTCGATCCTGTCTTTCAAAGCTGCATGTGTGCAGACCCCATGCTGCCTCCTCTCCTCCGCACGGTCAGCCCACAAACATGGGGGCAAAGCGCTCTTCTCTTTGCTACTCGCTTGTCAAACTCAATTCAAGCAGGAAGTTTTCTAGCAGGAGAGAAGCTGGTATTTTTGATACCAGCCTCTTCCAACAATTCCCAGTTAACCCAGCACTCAGAGGAAGGAGGGGCGTGGTTAATCCTGCGTGCACACAGGTAATTCTCAAGTGTGTAAACTGAAGAAATGAATAGCTAGAGAATGTACATTTGTACCTACTGCCTCTTTAAGGATATAAAGAGGTAAGTTTTCAGAGTACTTATGAATATTCAAAACAGAATTTTCTTATATTTAATATGACGCATAGACAGCAATTCCTGAGTTAGCCTCTCTACTTTCCATAGAATATAAATGAAGACGCGGGAAATGATGAAAATCCTGAACACTGAGCTCTAACACAGACAATCCAATGCTAGAAATGGGAAGGGGGATTCCGTCAACTACCATGAGGTTGACCTGGGAATCAATTTAAGGACCAAAGTTTGCAGGGTGTAAACTCAATACACATGAATCAGTTGCCTTTCTATAGATACACTAATGCTGTAGTCCTTTTAAAACGTAAGTCAGTTCATTTCACGCCTCCCCTCAACCCTCCAGAGTCTCCCGATCCCAGTCAGAGTAAGAGCCGAGCCCTCAGTGGCCTGCCGACCTCTGCCCTCCCCTCCCCACGTCCCCGCTCTTGCTCATTGCATTGCAGCCACAGGACTGCTTCTTGGACACCCCATATACTCTCCTCCCTCAAGACTTTTGCACTTGCTGTTCCCTGTGTCTTGAATGCTTCCCCCTCAAACATCTGGAAGGTTGGCTCCTGTATTCCTTCAGGCTTTGGCTCAGGTGTGACAGCGACTGTCCCTGAGAAAGCGCTGCCGAACTCCCACTTCACGCTCATGGCCCCTCCCACCCCATCAATGCTCTTCAGTGCCCTCACCGCAATATGCTTGTTCCACTTTTCTGTGTTTTTCTTAATCAGTGTCTTTTTCAAACTAGAAATCTAAGCCCAACCAGAGCCTAGATTTTGTATTTATTCATCGCTATATCCACAGTGCCTAAAATTGTGCCTGGCAAGTCAAGTTTAAATAAAAATTGTCAAGTGACTGCCTCGTCCCTTGTCCCTGGACGCAGTAACCAACACTCATGGGCTTGCCCAAAGGTACCGTAGAACCAGTGTCTTAGAACAGAATCTCTGACAGATGTCCTAACAATGCGTGCTGACAAAATTACTACCACTAAGCAAGATCAGGTGGGAAACAAGAGGAGAAAGTCAACATACAAAGAAGAAAACCCAACAGGAAAAGACTTAAAGACAAAAGACAGATAACAAGTAACAATCAAAAAGATATTGGATTATAAAAAAACAACTAAAGAATTAAGGCTTGCACTATGGGCTGGAACAAGCACACTTAACAAGACAAATACTAGAGCAGTAGTTTATTACTTTTTTCAGCCAAAGCACATGGAGGGCTACTGCATTGCCAGGCAGGGACAAGGCAAGACTTGTTTTGGTGCACATGACGTGAGGTGGGCGGGCCCACGAGCTGCTGTGAGAGTCTAAGCTAGGACGAGGGTTGGGAAGCCGCCTTGGGCATATGTATCATGGTAGCCTTAAAATGCAGCATTTCTAAACCAGTAATCTTGTATCTATTAAAATAATACAAATAAATAGATATGATCATAAAGAGTCTATTATAAAATTTATATTAGAAATATGTGTATATGCTATATGTAACTATATTAGATATATGAAAATGGTGAATAGCCCTGGCCGGGTGGCTCTGTTGGCTGGAGCCCTCATCCCGTGCACCAAAAGGTTGCAGGTTCTACCTCCCGTCAGGGCACAGACATGGGTCGAGGGTTCAATCCTTGGTCGGGGTGCATACTGGAGGCAACCAACTGATGTTCCTCTCTCTTTTTCTCTCCCTTCCTCTCTCTCTCTCTAATAAATATATCCTCAGGTGAGGATTAAAAATTTTAAAAAATTAAATGTTAAATATTAGAAACAAGTGAGATGTATAAGTAAATGAATTTTCAAATAAACATTAATAGCACCAAACAATGGAGCACTACGCAACCATTAATAAATAGAAATAATCTTAATAACATGGAAAAATCACAATTAAACATCAACTAAGAACACAGGATCAGTTGCACAAAAAGAGTTCAAACACAGAGTTCTCATCTTTGGAATGTGGAATTCAGAATTATATTTTCATCAACAAACACATACTACATTAATAATCAGAAATAATGAAAACTAAACAAAAATGAAAATGAACTAAATTTTTTATTTTCTCCCACATTAGTGCTTCATGTATCTATTTCTAACCCATTCCAACACAGTTCTCATAGCCCGGGATTATCCACTCCGCTTTCATTATTACAACAGATGCAAGAAAGTCTGTTTTTTCTTGAACCGTGCTTAAGTTTTTTGTCCTTGTATTCCCACTCCAGATTTCTAAAATATTAGAGATATAATTTTTTTATTGCATAAATTTTCTAAACTTACTGTTACATTCTCCTTTTATCAAGAAAACAAAAGGATAAAGATCTTATGCAAATGATCCAACAATTCCCCATTCACTCCACCTCTTACTATAAAAATGTATTGCAATCAAAAACAATTTTCCATCAGAAATAAAGTTTCTTGTTAAGACTTTTCAATAAAAACAGTATCAAGAGTGCGGTGACCATTTCAGAGGTATACATGTAGATCAAAACAGCATATTATACAGTTTCAATGTGTGCAGTTTATTATGTCAATTTACATTTCAGTGAAGATGCTAAATGAAACATATACTGAGAAAAGCCACATACTGAAATATGACTAACATGTCTGCAAGGTAGACACACACAAACACACACCGAGAAAAAAAACAAAAGAACCACGTGCTCTTTAAATGCGTCGGCAATTTTATTTACAAACGCGGTGGAACAGAAAGGCTCACTAGTTTCTGGAGAAAGTTCTTGGTGAACAAACTATAAGGATTTTTCATTCATGAAAAGCAGCAGCTTTCTAATGGGAACAACTTAGCGACAATTCTGAAGAAAATAGAGCTCCCCTCATCAAGCAAATAAAATTTTGTATAAGGTAATTTTTTTCAAAATCCTAATATATAGTTGAAAAGAAAGATGCAGAAAGCAAATTTGGGGGTGCTTTTCTAGTGAAATTTTCCATATGGTTCTGTATTAATTTACCATACCTTATAATAAACAGAGGATATGCAATTATATATTTATATTAACAATTTCAAATAATGTTTCAGATCCTTAAAAAAAAAATAAAATAACCCTCTTCCAAACACCACTAGAAAGTCAAACGAGATCATTATCAGCCTCTTTTTTCCTTGTGCTTTTAAGATGCTGAACTCAGAAAAGTAAATACTGCACTTTTTCCCCCACACATAATTACCTTCTTATAAATAAACAACAACAAAAATATGGGTTCTACCAAGACTACAGTGCTCCGATGTAATCTACAGAGACCAAAAAAGGGGGGAGTTATTCTTTCTTTAAAAAGAGAGGGCAAAAAAGACATACAACATATATTTATAGATCTACATCAGCAGCAACCAACTCTTCTTCTATCTGCAACAGTGCTTTCGCATGAAGGCTTACATCACATGGCGGTGGGCCGTCCAGCTGACCAGGCAAGGAGAGAAGAAAGAACAGTGCTTAGATTCAGAAATACTCACATAACGCCCCTGGGGATGCACAGAAGTAATCACTCAGAGAATGGCCCCGGGAGGTAGAGAGAGTCACCTTGTCACTCACTTAGGATTAAAGCTAGGCAAATCACAGCCTCTGGGTACTAGAAGTCTTTGTCTGCAAGTATGGAGTAAAAATTAACCGCTGATACAGAAGCAGGTTACACTCAACTCTCTTTTATCCGTTTTGGAGAAAAGGCATGGGCAATGTTTCCATGACGATTCCAAAAGTCAATTCTATTTGGCTTTGGAGTTTGATTGAAGAGAGAAAAGCACACACACATATACACACTCCCCCCGTTCTGCTTCCAGCCTCGACATTCTCCAAACTCAGTGGCAGCGTCCAGAAAAAGACTGGACCTCTGGGGCAAGAAGACTCAGACCCCGCTGACAGATAAAAGAGAGTTGACTGGGCTTAAACCATTTCCAAAGCACTCTTCACATAAAGGGCCATATAAATACCTCTGGGTTCAAAAGCAAAGGGTTTTGTTGATACCACTTGTAACACCCTTTCACAGTAAGGAAGAAGCACATGTTACCAGCATCAAGGTTCAAAATATAAGCAGCAGCAATGGTTGTCTTTAGGTAGCTATAAACAATATGCAATCTAATTATGCTATCCTATGTTGCATAACACACAAACAAGAACATGATTAGACACAAAATTGCATGTTAAGTCTTTTAAAAAGTCAATTTTCCAGAAATGACATGGAAATACTATTAGAATGAATGCTCTCCATTTAAAAATACTGCATGTATTGAGATATGATTACATAGTAACAAAGCATAAACTGACTATTCTTTATGACCTTTTTAAACCAGTTTTTAAAGTTGACCATACTTGAAATCTCATAATCAGAGCCCACTGTTAAATAATGGAAATCAGCTAACGATGAGGGAACATCCTTAGCCAAGTAACAGATGACAGTCTACACCACAAGTTTATTTTAACTGCCTGTTTTGGTTTATTCACATCCTCAAGTCCTTAGTAGTCTGTCCAGACTCTGAGCACAGGACAGCACCCTGACTCGGGCACACGTCCCGCTCCAGTCCCTCAACCCACAACACCCGTCGTGTGGCTAGAACCCCAAGCTGTGACCCATTCACTGGACCCTCCGAGTGGAACACGCTAAGAATCCTAAAACCTGCCCTTCTACGGTAGGGTGCCCGAGGGGGAGGTGGTGGCTGGTTCAGGGAAATGCATGGGAACTCGCGGCTTTCTCAAAAGACAAGAAATTTTCTCCCTGATTTGCTCTCTTACATTTGAGTCTGAGATAGCAGTTGTTGCAGTACAGTTGGCTGTTTCTGATTCTGACTTCGGCTCCGGAGGAAGAACTTCCGAGGTCACACTCACAGGCAGAACACTGGAGGACGACAACAACAACAAAAAATCCACATCAGTGAGCTCAAGGAAGCCTGGACTTTCCACGCCTGGAAAAGCAAGATGATCAAAGTGCAGCTGCCAAGCTCTTAGATATGTTTCAGCCAAAAAAAAAAAAAAAAGCCAAAAGATCATTAGTAGATTAGAACCAAGGATGCCAGATGAGACATTAAAGAAACCATAAAGCCAATTTTAAGAGCCAAGATGATCATTCTAAACATACCAAAGAGCAAAAATGATTCGCCGACTGGCTTAAAGAAATCTCGCCTTCACTCCTCTCATGGGGAATGGGAGAGGAGACAGCACCACACGAAAGAACTGAAATGAACGCCGGGTTTCTGGCACTCCACTCTGCGCAGGACATGCCCACGGTCCCCACCACACCAGCGTGGCAGGTGCTCTTACATGGCGCTTTCGCTTCAAGGCTGGGTATTTGGGTTCCGTGGGCTCAAACACTAATCATTTTGACTCGCTCTGCTATACATAGGAACAGCCCAAGCCAGCCCTATACAAGCTTGAACAAGCTGTGGTCAGTGCGACTCCAGCATCCACAACCAGAATCACACTTCGGCCCAACACAAGTTCAAAAATCAATTAGATGTATCTCTAAGACAGTTACTAAAAAGTAGTTACAGCCTTAGTTCTTTCATATATGCAAGAACCCGTCAAGTATAAGCAGGCTTGTGACTGTAAAAATATTTACAATATTTTTTCTTACATAATCTCCCTATTCAAAGCTAGGCTGTTGGACACTTTCATAATTGCACATCCCATCCCCATGCTGTTATTTGACATTAGCAAATTACATTTCACACACACCTACGACCAATAGAGAAAGCATTTATGCCCTGTGAATTGTACTAACAGAATCTTAACTGGCTGGAGATAGGAAGTGCATAGCATTTCTACATTTCATTTTTGAAATTAGGTTCAAGATTGGAGGACTAAGCAAGTAGCAAGCAATCTGAAACCCAAAATGCAACACAGACCGACAGATCCAGCAGCACGAGCTCGCTCATGGCACGTCCACACCCAGTGCTCAAAGAAGCCATGCGCGCTCCAAGCAAAGCTGTGCGGGCCTGCGGAGGCTGTGCATCTTAGTCTCACCTTAAAACAATACAAATGATAGCAAAGGCCCAGGGACTCGATGATCATGGCAGCTCCCTTGCCCAGAATGTTATTGCAGTAGGAGCACACGCGCTTCCCACTGACCGACCTGGATGCGGAACAAGAACGGAAGGGGGGCTCTCATCTGTGTGGCTCGAGGTCATCACTTTAAAATCACACTCGGGTGTTAATGTTAATAATCTGAGAAGGTCTCTATATCTGTGGGAGGAAAAGTTTCGCCAGCCAATCGAAATATGCCTTGATTATACTGTACCTTGAAGGGTCTCCCTGGTGGTTGCGAAACCCTTGACACCTGTTCACTAAATGAACAGTTTCGGTGTCCTGAGTCCATTCTGCACTTCGAGATGCTACGCTCCTTCGATCACCTCTGTTCTTGGCCATGGCCTCCCCCTCTTCCAGAGTACAGCTCTATCACGTCATTTCACCCACCAGGACACCAACAGAGCAGCCCCAACATTGCTTTCCCATCCTCTTGCTCATTCCCCCCAAATCCAGATGAAACAGAGGTAGCTGCACTTTCCTGACTGTGCCTCTGGCTTGCAGGACTGCCTCTGCAGAGTGGAATGAAAACTGCCTGACGGCTACCATTTAGATAGGAAAGGAGAGCTTCTACTTCCCTTTGGTTAGAAGTCTTACCTTCTCTCCCAGGTGGGAAGGGCTGGGCCGCTTCTCACCTTTGCACAGAACAGTGCACAGCTGTGGAGCGCCGTGCGGTGGAGCGCCCCCTCTGGGTCAGAGAAGCCCACGGCCTGTCTCCCCTGTGCTCCCCTAGGGTGGGGATCCAGGAAATGGGTCCTCTGTCCTCCGCTTCGCCTCCCCGGACCATGGCCTTCATCCTCCTCCAAAATATACCGTGAATTCTCACCCTGTCATCTCTCAATTCAAATTCCCTGACACATTTTATAGATCCCGGTACAAGTAACATTTTAGATGGATGTGAAATATATTCTCCTAACAAAACCCCTTATTTGATGGCTTAAAAAAATCCCATTGTCAATCACTGTGTTTCTACTTTTCAGCACTTCCTTTGCAGAAAAGCAGTACAGGCTGGCAGAACTCCCTGTGGGTAGCGGCAGAGACACGGCTGCGCGTGGCTTTGTGACGCGTCAGTGGAGAAGCTACACTGACCTAAACTCCCAGCCCACGTTTCTATCTGAGCGTTCCTCCGTGCACACGGACAACAGCGTGGTGATGGCTGGGGGCGGGGGGTGTAAGGGGACTAAAAGCTAATGGGAAAAAGTACAGTGAAGATTAAATTTTTTAAAAGGCAAGTTTGGAATCACGACCTACTGTTATACTCTCAGGCGGTTCCCGTGGCACATGACCTACAGAACACAGCGTCGGCAAGCCAGGTGAGGCACGCAGTGGTTTGGGAAATCGAAGCCCCAAAAGGCTGTATCTAACTACGTAACTTTATTTTCTCATCCAGCTTATTGTAAGTTCCACAGACAAGGGAACTTAGTCATATGCTTTCCTTTTACACTTAGTTTCTATAAAATGAGTTTGTATGGTCTTATTAAAACAGTCGACAATTTTATAATACTGCTCTCACTCATAAACTGCAGATGCATTTATAAGCTACTGTCTGTTTTTATGATTCCGTGTTGAGAACCATGCGGGTGCGTCTGTCTCCAAGACACTGACCACGGCACCAGCGAATGAGGCAGTGGCAGCGAAGCTGGTGTTTCAAAGGTCCCCAACGCTTCACAAGACATCCATAAATGCTCTTAGAACGCTATTTAAAAAGCCCCTTGAACTGATCTGATAAAAGAACACTAAACTGACGCACTGGAAAAGGCTTGGCTTTCTCTGGAAAGCTTGGAGAAGATCTGGAGAAAATTTTAAAGAAAAAATGCACCGGCCCCTAAGAAATGAAGACCCAAAAGGACCTCACCTGTTGCGCAGCTGGGAGCCCGATGGTGTCGCCGAAGGGAGCTGGCTGCGTGGTGTGGGGAAAGGTGCCGTGGTGGCCTTCACGGGACCAGCTGAAGGAGGGGGGATGCTGGAGGAGGGGTTTCGCATGTAGGCACGGTTGGATGTGGACAGCAGCTGAGGTGGCGGGTGGCTACAGTCTTGGACAGAGGAGGACACGTGGACTGCCGCAGACTGACTGAGCCAAGGGGCCTGTCTCCAGGAGCTGGATCGCGGGGACTGCAGGTTATCTAGAGATTCCCCTCTGAAACACAGAATGAATGAATCAAAGTTACATGACACATTCAACTGGAAATCTATTTAACACCACGGTCATTACAATATCAATTTTGTGTGTTTTATAAGCAGGTACTAACCTGACAAGTCCAACTGCATATAAAATGGCCTTTAAAACTAAGGTTTCTTTTTATCAGAGGTACCATGATGTTTCATAGTCAATTAAACTTCACTTATTTTTATTTTATTTATTTTAATTTTTTAAAAGATTTTATTTATTTATCTTTAGAGGGGAAGGGAAGGAGAGAGGAAGAGAAACATCAATGTATAGTTGCCTTTCATGCATCCCCTGCTGGGAACTGGCCTGCAGGGAGCCGGTCTGCAACCCAGGCATGTGCCCTGCCTGGGAATCAAACCGCAATTGTCTGGTTCGCAGGCCCACGCTCAATCCACTGAGCTACACCAGCCAGGGCTATTTTTATTTTTATTTACTTGGTGTTTATGTAAATAAATAAACACCGTGGAATGGATAATACTAAGAAAAATAGTTTTAAAGTAAAATGCTAAGACAAAGACCACAAGCATGTGTCCTTTACATCTTTAACTGTTTAGACATAACCATCTTCATTTTTAAACCCTACCCCACCCCCCAAAAAACCCACATCCTTTTAGGCATTTACAGATGCCAGGTATCAAACTAAACACTATCACAAAAATATTGAATTTGATCTTCACAACACTATGTTTGCTTGTTTGTTTGTTTGTTTATCTTTTCGACCTGACAGACCTTAACTCGTCCGTGGTGAAAAAGAGCTGGTCAGTGTTGGGACTGGCTTTCAAACCCAGGTCTCTCAACTCTGAAGTAACCCAGGTCACTTCTCCTGTCTCAGCCTCTTTCACGTACCACCAAAAACTCACGCGAATGCTACCTTTGGGAAATCTCTCTTAAATGCAGTTATATGCTTACACAAATTCTGGTCCACAAAGAATGACTCCAAATTAGGAGGATATTTTTCTACCTGGTGAATTTTGTTATGACCTTTAAAACTTTGTCTGTTATTCCAAAATTTGAAATGCGTCTGTTTTTCTTCTGAAGTAACATAAGTACCATATCACGGTATACATACACCACCGTGATGAGACAGACACAGGCAGCAGAGCGGGTGTCTGAAGGAGGAATCAGGTTCTCCCCTCTCTTACTTACCACGAGTTACCCACCCTAGTCTCAGAGGTAACCATTATTAACTGTGTATTTTTCTAGACTTTTTCTCACGTAGGTGTGCACATATGTACATATGCATACAAACTTACATATGTAAGTATAGCAATGTCTACATACATGTGTGATAATATATGCTGTGTTTAACATGGGTAAGCAAACAGGGTTAGTCTACAATGCATGCTCTTCACAACTTGCTCTATTCCAGGCACTGCATATGATCTTAGAACTACCTTCAGGGCTTAGCCTCTTGCAAGGTTTCCTCTTCAAACCCAGGTGCCATGCCAAGAGGCTGCCCCAGCAGCTACGCGCTGAGGCCCGTATGGAGAACAGGCTCCGGCCAGCAGCTCCAGCTGAGCTCTCAGTCCAGCTCTGACATGAGGGGTCAGCACATTAGAGCCCACTGCTAGCACAGGTGCCATACCATTCACGGGTGACGGGCGTTTTATATTTTTGGTCATAAAACAACAACAAAGAAAATCTGACAGAGGCTTATTATGTGGCCAGAAAAGTAAATTATTTACTATCTGTTGCTTCATACAAAAAAAAAACTTGTCAGCCCTGGCTCTGAGTCACTACAGCTGCCCAGTGCCCTAAGCTACTGCCTAGTCGATCCTCATCACTGTGGGATATGACCAATCAGTGTTCTACCCCCCAAAGTTCCCGGGCGGTGCATCATGGAGGAACATGCTACCTTCAATTCTTTAATGGTCATGTCATATTCCACCTTATCAGTGAGCTCCTATTTGTTTAATGAGTACTAAGGACACTCTTATCAGTGTATACTCTTTTCTTAAATTGTGAATTTAATGATATTTAAGTATATAATTGTTGACATAGTTCTGCACACTTAACCAATTACATCCAGAGAATAAAGTACCACACATGAAACTGCTCACGGGGTACAAACAGAAACTTCTTATAAGCACTAGAAAAGTACCCACCCAACTGGGAAAAAGAATTCCTGTTTCTTTATACAATTGTCAAGAATAGACTGAGTCACTCACTTAACTCTACAAATCCCGTAAGTGAGCTACACCATTGCTGTTTTACGGGTGATGTTCACCTTCTACACGTTTAATAACTTTGCTTCTTTCTCTATGAAATATCTGTTCATATCCGTTGTCTGAGTCTATAAAGTCATCAGGGTTTATTTACTCATTTACAAAAGTTAGTTGTACATTGGGATAATTAGCCCTTTGTCTGTAATGGGTTGGAAATAATTTTACTTAAGTTTCTCAGCTGTGAAAACACTGCATAAAAATAGCTTCAGTATGTGTTTACCCAAGACACACCTTTTAAAATGTTCATTCTCTCGTCTCCAATTAATTTATGCCTATATTATTTTTCAGAAAGTTAAAAAATTAGGTTTTCACACTTTGTGAACACCGTCGTGATTCCAATCTCACCATTATCTCGGCATAAACAAAGAAACAGAGTTCAGCGGCCAAGGAAGCACCGAGGACTGCATGAATTACTGCAGGGCCTGAATCGCACTTCCGAGTTGTTCACCCGGCTCTGCAAACTGTTAGCCATTTGGCTTTGTCCACAAGTGTTCTCTGCTTGAGCCCCACTTTCTTCATGTGGAAAAACAGAGAGACTGTCCCTGCCTCACTACACTTTCCCCAGATTGAGTCAGATGACCTAGACAAAGCCACTGACATGTGTGCCACCTCGTAAGTGCCGACGGCATTGACTCTACTTCCCTTCTTTCTCCTGATCTCGGATGAAGAGAAGAAGTCATGACAGCATTTCTGCCCAAAGGAGGCAGCACAGCTTTAACTTAAATATTTGCCTCACAGCACAGAAGAGGAAATCGTTCCTGAAACGTCTCGCACCTTCTCATGATCCCAGGCAGACAAATGGGCTCCTTATTGACGCTGGCACTGCGCTGCCGGATCCAGCTGTTGTCGTTGTGCAGGGATGTCCGCTTCCTCATTTCCTGCAGGATCTGCTGTCTCTCCAGCTCTGCCTCGGATGGAACTTGCTCCTTCTTGGAGCTCTTCTGTAATGAGCTGCTGCCCCCAACTCGGTCTAAGTATTTATTGCTTCCTACATTAAAAGCACATCAAAAGCTGCAGGGTTAGCACATTTTAAAAAGGATAACGGATAAACCTCCAAATATAGTGTAGCAAAAAATGTGACATTGGACGGGTGCGCTAACACTGTCAATTCTCGGTGAGACTGCTGCCTGGGAACTGGAAGTTTATGGTCTCCTCTCCCTGGAAATTCCAGTTCCACACCCAGAGGCACGTCACGCAGCGCACCCAGGAGAACGAAGGAGGCTGCCCACAAAGCAAAGAGCCGGCAGTGATTTCAGCCAACAGTCAGGCACACAATGCTCATGCAGAGTTTCTCGTCCACCTTTCCCTTCCTTCCTCCATTCAATCCAACAAGCCCATGCTCACTGAATGATGCTGAGATGACTCCACAGAGAACTGGGAGTTCCACTCTTCCAAAAACGCACACTTCCCCTGGGGAGACAGCAAAGACACATGCATGCATCCCCAGACGTCATGACTCAAGTCTCCATGGTACAGGTCACACAATTTCAGTCATGACCAGGATGATGAAATAAGGGCACGCTCAATCCCTGAAACAGCTGTTGTGAAACTGAAAAATAGCCAAGTAATCCCAATGATAACCAAGGAATGCTCCGAGCCTTGTATTTTCCTCTAAGAAACTGACAAAGCCATAGTTTGGATGTTGAATTTATGAATGATAATTAAGTTGGGGTTTATCCTGAAGGCTCTATCTCATTGGGTTTGCAGATTAATTTCTGACTTTGGTAAAACATCCAAAAGTTTGCAGTATCCTCCCCACCTTAACTTGGATTAGGAAATTTCACATAAGGGTTTCTTTTCTCTCACTCTCCCATTCACTGTTATTTTCATACTCTCAGAATGTATGGTGTATCTGCCTTAGTTCTTCCTCAAGGGAGCCATGGATGAGGCCACCAAAGGTTCCTCATATACATCCTTGTTTATATTTGTGTGTATGTGCTGCTTGTCGATTTGGTCAGATTTAAGTAAAACATTTTGTTTTAAAAGCACCTTATTGGCATAACCAAGTTTTTCAATAAGATATTTGATAACTTCCACTGCCTGCCATTCTAACCAGATTAATCACACAAGCTCCAAATATGAATAAGACTATTTCAGAGAATCACCCTTGCCATCACCAGCTGGTCCTGTGGTTACGTTCAGGAGACAACATTATCAATGCAAGCTAAAAAAGTTTCATGGCAACCCTGGCTGGTGTAGCTCAGTGGATTGAGCGCAGGCCTGTAAACCACGCAATCGCAGTTCGATTCCCAGTCAGGGCACATGCCTAGGTTGCAGGCCAGTTCCCAGCAGGGGACTCATTAGAGGCAATGATACACTGATATTTCTCTCTTTCTCTCCTTCCCTTCCTCTCTAAAGATAAATAAATAATTTTTTTAAAGTTTCATGGCAGATTGAGATACGTAAACCTTGATTTTCATAGTGGTTAGGAGCAAAGTGAGGGGAAAAGAAGCCAGAAATCCAAATAGGTAAGACCAGAAGAACGAGATCAGAAAGCATAGAATAATTGGGAACCGAGAGAGAGCAATTTGGTCACCGAGTTCCTAATGGGAAAAAGAGCACAGCAGGCTGGGAAGTTAAATGAGGAGCAGATAATGAAAGGGAAAGGGGTGATCACAGAACCTAATAAAAACTGTAAATTTTACAAGCTTTAACAAGAAGTGACAAACTAGCTTCCGACCTATTGATGTGGTCTGTCCCACAGAGGGTTTTAAATTTTTATACATTCTTTGCCAGTACTTAAAAGATAACATGAGAATCCAGGTCTTTTGTTTTACTTCTCTTTTACAGTAGAGACCATTGGTAGTCACAGGCTTGCCTCCTCCCGCACGCCAGGAACAGGCTGGAGCAGGGAAGGGGCGGCCCATTTGCACGGGCGGGTTCGACACGTGCCCCTCACTCTGCCTTCTCATTCATTTTCACAGCTGACCAAAACCCAGCCTATATGCAAAGCCCGGCATGCAAACCTCGCTTAAAATCTTGCTTTTTGTTTAGTTTTTCTTCTTTATATAATACCAGTTACATGTGTTCCTAGAAGTGTAGTTTATATTAACAAGGTTAGGTTACAAATGGTTTTTACGAAGTCAGTGAAACCATTATCAGTTTTGACTTTTTGACATCTTGACATTTAAATGTATAGTTTCAACTTTACACACAATTTTGAAGTCCCCTAGTATTCTGCAGAAAACTTTTCTGTCCCATTTCTTTGGCTGCGAGATGAAATCTGCTATACAAAAGTGTATCAGCAGCACTTTGCAAAATTTCCACATATTTCATTAGCTATTTAAAACCATCTTAACCTCCCAGGACTCCCTCCCTTATAAAGTAAAGCCAAAATAAAGGAAAGTTTTTTTTAAATACAAATGCTAAGAATATGCAGTATTTTAATAATGTAATATTAATGAATCTGAAATATCTTGACCTTAAATATACTGAGCACAGCATGTGATAGCACAAACAAGCAATTTTGAAAAAAATTCACATTTACCATTTTTATTTGCGGGGTGACCATCCAGCTCAGTAGTGGATATGGATTTATTCCTACAACGCAGAACACAGGGTATTACATATGTCTCACTAAGAACATCCTTTTCATATTTATGACAAACACCTAAAACATTGCTTTTTAAAGAAGCTAATTTATTTCCTGTGCCTGTTGAGAGCCGTACTTTTTTTCATACGACGGAATTTTTCATGTTGCACAAACTAGCTGGAAACAGTGACATCTCTAGAAGAGAGGAGAGCTTGATGCTAGAAACACATCAACGAGAAAATGTTCACTATCTTCGCATGATGATTAAGCCTATGATTTGACCCGGTCATACAAACTCTGCCTCTCTTCCGGATTGCAAACTTGCCAGAATGTACAAAGCATCTCTCATAAGGTCACCTAACATCAAATTGTCCCACCTGGCTCGTGTTGCCCAAGGCTCAAGAAGGCCACTTTTGGGGCATCAGGGTACCACTCCAAAAGAGCACCTTGGGACACGGGAGTGTGCTGGCATAGACAAGGCCTGAAAATCCCTGACCTTGCAAGGGTAAAACACAGCTCTGCACAGCAACACACGCTGACCTTGCTCTCATTCTAGTGGGCACAGTAACTTCAAATAACAGGAATGAAAATGAATGGTATACATTTCCATACGTATGTATACATGTATCACATGTATATGCATACAGTATATATATATATGTGTGTTTGTGTACATTTAATAATGTACAATACATAATAATAATAATAATAATAATGATGTAACACCCGTTAGCAACATTCACAAATGGTTTCATTTGCATTAACATAGAAGGAAATACTCTTATGACAAGATGTTCAGCCACACTCCCTAATTCCTCTAAGGCAGGGGTGTCGAACTCACTTTCATGGGGGGGCCACATCAGCCTCTCAGCTGCCTTCGAAGGGCCGAAATAATTTTAGGACGATAAAAATGTAACTTACTCCTTAACTGTTAAGGAGTTGAAATAACATTCAGCCCTTTTGAAAATGAGTTTGACACCCCTGCTGTAGGGCATGCTATATCCCAAATGCCTAGAAGTATTTCATATCTTCCAGGACTCCTTAAGTTTCTTTTCTCTGCAAATTTCTTTCCCAAGGTAATGAGCTACACAATCAAAGCTTATTTAAATGCACAAATAAATCCATAGCTTAAACAAGGAGAGATACACATTTTAATAATCTACAGGTATCCAGAAACACTCATTATAAATAAGGTCATTCATCATTAAATTTCTCTAGCTTGATGAGTATCAGCCCACTGTTACCTGTGTATTCCTTTCCCCTATTTGCTCTGAGCCCTGTTCAGTCACCCTGACAGCTTATTATACAGGTGAGTCTTTCCTTACCTGGAAGGCACACTTCCTAAAGAAATCTCAGCTCTGAAAACATAAATGAATGGTCATACATGGGATATTTTTAATCTGTTTAGAAGTCCTTAGTAATTTCAAAAGTACAAGGCATTTTTAAAAATTCCTTAAGAACATTAAATATATTGCTTCAGGAAATTTTAAGATGTATCTAGAACTTTTCAGGTATATCTGAAATCCTTTCTGAATCCCCCCAAACTGACCAGCAGGTCTAATCAAACAAAGAGAAAGTCACAAATTCTCATTTCAGACATCCACGGTAAGCTTATGCCATGGCTGATCACCTCTTTAAAAGAAATGTTACGGCAGATGCCTCCGCTCTTTCATTCTCTCTCTTCCCTCTCTCCAGCCACCATGCAGGTAAGACTGCTCTGGCGTGCTGCGTGTTAAAGGGACACAGTCCAGCTGGTCTCACTGCCCCAGCCGGCAGCCAACCTACTCACATGAGTTTGCCTAGTAAACTGGCAACAGACGCATGAGGGACCCAGTCAACTAAAAGAAAAGCCAACTGAATTCCACCCCAAATGCTGACCCACAAAATCATCAATTAAGTTACTACATTGAGGGATAGTTTTAAATATCAGCCAGCAAGATCTCTTTTCATCACACGAAAGAGCAAGAGCCACAGGAGTTCTAAAAGACACCTGGGCAAGCCCTCAAAAATTCACTGGAAGACAAATACTCCAACCAAATTACAATGAATGTTTTACACACCTGTCACTAGGAAGCAAGCCTGAAGATTCTTCCTCTCCCTTTGGTATATCGTAGGAATCAACAGGCCTAAAAGATAAAAAAAGTTTACATTAAATTTAAGACTTCAATGTTTTCCTTGAGTTTAAGACATAGATTTTTTAAATGATGTTATTCTAGCATCTTTACAAGAATGGTCTCTTGGTTGAAAACCAGACACACAGAAATATCTCAATCAATCCATCACTGCAGAAAACAGACGTCCTACTACTACTAATGGACATTTACAACTCATTCAACAAATTCATGCTGTGTGCCTGCTACGATCCAGGCATGTTCTGGGGAAACAAAACAAACTTGCTGGCCTCATAAAACTTGCATTTTAGAGGGACATGCAGGCCAGCTGACAAGCAAATTAACGCACAACATAAAGCAGCAAAGGGCACATGCAGAGAAGGGGCAGGGAAGAGGGTGTCTTTTACACGAGGTACTCTGGAAAGTTTGAGAATGTAGCATTTGATCAGAGACTTAAAATGAGTAAGACAGCAAATACATGAAGGAACATTTCTCCAGGCACAGGACCTAGAAAATGCAAAAACCCAGGGGCAGAATGTTGTGCCTTCTCAAGAAAGGGAAAGCAGGACTGTGCAGCTATAATAAACCAAGTGAGGGGAAGTCGCAGGAAGCCAGGTAAACCAAAGGGCGAAGGCTGCTCACACAAGCCTTGTAAGGCCTCAGGAAGGACTTTCGATGGTATTCTAATGTGAAGGGAAGCCAGGAGACAGAAAGTATGGTGACAGAATCATATTTACAACGTAAAGGGTTCACTCTGGCTGCTTGTGTCCACCTGCGTAGAGAAAAGAGGCTGGGGAGCAAGAAAACCAAGTGGGTGCCTTTGAGGCGGGGAATAGACACAGCAACACCACACCGATCAAAAAGCCACGTGCGCCCTTTGGCACGGGAACGGACCTTCTGTACTGGTATATTTTGACCGATGTTTCCCTCTCTCGCTCCGCCTGGCGCAGCTGCTCCTCCACAAGGCGCTTCTGCTCCTCGGCCTCTGCCTGACGCCGCTTCTGCTCCTGCTCTTCCTGATACTGCTGCTCCTTCAGCTCTCTCTCTCTCTCCAGAGCCAGTTGCTCCTGCAGCTTCTTTCTTTGGTCCTCTTCCTCCTGCCACTGGCGCCTCTCCTCTTCTCCCGTGCGGGTTCCTTCCCTGTCAGGAGACTTGGAGCCTTCACCCCAGGTGGCTTCCAAGGTGGCCACGGCGGGCTCCCGTGGGGTCAGAGAAATGCTGTTTGAGTTCAGCACCATGAGCTCCTACATGACCAGGAAAAAAAAATTTTTGTGCATTTCTATAATTTCATCACAACATGTCTATGTGCAGTTTTGCAGATACTTATGGCAGAGGACTCTATTTGAAATGATGTTAAGTTTTATCACTAACAGAGACACGTGTGGGTAATGGAGATGTAACTTAGAAGATGACTTAGGATCTGTTGGTACAATAATTTAATTACTCAGTAGGGAAACTAGGAGAAATACTGAAACATTGAAGCAAAATTCTGACAAATCAGAGCTCATCATTGCGTTTTTCAAAGAGCCACAGAGGTGAGTGTGTGACAAAAGCCAAGTGAAATGCACTGTCTCCCATTTTTCAGCCTATTTCACCCACGAGACAGGGAAGGAAGAGCAAGTTCCAACACTACCTCATTCAAGAACTTGTAATTCTCTCTCTCGGCCTCCTGCTGAGCCCTTTGCCACTCTTCCCTTAGTTTCTCCTGCTCACGCTGATATTTTTCCTGAAAGAAATGATAGCACATTAATTAATTAACTAATTAATTAATTAATGGGTTGCTGTTCATCTTTTATTCATGAGCATTTTTGCTAGCCCCCCCTTTCACCTCAATCTTTGAACATAGAGCTATTTTAACCAATCAGATTTTAGTCTCTGGAATAGGTAACAGCTTATATGGAATTACAATGCAGGCACTGGGAAAGAGTAGACACTCAGCACTGAACACAAACGCACCCTCTACTGTGCTGTAATTCAGTAAAGGCCCTAAGGCCACCTGTAAGGGAGACTGAATTCCTCTGCCGTGGACTGAGTACACAGTTCACAGGGGAGTGAGTTCTCACCAAGCCTGCACAGCACCTCTCGCTCATGAGAAAACCTTACGTTCCCTGCGGCACTACACAGGATGGCCGAGACCTGGAAACAATGTGCATGTCCACTGATTGGTGAGTGGATAAGGACGACGTTGGGCACGTATGCAATGAAACACGGCCACGCGAAAGGATAAAATACTGCCATTTGCAACAATTTGGATCATTCTCGAGAGTCTCGTGCTACGTGAAACAAGTCACGTAGCAGAAAGAAATACGTGAAGGAAAAGGACAAGAACCGTATGATCTCACTCGCACGTGGGATGTAAACCAGAAAACAACAAACAAAAGAAAGGAACGAGCTCACGGACAGAGACGACGGCGGTGGTGACCGGAGGGGGTGGGGCGGGGATGAAGAGACTGAAGGGGCTCAAACACGTGGAGACCGAGGGGAGCGCACAATGCAACACACAGATGACGTCTCACAGAACGGAACACGTGAAACTCACACAAGGTTATTAACCAAGGTTGCCCCCATAAACGGAATTAAAGACATAGTACATATGCTCTGGAAATATACACACGGGCAGATAAATGATTTTAAAAGGAGAATTCTGGACAGCTTCTAAACAAAAAGGTAAATTGTCTCTGTATTTCAATAGACAATTATTTTTAACACAAAAAATAATCATTTTGTCTGTTACTACAAAATGCACTACCTATCAAAGGATTGTTAAGTATGAGGTTACTGGATTTTTAAGCCTCTTTTTAAGTTTGCCTCTCAATACCGGTTCACAGGGACCAGGGAAGGGCAGTTAGGACCGGCCCAGTCCCCGCAGCTCCCGCAGTACTCAGCGCTACCTGCAGCAGGCGGTCCTGCTCCTTCTGCCACCTCTCCTGCCGCTTCCGCTCCTCCTCTTGGTCCCAAGCCCAGCGACTGGGGGCACTGATGGTTGGAACTGGGAGCTAACCAGTCATGAAAGAAAAGGAGCAAACAAAGAGCCTGTTACTTCATTAAGTCACCTATGGAAGCACATCTGCACACATAAATTATTCATATCATCCTTTGCCTAAACAAAGGACAGCTTTCTATTTCGAAATAGGTCTTTTCAACTTGAAAAGGCTGGATTGCCTTATTTATTCCAAAAGCAAGTGAATGCTACTTACATCAGGAACCACAGAATCAGAGCTTCCTGTATGGGTAGCATGTGGGCAAGGAAGAAAAAAAAACACAGCATAAGTCTTTTCATTTCTGTACAGTAATTCCTTTCAGAAAGTTGTATTGCTAGCTGTTTCTATGCCAGTATACTAAGTGACATCATTTTTTTAAACAACAGGAGTAAGTCCTTTATTCCTCTTTAATGCCATCTGTTTGTTATTTATCTTCCAAATTCAAAGTGAGTTAAAAAGAAAAGAAAAAAGGGGTGCCAAAGAGCACACCAAAGTTCTCGGTATGAGCACTGGATGGATGGTGTACTTGAATAGTAGAGGGTTCTTTTACTAATAGACTGCGTAGCATCTTATAGGTTGGCCTACTTAAAAAAAAAGAAGAATTTCAAATGTTACAACATCTACCAAATCCAGTTTTTCCCTTGCCACTATTCAATTACAACGTGAGAACTGTAACTTAAATTTTTCAGGTCTTGTTAATGAGTTACTTTTCTTGAATAAGCTGCCACATCAACCATGTTCAAGAAATGTTTCCTTTTTCTCTCCTATTATTGGAAGCATCAATATTCAAACTTCCTATGTATGACAGTGTTATTCTTTTTTTCCCCACAGTGTTATTCTTTGGGCACGATGTTATTTTGAGTCTTGGAGGTCTACATAAGTATGGCTGTCTATAGTACAATGAATATAAACAAGTAAGCAAATTTCATAAAATATACGATCATGCAGTATTTTTAAGTTTCCCTGAAACCTCAGCTATCAAATACATTATTCACCTAAACATTACACTTTTAAGAAACTGCTTTGAGACTTAGAAAAATATTCTTCCCTAAAATAACCTGTGAAAAAGAATGAGTACAAATTAGAATAGAGGAAGAAAAGGCATTGTTTTATTTTAGCCAATTTGACCTAGGAGTATCATACAGTATGAATTAAATTACTGTGGGTAAACAGACATTTGACCAAAAAAAGTATCAAAAACACTAAGGATACTGACACACATAGACCTTGTACATGCACAGCTGGTGAACTATTCCCATTTATGATCAAGAGACTGTAATTCACCGAAGGAAGACTACTAGGAGATTAACACAAAATCTAAAAGTCCAGTAAACAACATGTTATAAGGCAACTTGGTAAATAAATGTTTGATAACCTTAAAAGTAAGAAACAAGAACATTTTTGATGCCAACAGCACACTCCCCACTGACTGTGCCATTGCATCTCAAACGTCTGGGTGTTACTTTTAAGTTCCTGACAGTGAAACACGGAGCTCAAACTGCATGCACGAGACAGTGTGTTAGGCAACATGAAAGGGAAAGAAAGGCCAGCCACATGCACGGAACGGCACAAGGGAGCACTGCCAACTACACCAACACAGGGCATCTCGAAATTCACGTGTTCACGGAGTCACCAAAATTCATTTACTTTTAATACACTTCAGAGTCGACAGGGCAGTCCTTTCAACATTCAAAAGCCGCCATCCCAATAGCAATAAGCAACTTTGCTTTTTTAGTAGGAGCGTTTTCCAGAACCAAAAGGAAAGGCTTTTAAGAAGTTAGCCAATGACATGTTGGTGTAATCTAATATTATGCATTCGTGGGAAGCAGTAAGGCTTAAATGAAGTGCCTCATGTCTTACTGTCACCCAGTGGAAAGAAGTGTGTGTTTAATAGCATCTCAGTCTTTTAATTAAAAAAGAAAAATAAACGTCAGAGGTGCACGCAAAGACCCATTACCACAGAGGTAGACCCATGAGCTGTAAGAAAAGCCTGGCGACCCTGGGGAAAGAATGGAAATGGGTTACGCTGCTCGGTCACAGTGCCAGCCAGACTGAAGTGGCTCAGTGCCCAGCACCAGGCTATCGGGAAGGAGTGCAGGCGGGAACAATTCCAAGAAAATGCATGAATTGTTACTTGGTGGTTTACCTTGTTCAAAAAATTGTGATCGCCTTTTTAAGTTTTTCAAAGAAATAGGTTCAGATGCTAGTTGAAAAATAAAAAAAAATACATATCAATAAGATGTCATTCATTTTTATCTCTTACCACTGGAACACTAAATGATACTTGATCTATCTTTCTAATCTGTAGCTACATTATTTTTTGATAATAAAAATGACAAAACTGATAACCATAGCATCTATGTATTATTTCAATGCACAGAGACACACATTTTTAGTAGTCTATACTATATTCAAATTAGTAAAGGAACTAATATTTTGATTAATAAGTTATAGCATATAAGCAGTCTAATTTCACAAAAGCCAAAGTACTATCTTCCATGCTAGGTCACACAGCTTTAGAAAAATGGAAATTAATTCTTTTTGCTTAGGTCAATCAAAAATCTTTTATAGTGCAAGAAAAGTTATTTATAACTAAGAGTTTTTACAACACAGATGAGTAAAAAAGAAACTGAGAAATAATGGGGAGGGAGAAAAGAAAATAAATCATACCCAGAGAAAGAGAAAATAAAAACAAATGCTAAAATTAAAATATTCTTCTAACTAGAATATTTTGCCCTTGTTTTCAGGATCTTACAGCCACTGATTTTAAATGAAACAAATGGAGTCCTGTCAAATAAGAAAGAAAAAGAAAATATTCTGACTTCTATGGATCTGTTGTAAGATTATGGCAAAGATGATCATACTCCAATTTATTCATAAAATGTAAATGCAATGTTACTTGACACTGGCTATTGTCTGCTCATCTAAAGAAAACCCTCCAATGACAGAACCTGTGTTACCCCCGTGTCACTCATGAGTTAAGGGTCTTATCAGCTGGCTTTGCCCGAGTCACTGGCAGAACAGGCTCGGAAGCCTTAGATTTAACATCAAAAAGAAAAGTAAGTCATGTTTTCAAAAGCTCCTTAAACAATGCAAGATCAAACAAAATATAGGTACTTCTGAAAATTCAGAAATTAAATACAAAGATAAATATTCAGTAAGGAGAGGGAAATTTATAACCTGCCTTTGGCTTTGACATTATGTATTACCAACTGGCAAAGGCAGATTCAAAGGCACCGACTGCTGTGAAAAGCCATTTCTTGCCACCTAGTTTCCTAGCGAAAGAAGTTTCACTTCCTTTGGGTCTCTTTCCCTGCCTACGTGGACCCGATCTTTATTTATTTTGTATGCCTAAGGAATAGCGCACAGCATGTGGTAGCTAAATTATTTATAGACCAACAGAAGGAGGAAGAGAATGAGAACTTTATAGGGCAAAATTATCCTAGATACTATGCCTGCTTTTTTTATTATAAATGGGGACTTTTGCTAACAACTGTTATTGCCGTTGGCACCTCCCTAGTTTTACAAGCTACCTCCTAGCTTGTCCCTTTCACAATAGTAAAGGGAGAAAGGAAACTTCATTCATCATTTTGTATTTAACTAAGATGCCCTCTGGCAGCACACCGTACCACAAAGGCTGATGGCCTTGGGAAAACCAGTCTTTCTTAGTTGCTTAGACACACAGGCACTCACAGCTCCCAGACACACTGCCAAAGCTTTGTTTGTGGTGCTTGAACTGCTGAAGATGGGGGAACTGGCCGCCCCGCCCCCGGTTTGCAATCGGGTCCGGGTGCCAACCTTTTAGTTTCAGCTTGCAGCGGGTCAGTTTTTCTTTCACTCACAGATATTAATTTTTATATTAACGAAACTTGGGTGCTATGACTTTTCTTATACTAGAAATGGAAGAGATAATGGTGACGTTTACCTTGTAGTTCAAAAGTACTGCTTTCATCACGAATTCCATTGATTTCCTTGGACTCAGTATTCTGGAAAGAATAAAACTGCCAGTTAACAACAGTCTCTCCAGTTGGACTTCGGGCTTAAATAATGCATTTACCATTAATAAAAATACCTTTTAGTAAGATGAGTTACTGAGGATATTCATGTACTTCTTATAGTCTTTTACATATGATACTTTTTTCATTATTCTTTAAAATTTGTAGAAGGATTAATGACCAGCTGCAAGCATGGTCGGCTTTAAGTTTAATCAGTCATTAATTTGCTAAGAAACACAAGGGATCAAATAATGATTTGTCCTCTTGGCTTATATTTATGAGTATGCAACGTAGGTATATAGGATTCGCTAACACTTATACTTGTCTAACATAATGTAGCAGGATCTCCTTATTAGATAATAGGAGTTTCTTAAGATAATAACAATACATACCTATGAGGTCAACATAAACAGTTCTTTGAAAAATTTAATTTAATATTGCTTTGACTTAGAAAAATTTATACATGATAATTATTTTAATCAGTTAATGTAACAGTATATTTTAACCACATATACAAGCTTATGCACCAAATTCACCTACACAGGACTAAAAATGCTTCATGCAGTTTCAAGTTGCACACAATTACTACACTTCTTTTACCTGTAAAGATGAAAGAAAGCATAGAAACGGCACAGTGCATGATTTTACGTAATTACCACTTCATCTTCACAAAGACCTGGGAGATGCGTATAATGATGAAGGGTTGGTAAGAAACAACTGCAAAGCACCAGCATGGGGTCTTTTACTTTTACCATTACATAACTCGTTATTACTCTAATTATTAATGAGTAATGCTTATGATTTTTAAAAAGCACATTTGACTCTCATTACTAGAAATTATCTTATTTATTTGTTCTTAAGATAGCATCAGAATTGGTCAAATGAAGTAAGTTCTTCTCCGACACACACTTTCTACAGTTGCCTTACTCTAAATAGATATTCCCACTCCTCACAATACTTACAGAATTCTGAAGGCTTTCTGAGAAGTCGGTTGATACTGAAAGATTTGAAGATCGGTCTGAGTTGTAAATTCCAGAGGTCGCATCAATCCACTTTGTTTCAGGTGAACCTATAATTTTGGTAGCCATACTGGTGAGATTGAGGGTTTTATGCCGTGTGAATGGCAGGGAAGACTGGTCTTTGCCCCAATCTGATTGGTACATGAAGATGAAGAAATGAGTACACATAAATGTTGAGGTGGAAAGAACAAAGTTACTGAATGCACATATACAAAAAACACATACACAGGACAGACAAACAAATCTGGTCGTTTGTGAAAGAAATGAAAAGTTCAAGGCTTTTACCAAGAGAGCACCTTCCGAAAACACAAGGGTTAGACCATGTTAATAATGGAAAGACTAGCAAACCTGCTGAATCTTTCTGTAAACCAGGACTGGATATTATTTTTCGACATCAGAAATCGGTAGGTCTGGGGAGGTGTAATGCCTATTCCCATGTAACTTCTGTAACTGAGAAACACAACAATGGAATGTATTTTGAAAGTTTCTCGAGAATGAACTATAGGACCTACTCTATTCTCCTTCACACGCATCACGGTCACGGTGCTGCCCAGAAAGTCCAATCACGGTGCAATTCTTAACACTCAACGTGACTACGTCACTCCCTAGTACAGACACAATGACAAGAGCCTTCAAAAGAAAATGACAGCTACAGCTGAAAAAACAAGAAACACCAGTCTTCAGTGGACATGTGCATTCGAAGCCAGTCCAGCATACAAATCAGTTACTAAATAATGTAGAATTCAGTAAATTTGCTAGTGAAAAGTTTCAGACAGAACATTCCAGGAAGTATCCCTGATGATTTGTCTCAACACAACCAGAAAACACCTTTGAAGCAAAAACTAAAAAGAGTAAAAGGAGAAGAAAACAATGTTATTGAAGCAAGCTGTTACAACCACTTGCCAAAGACCAGCTCCCAGTTTAAAACAGCCAGACACCGTGCCGACGCCGACCCACCAGACTTTCCATAGCGCCTGATATCCATCACGAGGTGTCCCCTTTCCTGGGCACTAGCCATGGCGTCTTCCCACTCTTTCCTGTCCTTATATGAAAACTTGGTGCTGTTGACGGCAATAATTTCATCATCTACCTGCAGCTGAGAAAATTCTGCTGGGCCACCTACACCAAGCAAAGTAAACAACCAAGTGAGAAACAAGCAGGTTCTATAGTCATTACCCACTTAAGGGAAAAATGATTTCTTCATCTTAACTAACCATTTCTCATCATTTTTCAGGTAAAAGAGAGTAATAGAATTTCTTAGTTATCCAACCTAGCAGTATCAACAATACACAAAGCACCAGAGGCATTTTTATTCTATAATATGTATCAGCATTTAAGAACTTATTTAAAAAGTGTGTTCATCTATTCAAAAAAATTTTTTTACTAACCTCCTAAAGAAAAATTTTAATTATTTTTAAATTTAACAAGGTGAGGTAAACTGCATTTTAGCGCAGCTTCCAAATTCAAACACACTCTGGAATGGTAATGGAAACAGGGCCACTTCAAACTGCTTAAAAGGACTACTTACCGTTACCTCATTAGAGAAGTCCTGACATTTCAAAGATGTAGCCAGTTAGCACGCAATTTCAAGTAGCTAAAACATGTAAATGAGGAACTCCTCTCAACTACCACAGCTTTCTTTTTAATAATAGGTCTTGTGGTAATATTTTGCTAAGCGTTCTGGGCTTGACTTGGTAGAGCCCTGGCTGGGGGTGGGGCAATCCTTCTGTACGAGCCCCAAAGCCCCCTGAGGACTCAGCAGGCAGGAGCCGTATTAGCCTGCTCAGAAAATGTCGCTTTATTATACAGCACAGACAGCCCTACTACAAACACAGCTGGTCGGGGTTTCTTTACTAGCATTTCCAAGTGTTAATCCTGCAAGTTGGACAAATGAATTCTGTGAAAGTCCCAAAAGTAAGACTCTTCACAACCAAAATTCGTTAGGCAAGGAGAACAAATATGCAGTTTGTAACCCTGACTATTAGTCTCAGGAGAGAGGATGTCTCTCCTTGCTATGCGGCTGCATCTTCCACGTGTGTCCTCCGATATCAAATAAACTAATTTCTGGAGGGTAGAGGCATTGAACAGCAGAGGATAACAAATTCCAACAGAGCAAAAGCTACGAATTACCTGCTTCAACTGATGCTACGAAGATCCCGGAAATATCCCATTTTACTGTAAATCCAAAGTCAAGACCGTTCCCAGGCGTCTGGTTTATGCTGATTCTCATATCGCTGAACTGATCCTGAAAACAAACATGAAACGTGGGATCAGGTGTCGCCGGCCCCCCCAGGAGGAAAGTCTATCCATGAAAGAAGGGAGGCGGCAGGCAAGGCGCACAGAGCATTTCAGGACCATCCTGGAGCTTCCCTCTGTTCTCTGAGTTTGGTAAAAGCTTCGTTTATAGAAATATTACCAAATGAATTATTTTTCTTCCAGAATAAGGCAAATTTATATCAACAGATGTTTTTCTTCACATTGACACAGTAAATCTGCTGGTCATGAATAAAGCTTAGGCTTTTGCCCACCATATAATTGGGTCTAATTTACAGACCACTTGTTATCAGCCAGGAATGAAGTTGTGTGAGAGAGAGAGAGTGTGAGTGTGAGTGTGTGTGTGTGTGTGTGTGTGTTGTGTAACGGAGTATTCTTAGGCCACAAGAAAAAGAGCCCTCTGCCATTTGCAACCACACAGATGAACCTGAGCATTGGATGCCAAGTGAGATAAGTCAGGCAGAGAAAACACTGTGTGATGTCACATGGATGTGAAAGGTGACAATGCCAGACTTGTGGAAACAGAGTAAAACGGTGGTCACTAGGGACGGGGCTGGGGAGACAGGACAGAGCTTGTTGAGGGTACAGACTTGCAAAGAGCAGGTAGCAAGCCCTGGAGAGGGGATGTGCAGTGAAGTGAACACAGACAACAATATTGTGTTATAATCACCACACTTGTTGGAGACGAAAACATAATGATTCTAACCACTAAAAAGAAAGGGTGATTATGTAATGCGATAGAGGCACTAATTATCACTACATTTATGTAATATAGAAAGGTATCAAATTATATAATATATAATATATAAATGTATCAAATTATCATGCAGCACACCTTAAATTTACAGTGCTATATGTCAAATATATCTGAATAAAACGGCATGTTTGAAAACGCAAAAACCATTTAAATCTCTCATTTAAAAAATTTTCCTATACTTACAAAAACACTCCCAACATTGAACTTATTCAGCTGAACAATTTCCGGGGGTTCATAGACACATAATTCAGCTACCGGGAGCGTGCTCACCCAGCACTGCTAGCATCCCTACCAAGGCATGT
Organism: Artibeus jamaicensis; assembly: GCF_021234435.1. NCBI lineage: Eukaryota > Metazoa > Chordata > Mammalia > Chiroptera > Phyllostomidae > Artibeus > Artibeus jamaicensis. The sequence goes on along the minus strand of NW_026521823.1, from coordinate 21,085,355 downwards.
TCGCTCGTCCTGCGGCCCCACAAAGGTCTGGTGGGGAAGGCAGGGCGGCTCCACAAGCTGCAGGATGCAGAACTGTGCTCCCTCTGAGCAGCCACCGCGAGGTGCCAAGAGCAGTCCAGCAGAGACCCTGAGCCGTTGGCCCAACTTCCTTGAAGTGACATCAGCCCATAAACCCAAGAACAATAGCCACTAGGACAACAGAGACAATTTTATTTGCACGTTCATGACTATACCACATAGCAACAAATTCTAAGTTTCACAGATGTTCTTGAGCCCTTTTCCAAAACAAATGTGCTAAGTTTTACAGGAAACCATGCCTGTGAAAAATGTATTTCATCTTTTACATATTTTCGGTAAGCAGCAGATATGGACTTTAACATAATGAGTTTCCCAGACTAGTGTTTTAGTTCTTTGATTCATAATCATAAAGAACTTAGACTTAAGGCTTTAAATATATATATATATATATATATATATATATATATATATATATATATAGTTAAACCCACATTATTTTTCAGAAAAAGGACAGTTTAATTTAGCAGTTAAACTGAAACCTAGGCCCAGCCAGGCAATTCCTAGAGACATAGGCTTAGATTTCTCCACCTCTAAAACAAGTTTAAAACCCATATGACAATATTCTGAGGAAAATGTCTCATTATCTAAGAACTAGAAAGAAGGCACTAAATAAAGGACTGAGGACTTCCTATGTAATGTGCACCCAAAGGTGAGTGCTGTAACCACGCCCACTTTCCATGTGCTCAGCTCCATTTGTTGTACATCTGATTCTGTGTATGACACAGTAGCTCTTTGGGAAGTAAAGATGAATGAGGCGTGGCCCTTGCTCTTGAAAAATAATTACTGGCTCTTCGACAGTGGGTATGGAATTTTTTTAAGAAAAAAAAAAGGTAGCTATAATATAGAAGAGATTTCATCAGAAAGCTTGTAAAGGAGTTCAAATATGGGAACCCAGGTGTAGTTAGTGAGAACACTCATTAATAATCAGCATAAACACTAATCCCCAGAATAAAACCCTGCTATGAATAGAAAAAAATTACTGGTTAGTTCTACTCCTTCATCAAAAGCACCGTACACTTACAGATGACTCAGTGAAAATATATGGTCACCACTTTCACCTCCCCCCTAAAAAATTCCAACTTAAACCCAATTAAAGCGCAGAATCTATTGCTATACAAGGGCAGGGAGACAAATGATAGGTTAGATACTCAAGACATTAATTGAGGTTTTTATCTCAAAGAAAAAGACCGGATAGAGATTTAATAAACAGTCTTAAATGACATAAAGAATACTTTGTGGGAGGCAGCAAATGAATAATATCCTTTTCTAGCAAATACAGGATAAAAGAGAATGCATGTAAGCCACAGACAGAAGAGTCTCATATAATTATATTAGACCAGATGAACAGTCTCACAAAGAAGGGCTGCTCTCCCCTTGGAAATAATCTCTACCTGACCGTATGAGACAGAAGGGCCGAGAGCCGCGTGTCTGAAAGAGCTGCAGAGGCGCCTCACTGTGGCTACAGCCTGGCAGACTGGGTCCTTGGGGCTGTACACAGAGAACCACAGGGACAAGTACGGGTCCATTTCTGTCACTATCCAGGGGGCCTCAGGCATGGCACTGAGGCTGGCAGAGCCTTCTCTCTCACACGTGACATTGATTTTCAAGGTTTTGTTTCTCAAAACCCTATTTTCACATGAAAGCCTTGAGCACACCACCTCCCTCCCAAAGCAGTAATAGGAAGGATTAAAGTGGGCAGGAACAGTCTCAGGCTAGGGTCCGAGCCCTGCCTGCACAGCCTCCCTCCTTGTGGCGGTCCCTCTGGCACCTCTGCAGAACTCAGGGTCATTAAATCAGGTTATCCCAGAGACTCCTTGCAGGGGACAGAGTCACAGTGATAGTCAAGCAGAAACTATTCAATGATAATTTCACTTAAGATTTCTACTTCCATAATTTCCTCTGCAAGACACATACCACGTGAGTATTCTATATTCTAGAAAGGATCCAAGCTTCGGAAGATAATGGGGAGTTACCTTTTTAATTGTGTGGAACCATGAATATAAATTCTTGGGGGAAACTGAGATTCTTGGTACCTGACAAAGAGCTATCCCAAGTAGTTAAAGTATTCTTTGCTAGGAATGATAAAACACAGCTATCAATATATCTACATTTAAAATAAAATAACTTCCCTCAAATTAGGTATCATTTAATCAGAAATATGCATGAAAACTGTGATGTGATGATCTGGAGTGGCAGTACAGTTTATTTTAAGGAAATCTGGTGAATTAAGGTCCTCATATATGGGAATTAATTCACACATGGAAAATTAATGAAAAACAGGGTCAATCTTATGAGATAACAAGACAGAAAGCTATTCTTCTCAAACTTTTCTGATTAGATAAATGTGTTTACTTAAGGAAAGCCTACGTAAGTGGATACAATTAAACACTAAAAGTAGATTCAGGCTCTCAAGTCATAAATAACAGAGGAAATAATCATTGATTTCTGTACACATGGCACTTTTGCACCTTTTCTCCAGGATCTAAAGTAGAACTTGAACTCACGGTGCTGCTCTGACAATGGAGCTACTCCTTCCTCGAATGGATGTCTCCACTTTCCCCCCCTTCCCCATCCCAAAGAGGCAACGGCGTTTCCAGCTCCAACACGTCACTCAACCCAGTCCAAGCTCATCTCTTACCTCCCAAACCATTCCTGCTTTCAGGAATCAGCCTTCCAAATCACCCATTATCTCCTGTTCTCTCTGCCTTTTCCTCCATCTCTCTGGGGGCCCCTCAGTTTCATTAGTCTGTTCCTCCCCTTTCCGTTTTTGTTTTGTTGTTGTTCCCTCATTGGTCTCTCGTCCTTTTGACAACTAGCTTTCCTGAGTGACCTCCTTCACGTCTTTGTCTCCAACGGCTGTCTACACCCAACACATCCAACGCTAAATGTATTACCTTCCTGCCCAGCCCTGCTCTTCCACCTCTTGCTTTCCTGTGCTGGTGAATCACATCACTACCCAACCAGATGCCTACGTTAGAAACACCAGCCTCTTTCTGGGACTCTTCCTCTTTCTCTTCCTCACTGCTCCCCACCCCTACTCTCTACACCACACATGCATTTCATAAAGTGTTATCAGCTCCACAATCCACGCATCCATCTGGAACCACCCCACGCTTCCATCCTCCTTCTGGGAACCATTTCACTTTGGCCACGGTGTCCCCTCTGAAGCCCTGCGGTCACCTCCCAAATGACTCTCAGGCCTCCGCCCTCTTTCTCCACCATCTTCCACACGGTTTTGAGAACTTTAGTATCAGAACATAACAATTATGGTATCACACCCTGTTGTAAAATTGCTAGTAGCTCCTCACCACCTACTGGGTAGATTTCAAACTCTGCATTTCAGAAATAATTCAGTTGTGATAAGGTTCAATAAATATACACCTTCCTCAAAACAATCTTTAGAACAATTTTATCTTTCTGATTCAGCCCCTGCTGTCTCCCTGCTAGTTCCAAAGTTCTGAAGACATGGCAAAGTTAAAATAAGTCAACATTTGGTGTTTATCCTTAAGGGAGTTCTCAAGTTTGAGCACGTCATATTTCGAAAAAAAAAACATTAAGGTCAGAGAAATTACAGCTGTGGTCTGATCATTTAACTGGCCTGGAGCATATTACGTAACTGTCAGATCTCAGTATTTCACTACTAATAATGGAGCTAATACCACCTACTTTGTAAGGTTACTGAGAGAAATAAATGAAACATTTAAAAGGTGCCAAGGCACATAGCTGATGCCTTGTAATTACCTTCTTTTCACCCATGGAAACAGTGTTGCCCATTATATACATATGCTGGTTGAGCAGTTTCCAGATCAACTCAAGAAAATCCTATTTAACGCTCACATACACAGCTCTAAAGCCAACAGAACTCAGTCAGCATTCAACAAATACAGGTCCAGGCACTGTGCGACTAACAGCCAGCAAGACAGGCTTGTTAACTGCCTTCGCAGAAAGTCAGGTCTAGTGAAAGTGACAAGCAAATAAAATGACTGGTATGAAGCTGTGCTAAGAAAAGCCCTGGGTGTTATGAAAGGGGGCATTTATCATCGGCTCAGGGGTCAGGACACAGACACGTGAATGGCTTCCTTCCTTCCACACTTATCCGCCTATATCTGGGTATTGTCTTAAAAAATCTGGGGCAGATATTACAAAAGGAGGGTTTGGATGGGATCTGAGGATAGAGAACCCTGACTGAACAAAATAAAATGAACACCTGTGGGTGACACCAATTTGGGGGGAAAGTTATGAAAGCCACCTCTGCGAGCAGTTGGAAGAGGATGAAGGACTATCTCCCCCTGCTCAGCATCACCCCCAGAACTGTCTTAGTAGCCTGGGTTGGCAAGGGAGACAGGTAAAGCAACAAGACAAAAAAGGAGAACAGGGAATAGAAAAGAATAAAACCCACAGAGATGGCAGAGGAATTCCTGCAGGCAGAAAATGAGGTCGCAGTAATTCCTCCCCTTCATTACACCTTTCCTTTCTTATGGCATAAGCCATCTTATTGCCACAATTCTGTGAGAGGCTCCTAGCCAGCCTCTGCCCCCAGCCTCATTTCCTTAAAGTAGTTCTACGTAACATCGCAGTGCCTCCATTCCTAAAACACCCAAAATTCCCACATTAAAGATCCTGTAAGGACCCAAATCACCTACTGGGTCAAGTTTATACTTCAGCCTAGAAACCAAGGCTTTAAATGCACATCAAGTCAGAAAATAACTAAGTTACCAACTATGCACAAGGCTGAGGATGGCACCAACGATACCAGTGAAGGGACACAAGGAACACGCAGAACAGGGATGAAGTCAGCAAATGAAACTTTGGAGGGTGCGAAATTCAGTTCCGAGTAGGGGAAGGAGATATTTTGACTCACAAAGAAAGTGACCCTTCTGGGCTTTGAAAGAACAGGGGGACTTCTTCAACAGACAGAGATGGGTGAAATAAAGATTTTTAAATGGGGTAAAAATAAAAACACATATTTATGATGTGTTCAAGAAAAAGCAGGCAGTCTCATGTGGCTGGATCATCCATTTTCCCTCCCTTTCCCACAATACAGGGTGGTTTAGGTAGCTTGAGTCAGACTGCCTAAGTTCAAATCCCAACACCACCACTCAGTCACTTGTGTGTCCTGCCTTGGACAAACAGCAAGGCCACACCATGCCTCAACCACCACAGCTATGAAACAGTGATACCAGGGTCCCTGTGGACTGAGATGAGGCCTCGAGATGCCCGGGGTTGGCACATGTTAATCACTCAACAAGCATCTGTTAACAGCACTACAAAGGGACATTGGGGCCAGTGACAAGGGACCTCAGTGCTCCCTGGTGTGCCCTGCACTTCAGTGAAGAGACCCCTGGAGGCTTTGCAGCAGCCAGGCGACAGGGCCCACCCTGACACCACACAGGGCACTCAAACGCCAGCCTTTGCAGATGCAACATCACAGGTGCCTGTTTACGAAGCATCTGCATTTGAGGAGAGGGCCTGAACCCCCACGGGGGCAGGAAAGCAAAAGGGTAAGGTCGAGGAAGACTCTGAAGGAAGAAGTAAAAGGACACGACTAGCAAAAGTGTAAGTAAAGAACAAGAAGGCCTGGAGAACACTTAGAAAACTACCAAGGCACTCAGTTCTACCACGCTCTATTTATTTTAGAGTTTGGACGAGAGTTTGGAGTGTCAACTATGCCCTTGACACATTAGTCATCGACTGTGCCTTCTCAGCCCTTTTCCCAAGCCAGTGAGGTCCTTTTTGGGGACAAGAGCGGGGGATGCCACATACGCCTCTTTCTTTCCTCAGAGTGCAGAGGTGATCACCAAGCACCTCAGGGACAGGCAAGGCACCGTATGACACACACCACTGTGTCAAGAATTCCAGTGGTTCCACGTGTTAAATAAAGTCTAATTTGGCTCAGTAGAGTTATCATTTCAGGTTTGGTGACAAAGGAGCCCAAAACCATTAAGGGTGCAACCCGAAACCATGCCGTGGTAACTCAGGTTCCTGCAACCTGCAATAAGCTGGCACACACACCCACACACCATGCTTGGCCTCTTTTTCTTAATCCAGGGACGCAGCCAGTGAGCTGTCCCCCCCCCCCCCCCGAGGGAGCTGCCTGCACCTGGCGCTGGTGCATTAGTCCGGCTGCTCTGCTGGCTTTGCTGTTTGAAAGGTGCAGGCCCACAAAACAAAAGACACCTTGCTGCTGTTTCTGTTATTCATCCACTGGTGCTTGTGTTCCCCAAGGGCAACACAGGCTGTTTTCCTCCACTGAAACTGATCATGCTAATTGCGTATTTCCAGTTCTTTAAAAATGAAGTGGAACTCCCGAAACTAATACAAAATAATGCTGAATGTAAACTGCAGTTGAAAAACAAAATAAAATAAATAATGAAATAAAAACAAAAATAAAATTAAGAAAGTAATTTACAAATAACTATTTTAGCAAGCTGCAAAGATTTTTTTTGTTTATGTTTGTAAGTATGTATGGGAAAAAGCCTGAATGTTAACAAAGATTATCCATTAATGATGACATCATCAGTAATATGTTTGTGTAGTTTCCCACAGTTCCAAATTTTCTCAAGTACATAGTAATTTATAACCAGCCTTAAAGTTATAAAGTTTTATAGTACCAATAAAAATCTAATAATACCAATTAAATGTGTTATTTGAAATTATTTCACATAAAGTTACTTCATTAATATAACTTAGGTCAAGTTCTATACTTCGCTGTTCCCTAGAAAACAAACAGGAACCAGAGACAGCAAGACTGAGCTAAAGAACCACAGAAGCACTTCCTTGCTAAGGGTCTCCTACACCCTATTGTCTTACGAGGGTTTTTTCTAAAAGAGAAAAGCTTGATCTAGATTCTAGACAATGAACAACTCTTTAGCCTACATGTAAAACACACTAAAAGAACATTCATTACCTATTAATTCTGTTAAGTCATCTTTGGGGCTTTTAAGTAGGAAAAACTACAAATACTTCCTTCCAGTCATTCTTCATCTGATGGTGTATTTTGTTTAGACTCCAAATGTTAAGGTACTCAACTGTCATACTGTAACTAACCCTCAGTATTCCCATTAAGAGACAAGGAGTGGTACAAAACTCTAGACTTTCTAAAGTACAAATCAGTGTTGAAAGTCACTAAAAGGTTAATATGACAAAGAAATAAATGCCATATCCTTAGAGGCCTGCACCTCATGTGTGTACCGATTTCTCTTTGTGGTCAGTTCATTCCCCTGAAGGGGCCTTTATTACCCATTTACCCATTAGATCTGCGTCCACAACCTCCTAAGCAGCGCCTGTACCTGAGTCTGGGACTGCTGTGCACTAGTGTGTGAAGGCTATGGCTGCGGAAATGGGCAGCAGGAGGAAAACCAAGCTAAGCCCCAAGGACACTGGCCAACGGTCTCAACACACCCATCTCCCAGGGTCCTCTGGATCCACAAACTCAGCATCGAAAGAGACCTACTTCCCCCAAGATCCGTTCAAAATGAAATGCAATCCTCATATTCCACATAATCAGCCCATGTCACCGACTATATCGCGTACAAACATGGGTTAGAAATATGGGTTCCAGTTTCAATAATGTTTCTGAGAACAGGTGGTTAAACACCTTTCCAAACTCACCTTTGATCTGGAGACCTCTGTCTGTGGTGAGCTTCTCCCTTCTCCAAGCTCAGTGATTAAATTGGGGCCAGAGGTTGAAGATAATGTGGCATTGGAAGTGGCGGCCTGGTCCTGGGAAAGAGATGAGAAGGGGGGTGTAGGAGAGGGCAACCTCATCACGCCCTCTCCTGACGTCGGGGTCTCTCTTTCACTGAAGGAGCTGGAAGCAAGCTGGCTCGGGTCGGACTTTTGCACAGAGGTGCTGACTGAACTGGACTGAGTTCTCTTAACGCCATCTACATCTCCATTACACTTCCAAATGTCATCCATCTAAACAGGAAACATCATTTTAAACTTGGTACTGTTATCTTTCTACTTTAAAATGTATACATTAATATTTTAAAACTATAAAAGTAGCACATACATCCCACAGGAAAGCGTGGAGTGCATCCTTTCACACCAACAGATGTGTACATACATAGGAGGGAGCAGTTCTTTCCACAAAAGTGTCCATGGTACAAGCAGACCTCTGAAGCCTGCGTTGCTCATTTGCATTAGTCCGGGTCAGTGGATGTGACTCTGCTCTTTTTCACTGTTGAATACCCTACAGTACGGATATCTACAATTTCCCCTTGTGATAGGCACTGAAAGTTGTCTAAAGTTTTCTGTCACTTCCAAAAATATTGCAACAAATACCCACACATCTTTGTAATCAGAATGTTTAATTTTATGGCAGATTCCCAAAAATAGATTTGCTGGGACAAAAGGGATATATAAAATTTTTTTTAATTATAGCAATACATTCCCAAAGTAATATACAAGGACTGGCACAAATAATGCCCCTTTTTATTACAAAATCTTTTTTAAAAAGATTTTATTTATTTATTTTAGAGAGATGGGGAAGGGAGGGAGAAAGAGAGGGAGTGAAACATCAATGTGTGGTTGCCTCTTGCACTCCCCATACTGGGGACCTGGCCTACAACCCAGGTATGTGCCCTGACTAGGAATCAAACCGGCGATGCTTTGGTTCACAGGCCTGCGCTCAATCCACTGAACTACACCAGCCAGGACAAAATCTTTTACTACAAAATCATAAGCGTGTAATTCTGTAACATAACAATATCACAATCAAGCTCACCATATGACACTTTAGATGCAATGTTCAAATTGCTCTCCATCTCATGCAAGACATTCACATACTCTACCAACCACACTCAAGCAGGTATTACTTCTGCCAGACCCTGTACAAGAATGTGTTTCTCTGCATCCTTATCAACTCTACACATTTTGAATCTGATGGGTGAAAGGTTGTACACCTTGTTCTTGTTCTAATGAGGCTGAACATGTACCTGGGTGCTTTATGTTATCAACCACTGAAACTCCCTCTCTCCTGAACTGGCTATTCATTTCTATGCCCATTTTTCTACTATTTATTTTTTCTTTAACAATGTATAGGACCACTTTAAATCTTTAGGATATTGACCCTACATCTATAATACATTTCACTAATATTTTTCCAAGTGTATAAACTATCTTTTGAATATGTTAAAAGTCTGTCATATAAATTTAACTTTTATGTTTTCAAATATGCCTATATTTTACTTAAGATAATAGTAAGGAGTTCCCTGGCTAGTTTAGACGAACTTCCCTCACTTCAATTGTTTTATTTTTTTTTTCTCTTTTAGATTCATTTGAACAATGATCTTAAGACTGTATTAGTTCCTTTAACATAATTAAAATGAATATGCCCACTCTCGGGTGGGTGGTACTGCTTCATTTTCTCAGGGCATATGGTTCCATATTCTGTGTATTTTTAATACCAATATAAATAGAAATATCTATGTAATTTTTGAATATGAGATACATTTTAATAGCTATACTCAAACATACCAAGTTCTAACAAAGTGGGAAATGAGAAAAATAGAAAATTGTACAAAGAACCTAAAAATGTTCAGGTTACACCATATGAAACTGATGTTTTATAAATATAAGAGAACTGACTACTGATAAATTCATATAGTTCAACCTAATACTTTATAAAAACTATATCTGAGAAAATTTGATGCTAAAAAAATAAATGCTCTGCCTTGGACTGTAGTTTATCCATTCTTCAAAATGTATTAGCTCTACTTTCATAGAATTTAAAGCTTACTCAGTTCTGCATCATTGCTGTATTTTAAGTATTCAATGTCTACAGATTCAATATTGGCTAAACTTAAAATTGTGTTATGTGTTATGTATAGTTTACATACCAAATGTATATAACTCAAACTTATGCACATGTACCCTAACAGTCTGCTCATGAAAAGAGAGTCAATGAACTGAGAACACTTTTTTTTTTACCGTGTAGGATCTCGGGAGCGATGAGATTCCCCTTGACTGAGAGCCAAAAGGTCTCGGTGTGACCACAGATGTCAACCTGGCTGTATCAGCTTTCTGGTAACTTCTGGGGAGAGAAGCTGAAACGCGAGTCGACTCCAAGCGTGTGCTCAGTGAACGCGGAGAAGACAAAGGCGCTGGGCGCTGCTCTTCCACGGGGCTTTTCGGAGGACGCCGAACGTCAGCTGCTGGGGTGTCCTCTTTTTTCACCAGAGTCGTCGAATCTTGTTTAGGAATTTCTGTAGGAAACGTTGTTCCCTTCTCTTCTACCCTCGCACTCTGGGGACTTGCTTCTGACATTGTTCGTGCCGGGGGAAGCTTGTCTTCATTCAATACATCATCATCAGAATACATTCTACTCCTCGGTGTAACTGTAGATGTTTGATTTCGTGATTCCCTTGGCGGAAACACACCATAACCGCGAAGTTACTCATTTATCACACAAAGGTGGAGTGATGGATCTTAATTTGGTAATTAACATATAAAATGGACTGGGAATCAAAAGACTACCAACCACACACAATAAGCATTACAATGGTAACAGAGTATGAGGAGAAATACATGTCAAATTTTTGGCCACACTAAGAAATATTATGAGCTTGATTTTTTTTTTTTAGAGAGGCTCTCAAATACTTCACAGGGATATTTTTTTAAGTTGTAAACATATTTTAATAAGAAAACTAGGAAATTTTAATACGGAGTTATTCACCAAATTGATCCACAAATTTATAACTCTTCCAAAACGGACCTATTACTAATTGTCTGACAACCAGTTTGACCCCTCCAGGGATGCAGATTCCTTGTCAGATTGTGTTTACTGTATATGATTTATAATAATTTAGCAAAAGTAGAAGACTATGAAACACGCAGACTGCCATTAAGATCAAGTTTTTATATGGCCTCATTCAGCTTCATAGAGTTTGCATGGACAATTATCACAGATTAAAAGTCGCCGTTCATACCTGGGGAGAGGCTGATGAAACAGTCTCATCTCGAGCATTTTGCAAGGAGCAACTCTCGAGCTAAATGTGCTGCCTTTAAGGGAGTGAACCTGTGTTTACCATGGGCTTCTAGGACACAAAGGAGCTTTGTTGCATTTCACCTGACAGCACATTCCCTTCCTGACATTTCCCTTAAAGCATATTTGCCACCTCCCTCACCTGTTTGTGGCCCAAGGTTTCACATAGTAACTGCTCCATGGGAAATTGTAATTTGACCTTTTACTCTGTTAAGTTGCATTGCAAAAGATAAACCCTTGCAATTTATTTTTACACGGTCTTCCTTTAAAATACAATTTTAATTAAATACCACTAAAACATGAAAAAGGACTTCATTATATCTTACACAATTTAGAATGAGAGCTGGTTTTATTTGACTATCCCATTCCTAAATTCACTTAAAAAAGAGAAAAAACAGTTTATCTTCTGCACCAAATATAGCCAACACCACCCAATTCTGCCTGTGAATATTCAATGTAAAACGAAGAAATAATGCATATTTATTTAGCTCGCATTTGTTTTGCTCCTCCAAGTCACTATTTATCATAGCAATACTGTGCTGTTTCACTGCACGTTCACTGGTGACAGCTCAGTACTGGCGCACACTTAAATCCCCCTACACATCCACGAAATTTCCATCTCACACTGGCCCCTGCAACCTCGAGATCCATTCAGCCTTGTTACCTGTCCTGCAGCATTTCCTTAAATGTCTTCGAGCTTCTCTCAGATTTCTCAAGCGCCTGCTTTTCAATTTCTTCCCTTTCTTCTTTTTTCTTCTGCAAGTCTGAAGTGTAGCTTTTTCGACGATCTTTCCATTTTGCAAGGTCCTGACAGAAGAAAATCACATCACACAAACATACCTGAATTTCTACACACCCTTTCTGGCAGTGAGAGCGCCCCGGAGTATCCCATTACATAGCTGAAACTATTCACTTCCACTTGATGCCAAGGTGCCCTAATTCTGCTTTTTATAGCCAGCGTTTCTGTACCAAGGCTTTATCTCATGTGTCTGCCTCAAAAACCTGACCTAATAAGATAGTCCCCATTTTTGTTTTCCTACCTCCCTGCCCATTTTACGAAGAAAGCTACACGCTTGTAATTAGGTACCAGGTCAGAAAGATCAGGAACTGTTTCAAGTTCATTTTCATCCCACTCCCATCATCTGGCTGTTATAGGAAATGACGCTTTTTCACTAATGAAACTGGAAAAGAAATATGATTGCAAAATGGTGACACGTGGGTGCACACTGGGTCTTCCCTTTAACAGACCCCGAGCTCAGTCCCTCTTTGAGGTGGGGGGGGCTGCCCACAGACAATCAGATGCCCTCCCCCTCCCCAGGAACTCCCAGTGTAGAAGAAAAGACACACACGTAACTGAGGGTTCAACCATGAGTGAGGTAAGACTGCTGAGAGAGTAGGGTCCAAAGGAGCTCCCACCTTGGGCAGGGGCTTGGGAAGGCTTTACTGGGAAGGCCAGACTCAAGTACATGACTTCAAAGTGCGGCAATAAGGAAGGTCACCCGGGAACATGTGGACACCTGTTTCCCTATTTCTAGGAATGGAAGTCTCACCTGGCAGGGTGGACCCAGGACAATCACCTAACTCAGCTTTAAATTGCCCTCGCAGTCTAAGCTGGTGCTATCCCCCAGGGGTTTAAGGTATTTTGAATGGTACAACTTTTTTCAATGCCTCCAAAACAGAGACATCCCATATTAAAAACTGCTAGTGTCATTCCAGCCCAAGTACAAGCCGATCCAACGTCTCAGACTAAAGGGAAGCTCACCCCCCAGGTCCTGTGAAGCTAAATTTGATTTATACCCTTTGGGGGCAGACCAAGCCATTCTGCTTTAAAAACGGCCTGAAACCAATATGCACAATTTTCAGAAAGAACAAAAGCAGTGTGCATTTTGTCCTACAGGATAACAAGAAAGAATTTTTACCTGACTCAACCTAATGGATAACTCCTCAATACTTATTTTCACACCCAAACTTTTACCATGTATTTTGGCACAGTGACACTGAATTACTGTTTCCTGACAATTAAATTGAGTCCCCAACTAAAACAGCCACTTGAATTTTGAATGTAGCCACAACAGGGGTTTCTTCTTCATTACTTACACTTTCATTCCTTTGAAAATTAAGATTTACTCTTCCCTGGCCCTTTTGCTCATGCTACTACTAAATGCTATTACCATAAAGATGTCCACACTTCTTTGGGTTTGCTCTGTATAGTTTATGGCATTTCTTTACACTCCTTTGGTTTATAACAATTACCCCTTTCACAATAGGTCAGGCTTTTTCTCTGCAGGGACGGAGCTACAGATTAAGTCAATATTCACGGAGAAATCTTGATATATGACAGCTCTGTGAAAACACCTAATTACAATTCATTTTATATAGTTACTCTTTCAACCAAAATATTACCCTGACTTACAGTTCATACTTCTTATCAACCTCCTTTATTAACTCTAAGGACCCATCCCTCCCTCCTCGCTGATGCCAGGAAAGACTCGGGGCTGGAGCCCCCGACCCCCCACTCTGCCAGGCCCTAAGCAAAGTTTCTTCCTTCCACAAGCAGCGGTAATAGTCCTACCCCAAACTCAACCACCAAAGCAAGTCAACAAGTTAGCAAACCTGCAAGGAAGCAGCTTCTCATACTCAAGAACTCGAGAATATTAGAAGATCCACATCTTACTGTATTTCCACAAGTCTCACTTAAAATACACAACAGTAATCAAACAAAAAGGTTTCAAAACTTTCTTTAAAGGAAGTTGATCACATTTTCTACAAGACTGAGTTCTTCTTTAATAGCAAGAAAAATTCTCTCTTGAGTATGCTGACTTTCTTTTCAGGGAAGCAGAAACGTCAAACAAATAAACTTTCCCCATCTTTCCATCTCCCAATATAAAGCGTACTCACATCCTGCCATTTCTGATCTTGCTCTTTTAGTTGTGATTTTATTTTCTGCATCTCCTCGTAACGCAGCTGACGCCAGTTCTGAACATCCTCTGCGCTGACATCGCTCATGGACTTACTCCTGTAACAACAACGCCCTTGGTAAGCAAGGTTCACATGACCGGATTTAAGGTCAAAACTGGAAGGTTGGGCTTATACTTGGAAATTCCACCTAAATTTCTGCCATACACCTAGACGCTTCAGTGATGATATCACAGAAACAGCACTACAGAGATAAATGGTGTTTTTCCAAAACGCAGAAACAAGAGCCTCGCACCAACTCGAGTGTGAGTTCTTTCACAAGATGGCTAAAGTAAACTTGCCCAAGTTGATAAGAACAAGCCAGAGTTCCTATCTGCAGTGTTCTATGCATCCAAGAGTTATTTCAGAAAAATGACAATTATGAGTCCCTAGAATCATTTGTCTTTATTTTTCTACCTCTCCCCATGATAACCTCGTAAGGTTTGGCTGCCTTTTCTGGGCACTTATTAAATAATTTAATGATTACCTGATATTTTCTCCTCAAGTTCAATACCTCGAGTAAATGCGTTGCTTTTTCTCAAGGATTTTATAAGCCCTGCCCACTGTTACACTGGACTTGTTCTCAAAGCACCACACCACAGGTGGCCTCTAGTACCCAGTGGTAACAGAACCTCTACAGTTCTCGTTTTTAGTGAGGCAGCTTCCATCTCTTCCGTGCGTGACCCCTGCCATGAGGATGGACTGAGGGTCAGCTCTCTGGGACTCAGTCTAGATGAGAAACCAGTGAGCAGGGTGGGGTGTTGGACGATGCCCATGTGTGCTATGTGGGGGCACCTAGGAAGAGGTGGGGTGAGCTGCACCGGAGATGATGAGACTGAGGGAAAAAAGAGAAGGAGTCAGATCTGAATACTGAAGAGCAGGTAGGAATGAGTGAAGAGAGAGAGAGAGAGAGAGAGAGAGAGAGACAGAGCTTTTAAAGGTGGGATGCCCAAAATGCTCTTTCCTATAAATCTTTCATAATGTACTTCTGTTTTTATTTCATTGTAAGGAACCCTTCTCGGGGCCCTAAACTTTGCCTTCCCCAGGATTTTGCCATTGCTACGTGTCTTTTTTTTTTAAAGATCTTATTTGTTTATTTTTAGAGAGGGAGAAGGGAAGGAGAAAGAGAAGGAAAGAAACATCAATGTGTGGTTGCCTTTTGCATGCCCCCTATTGGGGACCCAGACATGTGCTCTGGCTGGGAATTGAACCCACGACCCTTGGGTTTGCAGTCCAGCACTCAATCCACTGAGCTACACCAGTCAAAGCACCATCGCTACATTTCTTTTATAACATGCTCGCCCTTGGCTAGCTCGCAAATTCAATTATGACCTCTATGCGAATGACTCCCCAAAAGTATGGACGAGGGCAGGTTCCCTCCTTTAACTCAATTACAATTGCTCATTAGATTAACATCTCTGCATGGATATCCCTAAGCACCTAAATTGTAAAAAGACCAATTGAAAGAATATCAAATAGGATTTTGTAAGCAGTAACTCACAAAACATATGGCTATTGTTGATGTAGCCAAACTCAGCCCTGTCCCCAAACTTGCTTTTCTTCCTGTGCTCTGAGTGGTGTAACCTGCCCTCCGACCATCCACATTCGAAACCAAAGAAGCATTTTTTACCTTTGCCTCTCCCTCCTTCCTACTTTCAATTAGTTATCAAGTCCTCTTACTCAGTGTCTTTTTTTTCCATTTCCACTGCCAACACCCTAGATCAGAGCATAGTCAACTCTTACTTAGACTTTTTAAAAAGCTTCTTCCATGATCGCCCAGCCTCCAGATGCAGTGCAGCTCTTTCCTGAACTGCTCCCTCCTCTCAGAAGCCCTTCGTCAGTACATGTGCCTTCTTAAATGGCCCTCTGTCCTCAGGAATCCTGCTAGACTAACCTCCGGATGGGTATATGCAAATTCTACTGCAGTTGTCTAACAGGCAACTCGAAGTTACCTTGCCACGGACCAAAAACACGATTGTCCATCCTACACCCTGCTCATCTGCCATCTTCCTCATGTCAATAAAAGTCAACTCCAGCGTCACAGGCTGCGGGCCAGAAATCTTGGAGCCATCCCAGACTCCTCTCTTTCTCTCACATACACATGGTCGCTGATCCCATCAGCAAATCCTGTCACTCTGCCTTCTAAATAAATACATCTAGGATACAACCACTTCTCACCACCTGCACCGTCACCATCCTGGTCCAGGCCCTCCCAGCTCTTGTATGTATTACTATTATTACTACAATAATTCGTCTTCCACCTCTTCCTGACCAACCGTGTATTCTTTTCAAAACTGCGATCAGATCATGGTATGCTTCTACTCAACGCCCACCAGTTCCTTCCCATCTCACTCAAGTTAAACACAAACCCTACCAAGACTTACAAGGCCCAACCATGACCTGGTCCCTACCTACTTTTCTGCCCTCATCTCCCGAAATGCTCTTCCCCGCTTGCTTGGCTACAGCCTACTGCCTTCCTTGTTCGTGCTCAAATATGAGCTCTTCACCCAAATATGCACAGGGCTTAATCTCTCACTCCCAGTCACCTGCTTAAATGTTACCTCAGCATTTCCTTCCCTGACCATGCTACAAAAAACAGCCAATGTCCCTCACCCTTGGCTCACTGTTTTCCTTCCTCTCCTTCTCCACAGCATATATGTTGCCATCTGAAATGTATGTTTATGTAGACATCACCTGACTTGCCCTATAAAATTACAAAGCAGGAGTTCTTTCTGGGCTGTTTGCCGCTACCATCTATGCCTCAAAGAGTACCCAGCCCGTGGCAGGTGCTCCTAAACGTATTAGTGATCAGGATAATATTCTACCATTTTGGTACAGTCTTCCCTGCTGCTCCATGCTATAGCTCTACCAGTGCTAAAGCTCTACCTTTCTCGTGGCATTTAAAGCTCAGCGCAGGTGTGTACGGTGCGTGCACAAGCGTGCACACTGACCTAGCTCCTTCCAGGCTCACGCGTTGCTTGGAGGACACACTCATTTAACATCCATGGTAAGAATGAAGAATGTTTTATCATATTTAATCAAGCAAAATAAACTTGAAATGTCTCTAATTTTTCGTGAGAATTTATGACTCCCAAAGTTTTACAAAGAAAGCTTTACGGGATTTATTAAAGGCTACAGAAAGATTACACATAGGAAATATATGAATTTAGATATGAAATTGCACATTGATCTATTAATGTAATATTACTTAACTGGGTATGACTATATAAAACTGATTTTTGTGAATTCGAGAATATGACCTAACTTGTAACTGCAATGAATAAAGCTATTTCAGCTAATACTGTAACAGACTCACTAGAAAGGGGCAAGAAAAAATTTCAAGAGCTGAGCTCAAGGGGAATCTGGATGTTTAAAACATGCAGTGATATACAGTCCCGAATGAAAATGCAATGTAAATGTTATATTAATCTTTTGGGAGGGGAAGGCTGGATGGTCTCCACTGGCCTACCCATGTCCATCAGTGCTCTCTAAGCCCTCCTCCTCCTGCACCACAAAACCTTAACCTGTGTCTTTTCAGAACACACACTCATCGCGGCAGAGGCAGCGTGGTCCTTGGAGAGCTCACATCATGGAGGCTGGTACACAGGCAGTGCCCAATGGGAACAAAGTGAGGTGAGCGCCGGGCAGAGCAGACAAGTCCTGGCATAAGGCAGCAACGTGAGCTCCGTGGGTTCCCAGAGCTGCATAAAATTACCGACACAAGCCTGAGTGCTTCCCATAGAGGCTGAGGCAGACCCTGCGAGGAGGCAGGCAGCGAGGGCTCCCAGCCTGCACCAGTTTTCAGCCCCCACCTAACATCACTTCATTTCTCTGAGCCTCAGCTCCTCCTCTGCTGGGAAAGGAGGAGATGTCAGGAGACGCGGGCCAGGTTATGACGACTGCTTTTCAATAATCACCTGGTGCCATGCACCAACTAGTCTTACTAAGGCAAATATAACTGTGTGGGATCTTCTGAAAACTAACTCCCAAAGCAGTTTCAAATGAGAGAGGTCACCCCGGGCCACACTGATACAATCTAGAACTTTTGGAGTGCAGGAGTGTTTCAGCCAGATCGCAAAGAATTCTTTCTTTCCTTATCAGAGTTAACAGCATAATAAACTTCTGAGGGCTCACCGTGTGCCAAGCAGCCTACAGGATTATCTCAGTCCACAGAACCCTCAGTCCAGTTCTGCCACTCAGAGCGGCCGTCCTGGGGAAAGCTGCAGCGTCTGTTCGCTTTCTCAGGGTTTCTGAAACATGCGTGACACCCACCCACCCGTCCACCTCACAGAAAATAAGACGGGCACCAGAGACAGTCCCCCGAAACCTGTTTGGGAAAACTATAAAAGTCTACACAGCTCTAACATGTCTTGTGGAATGAATTACTATTCACTAGCCAATCACAATTCCTACAATTCATTTAATTGTCACCTTTGTATTTGAAAAGGCTTCAATTTAGACTTAAAAAAAAAACAGGTCTAACGTGTGTTGCATTTTTAGCATTTTAAATAGCACTTAGAGTAAAGAAAGAAAGAAGGGGAAAGAAGGTATAGATTATAAAACAGTATTACTAAAATCTTATGTTTTTCTCCCATGATGCGAATCAACTGCTACTCTCCTGGAACTTCTGGACTGGTTTTATGGTGTTCAATTTTAGAACATTTATAGATAACTATCTAAGGAGTAAAGGATTAAAAAGGACCAAGGCGTAGCAAAATTTCCTTAATATAAAAACCACTGATAACCTTATGGGGCAAATAGAAATTCCATGACGCTAAATTAGGGGGCCCCAACCTTCAGAGGAAGATAAAAATATATTTATTAATGTACCTTCAGATGCAGGATGGGGCAAAAATAGGTTACAGTTGTAGGTATGCGAAACACAGCTTATCCTTGCATTATTGCTAATTATTATATTATTTTCCATGTGAACAACTGTAAATTGACTTTTGACCCACTCTGTGTACCTCCATTAGGTGTTGTAGGAATTCTCTAGAGAGTAATCAATACTAAAACCTGGGTTCGAGGCTTTAGAACTGCCATAAATGAGAATGATACACAATGTAAAAGAGACTTTTCAATTACAGGTTTATAGCCTAAGTCAGGGTTTCTAGGTAAGCTAGCAGTGCTATTGACATTTGGGGGCCAGAAAGTCACGTGTGGTTGGCGGCTACCCTGCATATTGAATGACAGTTAGCAGCCCCCCTGGCTATGAAGGCGCTAGATGCCAGGGCAACATCTGTCTTCTCAACAGCCTACCCAGCGTGCCAATAAAAAAATGTCTGCACACATTGCCAAATGTCTCCCAAGGGCAAAATTCCCAGAAAGTAACTCACATCAACTTTATTTTCCTTTTTATAGTCTTATGTGTCCTTACAGTTCTGAAGACAGTTTTAGCCAAAACCCACAGGTGAGATGTAGGTATCTTAGTTGCCTTTGATTACAACTTCACCTTGAATCAATATTCATTTCCTGTTGATGCTTGGCAGCAGATTCAATGGCTTAATCATATTATAAAATTGGATCTGGGTGCCCTTACAAATTTCTGTCATCAGAGCTCCCGCCAAGAAGCGTCGTGACCAAATCTTCGAATGTCACAAAACCATACAGACGTGAGTCCATGCAACATGAAAGCACACGTGTGAGGAGAGGCTGCCACATACAAAGCATCTTATCAAAAATAAAGTGGTGGGGTTAAATGCCGAATAAAAAGCAAGCCAGAAATTAATAATCCAAGACTTCAAAAGGTAATGCCCTTTTCTCTTTAGCCAGGTCCTTACCAAAAAGAAAGTATTCATTATTGTTCAACCACAGGATGGTGAACAAAAATGATTTTCTAGGTAAGTATTCCAAGCTTGAGAAGATACATTATGTCCAGAGAAATGTCACCCAGAAATATCAGTTCTTTTACATTTATAAACACTTACAAACACCTTTATAAACATGAAACAAGTTCCAGATTAGAAGCCTATAGTCAACTGAATTTTTTTGCTTTCAATGCAAATCAATTTAAGAAAAATATTGGTAACTGACAGAATATAGAAAAAATACCATATAATAGATTTTGATTCCAGTGGTCTAAAACGCATTTGAGTTTTGTGAAGACATATTTCTATTTGTTTCTTTCCATTATTTGACAAGGCAAGCATTATTCATCAATCTCAATTTACAGACAATCTTTATTTGTGCTGTTGCTTTGGCACCAAATCACTTTTAAAACAAGTGCTGTACCACGCAAGCAACGATCTCTAGATAGTCTACAGGAGGCATTTGCTGCCACTAGCAATAGCCCAGAAAAATCCTTAGCCTTCTGAGCCTTGGTGTTTGGTTTCTATCTTTTCTTAAACTGGTTATATAATGTATCCCTAAAGAGGAACTTGTACAGCCATTGAAACAGCTGGACATGTCTTGTTTACCAATGAAAACTCTTCTGCAAGTTATCATTCAAAATGCTTGAAGCTGCAAAGAGATTTTTTCATCAAGTCAAAAACAGCATTCCCAGGATGAATCAGGGTTAGCAGATGCTTAAGCATCATGCTGAAGTTGCCACGCTCATGCCCACTGATGGGAATACCGTAAGCACTTGAGGCGCTGGAGAGGAATAACACGCCCTTGCGTGGCGCATTCACAGCATGACGGGAGCCTGATTTTTAAAATCAGTGACTGAGAAGTACTTGCAAATTAGTTCCCGTGGTTCAGTTACGCTTTTGACATCCAGAATGGTTATTTGTTTTAAATAGTAATTTTAGTAACTTCCAAGATCTCTACACTATCAAATTATTCCAAAGCTATCAAAACTAGAGAATCTTAGAGATAAAATAAATCTCAATAAAGACACTTAGCTACTAAGTCTTAGGCCTTAAAATTGAAATACTTGATTAAAAATCAAGATTAAAATACTAACACACTTACGTTTACTTCCTGATAAAAAATATTAACAGTTAGATTCACAATATTACAAAAACTTTGATAGGAAATATTTATATGGGGCCACCTGGTTATTTTTCACTAAGAACAAACTATTTTACACAATCCGTATGTCATAAAAGTGGTATTTATTTTTAACACTGTCATTCTGGAAACAAAATATTTCCAGAAAATCATTTACATAATAATTAATATCTACCTGGTAACTAAAAAATTTTAACTATAAAGTAGTCAATAATTAAGAATTAGTTATAAATATGGTCCTTGCAATTATATTGGAAACTACCAGGATTTTAATTTTTGCAGTTTTGGCAGGCCAATTTGACTATAACACAGCAGTCTTGAAGATGTTCTGAACTCCTTCTAAAGGAAGACTAATGGCATTCACCAACCAAACTGAGAAAGCACCCCGTGAGGTAGGAGTATATAGATAATACCAGCTGCGTGTGTTCCCACCTCAGAGTAAATGCTAATATCCTCTTTCCATCATAGATTTTTCTAAACTACACTTACATGGTTTCCAACATCCAGAAATAAAAACTTAGGCCTATGTCGTATTCAAATACCAAAATAAATACACTTAACCCTATGTGTGAGTGCTTTTGCTACTTTTAATCAGCTTCCTAAAAGAAAAAGGAAGGAAACAAGACCTGAACATTGAAGTTCTGATCAAACAACCCCATTGCGGTGCTATAGCAGTGCATGCAGTGGGCACTCGGACGCTTTGCCTGAATTAGGTCGCCAAATTAAGAAAAATACCCCGTTTTAAGATCGCATGCATGGCCCAGAGCACCCCGTTTAGTGGCATGCCAGGAGACACGTGCAGTAAGGCAGCACACGGAGCACAGACAGTCTGCAGAGGTTCCTCTCCCGCTGCAAACCACAAAACTTACCCATTGGCACCGTAAATCTTTTGAAAGAGTCTAAGAAATCAGAAAACCAAAAGTTAAAAATCCATTTTCCCCAGTGTGTTGTTTTTTTTTTAAGTAGTCAACATTTTTATCTTGAGAGCCTAACAAAAGATGGACAAATCTCAAAAGGTTGCTTCTTCAGTCCCATCCTTGATCACGCCTCAGATTCCCATTGATCTTACATCTCAAGGAATTCACATTAAGCAAGATAAAGAGTTTCCCGATTTAGCATGAACTAAAAAATCCAAAATAAAAAGCTTTCTGTTGCCAGGAACTAATAAAAAGTGAGATTTGCATCTACAAACTTTATTCAACCTAATCATATTTGTCCACCCCAGAGTTCAACCACCTGAACATTCCTCAAACATCAAGTTGCATAACACAAGCATAAATGCGTTCATTATTATAGAAATGGCCATAATTACAGACATGTAAAATTTAGCAGACAGCAAATAATAGTCATGCATTTTAATAAAGTTTGCATTGAACTTTAAACGGTAAATGTACAAAGTCACACACTGACAGTCTGAGAAACCTAGGTCAAAAACAAAAACCAAAATCAAGTTAAATTAAACTTGCAATGCCACATTTTAAGGGAAATTTTTACACAAAAATCACACACTCCAAAATGAAAAGCACATAAAACCAAACTACAACCAGACTGTTTCAGAAACGCCTGGACACGAGAATAAAACTCTATAAACGGAATCGGAAAACACTTTCATGAAACACCATATTGCGGAATACTACCACAGTCTTCCTTAAGGCCAAAGGCAAGGACTGTGGGCACACCTTCTTAAACTGGCCTCAAAGAGCTGCTTCAGAGCTGTGCAAATATGGAATTTCATTTTTTCCACAATGTGTGCAAAGGTTTCTCAAAGCAAAATAAATTTTTAGAGGCTGCTTCAAATGGCTCGTTACATGCAGTCAGGCAATACTCGTACAATGCCACTTTCTCACACAAGGAAAGTTACACAAGACCATCCATTATAAGCAAAATCCTTGCAGGAACACACTCTGACCTCTCCACCATCAGCCGTTTCTTGTGCCTAAGCCTGCTGGCCTCCCGGATGGCCTCCCACTTCCGTAAGTCCGCCTCACTGCAGGGCCCAGGGGTGAAACTGATAGGAGGCAGAGGTGTCCCCAGCTTCCAAGACTGGATCTTACGAGTGAGCATGTCGTCTTTCTTCTGCCGATATGAAGGAACTAATACTCTACAGCTATTGCTTGCTTCCTTGGATGGGCGTGTCCTTTCAAGTACACAGAGAAATTTTGCTTGAATTTCCGGAGGAAGAGTCCAGGGCTCCGGGAAAGGGACTGGTTGGTATCTGTCTGGGGCCCCTGACAGAGGCACCTCTTTCTTCTGTGCTGGGATTCGGCGAACAATCATGTCATCTTTTTCTAGATCTGGAAGTACAAGTTCCCCTTCCCTACATTGCAGAATTATGTCTCGCTCTATAGGATCATCTTGCACGGAAAACCTCCTGAAGTCTTCGAAAGCCTGGAGAACACATGGATTGGCGCGGAAAGCCCCAGTCTTTCTGACAAAGAAATCGTCATTCTCCAAGTCAGGATCAAGGAATGACATCTCAGAGTCACCTCTTCTAGACCCTGGCCCATGAGAGACATTCTTCCTGCGTGTTATGAGCCTTGGGCCAGCAGTGGGATCGATTCTGACATTTGTTTCAGAAGATAAGATGTCTTCAGAATACGTTTGGAGGGCCTGAAGTAATAAAAACTGACTGAAGCATAGAAAAGAAAAAGGAAGGGAGAATCTTATTAAGTTTATGAAGGAGAACAGGTCGTTAGGTAGCAGACCAACTAGCCATTATTGTTTTATTGTAGGGGGCATGGGAGGGGCTCCCCCATGGAAGAAAAACTAGCATTTATGCTATCCCCCATGACTTTGCTGGACACACCACTTAAAGAAACACAAGCTGAGTGTAATTCTCAGAAAAAGTGGGCATCGCAAAGGCCAAATGATGGGACAGACTACACACACCTCCCTGAGACACAACCCAACACTCGCTTTCACCTCTCCCTCACTCCATGAGCCACACTGACCTCCTTCTCACCCCAGAGAAGCAGCCATGACCTTGGAAAGGTGCAAGTTGGTCATGAAGCACTGCATGCAGTGGGCACCGACAGGAAGCAGAA
The DNA here is from genome assembly GCF_021234435.1 of Artibeus jamaicensis. Taxonomy (NCBI): domain Eukaryota; kingdom Metazoa; phylum Chordata; class Mammalia; order Chiroptera; family Phyllostomidae; genus Artibeus; species Artibeus jamaicensis. Next base: position 21,061,340 of record NW_026521823.1, on the reverse strand, counting down.
ATTTAAAACTGCAATGCTCTGAAGCCACCTAAAAGACCTCCCATGGTTATTTTCTTTGCATTTGCCCACCAGACCTGCCTGTCCTAGTGTTCATCTAAAAGTTATTTTCCTTTTCTACATCACCACATGCGGCACAACTGTAAACTTAGGTCCACTTTCCCCAAAGCCTTTTAGAAATCTTTTTCCCAAAGAACTGCCTATACCACATGTGACTCTATACTATCTTACATATAATTCTGTCAAAAAATATTTAATCCTATGGACTTCCAAGCTCACATGCCCACACAGAAAGCAAATATGTTCTACATTATGCTTCTATACTAAGCAGTGAGTGAGGACGGTTTCATGATTCAGCACATCAAGGTCAGAGGTTAACGGAGCAGCAGAAGCTGGCACAGGTGCTGCAAGCCAGACCCAGCGCGGGCAGGTGCGTGCAGGCAGGGACACCTGGGCTCATCTGAAGCACTGCTGGTTCTCCAGGCTGTACAGGTGTCCCGTGTGCTCCTGGCTCGGTGGGTAGCTAGTTCCATCAAGAGTGAACGTCTCTGGCAGCTTCCATCTAGCCTATGCTCTGCTTTTTGTATCCTACTAAAGATGGCAGAGCTTCCATCAGAGCCTGAATCCTCATCCTCAGAGTCTGAATTCTTCCTACCATGGAATGAGGCAGAGAAAAGGAGGAGAGAGGGAAGAAGGCAAAGAAGTGGAGAAAAATGTAACTGAACGTATGTCAAGCTATGACTATGTACAGAAAAGGGCTGTGGCAATCCAGATTCCAAAGATGAAATTTAAATAGCTTTTGTTTTCCAGTTACAACAGCTCTACAGATGTTGGAGGGAAGCTAACGTGTCTCTTTGGTAAAAAGCACAAACAGAATGCACCCCAGCCAGGGTACCGAGTGAACACTAGACTGACAGAAACATGCATAAAGACAAACCTGAATCCCTGAAATTCTTTATACCATGGTCTATAAGTTTCCCTTTTTATTCTTTTCCAGTTCACATCTTCTGGGATCCAACACTTGGGAAGAAACTGATCGAAAGCATTCCCTGGGTTTGGCATGATGGGACTTAGCTTTCGCACATAAAGATCATCCTTTACAATGTTGGGTATGCTTGTCTTTTCTTCTTCCTCCTCCAAGTAACAAGAGGAGATCGAAGTTTCTTGTACTGTTGGCCAGTGCTCCATGTTTGTGCCCCAAGTTCTCCTCTCGTTACTGTTCAAAACATCCAACCAGGTAAGATATCGTGTGAGCATTTTGTGACAGAATACAAGAGACATGCTTTCTGGCTCACAAAGTTTATACTACTGAAAATGAAGCAAATTAATTTCCGTTCTCATCATTACAGCTCCTAGAACAAAGTTAAGGTATTATCACAGCATCTCATCTTAATTAGAGCATAGCTTGCTATGGAAGGGCCAAAGACAATAATGTGTTAAAAGAGACAAATTGCATACAATTTGGAGGGTTACTTTGTGTATTAAAATCAACAGAACAGACATTCGGATCCAGGAGATATTTTTCTAACTTGTTCAGTTTGTATACCCAGCGGCTACTGGGTCAGGAGGAGAAAATACTTGCAAATGAGAGTGAGGAGGGAGTGTTTTGGAGATGGAACTCCCCAGCCTCTTTCTCACTTGGGATCTACAGTTGGCTAAGTCATCCAAAACTACATCAGGCAACCTTCACGCATCCATGAAGTTCGGTCCACTTTCAGAGCCACGTGCCTCCTTCTGATAAGAAGCTGGATTTGAAAAGTCACACCCTGCTCTGCTAATTTGCTGAGAAATTAAAGGATTCTTTCTATGTCCACTGAGATCTAGCAACACAGGGGAGTAAAAGGGGTGAAGAGCAACACAGCAGAGCTCTCAAGGAATAATCATGAAAGACACCACTAAGGCCAAAGGCAAGCGTTTAAAAACGGAACTGGCAAATCATACTGCTGACATTTTAAAATGGAAGAAATATCTTCAAGCTATGTCTAACTAAAAATATAGGAGAAAAACATTTTAATTAATGATGTTTAAAACCTTATCTATGAAATACTGTTTAGGAACCATTGCTTTCACCACATTTACATGTCCCAGCAAATTCGCAAGCATAGGAAATTTTAAAACTCAATGATCAGATTACACCCCAGTACCTTGGAAATGTTCCCTCTGCTTCCGCATAGACTGGGCTTGCCCAGCTCCTTCTGTTATCCTCATTCTTGTCCGGCTTCTTCTTCCGCAGGGGCGCCGGCATATAGGTCGGCTGCCTGCTTTTGTTGGGTAGGAAGCGATTGAACGGTAAAGCGGACTTTGGTTCAATCGCTGAAATCCTCCGATAGGACATATCATCTTTATTAAAATCCTGCATTTTGAATGTAAATTCAGAATCTGTGTCACTTTCACAACCTATAAAACAAGGCACAAGAATTGGCTTCACTCTCCCGATCGTCCGACAAAGGCCCACGCAGCGCCCCTGCTTTGTCTTTCCCTTGGAAACCCAGCGCTCCACTGCTAACTGCGGGGAATATTTTTAGAAATTTGTCATGAAGTTGTGATAAGATCCATTAGGAGGAACTTGCTTTGCATACTGGAGGCGTGTGTGGTACATTCTTTCACTGTTGCACATCCTCAGCAGAAAAAGTCCCAATTTACAGCTGAACTTCTTTTCTCCTTAAATTTCTTTGTCCCCATAATTTTTCAGAAATTTGCTGATGGCATACATGTCAATAAAACCTAATAATACAAGTCAATAAAAGACACTTAAACTGAGATATACAAGTAATTCTATTTTAATTTAAAACAAGGCATGCAGCCATCTGAAATTTCTGTGAGGCAAGAAATAAGAGAGGACATCGAAAAACAAGCAAAAACCACAAGAGATCTCAAAGAGGTTTAGCAGATCCTTCTGAGATGCCTATAAGCAAGAATCCCACATTAGATATGAGATTGGACCACGTGACTTCTAAAGTCCCAAAGGAATGTCAAGTTCATACCTAAATGACAACACAGAAACCAAGGCTTTTTTTTTTCCCTAAGGGTGGCCATGACATAATATTTTTGATACAAAGTTATTTAATCACAAATTCACAAGAATACATTGCAATAGACCTCAAGGTCAGCCTGATACAAATATAACCCATTCTCTTAAAAATAAGTAAATAAATGTGTTCTTTTAAAGATGAGGAGATGAGGAGAAAAGAGGTACAGAACACAACTGCGGATCCAAGCTAAGTTGTCCCCCTTCCCTGCCCTTTCCTCCTTCCTGCCTCTGTGTACTTGTGAAGGAGTTGGTTCCTGCAATTTGCTCTCCACCAGGGCTCTCAGAGGCTGACAGCACAGTCCCTGAGCACCTGCAAAGTATAAGCACCCAGCACAGCACACTGCGCCTGCAGGGTTAACCTGAACTAAAGGCCGTCTTGTCCCCTCCCTCCTCCCTGGCAGCAGTCTACAGTAAATAACTCTGAGAAGGGCCTACAGGAAGTGGTTTCACGTGCAGCTATGTGACCCTGAGCCCTGGACAGGGTGAAGGGAGGCAGGGAGAAATGGGAGAAATGTAAGCAACTCTGACCAGGAGGATTTATAGTCCATCATCTGGTGCTTGATTTGTTTCTACTACCTCCAAACAAATGGTACTTTTTTTGGAAATGAGAGAAATGTCTTAATTCTTGCCAAAATTTGTACATGTCAAATATTTTATGTACTTATTTACTCATATTTATTTTTTAGAGAGAGAGGACAGGAGAGGGACAAACACATTGATCTGTCATTCCACTTATTTATTCATCTACTGGTTGCTTCTTATATTTACTCTGACCAGGGATCGCAATCAAACCTGGGACCTTGGCATATTGAGACAATGCTCTAACTCACTGAGCTACCCAGTCAGCCTGTACATGTAAAATCTTAAATACACAAAGAGATTACTCTACTCTGGAACTTTTTCCCTGCTTTTATTGAGATATGACTGACATAAAACAGTGTGTATGTTTAAGGTATACAGAATGATTTGACTTACATATACTGTGAAATGATGACCACAAGTTTAGTCACCATCTATCATTCTCGTGTAGATACAAAAGAAGTAAAATTTTTTTCTTGTGATGAGAACTCTTAGAATCTACTTTCTAAACAACTTTCATATATACCATATAACAGTGTTAACTATAGTCAGCATGTTGTACATGACATGAATTTTTAAAGTTAATTTTTTTTATTCTTGAGTCTAATACAGAGCCTTAAAGAGTAGGCAAATATCCTTGATATAAAAGTTTCATATAAACCTAAGGAATTTGACTTTGTAATTCTGTTAACCTAACAGCATTATCCTAAGTTGTGGTGACCATCAATTTTGGATGGTAACCTAGTAGGCAGCAGAACTTTAATATACTAATCACATAAAAAAAGGTTTACCATCCTGGTGGCCCCAGAGTTTTTTATTACCCTGTTGTTATAATGACCAAGTCTTCACTTCCACACTCTTTAAACAAGGTCTGTAACTCCTTGCCCGGTGTCAGTCAGCAGGGTGACAGTGGCCCTCTGCTTTTAGTCCCATGTACCTGTTGCCCAGTCCAACGAGGAGCTGGGAAGACTTCGATCCCACCCTGCAGGCCCACCGCACCTGAACTACTGGGGGTCTGCATGTGCCCACAATGCCTCAGCCTTCCTCCCTGTTCTTGTTTGCTGGCCGGATAAAAATTTAAACTTTAAATGGTTTAGCTTTTTCAGTCACGACAAAGTAACATAGTGAGTTCGGAATTTCAGCCTCTTTTTACAGCTTTTTAGTCACTTAGATAAATTATAAATTAGATTCATTTCCTTAAAACCACTGTCATCTGGACTATTAAAGTGTCACACTAAAAAAGCAAATGGCCAACAAGTGCAGTGGTATTATAAAGGTTAACTCCTAAACAGCCATTCATATTTTTTATTGTTAATATTTAAATCAAAGCCAAAGAATTTGGTTTTTTGTGTGATGCTGCTTCACAGTTTGCTGATTTTTATTTTTGAAAGACAAATTCATTGTACACTGCATTTATGACAAGAACGACAAGATTGAATTCTAGTTAATGATGTGCATGCTAATGTATTTAGGACAAGTATAATTTACTCTAAAATGCCTCAAAAAATAAGATGGATAAACTAATGCTTAGAGAGAGGAATAGGTATGTGATGCCACACATATAATAAAATGTTATGATAGTTAGGTGGTGCGTATATGGATGTTCACTGTAAAATTCTTCCAGACTTTGATGATGCTTGAAATTTTTTGTAAAAAAACATTAGAAAAATCACTTGGTATTAAAATAATAATAAAAATGAAGAAATAAAATTCCTAACACTCTAGCACAAACTCACAATGAGAACTCTCAATTTTTTGCACATTAGTGGCGGAAGCACAGAAATATTTGGAGCAATTTTACTCGTGGTTTCAGTCCAGTAAAATTGGAATTGCTAGAGGTATAGAGTTAGAAATTTCTCATGCCACCCAACAGCCACAGGAGTAAGACTTGCATTTAAATAATCCATTTGACCATAATATTGGGACTTGGAAGGAAGGCTCCTTTCCCAAACAGAAGGAGTTTCATTAACATGTTCCTTTCATACTTATTCTGTCCTGGATTAGCTCTGGTCCTGACTGAAATGATGTTTTCTAACAGTATGCTTACTATTATTACTTAGCCAAAATTTAACATAATATTATATCATGATAGCTACCAATCATTTCTTCTCTTAGAGGTAATTAAAAAGACGTTTGTCCTGTTTTTTTTTTCTTCTGGAGAAATTTGTTTTTAATCTTTTGGGGAGAAGTAAGAGAAGAAAGAAATTCACTAAGAACTAGAACAGACTTTTTAGAATCTTTTTTTTATGTTTAGATATACTAGTTAATAGTATATTAACTAGTATATCTAGTTAATATACTGGCCTCATAACTGGCCTAGTTAATATATCTGGCCTCATAGTCACAGATTGTTAAACTTGAATCTGGAGAGAAAAGAATCAAAATACATTATCACTGAGAAAACAGGTCATGGTTAACTGTCTCCTCGTCTTCTCTAAAAATGAGAAGAAGAAAAGTGAAACCGTCACCCCTCTAGTGGTGATACAATGAGGGAGGATAAACTGTTTTTTAAAAAAATTACACTTAAGCCCTGGCCAGGCTGCTCAGTTGGTTAGAGCATCATCCTGATGCACTAAAGTTGTAGGTTCGATCCCTAGTCAGAGTGCTATCAGAATCAACCAATGAATGCATTAATCAGTGGAACAACAAATCCATGTTTCTCTCTCTCCCCCTGCCTTTCTCTAAAACCAATAAATAATTTTTTTTTAATTACACTTAAGTCTCTGTGAAAATCTACTCCTTGGTGAAATTGTTGCCTCAATAGTTTTCACCCCATTTTTCTACTGTCTCCCATTCCCAATTTTCTGTTACCATGCAGACAAATAGAAACAAATGGACAGTCAAAAACGCAACTCACCTTCACGTCCCCCCCTCAGTGTGATGTCAGACGAGCAGCTGGTGAATGACCTAGACCCCAGAGAGTCCAAGCTTTCAAAGGAATCCTCTCTCTTGTGGTTGCCCGGAGGGACAGGAAATTCTCCCCGCTCAGGACTCCAGATGTCCCCGTAACCACTGTCCCTGCCACTTCTCTTTGGGCAGCTGGAGTCTTCAAGTGCCTAAAATAATTTTTTTGAAGAACAATAAGTTCGCATAAAATCCCAACACTGTAAACAGTCATTACTTGTTTGTTTGCGTAGCTCAAATTGTGCCTCATGTGGGGGGAGCTGGAGGAAGAGAGAGAGCAACAAATTGAAAACCTATTTGAAAAAATAATGATGGAAGACTTCCCTAACTTGTTAAAGGAAATAGACACACAAGTCCATGAAGCACAGAGAGTCTCAAACAAGAAGAACCCAGAGAGGCCCAAACCAAGTCACATCATAATTAAAATGCCAAAGGTTAAAGATAAGAGAGAATCTTAATGGCAGCAAGAAAAAAGCTGTTAGTTACCTGGAAAAAAGCTCCCATATGACAGTCAGCTGATTTCTCAAAAGAAACTTTGCAGACTAGAAGGGATGGGCAAGAAATGATGAAAAGCAAGGACCTACAACCAAGATTACTCTACCCAGCAGAGCTATCATTGCGAATCAAAGGGCAGATAAAGAGCTTCCCAGACAAGAAAAAACTAAAGGAGCTCATCACCACCAAACCAGTATTATATAAAATGGTAAAGGGTCTTCTTTAAGAAGAAGATCAAAAATATGAACAAAATGGAAATAAATACCCATCAAAAATTGATTCTAGAAAATAACACAAACAAACAAGCAGAACAGAAACAGAATCATAGATACAGAGAACATTTTGATGGTTGTCAGTGGGGAAGGTAGTCTGCAGGATAGCAAAAAAAAGATAAAGGGATTAAGACGTACATATTAGTAGTTACAGAATAGTCATGGAAATGTAAAGTACAGCATAGGAAATAAAGTAGCCAAAGAACATGTATGCATGACCCATGGACCTGGACATGGACAGCAGTGTGGGGACGGCCTGAGGGAGCTGAGGGGGCTGCGTAGAGGTGGGGACAACGGGGAAATCTGGGACAATTATAATAGCATAAACACTAAAATATAATTTTTAAAAAGATATATAGAAATATGGCAAATGTCATTAATCACTGGTTTATAAATTAGATAGAACTCACTCAAAATAAGTGTTTTTAACTAACATTCCTCTGTGAAAGTAAACAGCAAAATACAACTAAACCTTTTAAATTGGGATTTAAGTAAAATTTCAGAAGCCCGTAGCATAGTCATGATACAGAGTAATAATCAGTGAATAGCGATAAGTCTAATATTTCAATATGGTGAATGCAACTCTGTTATTATAATAAAAATCAGGAATGTTCCCTTCAGATGGCTTTACTGAAACAGAGACAGTGTAAAAGACCTAAGGATTCCAAACAAGTAAATGTAATACATGAACTCTGATTAAATCATAATTCACATAAAAAAGCTATGAAACAGGCTTGGAAAATAATTGGGAATTTTTTAACAGGAACTGGACATTATATATGGGGACTTTATGAATTTCCTTAAATATCCTGGACATTGTGGCTGTATGGAAGAATCTCCACATACAAAAACATCTTAGTTTTAAGACATGAATACTGAGTATTTAGGGGTGAGAGCTGTGCGGTTTACTTTGAAAGAATTAAGAAAATAAAACAGATGGGTGAATAGATACATAAATGGATGAAGTCAATAAGGGACATTTTTAATAACTGAATCAGATGGTATATATTTGTCATCTTCTTTCAATTTTTAATTATGAACATTCTCAACATATGACAAAGTTGACAAAGAATGTTTACAGTGAGCAGGCAGCAGCGGGTGCGGGCACGCCTTCGGCTAAGGCTGGCTTTGTCAAGTGTTCGGAAAACCAACAACGTCTAGTGGGTTTGACGTGCGACTGTCCTGTGCTTCGGACGTTACAGCTGACTTCCTGCCATGACAGCACACGCAGCTACCTCGTACCCCATTCCCGAGCAGATGGGGAAGCAGGGCTTTCCCCATCTAGCAGGGCTAGATATGTGTCAAAATATAAAAAGATTAGAGATGTTAAGTGAATCTTTTGATCCAATAGGTTTCTTAGACATGCCTGTTACAGCCTTAGGGCCCTGGACACACAGCGAGGTGATTTTTGACCTCATAATGTTAGTTATTTATAACCGGCTACCACAGTTACATAAGAACTTGGTGCCTCATTATGTAGGACTTCACTCTGAAGTCCTCACCGCAGCCACCTCACTGCGACCCCTCCAGCTCATAGGGTGACTCAGGTGCAACGGCTAACCCACAGCATTCTTTTAGCTGGTATCTTGGGTTGGCCTGAAGCATTATTTACTTAAGTCGGAAAGTCTGGTAAACACAATGGTTTTGATTTTAACAGAACAGATGCAAAACAGGTCCTAGAGTTACACACCTTTTATGGCTATCCCCACTCGATAATAATGGAATGAAACCACAGGTACAGTTTTTAACTCTCAAAATTTTTTACCTACTCCCACCGACTGGACCCTGGCGACAGAAAACAGCCTTTAATAAATGAAGCATTCTCAGCACAAAGACCATACCAGGATTACTCAGACTCAGTCCAACTGCCATAAAAAGGACCAAGGGCTGTTAAGAGTAATACAGAAGCCAAAGTCCCAAGTTGCTGGGGTTTTTTAAACGTTTTTTTAAATCCTCACCTGAGGCTATGTTTTTATTGATTTTAGAGGGGGGAAAAAAGGATTAGAAAGAGAAACTTCAATGTGAAAGAGAAACAGCCATCAGTTGCCTCTCATACGCTCCCTGACCAGAAATTGAAACAGCAACCCAGGTATGCGCCGGGGATCGAACCCACAGCCTTCTTGGTGTACTAGGATGATGCCCCACCCGACTGAGCCACCCAGCCGGGGCCCGTGTGGTTTCTAACGGAATGTTTTCTCAGCTGAAATAACCAAGGCGGAGCTCTGATCACGCCCAAAAGCTCCCTACGCAGCCCTCCATCAGCCGTACCCTCCTCCACTGCAGTGACTCACCTGCTCCTGTGTCCCCAAGGGCAACGGTGCTCTATGAGGATGGGTCCTTCGCCTTGTGTGAGTGGCTTTCCAACACCTGGCACAACGCTTGTGCACAATAATATCTCAACTGTTACCCGAATTAACTGTTTCAAGGAATTTGAGTAGAATGCTATAAACTCTTTACAATTCAAAAATAACAAAAGTCAAAAGGAAGACCTGAACCTCCTAGGCTATATAATACCACCTTTCTACCATGTATGTGGCTGAACTGGGGCAAAACTAAGGATCACGGAAGATGGAGGGACACGTGATAATTCTCATCCTGGTCTAAAATCTCTATCTTCCATTCATGACAACTAACATTTATTGCATCCCTAATGTGCCAGAGCCTAATTAATGCCTTACTGGTACCTATCATTTACTCACCATGAAAATCCAAAGAGCAACTACAATTAGCATATTATTTTGACTACATATTTTGCTCTGAACACTGCAAATTCCCCTAGATAAGTATCCCCTAAGAGAAGTGGATTTTCCCTTTCGGATCTTAACAAGTGAAGGTTTGGCAGAACTACAGTCTGACCTGGCATTGGCTCTCCTCAAACTGACCTTGAACGTCCAAAAGCTGCAAACTGAGTCCAGGATATGAAGGACTAGAAATGTGTTTAAAACAAAGCATTCTAACTTTAAAAAGCCGTATCATATTTCATGTAACAGCATTCCCTCCTCTTTAGAAAACAGAAGCAGTGTGTACAGTTGTGGAGATATTGAGGTATAGGCATGAGAGGTCATCATCCATGACAAAGAGGTATTACGATTTTTAAAAAATGAGTAGCTTCTACACATTCATAGCCCCAAAGAACCTTTCTACTGCAGGTTGAATTCATCATGAACATAGAGTTATGCAAAGCGTCTAAGAAAGGAACTGAATGTCTATCCCATCAAGTTACATAGAATTAAGAGATAAATACCTATGCCCAGAGCCTGTACCCTGGAAACTGCTCTGAAATAGACTCACTCACTCCCTGGTGGGGGCAGAGGAAGCCAGCACATGAGTTAAGCGTCCTCTCTACCAGCCCCAACTACACCAAAGCAAAGATGGTCAGAGCAGCCAGATTCACTACAGAGAAGGCGAAGAATTAAGAAAAGTGAAAGGAAAACAGAAAATCAGGGGGAGACAGAAGAGGGGAAACTAGTACTAGTTATAGTGGTCATCTCATACACATAGGCGTACTCACCTTTGTCAGAGCTTGTCCTAAAAGATTCTCAAATGCTCTCAAATTCAGATATGGACCATTATAGCAGGGATTACTCTGTGCTTTTCTTCCCAGCCAGTACAATGTTATCAAAACCTTTAAAAAAATTCCATAAAACAAAAAGATCAGTTTATTTATAGCGACTAAGTGCAAGCTCGAATGCAGGTGAACACTCTAGATAAAAGAGGGTATATTTTAATAGGCTCTTTTCTTTTAAATTATGTGAAGGGTCATTCAAAATGTTATTTACTCTTCCTAGGTTTTCGTCTCTGAGCATGTTCTCAGACCAAAAGTGCTGATCCCAACAGGTGTTCATACACATGAAGAGGGAAGAAAATTATAAGAGGAAAACAAAGTAAACTTCTAAAGCAATCAATATTTTACCAACAACAAACTTAGAAAATGGATACATATAAACACTAATTCTCAGCCTTCTTAAGGATACTGCACTCTTATGTTTAATAAGCTGTTATATTATTAGAAATTCTTCTCATCCATACAGAATATTTTACAGAATTGTACGTATTGTATATACATACAATTACCCAGAGTTCTTTTTTTTTTTAAAGATTTTATTTATTTATCTTTAGAGGGGAAGGGAAGGAGAGAGGGAGAGAAACATCAATGTAGGGTTGCCTCTCGTGTGTCCCCTGCTGGGAACTGGCCTGCAACCCAGGCATGTGCCCTGACTGGGAATTGAACCACGATCCTTTCGTTCATAGGCCCGCGCTCAATCCGCTGAGCTACACCAGCCACGGCGCTCTGAGTTCTTCAACATTCAATGTTTTTCCTTCAAGTCTGACTTGGTGGTTTCCGACTGACTCTCCTAAAAATCCTAAAGGTGTTCACTTGCCTTCACCACATTACTAACATATAAGGAACCACTTTTCAGCATTAAACTGTCCTGTTACTACCATGAAGAGAAAAATTTAAGTTTAAAGCATATTTAAACATATTTAGAGCTTGTGACTGGTTGGTTTCTAGCAAAAAACTTCTTTAGAAAAAGAATACAGAGTGCAAGAGGTATATTTAGATCCCACTGTCTTACTGCAGAACAAGCAAAAAACCATTTATAATATTCCATTAAACATATCTTACATTTTTCACTCTCCTGTCAGTCTCTTCTTGCCTGTAAAGAAAAAGAAGAAATATCTATTAATAACTAAGGACTCTAAATTATTAATTATTAGCTAAAGGCCCATTTTTATTCTAAAGTTCTATGAATATTATACCACCTGGGAAGTTTGGAAATCTCAGGCTACATATTATCCATCTGAAAAATTTTTCTATATTGATTTCATGAAATATAATGGTCAGTTTCTATGAAAAGGTGGCATTTTTCAAATTACTTTATTCAGTAAAGTCTGGCTTCTAAAATGCATTATATGCATCTTTTCGTATTTATTTTAAAACATGTCTAAACCCTATCAAATGGGGGAAATGTGCTCACGGCAGGAAAACAGTCAGGAAACTGGAGAGGGAAAGAGCCGTCTGCACTGCGAGCTCCTTCTCGCTGTCCACGTGGAGGGCGTCACCCGAGTTTCCCAGAGCTAACGGGCCAGAGGCCAAGACTCTGCAGAAGTTGAGAAGTAAACTTTAAACCATAGCTGTGACTCGCCCCCTGAAGAGATTTTGCTCTATTGCAAGAATCATGGGTTTTTTTAATTCCTTTTATCAATAAAAGGATATGATATTTATGGGACAATTTAAAATAGGCCGATGTCACCACAATGTTGAAGAAGCAACAACATGAGTTAATTAATGAAAGGGATTTACATGGCCCTAAAATAATGTGCTTTCGGGCATTAGCGGCACCGGAGCGGGATCATCGTGAACTCAGAGAGACTGTGGAAGCCTGAGTAAGGTGGCTTTTCACTTTAAAAGTCTGCAAGTGGTATCTTTGTTAAGATAAAATAAATGTGGGGAAATTTAAAAAAAAAAAAAAAAACAGAATTATCTTCAGGAGAGCAGGTCCCTTGTAGAACAGGCTTTCCCTGCTAGGTAAGTGTTCCAGGAACCCATCTGTATCAGTGTACCAGCTGGTGTTGTTGTGAGAGGCTGTGTTCAGCTTCAGTGAATTTTTTTTGAAGGCTCTTTCAATGCATCTGCCCATTTCGTGATGGGTGACTTATGCCTACACTGAGTGTTCAGCAGTGTTTGATCAAAAATGGCCTGACCCCCATCCTCCATCCACCCTAGTCACCCAGTCTCCCCACGAGTGATTTTTTTCTGTTTCCCCAGATGAAAAAAGTCTTCAAAGGGAAATGTGTTGCTGGTTTGGAAGAGGTGAAAAAAAAAATGGCAGAAGCACTAAAATGACTCAAAACTGACGAGTTCCAAAACTGTTTGGGGCAGTGGAAAAAACATTTCAATAGGAGTATTGCATCAAATGGAGAGTACTTTGAAGGTGACGAAGTTTAAACACTTAAGAATAAATATGCAATTAAAAAAAATAAATTCCGGGTTTTATTGGGTCCCCCCCATGTGCACACATGTCATAGGTAAGACATATATAAAACACACATAAGACATAGAAAGAAAGAAAAGGGGAAATGTGCACACACACATCGAATTTAGCTTTTAAAGAATCAATGAGACAGTTATGACCATTTCTTTCCATAAAATAAACTTCAACTGAAATGAACCTAAGGACAACATTGCACCTCCCACTGCTATAAATGCAAGGTATGGCCTATGCTGCCATAAACAGGCACAATAATCAGTGAACTTGGTACTACAACCTTTTACACACTTCACATTCCCTTCTAAATATGAGCACTTATAACATGCTCTTGAACATAATGATACATGAGCCAGCCACATTAGTGTCCTATCACTGAAATGCAGTGCCAGGAATTCAAGGCCTCAGTGATTCGCTGGAGCCATTGGAGGCCACTCTCCGGCACAAAGCAAACGCATGCACTGCTGGAAGTCAGTAACCCGGCAGCGTCTTTGCCTGCTGTGACCAGGGCACAACCCCAAGGCCTTATAAATAGAAAAGGCCCAAGGGTGGAGGGGAAGCTTATGGTAACACAAGACTCTCCTAGAGCCAGTCAACTTACTGCCCAACCCATCAGAACCAAAATTAAGGCAGCCTTATCTCCAAAGTTGGCTCACTCCTCCGTAACAAATATTTCGAGAGTTGACTTAGCAAAAGCATCGTGTTCAAGAGCATGGGCTTTGGCTCAGATCTGGGTCCCAAACTAGGTTTGTCTTGGCAATATATTGGATTCTCCAAACTTCAGTTTCCTTCTGGAGAAAGTGGCGATAAGATCCCTTACTTCAACAGATAGGAGGAAATGTACCCAGGTCCTTAGCAGCGAGTACGCGTCAGGAAGCTGTTAGTATCACTAAACAATGCGAGGACAGAGCCCATCGTATCCACTGCACCACTCACAGAGGCTTCCAAGCAGACCCATGCTGGACTCCAGGATTTAAACTTGCAGCCAGCTTTAGGTTTAGTTTATAACCACCTCCTGCACGCATTCATTCATCACCTGACTCTCCTCCACCAGAACCCAAAAGAATTTTTGTGGTTTTGTTTACTGCCATATCCCGAGTGTCTTTAAGACAGGGTCTACCACCTGGCCAGCACATGCAAATACTTTATTAAAAGTGTCTAGCACAGTGCATGGCACATAGATGCTCTCAAGTATTGATCAAATACATTTATTTAACCTACAGTAATGTAATTTAGCAAGAGAAAGTATGAAATAATAAAATCTCAGGAGATTCCTAATAAATATTCATATGATGTCAAAGAACAGTTAAATTGGATTAGGTTACTAAAACATTGACTTTTGACTCAAATTGTATTGATATTCATAATTGGGCTTCTTTTTTAAGCTACTACCCTGAAAATCATAATAAAAGAAAATTCTTTACAATCATACATCAGTAACCCAATAAAGAGCACAGATTCAAAAACAAAGAGCAACTTCAAAACACTGAATATAAAGATTGAATGCTGTTCTCTACAATAAAATTACTTCCCAGCAGAGTTCTGAAATACAGAGACCAAAGAATCCAAGCCTGCCTTGAAACCCAAATTTAACATGAAAAAGTATAGAGATGAAACATTAGTTTGAAAAAATGTTGAATATGTTGCCAGCCTTCTCCATATATCACATATTACTTTTTATTATTTCAATTACAGTGGACATTCAATGTTATTTTATATTAGTTTCCAGCATAGCTCATAGTGGTTAGACAACCATATAATTTACAAAACAATCCCCCCAATATTTCAAGTGCCCACCTGGCACCCCGTATGTTATTGCAATATTGACTATAGCCCCTATGCTGTACTTTACATACACTAATTTTTAAATATTGTGGTTGATATTTAAGAAGTAGCAAGTATAACATAGATATAATCTTCCACCCTGTTAATGGAATAGCCCTGGTAATTTCTTCACTACCTGACAAAGGGCCAGAAGATACATGCCCATCACAGACCTCGGAACTTGCTGTCAGAGGCCTGGAGGGAAAGAGCCACCAACTCACAAGTGAGCCCATCAGTAAATGCCTCCATCTGTACCATCTTATCCTGACAGCTGTTAGGTGACTCAGAAGAACTCCGGAGCTCTAGGTCTGATCCTTTCTTTATTCACGGCTATTTTAGATACTAGCACAAATTATCTGTGAAAGAGTAGCACCGCTAAGCAAAGAACCAGGGAAAAGGGATTCATTTAGAAGCTCTGTCTCCCTGCAGGAGATCCCATAGCAGGGCCTTCCCGGTGCAGACAGCTCGGCCAAGAGGGCAAGCTCTGGGGCCAGACTTCTGGGGTGAGAATTCTGGAACCACTTTGACTTAGCTGCGAGAACTTGGTTGTGTTATTTAATTCTGTGCCTCCACAGTCTCACCTGGGAACAGCACACCACTCTCACTGGGCTTAAATGAGAAGGTTTAAAAAGTGCTTAATGCAGGTGGATCAAGTAAAGAAGACATTTCAAGAACGTCCTCCAATTATCCACCTTGACCCAATGATATGGAGGAAGGGAAGTAGCCAGAGGACTGCTGAGTTTCCCAACACAAAGTGTCCCCTGCCAGGAAACACATTTCTGTGAAGCACAATTCAAGACACTTTCACATAACGCTTTCTTTACCCTCTTGCCATGGAAGGCTTTGGATAAGAAACTATTTCTAGAACAAATAAAGGGCAAGGCAACCTGGCATGACATATTACTGTTATTGACCAAACATCCACGCTGGCACCAAGCCAGCGCTTTTTATCTGTCTTTTGTCTGTCGTGGGCTGCTCCTCAGCCAACACCCTTGAATCTTCCAAAAGTTCAAAATCTGAGGGGAAAAAATTGTTACATGTGCCCACATGGCAAAAATCTGTCTCCCTCATACCAGAAAGCATAGTTTGGGAAGAAAGCCTTAAAGGACAAGATTATAGTTTTGTTGTAGTTTGGTACAGCCGACTGTGTTCTAGGCCTTCATCAAATACATTTCCAAATGTCTCTGTTTATCAAAGAGTTGGCCCCAGGACCTCATGCCTATACCCACCAGTGATGTCCCTGGAGTCCCTTCCGGTCGAGTGCAGAGAGCAGGGACCGTACCTGACTCGCAGCTGTATCCCGGGAGGCAGCCACAGGTCTGGCCAAGGGCAGCCAGGCATTCGAATGTTCATGCCTAAGTTACCTAAAGCCTCTCACTGATCAAGGACGTCCAGCAGGTCAAGGACGTAGAGAGATAGAGAACGTCTTCCCTCAAATAAGATAAAGCGTCACAGAGTCTGAAACAGAATCTCACTTCTCTTTTTATGTTCCCTTCCCATACTCATACACCCTTTTTCCTCAAAGTGCCAACTTCCTCATTTGCAACTCCGCAAGGTCCCATCTCCTGTTCTGTCCCAATATGCTAAATCCTCTCAGAACTGGGATTTCTGTGCTGCAAAAGCATCTTGCCTCCCCAGATTCCAGCCCCCAACTCATCTGAGCCACCTTCTGTAAACATTAAACACACTTATCTTATCATACCATCAAGGAAACATGTGATTTAAAACTCAGGCTGGAATTTCTGACAGTAGAAGTATTTTTGCCCGGGTACCATGAGGAGAAATTTTGCTCCACCTATCACCACCCCCCGAGCTTCTCTGGCTAAGGAGGAGTCTGGCCTTCTGTAAGGGATCCAGGTGTAGCTTCCTACGCCACCCAGTGTCCTCTCTGCCACAACCAGTCAGCCCTCTTTCTGTCTAACCCAAACCCTACGGTCCCTATAGAGTCCTTTCTCTTGACCCAGAATAAGCCTTCATCCTTATTACTCAGGAAAAAGAAAAAATTCGACTCACTGGGTGATTATGTTCCCAGGCATCCACTTCCTGAGGCTACTTCCCGGAGCAAGGCGTGGGTTCTTCCGAGGGACCCAACCCTTCTAGAGTCCTTCCAGCCCTGCCCTGCCCTGCGCTGCCCTGGGTGGCACCAGCTGAACTGAATGTTGCCTCTTAAGAAATAGGATTGATGTTAGAGAAACTGGGCTCAGGAGTTTCTTGGTCCCTCTCCAAGCCACCAAGTAATCTCTGCCCTCCAGTTGTTGCTGTGAAGTCTGGCCACCTGTTCACAACTTCAAAAAAAAAAAGGCAAGAAATGAGGCTCAGAATCATGATTTCATAAGCAGTCACAAGTAGAAACAGTGCGGGTGCAGCCTCGGCCTGAAATCTGTCACACAGGCACGGGGTGAGCGCGGGGGTGCACATGTGGCCGTGGAGACCACGGAGGCCCTGCAAAGTACTGCCCCCCGCCCCCCGTGACAGCAGTGGCACCGTTGTTGTGTGTGAAGCAGGGCAGTCGCCTCCAAATGGGCAGACAGGAGGGATTCTGAGCAACCCTGAGAATACGAAGTGAAAATAGTAAGTGTGTGAAAATTTCTAACTACTTACTGTCTCAGAAGAGGGACTGTTTTTATTCCAAATGTAAGAATCAAAGAAGGATAGAAGGATTATATTAGGTAATGGCTCCTTGTCCTATTAACACAAGGTCTATTTTTTCTATTCATGAAACACATCTACTGCATTATTTAAAACAGAGCAAATACTACCATCTTTCCCTAGTGACTGTTGAATAAAAGAAAGATGAGAAGTGTGAATAAAAAAGCTGAAGATGAATTGTTGGAAAACTGCACTTATTCCTTCCTTGTCTCAAAAAGCAAGATGCAGTTTTTTTTAATGGTAAATTCTTCCTTTTCTCCCACCTTCATCCCTAAAAACGAAACTCTATTCTAATTGACAATGTGCCAGTCATGTTAGACACATGTGACTCATAGATTTTTCATCTGCCATTGTTACAAAAACGCAGCTCTAGCTGACTGTGGAAACTGCAAAAATAACACATGAGAAAGTACCACCACATCTGGAGATAATTAGTGGCCACACATAGATAAACTTGATGATTTCTGGACCTACCTATGTGAGAAAACACTCCTGGAAATTCAACAGATTTTACCCTAGCAACATAACTTACTCCAAACATGACAAATGAGTAAGTACCCTCCTGTTAAAAATAATTTGTCATTAAATTTCACACCCCTCCCACACACTACTAAAAATAGCTAAGTTTCACTTAAAGAGAAAGGAAAAAACACATGCATTCCAAGGCACTGGCACACAGTTCCACTTAAGTAATAGACTGAGGGGAGCTGAAAGGTGGGCTTTATTTCTAACTCTTTCGACCACAGACTCTTTTTGTCATTCTTTTCTACTTCATGAATATGTTTGCTGTTATATAAAACTGATTTCACAGTTGAGACGCCACACACACATCCCCTGCTGGATTGCAAATGAGAACAGACCATTCCTGATGCAGACTTCAGTATCCATTATGTATACCCTGTGTACGAAATGGCATTCACTCCTATCGGGCGGGGAGATGCCAATTACAGACTCACCTGTAATTTTACTTCTGTAGATTCCAATGCTAGGGAGCAGTAGCAATGGAAATAGCGGGTTCGGGTTTCAGACATTTTAAGTTTGAGACACTTAATAAACAAAGTAGAAAGGTGAGGAACTGATAATTACCCACACAAGTATAGTGTTCAAGCCAGAGGTCTAGGCAGGACCTATAACCCAGGGCAGCAATTTTCAACCTTTTCATCTCATGGCACGCATAAACTAATTGCTAAAATTTGGCAGCACACCAAAAACGTGCTTTTTGGCCAATCTGCCAAAAAAAAAAAAAAAAGGTATAATTTTGATTCATTCAACCCCGGATGGCTATTGTTGTGTGGCTGTTGTCACTTTTGTATTCAACCATCAAAGGGAAAAGAGGTCAGTGCCCCTGACTAAACAGTCAGCTATTGCATGTTTGAAAAATTCTTGAGGAACACGAGGAAAATCGTTGATCTAAGGACTTGGCAGCATAGAGATGAAAGGTTAAGTCATAAAGGTAAAGTGAGATCACCTTACAAATGAGTGTAGACAGAGAAGAGATCTAAGGTTTGAGGCCAACGCATCATAGTTAGGAAGTAGAAGAGAAGCCAGCAAAGCAAGAGAACCATCCAGCACAAGGCAAGTGGGGGAGGGAAAGAGAACAACGAGCTGAAAGGGCCGAGGGACAGGAAGGTGAGGGTGGAGGACTTACTCCTGCAAACTTTCTTGACCCTTCAAATACTTGATGCACACACACAATTACTAATTACTTCCCCTCAAAAGAAGAAAAATAATAAATTATCATTAAAAATGGTAATGTCCAAGCCCTGATGTTCCGAAAGACACAATTTAGGAGAACACTGCACTGGACATCTCCTGTGTCTTTCCAAACTTTTGAGCCCACGCTCAGCAAAGTCGACATGAAATTTCACTATAAGTAATACGTCTGTTGGTCCTTCACATCATGATTTCGGAACAACAGTAATATGCAAGGTGAGGTACTTCTTTTCTTTTCCTTTTTTTAGTCAATCTAAATTTTCTTTAAGTAGGAATACTTCTTATCCTGGACAAAAAAATCTATGACTCACTGTTAAGAAATATACATTTTTTAAATATTTTATTTCTTTTTTTATTTTTAGAAAGAGGGGAAGGGAAGGAGAAAAAGAGGAACAGAAAGATTAATGTGTGGTTGCCTCTCACATGGCCCCCACTGGGGACCGGGCCCACATCCAGGCATGTGCCCTGACTGGGAATCAAACCACAACCCTTTGGTTCACAGCCTGAGCTCAATCCACTGACCTATACCAGCCAGGGCACAAATATCCATTTTTAAAATTGTGGACAAACCTACACCTTAAAAGAGCCTTGGAAAAAGTAATGCAGAATGTAGACAGATGCAGGTATTTGCAGTACGTCTCTGTAGTGATGCTCAAGTATAAGGATATCAATATAGAACAGAGATTCAAGAATCTTCTCCAAAGGTTTGGCCAGAATTTGACCTCCTCAAAATATTTATGTTTGGATCAAAACACAAAATCCACAAAATTGCAGAAAGTACTGAACATGAACAAAAGATCCATATTGTTGTGCTAGAAAAATATTCCTGTAAAAATGGTATTTTTCTGAATGTTTCTAAATAATTCACTTTAGGTCCCATGACTACCATAATCGTTCAAAGTTCTTAACCTTTCAACTTTTCTTTCGTTCACGTACAAACTAAAACAGAAACTTTAGCACCTCTTTAACAGTGTCTTCAATTGAAATTCTGAGTCAATGACTGAATTATTAACTAATTGAAGCAATGTTTTTACAGTTTTATCTTGAATAGAAAACTAAAGTTAAATTTGTTTTTAAAACCACTCCTTAAAGGATGTACACACATAATTGCAAATTAAAGTTCTGAGAAGTCCAACAGGAGCTCTCTTTTACTTAGACTTTGAAATATTCACTTCTTCATATTTTTTGGTACAACTCTTACTAAAGTCTTAAGGGGTAAAGATATTAATAAGGCATTTCCAGTTCTGTTCAGTTTAAGTTCACTTTTTTGCTAAATTATGTAATGTGTATGAAAAATAATTGCCTTCACTAAGCACTTTATAGTAACCATGATATGGATGTTCTGCACAATGACCTAATGATGTGCAGACTAGGTAACTGGAACTCCAAAAACTTAAGAAACTTTCCCAAGGTCACAAAACTATTAAGACTTGTAGATGAGTGGATAAAACAACCATGGGACATTTACACAATAGAATACTACCCAGCTGTGAAAACAGAAGAAAATTTTACCCTTTACAACAGAATGAATGGACCTGGAGAACATTATGCTAAGTGGAATAAGCCAGTCAGAGAAAGACAAGTACAATATGATCTCACTCATATGTGGAATCTAATGAACACACTGAACTGACAAGCAAAAGGGGGGCAGACTCAGAGATGGAGAACAGATGACAGTGGGGGGGAGGTGAGAGGGTTGGAGGGATGGAGGAAAAAGGACTCATGGGCATGGACAACAGTGTGGTGGTTGTGGGCGAGGGGAGTGCAAGGGAAATAAATGGTGATGGGAAAAATAACAATTAAAAAAAAAGACTTGATATGATCCCAATTTTCCATAGACTAAGATCCAAGCTAAGACCCTGATTCAGCATTAGTGCAGTCACAGTTCCGAATCTAATGTATTTTTAAATAATTTACATCTTAATCCTGAAATAATTGTCTCTGTAATATCCTGAATTAAGTCTCTGAATACTCTTTCAAAGCATTGGCTCAAAACCGGTCTGTGGCACAGTAATTCCCTGCTTAAATCTGTCTCCCAATGACAGTGGCACACCAGTCCCCTATTACCACCTTCTCGGGCAAAACCTCGATGCTTCCACTATCCTGTGCACAAAACCCATTATGGGTTCCGCAGACGGAAAACCGCCAAAGCTCTTTTGAAAATACATCTAAGCAAAAGAAACAAATCACAATAATTTGCATAGTGAGAGAACTACAAAATATAAATTCCCTGTACTTGGCCACTGATAAGCCTTTACAAGTGTAGTTTCTATAAGACCAGTACCCAGCACTTATAAAGAAATAAGGTTATAAATTAAGCACATACGGAATTAAACAGGAAGATCTTTGGGTTAGTTTCCTGAGGGTATGTTTTCTTATCTTGAAAAAAACAATGATCTACACCCTTAAGTTTGTGAATATTAAACAAAACATGCTTGTCTCCTGGGGCCCCTGGAAAGAGTGTGACCTGATCACACTGTGATGGCAGCCCAGCGGAGCGACCTTCAGAACAGGCGGGCGGGTGGGAGGGTGGACGAAGTGCTGTGTTTTACATTGTGTGTGTGTGTGTGTGTGTGTGTCCAGCACTGTTATATACAGGTCCTGGCAGAAGTAACATCTGCTTGAGTGTGGTTGGTAGGGTATTAACATAGGTATAATAACTTATACTTTAATTTCAATATTTCCCCTAAAATGTCATATAGTATGCTTGTTACAGAACTACATGCTTATGATGTAATAAAAGATTTTGTGATTAAAAAAGGGGCATTATTTGTGCTGGACACAGTTTATGTGTATATATATTTATATATTTATATACATATTTGAAGTGCCTAGCATGTAAATACTTATTTCCTTGCTAATGCACATGAAGGTTCTCTATAAAGCATAAAGTGAAGAAAATTGTTTTTGTCAGTTATTATCACACCAATTCCTCAGATGCAGCTTATATAAAATGTCCTCTTGGTACTTATAGTATAAACCCCATATCGTCAAAGCACTGCATACGAAAGTATCTGTGCTACACATTCAGAAAGTCTCCATTTTGCATAGAAGTAAATTATTCTCCAGTGCCTATAAGTGAAACTTGTCTCAAAATCTTAATTTCCACCATAGGAAAATAAGTACCACTCCCCCCTCAAAAATATCCCTAGCCCAAGTTCATCATAGATCTTTTTAGTCCTAAATTTTGTTCTAGATAGGTCTTTCTTTATGTAATGT
Source organism: Artibeus jamaicensis (assembly GCF_021234435.1). Taxonomy (NCBI): domain Eukaryota; kingdom Metazoa; phylum Chordata; class Mammalia; order Chiroptera; family Phyllostomidae; genus Artibeus; species Artibeus jamaicensis. The sequence goes on along the minus strand of NW_026521823.1, from coordinate 21,038,667 downwards.
TTCCCGAAGCAACTCCAAGAGAAAATAACTAAATGTTCCCAGTTTTATTTAACCCAAAGTTTCACAGGCAATATGAACTTAGAGCAGGGTTTCTTGACCTTGGCAATATCGACAATTTTGAACCTTACACTTTTTTGTTGTAGGGATTATTGCCTACACTGCAGGATGTAAAGCTGCATTCCCGGCCTTATCCACCAGATACCAGCAGCCTCTCCGCCCAAGCAAGTCATGGTATTCAAAGTATCCAGACATGGCCGAACAGTCCGGGGTGGAGGGTGGGGTGGGAAGGAACACAGAATGGACCACGGCTGAGAACCACGTTTTAGAGCAGGGGTGTCAAACTCATTTTCACTGGAGGCCACATCAGCCTCACAGTTGCCTTCAAAGGGCCAAAATAATTTTAGGACTGTATAAATGGAACTACTCCTTAACTGTTAAGAGTTGAAATTACATTCAGCCATTTGAAGGCAACTGTGAGGCTGATGTGGCCCCCAGTGAAAATGAGTTTGACTCCCTTGTGTTTTAGAGGCTTCTAAGGATTTAACTAACTCTCCTTAATCAAAAAAAAAAACCATATTCAAGGTTCCCATGGGTCTAAAATTAGCTGAAAAGGTCATTTAATGACTATAATCTAGAAAAAGATAACAAACACAGAAAAGCAAAGCAAACAGCCAAGCAATTACTACACACCTGAGAAGTTAATGAAACACATAGTCTCAGATCCAAGGGCAAGACCTAGCCCAGTGCCTGAATCATAATTGACATTCAGTAAATACATACTAAATGTTGCAAGACCTAGGAGCTCAGCCTTCTCATTATCTTGGGAAAAACACATGCCAGCCTACTTGTCTCTCAGCCTTAAAGTGGTAAGAAAATCACGTGTCAGAGCTTCATTTTCTGCATTCCAGCTGGGTTGCAATACAGCCTTTGTAGAGTCTGACCAACTTCAATGCTCCTCCAACTAAACCTGATTTAAGCCATTATCTAAAAGTTATACATTTTAGGTCCCATTTTTTCATGCACTCTGGAATGGTTAAGAACATTCTTTAAAATACACCTGTCTATAAAGTATATTATATATGAATAATGCATACTGTACTATCATAGATTTTTAGTTAAAGATTCCGTTTCTAATTCTTAATTTTGTTCACACTATTGATAATTTAGTGAACGCGGTGGTAGGCTGAATAACGAATGTCCCCCAACCCCAAGATGTTCTTATATCCTAATCCCTGGAATCTTCGGGTGTTACCTTACATGGCAAAAGAAACTTTGCCGGTGTGATTAAGCTAGGGATTCTGTGGTAAGGAGATGTCCTAGATTGTCAAGTGGGCCCTAAATGTAGTTACTGGTGTCCTTATTAGGGACAGGAACAGGGGGACTTGCCCACTCTACACAAGGGGATGTGACCACAGAGGCCGAGATTCGAGTGCTGCAGCCAGGAGCCAAGGAATGCTCGCTGCCTCTAGAAAAGAAAAAGGCAAAGACTGACTCTCCTGGAGCCTCGAGGAGGAAGCAGCCATGCTGACACCTTGATTTTAGCTCCCGAAGGCTCATGTTAGACATGTGACCACCAGAACTGTAAGACAATAAATCCGTGTTGTTCTCAGTCACTATCAACAAACTGTGGCGATTTATTACAGTGGCAACAGGAAACAAGTAGAAGTATTGTACCACGTCAGCGCTGCATGACACATTTCACATGAGCTGAACTTCACCTCCAGCACAGCTCAACACGTGGTGGCAGCCCCGCTCCACAGACGTGACACCAAAATTTAGCGAGATGGACCCGTCTTCCAGAAGTTACAGTTATCATGTAAACCCAGATCTATGTCCCTTAAAAGCTTATTCATAGCAATACGAGTATCGGGCTGGAGAGCACTGCTGATTCTCCATGCTAACCTTTGTCCACAGAGACCACTGCCAACAGTGCCACCTGCATCTAATTTGTGTCGGGGAAACTCAAGGCAAAGCTGAAATCTGTCACAAAATTCTTACATAAAACTATTTACCGCCAAGTTTTTATAACTCCAGTAGATGAACACACACACACCTTTCCTGTAACGGAACTGCAAATATGTGACAGTGCAGGTGACATTAAAAAGAGGACTGAGATCATGCATACGGTGTCTTTCTTTGCGAATGCCTTGTAAAACCTCCGAGGTTAATGCATCTAATGAGTTTTTCCTCCTCTCTTCCCTTTACCATATTTAGTCCAAACCGAATTCAACTAATCCTTCCCAGACAACGTTTCTCCAGAATAGTGGGGCCTTCACATTCCCACTATTATTAGTCCAGCTCAAAAGGTAAAATTTTAGTAAGTACTTAAGGGCGGGCATCATCTGATGCCCAGGCCTGTTCATCCATCCACATGCTCTGCCCTGGTGAAGGGCCCCATGTCTCCAAGCCAGAAAGAAATGAGCCAAACAACGTCCTCTCCCTCAAATTCTCACGTGCCCACTAACCAAATCCTGTCATTTCTAGCTCCCATACATCTCTTGAATTCATCTCTTCTTTCTCGAGGTACTCCATTTCCTTTCTCCTCACCTACCCTTTCTCCCTCCACAGGGACGCCTCACGAACCTTCCCAAAATGGAACCCTCTCCACATCTCCCCCCTTAGAATCCTTATTTCTATGGCACTTAGTCCCTTGAGTTAAGTCCACTGTGTGGCCGGCATTCACATTCATGATCATCTGGCCACTCCTGGTGAGCCCATTTCTTGACCTGCCCCAGCATAAACCCAAAATTCTTTCCATAAACCCTCCCTATCAACAGCCCTCCTCTTTCCCATGTCCACATAAGACACAAAAGTTTTTGTCTTCCAAACAGGCTCTTGACTTGTCCTCCCCCCGCCCTTTTGAACTACTGATCATTTCAGATGAAGCTCACCAGTCTCTGAAGCCTTCCTATCTCCTCCTGAAGGCCTCTCCCTACAAGTCCCTGGGTACCACAGCCCAGACCGCTTTAAAGCATCCCATTATATTATGATGTAGCATGAACTACATCGTAAACATCTCTAAACATCTATCCTACCCCGCAGCCAGAATCATTTTTAAGGAGCCATTTTAACTATGTCATTTACTCCCTATCATTGTCATTAAATTATAGGGCTCACCAGGCTTTAACCTTGAACTTAAATTTAGTTGTATCCCCATGTCCATCCTTCAGTCATTTCCTATTGCACTGCATCCTATTCTTGCCTTAGTCAAGCAAATCCAACACAACAGAACCTGTTTACTCTTACTTTGGGGCCAAATGTGCCAATTCTTGAACCTAAAATACCCAGATATCTGTGACACATTTAATTCTTAAATGACAATATCATGGAAACTCCCATACAACAACAGCATGTAGCTGAAACACCATCCCTTCAGAGACCCAATAACTCATCCAAATATAGAGCCGTATCACTCATTATTCACATGTGTCCATAACTGATGTCTCACCCGCTCCAAAGGAACTTTGAGGATTCATCTCATTTTCTTTTCTCAAATATTATTCATAGATTGGAGGTTTTGTTCAATATCTATGTCAGTAGAAGTAAAAATATTATTAGGACACTAAATTGCTCTTTGAGTATTTCTGTTGGTTTATCTGTTACTAGAACACAGGTTCTCAAACAGTGGTTCCCAGATCAGCAGCATCCACAATACCTTGGCACTTGTTAGAAAGTAAAATTCTCAGGCTCTACTCCATACCCACCTACCACCAAATCATCAACTCTGGAGTCAGGGGTCCAGTAACACTGCCTCAGTGAAACCTCCAGGGAGGTGATGCTGATGCACGCTAGTGACCGGGAGCCACTGACATACACCAAAGTGAAAACTACAGCTTCAACAAGTTTAACTACGTCTTTGAAAAAGGAAGTTAAACTGAAATGTAACTCCTCTAGCCTTACCCAACTAGAATTTAACACAAAAGCACAAAGCAACTCAAAGTTAAGTGAAGCGCCTGGAACTAGTGCCAATGATTTTCAAATGTTGACAAAAAAAAACCTCAACATGCTTCACTGTGCTTAGGCATGCTTCAGGGAGCACCACGCACAAGCACGCTCGATTTGCTGTTGTCACTGTGCCCTAAGCTGGCTCTAGGATGTCTTGGTTCAGGCATCTAAAGAACGGGGAAGGACTTTGAGTTCATTGCTTAACACCATATAAGCACCGACACTCCACGGGATCCTGAAGGGAACACCTAAACAAAACAAACATGCATGAAGTCCACAGAACAAAATGTTTCAAGAAGCGCAAGATTCTTGAAACATTGATTTATTTCTTCTGTAACTTTTCTGAAAAGTCAACCACTGCCAGCTCTAAAGAGATACTATTCAAAGGTTAAAATACGTTGATTTTTGTTGCAGTTATCTTATAGTTTCCTTATAATATCATGCATCCCGATTTTAAGTCTCTGAAGTTGGGTAATTGGCATGAAACCAAGCCTAGACATATTTTTTAATTACCTGACCTCTAATTTGTTTGCCCAAGTTAAAAAGAAAGTCTGAATTAAATAATGTTGGGCTCATTCATCTGAATGTGGTGAAAGATTAAATGACCATGAATCTAATTTATTAGAAAATTCTAGACAACAAAAAAATTATAATCCCAAATTGCTTCCATAAAAACAGCTGTGCCTAGATAGAGTTCTGAGGCACCACTAACTAACATTAACACAGACCGACGTGGTGAAAACAAGTGTAAAACATAGATAAAGAAAAAAGTACTCTGGCCACACAGACAAATTGCCATTGGTGAACTTTACACTCTAAAATGTGAAATAATGTGAACATATTCTTGTCTGATTAACGTGGGTAGTTGCCTTTGAAATTTAAATCTAGCTCTTATTTTATTCAAGTTACTAAGTGTGAAATGGACTAATAAAGTAAAATGTAGGGAGAGTACCCATCTTGCAGATATCACCCGCTGAAGTAAGAAATGAAGTTAAATCTGGCAAAATGAAATATTAACTCATTCACATCCTTTGTGGCTCTGGTGGAGCTGGCAGTGAAATACAGTGGAAAAAACCACACTCAAACCGGGAGGTGTCCCGGAATCAGCACACCTGTCTCAGCTCAGGGCGTGGCCTGGCAGGAGCCACCTGACCTCTGCTGGGACATTTCTCCCTCTTCTGCGAAAGGACTGACTGTATGAGCTTTTTTTTAGTACCTTCCAGCTCCGATGTTCCGATTTTTACGTCTTATAAAGGAGCATTCCCTAAAAGTATGTTTCTAAAGTTAAATATTCCCGTTATACTTTTAAGATTGATATGGAGGCAACAGTTTTATGAGTCTCCCTAGAGAGCCACTCTGGTACATTCCAATAAAAGAGTGAGCACTCACAGTAACTGTATGGTGACTCAGCATTCTGAACTAATATAAATAATAGATGTCCCATGAATTACTTTCATTATAATAGTAGGGTGATGTGCTCCAGAGTTGAAGGCTGACAACTGTTTGAATACAATATTTAGCTGCTCATAACGGTAGGCCAATTTTTAAGTCTTAAGAAATTAAACTTTTAAAAAATCACATTTGAAGTAATTGGTAGCAGAAAGTTAGTAAGTTATTAAACTCATTCCCTGAAAACAATTCCCGGACATAATAAAAAATAAGTTTTCAAATGACATAACCCCAAATTTCTTCTTAAATTTCTGATAAAATATAAGAAAGAAATCAAACATCAGATTGACAAATTATTTACTTAGGATTGAGGGATGAAGAAGAGAATCATGAATAATATATTTATGATTATTCATAATCATATGAGTAGGGAAATGAGGAGGGAAGTGATATTCAGAAATTCAAAACTTTACCTAAGATAAGTTCTTCCCAAGTCCATAATTCTCACTATTTTATGAATGAACAAATTTCATTAAGACTTCAGACCCTTAGTAGATGATTTACTACTAACCTGTGGGTGAGATAATGTCCCTCCTACTTCTATAGTTTTTATTAATACAACTGTTACTAAAATTAAGAGGACAAATTACCATTTAGAAGAAATTATAAAAAGAATCATTCCTAATAATAGACAACATTAAAGCAAGAATAAATTGTTAGTGGACTATTCAATTTTATAAACTTCATTTTTAGGATGTAGAAACAAACATTTTTGCTTTTATCTTTTTTATTATAAGAACACTATTGAATATTATTTCTGCCTATAAAATAAATCCAAATGTTTACAATTATTTTAGTAATACAAACATCTAAATAGCCTGAAGTACAGAGAGATCATTAAATAACCCTAAATCTTTAGCCTTCCATTTCTTAAAATTTAGATTTACTGGATATGTACTTTTTCATTTACTCTACTTATCAAGGAACAAAAGAAAAAGGAAGAAATGAACCACCATCTTCACATGTAAGAGTGAAAGCATTTAGAGGTCCTTCCTTCCCTACTACTGTCTGTCGCCTAGATTCAGTCTGTAGGACTGTCATGGGGTCACACCATTCGTTCTCTTCTGGAAAAGGAGGTCACCCGTTCCTTCACCACACCTGTCCTTCCTCCACACGTACTCCTCTTCCTCCCTCTTCTTTCTCCCCACATGGACAAATCCTTTATTTTTCCTTCTGCCTCATTCTCTCAAGGATAAAATCATATTGCTTAGTTCATTTAACAAAGACACTCTTACAATACTTTAAGATTCAGCCAATTCAGCTACATTTTTAACTACAAAGTCATTTCTATCTGCATCTTTTTTATTTTTTAATTACAGTTTACATGCAATGTTATTCTGTATTAGTTTCCGGTGTACAACATAGTGGTTAGACAACCGTGTGTTTTACAGTGTGTTCCTCCCGCTATTTCCAGGACCCATGTGGCACCATATATAGTCATCACATATTCCCTACGCAGTACTTTACACCCCTGTGAGTGTGTTGTACATCAGTGTCTTATTAAGTAAGACAGTACTGGGAATTAAGACTAAGCATTGAAACTGAGGTGAACATACAGAATTAAGATTACTGTGAGACTGACTAACATTTCACTGCATGTATATGCCACATTTTCTTTATTCCGTCATCCGTTGAGAGACATTTAGGTTGTTTCCTATTTGGCTATTGGGAATAATGCTGCAGTGAACCAGGAGTGCAGGGAGCTCTCAGAGATCCCGATTTCAATTCTTCTGGCTGTGTACCCAGAAGTAGAAACCCTGCCGCACACAGTAACATGGGTGAACCTGGAGGACGTCATGCTACGTGAAATAAGCCAGTCACAGACAGACAAGTATTACACAGTCCCACTTCATGGGTTACCTACAAACTGGCAAACTCAGAGAGACAGGCAGTAGAATGGTGGTTGCCAGGGACTGGGTAGGGAGGGGAGGGGTGGGGAGTTGCTGCCCAGCGGGTCCATAGTTTCAGTTATAAAAAATAAATTAAGTTCTAGAGTTCTGTTGGTACAACATCATGCCTACAGTTGAAACTGTGTTGTTCACTTAAGAATTTGTCAGTAGAGTAGATCTCATGTCAAGCACTCTTACCATAATAAAAAAATTACCCTGAGAAAATGCAGGAATTAATCTATATCCAAGAAGGCAAGAAGGAAAGGAAGCAACTCAGTGGGATGTCTCTTAGCACGTTGGGCCCATCCCCTCCTCTTATATAAGGTTCATGCACGTGGACGAGAACCAGCCCTAAGGTTCTCTGCTCCCTTCAGAACGCTCACGTTCTTACTCCATCACCATCCCCAAGTATTTTTTATAAATCAATCTAGCACTGGATAAACTAAGAGTCAGAAGTTCAAATATCTACCATAAGTTTTTTTTAAATGAAGTGGAAAATAAGAAGTTGTCATGTTACATAACATGAAGTTCAGAGAACATGCAGCAGTCTAAAATTTTATCATAAAAAGTATCAAGAGCAGTTAATGAAATCCCCAATGTACAAGGTCTGTCCAGAAAGTAATCAGCCATGTACTATAAAAGACAACTTTTAAAACTGTTGTTCTATTACAGTTGTCCCAATTGTCCCCTGTTCCTCTCCCCTGCCCCACCCTCCCCCCACTCCCACAGTCAATCCCACCCTGTTGCCCATGTCCCCGGGTTATTTATACCTGTTCCTTAACTAGGCCGTCCCCTTCTTTCTTCATTGCCCTCTCCCACCCCCTCTGGCCTCTGCCAGTCTGTTCCTGTTTCCATGAAAAAATAAAGACATGCATTGAAAAGATACAAGAACCATGGTACATACGACAATGATGCCTCAGCCCCCTTCAAAGTAGGTACCTTGGGACCTCACACAGTTCTCCCAGTCACCACTAGCTGTTCTGTTGCATTTTCCTGAATCTCAATGACCATTTGAAATCTCTTCTCTTGCAAAGGTGATTTTAGTTTTGGGAGAAGACAAAAGTCGCAGGGCACCAAATATGGGCTGTACAGGGACTTAGTCACCTGGGTGATTTGATGTTTCACCAAAACCCTCTGCACAAGACGTGATACATGAGCAGGCATATAAACGCTGTGATGAAGCTGCCAATCTCCAGGTGCCCATTGCTGAGACCTGCTGAATCATGTGAATAGTTTCCATGGAGGAACGTTTAAGCTTAACACAAAATTTGATGCAGATTTGTCACTCTACTTGCTCATTTTGAATGGGACAGCCACACGGTACACATGCTCACTCCACAGGTTTCTGCCACCCGTACTGACTAGTACAGTGAAGTTGTCACTGTTCACACATGTGCATTCCAGTCCACTCTCCTTGGCTGCCAGTTTACACTGATATTGCACAAACTGTCCTCGTTTTATTAACAGTGGCTGGACTTTTTCTGGATAGACCCCATACACAGAATATTTGTTATGTGTCAGTCATCCAAGCTCTTTACCTATAATAACTCATTTAATCCTTACAATGGTTCCTATGTAACAGGTCCCAGAATTGTCCTACATTTTACAGGTGAAGAAATAGAAGAATGTAGGGGACCAGTTTGTTTTGGTCTGGCAAATGTGACTCAGCTCTGTATGGAAAACCTACAGAAGCGAGGTGGTGGGCAGGAGCAGACTTTCAAACCAAGTTTTCCCATGGGAATCAGGCCTAGAAAATGCATACAGACTGTTATGGCTTGCTCTTGCTAAAACTCCCTCACCCTGGTCTAAAACAACAAATGCGTATTGTCTATCTTCAAGGTAACTTCCAAGGACAGAGCTAATCAGCTCACCACCTTTCCCTTCTGCATGTTATTTTCGTTTCCTTGATTGTACCTAAAATGTAGACAATAATATGTTCTGTAATAGATAATAAATCCTTCTTTGATGTAAGACCTGAGAAAAAGAATTAAACCCTGTCTAGGCAAGGGTCAAGGCGCTCTCCTCTTGAGAGAGTGGCCATGCTGTCCCCCTTTTCTCCACAGGTTTGCTGTCACCTGTGCATTTATTCTTGTCTTCAGTCACAACAGGCAGACTCTGCTAGCCGGAGTCCACCACAGAAGGACAGAGAGAACAAGGGAACTGACCAAAGACCCTATGGTTAGTGTTGGCTACCTGGGACTAATAACCAGGCACCTGGCTTCCTCTCCCAGTGAGGGAAGGCTTCCTGGACGAGGCCTGCACAAGGGCCACCTAGAGAAGGCTGAAGCAGGCCTCCCAGGCTGACAATGCTTGGGAAGAAGGGATATAAAAATGCAAGGAGATAAGCAACTAGTGATTAGCCAGCAGAATTCTAGAAAAGTCTGAAGTGTACTTGGACTAGAGATGGTGGGTGAGTGGGAGCCATGTGGGGTCATGAATGAGAACACATGGTTCAAGTATACACACAAGATCTGAGGAGTGTAACAGGCAAAATACTAAATCTCTTTGTGAAAACCAAGAGTCAAAATACCATAAGCATTTAATCATGTGATCAAAGAGAGTGTCTTTGAATTCAAACCATATAAAAACCTTAAGATAAAAAAAAAAAAAACTGAACCCTGAATTCATTTATGAGAGGGCAATCTAAATGCAGAGACAAGCCCTGCCAGCCAGCAGCCTGCTGGTGGGGGGTTCAAGTGCAGAGGAAGCAGAGCCTCTGAGTACACACACACACACACACACACACACGCACACGTGCGCGACCTTCAGAAGCAAACGCACCTCCTTTCTGACGCTTCCAAGACACTGAAGCAGCAAATCAGTGGAATGTTTGCAAAAGATAGTTTATCAAAACTTTATTATTCTAAAAGAATGTAACATCAATTCCAAAAGCTAGGTATTATTATTGCCTTTAAATTCTACTGAACATAGAATTTTATCTAAATATATGCTTTAAAAATATCCAAAGAATATTCCTTGCATGCTCTCTCCACTCCTGCTTTATTGCGTCACTATCCTCACATGCTCTTGTATGTTTATTCATACCATCCTATTAGAATATACTCCTCATGTACCTAAGAATGGTAAGACTTGGTCCTTTTCATCACAAAACTGAATACCCAATGCCTAGGACAGTGCTGGGCACAGAGGAGCTGGAGAAATATTTGTTAAACTCATTCAGATACGCTTTTTTAAATCAAATCCCTACTGATACACATGACCTAAAATATTGCCATTTGTTCCACCTTGATGGATAGAAGTGGAAGCAATTTTTTGGTTATACAATCGTGTCAGGCTGAATCAGACAGGTCATTTTGCAGAGTCCAGAGCTTTGTTTTTGCTGATATTTGGGAGCTGGGTTTATAGGGGTTGTGGAAAAACGGGAGGCTTAAAGCACATTTTGTTGTAGAAATTTGGAAGCAATGCACCTGAAACTGTCTGTGCTGGGGAGGAGCTATTTGTATTCTTGTATAAATGCTTGTTTACAAAAGATACAGCATTTAGACTTAAAAGATGGCAAGAAGGAAAAACAAGTAACAACTCCTACTCAAGCAGTAGGAGAATGTACAAAGTAAGAGTGAGGTTGGGTGTGGCCAAGAGAGAGGCCCGGGTTACAGGGACCACACAGTGGTATTGATGCTTAAGCACCCCAAGGTGAGGACATACAGTGATGCTGGATTCTCTAATGTGATGGGAACATCTGGCTGGGTCCAAAGGACAAGTCTGTGGCATCTCCCTTGAAGGGGCGGCATTTCCACTGCTGGTTATTCCTAAGCTACAAAGTAGTTCCTAGGAGAAGGAATCAGTCCTAACATTTTCATAAGGCACTAGAGAAATCAGAATTTGAATTTCAACAAAAGAGGGAATTTTTATCTCACTTTAATAGAAGAGACTAAGTCAGTGTTTCAAGCTCTAGTGACTGGAGTGGAGGGGCAGAAATAGACGCAGGCGTACATGGACAGTGGAGGGGGAGGGGGAGGGAAGACAGTCCTTAGCCACCTCCTCCCCTCCCCGCCCTCACTCTCCCAGAACGGGGCTTCACTGTCCTGGAGATGCCTACTACCTTCTCACAGATGACTGCCCAACCTAGCACCCAGCCTCAATTTTTACAGTTCGTGCCTTGGCATTTGGATGCTCTACCGTCACAGCCAACCCACTGTGTTAAAGCCCCATTCCCGTCTCACCCCAGACATCAGCCTTTTCTCTTTCTGCCAGTGGTTGGCCAAGCCCAAAACCTGAAGCTTCGTGCTCCTTCACTCTCATCAGTCCCCATCTCATCACATGTCCAACATCTTTGGCGTTTGTCCTCATTTGTGGCTTCACTGCCCTCGGCATGTGGTACCCACATCCAGGCACCCAGGCACTGCTCCCTTCCCTCACATCTCTCCAGCCTCCACGCCACGTCTCATTCAGTGCATTTGGCATGCTACTCAATGCCCTGATCTTTTTAAATCTCCACTTTTAACATTTTAACTTCCTGCTTAAAAGCTTTTGGTAAGAATCCCACCACCTATGAGATAAATTTAAACTCCCAGACAGGACACTCAAGGTACCACTGAGGCTGGTCCCCATTTACCTACCATCCCGCTGCCAAACTAGACCAGAGACTCATGCCCCGTGCTTCCCCTCCCGATAATAATGATAATGATAATAATGTGTAGTTCTCAAGAGTGGATACCTTACTGAACTTGACTCATTGCTTTTCATCTAGAAGGCTCTGTAAAATGTGTGACTAGAACCTCTCACCTCTGTGCCTTTGGATATGCCAATCTTCCTGCCTCTCTCCCAAATCCTGCTCATCTTTTAGACCTGCACTCAAGCCTTACATCTTCCCGATACCTCTGTTAAACCCTCGCCCCAGTGTGTGAGCACCACTGTTCACTGTCTAAATCCTTGTTACTCATAGCATGGCCCTCGTTGGCATGACCTGGGGAGCTTGCTAGAAACACAGAATCCCAGCCCTGCCCTGACCGAATGATTTAGAATCTGCACGTGAAGCAGATCCTAAGGAGTCTTGTATGTGCATCAGTGTTTCAGAAACACTGTTTAAAGTATCCTGATTCCCAAAGTTTGGGTAATTTCCCACTCATAGCTCCTAAAAATTAGAAAATCCTCTGTATCTCCAGAATTTACGTGCTACATACCTGACAGATACACATTAACAGATTAAAGAATTCCTTCATCTATCATTCATTAGGATACATGTAGGGGCAGAATTTTATAACCTAAACAACACTGGATTTGGAGTCATAGTAAGGGTCCTACATGCACTAAGCATGTGACCTTGAACAAGCCACTAATCCTCTCAGTTTCCATATCTACAAACTCAGGCAACCACTCTATCTTAAATTACACAAGGCATTATTAAGCAAAGCATTCAAACGTTATTTTCTTTCTGCTGTCCTCCACTTCCACTCTCAAAAGCAGTATGTCCCCCTCCCTTTACATTATCTAATAGCTTTAAAAGACAGGTTTTCTACTATAGTATCTAATCCATCCCACTATTTAAGAGAGAATTGTCCTTGTTTGTATTCTTCTGCTGCGTCCATATCTTGGACTCCTCTTAGTTCTACAAGTCTGTGGTACTCTAACACAAAACATCTATGAGTTTTTCCTTATCATGAAGGCAACTGTTCCTGATGGCCTGTGTTTAACCAGTACCAAGAAATAATTTCTAACTTGGTGAGAGAGGAAGTGATAACTGCACTGCCCGAACGTCTTGGTAAAGGAATTCTTAACGTGTTTCTGCACTTGAGTCATCGCTGGACTTTGCTTTTCTGAGTCACCATCTGACCCGCACTCTTTGTCCTGCAGTGGGAGCGCAGTTTCATCTTACTGGGATCACACTGGGCTATTTATTGTCACCCTTGCTGCCGCTCTGCGCCTGCCACCTGTTGCAAACCCACCAATGGTCATACTGATTGCAGAACTTCGAGCAATGGGCTGAACTAATTTTTATTCTTTTTGTACATAATTTTTATCGCATTTTTTCCACCATAATTAATCCCCCCATGCCCTCCCCACCCACCGCCAGCAATCGCCACACTGCTGCCTGTGTCCATGAGTCCTTTCTCTCTTTTTCATTTTTGCTTGATCCCATCACCCCCAACCACCCCCCGACCCCGAAATGCCAGCCGGCTCTCCATCTACCTAATTTTTAGTCTTTAATACATTCCATAACATAACCACAATTCATCTTTTTGCTTATACGTCAGGCTTTAAACAGGATTTCATATTACCATTAAATCTTTGTATGAAATTTAATACGCAATGACTTCAACTGTGACAAAAATAATATCTCAGTTTATATTGTTTAATAAGTACTTGTTCCCAGCCAAGGAGGTTTTGAGGAGAGACTCATAGTTTAGTTTGGTTTGAATGAGATTAAGTTAAATAGAGAATCGAAAACTGGTAAACAAGAAATTATTCCACATCAAATGTATTTATACCAGATCTATTCTTAAAGCTAGGCCTCATGTCAATGCTATATACGGTTCAGTGTGGTGGTACCATGCTGAGCAGTTTAGATTAGCGAGGTTTTACAACCTTCCTCCCTACCAGGGATGTTCCTTCAGCATGGCAAACATAATTGAACATTCATAAATATCTGGATGGCAGTCATAAAACCTATTAAGGCATATGTGCACCTATCAATAAAAAATCCAAATACTGTACTCTGTTATTCCCCAACCAACTAGTGTTAAAAGACCACACACGTGGCATGTGTCTATTCTGAGGCACACGTGTGTTCATTTAACATTCCTAAAATGAGGTGGTCTTATAATCGCTGATCTTAAAGGTATATTGTATGTCCATTCAAAGTTACTTAGCTCACAAACAAGGAAAAAATTAAAATCATAATGTGAAGATATTTGCCACGTATCAAATGGGGCCATGTCAATCACATACACAAATCTATTTTGGGTACAGTTGGCCATGGTTTAAAAGTAACTCGTGACAACTTCAGTCGCCTAGCACTAGAAAGAATATCAGCCCATTTTTAAGGCTGCTTAAGTCTCTCTGACAATACAGTGGAAGGAGTCCAAGCTTTGCTGGCTAGGGCACCCCCTACATTAAAATCCTAGCTCTATTATTTGCCCAAGGTCATATAAGGCAAATTACTCCCTTGACTCTTTTCATTTCAAGGATCTGAAGACAACGGGAATAACCGGGCTGGGTTGTTGCTAGGTTAGAAATGGCTGACGTGAAATACCTGGCCATGCTGGCGACCTCTTCTCGCCCGGCTGGTCTAAACCCAATGGAACAGCAGCCACAGGAACACCCAGGAGACACTGGGGCCCTCCAGGCCAGTGACTGCCTCACCTAGCAGTTACTCATCACCCCAGCATTTCCTCAGGGTTGTAAAACCCTGTACAATAAATCAGTACAATGATCCTTAGGCCATAAAAGCAAACAATTACAACTCAAGAAACTTTGTCACCTTCTCCACTCATTTGGGGTCAGGAAGGGAGTAGGTCTTGTTTCTTTCCTACCCACCCAGGATTCAGGATCTGTATCTGGTATTAAATATCCAACGGAGGCAGTTGATAGGCACAAGGTAAAAGGTCTAATACAGGGGTTAGGACTCAATATCCTGAAACTAAGCCTCACATGCCCACCCACCCCCAACCTGTCAGGATGCAGCTTCCATCTACCATAGAAGCACTCACTTCTCATCCCAGCAGTCCAAGGCTTACATCGATAGATTTCAGGGTCTTTAAAAAAAATTTTTATGGATAGAGAGCAGGGTGATAGGTATGGTGGGGGTGGGGGGAGCTAGGGCATCGGAGGACCAAGCGAAAAGCAGAAAGGACTGATGAACGTGGACAGCAGGGTGGTGACTGCAGGGGGCGTACAAGGAGGATAAATGGTAATGGAAAAAATACAACTACGGAAAAAGATTTTTTCCTGCCTCTTTTTTGTAAGGAGAATGGAAAATGGGAGAAAAGTAATAAAGCTCTATTTCTTATTACTCTGGGAAAAGCACGCTCTGGACACCCATATTTAATGATCATATTCCTGTTTCTCCTCCCAGACATGAATGGAAGCCCCTTTGTCAAAATGAATTCATCACCAAAATAACCAAGGATTCGAGAACTTTTAGACTGCTGCCTTATACAAAATTCTTTCAGGACTTATACAAATTTTCAAGCCTTTTCTTTTTTAATATGTGTGCTCTATGGGACAATATTTTATAGGTGAATGCAAACTATTATAACAAAAATAAAGCATGAGATAACAACTACCTAGTAGAGACTTTTCCTTCAATGTTAAGGCAAAAGAAGTTCTGGTAATATTTTAGCCAAACTGTTTACCCACATACACTGATGGTTTGGAATTGAAAAGAAAAAATTCAGAAAAAAAGCTTTTTCCAAAAAAAGTCTAGCAGTCATCATATTATTATGATGTGGTGGAATAATGAAATGTATTAACAGTGATATTTGATATTTATTTAGGGATTTCTCCCCCAAATTGCTCAAAACACACAGCAAACCCTTGTTAAATTGATAGCAGTTAATGTAAACAGAGCTTAATTCAAAGCAGCTGCTTTGCCCAGCTGACTAAATCCCCTACTTTTCCCTTTTTTAACTTATAAAAAACTGGCTTACCTGAACGAACTGTGCTCAAAGCATGTTTTTAATCTACTCCTGTTCAATGGAATTTTATGACATTATCGTTTCCATTTAAGAATAATATTTATGTGGCAAGTTTACTTTTTTATGTGTCTCTGAAATTAATGGTTTTTCACTAACCCTTTTGGAACACGTTTCCGTGGGTTTCCTGTGCGCATGTGGTCAGTGGTGTCCAACGCAATGGCACTAAGCATTTCAGATGGAAAAGCTAAAGACACAACACCCTGCCTCCCAGTTCGGTGGGACGGTGCGCTCTGAAAGGCGTGTGTTTCTGAGAAAAGGAGGCGAAGCGGATCAGCAGCCAATCCCACCTGGGACGGTGGTCAATAAGATAGGCCTTAAGCAGGGCGACGACCCCTAAAACAGCTACTTCAGTAACCTAAACTTTTAAAAACAATCAATAAAAACTTTTTGCACAACAAAGGAAAGTACCAATGAAATTAAAAGATGGCCCACAGAATGAGAGAACTATTCACTGACACATCTAATAAGGGGTTAATATGTGAAATTTATAAAGAACTTATAAAACTCAACACCAAAAAAAAAAACCAATTAAAAAATGAGCCAAGGGCCTGAATAGACACTTCTCCAAAGAGGATACAGATGGTCAATAGACATATGAAAAGATGCTCAACGTCACTAATCATCAGAGAAATGAAAACTGAAACTCGGTGAGCTATCACATCACACCTGTTACAATGGCTTTCATCAGTAAATCAATAAACAGCAAGTGCTGGTGAGGATGTGGAGAAATGGGAATCTTTTTGTACCAGTGGTGGGAGTACACACTGGTACAGCCACTGTGGGAAGCAGTATGGAGATACCTCAAAACATCACTTTTTGACCCAGTGATCCCACTTCTGAGGACATATACAAAGAAACACAAAACATTGAAAGAACATAAGCACCCCTCTGTTCACTGTAGTGCTATTTACAATTGCCAGGATATAGAAGCAGCCCAAGTGTCCATCAGCAGATAAGGATAAACCAACTATAGGGCATTTATGTAATGGAATACTACTCAGCTATTAAAAAAAAGAGAAAGTTTTACCATTTGCAACAGTATGGATGGACCTACAGAATATTATGCTAAGTGAAATAAACCAGTCAGAGAAAGATAAATACCATGTGATTTCACTCACGTGTGTTATCTAATGGACAAATGGAACTTATAAGCAAAACAGAGACAGACTCATACATGACAGCCAAGGGGAGAAAGTAAGGGGTAGAGGGATTGAGCAAAAAAGAGAAAGGACTCATGGACACGGACAACAGTGTGGTGGTTGCCAGGGGAAGGAAGGTATAAGGGGACAAAATGGTAGTGGAAAAAATAGAAAAAAAATTTTAATTAATAAATAGGAAATAAACTTTTGTATATACTATTTAACATCTGATAGGCTCTACTTTTTAAAAAGTAAAAAATCAAGGTATAATGTGATATCAAATCACATTACTATAAGTATACTGCCTAATTTGACCTTTTTTTTTCATTTTATACAAGTACACCTAGAAAGTAATAACAAGCAAGTCTCTGACCTCACAAACAGTGCCTATTGCCAGTTATAATTTTTTATTGCCCAGGGTAAAAACCACAAATATTGATATTGTTATCTGAGAGACTTCTTAAAAAATATTTTATTTATTTAGAGAGAAGGGAAGGGAAGGAGAGAGTGGGAGAGAAACATCAATGTGTGGTTGCCTCTCATGGGTCCCCTGCTGGGAACCTGGCCTGCAACCCAGGCATGTGCCCTGACTGGGAATCGAACCAGCAACCCTTTGCTTCACAGGCCCGTGCTCAATCCACTGAGCTACACCAGCCAGGGCTCTGAGAGACTTTTTATATCATTAGCATGGTAGCCTTTTGACGGACAAAGCAGATGGTGGATGATGCCCACAGACACTGCAATGAGCCCTGGAGCTCAGGGGAGGCAGGACTATGAACACTGTTCCCAGAGGAATAAGTCATTGTCCCTGCAAAAGCCTTTTAGAGAAGAGCATCTAATCTTGACTATCTAAAAGGTATGTAGAGCCTTCTCATGACCAAAATGGCATGAAGGAGAAAAACAGGATAATAAAAATGCACCAAAAACCAAAGAAAGTTTTAGATCTGGGTTTGTGTTGTAGACTGATTGGCTGTGGTTTCATGGATGTGTTTTTGTTTCTCTCTCTCTCTTTTTTTAATGTGGAAACAAACAACATCTAAATCCAATGAAAATATTTAGACTATTTCAGAAAATACACCCAAAAAATGAGGTCTCGAGAACTGCACTGGTTTGGCACACATGGCAGCAAGAGTGAAGGACTTAAATGTCTATTCTCTGGTCCTCACTCTGCTAGGCTAACAAAATAGATAAACTGCATAAAGCTTACTAAATGTAAATGTCAGGAAAAAGTGTATTTGTTTTAATATCTGCCCCCAATTAAATGAAGAGAGGTTTAAATGGCCTAAATTCCCATAAAAGTAAAGAGTCTATAGCTAACCATTGTAACTTAAGCCAGAGGCCAGATGTTTTTACTGCATATTTTTCTACAGGGGACAGACACATCTTTATAAGGTTGAGAAAGCAGAATTATGAAAATGATCACAAAGATAATTCAAATCACTTCCTGAGCACTCCTGTATGTCCAGTGCTACACACTTCACATACCTGACTCCATATCATCATTGCAACATCCTTGTGAGGCAGGGCAGTCCCCTGAAAGGTATTATTTGCTAAACTCCAAGAGAGCAGCAATTACTTTGTTTGCTGAGAAGCAAAGTCATCACAGGGAGGAAAATAATCTGCCCAAGTCATTCAGCCACCAAGTGACTGAATGGGATGGGAGCTGTATACCCATGTCCAAGGTCACCTAAACCCTTGCTCTCATCCAGGATGCTTTTCTCTTGATGATGACTGGTGCACATCAACTGAACTCCTTGTTACATCCAGGAGGGGAAGGTGACTGAGAAACTCAGCTTGGGGCACAGAAACAGTTCACATGAATGCTTAATAAATCTTCAATCTTTCTGTGCTCATGTATATTCTTCAAATGGTTTTTATCATGCCAAAGTCAAAGGTAATCTGTGGCTTTTTTTTTCTGGGGGCGTGGGTATTTAATGTTAGGCCAAGGTAAGAAGTACCAGGGCAGGTATCTTGACTTTGGAAGGAACAAGGCTTACTGTAACATTTTTGTTGGTAAATTTTATTAAATTTTAATGTTTCCTCCTAAGAAGTCACCTCTAATGTCCATTCCTGCTTTTAAAATTTTCTGTTCCTTGCCCTTGAGTTTCTACAAGGTATTTCAACTACCTATGTAACCACCATATTTTTCCATCCAAAAGTCTTAAACATACATTTAGAATTATTTCACAAAATGAAAGTGATTGGTGATAATATGAAAACATTAAAACCTTCATATAGAAAAATCCCTCAAATGTCAAAACCTATTAGTATTTACCATCTGCACATCAGCATAAATATTAAAATGTTCACCATGAGAAGCACATAGCCCAGAGTTCCAATTTTAGTGTATCACACACACACTGAGAGGAAACACCCATTCTTTAAATTGTCTAGATTCTAGATTATATTGTAGTATGCCATATCATTATTCTGAAATAGGTGAAAGGCCACAGAAACCAAAGGGTCAGTGACCACTTCACCAGATCTGCTTTGCAACTTTGAAAGATGAGACTGAAAAGAGGAAGAGTTGGCAAAGCAAAACCAGTTCTCATGTTCAAGGCGTGTTTTAAAATTTCCAGGAAGTCTTCATAGTTAAAATCTAATTTTTAAATACGCGTTTAACACAAGGTACCAGCAACTCAGGAAATAAAGGGAATGATGTAGTGTCCTTGTCCTCAAATAGTTTCAAGTCTAGAGAAAAACTGGAGGTAGATGAAAATGGTAAGTGCCTTGAAAGTCCAGGTGTAAAACCAATGTCACTTTCAATTGGAAGTATTCCCTGATTAAAAAGTTGAAATGATTGTTCAACTCTATAGTCCCAGAGAACCTGTGTATTTACTTTAACACAATGTATTGTAACTGTAAACTTAGGGGGGCGTGTCTTCAATTACAATGGGAAGCCCACCAAGGCCTCCTTATATTTGGATAAGCAGATGCCACAGAGAAGATGCTGCATAATACTTGTAATATGACCAAGTGAGTGACTTCTCTGGAACCCCAAGTTCCCGTTCTGCATTAAGTGCCAGCACTTAATAGAGGTCAGCACACACACCTCACACATATACCCTCACACAATCAGTTATATCAGACCAGAAAAGAGCATGGAACTCAGAAAAGCAATGCCTAATACCTCTAGTTACTCGTGAAGATTAATTTTCAAAAATGACTGACTAGACTGCAGATATTATAGTACGTGTAAATATTAAAAGTTTTGTTAATTCACACAGGCCAGTGTGGCTCAGTTGGTCCCACAAACTGGAAGGTCACATGTTTCATTCCCGGTTGGGGCACATGCCTACGCTGTGGATTCAGTCCCCAGTTGGGGCACATATGGAGAGGCAAGCGATCAATGTGTCTCTCTCACATCAATGCTTCTCTCCCTTCCCTTCCATAAGCATGTCCCTGGGTTGAGGGAAAAAAAATGTTTGATTGATCCAATATAGGCAGCCCTGCAAGTGTTAACTGGAAAGGCGAGAACCCCTACAAATAATCTGAAAGACAGAAGAATCTCATCGCAACAAAAATATCTATCTCTGGTTTAACCCTTTGAAAGACGTTGTTATAAAACAAATGTTGTCTGGTCGGGACAAGCAAATTCTAATCAGCAGTCGTTATGGACTCATAACAAGGGCTAATAAGCGGAGCCACAAGTGGGACTCTGGAGTAAGAAATACAGGTCGGGTCACTTGCATGGGTCAAGACTCCTGCCAGAACAGTCCATAACGTGGAGTCTCCCCCCGCATGCCAGGACAGAGTCGGGCCCTCTGGCCTTTTGGATTGGAGGAACTGGAGAGCTGAGGAAGAAGAGTTGCCATCCAGAGAAATGAATTAAGAACTAGAAATGGACAGAAACAAACACCAGATAAAACTTCAGTCGTTCTATAGTTTGTCCCTACCTCACTCCCACAACCTTTTCTCTGCAGCTAAGCAGGCTCTTACTAGATATTCAAACTTTGCAATTAAAGAACATTTGAAAACATGGCTTTATACTTTCACTGCTGGCCTTAAACACAGCTTCTAGCAACGCAAAAGAGTTACCATCCCCGCTTTCTGCACCTACCTAACACCAGAGAGGGACTGGGTGGGATAGAGATGTATGCGGTTCGGCAAACTTCCTTTCTGTTTCATTCTCTTCCAACTGCTTGGGAGGAAGGGAACATTCTAAAATAGTAACATGAATTGACAGGTGGAAGCCACCATGCTCAAGTTACAGATCCGACTTCGGTTACCATTAAGTCTGGTGGGTTTTTTTCCCTTTATTTTTTTAAACAGATTAAGATGTGCACAAACACCTTTGGAAGACATGAAAAAATATATTGTAAAAGCAGGTGTAAGACAGGGAAAGGTAGAAATTACATCATTCAAAGTAGGTAGATTTTTACTTACATGAATAAAAATCTTAATCAATACACACACACACACACACACACACACACACACACACACATTCACATCTCAGGCCAAGTCGACAGACTGCTAGGAGCATGCCATATGGGAACTTGATCCCTGAGAAATAACTGCACAGTGCCACCACAAAACCAAGCATACTTTCTGCAGCTTCAGCGAACAGTTAAATCCTTAAAATACTATTTTGAGTCTCCTTGATTTTCACTGGGGAAATACGTTAACATTAATTTTGTTTCTAACTACTATTCTTTTGGCAGCTAGCAGGTGTAAAAACGAAAGTCTTCATTTCTGGACCCTCCACTTGATAAATAGATCTTTTTTAACAACTTGGTCAATATCAACATTTAAAGTTACATTTTAAACCTATATACTAATGCCCTAAATAATGAAAGAAGAAATGTGGACTAAAAAATAATTTTTCTTTGCATGACTAAAATATTGTGCTCAAAAGCACTGCCATCCTGTAACTGTATGATGAACAGCATGTATCTAAGGAAGTGCTAAAATTTGGATTGGAATGAGAATTTGGAAGAAAAAAACATGCTGAAAATCTGTTCAAATTCTCAGCTTAAAAATTTCAATATGTAGCTAGTTAGAGCAATGGTTTAAATACAGGACTTAGCTTATGAATCAAATTGCTGGACATATACAATCAAATCCTTGCATGTTCAACCCTACCTTTCTGCCAACTTCCTTCCTCCAATACAGGACCCTCTGGGCTATTTTGCTGAGATGTGTTCTACACTGAGCTACTGCTGTGTGCCTCCTGATCATTAGCAGCCACCACAAAGAGCATGACATTGGCCATGGGAACTCTCAGTGTGCTGTGGCATGGCACTGTGGTCACTGCATTTGCTTTCACACAGTCCTTTTATAGAAAGTATGTAGACACAGCTCTGCAGAAGTCACACCACCTCTTCCCTGTGTTCATGTCTCAGTTTGGTGTGAATATATAATATGGTTAATAACAAGACACAGTCATTCATTAGTACAGAAGGTAGATTTCATGGCCTTAGGAAACCTCTGGATGTACCCATCTCAGTAAACCATTAGGATAAGTTTAAACTTTAATCTACCATTCATGGAGATTAAGTCACAAATGTACTTATTAGCCTTTTGGGAAGAAGAGTAGTAAAGGTGGATCTTACCCATTTAAGTCAGGAACGTCAAAATTAATAGAACCAACTGACTTTTGAATATATGCACTCCCAAAATAAACGCAGTAATTCAAACATACTTAGAAAAATTCAAACCACATCCTGGAGGAAGTAAAATAATTCAGTTAGAAAATTAGATACCATATTAATATGTACATTTACAGAAAATTATACCACATATTAATATGTATAATTACATAAATACAATGAGTACTCTAGTTTTGTGTGACTGGTGAAAATTATTATTGCAAATTAAACTGTAAATCCCCAGTTGTTGGAAAATAAGGGTTTGTAGCTAGGCTCTGGATTATTGGCATTATTCAATAGCAAAGGCTCTTTAAATGGATTGCCTTTCATTCTCACCACACACAGCTCTCCTAGGCTCTACATGCCATTTATGTTTTTAACACCCCTGTCCATTAACAAAAATGCCTCACACTTGCCAGTGTGGAGGGTACGAACTGTCCTCTCCTATTCGCTCTAGGGATATCAAGTAAACGTGTTTCTATCTTATCTTAGACTGCACTTGTACCAAGACCGACAGCAGGTCTACGAATTGACATTGGGTTTTCATAGTGCATTTAAAATAATAAAATATGTTGCCACATTTTTGCTAGTTTTCATGCACAGATGACCAAATAATGCCAAGGTACTCACATAACTACACACAAATGACAGTGAGCCTTCCCTTTTAACTGGACGAACGTACCGACAAAGAAATATATGAATTATGATATGTTAGTAAAAAGTGACATTTTAGCAGAATGTAAAAGTCAGTCAGTATCCTTCCTGTCCACGTGATTATCTTGCTGGCCAACTAGAAATAAGTTAAGGAACTCCAAGTCAGGGTTTCTCACCCTTAGCACTACTTATATTTGGGATCAGAAATTCTGCTCTGGCCACTGCCCTGTTCACTGAAAAGCATTAGTAATTAGGTGCTGAGCTGGAGGTCCCCCAAATGGAGAAAACCCCACAGCTATATATATATATAGCTTGGGGGGGTGTGGGAAGGAGCAGGGCTATTGAGAGCTACTTTGCCTATCTGAAGAATTTGGCCAGTGTTTCAATAATGTTAACAGCTGTGCCTGCTCGGAGACAGGGAGACGGGCACGACTCTTACCAGTCGTGATGTGACGGACCGGAGGGGCTTCCTGCACCAGCGAGAGAGGCTAGGAGGCGGCTCCCACGCTGGGCCCACGCTGGCCCGGACCAACCACAGCAGCCGAGCAAGGCAGAAGAAACCAGACTAGAGCAGGAGTCACCCGGCCTGGGAGGAGTAGGAAGCGGATTCCGCAGGAAGATCC
Source organism: Artibeus jamaicensis (assembly GCF_021234435.1). NCBI lineage: Eukaryota > Metazoa > Chordata > Mammalia > Chiroptera > Phyllostomidae > Artibeus > Artibeus jamaicensis. The sequence continues at coordinate 21,014,720 of NW_026521823.1, read as the reverse complement.
GCTGGGTGTGGCAGCCCAGCTGGGGCTTAGCCGCGTGGTTTGGGAGCGGAGAGGGGCTTCTCTTCATCCCGCAGCCTAGACAGCAGGGAAGTAGGATGTGACAGCCTCGTGGCTCGCTCTCTCTCTCTGCCACGAAATTGGGAAGAATGCGAGGGGCTCCCACCGGCCGCCACGTGGAAGTGCCACGCGGTTTCGGATTAAGAACAGGATCGGGAGCCTCGCTGAGCTGTGGACTCTTCCTTCCCGAGATATGTACTCCCGACTGGCAGGGGGAGGTAGGAATGTGTGTGTGTGTGTGTGTGTGTTGGGGGGACAGGGACGGGGGTTTAAAGGGACTTAGGGATTTAATGGCAACATTCTGCGATTACTCCAACATGTATAACTTCTGAATAAATAATTCCTTTCCTTTTTACCAAATTGTAACTGAGAGTCACGGTGGTTAATGGGGGGGGGGGGGTGCAAAAGGAGCCACAGAGTCCCGGGGCAGAGGGTTTCCGTAGCACATTCAGCGGTATTCCTGACACGTAAGTGCCGATAGCACCCCCACCCCAACTCTAGCAACCAGAAGTAGCTCCAGGTGTCGCCCAACACCCTGTGCTGCGCACAGCGCCCCCGGCGGAGAACGGCCGGTCTCACCAACACCCACTCCTCTAATCTAATAAGGCCAGAACGGATTTGCCCCACAGCAGTCTCCTCGTTATATAAGAACAAAACCTAAAAATAAATACATCACTATTTGAAAGGATAAAGCCAGCCCCATTTGCTGTTGTGGCGTGGTTTGCCTAGCAGGCCTGTGACCTTATTAAACATATCTGCCCTTTTATTCCTGAGTCCGTCCCTGGGACAGAACTGGCCGCTCCGTGCAGCCACAGGCGAAGAGAGCATTGGAACGAACGGCAGCCCCGTGTTACACGCCCCAACTGCCCAGGCGCCTCACAGCGGCAACCCCCACCCCCTCCCCAGCTTTTTAATCCAGCTACAGTCCGATAAATGCCCAAAGCCCCCACCCCTCAATGCTGGTATATCTCTCCATACCATGCCCTCTCCTTTCTTAGATAAAGACTTTAATTCTCTACACTTTGTGAATTCTTTTGCAGCCCACGTCACCGACCACCCTGTCGTTTTGGTGGCCTGTACGGGGACAGTCTCTAATTCTCCCTCTCCTCCAGCCCCCTGAGCCTTGCAACTCGGGGAGCAGCGGGCTGCGGAAGCTCGACCCCGGCAGCCCCCTAAGCCTGTGTCCGTGAGGCTCCACGAGAGGATTCTGACCCTCCTCCGTGTCTCCGGACTCTGCGCACAGCCTCCCCCCTCACCCACCTTCACGGCCAGCAATCGGTAAGTCTTTCTGAACCTTGCAACGAAAACATGCTAAGGAAAGTGATAGCTGACTCCTCGTCTTGTTGTCCCAAACCTCAGTACTGGGTCTGTCACTTTCGTGAGCGGGGTTCGGTGCTTTGGTCCGCTGCTCCCGGGGCCCAGGGACACCTGGCTCTCAGGCAGACCCTCCCCTTCGGTCTGCCCTGCGGCTGGAGGACGCTCAGCTCTGGCTGCAGACCACTGAGTCATTTGAGTTGGGGACGCCCTCCTCAAACCTCCCCACCGCCCCCACTCATGGTAGTTCAGGTGCCTGAGATGTTCTTCCCTTTTCTTTTTCGCAGTTCTTAACTATGTGGAATATCCAGTTGCCCCGCCCAAGGACTCCCCATTGGGTGGTCTGCTTAAGAACTTGGAAGCTCTGGGACTTACCAACCGCAATCCCAGGTGCTTGATTTTGTATTGCAACGCAGCCTGGCCTCAATACAAACTGGGGACCAGGAGGTCTGGCCCATGAACGGGTCTCTTAACTATAATACTATCCTCTAACTCGACCTGTGCTGTCGCCGTCTGGATCCCCTTCCTTAGGTTTAGTTACTGAGAGAAGGAGGCACGAGTTTAACCTTCAGCAGGGATGCCAGGCCTTTCTCCTAACTGTGCCTTTGGAGTCAAATTTGCCTCACTCTGCCACCTCCCCCACCCCCCATTTCTTGTTTTCACCTGAGCGGTGCTCTAATCCCTGAAGGCCATGCTCTTTCAATCAATATTACCCAGCTGGGGGGCACTATCCCTCAGCTGTCTAACCCCAGTCCCATTATCCACCCCCCCCAACCCTGTTGGAAGTAGGCTTGGCGCTGCTGTGCCCAAGTAAAGTAAAACAACAGTACAAAATCTCACCCCCTCCCAGACGGTAAACCATTCTATAGTCTCCTCCTGGAAACCTGGGAGCTGCTAAATCCCGGGACCAACTGGGCGTGTCCCTGAATGCAGAGAAAAAAGTGGCATTTTAAACTCGAGCCACTTTTCCGCCCCTTCACCTGCGGAAACCAAAGTCTTTCTAGAAGAAGGTTGCTTTTCTTTCCCTACACTTTAAAATGCAAACTCCTGGTCTTCTTCAGGAATTCTTGTCTAGGCCGTCTTTTAAAATACAAATTGTGGGGAGATCATTCTTATCAAAAGGGGAAAACCTTAGCTATATCTGAGCAAATCAATCTTCCACTATCCCTTTCTAAATTAGTAAATTCTAATAATAGTTACTGAATGTCTAGTTGTCTTGAAATAACATGAAATACCAAAACATAGATTGCCAGACCTGCTTTTGGCTCTTTGTTACAAAGAGGCTGTGCAGTAGCCTTGGAGCTGCAGATAAATGTCTTGTGCTTTACTGGAAGTGTGTTTTTTGAAAGTGAGAGTGTGTTTGCCAGTAGAGGAGTCTGTTTCTAACCGTCATGAGATGTGTTCATAAACCAGTCTAGGGAATGTTGGTTGCTTGTTAATCATTGTGGGAAACTAAGGTTTCTAAAAGTTAAGTTCAAATGAAGTTGGAAAGAAATTGTGTGGTTTTAGTAATATAAGGCATAAGGAGAAGGAATTTTAAAGGACAGGGACTGAAAGTGAGTTATTCTAAAAATGGCTAATTTCTAAAGAGATAAGAAAGTTTGTGAAAGTTGCAGAGAGGTTTGTAATGGTTGTGAAAGTTGTAAATTTGTGAAAAAAGAAAGCTCAGGCTCCAGCACCCCTTCCTCCACCTAATTTCCCTCTGGTGACACTCTGTGTTGACTCTGGTGGCACCTGGAGTGGTTTCCGTTACACTGTCTCTTGCCCTAGTGGCTGTCAGGAAACCTACCTATCAGCTGTGGAATAAATCCTCATCAAGATGCATTTTGTCAATGCTGAAATAGAAGGGAAGGACACAGTCACCCTACACTACTGTCCCTAGGTGGCACCTGCCACACAGGGTCCAGTGAGTCAGGAACTAATCACCCCTCACGTTCCAAGGAACCTACTCCTTCCCCTTTGTTTGGTGCTGTGCTCATTGGAAAAGTCACCCTCCAGGCATGGGGTAAACACATCCACGTTTACCACCGGCAGTGTGGAGTTGAGTCCCCTGCCTGAGTGGGGGAAACCCTTTCCCGGGGCATTAGTGAGGTCACCCTCAGGCCCAGGGTAAACTCTGCTGGTGCCGACTGTAACTGTGAACCCTTCTTCTGGGGCACATGTCTTCTGTTATCAGGTTTCTGACCTTTCAGGGGCCAAAGCAGCCCTGCCCAGGCTCTTCCCTGCAGCTAGACTCTTTGGAGCCTAGGCGTTATTTCCCCCACTCATTCACAGTCCTTTAAGGTTCTACTGAGAGTCCGCACAGGTCTTCTTGCTTGGCGTTTAGGACCTTCCATCCCCTTTCCAGATTTCTTAAAAGTTGGCAAGAGCAAATAAAAAAATCTTACACTTTCTCTATCAAAATTAGCATTTCAAATGACATGTGTGGTCTTTATGTGTTGTCTTTATATGACATGTATTTGTCCGTGTGTTACATGTGATATGTTTTCTGCCTCTGGAGGGCATGACTAGGGTATAATATTTTATCGGCCTAAAGGTATTGAGTACTTAACACAAATTAAACAGGATCCTGTGGTTTGGACAAAATATTTGATATGAAAACCAGTTTTAGGTTTGATTAATATCTTTTAGAGTTATTACCAAAAATGTGTTATTTTACAGTTTATATTATAACCTTTTGGTTAATTATATTTGACAACCTTCCCAAAGTTTAATTTAAAAATGGAGAAATGACTTTGAGTCATTCCAGTGGGCCCCTGGAATACCTCAAGGATTCATTCTGTCTCCCTATAAAAGGTTTTGAATTAATTAGGCCAATTTGATATGCTCAAAATTACATGGGAAGCTCTGCCAAACAGAATAATATTAACTATTTTATTAATATACATATATTTTTATCAAAATAGATTTTATAGAAATTTCAACCTGCCTCAAGGAGGAATTGCAAAGATTTAAAACCAAGTTCAAACAAGAAGCTCTCAGGAGTGGTAGCAGGTATCCTGTCAATGACACTGGACAAGCCAAGGGTGATAGTTTTCTGTGGGGACATCAAGCAGTGGCAGTCTGGGTATTTGTAACCCTCACACTAGAAATTTATGAATTGTTTCCAGTGCTCAGTGCACACTTCCAGTAAGTCCTGTATGGTATTTTAAAACCTTGTATACTATTTGGTCTTTATAGATGTTAAAATTGTACATTAAATCTAAAACTATGGGCTTTATGCCCTGACTGGTATGGCTCTCTGGATTGAGTGTCAGCCTGCGAACCAAAGGGTCACCGGTTTGATTCCCAGTCACGGCACATGCCTGGGTTGTGGACCAGGTCCCTGGTGGGGGGTGCTCAAGAGGCAACCACTCATTGATGTTTCTCTCCCTCTCTTTCTCCCTCTCTTCACCTTTCTCTAAAAATAAATAAAATCTTTTAAAAAATAAAAAATACAGACTTTATGTTGTTATGTCATCTCATAGTAATTATTACTTATCAAGAAATTGTCATCTTGAAATATTATATCTTACCAAGAAGCAAAGTTCTTTATCAATTGCATTTTAACCAAATCTATAACCATGTCATTTTAAATTTAGTCATTTAGGAACAGTCACTGTTTTACTCTAATACATTTGCAAATGTATCTTTGAATGGGTTCATGAAAGAGATGCTGACTTACTCTAAATTACAGGTATCTAAGTAGGTCATGGAAATACTGGCAAGTAATCAAGACAAACAGTGTTGGTTACATGGACTAAATTAACTGAATATCACTGTTCTTCTTATGACTTTGTTCAAAATATTGCAGATTTTAAATCTTTTTGGTTTCCAGATACAAGGAAATTTGTTTTTTTCCTAGAACAATTTACAAGTTCTGTCCTCATAAGCAATATTGAAACATTTACATTTTTCTCCGTACCTAATCCCTCCAGAATTCTGCAACTCTTAATGAGTGAATATTATTTTCATGGCAATTTGTTTGTTCACATAAACCCAATAAGAATCTGGTATTATAAATAGCACCAGTTTCAAAAAGTGGTTTTAATAACCAAGTCTATGTCTGGAATGTCATGATCGAAAGAGTCACATCTGGACTCTGGTGTCACCAGAAAGCCTTAAGGAATTAAGATTGACTTTTGAGGCCAATTAGGGCCCCTTGGAGAAACAGCCTGATACCTTGCTTGGCAACGTGGTACGTGGCAGTCTTTCTAGGTAAGGAGGAGTGAAGGTTGCTTTCCTGAAAGATGGCGAGGAAGGAACCTCAGGACATTTTAGAGACCTCAAAAACTTGAGAAATCCACTCAAACTAAGAGATATTGCAGGCAAAGCCAGGTGGCACCTGTGCGGCTTGGCTTCCGTGCCCTGAAGGGCTGACTAAAGCTCAGTCTGAAGGTTGCTTGTGAAAATTCCAGCAAAGCAAATTTGAAAGAGCCTACCTAATCGATTACTACTCTTGTTGTAGTCATGTGTATAATCAATGAGGCCACATGGAATCTGGACTTAATACAATCTCTTTGATAAAGTGAGGGTGATTTTAGGGTGAGAAACTGTTTCAGTGGAAATCACAATGTCCAGTTGTTACCCACAAACTGAATCCTAGTTTTCCTCCAACCTAATGTTTCACTTTTTTTCTTTCATCTTTTGACTTGGAATTACTGCCTTGGAATTGCATTTCAGGCCGTCCAGTCCCACCCTCTTTTCCTCAATGGCCCATACCTGGGACAGTTCTACAGCCCTAGCCCGCCTAAAGTAGTAAAGGAGGAGACCTTTGTCCCCACTCCTCAAAACCAGAACCAGGCCAGGTCATTAAGAATAAATCAATTTTAAAATCAGAGGGGGCAATTTAAGGATAAAGCCAGTCCCATTTGCTATTGTGGCACCATTTGCCTAGCAGGCTTGCAACCTTGTTAAACATAACTGCCATTTTACTCCTCTGAGTCTGTCCCCAAGACTGGAAATGTCCCCAGGACTGGGACCAGGAACAGAACTAGCCCCTCCCTATAGCCACAGGCAGAAGATAACATTGGAAGGCTGCAGCCTTCTGTTACACACCCCAACTGCCAGGGGCCTCACAAGACCACCCCCACCCTTTTTTAATCCAGTTACAGTCCAAAAAAAGCTCAGAGCTCCCATCCCCCCATGGTGGTGTCTCTGTCCACATAGCCCCTCTCCTTTCTTGGAGTGAATAAAAACTTTACTCTCTACACTTTCTTCTCTTTGTGAATTCTTCCACAGCCCACCCTGGCACTATTCAGTAAACCATCATCTGCTTTCCTTTAAACCTGCTCCCTTTTTATAAGAATGCTATCTCAGGGCATAACAGCTCTGGCCAACAAACATTTTTAAGAAGCCATTTGCCAGCTTCCTCCTGTCTCCCTTGACCCCTTGCCGAGCTGTCTAACTAGATGGAATTGTCAGGGGGAGCGTTCTTCGGCAGAATCCAGGCTCTTGCTCAGGAGCTCTCCCTCGTACTACTTATGCACACCTTACTTTTATGGCCTTGTGGTTTCAATTGAAACAAGTTGTTCTGCATACTTCCTGAGACAGCTGTAGCTATGTGACCTCCTGGTTTCAGTCGGTCAGTAATCTCACTGATAGCTGGGCCCAGACAGGACTTTTTCCTAAACACTTTGGACCCAACATTCCATGAACCAGGCTCCAGGGCGAGCTTTGCTCAGAGCACCCTTAGGACTAGGAGCCAACAAACATGTTTTACCTAGTCCGCAGCCTACTCAAACATGGGCTATCGAGTTTCAAAACAATATGAATTCAAGGGGAAAAGACGTTTATTCTTAATAGACGGCGACAACTTAAGAAGAGTTTCCAAGTCAAAAATTTCTTTGCCCATCAGATAGGTCTTAGGAGAGCATGATGGTTAGGAAAAGTAAAACAAGTTTTTCTATACTTATTTTTCATTAAATATGACTCTGCATACTGTGGAAGTAAACACGCCGTTCTGATGCTGAAACTTAGGATCTCTCAGCTATTTCAATGAACCAGAGATGCAGCCAAACACCGCCCAGCCATGCACGTATCATTGCTCCCTGGCTCAGAGGCCCATTCAACACAACTATGGGATACAGGTTCAACACAGCTTGGCCAGTTACATGTACTGTTAGGCTCCAAGAAGGTTCATCTTACCTAGGATTTTAGGTTATGCTGCTAAAAGACAATGTGTAATATAAAAGACATGTATATTCAAGGTTTTCTTTAGGAAAAAAATATTGTCTATATTTAAGATTTTACAATCAACTTTTAATAACTGCTGAAGCTATTACAACAGGGATATTAACCATATAAACTAAATTTTTGAAATCGTAGAAACTGATTTTTTTAATGTCTGTTATTTCTAGAGATGAACACTTTATTTTCTTTCTGGGGAAAAATGTTAATCAGATTTAAGAGCCATGATACAAAAAGGTAGTCATTGCCACAAAATTAAATCATTTCCCTGTCATGTTTATATGATACAACTTCATATGACTTTATTCTGATTCACTGAAAGCAAATGAGATTTACAGGGCAGGGGTGGGGGGAATCTCACAGGAGCTCACAACCAGATTTCCCGAAATCACACAGTTACACCTGAACACCATGTATCCATTCTAAAACCCAGCAGCATCCCCGGCCCAGTTCTCACCACCCCTCACTTTCACTTTCTCATCCGTACTATTAAAAGAGTGAAAAACTTCATTTTTTAAAAAGACATGCCACAATGAACAGGTTCATTAGCTCCCCTTGTCAGTCCTAGGCACTTGTGCGTTACCACTCTCATTTTGATGTTCGCAATTATGTCTCAGTTCCAAATGTACAAAAACCGTCTTTAAATAATTCAGTTTTACTCTGTAAGTCCTTACGTAACTTATAAAGTGGCTTCGTAAGTATAATGAGCGTCCTCACCATTAGCAACTGGACACAACCATGCCGGGCAGGCATTCAATCATAAACTGCCACTTCGGTCAGTGCACAGGTTTAAAGTTAAGACCACGACACGTTATCGATTACAGGCAGCTTTACAGTCCCAGTCCCTAAGCTGGTTTTTGTGGTTTTTTTTTTAAGCAGTCTGTTTTGGAATGAGAACAGAGGAAGCCAGAGAGAGAAATGATGTTTCAGTAATCATGAGCTCTCAGGAATTCTTTTCACTTAAGCTACAAGCCCTCTCTTTAAAAAACACATAACAAGCCAGTGAAACTTACTTGACAGTGACTCGGTTTGATAAATCCTGTAGATCCCCAGGGTGGAAAAGCTGGGCTTCTTTCAATCCAATCTGTTCACAAGCTTTCAGAAAAACGTTTATATTATCCTGTGAAAAGAAGTGGAAAGTGATTGCTTAGCCGAGCTCTCTCTCAGACAAAGGTTACAAAATTTTTATGATATAACTTCCAGGCTTCAAAGTCCAAAGAGCCAGCAAAAAAAGAGGCAGCAAGACCGATGAATACATGTATTTTAAAAAAAAAGGCATGCACAGCCTTTCAGTCTGTAAGAGTATAAACGTGGTGCTCTCTTGCGCCCCGGCATTCGCTTGTCTCTGTGATCTTTGCGACCGGCACGTTAAACATTACCTGTTACAGGACAAGTGCCTAGCCACTGAGCAGCAATCTACACTTTGATGTCAGCTCCGCTCTGCAAACAAACGCCCTCTTCCCAGCTTTGCACGGCAAGCCTCACCTCTCCTCTTTAAAAATAACTCCAGCTACTGACATTCACCCACCCAGAAACTGTTGGCAGGGAGGAAATAAGAGGAGGAACATTCTGTTTCTATGATTACAAATTACAGAAAGACTGTGGAATACCACACCTGGAATCTGGGTTTGGTTGCCCAGCCGGCTCTTGACAGACAGGGAAACCATACTATAGGACCCAGGAGAAGCCCAGTGTTCATTGGCTAAATCACATAGTTTAGGTGTGGTACATTGCTCAACGCCCTGCAACCTGCCTCAGGAACTGCCTCCAAGAAATAAAAACCTAGGTTGTCCTCGTCTCCAGTTTCAAAACCAAAATCGCCCATTCAGAAGGACCAGTGCTTTTCCTGTATGTGAGCAGACACTGACTGCGATTTATTCTGTTTTACAGTCAGCTGCATTTCGGAGACACACACTTGGTGGGCAGAATTAGCTTGAGTTTCCACCTTTACTCCCCTTAAGAAAACCCTTTACAAGGTTGAGCTTGTGATGATCCCATGCAGATTCTGACCTTTGTTTTATTATGGTTCTCAGCCAAGAGAATTGCCTCCGGCACTGCCAACACACGTTCATCCACTTAGGCATGCTGGCAACATCACATCTGTGGGTGAGCCCTAGAACCTCCCTGAGACCCCAGCTCCCTCCCTACCGCTGACCAAGACAAGCAGGGACCAGAAGACAAACCTATCCCTTGAAGAAGAGCCACTACTCTTTCCCCACGGTGAGAAGCTCATCCTCATAGGGAGAAAACGCGGGATGGGCTGGCCAAGTGGGAGGGAATGGTAGCAAGAGAAAGATGGAGGGGCTAAATTTCATAGGTTGGATTCTTCAAGAGTGAGGAGATTTAGGGAAAGGTCAAGCAGATGTATAGCAGGAGAAAAGCAATGCTGACTGCTAGGAAACTCGGACATTTGTTGAAAAGGGGAAAAAAAAAGCTTTGTAGAGGTGAGAGGTTATTCTAGTGTACTATCAGTGAAAGGGTGCAAAGTACCTAGCTGAACGCTGAGAGCCGTGATTCATTTTAAATAAGAGGTCAAAAGTTAAAGGAACTTACAAGTCAAAAGTTGAACAGCTCAATGAAAGGCGTTTTATCTGACCTTATATGGAAAAAAGGGAAATAAAGTTTTGGCAAAATTCCAGGGATAGAAAAAGTGATCATTTTGTTGGTAAGCTCTCATATAATTTCTAGAAACTATATTATTTGCAGTTGTCAAATGATTCAAGTTAATGGATTTATAACTTGCCCTTAGACACGCAGATGAGAGTAAATGTTTGGTATACCAGTACCCCAAGTCCTGTAAGAAGCAATCACATACCCAAAAAGGAAAAATAATCCATAAGCAGTCTTCCCACAGATACAAAGCCAATATTCAGAAATCAAAGGCATTTTTATACATCAACAATGAATTAGAAAAAGAAACTAAGGAAAAAAATCCCACTTACTATGGCAACAAGAAAATTAAAGTACCTAGGACTAAACTTAACCAAGGAGGTAAAAGACCTGTACTCAGAAACCTATAGAACACTGAAGAAATAAAGGAAGACACAAATAAATGGAAGCATATACCTTGTTCATGGATTGGAAGAATAAACATCATTGCACACTATCCAAAGCAATCTATAGATTCAGTGCAATCCCTATTTAAATACCAAGGGCATATTTTATAGATCTAGGACAAATATTCCAAAAATTTATATGGAACTAAAAACAATACCAGATGGCCTCGGCAGTCTTGACAAAGAAAAACAAAGTAGGAGGGATCACAATACCCAACATCAAACTATAATGTAAGGCCACTGTATTCAAAACAGTCTGGTACTGGCATAAGAACAGACACATAGATCAGTGGAACAGAACAGAGAGTCCAGAAATAAACCAAAGTTTCTATGATCAATTACTATTTGACAAAGGGGACAGGAGTATAGAATGGAGTGAAAATAGCCTCTTCAATAAATGGTGTTGGGAGATCTGGACAGGTACATGCAAAAAAATGAAACTAGACCACCAGCTTATGCCACACACAGAATAAACTCAAGATGGATAAAAGACTTAACTATAAGTTGTGACGCCATAAAAGTCCTAGAGGAAAACATAGGCAGTAATCTTCCACATATCCCACACAGCAATATTCTCACCAATATATCTCCTAGGGCAAGGGAAATAAAGGAAAAAATAAATGAATGGGACTACATCAAATTAAAAAGCTTCTGCACAGCTGAAGAAACCATCATGAAAATGAAAAGGGAATTGACCAAATGGGAAAACATACCTGCCAATGACACCTTAGGCAAGGGCTCGATCTCCAAAATATATAAAGAACTCATATACTGAGTTTATTGACTCAACATCATGAAAAGAAACAATCCAATTAAAAAGTGGACAAAGGACGTGAACAGACACTTCTCCAAGGAAGACATACAGAGGGCCCAGAGACACATGAAAAGATGCTCAACATCACTAGCCATCACAGACATGCAAGTTAAAACCACAATGAGATACCACTTCACACCAGTCAGCATGGCCATCATAAACAAATCAACAAACAACAAGTGCTGGAGAGGTTGTAGAGAAAAGGGAACCCTAGTGCCTTGTTGGTGGGAATGCAGACTGGTGCAGCGCTGTGGAAAACAGTATTGAGTTTCCTCAGAAAACTTAAAATGGAACTGCCTTTTGACCCAGCAATGCTACTGCTGGGATTATACTCTCAAAATCTTAAAACCAATTCAAAAGTACCTATGCACCCCTATGTTCATAGCAGCACAGTTTACAATAGCCAAGTGCTGGAAGCAACCTAAGTGCCCATCAGTAAACGCATGGATCAAAAAACTGTGTCCATTTACACGGCAGAACACTATGCAGCAGAAAAAAGGAGCTCCTCCCCTTAGCGACAGCATGGATGGAACTGGAGGATATTATGCTAAGTGAAATAAGCCAGGCGGTAAAAGACAAATACCGTATGATCTCATCTATAAGTGGAACCTACTAAAACAAACGAGCAAGCAGAACCAGAGGCAAGGAAACGAACAGAATGACAGCAACTGGGGGGAGTGGGGTAAGATTAGAAAGAAGGGGAAGGGTCTAGTCGAGGAACATGTATGAATACCCCGTGGGCGTGGACAGCGTGGCAGGGACTGACTATGGGAGCAGGGAGGGGAGGGAGGCTGGGAAAAGGAGAGCAAAGGGGGAAAAATCGGTAGAACTGTAATAGAACAACAATGAAATATTTCATTTAAAAAAGTCTTCCCACAAATTTGATTTGGTTCTGAAAGTTTAAAGTAGTATAAAACATTTGAACAAAGTTAAACTAAAAGTAAACCTATTGCACTGACAGCCAAAATAATTCTTCACATATTTTGTAAACACATAATGGAATTCATTCAGTTGACAAATATGTACAGGTTGATAAGGACAGATAAAGCCTCACATGCCTCAAAACCCATCCAAAGTATTTAGAGAGAAACCATTGAAATTATAAAGTGACTAAGCTTCATTGGGAACAAAGAAAAAATGCTATTAGTAGCAATAAATTCCAGTTTTAAATAAAGCCTTTATATTAAAAAGTAGAATCTTTTAAATAGTTTAATGATGCTCAAGTTTAAAACAGACAAACTTCATAAACCAAGCCACACCGGACCTAGGCAGCAGGAACAGGCTGTACCAGCATCAGGACTGTAACCTAAACCATGGGTACTGGACTGGAGCCACTGGTGATTTGCTACACGAGATTTCAGAGAGTTGCCTAAGGGAGGATACAAAATTATAAAATTTTCACGTCTGGTGAATAAACCACACCCAGCTCAACATATTAACAGGGAAGCATTTAGTCCTCATTTAATGGAATTATTTTCACTTGAAACCAGCAAAGATAAATAAAAGTAAGAACAAAGGACCAATCTGAAACACCTCTTATCTCATTGGACAGGAAGCCAGGACTCCAAGGCAACTCTGCCGGTAACTAACTCTGGGGCTGTAGCCCATTACCAAGGGCAGGCAAGCCCAGCCCTTCCCCCAAGTATGACACAGCCCAGCTTACGTAAAATACTTCAGGTCAAAAGCCTGCCCTAGACATCTATAATTCCTACACTTTGAGGGCCAAAAATGGCTTCTCAAAAATAAAACCCCCAAAAAGGATGATCCCTGAATGTGTGCAATGGCTCCTTTTAGGTGTAAGTTTTTCTGACTGTGAATAAAAACAAACACTCAATAAACACAAAAAGCAGGATGGCCAAAGAATTTCATATTCACTCAAATGCCCTCTCCAGGGCTTGAGAGCCATCAGTAACAGGTGTGGGGCAGAGGCGCCAGGGCAAACTGGAGAGGACATTAAGAAGTTAGTCAGGGATGGTGCTATCACCACTGAGGCAAGATGAGGAAGCCACAAAAATTTCCAAAGTTTCCCAGAGCTGCATTAGTCTACTGTAGTGCCTCTACAGATTACCTACTGCTGCACCAAAAATTATCCCCAAACTCAGCAGCTTAAAACAATAAACATTTAGGATTTGACACAGTTCCTGAAGGTCAGAAATTTGGGAGCGGCCTAAATTGGATGGTTGCGGACAAGATGTCAGGTGGGGCTGCAGTTATCGGAAGGCTTTCTGGAGGCTTCCAGAAGCTGCTTTGAGGGTAGCTTCCTCAGGTAGCTGGCACATCAGGGCCGGTTGCTGGCGGGGAGCCCCCATCCTTTATGAAATGGACGTCTCCATGGGGTTGCTGGACGGAGCAAATGTTCTGGGAGAAAGCAAGATGGAAGCTGCCCTACCTCAGAACCTAGCTTTTCAAGTCACACTCCAGCATTTCCTCAACCCCTGCTGGTCACACAGGCCAGCCCCGTTCTCTGTGGGGAGGGCTACACAAGAACATAAACAGGTTAGACTTGTTGAAGACCCTCCTGGGGGCTGGGGACCACAGTTCACTTTCTGTCCCCAGCGATTCACATCCCTCCCTGCTGCAAAGTACACTGACCCTCCCTGGGGCGAGGAGGATTTTCATTCCTTTATACTGAGCTCACGGGATGGAATCTCATCATCTGAGATCCAGGCGCCTCAGGGATGGTTCCTTAAGTACAGTCCTTGAGCACAGTTGCTCTCAACCTGAATGCCAGGGAACTAAAAAACAAGTTACTTGCCCCCCACACCCACACCCAGCAGGTAACAGCGGGACCGGTGTTGGGGGACCACTAGAGACAGTCCAGTTCAAAGTGTCGAGAAATGAACGCCACACAGGAGTCACTGGTTCACAGAAATTCTAAGTCCTGCAGAGTGTACTTCAGCAGGCCATTCCTTAGGAATCCAGGCCAGGAAGTACTTCTTCATGGTCTTTTTGCTTTACCCTCTGGACCCTTGGTTCACCTTAAAATCATTTTTCCATTTCTTTGAAAAGCGGCCTCTGTGTGCAGTGGCGTTAGCTATCTCAATCTGCTTCCTCCCCACGAAAATTTGCAGAACTAAAGGTCTCTTAGTTTTGTAATCCTCTGTGCCTTTCAGTCTAAGTTTACAGTGTTTCTGTAAATACAATTCTCTCAAAAATACTCTTAAGTCTTCTTCTGTGAGTCTGACTGGACTTCATTCCATTAGATCAAAAAAGCCACACCCACAAATCCCTTGGAAAGAAGCCCTTCCCTACCTTGATCAGCAGCGACCACCAGGCACACCACCTGTAGGCTTCTTAGAAACCCTACTGCTGAACTAGAAAAATGTCCCAGGCACCACTTTGGATCTTTCTAAGATCTTTAAAGAATTTTACAGCCACACCCTCGACTTCATCGGTAGACCCTGTTTTCCTGCCAGTGCTCTGAATCGGATTGTTGCCGGAAGGGCATTTCTCAATGCTGGCATCACCTGACCACGGAGGCTGATAATTTTCAAAACCAGCAATTCCTGTGTCCTCATGTTTATCAGTCTCTCCCTCTCTCACGCTTCACTGGAGTCAGCAGCAGGAAGCCAGCAACTTTCCACCTGGAATACTTCTCTGATCGCCTAGTTTATTCGGTAAAATCCGTAGTTAAAAGGGAATCAATGCCAGGTGAGAATCATCGGGACAGTTTTAAAGCTGGCTGCAATACTTGTACAATAAAGAATACAGAATAGTCATCATTTGGAGCAGAAAAATAAACTGTTTTAGAGTTGTTGAGTTTCAGATAACCACGTCAAGATGTCCAGCTAATAGTAAATTGGGTTTAGAGCCCATGGAAAGTATCTGATTTTAGAGTGGTTTGGGGAATCAAAAACACATTGGCAGTAGTTGAAATTAAGGATATGGATGAGCCCTCTTAGGAAAAGCAAAGCCAGAGAAGGGTTCATAATCAGACACCAATATTTAAGAGGCAGTTAAAAAAGCAGGCGTCGAGAAAGAAAATATTCAGCAACCAGAGAAATGAGGCAAAAAGCAGAAATGAGGAGTGTCATGCATGGAAAGCAAGGGAAGAGAGAGTTTCAAGATGGGAGAGTCCAATGCTACAAGGACCTCCAACGAGGCAACAACAAAAACAACCCGAAAAATTTGACAATGTAATGGAAAGTGCTTAGTGAACACAAACTTCAGGGGCGTAGGTGACACTGGAGATGACCTGTTTACTGTAGAGCAAGGATCACCCAAAATACGAAAGCCCAACTTTTCAGTGCCTCCCACTCAAGTTTCCCATCAGTTCTGCCAAAGCTACATGTCCAGTGATGAGATGCTTCGTTCCTGGAAGGAGAGGAGGTGGGAGAACAGTTCGCACTCTCTCCCCTGGCCCCGGATGGAGGACCACGTTCTACTTCCCCCCAGCATCTTCCAGTTTTAAACATGAATGAAATTATACATTTCTGCGGAGTCTTCACTCCTCTCCATCTCCATTATAAACCTTGGAAAGAGAATCATGAGAAGGAGAACATGAGACCAACATGAATATTCCAACCCAGCTCACTTTAACGCTGATCTTGGAAAACACTTCCCCCATCAGAGCCCTTCATCCCGTACTCCTTCTGCCAGCACTTCCGCAGCGATACGGGCATATTCTCACACCATCTAGGTGTGAGAATTAATGCAGATGAACTTAGTCCGAGGCCAAGAGACTTGCCAGCCTCCATTCCTTTTCTGTCTATGAAAGGACGCCAAAGCCCCTCCCCGCTCCGCCTCTGAAATCCACAGTGCCCAAGAGCTGGCAAATCCATGCCAGCATCAAGAGGTGGTAACCATTATTTGAGGCAGAGAAACTGAGCTGGGACCATGCTTTTAAATAAATAACAGTCCCCGGTCAGCCATGTCAAAATCACGGGCGGGGGTGGGGCAGAGCACACAGAGGCACTGCTGAGGTGACGCCAACGCCCCGTCAGATCAGAGAACGGCTGCCCTGGCTGGCCTCTTGCTGTTCAACGTGTGGTCCACGCACCGTCATCACTGGCATCACGTGGAAGCTCTCGGAAAGGCGTACTTGGTTCTGGCCAAGATAGAGACATAGGTGGGAACACTTCACTTCCTTGCACAACCAAAAAAGGATAACAACCAACTTAAAAACAATAAACAGCCCTGGCTGGTGTAGCTCAGTGGATTGAGTGCGGGCCTGTGAACCAAAAGATAGAGGTTCGGTTCCCAGTCAGGGCACATGCCTGGATTGCAGGCCAGTTCCCAGCAAGGGACACACAAGAGGCAACCATACATTGATATTTCTCTCCTTCTCTCCTTTCCTCCTTCTCTCCTTCCCTTCACCTCTAAAGATAAATAAATAAAATCTTAAAAAAAAAAAACAATAAACAATGTGAACTGCCAGAATAGCAAACTGCCTGGAACTCCAACAACCAGGAAGTTAAAGAAACATCCATCCAGACTGGTAGGAGGGGCGGGAGCGGAGACAGGCAGAAGGAGAGGACCCAGGGCAAGGCAGTGGACCCCTGGGCAAGGGGGGGCTGGCTGACCAGGAAGCTAAAGACTCAATACCTCTAGCTGTGAAATACTGTGAGGGTTGCAAAGGCGGGAGAAACTCCCAGTCTCACAGGAGAGTTCAAGTGAGGCTGGGGCAGAGCGAGCTAGTGGCTTTGTCCCCTCCCTGAGCCCTCCCCAACAGACAGCACCACAGTGCAGCAAAGAGGGGTGCTCCACCCCGGTGAATATCTAGGGCTCCACCCCTTTACAATATAACAGGTGCACCAAGACAATGAAATATGGCTCAAAGGAAAGAACAGATCAAAACTCCAGAAAAAGAGTTGAGTGACGAGGAGGTAGACAACCTATCTGATGCAGAGTTTAAAACACTGGTAATCAGAATGCTCACAGAATTGATTGAGCTAAGTTGCAAAAGGAGGGAAGAAATGAAGGCTACACAAAGTGAAACAAAGCAAAATATACAGGGAATCAACAGTGCAGGGAAAGAAACCAGGACTCGAATCAATGGTTTGGAACAGAAGGAAGAAATAAACAACCAACTGGAACAGAATGAAGAAACAAGAGTGCAAAAAAATGAGTAGGCTTAGGAACCTTTGGGACAATTTTAAGCGCTCCAACATCTGAATCATAGGACTTCCAGAAAGAGAAGAGCAAGAAATTGAAGACTTATTTGAACAAATAATGAAGGAAAACTTCCCTAATATGGAGAAGGAAATCGACTTCCAGGAAGCCCAAAGAAATTAGACCCAAGGAGGAACACAGCAAGGCACAACATAATTACATTAGCCAAGATTAAAGAGAAGAAGAGAATATTAAAAGCAGTAAGAAAAAAGGAGAGTTACCTACAAAGGAGTGCCCACAGGACTATCAGCTGATTTCTCAAAAGAAAACTCACAGGCAAGGAGGGGCTGGAAAGGAGTATTTGAAGTCAGGAAAGGCAAGGACCTACATCCATAATTACTCTGTCCAACAAAGCTAGCATTTAGAATGGAAGGGCAGATAAAGTGCTTCCCAGATAAGGTCAAGATGAAGAAGTTTATCATCACCAAGCTATTATTATATGAAATGTTAAAAGGACTTATCTAAGAAATAGAAGATAAAAACTATGAACAATAAAATGACAACAAACTCATAACTATCAACAACTAAACCCAAAAAACAAAAACAAAGTAAGCAAACAACTAGAACAGGAACAGAATCACAGAAATGGAGATCCCATGGAGAATTATCAGTGGGGAGGGGGAGAGGGAGAATGGGGGAAAATGTACAGGGAATAAGAAGCATAAATGGCAGGCATAAAGTAGATGAGGGAAGTTAAGAATATTACAGGAAATAGAGAAGCCAAAAAACTTATATGCACAACCCCCTGGACAAGCGGGGGGAAGGGTGGGGGGTGCAGGGGGGAGGGGAGAGAAAGGGGAGAAAACATTTGGGACAACTGTAATAGCATAATCAATAAAATACAGTTTAAAAAAAAGAAAGGCAGACTCTCAGGATTCATTTCCTCCTTCAGTGGATGTGGGCTCTGGGAGGAGGAGAGCCCCTACAGAGCACAGAAAACATAAAAGAACTCCTAAGGTCAGCCCCAATGAACACACCGGTGCTAACTTTATAAGAATATGAATTCAAAAAGCAGTTCAGCGAAGATGAAGCCATCCAGTGGATGCGGGAAAACTGGAGGAATCTTTCCTGTTTTCTACTCTGTGCTGCCTTTACCTTTGGTAGTTGGCATCTAGTGATGAACAAATGAACCAAGTTTGAATTGAGGAAGCCACTGGTGCTCTGGTCTCTAACCCTCACAGACCGTTGGGTACACTTGGTGCTCTTGGAACTGGTGCTTATGGTACAGATTTTGATGACCAGAGGCCTGAAGCAGTTTTTGACCAGAGTTTTTGCAATGGACTTGTCAGCAAATTTTGGGCTTGAGCATCCGTGCTAAGCGAAGCTCACTGCACAATGCACATTACTCTGAGGAGGCAGAAGCTACCCATCCTACACTGGCGCCACCCCTTCACTGTGCTCCTGCACACCTGCACTCCTGTGAGGACCTGGTTCCCAGGGGCGGCTGGTTCACAACTACGGTTCCTGATGCTGTGATATTCTCTTACAATGCCTTGCGAGTGGCAGGTTTCCGAGTCTCCTGGAAGCTTGCCATGTTCATCACCTTGTCCTAGACCACTCAGATGCTGTGTCGTTGACGACGTGGTCTTCCACTGGATGCAGCACGCCCAGTGTCACTCTGAATCCCAGAATACCTTCCGGTTCTCACTCGTGTACCTCGGCAACCTGTGTTCTGACACTCCTTTGAAGCCCTACATCAGCAAGATGAGGAAAACCACGATGGAACTAAGGAGGAAGCCGTAGCTCAGAGTCATCAAGAAAATCATAGAAGAAAATGGCACAGGGAATCACACATGTGGTGCAGCTAAAAGAAAACAAAACACACGAGCAATCGCAAAACCCAAGGCAACTTGGGGATAATCAGGTTGATGTAACCCAGTGAGTTTATGAACCTTTTTGGGTGAGGACTTTCTGAGGACACCTCTCTCGCAAAGGACCCCATTCCCTCTTTACATGTCAACTCTGGGACAAATGAGAGCAAATGTGAACCAGAGGCAGAAAGAGAAATAGAAAACAAAGGCTATTAATATGTATGAAAAGTACTAAGTGTTACATTTCTCCCAGGATGAAAGAAGTTTACTTGAAAAACCGTTTGAGCACATGCACGCACAATCCTCTCTGATGTTTCTGATGCTAAACCAGAGCCAACAGAACAGATTAAAATGAAAGAGACACAAGGTGTCGGTCTAGGACTTCAATGCTTTTGGAAAAACCGAAGCCTTTTTAAGAAAGGTTACTAGTTGTAGCCACTGTGGAAAAAGATGTCTTAATCACCTCTCATGAAAATGGATGTCAACAACTATGTTTCAAGGAAGAAAGACTGGTGGATTTTCCTTCACAGCACGCCTCGGGCGTACAAAACTCAGGTTTGCAAAACCAAACTGGGCAGATTTCTGCCCCCAGGTTCTTCCTGGAAGGATGGAAATAATGCAGCTCCAAGCAGAGAGGGGCAACACTATCTCAGCATTCCTGATGGCTGAGCCATAATTTCTGCTCTTGGGTGAGACACCAGATATCCTTGTTTCAGGCTTTTGAACAGAAGAGTAAATTCAGGCTAGAAAAGATGAAACTCAACCAAATGACTTGAAAATGGATGTTGTACTTACAAGTAAAAAAGTTCAATGCAATCCCATTCTTGGGCCAGGAAAGGAAAAAAGACCCAGGGTGAAGTGAAGTGAAGACCGGGATAAAATGTCCCCTCTCCCTGTTCGACTTCACACACACTGATACTTTCTACATGAAACTCTGTGGTGCAGTCTATGTTTTCTATATTTTTGTGAGTTTTAAAATAAATCCGCAGGGTTTTTCCTGATGGTAGGTGGACACTTTCTGCATCATCCACATTTGCTCCCTAGAGAGGGGTGTGTAAAGTGCCCTCTGCTGGACAAGTGGAGATACTTCAACAAACACTTCATGGGAGGTCTGGCTGGAACAGTTGACCAAAAAAAATGTGCCCTATAAATTTATCCTTCAAATCTTAAATGACATAAAATATACACCATATTTAGCCAAATAATAAGACATTCCTCCTGCTTCAAGTCAGCTTCAGGATTTTTTTTAAAAGAAAGTTTTGCGTCCTTTACAAACCCAATAAATGTGTAAACATTCCTAGTATTTCAAAGAAGTAATTATGTAAAGTTGTTCAGTGTGTTATATTACTAACTGGTGAAGCAGCTCAACAGTTAGACAAACTAGCTGAAAACATCAGGGGCTGCTGCACCGCGCAGACTCTGCAGGTATCAGCTCACGTGCATGAGCACCGGGGTGCGGCACACTGAACGTTAAAGCCCAAACGAGCGGAAACACACTTTCTGGCTAGCAGAAAAAGAAACAACCATTGCTCATCTTTCTTGCTTTATTTGCGAGTGTACAGTAAAAGGGATTTTTTCCAAACGTGTTATCTTAGTTTTCAGTGTGCTGCTGTGGTGAACCGGAGCTCCCTGCTTCTCTGCCAGCAATGACAAGGGCGTTCCCCACACTGTGTTCAGGTGTACGGCTTTAAAGAACACAGTTATAGTCCATTCTGTGTGCATGGTCTGAACAGTGAACAAAAACCCATGCAGACCCCATCTTGATAGACCAGGGCTGGGGCGTGGGGGTCGCAGGGAGGGAAGCTGTTACATCTGTGTCGAGTTATCGCACACAGTCTATGATGTCTTCACGTTGGTGCATAGACGAGAAACAACCAATGGAGGAGGCATTTTTCTTTTTAGGGCAAAAGCTGACATGAGCTAAAAAGACAAGTCCTATTATAAAGACTAATAGATTCTTAGGATGCAAATAATGTTATTTTGAGCTTGGAAAATACATGACACTGTACAATAAGTTTTTTTTTTTCGTATAACAGGAGATAAGCAGAATAGTTAAAATGGGGAAAAGGTCAAATAAAAAGAAATGCAGATTCTCTGGCTCCACCCCAGACCTGCAGAATCAGAACCCAACTTCTAAGAAGATCCTCCAGGTGATCTGAGTCTTCATAGACATAAGTTTTCTGGCAAACAGCAGTATGAGAAAACATTCCCAGTATGGCTGAAAGCATTGTCTTCCCTTGGTTGAATAGGAGCCACCTAGGGATTACGGAGCTTACCATTAGGCCACCATCAAAAGTACTTGAATTCCATTTTTATGATACACTAACTGTGATCATTCAAAATTATCTGAACTCCCAGACAGCAGAGTAACTACAATATATCAGGTTTTGCATTTTAACTATACAGTTTCCATTAAGAAAGCAGTTTGTTGACCATTTTGATCAGCCGACACAAGTTTTTTTTCTCTATTATTTTAGAGAGTTCATCTTCTATTTTGTGGCTTAGCTAATAAATGTAAGGTGTGAACTAACACTTACATTTTATGGCTATGTTATATAGGTAAACATGCAGAGATCCTACTTCAGTAGGATTATTTGTGAGAAAAACAAGCGGGTAATATGTTTTGAGGAGGGGGATCGTTTGTTTTTTTAAAGTTTTTCTTGGGTTCTTGTTTGTTGACAAAGAAAAAGCCTCCCTCATTTGCTGGCTAATAGCAAAGGAACTGAAGACGAGGAGAGCTGTAAGCTTTTGCCACCTGTGAAAACAGACTAGGAACCAACAAAGAATGCTTAAAAGGAATTGCCAAGTGACGCGTAGGGACCACGAGATTGTGTTGTACAAGGTAATTATGCCAGGAGCTGGTGATTTGATTTTTCCCCAGCACTGTTTGGCAGAACAGGAGCAAAAACTAGACCGAGAGAGACAGACCTGAGAGCTGGCAAGACCGGGCAGAAGAAGGAGGGCCGAGTGTGCTGGTGAAATGCCAGTTACCAAAACCCTTAATCAGCCAGGTGACAATCAACCACACAGATGCAGTGGCTGGCTTTGTCACACTGCAGTGTGAAACAAGGTACAGTCGTGCTTATTCCTCAAATTAGACTTTATACCAAAAGTGAACTCTAAAACTTACCTACTCTTATAAAAAGTGCTGAAACCGATGCTTAACAAGTTCTGACTGAGAACAGATTGGTGGTTGCCAGGGGTGGAGGATCAGGGGTAGGGGGACAACATGAGAATAAAAAAGGGGGAAAAATCCTGTCCTCAAATCACTCATGTTTTATGTTCCAAAGTAAAGCAAATAAATAACTGCTTAAAGAAACATGTCATAATGACACTAACAGGCATGTTTTATGTAGCAATAAAACAGGTTTGATGAAGATAAAGTCTGCGGTAACCCAGAGCTCAGAATCCACTCCAGTCTGGCTGCTCCCACCCCCCCCTTCAGAGACTCACTTTCACAGGTGATGTATCTGGACTGTCAGATCTGGTTTAAGCCTTTCCAGCCCCAGGGACTCCCTGCTTTATGAGGCTGACTCACTTTCCATACTTTCTATGTTAAGAAAGTCCCCAAATTGCCTTGCCGTAATTGTAAAACATTGTGCCCCAGCCTACGTGACTGTGGAGCCTGAGAAGTCCACAGTCTGCAGGTCTGCAAGCCGACACCCAGGAGGGCTGCTGGTGCGGCCCCAGTCCACATCCACAGGCCGGAGAACCGGGGGAGTCCATGGGACGGTGGAAGTTTCCGTTCGAAAGCCAGCAGGCTCAAGACACAAGAAGAGCTGATGTGTCAGCTCAGGTCTGAAGGCAGGAAAAGATCAGCGCTCCCGATTGCCCAGCAGTTTCCTCTTTCTCACAGGAGGGCCGGCCTTTTTGTTCTGGCCAGGCCTTCAACTAGGTAGTGAAGGCCCACCCACATGAGGGAGGGAAATCTTTACCCAGTCGACCGATTCCATTGTCAATCTCATCCAAAAAGATGCTCACAAACACTCTCAGAGTAGCGTTTCACAAAATATCAAGACACCCGGTGGCCCAGTCAACGTGACACACAAAATTAATCATCACAGCTACTCAAACTATTCTTGAACTGGCTTTCCTGCTTCTCTTCTTAACTCCCTTTAGTTTAGTCTTCACATACCAACCAGCGGTTTTTTTTTTTTAGATATAATTCACATACCATATGATTCAGCCATTTTAGTGTATACATACAATCAGTGGTTTTTAATACATTCACAGATGTGTATGTATATCCTTTACCACAGGTGACCAAGGATCACTAACTACAAATCAAATTGTTCTCAGAAGCCCCCTGTGGCTTCCAATCACACCAAGAATAAAATGCAATCTACTCACCAAAGTCTGTGAAGCCTTATAAAATCTTGGGCCTCTTTCCTGACCTCACTTGGTTCCAGACCCACAGTCCTCCTTGCTGTTTTGGCTTGCTTCTGCCTTGATCCCCCCCCCTTTGCCTTCTGACTGAACAACTCTCACCCACCCCATCTCTTCCCACTCCCTCCGTTCACGCCCCTGATCAAGGTCAGGCCCATACATAAGATGTCCTTGAGCACCTTCTCTGAAATACCTGTCATACATATACTTAGTCGGTCTCTACCCATTGACTTTATTTTTTCAGCGTAATTATTCATAACTGAGAAGTTATTATATATTGTTCATTGTGATTACTGACACCTGACAGGTTATTATTAACATATTGACTGTGCTCATTATAGAGGAACTTTCTCTGCCTTATTTGAGGGTGTGTCCCAAATTTCTAGAACAGTACCCAGCACATAGTAGGTGTTCAATAAACATCTGTAGGAAGCGAGGGATAGTCATGATAGCCGAAAACCCATCAAGTAACCAAGGCCCTATACCAGTCTCACACTGGGTTCTATTTCTTATTACTTCATTTGCTTTTCCTTGCTCAAGTCCTACATCACAAAAGGTGTCTAAAGAGAGATGTTCCACATGTGTGTCTGAATAAAACTGCCACATATGATACAATCCTACTCTGAATCACTTTTTTAAAACTCCACAAGTTAATGATAGTGTTGCTTTAAGAATTCTAATTCATTAATGCTTTTTAAAAAGAAAATTACTCTCCAGGCTGAAAGATGACATAGAGATATTCATCCTAGATTTAAAAACAAGCAAGCCTTGGAACTCAAGGGAAGTGCCCCTGAGCTGGTGTCCACACTGTGACTAAGAGATCGCGGCTGGAAACAAAACAGGAGTTTCCTGATCTGTGGTGCCGCACGGTTAGGAGGGTGCTGGAACAACTTCAAAGCTGGCATTACGTGCTTAAGTTTACACTCTTGGTGATACTTAGCCTTAATTGGTAGTTGGAGGGAAGTGGAGGGACAAGGAGACCCTTGACGAAATCTCCTACAAATGTTTTATATGCCATTACTGACTTATTTATGTGCCATTCACATGGAGGTGTTATGCATCTGGATGGTTAGTATCTCACATTTGTTACTGTGAACACAGCCAGTGCACAGTTCCCATTCAGGCTGTTTTCTCAGACTGGATTATTGGAAAACCCCAAACTGCTTCACATCAGAGGTGGCAATCCACAGAAACTCCAGCAAAATGTATGCATATTAGAAAAAAATTATTTAAAATAAAACCAGGGAAAATGTCATTTACAATGTGTAAAGTGGCCTTATTTTTACTAAATGTCTAACTTCTATAACTTCTTACACAGTTGTAAATAATACCTTAGTAATGACAATAATATAGTACTTTCCTATACCTTACCAAGTAAAGTACTCCATGTTTTTGTTATTTTTGTTTTCTTTGTAAAGAAAATAATGGGACTGACAAAGCAGTAATATAAGAGTAGTTTAAATTGTAGTGTTTGAGGCATAACTACACAAGTTGTCATAACTTATTTCACCTGTCCTTGGAAATAACATTTCTTCAGCGTAGTTTTACTCATGAGACCACCGTTGAGCAGCTGTAGGCAAGTCTGTTGATGTAATTTAACCATCATTGTCTCTGTTAGTGAATAGAAGAAATAAAAACTATCTTTTAAAATTCAGCAATACCAAGGTCTGATCCAACATACGAGAGCAGTCCAGCACAGTGAAGGGTGAGAAAGGGACCAGCACTAAAGAGCGTGGTAATGTACAGAAAGATCTGGCTTCTGTTATCGATCACTTGTGAAGAGACCAAGAACTTGAAAACAAAGTCAGAGCTGAGGCAGAGCAGTGGGAGGTGAGGGGGCCCCAAGGTCGTCCCCACCTACTTGGAGATGGGGGTCAGAACAGCCCAAGCCCGTGACGTGAATGCTGCACTACTGGCTAAGCAAACTAACCGGCAAGGGCGAGCAGATCCAATAGAATTTGCTTGGGGAGAGCCTCTCCCAAATTTATCACCTGGAAGATCTCCTCATGCACATCTGTAAAATCAGCAATCAAATTTAAGAACAGGGGGAAAAAGCCCACTACTGATCTTAGCACGGTTACTTGAAACTAGCTCTACAATGTCATCTTCACGTGCTGTCACTTGTTAGCGGTGTTTTGCATATGTCAGCATCCAAATATATTCACAAAAGAATTTCGCTTATTATCTACTAGAGAGGTTATTATAAACTTGCTCTACAATGCCGTCCTCACATGCTGTTGCTTGTTGTCGGTGTTTTCTACACATCAACATCCAAAAATACTCACAAAAGTGTCTCGCGTATTATCAACAACAGAGACGCATGCGCCCTGAGACACACACCGGGTCTGTCCCAGCGCGGAACCACCCTCGGTCACCACGGCTGCAGGGAAGGCATTTCCCGGCCGCTCACGCGGAGCCGCAGGCCACTCTGTTGCTCCCGCAGGACGTTCTCTTCCAGCCCGCAAAACCCATCTCAGCCTGCTAACCAGAAAAGTGCTACCCTTGAATGACAACAGTAATTATGTTGGGACTTCTTATATTACTTCAACTTGGATTTTAAAAAGAGGAAAAAAACAGTGGGCCTTTTTCCCTGAAAACACTCATCTTTGTTTTGTTTTGTTTGTGTTTATTTGGTTTTATTTATAGAAAGAGCTCACAAAACTCAGTGTTCCACAAACCTCTCCCCTCTCCACCCCCTTGGCTCCACCAGCCCTGGGGAAAAGAATCGGATAAATATAGTCACATCCCAAGAATAGTTTTTAGAAAAGTGCGAGATAAAAACCTGGGTACGAATAATTACATATATATATAAAGCTACATATAAGCTATATAAGCTGCGCCCTCAGGTAAATGTTCTATTACTGCTGGGAGGGAGACTAGATGTTTCCACGGTGCCCTTGACAGACTAGCTTGCACTGCTTTGCACCAGGTATATAGAAGTGTGAAGGCAACGCAGACATAATTTTATACAGGTGCAAGAACCTCAACCACCAATAACCTTGTGAGAAATGGCAGTGAGAAGGGACCCATTAACTTCCCTTCCTTCTTGAAGTAGCCATGATGGAAGCAAGGGACGCAGACATGGCGGCTGCTGAAGCTGCTTATCTTTGCGTCGCCTGCGTTCTCCACCAGTGGGGAGTGGAGACAACCTGCCCGGCC
The DNA here is from genome assembly GCF_021234435.1 of Artibeus jamaicensis. Lineage (NCBI taxonomy): Eukaryota > Metazoa > Chordata > Mammalia > Chiroptera > Phyllostomidae > Artibeus > Artibeus jamaicensis. The sequence goes on along the minus strand of NW_026521823.1, from coordinate 20,987,844 downwards.
TCCACAGTCAACCCTTCCACATTCCACTCTTCCAAGTGATCTGAAAGAGGAGTGTTTTAGGGCAGAGATGTACAGATTCAGCCCACATTTCTGGTGCAAGTGTGGCTATCCGAGGATTTTCTAGTAAGCCCACCAACGCACACATCACATCACATAAATGAATGGTTCAAAACAAGTTTTCCAAAATACAATTGCTTTTCAAAGGGAACTGTAGTTGAGAGGGCAAGTGTGAGTAGGTCAATCAAAGCTATAGTTATTTGGCAAAGGAGCCCATGTAAAAGAGCAGTGTTTACTTTCCTGATTCTTTAGCTCCGTGGTTCTCAGTCAGTGATGATTTTACCCAGAAAGGTCATCGGCAATGTCAGGAGATATTTTTAACTGTCACAGGTGGTGGCTTGGGGGCACAGTGCTACTGGCACCTAGTGAGTAGGGCCTGGGATGCTGCTAAACATTCTGTGACGCACAAGGCAGACACCCACCCCAAAGAATCATCCGGCCCAAAATGTCGATAGTCATTAGGGCCAAGGCTGAGAAACCTGGCCTTAGCTAAATACAAATAAATCATTGTGGGTCCCAGATGACCACAAGTCTGAGAATTAATAACACATGGTGTTTTCTACACGTATTGCATTTCCTGCACACTAATACATCAGATGGAAAACATTATTCTGGTTCAACAGTTTTCACCATTGGGATACCTTGCTTGCACAAAATAATATTAAATGTAAAGTGTAATTGAAAAAAGTTTTTTAATTTTTAAATTAAAAACACTATCTTGTCAGCTTCTCAGTGTTTTGTATTGAGGTTGAATATTTTTATTCCCATATAAAGTTTTTGTTTTGAGTTTTAGTGATTTAAACAGACCCACAATTAACACTCACTAATTTTTTGCAAGACTCAAACTCCTGGGTTAGATTTTTTTTTATCTAGTGTGGCTTTGCAAAGAAAAGATAACGGGAAAACAATTTCTTTATAATATCAGTCAAGTAAGAAATGCCATATCTCTTTGGGAACATGATTATTGCCTTCCCAAATTTTAAAAAAAAATCATGAACGCTCCAAGCAAAGGTTTCAGTATACCTCCAAATTATCTAAACATTTCTTTCTGCATTGTTGTTACTCGTGCCTTTCACACCGTCCCAATTTCCTGGCTAAATGTACATGGAAACTGACATGAAATGGAAATGTCACAGGGGAAGGAAGGAAAATAAGAAAGGAGGAATGGAAGAGGGGGCTTAGAGCACTATAATTACTCAGGTTCACAAAATATTCCACAGAAATTGTGTAGTTCTTACTGTATTTAACTTAATGTGGTGTTTCTACCCCACACAAACCTCATTCACAGAACCCACTTCAATCCACACATGTGAATTGAGTGACCCAAAGGGAACCAACAGTCCTGACCACAGCGCACTGGGCCAACTTTCTCCTGCAGGACCACAAGCATAAGCTGTTGGTGCTGTGGGTGGCCTGGAAAGACGAGGTAACCTGATCTACTCAGGTTCCTCTCTTGAGAACCTCACCTAGGAGATTTTTTTACAGGCAAAAAGTAATCGTGTGGAATACAGCCGCCACGTTTATTCTGAGCACGGGATTAATGGGTGAATTCTACAAAAAGAAAACCCCTTAAAATAAAACACTGTACATCTCACTTAGCTTAAAAGCATCTCCACTCCTTGTCACTAAAACATTATCATCTACATGTAAAACTGTTGAATGAATGTCTCTGGATATACTGATATCAACTTCCTGGTTTTAACACTGTTCCACAGTTGGGCAAGATGTTACCGTCTGGGAGGAATGGGTGAAGGACACAGAGCAGAGAACCTCTCGGTATGATCCTGTTTTTTAATTTTTTTTGTAATTTTCTGTGACTCTAAATTTATTTCAAAATAAAAAGTTTTTTTTAAAGCATGTGATAACTAACACATTCACCCGTCTGTATTAGTTTCCTAGACCTGCCATAACAAAGCACCATGAGGTCAGTAGGTTAAAATACAGTCTGGAGCAAGTCCCAACTCAAGAAAGCCACAAAGCCAGGCTCCCTATGAAAACTGCAGGGGGCGTCTTCCTTGTTTCTGGTAGTGTGGTGGCGATCTTTGATATCCGTTGGCCTGTGGATACATCATTGCCCCTCGGTGGTCACACGGCACTCTTTGTGTGTCTGCCTTCACATGGTCATCCTCTGATAAACACACCAGTCATACTAGATTAGGAACCCCCCCCCCACTCCAGCATGACCTGATCTTAACTAGTGAGATCACCTGCGACAAGTTTATTCCCAAATAAGGTCACATTCTAAAATAGTAGGACTTCAATATATTATATCTTGGTGGAGGTTGTTCAAGGGGCACATTTCAATCTATAACACTATCCCATCAAATACCTACTTTTAAAGCCTATAATTTTTCATGATGGAAATCTTATTCATTCATTTAAAAATCTTTGGTCTCCTATAAGTATCAGTCATTATATTATGTGCTGTGAACACAAAAATTACTCATATTGTAACAGGGTACAAAGCAGGAGTCATCTGAAAATAGGAGAAAATTCCCAAACTTTTCGTAAGGGGCGGGGGTAAGTGGACGATAAAACATTTAAGATACTTTGCAACAATGCAAGTTAACAGCTGTAGGAGGAGCGCTGCCACCCAGGGGTAAGGTATATGTGACTTTAAGAGCATATAGTGACTCATGACATAGCCAGGGTAGGTGGATGCCCAACCTGGATGCCGGTGCGAAATAGGGAACTCTTGCCATAACTAAAGATGGCAGCCAAAGAAGGTAAAACATACAAGGGAACTGGCCAAAGTAACATATCGTAGGAGGGGCCAGATATGAAGTCACATAGGAAGTTCCAGGCTGAGCATTTAAAATAAGAGCTGGCTGAAAGAGAAGGGGTCTGGTCTGCCATCAGGTCTGGTGTGTAAGGAGATGCCATGAGGTCTGGAGTAAGAAGGAGTAGCACACTGGGCAGCCAGCCTGGAGAAGGGAGCAGCAGAGCTGATGGAGCTGCGTGGGACCCCCTAACCAAGCACAGATTCATGGAGATGCTGGGAACCAAACTGTGACTGGGAGAGGAGCTGCAGACTTGTGCTTCTCTGAAGGATGTACAGAGAAGCCACTCTGGAGGTTCACATCTCTTGGGATGTGAACCTCCCTGGACCCCACCATGACCCAGTGTAACCCAGCACATGTTTCCCTGAACAACTGCATGGAGGCTAAGAACACACCCCAGATTCTGAAGGAGAGAGCAACTTCAAAACCCACAAGAGCACCTTCCAGAGGGGATGGAGACCTGTTTGCACAGCTGGCTAAGGACAGATAAGGACGAGGGGAACTTCTGGGCATGGTTTTGGCTTATTGCCTTTTGGGGAGCAAGGGAAGTGCTGGATCTCGTGGGAGAGGAGGACTCTGAGCAAGAGTTGGAGTCATATAAATAAGAACCTGTTTCCTTCAACACTAATTGTTGGGTCATGTGTCAAGGCTGCACATGGCTGAGTTCTGGTTTGCTCAGTTACAGTATAAAGAGTCCGACTCAGCTTCTTCATCTTTCCTCTACAAGCGTCAAAATAGAAGCCTCTGAAATACTCCTTCTTGAAGAATTCTTAGAGGTCAATCTTCACAGTCCCTTATAAACTGCTCATGGATGTCAAAGTCACAGTCTACTGTAATTCTCTGCAGCACATTTATTTTATCTGATGTTTTCTTGCTTATTTGTTAACTAATTTGCCTGACCCCTGTTTCCCCACCAGAATGTAAGCAGTTATCTTTGTTCCTCCAATATATCCCTATAAACTAGAAACATTCTTGACCCAGCAGGCACTCCATTATCTGTTAAAAGAAGTGTGCTACAAAAGAACATTAATTCCGTATCTGTGTATCAGACCCTCTCCACATAATATAATCCATTTCCATCCTCACAACAACCCCACTCGACAGATGCTGGAGCTCTAATTCACACTCGAAATTAAGGCTTTGAGTTCTGCTATAACCATCCTGACACACAGGCATCAGAGGAAGGACTCCAGTGAGTCAAGATAATAGGAGCATGTCAATTGGGCTCAGCCAGATTCCGAGGCTGTGGTCACTCTTATGCCCCCGCATTCAACTGAAAATGCTCATTGTCTGGATTTGGGAAATCACTCTATTTAATATGCCAGAAATGCATTTCATTTTGGTTTTTCGCTAGAAATGAAATCCAAACCAGACAGAATTTCTGATGCTTGAAATAGAAATATTTGGAGAGATCTCTGTATTTAAAATTACATTTGTGATTTCATCTCATCATAGAATCAAAAGATTGAATAAAACCTCTAGTGGCCAACAACAAACCACCACAATTCAAATATTCCAAGTATGCAGAGTGTTTGAGGACAAAAGCTAATTTCATTTAAAATGCATGTAACTGATCCAAGAAATGACCATTTAAAATTTAAGCATTAAAATATCTAAGAATAACAACCCTTCTGAAAAGACAGAGAGTACTTTCAATACAACTCAAACTTTTAACTTTCATAGAAGTTATTTCACTAGTTACTTTTGCACAAAGCTGATTTCATTTATTATTATTATGGAATATTCTTCCTAGAAAGACTTCAAAACCCAAATTTCTTTCAGTTATTCCTTAATACCTTCTAATGCACTCTCTCACTTGAATTAATTAATGTACCTATTTATATATTGTGATATATTCATCTATCACCAGACAGATAATTTTAAATAACAAATATTCTGCAAACAATTCATTTCAGTCAAAATTTTGCTGAGGTTTTCTTTTAACTTTTTGAATTCAGTTTATTGGAGTGACATTGTTAATAAAACTATATAGGTTTCAAGTGTACATTTCCACAATTCATAATCTGTATATTGCATTTTGTGCCCACCCCTCAAAGTCACATCTTTCGTCACCGAATACTTGACCTCCTTTACCCCATACCGCCCCCCCCACCCCGATGACATTTTTATGACAGCTGCAAACCCAGACATTTTGGCATTGCTATGGTTCATTCTTCGTGCCTCTAACATCTGCATACACATGGTGGCCAAACAGAAGGTTCCTTAATGTACTACAAGCACATTCTCTTTGACTGTTACAAAGAGAATGGTTTCTTCCCTTACATTCTAATTATTATCTCTTAAACTCCAGTGTTTTGTGAAATTAAATTTAACTGTATTCTATCATCAACCTTGACTTTTAGGTATTGCTAACATTTTGAAAATCAATCATCATATGCATTACAGTGATAAATGACTTATTTCCAAAGACATGGCTCCATCTTATCATTGGTCCCTTCAGTGTCTTTTTTTTCTTTTATAATAATAAGTAATAGTATAGTATAAGTAATAAAATGCATTGATTACTTCATCTGTGTCAATGAATTTATGTCATTATTATTGTTATTGTTCTTTATCCTCACCTGAGGGCATGCTCATTGAGTTCAGAGACAGGGAAAAGGGAGAGAAACATCAGTTGGTTGGCTCTCACACGTGCCCCATTCAGGGACCAAACCCACAACCCAGGCATGTGCCCTGACCGGGAATCAAACTGGTGAGCTTCTGGTTTACAGAGTAATGCTCCAACCGAGCCACACCAGCCAGGGCTCTTCAGTGTCTTGACCCACCAGGGTGTTGGTAGGAAAACTATTACCTAAAGTCCAAGAGCTAACAGGGCTTGAATATTTTGCAAACACACTCCAAGCTCTGTGCACTGAGTGAGGCACTACATAAGGAGGAAGTACCAGAAACATAAAAACTGGTAAACATCCGACAGTTTTCCTAAACTGTGCTCAAGGAGACAGGCTGAGCTCCAAAGGAATGTGACCCTGAACAAATGCACTCTGTGGAAGAAATAAGCCAAGAAGGGGGACATGTGAAGTTGAGAGCACAAAAATCAAAACAAACAAAAAATAGATCAAATAAAACCTCCCAGCAGAAGGGAAACAGAGAGGTACTGAAGGTGTAAGGGGGGCAGCACGAAACACACTTTTTTGGAGCAAAAAACCCCAAACCTAATTTCTATAATAATTCCAGATAAGAGAAGCTATCTGTGACTGTTTACATTTCAACAACAAAGAGATCTAGTATTGGAGATCATTTACTTACCAAACCTGCTATTGGTGTGGAGAGTCTATTGATCTTCTTAATGACACCAGGTTTAATCTTATTAATCAAACTGAAAGTAAATAAAGAAATAAGACATGTAAGGACAAGAATGCCAATAGCAGTTCAGTGTTTTTTTTTTAACATTCTCAAAACTCCTATGTGCCAGCCTCAATGTTCTTCAGAGCCAAGAGCCCAACAGAAAGCAAACAGCCAAGAAAACAGTTGAAGAAACAGTCAGAACAGCGCCGCAAACAGCAATGCTGTTTAGAATACATTCTCAGACTACATCCAAAGCCGTGTCTTTCCCAACAGCCAGTTCCCCATTCATTAAAGAAAGGTAATATTTGGTTGTTGCATAGAGCCTGTTTAAGAATCTCTTCATTATAATCTAGTTTGTTTGGTCCTAAGAATACTTTTTCTACTAATCATTTTCATTGATTTTTTTTCTCACATATATCATTATTTTATTAGTTTTGAAGATTGATAGTACTATTTATTCCTTTTTACCCTTTTACATGAATAAAAAATAAAATAAGTTAATGTGGCTATAGTAATTAATTATAGTAATTAATAATGTTCGTAGGCTTTTCTCAAGGTTCAATATACAATGTACATATATAGCTATATGTGTATTTATGTAGACATTTTAATGTCTGAATGTAAACTGACCCTTATTTTACAAGGTAGTTTCAAAACTGCATATGTACCATTTTCCATGTTTAAAGAGTGCAGTGTAATTCATCCTAATGGCCACCTAGTTCTTCCTGGTAACTCGTTCAAGGCTATGATCGACTGCTGTGTCACCACAGCAAAATACTGAATGAAAAATTCAATTAAAGGTACCAGAACTCCCAAACTAGGCTAATAGTTACCTCAGAATCTATATTTGAACAAATTGAAGTTGCTAAGACAGTCTACAGAGACCTGTCTCCTGACCCCAGAACACAAAAAAAAACCCCACAGCTTTGACAACTATGACTTGGAGTACACTTTTCAGTTCTAAATCTAGGTTATCGTGGACTCTTTTTTGTTGTTGTTGTTGATGACTACTTCAGTGCCAGGCCCCAGAGAAATTTAATGCCATAATAATGCTTTTGTATTGATGCTAGCCAGGTGAAATAATCATTAATCACTGCCAGAAAAACAATAACTTGAAACAGGGACTTGCCTATTCAATAATTCATCCACCCCCAAAAAAGCACATTTTAAAAATTCTAACAGAGCACCACTCGGAAAGCAAATAAAGAAGAAAGAATCAAACATTCTTAATTTCCTGGTCTCCTCTTAACAATGGGCGACAGAAAAAAAATCTAACCCTTGTGGAATGTCACTCCTTCAGCATTCCAGAGATTTATATACACACTTGAATGTGTTAAACATAAAGACAAAAGTCTCGATTTAATAACCTTCAGAATGTTGTCCGACAGGATTCAGAATGACAAAGCAGGGGCTTATGAAGACTTAGTCTGAAGAACAAAAGATGTTTTTCTGTTTTCACAGTTTCTTTACGCAACAATCCTTAGACAACTTAACAAAACCATCTCCTTGACTTGAAGCACTTCCTGAAACTGTTAACTCCTTAATTCCCAATTACATATTTGTGTACTAAAAGCCATGTAGGAAGGAAGGCTTTCTCCCTTCCCACATGCTTTATTTTTCTTTAATGACTAGCTAAGGAGCTAGAAAAGAATTGAGCAGGTTTATAAAGAAATGAGGGTTTCAAATTAATTCTAGTTGTTCCCTATACCAGGCCTTTCCGAAATTCCATTAAAGGCGGCATTCCTGCAATGCGTAGAACTAGCAACTGAAACATCACCTAAGACAGATAGTCTGGCACAGAATAGATCAAGAAATAGGTTTGTGGCCGTTGACCACCAGTTGGCAATCACTTCCTTATTAGCAGCTTGGGTCTTAAACATAACCTTCCGTTGATAGTACCGCATCTGCCATGCACAGTGTGCTCCCGTGTACGATGAGCACCCACGTTTTTGTGCGTATCACACACAGGATTATTGTACCCATTATTAAGCTTGGGGTATGTAATCATTTACCCATGCATAATGTACATCTTTATTTTCCCATCAAATATTTGGGCAAAAAAGTGCGCATTATACACGGTATTATACAGGTAACTGTTAAAAGCCAGTGAGCTGGGGCAACTTGCAAAATGTCAGGGAAACGTCAACATTAGTTGTCCTTGGTAGAGAAACAGTGTCATACGTTCCTTCCCCACCCATTCGAGTCACTGCAGGCTTTGTCCAGATCATTCAGATGAAGTACCTGTTTACTTCACTTATTATTTTTGTCATTACAGTGTTAGTAATATCCAGAGTGTTCTTTAACATAGTTTCTGGGATGGATAATAACACAGCTTACTCTTAACTAAGTCAGCCAAAGGGAGTAGGGGATAGAGGTCAATGAAATGGCCAGATAAATGCTGTCTCCCAGTAGTTAGCTGACTTCCCCTTCATCAGCAGGTTCCAGAGCTGTGACTTAGAAACCACACGGACACGGTAGACCAGAGTGATTCTCCACTGCCGAGCCTCCTAGGGCATGTACAAATACAGAGATAACCACAGGGACACACCAACACTCTGGATGCAACACATAAAGTACCCTCTGAAAAGTTGAATCACTTGAGAAAAACACTGTTTTATTTTGTCAACACTTAAAATGGTACCAGTTCTAAGCACTAGAATATGGACAAAAAGCACATTCAGTTTTGGCAAATACTGAACATCCTATCAAATTATGAGTTATGAATAATCATTTTCATATACAATTAAAGGAGGAACTTTTAGAATAATCTTAATTGGGAGAAGAAGAAGTTTCATAAAATTTAAATTTCTGTGACACTTAAGTATATCTAAAGGAATGAGGCATAGTGTTACGTCAAATAAAATACAAGTGGCATGTAAGAGAAATACTACTCTCGTGCAAATGAAACTATTTTGCATAAAAAACAGTCTTTGGTTACACATGCTCCTAAAGGCAACAGTGATTGCAGGTGACTGGCTCTAGTCGAGACTCAGGTAACCTTTGTTATGTCACTCAGGCAACATGACAACCTTCCTGTCGCCTCTGTGCACAAGGAACTAAAGGAGTCAGGGACCAGTTCAGCTGCCACGTTCCCATATCCATCCCTCTAACTCCATGTAGCATCATACAGCTACGCCACAGAGCCTCTCCCACCCAGGCCATGGCATAAACTTGGTGACGTGCTCTGCCAGCCCTCAGAGGTCAGCTTTTCTGGTCAGTTCAAAACTGGAACAGAAAACTCCCAGGCACTTGGTACCCCCCGTAGCAGAATGCTCGCGACGCCACCTGCAACCCCTCTCCTTCAGCTCACCTGTCCAGCGTAGTCTGCTTCCTGTTCCTCTCCCCCCAGAACACTCAGTGCGAGGGAGCTGAGTGGCACAACTGATGCTGGAAAGCTGGCTCTGTTGCAAAACCCTGTCACCAGTGAACGTGACATGACTAAAACTCAGAGGTGCAACGCAGAAAATTGTCCGTGATGTCCAGCTCAGTTACAGGTTTTAATCAGAATTTGATGCTCTCTCTGTTAGTCTTCAGAAACTAGTTGCAAATGTAAAACCTTATTTTCCCCTCTAATGGGAAGCTCTTCAGCAGAGGTATAAAATGTAGGCACATCTTCTGGCTTCCTATTTTTAAAGATTTTCCAAGTGCACCAGAGAGGCTGACATCAGTGAGCACATCCATGCACCATGAGTGAACTGTTCAAACAATAAATTATTTGGGAAGTCATTGACACATACATCTCTAATATCTTCTTGTCAATGACATTTTTATAGTCCATGGCAGACAAACTTTTCCTATTAGTAACTCAAATTCTTAAAACATATAATAAAGACATTACACATTTCCTTAGAAAGAGCCACAATATTTGTTTAATCCATGATTTGACATTTACTCAGATGTAGTTGGCCTAGTTTTCTTCCAGAGGCCAATTTTGCTCGACAAACATTTGAATGCTTACAAAAGGCAGAGCGCTGTATGTGATCGGCCACAGAGCAGCCAGACGGTGAGGCTGCTCAGCACACACAAGAATACTCCCTAAACTCAAACAGCATCTCCTAGCACTAGCAAGGTGCCTGGCATTCAGCAGGTGCTTTAAAAATATTGGCTAAAAGCTACTGCCTAACTTTTAATGCAGATTTTTTTCTGTTAATAATTCAAAACCTCTATCTTCTGAGAAGTGAATTTAGATAGATTTTACCTTTAGTTTCATTCAAATGTTAGAAATGATATTTGTTTTAGTTTTAGTTTTACTTTTGAGTTTTGTTTTGTTTTGTTTTTGCTTCTGTCAACATGGACACATCTTTTTTTTCTGTTGACTGACAAACTTCAATGTTCTCTCCTTATCATCAAATGTTGATAAAGAGCGTAGACTATTAGATTAGGAATTGGACTGGTTATCTTTTTTAACATATAATTTACTGTTTTAGTTCATTATATTGTCCATAGAAATACTATACATCTATAGCATAAATTTTAGTGACTGAATACAGTCTCTTCTGTGGATGAACCAGAATGTACATTAAAATGTTCTAATGAAAACAATCCCATTCACAATAGTTACCAAAAATAAAATAAAATACTAGGAATAAACCTAACCAAGAATGTAAAAGACCTGTACTTGGAAAATTTGTAAGACACTGAAGAAAGAAATAGAAGAAGATACAGGTAAGTGGTCTTCCTATACCATGTTCATGGATAGGAAGAATTAACATCATTAAAATGTCCATACTACCCAAAGCAATCTATAGATTCAATGCAATTCTATTCAGATTCCAAAGACAGATTTCACAAAACTAGAAAAAAAATTTCAAAAATTTATATGGAACCACAAAAGGCCCCACATAGCAACAGTGATTCTGAGAAGGAAAAAACAAAGTTGGAGGAATTATGCTGTCTAATATCGAGCTACACTATAAGGCCATAATAATCAAAACAGCAAGGAACTGGCATAAACACAGACACTTAGATCAATGGAACAGAATGGAGGGCCCAGAAATAAACCAGCACCTTTATAGTCCGTTAATATTCGACAGAGGAAGCAGGTACATACAATGGGCTAAAGATAGTTTAGTCAACAAATGGTGTTGGAAAAATTGGACAGATCTATGAAGATATAACAGATATGTGAAGAAAAATGAAACTGGGCTACCTTCTTATAACACAGAGAAGAATAAATTCAAAAGGGATCAGAGACTTAAGTTTTAGACCTGAAACCATAAAAAACAACGGAAGAAATATAGGCAGCAAAATCTTGGACATTGCTTACAGCAATATTTTATCGGATATATCTCCCCAGGCAAGGAAAACAAAAGAAAAAATAAACAAATGTGACTATATCAAACTAAAAATGTTTTGTGCAGCAAAGGAAATCATCAAGAAAATTAAAAGACCACCCACAGAATGGAAGAACATATTCATCAATACATCTGATTGGGGTTAATATCCAAAATTTGTAAAGAACTTAGAAAACTCAATACCGAAAAAAAAAAAGCCAAGCCAATTAAAAAATGGGCAAAGCACCTAAATAGACACTTCTTCAAAGAGGACATGCAGATGACCAAATACATATATGAAAAGATCCACACTATCACTAATCATCAGAGAAATATGCAAATTAAAACCACAATGAGGTATCACCTTACACCAATCAGAATGGTTATCATCAATAAATCAACAAACAACAAATGCTGGTGAGGATGTGGAGAAAGGGAAACCCTTCTGCACTGTTGGTGGGAATGCAGACTGGTGCAGCCACTGTGGAAAGCAGTATGGAGATACCTCAAAAAATTAAAAATGGATCTGCCTTTTGACCCAGCAATCCTACTTCTGGGATCTGAAGGAACCCAAAACACTAATTCAAAAGAACATAAGCGCCCCTATACTCAATGCCACATTATTTACAATCGCCAAGATATGGAAGCAGCCCACTTGTCCATCACTAGATGAGCAATTAAAACAACTATGAGATATTTACACAATGGAATACTACTCAGCTATAGAAAGGAAGAAAATTTTACCATTTGCAACAGTATGGATGGACCTAGAGAACATTATGCTGAGTGAAGTAAGCCAGTCAGAGAAAAACAAACACCATACGTTTCACTCATATGTAGAATCTAATGAAAAAACTGAACTAACAAGAAAATAGGGACGGACTCATAGATGGAGAGCAGGATGACAGGTGGGGGAGGGGGGAATGATTATCTTAAATAAATTCCTTACTAGATTTCAAATTAATTACTTCCATCTAAATTCAGAAGCTCTAATATTCTCTAAATAACATTGAGTAGTTAGTGATCACATTTCCATGGATAAAGTAATAAGATTAATTTTAAAATTTCAAAGTATAAAAGCATTTGGTATAAATATTTATAATTTTAAAGATGGGTATTAAAATTCATGCAAGTTCAATTTGTAGAACTATGGTAGTAATTCCGAATACTGCTGAGTTGCCTACCACAGAAATAAACAGTTAACAACACATGATAAAATGTGAAAATGTGTGGAACAGCAGCAACAAGTCAGTACCAATAAAACGTATCATTGTTCTGTTATGACAGGACATCCTTATTCAACCTCCCAGTTCTGCCTGAAGCAACCATCCTGCAGGGAGTCGAGCAAAGCTTAACGGGTCTGAGAGCAGTTTTCTTATTCCAAACAATCTCAGCAGTCAGAGCACTAATGGATCTTGCTGAGTAGCAGGACATTTCCAACATCCGATCAATAACCACGGGTGTCTAGCAGAGGGTCTCCGGGTTCCTGTCCTGGTTCTGCTTTTGACTGTTAAGTGACATTGCTAAATTCCTCTCCATCCTTTCATGTCCGTGAGAGTGACATGTCATTCTCTTATAGTTGGATTGAGGTTCCTTCCAATTGTTGCCACTGTCAAAATGCTTCAGTGCATGTCCATATATATTTTTATCCATGCTCCTTACTATTTCTTTTTATTTTTTATTTAAGTATAGTTGATACACAATATTACAGTAGTTAGTTTCAGGTGTACAATTTAGTGATTCAACATCTCTCATCAAGCAAACTTGTCGCAATGTTATTGACTGTGTTTCTAGAGGTAAAATCGTTAATGTTAAGCCCTTAATGCATGTTTGGAAAGGAATTTGGCAATGGGAACCAACTTGCTCTGGCACCAGGCAGCATTCCTCTGCCTGCCTCCTGGCACCACGCAGCCGCGACTCCTCGCGCTCTTGGTGGCACCGGGGTGCAGCGACGTCGTGGCCAGCTACCTGTCCGCTACCTGCAGCACGATCGTCCACAGTGCCACAGCTTTCCAAACCACCACTGAAAGGGATGTAAAATGTGCACTGATTTTACATGTCACACTTTAGATATTAAGGTTGTTCATATAACATTTTCCCCCATGAAAGTGCTTTCTGCATATCTTTTCCCCAATTTGTAGTCTTTTCTTTGATTCACCAAAGAAAGATTATTGCCAAGTCATCATTTTTATAATAAATAAGTATATATTTTTATATTAAATAGTAAAATTGCATATAATTACTTACCAGGTATTGCCAAATTGCTTTTCATAGCTGTACCAGCTTATATTCTCTTGGTCAATTTGAGAATAGTACAGACTATTTTGTCTCAATATGGCTAACAGTTTGTGACAGATTTTATTTCTTTATTTTTTTATTAAATTTATTGGGTGGCATTCGTTAATAGGACCATACAGATTTGAAGTGTGCACGTCTGTGATACCAGATCTGCATCTTACACTGTGTGCCCACCACCCAGGCCAAATACATGGTGATGGAAGGTGGTTTGCAACAGATTTTAAATTACATACTAGTTTCCATTTTAAAATAGAATCTGCAGAGAATAGACTAACAGCTATCAGAGGGGAGAGGAGCCGGGACCTGTATGAAAACGTGAAGGGATTAAGCAGCGCAGATTGGTATTTGCAGAATAGCCCCAGACACGTGGGTTGCAGCAGGGAGATACAATGGGTAAGGGCCAGATAACATGGAATGGGGCGGGGGGGGGGGGTGCAGGGGCAGCAGGGTGACTACAGGGCATGGTTTCCAGTCACTTTGCTGTATATCTGAAACCGGAAAGGTACTGAATGTAAACTATGGCTGAAAAATTAAATTAAATTAAAATAATTTGGTCTTAGCATAATTATTTCTTACTAACAATGGTGAAGAATTCTGTATTTATTTCCAGTAGTATTTCCTTATTTGTGAATTATTTGATGATATCCTTTGCTCACTTGATTTTGAGGTTTTGAAATGTGTACCCTACCAGTTTGAACTCTGGATGATCTTTAAGTCATTATTGCTTATAATATTCCTTTAGAATATTTCCCAGAATATCTATTTATATATATTAAAATCTATTTTCCCTATTTCTTCAAAACTGAGAGACTTAAACTGCCTTCATAGATTTTTAAACTCAGTTGTATTTCTCTAGCTTATTATTTTACTCTATGTTATTGATAATATGATAAGATTTAAAATTAATTATTTATCCCAATAGAAATTCTTTTGTATAAGAACATATTTCCTGACCTTGATGTCACACTCATATGCACATTCATAAAGCAGCCCATAATTATTAAATACTGTACCTTGTCATGTTTTGTCATGTATTCTAACATTAGATTAGACTCTTCCACCAAAATTTTTATTTTTTAATTTTTTCTTATTTTTCTCATATCACTTATTAGTCTACATAAATGTTACAGTAATCCCTTTTCTATGAAAATTAGACTAGATTTTATATGAGATTTGGATTAAAACTATAAATTAATTTTGACATCAATTACCTTATACAGAAATGTAGTTTATGATTCCATTTCTCAAATCTTATACCTTACCACTTAATTTTCTACATATAAAAATAAGTTTCTGCCTAACTAGTGTGGCTCACTTGGTTGGGTGTCATCCTGCAAAGCAAAAGGTCACCAGTTCAATCCCCCAGTCAGGGCACATGCCTGGGTTGCAGGTTTAGTCCCCAACAGGGCACATGAGAGAGGCAACCAATCAATGTTTCTCTCTCATATCAATGTTTCTCTCCCTCTCTATCTTCCTCCCTTCCCCTTCCTCTAAAAATTAATAAACAAAATCTTCTTAAAAACAAAATCCTCATGTTTCTCTAAAGTAAACAATGTCCTACACATTATCACTATTGCTGTATTCCAGCTAATCTTCTGACTGATGACTGTTAGCATATAAAAATTCTAGAGACTAAGTCTCTCATATAAGGCAATTACTATACTTTTAATTTAAGTGACGCGTTACTTATGTGCCCTTCTTACAACGTCTATTCCCTTTATTTAATCTACTCATTGCTCCGACCAGAATTCCCATGCTTTCCCCATCCCATGCCCAGCCCACCCTTCTCCACGTGCCCACCTGAGAACCTTCCCTGCCTCGAAAACCTACATCAAGGGCCTCTTGTGGATCGACTTTAATATGAACTCTTTACATCGCATAAACTTAACACATACGTACTGCCTCTTATTTTTTAGTACACCGTCATTCTTATCTATTTCTCAGAGGCCCGATCACTGAAATCTTGCAAGTTCTCCTCTCAATAATTTACACTGAGGATGAGAAAGCCCCATAGATGGGATAGGCAGGTTCCTAAAACTTACATCATCTTTCCACCCTCAAGTGTGGGGCTACAATTTAAAAGGCTTCTACCAAACTTGCGGTGAGTCTACAAGGCAACTCCCTTAACAGAAGTGAATTTTTTAATTAATGTTTTCCAAGCTTACCTTCAGCTTGATATGCTAGTCTTTTTTGAATGATGTTTCTACTGTACATAGACATGAAATTACAAAGAAAAAAATTGACCATGAAGCTGAAAATGAAAGCATACGAACCATCACCATAAAGTAAAACAGTTTAAAATTTTTACCATTATTTTATGAACTTGAACACGTGTGTCTTTGTTTACCTACTGCTGAGTTAAGTTTATATTACTTTAAGTGAGGAAGATAGTATCCATTACTTAAATTTCCATGGCTGGCAGTATTGATCAGGGTCAATATTACACTGGAGAGCTGTATGGAAGCAACTGACCTCGGGTGATTCAAAGCCAGAAAGTGCTCAAAGGAAAAGCCTCCTCCATCACACAGGAGCCTCTAGGCTTCATGGGGGGCACTGCATAGAGGCCACCAGCCCCACAAGTGCCCCTGTTGCTCCCTAAACAAGGACAGAGCGCTCCTGGCATAAATGAGAAGAGACACACCTCCCTATTTTGCCTAATATCTTAAAACAATCACCTGAGTGTCTCACGGTCAATTCACAGGTGTATTTTTTTAACGTTTTTCTTCTACAAAATGCATCTTTAACAAAATATTACCGCACTTTTGGGCACTTTTAGGCAGAAAGCGTAGTCCTAACATGCAGGTGTAAGTAGAAACAGGATTTCTCAAACCAATAGGGGAATGTCTTGCCTCACTCTCTCCCAGCTGCCAGCCACGGAAAAGAAGGCCTGGCGACAGTGTGGGAAGAGTTTTCTCAGTAACTGAATCATGAGTCGGAAGGCAGAACGCTTTGCGGCACCACTAACCTGGGAAAGAGACAAGATGTGGCATTATTCCAAGGATAGGTTGGAAATACTGACTAACCAGCGACACACCCAATAAGACAGCCTTCAAATCCATCTTCTCACTTCGCGAGGAAAACATTTTCACTGAATATTTCAAGACTGCCGTCCTAAGTACCTTGTATCTTATGAAATTACTACCTCATGTATCACTAGCTCGACATGCCACTAAATATGTCTAGCAAAGAAATATTCTGCTAGATCCATAGAACAAAACAGGATTGTGGATCCTTATAGAGGGGAAAATTGCAAAGTAAAAATATACAGTAAGGTGGAATTCATAACAGACAATGAAGATTGGAGACATAGTAATGAATGCTATTAATAAAATTCATGGAAAATTATAATGAGCAGCTAAAATCAACTTACAGACTCTTGTTAATCCTTTCACTAATGAGAAAAAACCCCAGACGGGACTTTGCTCCCGTCTCGCTGTTCCGGAAAGCCGAGAGAGGCTGCATGTCGAAGGCGTGCAGCAGAGGCGTGACGACAGCAGCTGTAGCCAGGCTGGTTTTCTCCAGCCCTGCACTCCTCAGATCCCGGTCAAACGGACTGAGATGGCAACGTTAATGGGAGATGCGGATGTCAGCAGTCAATCAGATTAAAAGGCGACGAATGTCTATAATACCCTCACTACCCGGGCATGTGTCTTGTCTGACACCTCAGTGCAGGGTCTGTGCCCAGCGCTGGCTATCAAAGTGTCCGTACACCACCAGGTGCGTGAGAACTCCAATAAGGTCACTTGTTCCAACGCTTCCCTTTATTTCAGAATGCTAGCTCAAAAGGGTAAATCAGAGGATAAAAGACCGCTGAAATTACTAAATAAAATAATAATAAAATTCTTCATAGTGATAATGAACTAAGATGCCTAAAGATTTTTAATAGGCAACAAGCAAACCCTCTATTGCAGAAGAATTGGTAACTTTTCTGGCAGTGAATCAAACAGAAGTCAGCCTTGGCCTATAAGTCAATGAATTCATATTTTAAAAATATCTAATCATATTTCAGCCAAAACTTGAAATCTCTCATGGGTAAATAACCTCAAAAACATACAGTTGACAATATCTACCATTAATTGAAAATGCTGGGGTTTACTACCAGGCTTCCGAACAACTGATTTTGCCTTTGTCATACGCATTATAACTCAGGGGGCTGTGACCAAACAAAGATGCCTGCCAGCAGACCGGCCAGGAAAGCTTTCTTCGGTCACAGTTTTGTACGGAATAGGGTTGCCTGGACTTCTTTCCCAACGCCACACCTTTTAGATCAATATGCCTGCATTAACCAACGGCTCTAAATGTGAGTCACAGTGAAGACAAAGATTGTTTTAACACAAACGTCACGAGTACTTTGCTGTCCCACAGGACCCACAGCTGCTGATTACCACCGCTCCGCGTGGACTTGCACTACTTCCGGGACCCAGTCGTTTAAAGAGCCCTGGGTTTGGTTCTAAACGGTTTGGTTAGACTGTTATGGTAACACACCCCGCCCCAAACTGGTGTATTTCATTAGGAAACAAGCTAAGAATGACCTTTGGAAGTTGTGAATGAAAGCGACTTTTTTAAAAAACTGAGTATATCTCTAAGCATTCATCTGAATAGTTGCTGTGACCATTAAGGTACAACTTATATAATTATTTAACAGTACTGCTTGTGGCCAAAACAGTTTTTCATCAACTCTGAATATTTTTACTGAGAACAGGCCTGATATAGCTTTCAGAAATCCCCTCAAGTCACTTGGACCCCAGGCTGGTGCATAAACTACATTTTAAATAAAAAACTAAGTGTCACTATCAAATATGTTTAATGACCTGGTTATGGAAACGATGCCCCCAAAGGGGGGATTTCCTAAAACATGTTGTAAGTTCATCACCGGAAGTATATAACCAGGAAGCGACTCCTGTGACAAGATCACCCATGTGGGTTAAATGCTCTCATACATGTGAGAACAGCCCCACACCCCACAGGCACACTTCCTACACAACCCCACCTGCCCCCTCCTGCCCTGTGGGGCTGACCACAGACATCAACGTTATTTGACTGTAAACCACTAAGTGAAACAGTCTATACCTGCGATTTCAGACTGGTGTGCTGCAGCACACTGCTCTACTGTAAGACACGCACGCGTGTGCTGAAAGAGTGTTTAAAACATTCGATAATACCTGACTATTCAGTCAACACAACAATAGACAATACAACAACAGACATCCAGTGTGGATGAATCAAAATCACATTTATTTGTTGGGTCAGTTAAGCAAAAAATGTAGCATATTTTTTGGTGTTCCATGAGATGAAGAAGGTTGAAAATCACTGGTCCACACTCAGAGCCAAGGCAGTTTTCAGATCACATGCATCTCTCTGATAGTCATTTCTGTCCCTCCGGCTTCTGAGCACAAGAGAGCATATTTAAATCATACAGTTTTCACATCGCCTACTAAAGTGAGTTTCAACACCATTTGGCAACAACAGTTCTGAAGATAACATCAGAACAGGTTAAGATACATCCCTTAAGCTTTACCTGTGGCCTCTTCATATGCCTGTCCTACGACATACTGACTGGAGCCACATGAAAGTGACATTTCTGTAGGTTACAAACGGTCGAGTCGGTGGACAGTTGCTATGGCTCAACTTAATAATATTTCTCTAAGACAAAGAAGTTCCAACACCTATTGCAAGGGCTGACAAGACAGAGGTTATTATCTACATGGCCATCTTCCTAGCAACAGTCTATATTTCTACAAAGTTTGACAGCTTATATAAACTGATTAAGTTGCCTATGTCTCATGGAACTTTGCAACCCTGTGAAGGAGGCAGGTCAAATACCCCAACCTCCACTTTACAGGTGAGAAAATAAGACTCAAATGTTAAGTCACTTGCTCAAATGCCAAAAAGTAATGGAGCAAGGAATCAAACCCAGGCCTTTGACTCTATCTTTGCTGCCAACGACTGCCCCTTAGGAGGATAATCAAAATCATCTAAGTACAAGCACATGCACTCTCAGTGCTCACTTGTGGTCAGATTCCACAAATACAATACCTATGTGGTAAGGATATCGACTGGGATCCTTCAGTGCTTTCAAAAATGTGAGTGCGTACTCAAGTGCATTCTTGTAACTTATCAGCTACTTCTGCAACCTGAACCCTCACACCTTCATCCTCACATCCTGCCTGCCCCTCACCCCAAAAGGTCTCATACCTGGCTAACTGTTCTATACATCCACTGAGAAACAAACCATTACACTAAACATTCAGTGTAGTCCTCATACTGCCGATCATGGCATAAGACCATTTTACTTAAAGATCCCAAAGCCTAGGATGTGATTCTCAATAATACAATAATTAAAAGAATAGCCCATGACTCAAACTGATACTGTAGTGACTCCACTTAGAGCTGAAAGGGAAAATGTGCTACTGCCTATGTTTATTCTACAGTCACCACTATTTATTGATGAAAGAAAAAAGTTTCCTATGAACTTCTAATCCTGGTAATTCCATACATTGGAATAATCAAAGTAAGTGATAGCTGGTGCCATGTAATAAGGTTTTCTCCTCCACCCCCCACCCCTACTGGCCCATCAAGCAATAACAGAATCTGTCTTGTTTACTAATTTAAAATAACACATCATTTCCCCGATGCTATGTTTAGACACTGAGATTGGTAACCCCTTCCTACTGTCTGGCACTGTGGTGTGTTGATTCGCAGGGATCAAATCTCACTTTATTACCAAGAAAACATATCTGTGACCACGGCAGCCATGGAGAGGGGAGTGAAGATACTTCATAACACACACACACACACACACACACACACACACACTCTTTTGCTTTCAAATTATTTTTCAAATGCTTTCAATACTTACTCACACAGCAGAACACCATTTTCCAGAGAGGCTCGAAAATCCTTTGTTTCAAAATTCTTCTCGGTTACCTCCTGAAAGACAAATTTGGGTATTAACTTTTTAAAATCAGGGATAATATACAAGTCAAATTCAGTATCAGATTAATATTCATCTGAAATTATAATTAAAGAATGTGCATATGTCAAAAGTTGTTCCATATGAAAAATTGCATGTGGTTCTGTTTCAGAGAAAGAGGTTAACCACTGTAGTATGAAAATATATAAACCAAAAAAAACCACAATGAGCATTTTCTGTCATGTAACCATTTTATGGATAATAAAAGTTCGAAGATAAATTTTGACAAACTTTCTGTAAAAAAGCCTGTGGGTGAGCTATTCTACTAAGACTAAATAAAAACAAATTAAGACAGAAACTTGAAATACCAACTATATATGCACAGAATTAATTTTAATTCCATCCTTAAGTTCCTTAAGTTTCACTTCAAAGCTAAATAGCAGAGGACACAACTCTCCTTATTAAATGTGTTCATGAAATGGCCCTGATTTGTCTGAAGAGCTATTTACAGAAACATCCCAGAGAGAAGACGGTTAAATCCCGACACAGATGGGCAAAAAACAGAGAAGGTAGAGGGTAAGAACTCTAAGCAGACAATTCCCTACTTAAGGCTATTACATATGAACTGGAAAAATCTCCATGAGATTCTGGCTCTTGGTTGAGTAGATGGGAGGGAGGGGGTTCCATAGAAGAAACAATCAAATAGTCACAGAGAAAACAGTGGGGAAAAAACTGCCCCAGAACAACTCTTGGGGTGGGGTCCCCAGCTAAGGGTGCGGGCAGGAGTCCTTGTTCCACCTGCCACTTCACAAGAAAATACGATCTTGGAAATAATACGATCTTCACTCCTAGGTGAGCTACAGTGCCCTCCCCCTTCCCCTGTCCTTACCACCACTAACTCTACCATCCACCTGGAACTCCTACAGGAGAGGATGTCTCTGCATCTTCCCCACAATGTCCAACACAGCTATAGCTAGGCATACTGTCTGTTAACTGACAAATCAGTGGTTCACTGGAGAACTAAAGTCAGTTTCTCATGAGCTGGCTCGAGAAATACAAACAGGAGCCGAGGCCAGGAGGTGGCACAGAACAGGGGCAAGTAGAACGGAAGACCTTCTCCTGTGCATGGCACTAACCTGCAGAAGGGAGACTCCACAGCGTGAATTCCGAGTCTCTGTTACCAGCACTTAACCAAGGTACTAGGTGGAGAGCTTAAAAAACAAGGCAGTTCTTCCCGCAAGAAATTCATAGCCACGTAAGTAAACACAAAGTTTAAAAGCACAGTAAAACCAAATAGAATGGTACCTTTGGTGGGAGGGGACCTTGAGTGGCCCACAGAGGGTCCCAGGTAACCTGTGCAGCACAAACTCTTCCATTTTCCCCAAACAGTCCTAATGCAAACTCAGGGTGAGCACTGGTCCCAACCAAAGAAACACAGTAATATCTCACTTACCTGGGAACTGCTATCCAAAGCCAAAGAGCACAAATAGTCTCAGGAACATCAAGGCACACACTGAAGCCCATCTTCTCTAAACACAGACAAGCCACTCACAGCCACCAATACTTAATTGCCCTCCAGTAAAACAATCTAGCAATTATGTTTCCAAATCAATGCAGATTAGTAGAAGTGGTTTAGAAGAAAATAAGGCCATGCCCTGCAAACACGAGGAGAGAACCAAAGAGGAACAGCCAACATTCCTGGACCGGCCAATCAAGAAGGCGGATTTGTAGCAAGTGATGCAGTAAAAAGAGATAAGGCCCAACTCAGACAAAACTACATCCCAATCCCACTTTAATTACCTAACACCTGTGTGATCTTAGGCAAGTTAAATAACCTTTCTGAACTCCAGTCTACTCATCTGAAGCAGAAAACAGCACCTACTTACGAGCTTGTAATGGCCAAGATGCCGTGCAATGGATTACCCGGGGTCGTCAAGGGCAGGATGTGCTTACCCTCATGCATTCACTGAGTTCAAGTTAACACTCTGACCACACTCTAATAATCAGCCCTCAAAGGAACACCTCTGCACCATACAGACAAAGTTGAGTTGTATTGCAATATTAACTCATAAAATAGAAATAATGGGATATACAGAGCTATTCAGAAAACCCAACTACCCAGAAAGTTTCATTTCTCCCCAAAAAACTATAGAAAGGCAAAGTCACAGTAGCTTTCAGGCTACCCTCCTCCAGGTATCAAACTCTTAATCTACTCTTATGCACATATACTTACCTAAATCTAAATAATTATGATATAACACCAGGCCCTATTTATCTGTTTAGAAAGAAGACTATAAAAAGTAAAGAGTTTTAAATAATAGGCTACATTTTGAGAACATGGGGATCTGGCATGCTCTGTACAACACTGAAGGTTGTATAAAATGATGAAACAGCCCTGGCTGGTGTGGCTCAGTGGGTTGAGGGCCAGCCTGTGAACCAAAGGGTCACTGGTTCAATTCCTAGTCAGGGCACATGCCTGGGTTGTGGGCCAGGTCCCCAGTTAGGAGGCACGTAAGGGGCAACCACACACTGAGGTTTCTCTCCCTCTCTTTTTCCCTCGCTTCCCCTCTAACAATAAATAAATAAAAATATTTTAAAAAATGAAATTTCATTTAAAAAATAAAATGATCAAACAGTTCTAGAAGGCAATTTGTAACATGCACCTGCAGGATTAAACATGTGTCCTTTCAGACACACTGTGTGCAGACCTGGGAATTTGCACTAAGAAAACAAGACAGGAACACAAAGACGCAAGTGGAGGGGCTGCTTCTCAGCATTATGTGTAACAGCAGCAGTTGCAAACCCTCTGAATACCCGACAACAAGAAGCTGATTATGTTATGACATAACCAGGAAACAGAAAACTACGTGAAATTACACTCATGTCATGAAAGGTTTACTTGTAAAGAATCCTTAACATATTAATTATAAAGCAATTTATGAAGTAACATGAGTATGACCTCAATTACTATAACTCTATAAGTATGTATTATATAAGTAAATATGAAATACAGTAATAATTTCTAAGTAATAGAATTATAGTTCATTTAAATTTTTAAGACTACTTTAGACAGAGAGAAAAGAGGGAAAAAGAGAGAGAGAGGAACAACGTGTAGTTGCCCCTTGTGTGCCCCCTACTGGGGGCCTGGCCTGCAACCCAAACATGTGCCCTGACTGGGAATCGTACCCAAGACCCTTTGGTTCGCAGGCCAGCACTCAACCCACTGAGCCACACCAGCCAGGGCTAATAGCTAATTTTAATATTTCTATTTTTACTATTCTTTTTTGTAACAATCACAGGTGTATCTTGTGTCATAGATATACAAATTGATATTTTTTAAAAAACATTCAGATAGACTTCCACCAAGATGGAGGCATAAGTGGATACGCCGTGCTTTCTCACACAACCAAGTTTAGAGACAACAAAATATTAGCAACAGAAAACACAGCCGGAACACAGAAAATTGAACTTTTCAGAAGTCCGATAACGAATTCTTCAGCCTGACCTCCAGCAGCTGGCAGAGCAGGGTTGCACAGGAAACCTCGGTCAGACAGACTCAGGTGCACAGATCCCAGGCATGGGGTTGCAATGGGCGGACCCAGTGAACGACCCAGTGAGCGACCCAGTGAGCACCCGGCAGACCCAGCGAGGGTGCAGGGCAGCGGGTTGACTGTGGTCGCGCATTCGTGCGCAGATAGACCAGCGAGGGAGTGGGCGGTGAGAGGGGACCAAGCAGGCCCCAGCGGCGAGAGGCAGCAGAGGGGGCTGCCATTTCCCCTCTCTGACCCCACACCCACATACAGCGTCACAACCTAGCGACCTGGGCAGCCCACCCTGGTGAACAACTAAGGCTCCGCTCCTCATACTTAACAGGCCGAACAGACCAAAAATGGCTCAGGAAGATCTCAAAGCCCCAGAGCCAATAACTCTAAGCGACGAAGAAATAGCAAAACTTTCAGATGCACAGTTCAAAACGCTGGTGATCAGGATGCTCACAGAACTGGTTGATTTTAGTCACAAATTAGAGGAACATATGAAGGCTAAACTAATTGAAATGAAGGGAATTGCACAGGAAACCAATAGTGATGAAAAGGAAACTGGGACTCAAATCAAGGGAGTGAACCAGAAGGAAGAAAAAATGGCCAAACAGTAAAATATGAAGAAACAAGAATTCAAAAAAATGAGGAGAAACTTAGGAACCTCTAGGACATCTTTAAACACTCCAACATCCGAATTATAGAGGTGCCAGAAGGGGGAAAGACACAACCACCAGTGGAAAACTTATTTGAACAAATAATAAAGGAGAATTTCCCCAATATGGCAAAGGAAATAGACTTCCAGGAAATCCAGGAAGCTCAGAGTCCCAAAGAAGTTGGACCCAAGGAGGAACACACCAAGGCACATCATCATTATATTAGCCAAGATTAAAATGAAGGAGAGAATCCTAGAAGCAGGAAGAGCTAAGGGGACAGTCACCTACAAAGGAGGTCCCATCAGATTATCAATGGATTTCTCAAAAGAGACCTTACAGGCAAGAAGGGGCTGAAAAGAAGTATTCCAACTCATGAAATCCAAAGACGTACAACCAAGATTGCTCTATCCAGTAAAGCTTTCATTTAGAATGGAAGGACAAAGTGCTTCTCAGATAAGATCAAATTCTCATCATCACCAAGCCCTTATTATATGAAATGTTAAAGGGACTTATCTAAGAAAAAGAAGATAAAAAAGATGAATAGTGAAAGGACAGCAAACTCACAGTTATTAACAACCACACCTAAAACAAAAGCAAACTAAGAGGACAGCTAGATCAGAAGTGGAAACATAGAAATGAAGATCTCAAGGAGGGTTAGCAACAGGGGAGTGGGAGGAGGAGAAGAGGGGAGAAGGTACAGAAAATAAGTAACATAGACGGTAGATAGAAAATAGATGGGGGGCAAGAATAGTATGGGAAATATAGAATCTAAAGAACTTGAGACATGTCATAAACTAAAGGGGGGAATGGTGGAGGCAAGGGGGTGCAGGGTGGAGGGGAATTAAGGGGGGGAATAGAACAACTGTAATGGCATAATCAATAAAATTGGAAAAAGAAAACCATTCAAAAGGGACTAGACTCTCCCAAATTTGGGTCGATTTCCTATTATCTCCTACATCTAAAGGATAAAGAAATAGGGAGCTGCCATTTTTTATGCTAGGCAATTTTCTCATTATCTATAAAAATCCACACAATCCTTAAATTCAATAATCATTATTATTCTCCTGTCACCAGTAAGAAGATTGAGGCTCAGAAAGTTTAACTTTCTAGAAAGTTACAGAACCATCCACACACGACAGGAAAAAAAGAAGCACTTTAGAAGCACTCAGTGAGACTGTCTCAACTGCATCAACTATGTGAAAACTAAATTAAGTAAATAAATAAGTAAATCATGTTTAATCTGTATTTAGTTTTCTTTTTTAAACCTAAATTAGCGTATTTTACCACGCAATATGCCTTCAGAAATAGTCCATCACTGTTAAGGGTATAAAACAGTAACTTGGTAAATAAAAACGTTCCATTTGGTTTCTCCATTTTCCTGGACCAACAGACGTGTGTCTTCATGCACAGTGACCGCGTGTGCACGTGAAGGAGAGGGAGAGGCAGGGTGTGGCCCACTCAACTTAAGGAAAATGAAAAGTTCTCTTAAAATGTTTTAAGAGTTTCTCTGGATGTTTCCATGAACATTCAAAAATGTTCACACTGTATGTACTAGCTGCCTCAACCTCAACAAGTCAAAACAACTGATGGTAAAATGAAATTCTCAATTAGCAACTTATACAGCCATATAGATGTCAACTCATCGAAGGCCCCTGGTCAGGAACTAAGACAAAAATGGTTTTCCATAAGTTTTAAACCAAAAAAGAAAGCCTAAATTTATAGCAGGGCTTGTCAGTCTATAGCGGCTGCCTGGGCCACATTTCTTAACACTCAACATGGCACGAACAATTAATTACTGGGCGAGGACAGGCCCGGGGTGTGGAGCCCGTGGATCTGGGCTGTGCCACTTCTTGCCTGTGACTCTGAACAAGATGCTCAGTCTTCCGTGGGTGCAGTGGCATACCAGGCACCCATCCCACTGAGTCACTGAGAATTGAATGAGACCGTGCATATGAAGCAGCCGGCACTTGCCAGACGCAAGGGGAGCACTGGCAAATGTCAGCTGGTAGAACCAGCTGTCACTCCTCATCGTAGAATGAAGATAAAAGTGTCATCTTCGCAAAGTCCGCGTTGTCATACGTACCATCCTCTACTTAATAGAAGAAACTGAGTTCCCAGATTACACCAAAATTCACTAGGCAGCCTTCTATTTCCTAGAAACTACAAAAATTATGAAGATCTATAAAGCACCTCAAAATAGAGTAAAGACACTTTGTTCCAAAAAAAAATAAATCATGCTTTAACCTATCCTGACTTTAAAGAATTGTATGTGCTGAGTGAAATGCCACAGTTTTGAAAGAACAAGTGTTTGCCTAGCAGTCCTAAGCTAACAACTGCTCCCTGCATTTTTCAGTCACTCTAAACCTTACTCATCAGAGAGTTATTTGCGGTGCGAGGCAATGAGGCTGTGAGTCACAGGAACGCGAAGTCATGTGTTGCCCACCCGAGTTGTTAGCAGGAGTCAACAAACAGGAGGAATCGCTGTGGAGTCAAAGCCACGCCTCGCCTTCTATAAACACCTGGAGTTTTTCCTCTTCCTTGACCCTTTCCATGGTTTTTAGAAGATTTTATTTATTGCATTTTTTAGAGAGGAAAGGGGGAGAGAGAGGGAGAGAAACATCCATGTGTGGTTGCCTCTCACGTGCCCCAGACTGGGGACCTGGCCCACAACCCAGGCATGTGCCCTAGACTGGGAATAGAACCAGCGACCCTTTGACTATTTGCAGGCTGGCACTTAATCCACTGAGCCACACCGGCCAGGGCCCTTCCCATATTTTTTAATCCAGTTGAATAAAATCATTACCACCTGACATAACCTGAGAGGTTATCAGATGAGAAGACCTGTGATCCAATCCTGGGCCCATCCCACTCTGCACACTTCTGGTAAGCTGCTGCTCCGTCCCCTAATTTTAAAGGGACAGAAATATTTGCTCTCCTGACTTCACAGTGCACAAATGACAGGTGAAAATATGTGACCCCTGTAAAAAAAAAAAAAGAAAAAAGACTGCAGGCTATATAGTTGAAGCTAGTGCTTCTTCCAGCCACATGTCCTTGGGTGCTGCTGCATCACCCTGCTGGCAAGCAAGCTAAGAAGCCACAGGGCCAAGGCTCTGCCTGTGAAGTGATAATTGCTCTCCCACGCATATTAAGGGCGGGGCAGCGTGCTGCAAACATGCACAAACACGGCTGCCCAACCGGTCCCACCACCTGGAGCCTCCAGAGAAGCCCTGGATACGAAGCTTTCAAAGGGCATATTTTGTGGGAGAAAATATCTGTCAGCTAAATATATAGGCAATAAATGCCAAGTTCACAAGTTTCAAAAGAGCCATTTCTTTTCCTATGAGATGTATCAATTTAATAAACAAATGGGACTTGTCTTCACACCCTTTGCTCTTTTGTTTATGGTTTTATTTTAATCCTCTCACTAGATGAGATTCCCCACCAATATAAGCAAGCAAGTTTCTCTAAAGCTGCATCTCTGGGTTCCAGTTCTGACCAAATAATCCACACGATTTAAATCCCAAACATTCTGGGAACATATCTCAAAGACTACTTCATACCAGACGGGTTATCAGCAAACCACCCACAATGCAAGTCAGCAGGCGCTCATCTTGATTAAATTGTTGAGTTCCTGTTAAGGGGCCATTTGAAAGACACCTAGAATCCCAAAGGCACTCTCTTCCGTGGTTTTGTGCGAATCAGTGCCAAACCGGGTATCCATCCAAACTCGTTTTCAAAGAGACATTTGCTGACAAAACCTAGGCAATGAGCTTCCACTGGGCTCACAGTTGATTCCAAATGAAGATCCTTATTCATTGATCGATTGATGGGCTACTAGACCACGATTATTTAAAAAATACACACAGACCATCATCGTCATGCCAATCGCTTTGACATAAGTAATGCAAAACAAACAAGCAAAAACAAAGAACATTCACCACCAGAAGCCACTGTGGAACAGAGGCACCTTGCCAGGAAACGATTCACAAAGGTGGGTCTGCCTTGATTTTCCATCCAAGGAGATAACAGAGTGTTCCCTTTGAATGAAAGAGGCGTGGTTTCCACCGTAGGGGGGAGGGGGGGGGGACCCCGGGCGGTGCCCATGGAGGCCCTGCTCTGCTTTCCCCTCAGTCTCTAAAACTGTCCGGGAATTAAAAACACCCCTGTCTCCTTTCTTCCATTAAACTTCACTTTTGCTTTTGTTTTAGGTGTGGTTGTTAATAACTGTGAGTTTGCTGTCCTTTCACTGTTCATATTTTTTATCTTCTTTTTCTTAGATAAGCTAAGAGGACAGCTAGATCAGGAGCAGAACCATAGAAATGAAGATCACATGGAGGGTTAGCAACAGGAGAGTGGGAGGAGGAGAAGGTACAGAGAATAAGTAGCATAGACGGTAGATAGAAAATAGATGGGGGAGCAAGAATAGTAGGGGAAATATAATCTAAAGAACCTGTGACACATGGTCATAAACAAAAGGGGGGATGGTTGGGGAGGAGTGTGCAGGGTGGGGGGAATAGGAAAACTAATGGCATAATCAATAAAATATATTTTTTTTAAAAACTTCATTTTTGAAGCAACCATTCTGTGATCCCATGACTCACAAAACAGGACCAGTCCTTACGAGGAATTCCATCTATGTCACTGTTTATGACACAGTGACTGACAGGTCTCCTCGGCCACACGGGCCAAAACGCTACATGAAAAGTAAACATGATTTATACAGAACAAACGTCTACCTCCTAGCTCTTTCCTTTCCTAGAGGAAAATAACTGAAAAAGTTACTCAGTATGTCGGAGACTCCAGTTCTTCCCATAAGAATGAGCTAAAAATTAAAAAATTTTTAAAAAGGAACTTGGAGTCAGAGAGGCTAAAACGAAAGCTTCAGACTCCTTCCTTGTGTGACAGACCCCACGTCTCCTCACCCCTCCAGGCCCCGGTTTCCGAGGCTGTGACACAGGGACTCACTCAGGCCATGATGACCAACACCCACTCTCGGCTTCTGCACAAGTGGCTTCCCTCTTCACAGCAACCCAGTGTGGTGGGCGCTCCCACCCACACACGTGTGGGGAAACTCAGCTGCAGTCCAGTTGCTGCAGCTCAGACCTGGGTCCCTAAGCCGCTCCCCATGTAACGAGCACCCAGAACCCAATGAAAGTGTCTGAAAGCACTGAGCCAACTTCACAGGCACCTTAGCCACCCAGACACTGCACACTCTCGAAGGTGGGAAGTCTTCTTACCCAACTTCTAATTGGCTAAAAGATGGTGTCCACATACTGATCACTTATGATAAAGCTAATTAGTCTTCCTATGAATACTTGCACTGCAAATATTTAACCAAGGGGGAAAAAGACAAAACTGATGGTTAAATTTCCGGTGTGTGAGGAGAGGGAGCACCGGTTGTGCTCTGGTGGGAGAACATGCCTCCGTTCCTGAGAGCACTTTGTCAAAGTAGCCTCC
The DNA here is from genome assembly GCF_021234435.1 of Artibeus jamaicensis. Taxonomy (NCBI): domain Eukaryota; kingdom Metazoa; phylum Chordata; class Mammalia; order Chiroptera; family Phyllostomidae; genus Artibeus; species Artibeus jamaicensis. Next base: position 20,957,568 of record NW_026521823.1, on the reverse strand, counting down.
GGCTGCAGGGAGGGGACTCATCCTCATTTGCTCCGGGCCCCAACAACAAAAACACGCGAGAGCCGTGGACACATGTGGCACCCCAGTTATGTGCCTTTCCAAAAGGGGGTGTTCTCGAATGGAACTCCAAGGAGAAGCGCTTATCACCACTATGGACTAGCTACGTGAAAGTGTTTCCAGACTAAAGGACATACTAAAGTGTGACTTTCCTTTCAAATAATCTGTCTTAATTTTATGGAGGGTACTAAGAAAGTATTCATTTATTGACTCATTCCAAAAGCATGCAATAAAAAATGTTTCTGCACATACCTGGCACAGAGGTTTGGTGCTATCGACATGGAAAGTAAGCAGTGGCCATGCTTGGAAATTCCTCTTTAAAACTCTAACCCTGTTTTGAAATGTGTGGTCAAAATGGCTTTTTAAGCCCAGGCATCTCTCAAAAATGTGGTTAACCCTCCGAATAACAGCATGTTCTTTGTTGACTGATACTGTATATTCAGCAAATAGCATCACTTTAAGTGGCATAATTCTCAAGTCACTGGCCTCTCTTAAAATCTGGCATAGTACTACATAATATCCCAGATTATACTAGGACTCCCTTTGCCAATACTAATATCACTTGATCGCAAAACCAAAGCCAGCTCACAGTCTTCCAAGATAGTGGTAATCAGAATTGCACAGAGCGCTGAATTCCAAATGGAATCCAAAAAGTCTCGTAAGTGGTCAAAAATCTAAACGCACCTCCTGCACCACGGCCCCCTTGAGCCCTTCATCTCTGTGTCTAGGATGAGTTACATCTCCCACTTCACCTTCTCTTGGAAAAGGCCCACAAGTCTTACACGCAGGAAAGAACAACAAAACCAGCAAAAAAGCAAAGCTCCCAGTTGTGTATCTGGATAATGAAAAGCCCGCTGCTTTTTATAAGCATTCAAAATTCTTGCTCACTCATCATTAGCTCAAATGTCAGCTGCACTTGGATTTGGGGGGAAGGGGTGCGCAAAAAAAACAGATTTTAAACATAACTTCTGGTCCAGGAGAAGCGGCCACTTCCCTCTACCACTACCAACTTTTAGCTTACGGTCTCAAATGATTTTTTGCTAAACCACAATTAAAATAAGCCAGAAATGAAACAATGGGAAAGAAGGAAATATAACAAGGGAAGAAAGGAAGATAATGCTCTGGGGTCACAATGCACATGCCAGGTTTCATGAGGATTCGAACCCCAACCGGAGGCCTGTTAGCAGCTAGTAAAGTTCACTGAAAACATCACACACAAAAATGTGTTCGAGTTTTAAGCTATACTTTGTTTGGTTTACAATCACAAAAACTGCTTCCAGAGGGTGAAATGTAAAGCGCATTTTGTCCATAAACCCAGGTTCATGCTCTAATTTATGCTGTTGCAGACAACAGGGGAAAATATTCCAAGGGGAAGGGTCTACCAGAGGCCTTGTCCAGGCATAAATTATTGTTTCTTTCTAGATCGAGAAGTTTTTCAATAACTAGCACACATGGCACAGGTAGGTGCAAACCTCCATTATTGGGCTATTTTAAGTATAGTTCAAATGCTCAACATAATCACAGGTTCTCAGGAGTCAAGAGACGTCATTGCTTTTTGCAGAAATGTCTCACATACATTAGCAAGTCTGAACAATTACCCGCTTATCTCTCTGTGGATTACTGTGAGAGTCACTGCTGTGGGAAACATTCATTTTGGGAAGCAGTATGTCTGTGTCACAGGTGAGAGTCTCTGTTTATTTTACCTGAACTTCAAATTGATAGTCACACCCCCGGTGCCTCAGAGGTGCTGCACTTTCCAGCATCAGATTGGTAGTAAGGAATGGAGTTGGGGTGACCTGTAACAAAGGGGGTCCCTAAATGATCCCTCATGGGTTCCCACTGAAGACTAACAATGCGGTTCTTCTGGTCAACCATTTGTCAGCCTTCCTTCCATCCAACCATGAAGCTAGGTCATGAAGACACTTACAATTCTACTCTGAGGTATGCATGTACCCAAAAGAAATAAAAACATGTGCCCTCACAAAAATTTGTACATGCACGTCCCTAGCAGCATTACTCACATTAGCCAAAAAAAATAATAATAAATAGCCCAAATGTTCATTCACTGATGAATAACTAGAAATATGGTATAACCATACAATGGAACAGCAGTCAGCCATAAAATAGAATGAAGCAATGATACATGTTACAACATGGATGAAACTTGAAAACATGAGTTTCAGTGAAAGACGACAGATGTGTAAAAGACCATGTATTGTACAATATAATTCTATTTACGTGAAATGTCCAGAACAGACAAGTCCATAGAAACAGAAAGTAGATTCGTGGTTTCCAGGGGTTAAAGAAAGGGAAGAATGAGGAGTAACCGCTGATGGGTATAGAGACTCTTTTGAGTGATAAAAATGTCTCCAAGCTCGAAAGCGGTGATGGTAGCTGGACACCGTGAGTACACCCAGAACCAATGAACCGCACACTGCAAAAGAGTGAATTGTGTGGTATGCGAATCGTGTCTCAATAAATATGTTCTAAAAAAAACTCAGTGGATGGTAAACTTAGAATTTCGTGCCCTGTATTCAAATTCATTACAAATGACTTTTAAAAAGACAGCTTCAAAGGACCTGCAAATAGCATCTCATACCCCATACACGAAAGAAGTTCAACATTAGTTAAGCTATTAAAGTAATTTCTGTACTTGGTATACCTCCCTTAAAAAGTTATCATTTTATAGGGATAGACCTAAATTTGGGAAGTGCAATTTCCAGCCCCTCGTCCTCATACACAGAAATGTTTTAATATTAAATTATAATATCTTCTTTTATATATTTGGATCTGTTTGGGTTTTAAATGTGTCACCTTTGCATCATATCTAAATAATCAACACTAAGTTTTCTAACATATATTTATGGCCTGCTTTCGAAATTCACTTTACTTCAATGTTTTCAAAGCAGAAAACACTTAAGGAGTAATGAAGTGGGTCATAGGATATGTGCACATGGCCCCTCCCCATGAACTCTGCTCTAAATTAGTTACAATCCGAAGGACAGAACGGTTAAGAAATCGGTTTTGCTAAAACAACTTACGGTAACAACGTTTCTCCTAGATTTTCTCGTGCCTTAACAGATTTCAGCAAAGCTTCCAGTTTATTTATCTGAAAAGTAGATAAGCCGATAGCTCCACAACACATCTAATGATTTGTTTAAAAGATCCTTGACCAAATAATTTTACTCCTCTTTACTAGAATTGTTCGTTTCGAATACAAGTTGAAGCACAGGGAGCAATTTTTTAAAAAGTATTCCGGCATTCTGAGACATAAAAACATACATTTGCATCGACTCAGGTTAACAGAGGGAGGACTCCACCGAATGAATGAGCCTCTGTTCCCCAGGTAAGTAGTGGTGACCTTGAGAAGTCACCTTCAGAAAGTCTGCCTGACGGGGCTCGAGCTGGGCCAATGGCTCCCTCCGCCCACTCTGCGCCTTGCACTCGGGTCCACCCACAGTGTTCACATCACCGCGTCGCGAGCGTGTGTCATTCCTGCCCCACCTGCCCCTGTCTAACTTCCGAAAGGAGATTTCATGGTTCGCAGGCTGACTCCGACCTGCAGGCGCGCTTCCTGCGGTCAACCCAGCAAGTCGAAGTTGGGAGATACTTAATGTAAAGCCGATCTGGAGCGCTAGCTTCTCTTTAAAGGAGAAATGCTCTGGCAACACTGGGGGGCGACCCGCTGCTGGAGGGAACAGCCTCTCCACACAGGGACAGGCCCCCGCAGGCACAGCGGCTTGAGAGTAAGGGCGTCTCCTTCCTCCTTGTACCCTCAAGGCCCAGCACGACTCCTGCCCTTGGGAAGGGCTGTCACTCGTAGACTCAGAATTTAGTGCGGGGAAGAATCACCGCAGTGCTTGGGAACAGTCCAGTTCCCAGGCCTGGCTCCAAGAGACCCTGATTCCAAACTGGCACCTGCGCGTCCACATTTTCCAGAAGCGCCCTCGCTGAGTCTTGCTAAGAACGGTCTCAGATAAACACTGTTCTTGTGTTAGGTATCTAGGGCTCTTATGAGTCTTGACTTCGTTAAAAGAAGAAGAATCCGGATTAAATCATTAGCCATCTCCTCACAGGGCCAAAGGCTTTGGTTCTTTATTGGAAGTCTAAGGACACCAAGCAGAAAGCCCCTGTGCTGCTGCCACCTGCTGTCGTGTTCCTGCTATTGCATTGCACCAACCACCGCCCTAGGGCGGCTGTCCTCTATTTTCAATGGCTACAATCAGGTACAGCAAAAAAAAAAAAAAAATACAGCAAAACAGCTTAAAAACACAATAGCATGCTACATTTGGTGAGATGGAAAAACAGAACTATCTCACAGTTTTATTTTGTGATAAAATTGTCTCCTCTGCCCCAGTGAAGCTGTTAAAAAGGATGACCAGCATCTGCTGCCTTATTAATGCTGCAGGAGCTTCTGATGTGCTCCTAGAAAACTGGTTTTCCTAACTAGACCACGCAAATAGATCCCGAGACTTTCCGTGGAAAAATGTGCGCAGTAAAATATACAGTCTCTCTTATCGTAGATTTGGGACTCAGTACATGGCACCACTTTCTACCATAATCCAATGAACTGCTCCAAAATGGAATAATCTGCAATTCTGGAGAAAGTCGGCTCCTGGTATAGGCCATGGTCAGAGGCCAAACATACGTAATCGCCTGGACTGGGCGAGATTTATGAGACTCCTCTCCACAGCCCGATGATCTCTCTCACCCAGCAGCGAGAGCACCAGGGGGCTCGTGAGCCTGGGTTCTGTGCGGCTCAGAGTCGAGGTTGTGCGTGGATTCTGCCCTCCAACCCGAGAACTGCAGTGCAGAGGGAGATAACTATGGGCAGGCGGCCAGTCACAACACAAGAAAGATCTTCGCCTGAATGTTCAGGCAAAACCACGAAGCATATCCCAGCAGAGCAACCGGGTGGGGCAGGCGGTGTGGGCGGCGGGAGAACCTGGGTTAACCTGGCAGGCTTCCCCACCGCGATTACTTCACCCTCCTCGAAACTGCAGAGCTTGACCCGCCAGCCACTCCCTTCTTCAAACTCTCCCTCAGATGGCCGACCGGGGGCTCCTTCTCCACCTCCTCGACTTTGTCCGTGTACAGACAGACTCTGGGCAGGTAGATCTAAATGCACAACCCTGCTCCTTCCCCAGAGGCATCCCTCCAGCCTCAGGTCCCACCTTTCCAGCTGCCAGCCGGGCAGTCCCTCCTGAGCACCCTCCCTTCACCATAAAGCCAGCACCCAAGCCACCTCGCCCTCTCACCCAAGACTGAACCGCCACACCTCACTTCTCTATTAAAGTCACGATACTAACATTCTCCAGCTGCCCACAATCAGCACAGGGCAGTGAACCTTCCTTGTCCCTCTAAATCCACATAAGCCTCTCCACCCCAGCTCTAGACTTGGGGCAGATGTTAGGCTTCAATAATCTCCTAACTGCTCCGCCTTAATTTCCTCCTGATCTACTGTGCATTTCAATGCCTGTCTATCATTCCTTAAAAAACAAAACAAAACAAAACACTGCTCAAACCCTTGCAGAGGTCCATCCACTTGGCCTGCAGAGTAAGGCCTTCCTTCCTACCTACCTCAGGCTTTTCACATGCAAATCCTTGATTCTATCCAAACAGAAGAACTCAATATCCTCCAACACCTTCATGCCTCTATCTTAACCCAAACTACATGTCTCCACCGTGTTCCCCAAACACCACTGCCCCTACCTGGCATGTGACAGACCCAGCTAAAATGAAGACCCCTTCTCCATCCACATCTTCTCTGACACCGATTATCTGAGCCACCAGTTCAGGGGTTACACCATTCTGCTCGCCCTCTCTTCGGGCCTAGACTGAATCTTCGCTGAGGTCAGGAACTTTTCCACACCCTCCCCTGCCCTCCCCACTGTGTGACACGCACAACCACCAGTATTTCAGAGTAACAAAAAAAAATCAATTCACTCAACTAAAGGCAAAAGGGGGTTAAAAAAAGAGACACTGGCCTCAGTGTTCATTCAGGTTCAGAGACTCAAAGCACACAGCTGTGGAGGGAGATTTCGACCTTCTGCAAAAAAACAGCAGGTGGCATGCGGTGGAAGCAGAAGGGGGAGCTGCTGGGCCCCTGCAAGGTGACAGCCGTGGAAAGGAGACAGAGCAGAGGGAGCGAACTGGCCTCGATGCCCCTCCAGCCATGATTCAGAAACAAGGGTCCCAGATCAGAAAGATGGTACCGCGGCTGTGGAAAGACCCTCTGAGAGCCTCTGGCTGCACAAGACAGACCTAACTAATGTCTTGGTGGGGTGGCGGGGGTGGGGGGAGGAAAACCCGAAAGCCAGCGTTAATGAATACTTTCCTCCCCTCACAGAGAATCATGTCAGTTATCCCACATCCTGGAGCAGAGAACAGAGTCAGAAGACAGAGAAGCTGGAGGGAAAGGAGAGGGAACCCAGCAGAGGTAGGGAGGAGGACTGGGGAGTGCCACACAAAATAACTGCACGCAGCCCGAGGCCGGGCCAGATGGCAGCCACATGGCAGCCACGGACAACGGGCCCCTCGGGGTGACATGAAATTTTGATTGATTCCTTCATGGCCACACAACGAAAGCCTGTATTCCAGAAATAGCTAATAACAGAGCAAATGTCACTGCTACACAAAAATACTTAAAATTGACATCTTTATTTACTCATCTATATTTGGACATTCTTCAAAATGTGTTTAATAAGAGCTTTCACTGATGAGAATTCTGATTAGTTCACGTCCTGAATACCAACATTGCTTTTTTGAACCCTAAGCTGATGTTCCAGCCATGGTACTAACCGAATTACCACAAAAGGCCTGATACCACGGCTGCCCACACACCTGACCCAAAATGACAGCTACAGTCCCAGATGAGGGAGAACTGTACATGCATTTCCCAGCATCTCAATGGAAGAAGTCATACAGCTTCTAGAACAACAAAAAAAATTTTTTTAACTGAGGTAGGTTCTTACTATTTTTATTTTTTATTGACTTTATTAGGGCACCATTGGCTAATGAAATTACATAGGTTTCAGGGGTACAGTTCTGACACATCATCTGTACACTGCACTGTGTGCTCACCACCCACGTCAGTCTCCTTCCCTCACCGTTTATCCCCCATTATACTCCTCTAACTTCCCCCAGCCCGCTTTCCCACTCGTAATCACCATACTGTTGTCTGTGTCTATGAGTTTGGTTTGGGGGTTTTGTTTTTCATTTTTGTGCTTAATCCCTTCACCTTTTTCTCTCAGCTCTCCAACCCTCTGCCCCCTGACAGAAGTGAGTCTGTTCTCTGTATCTATGAGTCTGTTTCTATTTTGTTGTTTTGTTCATTAGATTCCACATGTAAGTGAAATCATATGGTACTTGTTTTTCTACTACTGCATTTCACTTAGCATAATACTCTCCATGTCTGCACTCGCTGTCACAAAACATAAGATTTCCTTCTATTTTACAGCTGAGTAGTATTCCATTGTATAATTATACTCTCACTTTTTATCCACTCATCTACTGAAGGGCACTTAGGCTGCTTCCAAATCTTGGCTATTGTAAATAATGCTGCTGTGACCATAGGGGTGCATATATTCTTTGGATCAGTGTTTTGGGTTTCTTTGGATATATTCCCAGATGTGGAAACACTGTGTGATGAGGCAGATCCATTTTTAATTTTTTGAGGTATCTCTCTGCTGCTTTCCTCAGTGGCTGTACCAGTCTGCATTCCCACCAATAGAGAATTAGGGTTCCCTTTTCTCCTCATCCTCTCCAACACTCGTTTGTTGATTTACTGATGAGAGCCATTCTGAAAGGCATGAGGTGCTTTCTCACTGTGGTTTTAATTTGCATTTCTCTGATGATTAGTGATGTTGAGTATCTTTTCGTATGTCTATTGGCCACTGTGTGTCCTCTCTGGAGAAGTGTCTATTCAGGTCCTTTGCCCATTTTTAATGGGATTGTTTGTTTTCTTAGCATTGAGTTGTGTAAGTTCTTTATAAAATTTTGGGTGTTAACCCCTTAGTAGGTGTATCATTGGCAAATATGTTCTCCTATTCAATAGGTTGTCTTTCATTTTGTTGATTATTTCTTTTGCCATGCAAGAACTTTACAGTTCGAGGTATTTCTATTTGTTTATTTTTTTTCTTTTGCTTCCTTTGCCCAAGGCAAAAATCAGGGAAAAAACTTGCTAAGGGAAATGTCCAAGATTTCACTATCTATGTCTTCTTTTAGGATTCTTATGCTCTTGATTTTAACATTTACGTCTTTAATCCCTTTTGATTTGATTCTTGTGCATATTGTAAGAAGGTGGTCTACTTTAATTTTTTTGTGCATAGCTGTCCAACTTTGCCAACACCATTTATTGAATAGACTGTCCTTACACCAGTGTATGTTTTTGCCTCCTGTGTCAGATATTAATTGACCATAAAGGCATGGGTTTATTTCCGGGATCTCTTTTCTGTTCCATTATCCATGTGTCTCTTTTAATGCCAGTGCCATTGTTTTGATTACTATGGCCTTGTAGTAGAGTTTGAGGTCAGATAGCATTATTCTTTCTATGCTAAGTGAAGTAAGTTCTTTGTTCTTTCTCAAGATTGCTATTATTATTTGGGGTCTTTTATGTTTTCATATAAATTTTTGGAATATTTGTTTTAGTTCTGTGAAATACACCATTGGTATCTTGATAGGCATTGCGCTGAATCTATGGATTGCTTTGGGTAGCACAGACATTTCAATTATGTTAATTCTTCCTATGCTTCCTATGGTATATGCTTCTATTTCTATCTTCTTCAATTTCTTTCTTCAGTGACTTATAATTTTCTGAGTATAGATCTGTTACATCCTTCGTTAAATTTATCCCAAGGTATTTTCTGATGCAATTGTAAATGGGACTGTTTTTTAGTTTTTCTTTCTGGTAGTTCATTATTTGTGTATAAAAATGCAACTGATTCTGGATATTTATTTTTTATCCTACTACTTTACTAAATTAATTTATCAGTTCAAGCAGTTTTTTGGTGGAATCTGTCGGGTTCACTATATACAGTATCATGTCATCTGCAAGTAATGACAGTTTTACTTCCTTCTTTCCAATTTAGATGTCTTTGATTTTTTTCTTCCTGTCTGATTGCTGTGGCTAGGATTTCCAGCACTGTGTGGAGTAAGAGTGGTGAAAGCAAACATCCCTGTCTTGTTCTTGATCTTAAGCAAAACACTTTTAGTTTTTGCCCATTGAGTATGATGCTGGCTGTGGGTCTCTCACATGTGGCCTTTATTACATTCAGGTATGTTCTCTCTATTCTCATTTTGCTGAGTTTTTAACATAAGTGGGTGCTGGATTTTATTAAATAATTTTTATACATCTTTTGATGGGATCATCTGATTTCTAGCCTTCATTTTATTTGTAGTGTACCATGTTTATGGATTTGAAGATACTATACCAACTTTGCATCCCTGGAATAAATCCCACTTTATCATGATGTATAATCTCTTTAATGTATTGCTAAATCCAGTTTGCTTTGTTGCTGATTTCAGCACCTGGGTTCATCAGGGATATTGGTCTATAGTTTTCTTTCTTTGTAGTGTCTTTTTAAAATATTTTATTGCATTTTCCATTACCATTTATTTCCCTTACACCTCGCTACCCCCAGCAATCACCAGACTGTTGTCCATGCCCATGAGTCCTTTTTCCTTTTTGCTCCGCCCCTCCACCCCTCCCCTCCCCTCCTCCACTAGCTGTCATCTGCTCTCCATCTGTGGGTCTGTCCCCGTTTTCCTTGTTAGTTCAGTCTGTTCATGAGATTCCACATATGAGTGAGATCATATGACATTTGTTTTTGTCTGACTGGCTTACTTCACTTAGCATAATGTTCTCCAGGTCCATCCATAGTGTCTTTATTTTGTTTTGGAATAAAGAGAATGCTGTCCTAGTAAAATGAGTTTCAGAGCCTTTCCTCCTCTTGAATTTTTTGGAACAGTTTGAGAAGGATAGGTGTTTGTTTTTCTCTGCATGTCTGGTAAAATTCACCTGTGAAGCCATCTGGTCCAGGTTTATTGGGAGTTTTTTATTATTGCTTCAATTTCTTTCGCCATAATCTGTCTATTCAGATTTTCTGATTCTTCCTGACTCAGTTTTGGAAGATTGGGTCTTTCTAGAAATTTATCCATTTTGTCCGGCTTGTCCAATCTGTTGGCATATAGTTGTTCTATAACAACAATCTCTTAATCCTCAGAGTGAGCGGACTCATACAAGAGTATGCACAGTGCCTTAGTCACTCTAGCTTGTGTAAGCGAGGCAAGATGCTTCTGAACTGCTTCACATTTGCCTAAAAGGTCATCTTTAGCTGCCCGGTTGAAGCCTAAAGTCAAAATTAGGCTGAAGGTCACTGATGTTATCTGCCCTCTATAAAAGCTTTGAGGAAATGAGTTACATCTCCTAGAGAGGGGTTATCCTCCAGGAAGACACTCTTTGAAGAAGCACAGCCATTTGATGACTGGTTGAAAGAGCTAAAACCTTCCAGGTTGGTGGGTAACCTGGAAGGAACATGAATAGCTGTATGCCAGGTCCCAAAGTAACTGGAAAAGAGTGTATGAAATTGCAGCACACCTGCAGGTCTTGGGTGGATAACCTCTTCAGTAAGAGACACTGAGAGAACGAAAACACCTGGAAACCAGCTTGGGTCTGGTGACTTGTGACCCACTCCCCGGAACACAAGCCTGGGCCATCTGCAGCTAGTGCAATCAAGACTACCTGAGCAGACTGTCCACAGCTGGGTGTTGCCAGGTACATGTGTGAGAACAGAGCAAGTCTGAAAACACTGTCGAGAAAGTGGCTTGGCATCCGATTGTACACGTGACACTACACAGGAGAAGGAAGCAATGGCGGGAGGCTGGTGAGAAGGAGGAAAGTAAAGAGGCTTTGAGTAAACAGGTTTAGTTCAAGCTGCAAAGTAAGATGTTGGGTAAACTGCGGAGTAAGGTGGTGGGATTTCGTAATGCAAGAGTGAAGCCCTCCCAGGAAATAACCGTATCCAGGATTAGGATGTCAAAGAAAATGGCTGGAACAGAACCTGAAGTCTCGGATTGGGAGGTGAGAGAACTCGATGGTCACCACTGTATTCTCCCAGCACGACGTCAAGGAGAACATGGGAGAAAGCAGGGGCCAGGGGCCCGAGTCTGAACTGCAGAAGGAGGAGAAACTAGATGACAGCGTAGTAACAAGGAGAGATCTTGGATAGTCTCTCCAAGTGGCAGACAGCACTGATGTTCTTACATGGACAGTTCAAGTTAACAGTCTGGAAGTGGCCACTTCCTCCAGCCCTGAGGTATGCAAGGTGTGGGAAAGGCAGCAAACTCCCCTGAGAAAACTCCAGAAGAAAAAGAGGACTGGGCTTTTCTAACAGTGAATCGTTAAAGAGAAGGTTTAGGAAAGGGGTGAACGTTGGGGTGTTCACCATAGCATCGTTCCAGAGGATGGAGTGAAAAGCTCTGGGAGGAAGCAAGAGCACTGGGCCAGAAAGCCAGGGCTGAGCTCCGTGACCGAAACTCCTCCATCTTGGGTAGTAACGGAGGCCACCGGGAAGTACACATGAGGTTACTGGGCTGCAAGAATGATCTTGAAGTGATATTGGACTTTCTGCATTACGTGTAGTAAGTAACAGTAAGTAACTTTTGACACTGAGTCAGGCGATGACCACACAAATCTTGCACTTTTTTCTTATCATAAACAATTTTTTTCATTTTGAAACTAAACTGAACAAACATCCTCTACTCTGTACACACCCAGAAGATTGATGGGATGAATAATATTTCAAATATTAGGTCATTGGTCTATAAACAGTGAGGTATTTTGGCTATATTCACATTACCTGAAGCAGAACTAATTTTTTAAAGCTTTTTAAAAACACTCTTCTTGGCCACAATTTGGTTAGAAAAACTTGCCAGTTTTGCTTGAAGAACACATTCCAAATGGGCTTATCAAACCTTCGTTTACTGAAATCAAATCTCCAGCTTTAACTATAATTTAAAATAAATGTTTACACATAAAAAAAAACAGATATTCTTGCATATTCTCTGAAAACTTCCTTGAAGCATTATCAGAAAAAATAGGTATAAGTATTATTCACCCTATGGAATAGATAAATATTCATCTATCCATTCTACATAAAATCCATGAATTTTATGCATTTGTTTAGTGCTATGTTAAAGCAATGTGGTAGACAAAATAACTTATAAACCTAATTTTATGGAGAAAATACATCTTAAACCAGGCATGGGCAAACTAGAGTCTATGGAGCAAACCTAGGCCTAACACCTGTTTTTATAAATTAAGTTTCACTGAAACACAGACTCTAATCGACTGCAATGAGATTTCTCACAACAATGTGCAAAGAGTTGAGTAGCCCAGACAGAGACCTCATAGCTCACAAAGCCTCAAATATTTATTATCTGGCCCCGTACAAAGTTTGCCAACTGTTGTGGCTGACCAATTACCAAGTTCTTTCATTTATTCATTCAAATACATTAGTGCCAAAGTGCTGGGATAGATACGAACAGACACAAAAAAACACCATGCCCTGCAGGATCTCAAAAATACAGGCCAAAACATAAAGTAACTATGGGTGTGGGCTCCTGGTGACAGTTCTGGAGGGCCCATCAGGAGAGCCAACGCAGGTGAATTCGGTCAGAGAAGACCCGTTCGGGAGACCCAGCCCAGCCTCTACTTTCCTCAAAAGGGAGAGCTCAGCACCTTCCCAGTTTTTTGGTGAAAGGGTTTCTCTGTCCCACCCCAGCCAAAGTGAGAGGGGCGAGGACACTTTCCCCAGGGAAAATGGCCTGTGTTTACAGTCACTGTATCCTGGGAAATGCCTGCGGTTCACGGACATGTCAACAGGCTGGAAATCCTCCTGGTTTCTGAGCTCGGACGGGAATTTCTGCCCCGCTGGGACTGGAGTGGGGAAGCGCCACCCCAGGGCCTACAGACTTCTGGGCGTGCAGCCAGGTGGAGGAAGGTGTACCCTTCTACAGCTACCCTCTTGAAGACTTGAACTTTAAGAAAAGGAGTGAAATGGGCTGCTTCCTCCCGGCCTCAGTGATGTTACATTGAACTCTGAAGATGGAGCCTGAACTCACAGGAAGAGAAAGATTGGATGATCAGAAAAACCAATCTCAGATTTCTCTACAGATGGACCAAAAACTTAAAGACAAATATAAATGCATATGAAGCGTGTCCTTCTGCAAGTTCCTTAAACATGTGTAATAAATCGCAAGAATTACATAAGAGGCATTCCAAACATAAAACCCCAACTTCAAGATTGGGGGGGTGGGGGAGTGGAGGGAAAACAAATTCTCCAGAAAAGATAAATCAAAGTACAAAGGGGCATCTAGTAGGAAATAATCTTCAAATAGAGCCCAGGGGAAGGAATGTATTCAATACTTGACTCACTGACAGGTTTATACAAAAAGAAACAAAATTAATAAATCAGGCATTCAAGAGCAGGACGACTGGAATATGAGAGCACCGAGGAGCGTGGCAACCAGCTACTGACCAGAGAGTGTGATGGGACGTTTGTCAAATCTCCTGCCACATGCAACTTTGTGAAAGCCAAACAGGTGCTGAAAAGCTACAGGTTGTTTAAGAATAGACTTCTATGGGGTTTGAAGCAAAAAAAAAAATAGATCAGAAACCAAAACAATGTGAGACCTACGTGACTTGGCTGGTATCCTTCAATACCTGTGCAAGCTCCACGTGCCCGGTTTACTGAAAAGGTTTTCCTGCAGGCATTCAATCCATCAGGAAATTAACAGAAGCAGGAAAAAGAAGCATAAAATTGGGGAGCTAATTATCTGACCCTTTCCATCTTTCTCTAAGGATTTCTCTCCAGTGAAATAAGTGACATGAAGATTTCTGTTACCTGTACAAGAAATTTAAGCATACCTAAAGTAAATGTAACAAATGCTACATAGAAATAGGTACTGAATGCTGTGAAATAACTCTTTTTGGCAGGGGGAGAAAAAGTGTCAGAGAAAAAATGATACTAATTGGAGGTAGCCAGGTGCAGAGAAGGGGCAGGCGGTGAAGTATAAAATCAACACAAAGTTGCCTTCACTCTGGGGGCTGCTGCTCTTTCCCCAGTTCTCAGGGGTGGAGTCTAAAACGAGGAGTTCAATAAATACTTGTTGGATGCTGCCCTCTGGTGGCTTGGAAGTGCAATTCCCCCACTTTCTCCCAAAATACAAGCATAGCTAAGAGTTATCTTGGGTTCAGTTCCTGTCCACTACAGCAAAGCAAATACTGTGATAAAACAAGTCACACCGTTTTTTTTTTGGTTTCCTAATGCATATAAAAATTACGTTTACACTAGGCTGTAGTCTACTATGTTTCCAAAAGCATTATATCTAAAAAAAAATGTACATACTTTAATTTAAAAATACTTGATTGCTAAAAAAAATGCTAACCACCATCTGAGCCTTCAGTGAGTTGCAATCTCTTTGCAGGTGGAGGGTCGTACCTGCGGTTTCTAAAAACGCACAGTATCTGTGAAACGCGATGTGTAATACGACGAGGTGTGCCTGCCCCCAGACTGGGCTTCGTGTCCACAGCCTTCCCAAGTCCCTTTCCTTCCAAACTGACCCATCCTTCATTCCAGTCACTCAGACACTCTGATCGGACACGACAGCCAAATGCCTCTGCCCAGGCGGATGCTGGTGCAGTCGGGTTTAGCCCCTGTGACTGGTGGTCGCCTTACAGCGACACGGCCTGGGAAGAGTCATTAAAGATGATCCAGAATGAGAATGTGGCCCTTCACACAGGCACGACCTGCCGTGTGTCCCTCCCTCCCCACGGGGACCAACTGCACTTGCACCTGCTTCTCCTGAATTTTCCTCCAGATGTTTCACTGGAAGCATTCTTTTTCAGGCATTGTTTCCACAAATGCCTAGCCCCCCCCCCCCGTCCTACCTAAACCCCCACCCACAAAGCCAATTTGAATGCATCCCTTACAGGGAGTAAAAAGAAGGTAAAGGGGAAATCTTGATTTGACGCAGCCTCATTTCCCAGTATATTGATACAACAGAGTAGCCACTTCCCCCTATTTATCACCCCTCATTTCACATACATAATGACAGATGATGGAGTTAATTTGTGTATTGGGAACCACAAAATGAAGGCCACCCCAGTAGCCCGACTCTGACCCTGAGTCGGCCTGCACTTACAGGCCACACCTCACGGTCAAAGAAACACGGTGTGCACCGGTCACACCCCCAACTCGGCCTGAGCCAGCTCGCTCGCCCCGGAGAGCGGGACCCGCTGGCTCCTAAGAAACTGGCCTCCTCCGCGGTCATGCCATTCCCAGTGGCCCCTCTAACACTCTGCATGTCTCCCTCTTGCCCCGGATCCCACAGGAGCACTGCACCACTGCTCCTGGGACACCACGGACAGGCCCCCAGTCCCTGAATCCGTGGACTGCTTTCCTGGAACACAGGGTACCAGACTCAGTCCTGAACTGCACTGTGTTTGCTGTCGTCCCGCCCAGCCCACGGATTCTTCCTCTGCACTCAAACTACCTGAAGCTTCTCTGTCTCCTCTCACTCTTCCACGTTTGGATTGGTCAGCCACCACCAAGGGCCTCCGAGAGCTGCGCATTCCAAGGTGAGCCTGGAGGAGCGGCCTTATTTCCTCTTGTGCTTCAGGAGCCACGTGGTCCAGGCCACGCACAGCTCAGTGCTCAGCTCGTTTCCACGGGACAAATCCAAGTCGATATTCCCCAGGCTCCCCTGCCTCCTCTCTGCCAGCCTGGAGGCCACCGGGGACAGGCGGATGAGAAGATTAAAAGGCAAGGTCGCATTTTCGTCTTTTAATTGGTTTCTTTCCCTGGCATTCTTTTGGAAGGCACTAGTGTGGGATGAGGCTTTAGTCTCTTTCGACTTCACACAAACATGAGTCAACTCTAGTTGGGGGGCGGGGGGCACTCAAATTTGTCGCTTCATTCCCAGTGGCGAGCAGGGTTCACAGAGGCTGCAAACCCAGGTTCATGTCTGCCTTTCTCGGGACATTTACTAAGTCTGTGCAAAATGCAATATGGGCGACCAAAGGACACAGAGGCCAAACCTTTTCTCCTTATCTGACAAATCCTGAGGAAATTACCTGTATGATAAAGGAATGGAAAGCATGTCTAAAATGTCTACTATCACTACTTTTATGCAATAATTTACACATGGCTGAAGGTAAGTGGAATTCGCCAGAGTTCATCCAATAAATCACAACGTCACAGGAAATCCAACCTTGAAGATATTACCAAACAGCTGACATCTGAAGCTCTTTGTAAACTGTAAATCACTATCAAAAAGATGAGAAAACTAAGGTTCCCCAAAAAAGACAAAGAAAAGTGAGACGGTCAGTGAAGACAGGAGAGAGCAGTGATGAGCCCAGGCTTTCGGGCACTCTCCAGCTATGCCACAAATGTCCTGGCCTCTGTTTTTTATGTTTTTGAACCAGATTTTAATAAGAAGGTTGGCCAACTCCTACGTCCTTTGCATTAGACTTTCTGCCTTCCATTGTAAAATTTTGTTTTAAAAAACATACTAAGAAATCTCAGAGTGGCATGGTTTAGATACAAGGGAAATCCTGTTTTCTACTACTCTGTCCTTCCCGTGGGTGTATTTAACATGCCGCCCACGGGTTTGGAAGAACCGGGGGAGAAGGGCAGAGCTCAGCAGGAATCCGGTCAGAACAACAGAAGCACGCGGCTGCAGGGAAGACGGACGGCAATGATTCCTGCGGGAACACAGCTCCTACTAGTCCGAAAACACTGTCGAGTGAATGAAGACGATCAAACCACTGGGACAGAGTTCTGCAAAAACTTGTTTTTCCCAAAAATAACTGATAAAGGACTCGTATCTAGAATATAAAACTCTAGAAAACAAACAACCCAAATTAAAAGTTGGGCAAATAATCTGAAGAAACACTTCATCAGTGAAGACACATGGATGACAAATAAGCACACGAAAGGTGCTCAACATTATTAATGGGTTAAAGAGAAAGACTCAAGAGTGGTGTTAACACTCCCCTTTCCTCTTTGCCCCACATCTGGGCAACCCGGTAAGAAAGCCCATCTGTCTTTTGGCCCCAACAGAAACTTCCACCCACACAAGCCTGGCTGACAAAAAGGCCCATCCAAGGCTCCATCCCTAAACCACAGTAAAAATCCCAAACCACTGTCCCCTTCCTTTTACCCGGGACCACACTTAAGCCCTGCTCCTTGGTAGATCATATCGCCATTTACTATGTGACTAATAAACTTCGATTCACATGCACCGGCACCTGTGTGTCATCTGTTCTGACGTGCGTAAATTCCTTGGAGATTGAAGGGCTAGTGCCTGACGTCCAGCAAAGGATGGTAAGTACGCAAGTAAAACAATCAGTCTCAGGAAAATGCAGATTGAAACCAGTGGGGGATACTACTGCACACCTACAGACACACCACTCCTACAGTTTAGAATGGCAAAAATTTTAAGAACTCACCATTGCAAATGTGGCCAAGGGTGGAAAAGAACCAGAATCTCCATTCATATCAAATCTACATTTGATAGGAATGCAAAATGGTGCAGCCAAGGTGGAAAACAGTCAATTTCTGATCAAGGTAAACATATTCTGACCCCATCAATTCTACTGCTCAGCATTTACTCAGGTGAAATAAAAAAGCTGTCATGAATGTTCATAGTGGCTTCAAATTGCCAAAAACTAGACACAACATGAATGTCCTTGAAATGCACATCAACAAACCATGGTGCGTCCATTCCAGGAATACTACTCAGCTATGAAAAGGAACAAAGTACTGATACGAACAACACCGATGAGTCGTAAATGCATTATGTAAGTAAATTAAGCCAGACTCTAAAGATGTCAAATAGTACGACTGCAATAAAAAAGATACAAGACAACAGTGTGAAACAGTTAGACATGTTGCCATGACATCAGCAGACATTAAAATAGGTTTAAAATACTGCTTCTTCAACTGTACTGAGAATTAGAAATCACCAGGACCATTGATTGACTACTTCAGATTTTCCCTCCACCTCCATTTGTGAGTCGGTAGGTCCAGGGTGGCAGTTGGGAACCTTCAGCTTTATCAAGCATTCTAGATTATGTTTTAATAGACTTTATTTATTTATTTTTAAACAGAGGAGAAGGGAGGGAGAAAGAGAGGGAGAGAAGCATCAATGTGTGGTTGCCTCTCGCATGCCCCCTACTGGGGACCTGGCCTGCAATCCAGGCATGTGCCCTGAATGGGAATTGAACCAGCGACCCCTTGGTTCACAGGCTGGCACTCAATCCACTGAGCCACACCAGTCAGGGCGCTTTCTAGATTACGTTGATGCAGGTGGTCCAAAGACTACATGTGAGGGTGTTTCACAGCCTCGTCATGGCAAAAGCCGACACAAATACCCTTCTACCATTTCTTCATCAGGGTTAGTCTCTCTCCTTTCCAAGACTCAGCAACCCTAGCTGCTCTGGGCAGAACCCGGTATGTTTCAAAGACAGAAAGCAGCTGTGAACAGAGGGAACAAGGGCTTTATCCCTGCAGGGAGTGGTCACAATAAACAGATCAAAAACCTGCTGCCGCTCAAGGTCTTTCCCAAACCTCCAATTCCAGCAGAGCTACACATTTCAGATAATCATCCATTCAGTTTGATCGATCTGGAAAGACAAGAAAGAAACTAAACTCATAGATGAGCGCAGATTAATACAGCAACAAAGGTTAGTCACAGAACATCTAAACCACCATGTTTCAGGCAAAATTTCAAACAGAAGACTACTTGTCCATTTTCTAATATTCATCCACTTCATTATAACCCAGAGCGGTGCATGTATTTTTACAGAAATACTATGCTGAACACCCATGTGTGAACTGATGGGAGCAGAGCTGGTCTAATAAAGAGGGTTTGGGTGGGTGGGTGGGGTGAAGGGTGGCACAAAACTCTGAGCATCACTGAAAAGCCATATAGTCCGCAAATCCCCTCCCCACCCCACTTCACAAAGGTCAGCGTGGGGGGCTCCGCTCTGTGGAACCCCACATCCCACGATAACGGAGTAAGGCTGCAGGGACGAGTGCGTGGCCTCCTCCTGGGACACACAGGAGCTCATTTCCACTCTAAGATTTGCAGCAAATTCAGTACCTTTGGCTGAATTACGTGATAAGATGAACACATTAGTTATTCTGCATGTTTGCTTGTTTTTTTCATTAATATATCTCAAATGCCTAGAAAAGTCAGGGACTGACAGGAGGTACTCACATAGCTATTGAGTGAGTGACTACCTCCACATAAAGTAGTTTATAAACATCAATACAAACATACCCCCAGGATACTCAAAATACAACTGCAGACACTGGTAAGAATTGAATGACAATGGCTAACTCTCTCAGAAAAAGTTGTAATTAAAAAAAAGAAAACCTTAAACCTTGGCAGGTGTGGCTCAATGGATTGAGTGCCAGCCCGCAAGCCAAAGGGGAGCTGGTTCAATTCCCAGTCAGGGCACATGCCTGGGTTGCAGGTAAGGTCCCCAGTAGGGGGCGTGTGAGAGGCAACCACAGAAGGATGTTTCCTGCCTTCTCTTTCTCTACAAATTAAAAATACTTTTTTTTTTAGCCTTAAGTAAATAAATCTCTAATTAGTCAACAGTATTAGAGAGGACTTTCCATGGCCTATGACCACCAGCAGCCATACCATCACTCCAAGATGCCAGTCTTAACTGCTGTTCAATGTGCATATTATTGGCTATGTTGCTTCTTAATTAAAGTCAGAAAAACAAATCCAGGACAAAAATATACTTGGGCTCCTACTACACATTCAGAAAAGGTCTTAAAATCCTTTTCTTTAAAAAGTTAAGTGGTTCTTATCTCAGGCACGAAAATAAAAGTTGTACTATCAAGATCTGATCTGAAAGAAAAACCTCATAGCTTTCATATCAAGAACTTCCACTTAAAGTTATAAGTCCAAGTTACAGTATTAAACATTTAAAAGGTAAAACGCCTTTTAAGAAAGCTTTGTGTACAATCATCAAAGAACTGTCACCAATTACCAAAAAAACACCCCCCTGAATAGTTGTTTTTGTTTTAGCAACAGTGAGGGAGGTCGTCCTCCTCCGCTTACTTACCTAGCACCCTCTTAGCAGCTAAAAGCTTGAATAATGCAAGGCCTTCTCAGCTTTGTTAGCTAGTGAATCAAGGTTTGAGTTTCACATTCACTTGGTAGCTGCTGAGGAATGCATTAAATAAGGAATGTTTTATCCACAGCAGAACAAACCTAATCTTCAGGTGTGGATTGATACAAAGAGAGGGACATTCACAGAATTCAAAAGAGAATCACGGCCTAACAAATTCTTGCTCCCCCGCCCAGGTGTCACATTACCTGCTACATGGCTTCCAGGTACATTTTCCCTGCAGTCGGAGACGCTGGGGAAGGTAGGCATTCACGGTAATGTAAAGAAAGCCAGCCAGGAATGGTTCATTTCTTTGTATATAATTTGGCTACAAGGCAACCCTAAAAAATTTTTTTTGTCTGTGAACTGCAATTACATTAACAATCATGGAGATTAATGAGAAGCAACAAGTCAGTCAAATACTTAGTCTGCAGAAAGCTGCATATTTAAAAACTGATACACTATACTTAAGAGCATAACTTTATCCACCCATTCCACCACCATTCACTAAGCGTCTCCCATGCTCCAGGCAGCAGGATGTTAAGGACCCTTTCCATGGAGACTGACTGCATCTCAGTGCACACACAGTCTTTAGTCACTTGATTTTTGTACTTGCGATCTTTCACAAACATGTACAGTTTTAGAGAACACTCTGTAAATTTTCCCACTTATTTTAATTATTACTTTTCTTCTAAGAAATACTATGCAATAATCATCTGTGTATGTGTGTGTACTTTACAGGGAGGAGAAACTTACAAACAGGGAGGGAAATTTATAAAATAATCTTCAATGCTTTTTGTTACAAGCATCATGTCTCACTGACCACCTTCTTCCACTGAGTTAATACCCCATTCTTGTCTGTTTACACAATGGCATTCCAGCCATGAATGGCGGGGTAACATTTAGATACAGAGCTACCTCTCAGAGAGCTCACCCACCACCTCAGAGTTTGCCTCTGGCAACAAAGCTGTCTTATGTCTCTCTCATTGGTTCCGACTTTCACTAACACAATAGAGGAGAGAATATCTGCCTCAAGAGCGTGTTTATGCACTGAGCTAAAAGAAAATGCTAAGATTAGGATGGGGGTGGGGGGATAGGTGTATCAGTCTGGAAAACAATAAAGCTTAAATTCATAAAAATGTTTATTTACATTTTGCTTTATGAAAATACCTGTTTTACAATCAAGGAACATAGCTTAAATTTGGTTTACGAAAGACTTTATAACTAAAGGAAAATGCAGGGTGCAAATGCATTTGAACATTCTCCCCTTATTATTTAACCTGAATATACAATTATAATAACAAGAACAGGGCGTTGAAATTGACTCTGAAACTATATACCGGTACTCACCACAAACTATCTGCTGTTCCTGGCAGATTTAATTCAGTAATTTCAATACACTATTACTTGTATTTTCCTCACAATTGAACCTCCATTTTTATAAAAGACTGGCTGCTACTTTCTCCATTATGCTAATCAGAGTATGGTCCACATGCTGAAACCAAATGGGTCATTTCCTTTGGGCAGGCTTTCTCTGCCTTTCAAAGATGAGGCTAAAACCCCATGTGGAAAAAAGTAAAGCATCTGAGATGCCCTCATGTGTCAGTGTAGTTTTGTGTGTAGCCCAAGTCTCACGTCCAATCTGAGGAAGGCCAGCGCGGTGGGAACAAACACTGAGCACTGAGCCCTGCCACTCAGCTGCGCCCTTCCACTGTGCTCCTCTGTGCTTGACCTTGCCCATGACACACCCAGGCACAGAAGCACTCGGACCTTGGCTGCCGGACGGGGGAAACTTCTCCCACAGGTGTTTTAGCTTTCGTTACATTTTTCACAATTACATGTGTGAACTTCACAGCCTCCACAGCAATGCTTCTCAGAGTGTGACCCGCTGTAATGTCCACGATGGCCCACAGATGCTGAACATCTGCACATTATGATCTCATTCGAGTAGGAAAAAGGAGCAAGGGCTGGGCCAAACGGGTGCGCCAGCAGCCCGCCCCTTGCTGCCTGCAAGACAATAGCTCTGCTGGAAGCTCTGAACCCTGGTCACCGCCACCTCAGCACAGGGTGTCTAGGAAGACAAATGTTCACTAACATTCTCAATGTCGGGGTCCAGCTGGTGATGAGAGAAGAATGGTTCTCAGGTGCAGAACTCGTCTGCCATGGGTTGATCATGTAAAAAACATTTTTTTAAGGTGAGTTCCCCTGGGTGGCTGTCTGAGAAAAAATAAAATTAGATCCATAGTTCATGTCTTAAATGAAATTCATTGCAGGTAGATCAATGGTTGTAAAGTATGCAAGGTGAATCTACAAATAACCTAAAGAAACTGGGGGAATATTTATCGTCTAGGAAGGAGAAAGGTCCCTGTATATAAAACCCAGAAACCATAAAAGAAGAATAAACTCAACTACATACAAATAAAAAGTTCCTTGGTAGGAAAACAAAACACAAACCAACACACACACACACACAAATGTGCAACTCACACGCTAGACAAAACTGATTTCCTTAATTAATTAAGAGCTCCTGAAAGGCAGTGAGGGGAGGGGATGAGGAGATAACAGAAAAGATACCATTGCTCTTAAACATATTGAAAGAGGATCAATCTCACTTATCAGACAGATACAAAATCAAAACTGCCAAACGCCATCTTCATCCTTCTGACTGACCAGGAGTACGAACAGAGGCACCAGACCCTCTCCTGCACGGCTGGCAGAACCTAATCCTCTGGACAGGAAAACCTCCATCCCGCAATTATTAACTGTGCATGTGCAAAATAACCCAGGCCCACGGCTGCTCCCTGAAGCATTGCTTGTAACTACAAGTAGCACAACTCACTTACAGGCCTATCAAAAGAGACCAGGTTAGATAAATTCTAGTTCAACCATGCAATGGAATGCAATCATCAGAAATATTAGATGTTGCAACTGTAAAAAAGCTTTCGTAAAGCCCTGTATGTGCCAATATATAAGGGCAATTCGGGTATGCTGTTCCACACCGAAACCAAGGAACAAAATATATACTAAGTATATATACTAACTTAGTATATAAATAAACTTAGTATATATACTAAGTTTCCAGCTGTACTTTTAAAAATTAAGCAATGAATGAAACATGCCTAGTCTGCGTATTTCATTCATTCAGATCTCTCAGAAGCCATTCGGAGATTTGTTTCGCTTACTCCGCACAGTTAACCTGCCCTTCCCACCCCGCAGTGGCGAGTCACGCAATAGGAGCCGTTGCACAGGAGAGCACGGCGGCAGCAGGCCAGCCGAGCAACTGCGGCTCCACAGCAGACTCGATCTGCTTCACTCCTTGGCAAAGAGGCCGAGCCGCACAGAGTCTGAAATGTCTATACCGCGTGTTTCACCAAACCTAGATCCACTCTTACACAAATTCCTATTATAGGACTTGAACATGGATGGAGAATTGGCTCCCGTTTAATATTCGATGAACTATTTTCACCATTATCTGGAATTAGAAGCACCGTGACCCTTGACGGCTTCGTTGAGGCTGGAAGGAACGAGGAGAATTTGTGTTAAACCAGCTGGCGTGCCCTGGCTGGTGTGGCTCAGCAGACGGAGCCCCAGCCTGCAGACTGAAAGGTCACTGGTTCGATTCCCTGCCAGGGCACATGCCTGGTTGCTGGCTGGGTCCCCAGTCAGGGGCGTGCAATAGGCAACCAACTGATGTTTCTCTCCTCTCTTTCTCCCTCCTGTCCCCTCTCTCTGAAAATAAAACAATCTAAAAAATAAAAAACAAACTAGCTAGTTTGGTTGAGGAGAACACACTGGGAGGCAGGGAAGTGTCCTACTTATCAGTGGAAGAAAATAAAAGCGGCTTCTCAATGGGTGTTTTGTGCCTCAGGATGAGCCCAGAAAGCGACAGAATCTCAGCTTCCCCTACTTCCGCCTGCTTTCCAGTCCACACACTGTTTCAGCCAAGTGTCTCCCCATCGAATCACACTACTCTCCCATGAAGAAGAGAGAACCAAAAAGGGGAGGGTGATTATACATTCCAAACTCTCCTGCTTCTTCTGGACAAAGTTCTTAGGACCTTTTCCTGTTCCAAGGGCCTGTAAAGAGTAAACCTTAGGAAGCCAAGCCTAAAGTGTACACCACAGGCCACGCCCCTCCCCCCAATGCCCGAGAACAGCCAGGCACAGCTGTAAGGGAAACCTGGCACCAGAGATGTTCTCTACACCCTTGGCACGCGGACCCCTGTTTCCACCAGATCAGGGACCTCTCCTATATCCTGAAACCTTGGCCGGAGAGCCACGTGAAGTCTTCGCTGCGAGGAGTACAGTAAAAGGGAAAGAACATCCAAAATAGAGAGAAAAGTGAGTCCTGTTGTCACGGAGCTCATCACCACGCTGGCTTCGAAAGCCCTGAACGCACGCATGCATGCCAGCCCTGAACGCACGCGTGCATGCCATAACAACAGAGCAGCTTCCACCCACTGAAAACTCAGGACGAAGCAGAGGGAGACGTATGGCAAGTGGCCTGCGGCAGAGGAGGCCCGGCGGGCAGTGCAATGCCTTCCTCAATCTTATCCCTCTCTGTCAGGCCATCTCTCCCCCTTATCAGCAGACTTCCTGAGAGAGAATTCTACACTCCCTGACCTTACCTCCGCGCCTCCCATTCCCTTCTCAGTGCGTCCGCCACGTCCTCCCCTCACTCCGACTGAAATGCTCTGCCACACCACTGAGCTCCGCATTTGCAGATGAGAGATTTTCTAGTCATTTATTTTGGGTTTTTTAAAAATTATTTTGTTGTTCCGTTACAGTTGCCTGAATTTACCCCCCACCACTTCCCCCCCTCCCCCTGCCCTGGCCATCCTCACCTCCCTCCCTTGCTTCTAGCCCCTCCCTTGGTTTTGTCCATGTGTCCTTTATAGTTGTTCCTGAAAACCCTTCCCCACTTTCCCCCATCATCTCCTCCCACCTCCCCTCTGGTCACTGTCAGTTTGTTCTTGAGTTCAGTGTCTCTGGTTCTATTTTGCTTGCTTATTTGTTTTGTTGATTAGGTCCCAGCTGTAGGTGAGATCATATGGTATTTTGTCCCTCGCTGCCTGGCTTATTTCACTTAGCATAATGCTCAGTCATTTATTTTGAACTTCAATCCAATACTGTTTATATCAAGGTTTAACTATTTGTAGCTCAAAAAATCTTTTTGGAAATTTGATGAATGCTATGAACCTTCACCCCAGAAAAATATCACACACACACACACATGGTGAGGGATTCAAACCACCCCCCCTGAAATTTAATTCTGCACCAACTAGGTCAATATATCCCAGGTCAAGAAATGCTGAGCACTGTTACATAAATGTCTAACCACTATTCTCTGTACCTGAAACTGATATTAAATGATATTGAATGTAAACTGAATTAAAAACAAAAAAACTGCTGACCACTGGCTCGGTTTCCCTAACAACGCTCCCTTACAAGTCACCCCACTTCTGTTTTGAGTCTTCCTGCCCTCTTCCTAGGCCTCCCTCCTAGACACGGCCGTCCCCTCGGGTTCTGAATTCAGGTCGATCCTCGCAATCAAAACCTCCCTGCTCACGGTCTCAGTCATTACCAACATGCTCAGAATTCCTAAGTCCGTCCCTCTGGCCCAAACCACACCTCGAAGACTCCCACGTCCACAACTACTGCCAGTGGGCGGACAACTCCACCCCAGCTACCGACACCCTCGATGTGATCAGAACGAAATTCGTCATCCTCCCCCACTGTCCCACCCCCACTTAATTACTGTGTCTTTAAAGTCCTCTTGTCTCAGTTATTATAAGCCAACAAAACATCATGATCCCATTTCTAGGATGGCCAAGTACCTGCGATTAAAACCAACTCTCCCACAGATAAAAATTACAAATTTAGGACTTACAGATCTTTTTTAAACCTTTTTTCGGAAGGCACTGGGGAGCACATGAAAGTGAACGGTTACTGGAGGAGAGCTGACGTGGAAAAGGAGGAACAGCACCAGAGGGGCTTCCAGTTGTTTAAGGCGTGTGACCTGGGGACAGGCCCCGTCTGTGCCACGCAGACGGCTCAACTCAGGTTAAAACACAAACACGTGAACACATGCATGCACACACAGTGTCGCTGGGCTCAGAACTAAAGGTCAGAGCCCCGAAAAACCTCAGTTACTGGAAAACAAGAGGAAAATTCCAGGCAAGAGAGAGCTGCAGAGAGAAGAAGAAAAACCCTTCCAGATCTCTAGATGGACCCCGGACCACAGCTGAGCAGGGACAATCTCCAGACAGTCTAGCGGAGGTGAAAGGAGCTGAACGGAGACTTAGCTGCCACCACGACAGAAACAAGAGAATCTGCAGTTTGAGTCCGGCCATAGTAAGTGCCTGCCATCACCAAACAAACAAAAATAGCATCTTTTTGGCAAAATGTAGCACGATTGAGAGTTCCCACAACATGTCGTTTATAATGTCCAAGATACGATCCAAGTTGCTTCAGATGAAAGGAGCAGGAAACAGGGGCTGATGCCCAAGCGGAAAAATCACCCAGACGCCAAGGTGCCCCAGATGTTCCAATCAGCAGTCGAGGGTTTTAAAGCAGCTACCATCCCGACACTCGGGTATGGAAAGGAAAAATGCTCAACATAATGAAAGGAAATCTCAGCAGAGAAATGTAAACTGCAACACCGAATAACAGCGACAACCGAAGTACCAAATGAAAGTTCAAGAAGTGAAAAACAAAGTGTCCGGAATAAAAACTTCACTAGATGAATAAAAACTTCTGCAGAACGAAGCCAACAGAGGAGTCGGTGAGCTCCTTTGAGATACTGAAGACATGCTGAAGGTAGATCACTATAAATGATTCAATCTGAAGAACAGACAGATGACAGACTTGAAAAATGAATCTGAAAGACCTGTGGGACAACATTAAAACACGGACTATAATTGGAGAACAACTGTAATTGATGCTCCCAGGGAAAAAAGGGGGAGACGGAGAGGGGTCAGAAAAAAGCACTTGATAAAAACAACGACCAAAAGTTCATCAAATACCAGGGAACACATTTAGCAATTCAAGAAGACAGACAAATGCCAAACAAAAATCAAGAAGCTAAACAAATAAGTACACAGACACAATACCTAGGCACACCACTGTCAAACTGCTGAAGCCAAAGTCACCCCAGAAAGCAACCAGAGACAAATGACAGGCTGCCTATGTAGGCAGTGCACTGGTTTGAATTACAAGTGCTCACCAGACACAAGGTTGAAAACAGTGCAACATACCTGTAACGTGCAAACGAAGAAAGGCCTTCACTCAGTCCATGATGCCACTGGCTGCGGTATCCCTTGTCAGAAACCTGGGAGTGAGCTGGGCTTCTTCCTCACGCGAACCTCCCAGGACTGCCGATGCTTGGTACTTCAGCTCTCTCCACTTGTACCACGGCATCCATCCCAACAAAATGTAGCCTGAGCCCTCACGCCTCTCCCGAGTTGCAGCAATAGCTGTTCAGTCTGCCTGCCTCGGGCTGATGTCTAAGCTCTGCATGTTTTACATCACCGCCCACTTTTCTAAAAACACTGATCATGTCATCCTCTTGCAAAAGTCCCTCAGACTCCCTACGGCAGTCGAAATGAAATCCAAACTCTTTAGAGCAGCATTCTCAGACTTTGGGCTCTCAGGACTCCTTTATGCTCTTAAAAATTACTGAAGGCCCCAAAGAGCTTTCATGTATTTTAGTTTATGTATCAATGATTAGTGTTTCAGAAACTTAAAGTGAGACATTTTCCACACACCAGAATCCACAAGTCCATATGCCATTGAACATGAGAGCAGTGATGTCATCACACAGCCTCTGGAAAAGTCTCAGCATGCTCTTTGAGAGAATTTAGGTGAAAAGGCACATAAAATCCTAGTATTGTTTTGAACTTGCATACCCCCCCACAAAAGGGACCTCCAGGGGTCCCAGGGCCCACGCCTCAAGCCCTGCTGGCTGAGACACTTCACGCCAGTGCCCTGCTGTTCTCTCAGCTCCAGCTGGGGTTCAGGGCACTCCCCGAGAACACACTCGCCCTCCCTAGGGTGTGCACAGCCTGTTCCCTCTCCGAGGCAAAGCCTTGCTGTTCCACACTTCCCAGCTAACACCTACTCATTCCCAAAACTTGGCTTGAGCGCTGCCTCCTCAGAAAGCACTCCTTATCATTCCCCGGTAGCCTGATTCTGATGCCCCTCCTCTCCTCGCCCACAACATCCACGGCCGATCTGCATTACGGTGTTTATAGGACAACGAAACCAAGAACTATCACATGGGCGGCTCGTGTCTGGGTACCCGGAAGAAGGCCCAGAATTTCCTTCCCGCGGCCAACACACACCATGATCCGTAATGGATACTGATCTGATGAAGAAATGAAGTCAACCATCTCCCCCAGACTCTAAACACAGAATTTAACAACAACAACACAGGCACTAAAATCTTAGACATTGCTCGTAGCAATATTTTATCTAATAGGTCTCCTCAAGCAAGGGAAAAAGAAAAGTAAACAAATGGGACTACATCGAACTAAAAGGTTTTGCACAGCAAAGGAAACGTAACAAAATGAAAAGACAATGCACGGAATGTGCATTGAGAACCTGAGAACGGAGAGCATGTTCGCTGGTACATCTGATAAGGGGTTAATGTCCAAAATGTATAAAGAGCTTATAAAAACTCAACACACACACACACACAAACAAACAATCCCATTTAAAAATAGGCAAAGGACCTGAATAGACACCTCCTCAAAGAGGACACACAGATGGCCAATCAACATATGAAAAGATGCTCAGTATCACTAATCATCAGAGAAATGCAAATTAAAACACAATGTGATAGCACCTCACACCTGTCAGAATTGACCATCATCAATAAATCAACAAATAACAAGTGCTGGAGAGGATGTGGAGAAAGGGGAACCCTTGTGCACTGTTGGTGGGAATGCAGACTGGTGCAGCCACTGTCAAAAGCAGTATGGAGATACCTCAAAAAATAAAAAATGGAACTGCCTTTTGACCCAGTGATCCCACTTCTGGGAATATATCTGAAGAAACCCCAAAACACTAATTTGAAAGAACATAAGCATCCCCATGTTCATTGCAGTGTTCTTTACAATCACTAAGACATGGAAGCAGCCCAGGTGTCCATCAGTAGTGTATGGATAAATCAACTATGGGACATTTATATAATGGAATACTACTCAGAAGTTAAAAGAAGAGAAGAGGAGAGGAGAAAAAAAGAAAAGAAAAGAAAAGAAAAGAAAAGAAAAGAAAAGAAAAGAAAAGAAAAGAAAAGAAAAGAAAAAAGAAAAGAAAAGAAAATTTTACCATTTGTAACAGTATGGATGGACCCGGAAAACATGCTAAGTGAAATAAGTTCCACATGCTAAGAGCCATAAAAATATCCAACTTCCAAATATAAACCAGTTTACTGTCAATTTTTTAAGTGTGTTTCAGTGTAAGGTGTAAGCCTGGGTTATGTCAATACCAGAGATACTGAGTTCTTAATCTTTTAACTTAAGTTTTATGTTTTCTTTGATACCAATTTATATTTTAACACATTAGAATATTCTTATAGCAAACATCATTGGGAAAATCCTAATCTTTTATAATTTTTCTTCTAAATCTCTTCTAACATTTTTTATAGCTCCAAAAACCTACACTTAATTGAAAACTGCCAACACCCGCAGAAAATCCCCACTATGCAGAGTGGGCACAAGGTAGGCTTACAGTTGTTCATATGGAAAATAATACAATAATTAATTAATAATAATATGAGAACAAATCCT
The DNA here is from genome assembly GCF_021234435.1 of Artibeus jamaicensis. Lineage (NCBI taxonomy): Eukaryota > Metazoa > Chordata > Mammalia > Chiroptera > Phyllostomidae > Artibeus > Artibeus jamaicensis. The sequence goes on along the minus strand of NW_026521823.1, from coordinate 20,927,530 downwards.
GTTTTGTGTACTCACAACTGTAAACTATGCTGCATCTATTTCTGGGTTCTAGCCTCCAGCATTGAATAGCCACAGAACATATAAAATGTGGGCCAAGTACACACATACAAATTACCTCCAAATCAGAATGCATGTCAAATTAATTATTTCTCTCAGACTAAAAGTTATTAACTTACAAAATAAGAATCCAAAAGTAAATCTGATCTTTTCCCATTCAAAGTTTATAAGATATACAATGACTGCTTCTGAATACCCAAAATATATAAAAATAATAAGTATACCATGGAAAGAAAATCATAGCCTCTTGAAAGAAACTATCAGCCCTGACTGGTGTGGTTCAGTGGGTTAAGCATCATCCTGTGAACCAAAAGGTTGCTGGTTTGATTCCTGGTCAGGGCACATGCTTGGGTTGCGGGCCAGGTCCCCAACTGGGAACATGGAAGAGGCAACCAATTGACCATTTCTCTCACACATCAATGTTCTCTCCCTCTCTTTCTCCCTCCCTTCCCCTCTTTATAAAAATAAATAAAAACCTTTTTTAAAAAAGACACTATCAGAATAGATTTGTTTCTGAACTCTAATTGGTTCTAAAATTTACCACAATCGAAAAATTTGAAATTTTTCTGAAAGTTTTAAATTCCTAAAAAAAGCACCAAAAAAATCTAATGATGTATTTCCACCCAAGGATAAGATCATAAAAACAAATTTAAAGCTACTATGAAGTTTTCAATAAAACTTGAGAAGCCATTTTATTTCCTCAAAACCCAACAATACTAAAATACTTTATTTTATATATATATATGACCATCATATCATTATACTAATTAAGTAAGGGAAAGCACATTTTCACCTGCCATAGGCCCCCCATCTATGATCATATAGATGAGGCTGGCCAAGTTGGCTGCAGAAATACATGATCTTACACTGATTTTTGTACCATGAATGTAACATGTGTAGAACATAGGAATTATGAGGTCAATAAATATATAACCCACATAACACATGTCCAAGTGTGCAAATATATGAAAGTGGAATTGAAGGACTAGAAAACTTTTCTTTTTTTCCCTATATTCTCTTAGCCAACTTAAATAGTAAAATTAAAATCATGGCGACTTTTTAGGTTAATAAACATTTAAAAATTCATCAACAGACTTCTTTATATTCACGTTTCTCTGTCCCCAAATCCCATTTATAGAATATAGAAATTTTTTAAAAATTGGAGCACAAAGAGGAAATATCATAGGACATCACACTGGAAAGAGAATATGGGCACAGGGAAAAGAATTAAGGGAACTTCTAGAAAGAAACTAGCTTTAAAAAAGGTCCAGAAAAAAAGTCTACCCTAAACAATAGGTGTACCTTTTACACACATTTTGAACGTGTGTTTAAAATTCCACAAGGATTAAAAGTCGTAAGTTACTTTTACATTTTCATAGTATGAAAGAATTTTGATCCAAAATGGAACCAGAGGATGCGAACTGGAGAATTTCGTGCATATGCTGTCAGAAAAATAGGACTTGAGACCCCAGAGACTGACTTCTCAGAAATGCCGGATTTACAGAAGACGACCTCTGAACACCAGCCAACACCAGCCAACAATTCTAGCCCATCCTCAAACCAATGAGCGGACGGTTGGGACTTGGGCTGGACTCCCCCTCTTCACACTCCTTGAACTTAAATACAGCCCACCCCAAACCCTCCACAGGCTCTCCACAGCTTGCACGGCATGCGTGTCCCACATTGCGATTCCTGTGTTGTTGCCAAATATATTCAATTTCTGATCATCTGCATTTGCCTCAGTCTAACCCTTTTTTAGGTCGGCAATAATAGCCAAACAAAAATGAGGCACATTAACCTCAAACACAAAACAAATCTTTCCCAAAAATACTATGCGTAGGAACACGTTTGTATGTTGTTGCCTTACAGAGATGTTGAAGAAGACCCTTTCAAGGGCGAGAAGTCATCCAAATTAAAATCAACCTTGTCACTGGATTCTAATGTATTGTGAAGAGTTAGTAAAAAGAAAGTCAATTTTTTATTTGTCACATGTTAAGTTCCAGACACGAACACATGGAAACAATATGTTAATTGTTCCCTAGTCATTATGTTACCCGATTTCCATTATATAAAAAATCCCATTTCTATAAATATTTCCAATTTTATGAGAAGTGACACAGAAGTGTTTTGCGTATTAAACACTTGATATAAGACAACAAATAACCCTAAACTATAATATACCCGTATTCACCATTAGTGCTGATGCCTCACAAGATTTTGAAACTTTAAAAGTTTTCATTTAAGTATTTGGAAGTCCCACTTTGATTCTTAAAAAAAAGTAATCAATAATTAAATTCATAGTGCAGTAAATTTTCTGTCACTTTTTTCAGAAATTTACAATTCTGTTGCTCTTAGTTCTGCTGTTTTTCCTTTCTGCAATACGAATGTCTTTGTTATGCTCTGTCCCTCCGCACAGTCACCTGTAAGTGATTAGCTTAAGGACAGTTAGAGGTGAGTATAAAGCCATTTTATCTTACAATTACCATGTGTCCCCAGCCTCCCCAGCCCCTGGGAAGGCTGCCCCACCAAACATTACCGCAAGGAGGAAAATAAAAAAAATATCTGCGGTCTATTTTAGTAACTTCGGTGTTGTTATGTAGACTATTTTATATTCAGATTTCTCCAACTGATACTTGAAAACATTAAAAGTCTAAAATTTTAATCCAAACGATACTGAAAATTATATGAAATTAAAGAAGTATGTAGTATAAACAGAAATTTATGCCTAAACTTTGGGAAAAAAATGTATGACTATATATTTTACTAATCTGAACTTAACATAGATATGTCAGAAAATTCTTTGATATATAAGCAAGTCTTCAATATTTGACAATTAAACACATTTATTCCACTTGCTATGATCAAGTACACTGTACACAGTCATGAAGACCACTTCAAAAGCTCATTAGTAACTTCCAATATTGGCGTCCCCCATATAACAATTCATCTCAGTTACCATCACCATCAAAAGAACATGAAAAATTAGATGCACTGGTCATGTTAAAGCCACTATTTATGAGGCTACAAGTGCTCCTTTAAACCCACAGCATCAAAGTCAGAAAACTTCTGAAAGGGAAAAATGGGTGGTGAGGTAATTGAAGGATAATTACTAAGAGGCTCCCCGCTGAGAACAGGGTTGGGCTCGGTTAATTCCGAAAAGGCCAGAGGCTTTCCTCCCAGGACAATTTCTTCTTTCTCCTGCGCATGTACTGGAAAATCAAAAAATACCCACTGAGTTAAAATAGGATTAAAAAGCTGAATCTGTAAATGATATTAGACTCAAGTCAGAGGCCCTTAGCCCCACCATTTGGAAGCTGTATAGTAAGTAGTCCCTTAAGTGGGCTTCACTTTCCTCTTCTATGAAATGGGAACTGTATTGCTACTCCTAAAGGAGAACCTTCCAGAAGGATTAGATGAGAACACACAAGAAAGTACTTAAAAGCCCAAAAGCACTAACATCGCTGTGAGAAGCATGAACCCGGGACACTTAAACCAACACCTCTGCCCACAGGGTCCCTTTAAAGGGTTAAAAGTTAGCTCTTCACAGGGCCTCACAGGGTAATTATGAAAACAGTCCAATACCTCAAGAACGTAAAGGTAAATAAGAAAACGAAAAAACAACTGAAAATTATAGTGCTGGTTAAATGATCAGTTTCTAAAAATTCCATGAGTGCCTCCCAGGAGCCGCTCTGGAACACGAAGAGACTTAGTTTAACACAAGACTAAGGGTGAGTCACCGTCAGGCATGAGTGGCCATTCAGTTTAACTGTGACCCTGTTCACTCAATATTAAAAGAGCAAGTGGAAAAGAACTTTGAAAAACAAGAAAATTTAAAACGGCAGGCAAATAAGAACAAAACATTTACAGTTTTTAGCAATAAAAGGCACGCCCACTTAAATAAAGACTGCTCAGCTGTAAAAGTAGCCCTACACAATGAGGACACATTTGTGGGGGCGGGGGGGTTAAGAATCTTTAATAAAGCATGAGACTTTTATCGGAGGTAAATTATACTTCAATAAGGTTGTTAAAACAGAAATAAAATCAAAATAGAGCGTACAAGGAGAAAGGAACACTGTGTCCAGTGTAGACACACTATGACCGTCATATCACCAGAGCAAGGACATTTCTCATGCCTCCAGTACTCCGCCAGCAAGAGGAGGAGGAGAAAGTAGGAGCAGGTGGCGGTGGCTGGCAGGGGTGTCTGGTTACCAGCCACCGTTCTTCCCCTCATTCTTCCCTCCATGCACTTGACAGTGTCTTCCTTACTCTTCTGGGACTTGGCACTTTTCCTTACTTCTGGTGTCCACAGCTTCTTACTTGCCTCATCTCATCCTCCCAACCCCATGAAGCAGCTTTTACTAATCTTGCAATTAGAAAACCAAAGCACAGAGAAGTTCAGGAACTTGCTCGTGCGTACATGTAGCAGTTTACAAAGCACTTTCGTACACGTGAATTTTACTTTTAGCTGTCCAATGTCAAGAAGCTACCATTTCTGTGTAAACTTCTGTCAGCCTTTCTCACACCTCCTGTGCATGAACAGTACTATGGGAAACACAAAGATGGGAAAACAGGGTCCGACAGCAGACAAAGCTAAGCAAAAATCACTAATTTAAAAGAGATGGCTATATATGCACTACAGGTAAAAATAAAGTAGTAGAGTAATACATAGAAGAAAGATTATTGCTAGAGGGGATAATCGAAACTTCTTAGAATAAGGGACTTAACGTGAACAGAGAGAAGACTAAATGTGGGATGAGCCAAAGAACATACATGTACAACCCACAGACACAGACAACAGTGAGATGATGGCCAGAGAGAAAGGGGGCAAAGAGGGGGAAATGGGGACATCGGTATCAGTGTGAACAATAAAAATAAAATTAAAAAAGAGAAGACTAAATGTGAAAATGTAAGTTTGCAAAAATGTCTATGGCCTTGCATTAAGGGACATCACTCACGGGGACTCCATACTCCCTTACCAACCTTCTAAATGCCATTGACATCGTACCCGCTACCATCTAGCCCTCCCGCCCACCTGAAACTCCTGACAGAAAATAAGGCATCCATCCCTTCTTCTACTCGGGAGGAGAACTCAGAAATACAATTTCAAAAGCTCCAGAGAATGGAGTTCTAAAGGTAGAGACCACGACACACTAACGGAGAAACAGGAGCGAAGGTGCCTTCCACTCCTGGCACAGCACATGCCTCCTCTGCAGCCTCCTGAGACCAAGGCGCCCCTCCCCCTGGTGAGCCCCAGGGCTTGAAGAAAGCAAAAGTAGTAAAGGCGCAGAGAGAAGGGGCAAGACTCAGCGAGTCTCCTGGTGCAGTAACTAAAGGCAACACACCCATCAGCTAGCCATGTAAGAAGATGGAAAAAGTGAGACATTGATTTGTTGTTCCATTTACGTATGAACTCATGGGTTGTTTCTTGTCTGTGCTCTGACCAGGTATTGAACCCACAGCCTTGGCATATCGGGATGATGCTCTAACCAACGGAAGTACCCGGCCAGGGCAAAAGTAGATTTTTAACCAGTCCTTCCCTGAAGTACGCCCACCTTTAAAGGTTTTCACACATGAGAGAATAAAAGAAGTAAACAATTAATTTTTATGAGGCTTACTAAATCTTGAAAAGAAAAATATAAGGCTAATTAATTCAGTTAAGAAAGTGAGAACTCTGAGCTGTTGGGCATCATTCCACAAACCAAAAGGTCGCTGGTTCCATTCGCAGTCGGGGCACACGCCTGGGTTGCAGGTCTGGTCCCCAGATGGGGCACACGCAATGTTTCTCTCCCTCTCTTTCTCCCTCCCTCCCTCTTTCTCTAAAAATAAAATTTTTACAAAAAGTCTAAATAAATCAGGAAAAATCTTAGGAAAATATCAAGTAATAAAAGCTAACAGAGTATTTTTAAAATTATCATCACAAGGGTTTATGCCAAGGGAGCAAGATGAGCTTAATTATCAGCTCATCTGTCAGTATGTTTTACCACATGAATGGATTAGATTAAAAAAAAACCTCACATAACTGTAAACGATGCCAAAAACTTATCTAATGACATTCAACATCTGATTACGATCAATTTTCTCAAAGCCAAGAATAGCTGAAAGTGCCCATAAATTGATTTTTAAATTATATGCACCCAAAAATATGGCATAAAGTAGAATAATAGAAAGTAGAATACAGTAGAATAAAAAAGTCATGGCACAAACTGTTATATAAATAAAAGAGAAACCTTTGGTGCATTTCTGTTAAGATGAAAACCAGGCAAAGATGCCACAGAATGCTGTCGATACTGACCACTGTAGTAAGAAAAAATATGACAGACAAAAGGAAAGAGATAAAGTTGCCACTATTTAGAGATAATTTGATTATCTACAGAGAAAAATCAGTCAGCCCTCAGAACTAATGAGAGAGCTGAGTTCCCAAATTCAAGGCAAGCTTCTCTTGAGTAGCATTTTTCTACTGTAACAAATTAGAAGATAGAATTGAATGAAATACCATTCAGAACAACAGGAAAACTATGAAGTTCCTAAGTTTAACCTGATAATTGAGAACTTTATCCATAACTTTAAAAACATATTAAAAGAATACTAAAGAAGACTTGAAAATTAAAGGGATATATCAGGTTCGCAGGTGGAACAAAATATTGTAAAGGTGCTAATTCTCCCCAAACTGATCTAGAAATTCAAGCAATTTCAACCAAATACTACCTGGATTATTTGAAGAACTCTATAAACTAATTTCAAAGTTGACATAGAAAAACACAAGTTTTCAAATAGATAAATCAATTTGAAAACACTGCAGTGAGAAGAGATTCATACCACCTAATATTTGACATCGCTCCGAGTCAGTAAAAAATAGGATGCTGGTGCAGCAACAGACAAACAAACAGTAGAAAACTCTAAAACAGACACGTGTTTATATGGGCCTTGGGCAACAAGGGAACAGAGAAGAAGGGACTAGGTTACTTGGGACGTGGTGCTGGGAAAACTGGAAGACACAGTTCTGGGAGAGTGTGACTATTACTACCTCACACCACATACAAACAACAATCAGAATTCAGTGATGATCCAAACGTGAATATAAAATTATAGAGGTTTCAGAAGGCTAAAGAGAAGGATACCTGTTTGGCTAAGGAACCATCACACAAGAATGGATGTTTGTGGCACCAAAGTAAAGAATTTCCGTTCAAGAAAGCATACCAAAGAACGCAAACAACAGGTGTGCCAGAGGCAACAGATGGATGTTTCTTCTCACATCAGTGTGTCTCTCCCTCTCTCTTTCCTTTATTACCCGTCTCTAAAATCAATAGTGTTCTTATGTAACGTTACATATCTCAGTCTCATTACTTAGGATCTTGGTCTACTATTGTTTCTTCTTCCTTTCTTTCATCTTCTATCTCAAAACCTGTTACAGCTTAGTTATATGTATTTTTTCAAAGATTTTCCTTAGATCCTATTATGACTAAAAAAAAACCTTTCAGAATAGTTGAGGTCTGAAAGTGTCTCTCTGTTACCTCATAGGTGAATGATCATTGTCTCGCTGTAGAAGTTTCAGATTGCAGCTGCTGTCACCCTGGGCTCTGTAGAATTGCTCCACCGCCCTCTCACTTCCAGTGCTGTAGATGACCGAAGTCTTCCGATCTGGAAGCGTGCTATATATTTTTTTCCATCAGAACATATCGGATCTTATCCGACTCATTGAAATCACTCAGGCCTTTTTGCAACTCTTTTTGTTTGTATTCAAGTCTCCTATGGCTCGTCCCAAAGTCGTTTCATGATCTCCCTCTCTGTAGATTTGCTATGTGGTTGGTATTTCTTTGAGGGCACTGATCTTGGTAATTCCAGTGCTTCATTGGCACATATTTTAGTTCATGAATTATATATCTTTGGGTTACAAAAAGAAATTTTTTCTTGATTTGAATTTCCTGCAGTGCTCGTTTTTTGCTCAAGTTGCCACCCAAGTCCACAAGTAGCTGTTTCATTAGAGTTGGAAAGATTTTGCTTTTCCTCCCTTTTGCTGCTCAAGCCTGATAAATATCAGTCTATTTTTCCTCGTCTCCTCCTTGCAACTCGTGTCCAGCTTCCGGGATGCCCTGTGTGGTGGAGGCCTGGTGGCTTCTGTCCAGGTGGCGGGCAGGCAATCTGCAGGTAGATCCTTACCTGCAGACCTGTTTAGTCTTGAGACACCAGAAGGAAATGTCCCTGCTCCTAGGTGTCTATGCTCTTCTACCCTTGTGTGCAGGGGACACTCTCTACCTGCTCTCCTCCTGGAGGCCATGGAAACTGATGGCGTTGTTCCCCATGGGATCCAGATCTGTCCATGGGTCCAGAGAACGTGGAGAGCTTGAATGTGAAGTTGGGGGGGAGGAAAAAAGCTGCATTTAATATGCTACCAACTCAAGGTACATATAAAAATGTTTTAAGCTTTCTAGAGATGTACTATTAATGTTTATCATGTTTTTTTTTAACCATTTATCCAGCAATTTAGAGTGGTTATTCACCTTTGAAATACATTTAAAAGTTTTTCTTGAACTTTAGCATTTTTTTAATGCATAAAGATGTTTTTGTACTCAAACCTGGACTGTGACATTTTTTTTCCTTAAATTACAACTTTGGAATAAATGCAAGCACATTTTCTGTACTAAGAGGTTGCCATAGTTACGGTTTCTGAGATGCCATGTTTAGCCTCTGGTTAGTCAACTATAGCATGTCTGCAGTGAGAGCCAGTGGAGAGAAATCTTACCCAGCAAGTTTCATTTGGATGTAAAACGTGTGGCTCTTGGAAAGGTTACATCGATTCTGTTGGCCATGAAACGGCTGAGTTCAAGACTGGCACACAGCAGCCTCCATTAGGACCAGCCCCGTGAAGGTGAGACTTCAGGATTTATCTTTTCTTTTCCCTTCCCTCCACGAGTCATGTCTAAGGATGAGCCGGGCCAAAAAGTCTGTTCGGTTTTTAAGTAAAAATAAAATACATTTGTCATTTTCACCAATAACTTTATTGAACAACATCTTCACCATTTTGTTCCACTACCTTCTGCCATCTTTCAGATGGTAAGTCCAACTGCATAATTCCATCTTCCCAAAACTCATCTTTTTGAGCAAAGAACTGTTCCAGGTGCCTTTTGTAATCTTCCAAGGAATTGAAATTTTTTTCCATTAAGAGAATTTTGTAAAAACAGAAATAAACGGAAATCCAAAGATGCCATGTCTGGTGAGTACGGTGGATGAATCAACTTCCGGGCCAAGCTGTAACAGTTTCTGCCTGGTCATCAAAGAAACACGCGGTCTTAGGTTATCCTGAAGGGAGATTATGAGTTTTTTGTTCACTAATTCTGGATGCTTTTTGTCAAATGCTGCTTTCCGTTGGTCTAACTGGGAGCAGTACTTGTTGGAATTAATCGTTTGGTTTTCCAGAAGGAGCTCATAACAGAGAACTTCCTTCCAGCCCCACCATTGCCTTCCATATACACAACATCGCCTTCTTTGGATGAAGACCAGCCTTTGGTGTGGTTGGCGGTGGTTCATTTCACTTGCCCCATGATCTCTTCTGTTCCACATTATTGTAAAGTATCCACTTTTCATTGCTCATCACAATTTGTTTTTAAAATGTTTTAAAAATCATATTCTCTACTTAACTTATGTGGAACCCAAACATCAAAGCTTTTAACATAACCAAGCTGGTGCAAATGATTTTCAGGGCTTGATTTGAAGCATGTCAGCTATCTCCCGTGTGGTATAGCATTGATTGTTCTCAATTAATGTCTTGATTTGGCCACTATTAACTGGTCTACCTGACCATGGAGCATCATCCAGTGAGAAATCCCCAGTATGAAACTTCACAAACCACTTTTCACACATTCGATCAGTCACAGCACCTTCTCTATACACTGCACAGATCTTTTTTTTTTTTTGCATTTCACTTGCATTTTTACCTTTCTTGAAATAATAAAGCATAACATGCTGAATAAGTTGCATATTTTCTTCCACCTTTAATACTGAAATGGATGCACAAAAAGTCACCAATTTTAAGAAGGTTTTTAAAAATGTACACTGATATGACAGCTGTCACAATACAATCTAACAAAATTTTTCTAATGAAATTCGAGACAACTAAGTGGTACTAGAGCCATCTTACAGAAAAAAACAATGAACATTTTGGCCAACCCAATATTACACCACTGTGTGAAGTTTGGGCCAAAATTATAGTCTTATTCTCATGCAGCACTGGTTCTCAACTGGGGGGGTGATTGTGTCCCCCAAGGTGACATTTGGGGACATCTGGAAACCTTTATTGTTGCAGCTGGGATAGGAGTGCAACTGACTTCTCCTGGGTAGTGATCAGGGATGCTGTCAATCCTCTGATAACACACAGGTCAGATGGCACACCACAGGTTTACCTGGCCCCAAATGCTAATAGTGCGGAAGTTGAGAAATCCTGTTCTTGAGTCTAGACCTTTCCTCTAAATATTTTTGACATTATTTGCTATTTTAAAATATATTATTACACTTAGTACTTGAAAAGTTGCCTACTTCTGTTCCTGCACAGAATGTGCAATTGGACATCACAGCTGTAACAGCATCATCAAACAACGAGCAGCACACGCGGTTTCCTGGGAGCAGCAGGAAGGAGCACAATGAGGAGGGCGTGGTCTCCTGCAAAGAACTGATTAAAGAAAGGAGGTAACACAATACATCTGAATGATAAAATGCAGTTTAAAATAGTTTAATTATCTAGAAGTGGTCTCCAAGAGTCAATGTACAGAGTGCCACTGGCTTACATCTGGTACCCTGCTCACATCTGGCATCCTGCTCACATTTGGCATCCTGCTTAGCTGCATCCTTTTTACAGACCCGGCTCCACATCTATCGATTGCCCAGAGCCCTCCTGGGCCAGTTAGTGCGGATTATTAACTACAGACCTAAGAAATATATGTGGAAGGTATAGTATCATTGTTTCAAATAGCTCCTCTGTCCCCTTTATTTGAGAAAAACTTGTTACCACCTGTGCCCTGATGATTTTAAATAGTAGCAGTAGGCAGGTATAATTTTCCTAAAAGATGTAAAAATGATATCCAATTCACAAAAGCTCATCATTGTTTGGAGAGTGAAATTATTAATAAAGTTTTTGTCAACCATCAGTAGCCTTGACGATGGCTCAGTAGATGTTTCTTAAAAGAAAAAATGTTGAACAAATTCCTTGTTTGCAGGTAATATTGGTACTATAAATCCTTAGTGAAAGAGAACTGAGACTTAGTGACTTCGACATGTAGCTTCTGGGGGAAGAAGTGCAGAGGAAGAGAAGGGAAGCCATCAGCACCGCTGGAGGCCGCCTGGAACGGCCTCCGGTTCAGTGGGTATGGGGGTACCACCAAGTCTGTAACACAGAGCCCAGCAAGTAGTATTCTGTCATTCTAGTGAACTTGGACCTGAAATTCTGTTCTGTTAACCAAGAGATAATTCCCAACTTGACATTAGGAATATCAGACATATTTATATACTACTCAAATATAAACCTAGGTGGCTTAATCGCTTAATGTATCGTGATCTTAAAGTTAGCAATGAAAAATTAAAATCCATCGTGTGCTTTTGTTCTCTGCAACCATAGTGGATCTCTCCATGGCAAATGTTAAAATCATGACACTGAACTAGCTTTGTTTTTGTTGTGTTATTTTTTTACTTGAATTTATGGGGCTATAATCAGATCTAGGGGAAGCCAGAAAATACACTGGGGTCAGCTGTGAAATTGCCCCTCAACAGTAATTGTAAGTAATTATAACCCTCACTCAATCCATGTTTTTCCTACTCTTTTGTTCTATGATGCAGTGCACATCTGAAATATATACACACCTACTGGCCTTCTGGTTAAACACAATGAACTGGCTGCACATCTTGCTTCGTTGCCTCCCAAAATCCCCACCAAAATGACAGCACAGAAATTTAAGGCTTTACCTTTAAGACAAAGGTAATTGGAAAAGACACAACAGTAGAAGAAAACTAAAACAAAATTTTGGGGAAAAGAAGGAAATTTCAACCTTGGGACATGCAAAGGGATAGAGCAAAGCAGATAAGTTCCCCTAGAACAGACCCAGAGGGTCTACAGCCAACAGATCCTTTGAGTAGGACGGGGGTACTAAGGAAGATGGCTGGATATGTGGAGGTTAGTAGCAAATGTAGAAAACAGATGGACGAGGATCATCACAGATTGAAAAGAAACTTTCATCTTAAAAGAGACCAAAGCTGAAAGGGAAAGAATGAGAAAAGATGGAATCAGGGAGAGAAGGTAAGGGAGGGAGGGAGGAACAAAGGGAGGGAGGGAGGGAGGGAGGGAGGGAGGGAGGGAAGGAAGGAAGGAAGGAAGGAAGGAAGGAAGGAAGGAAGGAAGGAAGGAAGGAAGGAAGGAAGGAAGGGAGGAAGGGAGGAAGGAAAGGCAGACAGACAATGGGAAGAAACGAGGACAATGCTAGAAGCGAGGAAAAAAACAGTAACAATATAACATCCTCAGAGAGCTAAGACACTAGACAGCAATCATCACAAAGCAAAATGCTATGAGAAAGGAACAGTTAGAAAATAAGTGTGGCAGAGATGTCATTGTCAACCTTGTCTACCTCTTCCTCCTTAGTAACAGAACCCCAATATCATTGGCAGCAGTGATGTGTCCGGCTAAAAATATTTTCTAGATTCTCTTGCAGTTAAGGGTGACCAATGTAAGTGAAAATGCATGAGTGGGCTTCCAAGAAAGTTCTCCTTTATGGCACTAGCAGAACCTCAAATTGAGCTCCTTCCAGCCTGGACTAGCCACAAGCTAGCCCGGAGATGACTGACACTTTTGAGTCCCACATTATGCCAAATGCTGAGAGGTACTGGCCACATCATAAGTTTGTGCCCCGAAATGACCCACCCAAAATGCAGTTCTCCCCAAAGTATTTCAGTTTTTCAAAGGGTTTTAATGTCACATTGGTCATTACAAGTACCAAGAGGGTTGGTGTAACTAAATTGAATAATAAAAACCTGAATCTTAAATGACTTGGTAATCATCAAGGAGCCAGAAACTCATCTGGAAGTTATTAAACAAAGCAGATTCATTTTCTTACACAAAAACGGATTACTGTAAATTACAGTGTGGCTGTCAACCACATTCTTTTACCAGAACTAAAGCCAAATTTCAAAAGTATCAGCTATTTGGCAAGTTATACCTTCAAGGACTTACAAGCATTTTCCACATCTAAAAATGTTTGCAAATTGGCTTAAAAAGAGTCAGTTGTATAAACTGTCCTTTAAACAAAATACCTAAAAATGGATCTCTTTACTTCATGAAACCATAAAAGCTTCTCTTTTCTAAAGTAGCTCATTAGGCCAATTTTTAGTAGGACATCATAAAATGTTCTTCTTGGAAAGACCTTACAATTGTCCTTTCCGAACTGAATACAACAGAAGAACTGAATTGAAAGGATGGCTCAAAGGTACAGCGAACACGAAAAGTAACTTAAAGAATAAAAAAGCTGCATAGGAACAAAAAAAATAGTTGAGAAAACAACTTTGTTTATTTATTTACTTATTTACTTCATGAAAAGAACAAACGTAACACACGGATCTATACGCCCTACTCTCTAATGTGAAACTTCAAACAGATGGGAGCTAAGAGAAGGCAGCAGTGAGTGCAAGAACACTTGCTGGTGTCTGCAGCAGCGCAACAAATAGGGAATTCTGTTCCTTCAACTTAAAAGTCTCAGGCAAGTCGCTAACTTTAGATCTTTAAGTCCAATGACAGAAAGGAGTCAATAGCAAACAAGTGCGGAAAGGAATATGAGGACCCCTGCAGAGAAGAGGACAGAAATACCATCTAGAAACAGAACGCATTCCTCTTTAGGTATTTGTTCATCCCAACCTTAATTTCTCATCAATTCAAAGATTTTTATTACAGTTAAAAACACTATAGAAAGAGCGTAACAAAAACCCACGTTCACAAATCAGAAGTTAGGATAAGAAGTAAGTTATCGAAGTGCATGGAGGGATTTACATATATCCACATGACCTTACAAATTAGCCATTCTAGGAGAGACAAGAAACTCATCACTTAATAATCCATTTTCTGTAAAGATTTGAGAATAATAATAATAATAATAATGGCACTGTGTGTTGAGTACCTGCACACATTGCTCATGTTTGTCTACACCTTGTCACCACCTTGCAATCCTCATTGTGCAGTGGTAGCCATTTGAGCCTGGGGACGCCACATGCCTTGTCCACGGTAATACATGTTACTCTGGAACCTGCCATGTGCGAGCTATGCCTATGTCATCCCCAACGCTGCCACTCTTGCCAGGACACCACTCCAGAGCCCAGAAAGAACCAAAGACACGACGTGTCACAAATGTACACCTCCACGGCACTGATGGGAGTCTCTATTTCAAAGTTAAAAATAGACTTAAGATGAAGGCATAGGTGGAAACACTGTACCTTCTCACACAAAAAAGTTTAAAGACAACAAAGTTTTAGTAAAACAAATACGCAACCATAACACAGAAAATTAAACTACCGAAGTCGGACAATAAGGAACCCTTCAGCTAGACAGGTAAGAGGGGCGGAGCCAGCCACTGGCGGAGTGAGGTTATGCAGGAAAACTCAACCAGACCAACCCAGGCGGGTGGTCTCGGTTGGCGAATCCCCAGGTGTGGGGTTGCAACGGGCAGACCCAGTGAGGGCTCAAGGCGGCAGGCTGACCACGGTCACACATTTGCGCTCAGATAAACCGGCGAAGGAGCAAGCAGTGAGACAGACCTCGCAGGCCCCAGCAGTGGGAAGCAGTAGAGGGGACCGCTATTGTCCCTCTCTGACCCCACCCCCACATACAGCATCACAAACCAGCGACCTCGGTAGCCTCGCCCTGGTGAACACCTAAGGCTCCGCTCCTTATATGTAACAGGCTCGAACAGACCAAAACATGGCTCAAGAACAACTCAAACCCCTGGAGCCGATAAATCTAAGTGAACAAGAAATTGCCAACCTATCAGAGGCACAGTTCACTGGTGATCAGGATGCTCACAGAACTGGTTGATTTTAGTCATAAATTAGAGGAACATATGAAGGCTAAACTAATTGAAATGAAGAAAAATGCACAGGAAACCAACAGTAATGGAAAGGAGACTGGGACTCAAATCAAGGGAGTTGACCAGAAGGAAGAAAAAAATGACCAAACAGAAAAGGATGAAGAAACAAGAATTCAAAAAAATGAGGAGAGGCTTAGGAACCTCCAGGACATCTTTAAACACTCCAACATCAGAATTATAGGGGTACCAGAAGGGGAAGAGGAACAGCCACGAGTGGAAAGCTTATTTGAACAAATAATAAAGGAGAACTTCCCCAATCTGGCAAAGGAAATAGACTTCCAGGAAATCTAGGAAGCTCAGAGAGTCCCAAAAAAGTTGGACCCAAGAAGAAACACACCAAGGCACATCATCATTACATTAGCCAAGATTAAAATGAAGGAGAGAATCCTAGAAGCAGCAAGAGCTAAAGGGACAGTCACCTACAAAGGAGTTCCCATCAGACTGTCCGTGGATTTCTCCAAAGAGATCTTACAGGCAAGAAGGAGCTGGAAAGAGGTATTCCAAGTCATGAAATCCAAAGACCTACAACCAAGATTGCTCTATCCAGCAAAGTCTTCATTTAGAATGGAAGGACAGATAAAGTGCTTCTCAGATAAGATCAAATTCAAGGAGTTCATCATCACCAAGCCCTTGTTATATGAAATGTTAAAGGGACTTATCTAAGAAAAAGAAGATAAAAAAGCTGAACAGTTAAAGGACAGCAAACTCACAGTTATTAAGAACCACACCTAAAACAAAAGCAAACTAAGAGGACAGCTAGATCAGGAGCAGAACCATAGAAATGAAGATCACATGGAGGGTTAACAACAGGGGAGCAGGAGGAGGAGAAGGGGGGAGAAGGTACAGAAAATAAGTAGCATAGACAGTAGGTAGAAAATAGATCGGGGGGGAGGGCAAGAATAATAGGGGAAATATAGAATCTAAAGAACTTGAGACATGCGGTCATAAACTAAAGGTGGGGGCAATGATGGGGGAAGGGTGTGCAGAGTGGAGGGGAATGAAGGGGGAAATAGAAAAACTGTAATGGCATAATCAATAAAATTAAAAATAATAATTTTAATTAAATAATCATTTAAAATAATAATAATAATTTAAATTAAATTAAATTAATGAATAATTTTAAAAAACAGTATATCTGAGGAAATGTAAGAGTATTCATGTCCCATATACCTGTAATATAATGAACTTAAATTTGCTGAGATTAGAAGTAAAATTCAATCTTTTTAGAAATGTATGAACTTTTTATGTTGTACAGATGGAATAAAGGCATTGAACATGAAAAAAGTTAGAAATGGCTTGTTTTCTTTTTTTACTAGCATCTGTTCCCAGATTAATATGACTTCAAGCTTCATAGAGTCGGTAAATCAAACTAAGATACATGTATTCTAAACATTAAAAAAAAAGTATCTTCACCAAATTACTATCAACTTAAACCCTAGGGGCAGAAGAGTCATTTTCCCTGTTTAGGAAACGAGGAAGTAAATTCAGAAGGTGAAAATGACTTCCAGGTGATCTTTAGCATGTCAAGGTCACGGATTTCTAAAATATGTCAAGTGCTTCAACTTTTAGTACTTTATATAGCAGACCACAATCATTTTCTTTCAGACCCCTTGTCCTAAAGTATATTTCCCTTAAATCTGTAGGGTTGGTACTTCTAATCCATCTAGTGATATAGGCTGGAGGTAGGGATGGGTTTTGTTAACCCCACTGAAGAGAACATTGATTTCTTGCCAACTTCTCTTACCTGTTTTCTCATGGTGCGCCTATACTAAGACTCCACAGAAGAATTTCCTGCAGCTTGCTGTGGCTCTCCTACTGACTCTCCAAAGCTGTACTTTGAACCAGTGAGAGACTGCTCTCTTTCCAAATTCAATAGCCTTTTTCCCATTTCTTTCCCCTAGATCACGTCTTCTCATTCTGAACACTGTTGATAATCCTCTTCCTGTCTCCGCAAAACCCGTGACTAAGTAACCCGATACTTTTGTGACTAATTACCAAAGTTTCTGACAATGTATGTCCCCAGCACAGGATATTCAGCTAAGGAGATTCGTCTTCAAATTTTCTGGGATGTTTATATCTTGTTTATCTTTGGACATCTCTAGGATCCCACCAGATTCTTGCTTTGCTGCCTGGCTCTTGGACCATGGCCTCCCTTCCCTCTTCTCGTCCTCTTAACAGAAGATGCTTCCCAAAGCTAAGTCCCTGTTCCTCTCTATGTGGTATGGCCTTTTCCCTTCACTGACCCAAGCTGTCCCCTGGATTCCGACATCACTTGATATGGCAATTACAGAAAAAAATCAAAAGGCCTTTATCTACAATCGGGTCCTGTAAATCTCATTACCTCTGAATAAGCACCTTCCACACTAAGTAGACTTCACTGTCCTGCCAACAGGATAATCCACCAGACCCTGGCTCATACTAGTACCACCTCCACCCAGCGCAACTGCCCTCCACCTCACTTTCCACCCATCGTCTTTCTGGTCCAGCTCAAAAAAGATCTTCCCTAGTAGCGTCCAAATGCTTCTCCCATTCTCAAACTGCCTGCAGGTCTGCTGCTCACCATGGCCACTGCGTTTACTCCATGCCCTGTGACCGTATTCTCCTGGTCCGGACAAGCAAGTGCAGAAAGAACCCCCATAGCAAGTGTGCTCATGGTTCCCTTCCTCACCACAAAGACTCGCCTCTCAGTTCATCACACCCCAGGGGCAGGAAGTTATTCTCATCTCCGTGAGATGAGATGTGAATGAACATACACTGCATTTTATATCAAGTCCAAGTACTTTCCTATACCTTTTAACTTGGCCCTAACTGTGAAATATTAAACGGAGAGGGACAGAGACAACCCATGGAACAGCTCAGAGCAGCAGCACATCCGGTGTTTGTGCCAAAACAGCAGGTACCGCCGTGAAAGAGGGTGGGAAACGAAGGTGAATGAAGTGGCGGGGAGCTTGAGTCTGTCTGTTAGAAACATCTGACTTCAAACACTGCTTCTACCAGCTGTGTGGGGCTGGAGAAAACTACTTGTCTACTCTTTTCTCATCCGTAAAAAATACACATATTTATAAAAAGAACAGTATCGCTGAATCCACATGACAGCTAGGAGGAGTAATGTTTTAAAAAACAAGTCAGGAGAACATTAGTCTTCATCAAAACAGACAAGGAGCTTCATCTTCCCTTTTCCCTCAATTCTGAGCCAAGTCCTTCGAGAGCTTCCACTCCTCAGCTTTATGAGCCGCGCTGGTGGGATTCCCGACCCTAAGGAGCAGCACCGTGGATGCCCGAGGTGGGCTTCTGATGTTTCAGTTGGGGTAGGTGGAAGAAATGTTCCCGTTCTCAAATTTTCAACCATTTTCTTTTCTTTCTAAACAGGCTAAAGCTATTTCTGGCTTCTCCGTCTCCAATTAGCAGCTAGGCATCCATGCTCAAGCTGGAGCTCACTATCAGAGACCTGTAAGATACTTTGTGACTAATTCCCAAAGTTTCTGACAATGTATGTCCCCAGCACAGGATATTCAGCTAAGGAGATTCGTCTTCAAATTTTCTGGGATGTTTATATCTTGTTTATCTTTGGACATCTTTACAATTAGATGAACAAAGTCTATTTCTCATGGTTTAAGCTTGTTTTTTTTAAACCATGCTTTAAACATAATCTAGAACTAAACTTGAGGAAGAAGAAAAATCCTAATGTAACAAAACCAACTTCTCTTGGAGAATGAAGCACAGCCAGGAAAACAGTCACATCACAGGGGTAAAAGGATTTCAAGTATAAAGAACTAAAAGACGCTTGTTCATTCACTCATTTATTTATCCAACGAATATATACCGAGTGCCTACTTAAACAGCTGGCACTGTTGAAGGCTTGGAAACAAATTAAGCCCTTGCTCATAAGCACTTAGATTCTAGTAGAAGTAACAACTGAACAGATATATCATACAAAAACCAAGTGATGACAAGTGCTATGAAATACAAGAGTACAAAACGACAAGAGAGGTTATTTTACGGGTGGGAGCAGAAGAGGGGTATCATTTAAGCTGAGGTCTGAATACGTGAGAAAAATGTATCTGTGCAGAAGGACCAGTAACACCAAGGCTCTCGAATGAAAACCTTCTTCGGACAGCGGAGGAACAGCAGGAAGTCGGCGTGCCTCGGGCATGGGACGCAAGATGAAGAGCGGGGGCAGAGATGAGACAGGCAAGCAGCAGGTAGGTCGGGGCTTCACAATTCAGATTTGACTGAGTGTAACAGGTAGCCATTGTTGGGGGTGGGGCGCAGGAAGAGAAGTCAGAGCTGGATGCAAACCCTCTGGTTTGCATTCGAAAGAGGAATCTGGCCGTTACTTTGGAAGCAGGGAGGTGATAAGTGGTCAGATTCTGGATATATCTGAAGATAGGGCCTACTACATTTCTTGACAGACTGGATGTGGCATATGACAGAAATAAAACGATAATGACTTCAAAGTTGGGGACCTGAGCGAGAGGGTGAACGGTGGTGCCATTTACCAACATGCGAAACTGGGGGTGTGAGTAGGTACACAGCAGGGAGGGGGAGGAGCTAGGAGTTGTTTTACACGAAGTGTGATGTGCCTATTTAACCTCCGACTGGAAATCTCTAGTACAGCGATTTTCAACCAACATGCTGCAAGACTTCTTAAAACATGCACTACCTGACTATGTAGTCAGGGACACTGACCTCTTTTCCCTTAGATTGTCAGATAAAAAAAATGACAACAGTCAACACAACAATAGCCATCCAATGTGAATGAATCAAAATTAAACCTATTTTGTGTCGCATCAGCAAAAAATATGTGTTTTGGTGTGCCAAAGAATTTTAGTCATTAGTGTATGTGTGCTATGAGATGGAAAGTGTTGAAAATCACTGCTTTAGTAGAAAATATATGAGTCAGGAGGTCAGGAACACAAACATGGAAGTCATCAGCATGCAGACGGTGTAGAAAGCTATGGGTCTCACAGTGTCTGCAAGGGGGAGACTGAGGATGAGGAGAAGACATGGGAAGATGAGCCCAGGCACACTCTAATATTTACCGATCAAAACAATCAGAAGGATTCAGCAAAGTAAAATCAGAAACATCGAGGAAAATGGAAGAAAAGCCCAGAAGGCAACTGAAGGAAGTGTTTCCAGAAGGGAAGTGTGACCAACTGTGTCTGCTGCTGTCGACAGACTGACATCTTCTTGGGACAAAAGTTCCAAATTAACCGTGCACCACTCAAGAAGGAAAAGTAAAACGTTTGCTTATTTTTTCTCCTTCATCACGCAGAATAAAAGACACACAAATGAGAAAATAGAACCAGAGACATGGAAATAAGGAACAAACTGACATCAGCCAGAGGGGAAGAGGGATGGGGGTAATGGGGGAAAGAAGAAAAATAAGGGAAAGAAGGGGAAGGGTCTAGTCAAGGAGCATGTATAAGGGACCCCTGGACATGGACAACAGGGTGGGAAGTGACTGTGGGAGTCAGGGGTTGGTAGGGCAGGGGAGAGCAATGGGGGGAAAATTGGGACAATTGTAATTGAACAACAATAGGAAGGAAGGAAGGAAGGAAGGGGAGGGGGGGAGGGAGGGAGGGAGGGAGGGAGGGAGGGAGGGGGGGGGGGGGGGGGGGGGGGGGGGGGGGGGGGAAGAATTTTTTTTAAGTCTAATGAGAAAGAATTCCAGAACCAAAGTGTATAATGAGATTCACAATAACTGCGCTTCCTTTGGATATTATAAAATTGTGGTGTGAAAAAATAATTCAGATATTTTCTTCCAACCTCAGCTATCTAGGTCAAATTTCAATCTAGTTCAGAAGGCAAAAATCTTTGATTATGCTCTTTGCTTCAGTACTTAAATGTGTGAAACACTTACAAGAAAGTATGTGCAGCAAAAGCATGGCATATATTTGGAAATTCTGCAGATTGTACAATAACAATCTGTAGAATTTCTGTTAAGCCATGGACTACTAGTCCATATAAGAAAAGCCCTGGCTGGCGTGGCTCAGTTGGTTGGGTGCGGTTCTGTAAGCGAAGGGTCAAAAGTTCGATTCCCAGTCAGGCTTGCGGGTCTGGTCCTTGGCTAGGGACACCCGAGAGGCAACCAATCAGGGTTTCTCTCCCTCCTTTTCTCCTTCCCTTTCCCTCCCTCTAAATAAATAAATAATTTTTTTAAAAAGAAAAGAAACTGATAATTTTATAAATTGTATCAATAAAAAGAAATCAGTTAAATAAAATGTATCTCCTACTCCAGCTGAAAATATAACTCAATGTCATCATATAAAAATATTTTCCTTTTATAATGTTTTAAATGGTTTATTGAGCATTAATCCATTCACTTAGATACACATAGTCGATAAATCTAAAGCAGGGGTATCAAACCCATTTTCACCGGGGGTCACATCAGCCTTGCAGTTGCTTCAAAAAGCCGAATGTAACTTTAGGACTGTGTAAAGGTAACTACTCCTTAACAGTTAAGCGAGAGTTCGGTGCTGCCATCGGATAAAACAAGGTGGAGGGCCGGAATCTGCCCACAGGCCTTGTGTCTGCCACCTGTCACCCAAAGTTTGCAACTGCTCAAGAGTGCGTATGAGCAATTCTGTATGTAGCCTATACAATAATTGATCAGCGTGTGTACTCCAGGCACTAACTTCACAAGCCAGAACCTGCCGTGGTGGGCAGCACTGGTCAGAAATGGAAAGGGGCTCATCTTGCAGCTTCGGACGGAATGAGGACTAAGAGCCCATTCTCTTCCTGACTTACCAACCCGTCACCGCAGTGTACTCACCGGCGTCACTCGCCCAGGCAGCAGGAAGTACTAATGAAGAGGGAAGGCCACGGGCCAAACTTCTGGGTTCCAATCCCCAATTACCACTTACTAGTTCTTGTGTTTCCTTGAACAAATCATTTTACCTCTCATATTCCTTCACTATAAGAGTATCAGTGCATAATGCATTTGCCACATGTCTGGCGCATGGCAGAGAGAAAAAATACTAGCTGCTTCGGTCGTCAGTTACCTTCTTTTGTAAAACCTTCCCTGGCAGGTAACTCACTATTGAAGTCAGCTTCTTGTAGGATGTCTCTTTATTTACAGACGGGTCTTCAAAATACTGGAGCCAAACAAAAAAGGCTCACTGTAACCAATCAGTGATTACCAGTTCTGCCCACTGAACCCACACGAAATTTTTCTAACCTCTCTCTTTATGAAAATTCCCACTGTCCTTAAAGACAGACATAATGTCTGGTGCTACACAACCTCATCTAAATTTACTCAAGCACCAAATTGAGCATCCTGTCCTCAGAAATTAGAACCAGTCTTCAAGTACCCCACGAGGGAGGGTTTTTCAGTCTGGAAAGGCCATTTGCGGGGCTGCGCTGGGATTCATTATGGACATCAGACTTCAATGATGTCCATCTCCTCGGAGCCGAGGAGCAGACTGAGCCCATTAAGTCTCTGTCCTCAAAGCCGTGCCTGTGTGACAGCTGCTCTCCTTACTGAGAGTTTGGGATACACCAAAGAGTTTTTAAAGAAACACACCCAATTGTTAACTTCAGAAACTAAAGAGTAAGCACAGGTAGCATAATTTATTATTTCCTCAGGCTCAAATACATTTGTGACAGTTAACGGTCTTAAGGCAATCTGCAAACATCAATTATTGGGTTGGCCAAAAAGTCCACTTGGCTTTCTCCATAAGATAATTTTTCATTTTCACCAGTAGCTTTGCTTTGGATGTTTTGAGTATGTCGGCTAGCTCCCCCATCAGCTTCCAGTGAGTAGAGACCAAAGGTGCTGCTAAACATCTTCCAGTGGATAAGATGGCACCACAGCAAAGAATTATTTGGCCAAAATGTCAACAGTACCAAGAAACTTCACAAGCCACTTTTGACACTTTCAATCAGTCACAGCACCCTCTCCATAGAGGGTGTACAAATCCTTTTTTTTGTGCGTTTCAGTTGAATTTTTTTCATAAAAATTGAAATAATTTTTTCAATTATCTTGAAATAATAAAGCATAATATGCCAAAATATTGTATATTTTCTTCCATTTTGAATATTAAAATGGCTGCACAAAAATCCACCCATTTTGATACGTTTTTTTTAATGTACACTAATATGACAGCTGTCACAATACAATCTAACAAAATTGTTTCGAGTGAAGTTAAAGACAACGAAGCCCTACCAGAGCCATGGTACAGAAAAAACATAGTAGACTTTCTGGCCAACCCAGTGAATTAGCCAACCTCTTTGACTGGACACAACACATTCGTTCCTTCCACAAGCCCTGAGAACCTCGTGCCGGGGACTGTAGGACACCGGAAGAGCACAGAAAGCTCAGTCTGCAGCTCGTAATGGATAAAATAGTTCACCCCACAAAGTCCCCTTCCTCCAGACTAGAAGAGTCAGGCAAATGTGTTGATATTGCTTCATATTTCTTAACATTCTCAGAACAACTGCCTTTCTAGAACTCACATGCTGTTAGGTTGAGAAGCAGTTTAAAAAGGAAGGGGACACAAAATAAACTCAGGAGCAAAACAGAACCAGAAGCATAGCAACAAGGAACAGACGGAGGCTGTCAGAGGGGAGGGGGCGGTTCCCACTGAGTAGCCAAAGAACGAATGCGAAGGACCCGTGGACCTGGACAGCAGTGTGGGGACTGCCTGGGGGGGTGTGGAGGGGCAGGGCTGGCTGCAGTGGGGCACAGAGGGGAAAGGTGGGGCAACTGTAATAGCACAAACAATAAAATATTGAAAAACTAAAATCAAAAAGGAAGGGGGAGGTAAGAGGAACGGAAGCTCTCTTGGCACAGCGCTGCTGGGAAGGTCGAGAACCAAAAAGACTGAATAAGTCAGCACGCTCCTTGCCACACACGCAGGGCCTTACTCCGCTCAGCCCAGGAGACACAGCCAGGAAACACGGAACATTCTGTCAGTGACCACAGGGGAGAGGGGAGGCGGACAATGGTGGAAGGAAGGGGAAGGGACTGGTTAGAGAGCATGTATGAATGACCCACAGACATGGATAATGGTGTCAGAATTGACTGGGGGGGGGGATGGGCAGAGAAGGGCAAAGGGGGGGGGGAACTGGGACAACAGTAATAGAACAACAATAAAAATGATTAAAATTAAAAAATTCTAGGCTTTACAAATAGATGAAGAAGCATCAAGGTGTCCTGCTTCCTCAAAACGGCCAACAGCCCCTTTCTTATCTCATCATTTTGGTGAGAATTCCAAAGGTCTATCTTCAAACAACCCACAAGAAAAGCAAGACAAGGGACACTCTCCTTAATGACCTTGGAGACTCCTCTTGCCAGGCCAGGGCCCCCTGATCCTTTGTGACCACATTTAAAGAGGACAGAACACTCCTGTATCAGCTTCATCCTTCCTCCATGGGGGGGACCCAATGAGTCATCTGTTAGGTAAATGCTTATCAGCATCAGCAATCTGAGGAAAAGTAGGACATTATGTGTCTTTCATCTGTTTATTTGGAGGGAAAAATGCAAATGAGAATTTTTCCCCTCTGGCCAGTATCTGGAGAAGCTGGGACCCTCCACCCCGTTCACAGTTGTAAATTAGCACAAAGCTTTCAGAGGGTAACTGGGCAATAGAACCAGAGGATCATTCATTCCCTTTGGCACAGCCAGTTCACTTCTCTAACTGGTTCAAGGACACTCTGCGTTATTAAAGGTACCAGTTCTTTGCACTTCCCTACACTTGAAGAGAGGTCCATTTGCAGTTTTTGGTGCACCAGTCCACCAGAAGGACCCGGAATGACTGACGGGGCACTGGAGTCCTCCCTGTTCCTCAGGAAATACCTTGACCGGTCTGTTTACACTTCCTGGAGTCAGACTGTTCTAACGGCCTCCCTACCCTGGTTTCTGTTTGTGTGAATCAGTTCCTTCCCACAGGGTTTTGTACACTCCCTCCCCTCCTGTCCTAAGATCCTTTCTCATCTGCCAACTAAAGATGTAATCAAGAAATAGTAAAATGCTGCTCTGAAAAAGGAACACACTGATATAAAGACAGTTTATGTCTGTTCAAAAGTACCCTGAGCAATCTGTGCTGATAGAAATCAGAAGGGTGGTTGCTCTGAGAGGTGGAGACCGAGTGTCCTCCCGGAAGGAAACTTCCTGAGTGATAAAAATGTTTTGTCTCGATTGGGGTGCTGGTTACATGAGCACATACATTTGACAAAGCTCCTGTGTTCCAAACCTATGCATTTCACTGCATGGAAACATCACTTAAGCAAAAAGAAACTACTCTGAGCAATTCCTCAAAGTTGTGCTGAATGCAGCTTCAAGATCTCGCAACTAGTTATCAAGCCGCAGGTCCCAGCCCTGTGGGCAAAAGCGTTAGCCCGCTCCTGCCTGCCCTCCAGTGCTGGCCGCTCTGGGCGCCCGCCTGCCTCCTAGAAACCCTCACTGCACACCGTGCAAACTTCCATTACGCCCATTATCTGACTTGAAAACCCCATTTTTAAATGTTTTTAAAGCGGCAGCTTTCATCAGGCACCATTCCAAATCCTCCAGCAAAGGGGAAGATACTGCTCCTGCCTTCAGTTAGTACATAGTCTAGTATGGGAAAAAAATGGACGGAATGATACCACAGAGAACAAAACGAAAGGCTTCCACGAGCAATAAGGAAGAGGAAGGAAGAGGTGGGGGGAGGGTTGGATGATTCAGAAAAGGTGGATTTTAGCCCAATGTGGAGGAACGAAGGGCAGTAATGGGTCTCCGGTGAACAAGGCATAAGCAGCAGCAGCTGCACAGCAGCCTGGAGGGGCGAAAACGCAGCCTGTGAGCGAGGACACACGCGCAATGACCAGGGAGCACCACCGGCCTTCCGGTCAGCATCACATTTAACTGGCATGACCACCACAGGCGGTTCAAAGAAAATAACTGAACCCACAGGAGTTCAATGGCAGAATCAGGATTTAAACAGTGATGGATTCCAAAACTGAGCTTCCTCCCCCTTTCTTATTCTCAGTTTTATTGAGCTACTATTGACACGCAGCTCTGTGTAAGTTTAAGGTGTTCAGAATGATTTGACATACATATATTATGCAAAAGTTACCACAATAAGTTTAATTAACACCCATCTCCTCCTGCAGTTACACAAAAAATTTATTTTCCATGTGATGAGAACTTTCAGAATCCACTCTCTCAGCAGTTTTCAGACAGACCACACAGCACTGTTACTGTGGTCACCCTCGATGGATGAAGGTGGTCAGAAGGTAGAAACTTCCAGTTACAACGTAAATTAGCACTGGGTACGTAATGTACAAACTGTGATCTTAATCTCCATGACATTTGGCAACTACCCAAACAGGGAGGAAATAACCCCAAAATAAAGACAGACAAATAACCCCAAAATATAAGCAGAGACCAGCTTACACAGGACTGTGAATGGTACACTTCACAGATGTAAAGACTGCAGACTTGAAAATCTCCCGACTCCCCAGAACACAAGGATACCAAGATCAGGTTTGTATTTTGAAAAACATTTTGAAAACATGTTGACTGCAACAGCAAGCAGAAGAATTGCTTTCTAATCCTAACAAATGTTTAACAAATTTTTACCACCTTCGGATTTTCAGGTTTCCTATGTTAATCAAAACTAATATGTAATTGCCGAAAAAGCTTCTATGAATTCAGTGACATTGAAAATGCATGTTTACATCAGTCCACATCATCCCTTTTCATCTCATGGCACATGTAAACTACATACTAAAATTCTGCAGCAAACCAAAAAAAATATTTCTTGCAGCTCTGACAAAAAAGGAGATCGGTATAATTTTGATTAATTTGAATCTGACAGCTATTGCTGTGTTGGCTGTCATCACCTTCTTATTTGGCCATCTCAGGGAAGAGAGGTCCGCGTCCCTGACTAAACAGCCAGGCACTGCACGTTGTAAAAATCCTCGCAGCGCCGCGGTTGGACATGGCTGCTCCGCATGTGGAAACCACAGCACAAGTCCTGGGAGCTTCATCTGCAGACGACGTGGGCACGCAGTGAGGGAGGACGCATGCGCACCAGGCAAGCCCTTGGTCACTAGTGGGAGGGATGCAGTTTGGAGAAAGAGGGGAACCTCGTAGGAGGATTCTGCCTAGAGCCAGGGGGTGCAGGTCTTTAGTTTAGCATCCAAGGTAAGCATAGCTGGTGACCGGCGCAGCCCTGAAGGGGTAAAACTGCAGGCGGGTGGAGAGAACAGGCCAGTTGGAAGCAACTGAGGAAGGATTCATATTCTGGTGCCAGGCATGGCAATGAGCTGTGTTGGCATCCCTTCGGTCCTTCCACAAGGTGACAGTGATACTGAAGAATCAAACTCAGAGATAACAGGAAGAGCAGGTGAGCAGGGAGGTGGTATTTAAACCTCAACCTAGAGAGGTCCGTTAACTCATTAACTCACAGACTGGAAACTGGTGACCAGCCAGTGCAATGAGCCATATTCCTGGTTTCTAATCTCACTGGTACTGTGAGTAATTACTCCAGGACAGTTTAATGCCCCAATACAAAGAGACAGAGGAAACTATTAGGTACTGAAAATTAAAAGGTGCTGCAGAAAATGACTAAAATTAGAGGGCCCAGGCTGCATTTCTCCCACTTCACCACCCACCTCCTGACCTAGAATCAAGGTTCCCCTCTGCCTTTACCTTCAAACTATTACACTATTTGGGTTTAATCATAAACCAGCTCTGCTACATCATTAATATTCCAAAGAGCATTTCTAACCAGATAATATCCAATATCATTATGTTGAATTACCTTAAAGGGTGGCATTCCTACATTTGTTTTTAATTTAAAAATTAAACTAACTAGAAGTATATTTACACTGTAAAGTATCTAGGTACAATTTGAAATAAATAGAGTCGTAAAATGATAGCAATTGGCAGAGTAACAAGCACGAGCCCTCACCTCACCCTTTCTCTTCCCCCACCCAGAATGAAATAAATAAAACTTTAACTTTGAGTGTGGCAATAATACATTAGCTATTTGAAATCAAAGATGGAGAATGGAAATGTCAAGGACATAATGTCACGGACTCCGGCCATCATTCAAAGTTTTACAAGGTCATTATAGTTTCTTGACCTTGGGCTATTAAAAGCAGCAGCTGAAAATAAAGGTGGCAGATTGCATTATATATAAAATATATGTATTATATAATACATTATTATAATGCATGTATGTGTGTATAGACACACACATATAAATGACCCTATTATGCTTCAATATATGTAAAGGAAAGTAATCAGAAAGGAAAAATGAAGCAAGAAAATTAGCAAGCAGGAGAAAGGTTTACACCATAATCTTCCTTACTTTCCAAAATACTTCATAAAATACACTTTGAAAATAATATTTTATATTCAAATTAGGAGTTCTCGGAGTTAAAAAGGTTTGGGCAATGAGAGAGTTGTTCATTCTGCTTTTTCTGGCAAAAATAATACTTTAAAGCATGTGCTTTGGTGGGTAAAGGCAAAGCTAAGGAGACAAGTAAATCTTGGCACTAACTGAAAAGAAATAAATAAACCTAAGAGTGAAGACACTCTTCACTCTTCACTCTTGAAGCTGTTACTTCAAGTGCCCAGAGTATACCAAAGTGTGCATAAATATAGAAGTCCATTTATTCACATGTTTGCAAGAAATGCACGGCCTTGCTCCCTGTGGCACTAGGGGGGAAAGCACTTAATTTTAGCTTTATTTATTATATTAAAATCGTATATCAAAACCTTTAGAAAGATCTGGCTCTCTGCTAATGATAAACAAAACACTTTTACTGCTCAAAACCCCTTTAGATGGAGTGGGATAGAAGTGGGGAGGATGAACGCATTTACCATGCACCATTATACCCTTTATTGCTATATACTTCCCCAACTTTATTAGATGGAAAGTTCTCACAGAAGCCCAACATGAGTATGAGCAAGCTACAATAAACAGGGAATTTTCAGATTTCAATAGTGTGCATTCTAAAAAAGAAAGGGGTGGGAAATCATCCATATGCACAGGTTTTTGAAGCAAATACAAGACGTGGAGACACAAACTCCAGAGGAGCCACGTGTGATCAAAAAATGCCCCCATGTTTCTGCCCTTCTCCCCCCTCCATTCTCAGCACTGAAACACAAAAAGAAAGTTTAATTTCTTTTCTAAAATTATGCAGAACAAACACAGCTAATGGAAAATTACCTCTGGAAGTCCTGACTTTTCAAAGTTTATGAATGAGGGAAGTTATTTCTCTTAACTACATCACTGGAATTTTTCCACTCTCATTTCAGTTCAAAATACAGCGTTTATTCCTTCCCAGCCTCCCCTGCCCTCCCCTCACACCTTTCTAAGTCACCTTCAGACTAGCTCAAGGTTTCAGCTTAAAAAGAAATGTTAATTTTTTAGATATTCCCTGTCTAGTGGCTAATCCTACTCACACTTCACATTCCTTTCTTGAGGGTAAAAACTATAACGCTGAAAGTTTATTTTTATTTTTTCAGTAGTTTATAAAGAACTACTATATCCATGTAGTTCTTTGGGGACAAACGAATTATTTTTAAACAGTCTGCTCTGGGGTTCTTGAATATGTTGTTTTTCCATAAAACAATCTTTAAACTTAAGTTTAATTTTTAAATATTTTAATCCATATTTAAATGTGAATTAATTAGATATGTATTACTAAATTTGAACCAAATAGGAATAAGCCAACACCTGGCATCAATAACTCCTAAGTGACTGCAAGGCTGGTGAAGGCAACTGTTTTCTAACAAGCAACTGTTCCTGGTTCACATCGGCTGGGAAGACGTCTTCGGCATCATTTTAAAAGTACGGAGGGTGAGAGGGAGGAGGGGTAGAAGGGGACTAAATGGCAATTGAAAAAATACAGTAAAGAAACTTAAAGTAAAAATAAAAAGTCATCTTCTCCATCCAGTGGAATAACGGCCAGAAGTCCTGCTGTTAACTTTCAACAGATGTTAACCCTAAGATGTCCATGAAGAAGCCTGTAAAAAACCATCTCGCTTTTTTTTTAATGGGAAAGAAAGGGATAGATTTTGGGTCCCAGGCTCAGTTGGGAAGTTACGACCTTTCAGCGAGTGACCCCAGGATATCTGATCTCATCAATGCGGACTCCGAAGTACAAGCCCGGACTTCCACCCCCCGTGGCTCCGGACGCTTCCTCGGGGAAAGCACCTCTCCAGGGGACCCTGGGTGTCTAAACGCCCCCTCCCGCCCTCACACACAACACACTGCCCTTGCGGGTACATGTTGGGCATCTCCACTTCTAGCCCCCCACAGAAACGCCCCCGAGGACCCTGGGCCGACTCTGCCCCGCAGAGAGACATCGCGGACCTCGCGGCGCCTTCGCGGGCTGGTCCACAGGGATGCGCGGTCCTCGAGCCCGGCCGATCAGCCTCCACTCCGCTCTGGCAGAGGAGCTCTGGGGACGCCGGCGAGACCGTCGCGGGTGAGGCAGCGCAAAACTTTGCCGGACGTTAAAAGACTGGATGAGCAGAACTTGCAAAGTATACCCAAGTGCACGCGCAACCGAGCCCGCAGCCACGCACCCGCGAAGGTGCCGGGCAGAAGGTGAAGCGCAGAGCGGCGGGGTCGCCCTCACCTAGCGACGCCCCCAAAGCCGTGCACATAGGAAAGTAAAGGCACTCACCTCTACCCATCTCTGGGCTTCGGCGAACGCCACGGCGCAGTCGGCCTCGATCTCCTGCATCT
Organism: Artibeus jamaicensis; assembly: GCF_021234435.1. NCBI lineage: Eukaryota > Metazoa > Chordata > Mammalia > Chiroptera > Phyllostomidae > Artibeus > Artibeus jamaicensis. Next base: position 20,896,674 of record NW_026521823.1, on the reverse strand, counting down.
CCTCCAGGACTAGGACGAGAGAGGGTGAGACAGACCCGTCGGGAGCGGGGAGGGGCAGGGGTCCCCCGTGAGTCTCGTCTGCTGCCCCGCCTCTGCTCCGGCTGCAGGACGCCCGGGCTCTCCCTCCCTTTGTTGCGCTCTGCAACTCAGTAAGCTCAGAAGACGTGACTTTTTCCAAACTCTTGAAAACTACCCCAGTTCCGCGAAGCCACGTGCGGCGGAGCAGAGCAACCAGTGGCGTTGCGCGGCGCAAACTGCTGGGACTTCAAAAGCCGCTGCGCGGCCACCGCCCTCTCCGGAGTGGCCCCACCCCCGCCCACCCGGGGCGCCCAGTCGCCGCTTCCGTCCGCCCCCCTGCGGCTGCCCGCGCTGCCGGGCCCCGGCCGCTCTCGCGGTCAGACTGTCTGGGCCAGAGGATGCCTCAGTCCACCAGAGGCCGGGTCCCGGGCCACAGTCCCGCTCCCGCGCTGCCCACGCGGACCGCAGCTCCGCAAGGAGGGCACTCATCCCACGGCCCGCATCTCTCCCGCCTCCGCCCGCCAGGCCGCCCGGCACCTCCCGCGGCCTCAGGAAGAAGCGCCCCCCGCGGCTCGAGGCCGCGGGGCCCGCCTGACATACCAGGAATAGCTGCACACAATTGCACCTTTCCCGGCCAGGAAACTTCTGCGGGGCAACGCGGCCCAGCCCGGCTCGCCGCCCTCACCTGCGGCCCCACCCGCTTCGCGCGGCTCCTGCCTGTGCCCCGGCTGAGCCAGCCGGTGTCGCGTGCGCGCCCCACCCCGAGCTGTCCGCCCCCTGCAGCCGCCCGCGCCTCCTGGCCGCAGGTGAGGGTAGCGGCCTGGGCACCGGCTGCCCCTTTTTCCCAGCCTGGGCCGGCCTTGCTCCTCCCTGCTTCCAGGTTGGTGCGATGAAAAGTACCTGCCCGTCTGCACAGGGTTCGAGGGGCAGGGAACCTTGCTTTCGACCCGCCCCTCGCCGACTCCACAGGACCGCCCCCGCGCCGAGCACCCGCACCCGCTCAGGTTTGGGTACACTCGCACCGGAGGGGACCGTGCGCTCGGGGTCCCGGGGTAGCTGCTCCGTGCCGGAGGGGCGGGAGTTCTGGGGTTGGCCAATTCGGATTCTTGTCGCACCCAAATCAGACGGAAAGGAACCTGCTCAGTTGTCGTGACTCCCTGGGGACCTCACTCAGCTGCTGCTGAAACCCTAGCCAGGCCGCAGGGTAACCGCAGCAACTTCAGAGGAGCGTAAGAATGGATTCTTCCTCCTTTAAAGGAAGCAATCCTGCTTCTTTGATTTTCCTGGTTGATTGTTTACTCTATGAGGAAAAAAAGAGACATCAATATTTAACAATTGTTTATATTTTACCTTATTCATCACCTTTTCTGCTGAAGTTTTTAAGCTATAGTGATATTTCACTCCTAAATATTACAATATACATCTCATTTTTTAAAAATCTTCACCCAAAGACTTGTTTTCATTGATATTAGAGAGAAATATCCATCGGTCATTGTCATCTTCAGTAGGTGCCCTGTCGGTGATCGACCCCAACCTGCAACCCAGGTGTGTATGTGCAGTGACCGAGGATCGAACTTACAACCCTTGGGTGCACAGGACAGTGCTCCCAACCGACTGAGCCGCCTGAACAGAGCGACATTTCATTCTTAAAAGGATACTTTCTATGTAACCATGTTACCATTTCCACAGTTGTTAACTAAAGCTAAAATTAATTAGCTCATGTCAATCGTTATGAAACAGAAAGTATTTGTCCCTCCGTGCTAGCAGAACCAAACAAACGCTGGTCGTGTTCGATTATGAACGGCGCTCTCCAGGAGAAAGGGAAGCTAATGCTCAGAGGCCCGAACCTCTGGATGGAGGGGTTGGGGCGTAGACCGCAGGTTTTTTAGGGCGAATCACAACACAGCGTGGGTTAGGGTTTCCAGCCAGCCGGGAGGTGTGGGGTGAGGCCAGGGTAATGAATCATTTCTTCAGGTCTGGAGGACGGTTCCGAGGTCTGTTTCCGGGATCCCTCTGTCGTGGAAAAAAGTAGCCAGGGGGCGTCATCCCACTTTGGGAACTGAAACATAATTTAGGTCGAATGCTTTCTGTAGCCTGGCAGAGAACCAGACTGTTCGACCACTAGGCAGTGCCGGCACTGTCTTCTGCTGCCTGCAGACTAGGTCTCTGAGGGAGGGGGAGGATGGGACAGAGAGCGAGCGATCATTTCTAAGCTTAGGATTTAAAGCAAAATTTAATGAGTCATAAAAACCCTCAGTTTCACAGTTTATACCCAATCCAGACCTACATTCCTCCAACTGACCCCAAAAATGTCTTTTATAGCTGACTAATGCAGACCAAGGGCCAAACAATTGACCACACATTGCAACTTTTTAAAACCTCCACTAACCTCCTCCTTCCTTCTCCCTGTTTTTACATTATTGTCTTATAAAAGAAACCAGCACAGCCTTCCGGGTTTATTTTATGATGTCTTCAACATACTTCTATTTCCTCTGGATGTCCCGTTACCTGGAAGTTGAGATCTGGACTGGGTTACAACTTATTTATTCCTCTGAATAACGACTTCGCCCACCTTCTTCCTGTTTTCGGTGACCTCTTGAGGATGGTTTTTGCTTGTACGTTTATTTTTGTTCAACTCTTTTTTTCATTGGCACTGTCTGAAATCAGTGGGTTTGTTCAGAAGAGCTAGGAATTGTTACTGCAGAAGCAGAAGGCCATTGATTGGATTATCTCTCTGCCTGCTGGCTATGTATGCTGTGATCAGACCAAACCCCAAAGAGAGGATGAAAGAATAAAAGAAACTGGAAAATATTTTTCTCTTTCTGGCTATTCAAGATCCGTTCTGTTACATATTTAGTGAGCACTTCATATAGGTAAAGGGCTAGATTTCATAAGCAATACAAAAATTGTTTTAAAATATAGACACTGAGCCTCAGGAACTTCCAGTCCAGCAGAAAGACAGACATTCCTCAATCTTCGTGAGTGTTATTCCTGCAGTTTCTCTAGAGTATGCTACACTATTTAAAGCTGCTTCTCTCTAAATCGACTTAGAGCTTTGGGGACAGCAGCCCAGGATGTTAAGAAGTACACAGGCTTGGGGATCTGAATGAGGAAGGTTACCAAGTTACCAAACTCCCTAAGCCTCAGTTTTCTCATCTGGAAAATGGGTTTATAATAACTACTTCAAAGGGGTCTTGTGAGAATTAAACATGATGGTGTGTGTAAAAAGCCCAGGGCATTGCTGGCATGCAGGAGACACTCAGCAAATGATGGTTATTCCCCTAGTCTTTCTCTCTAATAGCAGTGTATCAAATATGGATTTTTCCTAATAAACGGGAATTCTTCTGTTTGCTCAGATACTCACATGGAAAGAGCTGTGAGGTACTGCGGATTCTGTTTCAAGTCAGCTCAGGCACCAGCCATTGGTCTTTAGTACTGCAAATTTGCAACTCAGAAGATCCAAATCCAATTCTTTGCCTCCTAACATCGGTGATTACAGTGTTTTTTATCCTGGAAAGATGTATGGAGCTCTACAGAGAAAGGCAACCTGCCTTGGGAGTTTAAAAGAAAATTCACAATGATAAAACATGATGAATGTCATTTATTTTCCAAAACAATTTGAGACGTCTTCAATATTTAAAAACAGTATAATTGTCACGTTCTCATCCATTAGTGATGAAATGAGCTGTTGGTGGAAGGAAGTGGTACAATCTCTCTCCAAAGTAATTTGGCGATAAATATTAAATTTTTCTAAATGCTCTATTGCGGCAATTTCACCTCTGGAAATTTCCCCTAAGGCTATGGACAAAGAGGTGTGTTATCCGCGGCTGGCGACAGAGATGCAGTACCCAAACCTCCCTCTAGGGGGGAGAGGTCCGCAGAGAGCCTCCATCTGCCCGCACCTTGGAGGTGGGCCTCAGTGGCAGATCACAGCCGCACAGCCCCAGAGTCTCCCTCCTCTTGTGACTGAGTGGCATGAAGTTATAAAAGCCCAGTCATCTCCACCCAACACAGGACAAATGTGATGGGCCCTTTCCGTAGACATGACTGCTGTTAAAGCAGGCTGCAGGCCTTGTATCACAGCTCCTCTTCTCCCTTACCCATTCCTGCTTCCTCCTCCCTCTTTGATTCGCTGGGGTGATCCCTAATAAAGATCTAATACTTCACACGCCATCTCTCCACTTCTGGAGGATTCGCCGGTGGTGGCATCAAGCGTGATGTGTTATAAGAATCCTGAAGCAAAATGCTCTGGCCAGCATAGCTCAGTGGATTGAGTTCGGGCCTGCAAACCAAAGGATCACGGTTTGATTCCCAGTAAGGGCACATGCCTGGGTTGCCGGCCAATTCCAACAGGGGAAGCATAAGAAGCAACCATACACTGATATTTCTCTCCCTCTCTCCTTCCCTTCTCATCTAAAGATAAATAAATAAATAATTTTAAAAAAGAATCCTGAAGCAATCCAAACGTCCAACAATAGGGTTGGGGAAGTAAACTGGTTTTTCCATAAAGCAAAATATTGTGCAGCCATTAAAAATCAATAGTCAATGACACAGGGAGATGTTACAAATATATTGCAAAATGAAAAACAACGTTTAAAGCATCCTAATTTCTGACTGTATTTTTTAAATGCATAATTTTTCCACACAGAACAAATTGGGAAAACAACTTCACACTGATTTTTAGTACTGGCTATTTGTGAAAGGAGATTTTTGTACTTCTCTTTCTTTAACAAGTTTTTTTTGCAAGAGACATGTATATTAATTTTATAAATGAAAAAATCTGTACGACACAAAGACATGTCCAAATTTGGTTTTCAGTCTTGTCCTACAAACTTCGACCTCTTCCTGCCTTCCCGACTTGCTCAATGGTACCACACCTAAAATCCAGGGGTCATGCTGGACTTCCCCATCTCTCATTCCCATGGGCACCCTATTCCTAGTTCTGTCCATTTTTATGTTCTAAATATTTCTCCAACTGGCCCCTCTTTTCCATCCCTATTTCCACTACCTTAGTTCCGGCTCTCATTAGCTCTCAGCTAGATTTCAGAATTCACATGACCTTTGTCAGAGGTAAATCCAATTACGCTTCCGACACATCCCCCCTGTCAACTCCTCACTCAAGGACTCCGCATTGCCTTTAAGGATGACGGTTGCCAGCAGCACCCTCCTACAACCATGTATCTTGATCCACGTCTCTCCCTTTGTAAGAAATGTGCTTCCAGCCCTGGCTGGTGTAGCTCAGTGGATTGAGCACGGGCCTGTGAACCAGAGGATCCTAATTTCTGACTGTATTTTTTAAATGCATAATTTTTCCAGTCAGGGCACATGCCTGGGTTGCAGGCAGATTCCCTGCAGGCCAGTTCCCTGCAGGGGATGCACTAGAGGCAACCATACATTGATGTTTCTCTCCCTCTCTCCTTCCCATCTAAAGATAAATAAATAAAAAATGTAAAAAAATTCTCTCCTTAAAAAAAAAAAGAAATGTGCTTCCCTTCCTTTACCTGGCTTTCATGTATGCATTCTTCCAGGCTCAATTCAAGCCTCTTCTCAGATCCTTCAAAAAAAATCTTTGCAGATCATGCTGGGCTAGGTTAGGTATCTCTCTTTTATGCAGTCACAGCCCCTTTCATGAGGTATTGCCCGTCTCCCTCCTTGCACGGTGAGCACCCAGTTCAGTGCCTGACACCTGTCTGGTGTCCAACAACTGTTTATTGAATGGAGTGTGTGTGTGTGTGTGTGAACTTATAACTCTTAATGCACAGAAGTAAGAAAACATTGATAGTACCAGAGTAGGAAATATCACTGGTTACTGCAACTAACACAAGAATTTTTTTTAACAGGGTTTCTTAACTGAAGTTGAGAAACTATTGTCAACTTGAGCCAGATAATTCTTTGTCGTGGAGGATTGATTGACTTGTGCATTGTAGGATGTTTAGCAGCAACCCTGGCCTCCACCCACTGGATGCTAGTTGCGCTCCTATGGATGTGACATGTAAAAATGTCCCCAGACATGTACCCTGCAAAGGTGGGGGAGCACACCTAGTTTAAAAGCCACTGCTCTACAGGGAGAGATGGCTTTGTTAGGTAATGCTTTGGTACAGTAGAAGTATCATTCAGGCTGAAGTTTGTTGTAGCAAGGGGGTGAAGTACAGTGGAGAGGAATGACCATGAACCGGGTAGAAAGGGGGGCGGAAGGGCTATTCTGTAAGGAAGGAAGGGGCAGAATAGAACTGGACTGAATGATGCCCGGGCTAAAGATTGTCAGAAAGAAGGGGCCTGGTGGCTGAAAAGAATCACAGGAACAATGGGAATTATTCTAGTGAAAGAATGTTTCACTGTGGTTGCTAAGATTTCATAAAAGTGTCAGCCCTTACAAGTTCAAAGATAGCCAACATCTGGATTGCATGTACTTTTCTCATGCCCCTCTAACCCCTTTATTAACAGGAAGGATGACTCCAGAAGATAGATGAAAAATATATTAAAATAATGAAAATTGTCTTGGTTTGCAGATGATATGATCTTATATAGAAAAAAATCTATATAGGACTTTCTAAAGTCTTTACAAAAATACTTAGAACTAGAAAAAATAGCAAAGTCGCAGGACACAAACTCAACATATAAAAATCAGTTGCATTACTACACAGTAACAAAATAAAAAAATTTTTAATTCCTTTTTATAATAGCATCAACAAAGTAAAATACTTATGAATAAACTGAACCAAGGAGGTAAAAGACCTATACAAAGAAAACTTTAAGACATTGATGAAAGAAATTGAGGAAGACACTGATTAATTTTAAAAAACACATATTTTTAGATTGGAAAAATTAATGTTGTTAAAATGTCCATATTACCCAGAGATCTAAAGATTCAACACAATCCCTGTCAAATGGCATTTATCACAGAAATAAAGTGTACAATCCTAGAATTCATATGGAAACACAAAAGACCTTGAATAGCCAAAGCAATCCTGAGAAAGAGCAAAGGGGGAGGCATCACCCTTCCTGATTACAAACTTTGGAATAAAGCTACAGTAAACAGAAGAATAGAGTCTTGGAATAAAAACAGAAACATAAACCAATAGGACAGGATCCAGAGCCCAAAAATGAACCCAAATAGATATGGTCAACTAATATTTGAAAAGGGAGCCTAAAATGGTCATTGGGGAAGAATAGCTTAGTCAATAAATGGTGTGGGGAAAACTGGATACTCACATGCAAAAGAGTAAAATTGGAACTGTATTTTACACTACTCAGAAAACTTCCCCTGAAATGGATTCATTGTAATATCCTAAACAATGAGACTCCTAGAAGACAACACAGGGGATGACCTCCTTGACATCAATTATGGCGATGATTTTTCATATATGACACCAAAAGCAAAAATAAACAAGGGGGCTACATCAAACTGAGAAGCTTCTGCACAGCCAAAGAAGCAATCCACAAAATGAGAAGGAAATCTACTGAATGGGAGATAATATTTGCAACCTGTGTGATAAGAGGTTAAAATCCCAAACAGCATATCTATCCCAATAGCAAAATAACAGTCTGATTTAAAAATGGGCAGAGGATCTGAGTAGAGATTGTTCCAAAGCAGACATACAGATGGCCAACAAGAGTACATGAAACATTATCCATCATCAAGGAAATGCAAATCACAACCATGATGGGGTACCCCCTACACCTATAGGATGGCTATTACTGAACAGACAGGAAATAACGGCTGGTGAGGATGTGGAGAAAAGGGAACGTATGTACACAGTTGCTGGGGATGTCAGTTGGTATAGCCACTATTGAAAGCTTATGAAGATTCTTTAAAAAATTAAAAATGGAACTACTATAAGATCCAGAAATTTCATCTCTGGGTACCAATCCAAAGGAAAGGAAATCACTATCTTGTGGAGGAGGTATTGAGATGTCCCACAGTCATTATAGCATTGCTCACAGTAGCTGAGACATGGAAACAACCTAAGCATACAACAACAAATTGATAAAGAAAACGTCACACACACACACACACACACACACACACACACAGACAGACAAAGGAATATTATTTGGTCATGAAAAAAGAAGGAAATGCTGCCTTTTGGACAACATGGATGGACCTTGAGACCAAGGCTCATCCATGCTAAGTGAAATAAGTCAGACAAAGAAAGACAAACACTATGTTCCACCTTCTATGTGGAATCTAAAAATGCCAGACTTACAGAAATTGAAGTAGAATGGCGGTTGCCAGGGTCTCAGGCGCGAGGGTAATGAAGACACACTGGCCAAAGGGTACGAACTCCCAGGGACAAGGTGCATTCTGGGATCCAATGTGGAGAACAGCGACTAGAGTTAACAACGCTGTATCATATACTCGAAAGTTATGAAGAGAGTAGTACATCTTCAGTGCTATAGCCACACACAAAAAGAAAGCCCACTCATTACTCGAGGGATGGAAGTGTTAACTAACCTTATTGAAGTAGTCATTTTGCAATTATTCCAGTATCAAATTATCACCATGTACACCTTAAACTTACACAATATTGTATGTCAATTACATCTCAATAAAGCTGGAAAAAATAAATGAAAGTTCATGTAAACAACAAAGAATGTACATATATGATAATAAAGTCCTAATTATCTCATCTTTATTTACAAAAATGAATCCTTCAGTGTTAGTAATGAGAGGGTTGGGAGTTGTCAGTACTTACATAATGATATTCAGACAAGTAGACTCCATTCTGTATTTAGAAGTGGAAGCCAGAGAGAAAGAAGCCAAAACTGTTACAGACAGTGAACAGGAAGTAAAGACAGGGGGGATCCCTCTTTTACCACTCCCCAAAAGGCACACAGACCTTGAGAAAGGTTTTGCGCAGACTTGGATGACTGTGCGTGCTTCACTCTGTGCTGGAAGGCAGAGGTCCTACATGTGTCTCCTGACTCTGCCAGTCGGTCAACCCAGAGCGATGCCCAAGAAGCCCTTGGTTTTTGTTGACCTTCCGCCTGTGCTCAGACATCTCATTAAGGGATCAACCCAGATGGCAATTTTCAAAACATGGAACCAACCCCATCATTTGAACAAGCGTTATTTTCTTGGGTTATTTTCTTCGTACTGTAAAGACCTTAAGGGTTTGGGTTGTTGTTGTTGTTTTCCAACATGTAGAAGAATTTCCTATGGTTGTGAACTCAAATTATTTAACATAAAACCCAAGACTTTTTTTTTTTGCTAAGGACTAGCATTCTAGCCAGAATTGTCAAACCGCACTGTAATTCTTTAAGTGATAGTAGGGAGATCAAAGGAACTCACCCTAGAATTAGCTTTAAAGTAAACTATTGGGGTTTCTGGGAAAGGAGGAGAGAATGCGTGTTTACTAACCATCCTTCCTGAAGCCCAGTGAAATAAGCAAAAGAAACTCTGTGTTTGCCCTGAAAGGATGTCTTCAGTAATGATAATCAGAGATAAAAATAGTCAAGTCCGAGCTTCTTTAGAACGTATTTATTTTTTTCTTTGTCGTTCAAGTTTGGGGAGAGAAGTTCTGTCTGACCTCTCAGTAAGTTTACTTGAAAAGAGCAGCAGCCTTAACTATCTGTTCAAATTGTTCTGCTAAAAAAAATCGGGAAAAACTTAAGCACCGTCTTTACTGTTTTATTAATACTTTAGAATTGTAATAGCCATTTTGAAGTTGGGTTCAGAGAGGAAACGGCCCATCCATTTATAGGAAACTTCTAAGAGTTAAAAGTACCGTTTTTTAAGTAAGCCCTTCATTATGCCTACTCTGTGAGTATTGGGTGGTACTGGTAACACAGTGCAGGGCAAAGGAGCTTTACAGTTGTGAGTATGCAAAACGCAGAGTTTATGCGTGTGTTAGTATTTATTATTACTGTTAACCCACTTCTGCCCACCCCTGTATATCGGCTGCAAAAGAAAAGGATTCAACAACTACAGTATGAACTGGTCTGGAGACAAAGGACCAAACTCTGCTGCTAGATTTACTGCTAGCACCGGTCTGGGCCTTGGCGGTAAGGTCACGGTGCCCTCTAACAAACCACTCTCGCCTTCATGCAGCGTAAAGAAACCGGACCAACAGGGACACGGAGACCTTGGCTGTCCCTCAGAGTTCCAGCACGGCCACAAAACCTCCGCCTGGGCGGGCTGGTCCAGGGCTCCTCCATCCAGGCTTGGAAATAATCCCGAAAGGCCTGCGCTGGACCCAGCCCAGTCCGAAGGTTCTGTATGAAACGAGGTAACGGGGTCTCCTTGAACGCGGGGATCAGTTCAGGATGCTCACGAGGGTGCTGAGCAAAACCACTGGACTCTGGGAGAAAGCGCCACAGCCTCCCCGGAGCTCTTGCACCGAGAATGCCCGATCGGCGCCTCCACCGTAAACTTCTTTAATCCCTGTGGACAGAAGCAGACCAGGCAGACCAAACTCCGTCAGTCCTCTGTCACTGAAATTTTTTAAAAATTCCATGACATTGGGACTTTCTCAGGACGGAGAGAAAGCCCAGCCTAAGCTTCTGACGTGGACCAAGGCCACCCGCACACAGCCGCCCCCCCCCCCCCACCCCGATGTTCCAGGCGCCCGTATCTTCCTCTGTTGGATGTCTGAATAGCCAAAGGCAGTGATCAGGGCTACATGGCTCTGCTATTTGAAAAACTGTTATAATTGGCTCCATTTTATTTTTTGCAGAGCAAGACCTCTGGGCCAAGTCCAGATAATCAGAAAAATATGGGGTGAAGGGAGCGGGGAAAGGCCTAAAACTTGGTTGTGTAAAATATAAAAGGCTATTCACTGCAAACCGGAAAAACGTTTTGCAAGATATACTAGCTTTAAAGACTTGTTTCCCTCTCTTACTACGGACTTGGGCTGTCTCGTCCCTGAAGATAACTGTTGGGCCTTGAGACATCTGGTGTGAATGTGTGTTTTATCTAAAGGCACCCAGAGGAGATCAAGAGACATGAAGAAAAATAAGAAAAGTCATGATTATTTCCTACTGGCCCCGAAGCCCCAATACAAGCAGCATTCGGCATGACAGCCGGCACCCTGTAGTGTCCGGTCCTAAGTACGTGCCACCAAGCCCACGGCTTCTCCCACAACTCAGACGGGAGGGTGGGACCCTGTGCGCGCTCCTCCCTTTCAGCAGGTCTAAGGGCCCTAAAGTGAAACCGACTCCTGTAGGCACTGAGTGGAACACTCTTAGTAGGGCAGAGATTGGCCCTGTGAAATACTCACAAAGGGTGCTCTCTCCAAGAGATCAGAGCAGGGCAGAGGCGGGGCGGAAAGGCTAGAAGCTGGACATACCTGCAGAGGGTTGAACTTTTGGGCCTCCAGTTCCAGAAACAGCTATAGTCAAGGTAGTAGTGGACATGGCCACATTCCACTTCTCTCCTGAAATGTGGGGCCCTTCAGTAGAGGGATACAGAGCTCTGTGTGAAGCGGTACCTTGCAGGGTATGATAGTGTCTGGGCTGTAGCAAAGTGCTACCTGGGAAGGGCCACTGTCTCTCACCCATAAGAGACTGCAACGGGAACTGAGAATTCAGTAAAAGCCGCTGAACCAAAGATGGCTGGAGATGCATAGGCTCTTGAGAATCCTTCAAGGTGTTTAGAGAGGTCTGAGATGGTCATGCACACCATTCTACTGGAAAATTAAATGAGATGTAACCTCCAGAGATCAAAAATTTAGGCATACCCAGAGACACCTGGGTGTCATCTGCACTGATGAACTGACGTTAGTCGGCTCGTGGTGGAATGAGCCAGGAAGAATGTTACCCATCACTTCCCTTTCCGCACTTTTATTCCTGATAGCACCCATCAGATTTTCAGTAATTTTTACGTTGCTACAACATGAGATGTGTCTTTATAAAACAAATTTAAATCGTTAAACTTCAATAGCCAATGTTTTGATCATTTTGAAAGAAAAAATTTACTTGACAAAACCTAAAATAAATGACCAATTTAACTATCAAAAAATGTTTTGGTTTTTTTGGTTCTGCCTAAGGAATTACTGAAAAAAATTTTACCTTAACGGGAATAGTCTTTTCAGAATACTTTTTTAATCTCCAAATTTGTGTCTGTGTCAAAAGTCCTGACTGGGGAGCAGAAAGGAAAAAAGACTCATGGACGGGGACGCAGGGCGGGGAGTGTGGGGGGAGGGGTGTAGGGAGCTAAAAGGTGATGTAAAAATACAATAAAGGTTAAATTAATAAATCATGACTGGGAAAGCTATAACATAAACATGGGGGGGAAGGAAAATTAACTAATCAACAAATACTTATTGAGCAAAAACAAATATTTAACCATGAAGATTTTTTTCTCCTTGGCTCCATTTTTCTCTAAATTGAATTCTGTAATTCCTGCTGAAATCATCTATAATATGGGGAGCCAGTGTCTCTGCTTTTCTCATGCCAAATTAACCAAGAACAAAAGAATGGAACAAAAGAATGGGGATATTAAGGAAAGTTATTAATAATAAAGAAGTAGCCCAAACTTATGAACCAAAATATGAACTTGGTTTTTGGGAACTTGAGTCCTGATTCTACTTCTCTTTGTGATTCTGTGATCAAAGGAAACAATGTGTGAGAAGAGGCAGTAAGTCCTAGGAACATCTTATATGAAACTTGTGTGATGCTATCATTAAAAAACAAACATATTTACTGAGTTTTCAAAGCATTGTGCTACGTACCAAAAATACAAACATACATCAATGCTGCTCCCCCAAAAAGTCAAACACAAACACGTACTCAAAAAAATGCTAAAAATATTTTAAGTTTAATTCAAATTTTAGAGACACTTAAGATTATTTTTGCTCTTCCAGTGCCTTGTAGAATTTCATACCATTTTCAAAAGAATTGCAATGTAAAATTAATCTTTCATTTTAGTTTGTACAACAAAATAACCTTTGCAGTAATAGTTCAAGCCAGAAAACTTCTTTGCTCAAAAAGTGTTTTATTCATTAAATTTTAGTGACCAGGAAAAAAAGTATACTGGATACTAAATCAAAAGAGCAGAAGTTACTTTCAGATCTGCTTTTAATTGGTATCCTCACACATTCAGCCAACACAGTGGGAGAAATAAACTCTTCTTTTGCATAAGCACATTTTTCAAAATCAGACGTTAGTGTCCTCTGCCCTCACTACCGTCTCCCTAATATCAGGGCAGGAGAATGGTTATAAATCAACGTGGCGCCCACCACAGGCATCCGTTTCTAGGTCGGTCCCTTTGAAAGGAGCCCTGGCTTGTAATTCTTAGTTCTTAAAAGCATGACTAGAGCAGGAACATGACTTATGAAAGTAGTACTTACAACTACAAGATTTAGAAAGCTCTTCAAAGCAAACTCCAGTAGTTGCTTAATAATACTGGACCCACAAATCAGAACTAAAACTGGCTTTGAGAAGCTTGGTGGATGTTTCTGAATGTCATTACCACCTTGGAAATGAAAACACCTTAGAAGGACAATATGCCCTGTGCTCTCTTAATAACCTCCACCACCCAGACATATTCTATCATTGCAAGAGATCAACAACAATTACAAAATTCAGGAGAGAGGGTTCAATATTTTTAATATTGTGGCAACTGTCAGTGGAAGTTCAGGTTAAATATTCCTGGAGATGCTCTGCAAAATGGATTTCAATTATATCTTAATTTACTTCTTAATCTCCTACCTCCTCTTTTCCATCTGCAGATGTTCCTGAAGAAGGCCAAATGGAGACATTCTGCATTAGTACTTTCAAACAATGCAGTGGAACCAGTCGAAGAACTCTTACCCCCTGCACTGCGGGCTCCCCCAGCACACAGGTCACACCACCCCCCACCAATGTAGGCACTGATCAGTGGCCCCCAGATTGCCAGAACTCAGCGTCTGTTCTAAACATAGGAAATCCAACTGTAAAAAGTAGAAATACAGTATGCCCCAATTTTCTTCATAGCAGTTGTAACTAAAACCTATAAACCTACAAAATAGGTTTATACCACAACCCTATGTTGAACTTCCCTGACCTCGGTTTGTCACTCTAGCACCATATTGAAATTCATCAAAATTCAAGTAGCTATAAATGAAGCATGAATAGAAATAATAGCTTGAAATGTTGAAATAATTGCTCGGAGTTATTTAGATTCTATAAACAGCAATCAAAATGAAAAACAGCACTCTTGGTCCCCCAAGAGGAAAAGATTCAGATAAAAATGTTTTTCTAATGAGCAGTATGCTTTGGTATAATATTATTATAGGAAAGACAAAAATTCCAATCATCCTTGCTAAATTGCATGTCTGCGAACTTCAGCTATTTTAGATTTTTTAGGTTAAACCATTTCTGAGTTACAGAAAAAAAATGTGCAGCTCCTTTGTGCATGGAAATGAAATGGAATCTCTTCATTCCATCTTTTTTACTGAAATTCCTTAGAAAATTAGGTGAATCTGATGATTCATGATACAGACTTTGAAATTATGCTCAACATATCTTATTGCCCTCACGGGGTAATTGCGATGATAATAATAGTTACCATTTTTGCATGGTGCCTTTTAATACTATATTTATAATTTTCACCAAAAAACCTGTACACGGTTACCTTTATTTAAGGTGTTCATAATTTGCCCCAAATCACTCAGAGTCAGAGCCAGGAATCAACCCATCTAAAACCAAAATGTGACCTCTGTTCGTGAAGCAATGATATTTAGATAATTCTTAGAGATCCTGATACTGTCTTTTGTTTTTTGTAAAACCTCTACAAATAACCTCAGTCTCGTGCTATCAATCAAGCCTGCGAGAACACTGGAATTCTAAATTACCAAGGCCAGACGTTTTCTAGTGACGCAGTTTTCACAACATAGCCACTTAGTAGGAAAGAATATTGATTTAAAGTAGAAAAAAATTCTTTTAAAAAGTTTCATCAGCCAGACTCTCCAAATTTAAAGGAAAAGGTGTCTCTCCCTCCTGCCCAAGGTTCACCTCTTCAACTGGGTTCTACAAGTCCCATCCTCCAAGTGGGGACCTCTTGTTACCATCAGTATTTAGCTAGAAAAGGGGAGCACAGGGAACTAAAAATTGAGCTTAATAAAATGGAGAGCTTAGGCCTATTTGCTTCACCAGGAAGCTACAGCTTTTCACACCCCAGGGGATCACAGCTTTGCTTCTCCAAGGGAATTAACCCTCCTCCCTTCCCTGCTCTGGTTCTAGATTGTTGGGGGAGGGGGCACAGGAGGAGGTGCTGGATCATAGAGGCCTGTCAGTGTAACTGGGGGGATGGACCCTATCCAAAGTCCGCAAAAACCTGTGAAGTTGACTGGTCACTTTGAGCAAGCACCTAGTCCGTCCCCAAGCCCAGCTCCTGGTTATAACCCCAGGGGAACAAAGAAGCTCTCGGCCTTGCTTGTGACCCACACTCACATGGTGCACACGCCTGTTTGCTCTTTGGCCATGTGGCTGCTATGGGAACTCTCACAGGGACTCCAGGAGGGAGCCCTGCAGCTGGAAACCCACGCTGAGCTAGCCGGATGCTGGACTGCACTGGACTTGAATATGGAGCGGCCCTCCTGAAGACGAGACTGGACTTTTTCCATGGTGAGACACATGGAGATGGGACACTGGGAAGTCAGGAGGGGAACCCTCTTAATTGTACATCATCCATAAACCGTACAATACAGCCACATCCTCCCATGAGGATCTCAGGAAATTCTTTTTCTTTTGTTGCCACCAGAACCCCACTTCCTTTGATAACACTCTGACCAGCAACCTGAGTGATCGTTAGAAACACACACTCGCAGGCCCCAAACCTAATGGCTGAACCAGAACCTCCATTTTGACAAGATCTGAGATCTCGTTTGTGCGTTGAAGTTTGAAATGCTCTGGTAGACTATGTGTATCTTACCCCTCCCTCGGTTCCTCAACCATTCCATTCCTTTCCTGTGCTCTCAATTTTTCTCTGCGTGTTTTTCACCTCTCACATTGGAAGGTTCTTTTAAAAGCCCCCTGCTGATCCTATCCTGTACCCAGCCAGGATCTCACTTCTCTCCTTTTCTCAGTCACGTACCTTGAAGGGGGGCATCTGTACTCCCTGAATCCCTATCTTCGCCACCTGTTCACACCTCCACCCAGGGCAGTATAAGCACCTGCAGAACATCATCTGGTCCCTACTATAAGCTACGTACTGTATCAGACTCTGAGGATAAATATGTAAGAGGCACGCCCCTCATCTTCAGATGACTAACTCCAAAACCATTTGACACAGATGAGCACTGACGCCCTAATCTGCCAATTTCAGTAAGCACTTTTTGTGGATTGTGAGATAGGAGGGCCCAGCTATCTTCCATAAATCAGACACTAAAGATTTTGCAAAAACAGAAAATAACGCTACTCTTCTAATTTTTATTTTTTTATAAAACTATTGTTTACCATATGATGAGCTTAATTTTTTACGTGACTCAATAAAGGTTTTCAAAATTTGTTTTAATCTCTAATACAGATCAACCGATGTAACCTCTGTAAACGTTTCTAGTTCAGTAGGGACCAGACCATTCTTGTTCAGAATGTTTAGAAGCTCCTGAGGCCAAAAAGTTTTAGAACAACTGGATCCCATTCTAAAACCAGGTTAGTTGCTCATCAAGTCCCTCATATCTACACAGCTATCAACTGTAGACTTACTATTAGAGGGATATGAATACATTTGCCTCAGCACTTGTCTGATGTTTTATTAATGCAGCCAAAGGCACCTTTTCCCTGGGTGTGCCAGGCACAGTGGCAACAACAGATGGCCACTAGCCCTGAAAAACTAGGACTTCACTGCAGTACATGCAGCAACTGAGGTACATGCTCTTGTCTGTTGAAAAGGAAAAAGAGGCCCTGGCTGGTGTAGCTCAGTGGATTGAGCACAGGCCTGCAAACCAGATGGTCAAGGTTCGATTCCCAGTCAGGGAACATGCCTGGATTGCAGGCCAGTTCCCAGTGGGAGACACACAAGAGGTAACCATACATTAATGTTTCTCTCCCTCTCTCCTTCCCTTCCCCTCTAAAGATAAATGAATAAAATCTTAAAAAGAAAATGAAAAAGAGCAAGGAAAAACCAGGTGCAGAATTGGTTGGAGTGTAAAAGTCCTTTCTTTGCTTATTTTGCCCCTAAGCCATATTTGCTACAGCTCTTACAATACAATCAGAACTGCTGCGCTCTTATCTTGAATACTTTCTATGTCCCTGAATATTAAGCCATACCAAGCCATACCAGAATGTGGCTATTAGAGCAGGTATTTTTATCATATTACAATAAAGAAATATTTAGGGTATTTGCATTTTGTTTATAAAACAAGTCCGTTTATCAAAAGAACGCATCTTTTAAATTACACCCAAACCATGAAAGATCATGCTTTGGTTTCAATGGTAAAGTATGTGAACAGTGCAACCTCCCCATAACTCGTACATTCCGCACTTGGTTTTTAGTTGTATCCTAACTTTGTTGAGAGCAAAGGCACTGACTCTTATAAGCAAAAAACCATTAACTATTGGACTTCACCTCTGTACACTAGTATCAAATGTGTGTATTTCTATAGTGGGGGTGGAAAGGAGGAACTTCTGCATTCGAATATTTACTATTCAGGGTAGAATGAAGAAAAGTAACTTTCTACTGCTTAGCCCTAGAAGAAAATTCAAATGCAGTCCCTCGCCACCCAGCACAGGTAAACGCAGTAGGCAATGCAACTTTTCACCAGACAGGTTTTACCACATTCTTTAAGAACAGTCTCGTTTACAAGCTTTGCACGCGTGTGCTTCCAGCCTTTCATATTTAGGACACTATCAAAGCCTCAAGCAACATATTTTCATCTTGTCCTCACAGAACATGTGTAGGACACAGAGATTTTTTTAAAATACATTTTATTGATTATGCTATTACAGTTGTCCCATTTCCCCCCTTCACACACCTCCACCCTGCACATCCCTCCCATCCACATCCCCCCCTTTAGTTTATGTCCATGTGTCATAAGTTCTTTAGCTCCTACATTTCCCATGCTATTCTTACCATCCCCCTGTCTATCTTCTTCCTACCATCTATGCTACTTATTCTCTGTACCTTCTCCCCCTCTCCCCTCCTCCCACTTCCCTGTTGCTAACCCTCCATGTGATCTCCATTTCCGTGTTTCTTTTCCTGTTCTAGTTGTTTGCTTAGTTTGTTTTTGTTTTATGTGTGGTTGTTAATAATTGAGTTTGCTGTCATTTTACTGTACATATTTTTTATCTTCTTTTTCTTCTATAAGTTCCTTTAACATTTCATACAATAAGGGCTTGGTGATGATGAACTCCTTTAACTTGACCTTACCTGAGAAGCACTTTATCTGCCCTTCTATTCTAAATGAAAGTTTTGCTGGATAGAGCAATCTTGGTTGTAGGTCTTTGGATTTCATGACTTGGAATACCTCTTTCCAGCCCCTTCTTGCCTGTAAGGTCTCTTTTGAGAAATCAGCTGTCAGTCTGATGGGAACTCCTTTGTAGGTGACTGTCTCCCTTTCTCTTGCTGCTTCTAGGATCCTCTTCTTCATTTTAATCTTAGCTAATGTAATTATGATGTGCCTTGGTGTGTTCCTCCTTGGGTCCAACTTCTTTGGGACTCTCTGATCTCCCTGGACTTCCTGGAAGTCTATTTCCTTTGCCATACTGGGGAAGTTCTCCTTTATTATTTGTTCAAATAACTTTTCCACTTGTTGCTGTTCCTCTTCCTCTTCTGGTGCCCCTATAATTTGGATGTTGGAATGTTTAAAGGACACAGAGATCTTAAAGGATACACTATTCACATAAATACCAATGTTGTTCATGTGTTGATAAAGGGCACAGAGAATCGATTGTATCACTCAGAACATTTGGAATGTATTCTGGACCACGGATTTTTAAGTTATTCAATTTATCCTCATATCTGTCTTATAGATGAAAAAGTTTCATCATCTATTTCTAAGCATTTTAAATTATTTTAAATAATCATTTTGCAAAATAACATTAAGTATAAGTTATATGAATCGAATGCTTCTACACCAAGGATTACCAGCCACCTTCTCAATTAGACAACGAGGTAATGCTCACAATATTCAGCCTTTACTGTCTACGTAACCTCCCACAGAATGCTGAGGTGTGACGGCGTCATACTCTCACATGCCCAGTGGGCGAAAGCAACAGATAGGCTCAGAATCACTCTCCTCAACAAAGAAGTCAAGAGAAAGATTTCAAGCAACTTTTATTCAAAAGCAAAATGAGTAAGAACATAACAGGACACTAGGCATGTGGACTGGTCTGAGCAACCGACGCCATTGGCACCAAAAGCATCAACACCCTTCATGACACTGAAGCTCCTACACAATACTTTATGCGCTTAAGAGGTCAAACATTTGAAATTGAAAGAAGCAAGCTAAATGATAACACTTAATTTCTGCAATCTGAAAAACTCAGTATATTCTACAGTGGCTTTCAGCTGTAATTTTGTAGAGAGCACAAATGACTTCATTTTAAGATCTTATGACAAAAATCTCATGAGCTAAAAATATTAACTATTAAACTTTATGTGTGTACAAAGCCTTCTAAATTAGTTCTGAGAACCATTTAAAATGCACACTCTTCAAAGTGATATTACTTTAACTTCAGTCAAGGATTTAAATAATGCACAGAAAATTTGGACCAAAGTCATTTGCCTATTCAAAGTATGAATGTGTGTACACATATATATACACACACATATACATATCTACACATACACGCACATGTTAGTTTCTGGGTAATGAATATACAAATATATATTTGCATGTGTGTATAAATGTACATATATATACAGTTAAGACTTCCCTAAAAGAAATACATTTCTATGAATAGAAAAGTATAAAAAGTGATGAAACTACGCTTCTCTACAATTTTCTTACAAGCAGTGATATAGGAACTTAAGCTTACAAATGCTTTGTTTTGAAAGCTATATTATTAGACAAACATTAATGACCGAAAATCTCTCTTAAACTATGTTTTTATAAAATGAGATAAGCAGGTTGTATGTCATATACAACCCAAGTATAAAGCTTTCCTAATAAGCATTGCACACAAATAAATCAGATTTCATTAAAATAACTTTTACACAGAACTAATGATTTCCACTTAAGACATACTAAACTTTGATTTGCCATAGAATACAGATAACTTGTTTTATTCACAAAGGAACATGGAAAATATTAGAGGTTAAATACTGTGGAGTTCTTAAATGCTCCTGTTTCAGTAATTCAAAGCAAACTACTACATCCGGTGAAAGGTGAATTTTAGTCAATTTCCAAAAGCAAAAGTCCACCCAGCAAAAATATTTAAAAAGTTTCTGTTCTCATTTGAGCTCCATTTCCCCAAATACATTATGGTCATTAACAGCAATATACAGAAATGAACCACAACTTGATCACTTAGTGTGTTTCTACAAGCTTCCAAACAAAACTAATCCCTCAGTCTACAAGTGCTAAGTTCAATTTTATATTCCACAAAGGACTGTTACCCTAAAATGTGTGCAAAAGAATGCTAGTTCTAAATGTTGCTCCATATAATGTTTAGAAATGATATTTGTAATATATATTCTTTAAAAATTCTGAGTTCTGCAATTGCCCCACTCAATATATTTGCATTAAAGAAAATTGACTGTAACCCAATATTTTCAAAAGGTACTTAATCTCAAACTCTTCTTGCTGGTTAACAGTCAGCCAAGTTAATATTACTCATATTAAATGTTGAGAAACTATGAGAATTCTTATGAGATGCCATTAAGGACCTATTAAAAATTATATAGTAAAAGAAGACTGCTTAGAAATATTTAAAAGTTAAGTTGATATAGAAGACAGATATAAATACAAAATGCAAACAATAAAAGATCACTAGCTTGTTAATTGGCATGACAAAGCATCAACTAGTTTATTACATTGTTTCAAAACATTTCTTCATCCCTCTTGTGTCCATTGCTTCCTTCAAACCCTCTTCACCATAGACAGGTGGTGAATTTAAATCTCTTCCAAAGTGACTTTTCCATCGTAGTCCCAAATTTAACATGCATGTGATTCATTCTGAGATCTTATTGAAAATGCAGGTCTCATTTAGCAGGTCTAAGGTGAGGTCTGAAATTCTTCATTTCTAACAAGTTCCCGAGTAATACTGAAGTAGCTTAACTGTACTTTGAATAACAAAGATCTAATCCATTCTGCAAGCCGCTGCCCTATTACTGGTCCTAAAATAACACTTAGCTCATGTTACTGCCTCAGGAATGTATTATTAACTCAGTGAATCTTATACAAACATTTACACTCAATTTCATCAGATTTTCAATAAATGATTCAATGTGCATTTCACAAGTATACACACCTGTGTAGCCAATGCTTTCCCCCAAAAATTATGACATTGCCATCACCCCAACCCTGTTTTGACCCAGCTCTATAAATACCCTAACCACTATTCCGCTGCCTTCCACCTGTACTTCAGGACTCAGCTGAAGCCCTTCCTTCTTCAACATATACCCCAAATTACTCACAGGCCTCTATCTAAATCACTACTACATTAATTTCCCCCTTATCCATGGGACATATATTCCAAGACCCCAGTGGATGCCTGAAACTGGATAGTACCAACCTTATACATACTGTTTTTCCCTCTACATACATGCTTTTCACTTAGAGGGAGCACTTTGCAGATTCTCTTTGGCTTATCCCAACTGCCAGCATCGCTACCCTTGCCTTTGAACACAAACGCTGAGACGCCACAACAGTGGATCTGCTGCTGAGACAGGAACTAAGTGATTAATAATAAGCAGAGTGTAAACAGTGGGGATATGATGGATGAAGAGATGATTCACATCTCAGGCAGGACGGAGCTGGGCAGTGCAAGATCTCATCACGCTACTCACAATGGTGCACAACTTGAGTTATTACTGGAATTTCCCATTTAATAATTTCAGACTGTGTTTGACCACAGGTAACTGAAACCATGGAAAGCAAAACCCCAGATAAGGAGGAACTACTTTACTGTTATGACCTGGCCATCACCATCTCCCCCTGAACAAAAGTAGTGGGCTCCTCACACATCTCTCTACCTCTGCCCCTGTCCCTTCCCCAATGTTATCCACAGAGGCATCAGTGATCTCCGAAAATTATAAATCGAACCAGGTCACTCTCTCACTTAATACTCTCCAAAGGTCCACTAACACAGCTGAGATAAACCCAAAAGCTTTCCCTGCACTCGTGTCAGAAGTCCCCCTTCTCTGACCTCATCTCTTACTCCTTTCTCCATTACTTTCCAGACTCCGGCCATAGGAACCTTCTCTCTGGTGTCACAACACAGCGAGACGGTCCCACTCCAGGGACGCTGCATTAATTATTCCCTCTCCCCTCCCCCACCACGTTTCTGTTACTGGCTACTTTTTGCTATTCAGAGCTCAGCCTCCAAGTTACCTCCTCACAGAAGACTTCACTGACCACAAAGTCTAAAGTAGACACTCAGTCACTGCCTAATACAAACCCAACTTTAATTTTCTGTGTAGTATCTATTATTGACGTGTGTCTTATTCATGTGTTCATCTGTCTCTTATCACAAAAACATAAGTCCCAAGATTACGGAACTTGTCGATACTGTTCCCAGCTGTAACTCCAGCACATGCGACAGTGTCCAGGTCATTACAAATAGATGCTCAACAAATGTTTCCTAAATAAATGTTACCACACATGATATATATATATATACACTATGCAGATGGAATTGTGTCTGTGTCTCCATACAAAACACGACATAAAATTTTAAAGAGAATAAGAAAGCTACTGCTAGTCATAAAACAAGGTAAATCCTTCATAAGAAAGAAACGGAAGATAAGAAATGCAGCTTGAATTCAGAACAAAAGTAATAAAAAACACAGATGAAGTCAAAGTTTAATCACATGAACTTTAATCAGTCAAGTTAATGAAAATATCAAAAATTAGAGCTAGGGTATGGCAGCAGACATTGAAATTTTGTTGCAAATAATACAGTATCTGGTGTTTCCACTGCTGACCACTACGCAGCAGAAAGAGCAATTGCATTGAATCTTAACTCATCGGGGTCTCGTTCCATAAACTTCTTGCAAACTTCTATGGCATCCTGTGGGGAAAATGTGAAATGTTTCAGTTCATAGGCATGTGCTTTACTTACAAATGATAAGTGTTGCATATTTTCCTAATTCATACTAATGTTACACTGCAGACTTATTTCTCCAAATGAAAAATGATTCAGAGCACAGAACAACAGTTGGTGGACTAATTAGCTTAGTGTAAAAGTATAAGATAGAGTCAGTATTCTTTCTCAGAACGTTTTCAAGAAATTGTTAACATGACAATTACATGTTTCATTGATTCTAAGCCATACAATTTGGTCATAAATTTAAAAATCTCTGAAATTAGCATCAAGATACAAATGATGGTATCTTGGATTTAATGAAATATGGAACACAATGTGCAAGTCTTTCAAAACTACTCTTGTCTTTTTCTAATTTGGTACTTGTTCACACAAAGAGCTTTGAAAACTTCTTTATTTGATGTAGGTTAACACTAGCTCAAATTTTTCTTTTTTGGATTTTTTTTTTCCAAGAGAGCCAGGAAGTATCCCAATACAGATAAAATATTATACAAGTGATCTTCAGAGATGTTTCACAAATAAGAAGAACATCAGTAACACTTGGAGTGGGCCAACAAGTTCTACTGTTACCTCTAACAATGTTTCATCACTAGTTTCACCGTGGTTAATCGGAAACGGTTTCCGTCCATCTGCAAAACACAGACAGCTGAATGACTAGCTGCTTGCACAACACGACGCACTCTGACTTCCCCCTCCTCTTCTCACGGTGAGGCGAAGGCTAAATGGTATTGAAAATGATCCCTCCTAAACCAAATACTTTAAATGTGCTACCTATGAATATTTTTAACGTTGAAAGTCACCAGAATCTTGTTTCCGTGTTTGAAAGCCTACATTATCTTCATAAACACAGTTTATTGGAGATACATATTGGTTTTAACTTCCTAAAAAGAATATGTAAACTTAGTAAGTCAGACTCTTATAAAGTTACAATCCCAGTTTTTACCTTCAAAAAACCCTCTTTCTTCCCTTTAAAAGTGAAAGTGGAAGGCTTCTACGTAAGACTGCCATGTTCACATCAAGGAGAGGGGGCCGCCACGGTTTGCGTGTTACCACCAACTCTGCTCCACCGAGCGAGCCGTATATGGCAAAAATCTAAGTAAACAGGGTTTCTTTCCTGACAATCAAAAATAATTAACCATGATTATAATCACCTGACTAAACTAGTACTTTTTTTAATGCTGTAAAAAAAAAAGTCCAGAATTTATCATATAAATTCATGCTATCCAAAGTAACTAACTGATACTCCACACTTGGTGAGACAAGAGAAGGTTTACAGTTGTTTGTTTGGAAAATACTACAATAATTAACAAATAATAATATAAGAATAAACCCTGTATTTCACATACTCACAACTGTAAACTCACTTTTGCCCCACCCTGTGTATCCAAATTTGTAATTTCAGTTACTTGTACGTGGCACTTCAAGTACAATCCACAAAACACAACCCCTTCTACAACTCCATGGCTTCTGAATATAATAAATAAAATTTTTGAGTCAACAGGTATATGTAGTAATACACTTGGACTACTAGATACTACATTTAAAGAAAAATATAGGTGAAAATTAACCAAATGAAAACTAAGGTTACTTAGAAGTGATTTTTTTCTTAAAAACCATATGTTGTTCTCTTAGTCACTATTTTCTTTTTTCATTTTGATTCCTTTAATCTTGTGTAAAAACTATTTTTATATTTTCAATGATGTTGACATTCAATATTGTTAGTTTCAGGTACACAGCCAGTGGTTAGACAATGGTGCACTTTGCTGAGTGTTCCCTGATATTCTCGGTGCCCGCCTGGCACCACACAGTTATTAGAATATTATTGACCATATTCCCTGGGCTGTATTTTCCCCGTAACTATTTTGTAACCACTAATTCGTACTTCTTAGCCCCCTCACCTCCTACACCCGTCCCCCTAATTCTCCTCCATCCTGACAGCCATCAGTGTGTTCTCTGTAAGTATGAGTCTGTTTCTGACTTGTTCATTTATTTTGGTTTTTTAGATTCTACCTATAGGTGAAGTCATATGGTATCTTTCTCTGACTTACTGAACTTAGCATAATACCCTCTAGGTCCATCCATATTGTTGCAAATGGTAAAATTTCATTCTTTTTTTATGGCCAAGTAATATTTCATTGCATACCACATCTTTCTTTCTTATTTATTTATTTATAAATAATCCTCACTCAAGGACATGTTTATTGATTTTGAGAGAGAGAGAGAACATGCATGTGAGAAACATGGATTGATTGCCTCCTGGGGATCAACCCACAACCCAAGTGTGTGTCCTGACCAGGAATCAAATCCACAACCTTTTGTTGCATGGGACGGTGCTCCGAACAACTGAGCCACCTGACCACTTCTTTGTCCAACTATATGTTGATGAACAATTTGGTTGCTTCCATATCTTGGCTATTGTAAATAACACTGCAATGAACATAAAGATGTGTATATCTTTTCAAATTAGTGTTTTGGATTTCTTAGGATAAATACCCAGACGTGGAACTGCTGGTCCGTAAGGTAGTCCTGGTTTTAATTTTTTGAGGAATCTCTGTACTGTTGTCCATGTATAATCCCACCAACAGTGGCTGAGGGCTTCCTTTTCCCACATCCTCATGAACATAAATCTTGTTGATTTATTTATGATAGTCCGTCTGACAGGTGTCAGATAATACCTCATTGTAGTTTTAACCTGCATTTCTCTGATGATTAGTGAAGTTGAGCATCTTTTCATATCTCTATTGGCCATCTGTGTGTCCTCTTTGGAGAAGTGTACATTCAGGCCCTCTGTCCATTTTTGAATTGTGTTTTTGTGTTTTGAGCTGTAAATGTTCTTTGTATATTTTGGATACTAAACCCTTATTGGATGTATCCTTGGAAAATACCTTCAATTTGGTTGCTTTTTCATTTTGTTGATGGTTTCCTTTGTTGGGCAGTAACTTTTGATGTAGTGCCATTTTTTTTGTTTCCTTTGCCCAATGAGATATTTTTTAAAAATTACTAATGTGTAATATTGAAGAGCACATTAACTAAGTTTGCTTCTATGAGTTTTAAGCTTTCAAGTCTTATATTTAATTCTTTAATGCATTGAGTTTATTTTTGTATATGGTATAAGAAAGTGGTCTAGTTTCTTTTTTTTTTTTGCATACATCTGTCCAGTTTTCCAACACCATTTACTAAAGAGACTGCCTTTACCCCACTGACTATTCTTGCCTCCTTTGTTATATACCCTTCTTGTTCAATACTCCTTTTGAATTTATTAGGAATCCACATTACAGTTACTGTCCATTTCCCTTGAAATTGCCCGTCTTCATTTGTCTTGTACTTATCCCTGTTCTCTCTGACATCTCAAAGATTATGACTTTTCTTTGGAACTCTGAAGCTCTTTAAACTCATTTGAAGACTGTAATCCCCAAAGGGCTCCAATTCTCTATCAGCTGTACTGATCATTCTTCTTGCTAAAGAACAACTAAACCAAACTAGATCTCACTAGTTCTGCCTTTCTTTTCTGATGTTCTTATTTCAAATCAACTTTAAAATCCTTGTGTTGATCTTGGCATGCTACAACAGAGGACCCTTCTTCATATGTAGCACACACCTGACATGTTTTCCCTCTAGTGCTAGCTAACCAGTCAAACAGAGTTTTTTAGACAACTCTCTGCTTCCCATTGAAATGATCAGAGACTTTTTCCCCTAAATATCTTTTCAGTGTTATAGTTTGTTCTATTACTAAGTCTCTCAGCCTCAAAGTCACCATTGCCTTTTAGTCCCTGGTTATGGATCATGTTTATCATTTCTCTGGCCTTTTCTAAATCTATTTCCTTGAAGTCACCGGAATGTGTCTAGTAAGTCTCAGCACTCTCTTCATTCCCATTTCTACTACTTGTTCTTTATCACTCAAAATTCAGAATGGAAATGAAGTTTCCAGCAATCAGTCACATAACTGAAAACCCCAATCATTATTATATCCTCTCTATATAGAAATTTTATAAACTGAATTAGCAAAGCATTGTCTTCCAAAATGCTCAGCAGGTCTGTTATATACTCCCATCACAATTTCATTTCATTTTACTTTGGTTCTTACTTAAATCATTCTACTATAGAAGACAACCTTCTAGGTACACATTTTTATAAATATTACAGTATTTCACCCCGTCTGGTGTGGCCCAGTGGGTTGAATGCCAGCCTGCAAACCAAAGGGTCACTAGTTCTATTCCCAGTCAGGGCACATGCCTGGGTTGCAGGGCAGGTCCCCAGTAGGGGACATGCAAGAGGCAACCACACACTGATGCTTTTCTCCCTCTCTTTCTGTCCTTCTTCTCCTCTCTATAAAAATAAATAAATAAAATCTTTAAAAAATATACTATGGTATTTCTTTGTCTCCTTTAATAAAGCCATTTCTTTTTAATAAAGTATATGATTTTGTTGCCATATGCCAAATGTATAAAATCCATCTAAATTTTATGGACCACATTTATCAGTTGTAGTGAGTCTTTTCTTTCTTTTTTCCCCCCAAAATTTATTTATTTATTTTTAGAGAGAGGGGAAGGGGAAGGAGAAAAAGAGGAAATGAAACATCAATGTGTGGTTGCCTCTCACATGGCCCCCACGGCAGACCTGGCCCGCAACCCAGGCATGTGCCCTGACTGGGAATCAAACTGGTGACCTTTGGTTTGCAGCCCACACTCAATTCACTGAGCTATACCAGCCAGGGCCAAGGCCTTTCAAAACTCTTCATCTTTAACCTATACGAATGTCTATCTGTTGTGCTGTACACCTGAAACTAATACCAAAAAAGTGTTGAATAAAAACTATAATCAAAAATTTTTTTGTTTAAAAAACTCTTTGTCTTTAAAGAAAATAAAAGTGGCAAGGTAATAATGAAAAGCAGTTCACTTTTTTGTTTCTTTATTTGGCCTTTTTTTAACCAAGGAGAAGGACAAGAAGGATTCATGAGAACTACAGTACTACATATCAGTTGTGAAGGAATCTTAAGAAGTTCTCTGTCTGGATGAAACAATTAAAATTATGAGGATTTCCTCCAAATAGTCCCCAAAATAGCCTACCTACAGTTAAAATTACAAGAACTAAATGCAGTCATAGGCCAAAATACTAAGTAATTAGTCATGGGTACATGGGTACTCTGACATACACCTTAAGAAGGAATTGCCAGAAAACATAGACACCCATAAAATCTCTTTTAAAAAGTCAGATGCAGTGCAGAGGGACAGCACAAAAGCCTAAAAACCAGTGATACTCATGACCAAATACAAAAACTAGTCATGAATAGTAATGTGTTAAAACTAGTTTCAGGATCAAGATGGCTCAGGAAGATGCTGATGATAACTATCTCAAAAACTTAGTAGAGACTGCTGAACTAACGGATGTGCGGGAGCTTCCCGTAGTGACTTTTACTTGACCGCTTTGCTAAAATGCAGAGGTGGCAAACGTTCCTGAAGTCTAAGTGCCTGAACACCAAAAACCATTTCTTATTTTCTAGAAAGTCCTAAATGAAAAATTTCTCATTATGTCATCAATTAATTTAAGCACACCAAATATCAACAGTCCTGTTAATCATAAATACACACTTTCCCATTTCCAATTTCTCTCCCCAGAATAAATTTTAGAAGTTCTTACCTAATTCATAGAGATGCCCATCTACATGAACTAATGCAATAAAATGAAGATCTACTTTTTCATCTATACTTGGTGCCTGGAATGGGAGGAAAAATACATACAGTATATGTTAGTAGACAAATAAATCAATCGAGTACATGTAAACACATATAAATACTATCAAACGACACAGAGAACATTTATCCAAAATAATTCAAGACTTAACCTTTGATATGGTGGACAAGTAAATATGTTTACATTTATAAAAATGTGCTCACCCATCAACCAGAAAAATGTTGACTTCAAGAATATCTTTCTTAATCTCAATCATCTGGAAGCCTATAGTTCTGTTCACCCTCAAAGCCCCCGTGCTTAGCACAATGCCTGGTATATAGCAGATGTACAATGTAAACTTGCTGGATGAAATGGATGCATGAAGCCATTGGTCTAATTTTTGAAACTTGAAAAAATAAAGTCTTTTCAATTTAATAACAGCATAAACAGAGTTAAAAATAAAAACCTTTTCAATTCTAAAGACATCAAGAAAGGGAATTCTCTTAATGACTTCCCCTTGGTAATCTCATCTTCTGAGTAAAATAAGTATCTTTATTCATCCTAAATTCAAAAGGTTTAAAATGGACCTTTAAAAAAAATGAATAGATGCAGGAATATACCCCAATAGATTAAAGGGGAAAAGTAAGAATGAGAACAAATTAAAATACAATTAACTGTAGCCTGTGGCTTTTCTCTTGCTTTCTTAGTAAACTATTTGAAACTAAAACTATACCAAGGTTTTTAGAGATTACCAAATCAATCTGCATGAGCAGCATCTGCTACCTCTGTTAAACATTCAACTTACGCCAAGTCAGTTCATGACGCCCTGACACTGTCTATAATACACAGTAACTGCACAGTTAACACAGGTGTGTGTTAGCTATATATCAAATCTTAATGGTTTGAAGTGAAATACAATCAGTATTAAATGCAAGTACAAATTTTAGGGGCAAAAGTTGTAAACAGGCATAATTCAAATTACATCTCATCTTATTTAACATCCTATAACACAATAGCACCTTACTTAACTCTGAAATTCATACTTTTCACCCTTTAGTAATCATAAAATTTTAAGTTAACATGAAGTTTTCAGGCACAGAAATCGAAAGGCCCAGAAAAAACATAATTATCTTGGATTTACTGAATGTTTTTGAAACATTTACAGATAAAGTGATTTATGTGATCTCATTCTACTCTTCCAAAATGATTTTCCTCAAGTTTATGAATGAGTGCACCACACACAAAAAATGGTGGCAAACTAGCTCTTTCCAAGTTCAATATGTAACTAAAGAATTCTGCAGCCGGTAGGAATCAAAGTTACCTGGTTTTACTGCCCTTAGACTCCTCTCTCTCACGGTCCCTCCAGCGACCAGGAGCTGTTACTAGGTTTTGTTAGTGATACCTCATACTGAGACTGAAGTATGTTTCTCAGTGCTTTCCATCATTTTATAAAAGGTCTAATAGCTCCTGAACATGATATTTCTTCAAGTAATTAAAGATGGTGATATTGAGTTCCCTTACTTCCTGATCAGAGAATCAAATATACCAGTGATCACTCAGTCCAATACCTTCATTGTACCAATGACCGGAAGCAAATCCAATTAGCCTTTTACAAGACTAAAGCTTAGGCCATTCTATAAACTATAAATTCAATTCTATTTAAAAGTGCTAGAAAGAATTCTTTAACCAAGTAGGAAAAGAGTCTTGTTATCTCATTATAAGACATAATTCTCCAACAGAATATAAAGTATTTTAAATCTTTTGAGCTATTATATTTTCAAAAAAATTAAATTATTTTAACACCATCTCTTCTTAAGAATAACGCATCTTATAGCTCCCATTTTTCATATTTTGCCAGTAAACCTAATACAGGTATGCTACAGATAAAAGTAGTATAATTGGAGTCAGAGGCCTGAATATGTACCCGTTCCCTGTGAACACTGATTTTCTTGTTTTGAGGTTTAAATGAAATGTATTAAAGTAATTTGTAAACTGTTAAGTGCTACTAAACATTCTGTATTATTCCAATATTAATACTGCATTATCACAAATGTAAGAAATCACTAAATCTGGCAACTCAAAATTGGGTCAGCACCTGGTCTGAGCCTTTTCCTTTGGTCTACTTTAACTCGTCTGAATGTCTGAAATGTGCAATTATCCACTGCTTAAAAACCTGAAATTATCCATTGCTTAAAAGGTATTCGACACCAAAACATAAATAAATAAAAAGCAAATTCCAATAAGTTTTTAATTTCAAAAAATGACCAGTAACTAAACAACAAGGCAAAACCTGGAAGTTATAAATTGGGTAATTTTTGCTTATATTAATTAATATTATTTTTATAAAGTTCCCTAATTTAGAATAAAATAGTACTTATCTCAAAGAATTAAGAATATGACATATCTATTCAATAGCAGTTAAATATTACATAAAATTTCAAATTTTAGAAAAGTATAGTTTAAATTTAATCTATAATTATACGGTACTTAAAATATACCAGGCACTGTTCTAAGTGCTTTATATGTACTCACCAATTAACTGTCATACAAAGGTAGGTAATGTAATTGCACCCATTTTATTCTCAAGAAAACTGAGGCACAGAAGCATTAAGTAACATGCTCTAGATCACAAAGCTCGTAAATGATGGAATTTGGGTTCAGACCTAGGCAGTGTCATTCTAGAATCCATGTTCTTAACCCAGACTATGAATATTTATGGAACTATAAAGCAATGGAATTAATATGGAGCAAAGATCAGTATCATATAAAAATATATAAACCTGAAAAAAACAATTTTATGACATGTCCATTTATATTTAGAATATTTTAAGTACAAAGGAATTTATACATATTTAAAATCAACTGTGCCCAAGCAGAATTTGCAAAGTTAGGGTTTTACTCTGATCCTTTAATTCACCTTATATCTCCTACTGTACAAACTGGCACAGCAAGGAAGCAACGAATATCAAATGATAAATGAACAAAAATGACAAATGCACATTGTGACCCAATGAGGACAATGGAACAGAGAAACACCGGTTTGCTGATACTCGGCACAAATGAAAGTCTTTTTTGATGACCATACTGTTACTCGGTGGAAGCAGATGTTTACAGAAAAGTGCCAAGACTCCACTTCATAATTTGAGTGTAGCTCTCGAAGAATAAGTAAGGGCAGGAAAGAATGTATGACACCACTTTTTTAAGCATTAAAATGTATTGGTGATCAGACTTCCACTGGCTTCGAACATCATGATGATTTGCGGAAGTGTCAAGTATCTTATAAGTGCATGGCACACACCAGGTCTTTCTGATAGAACAAAAGGGCAGGCTCCATCAATACACGGTCATTGCCACTATGAGTCCCAAATATCAGAAAGACAAGAGCTATAGTTGCCGAATCCTGCAGTTTATTTCAGTTATAAAAATTATTAGAATTCCATCATTAACCTAAATATTTAAGAAAATTAGCAAGATTATAAGAACATATATACTCTTTAATAGTTTGCTAATATTCTCTACCTAAGAAGGAGAAATCATAAAATTTGTGGGAAGCCTAAATCAGTCCATAAGGAAAAAGTCTTCACCTCCTACTCGGAAAGATGCTTAGAAACTGAATAGGCAGGGAAGACTGGACCAAGATCAAACCGAGTACCTGAGCCACCTCAGGGAATAAATAGCTGAGAGGAAGCACCCTGCACCATGAAGGGTTAGATTAAGGACAGAGTAAGTGAAGCACCCCAGAGCATGACAAGAGACTAGAGTCATGTTCAGAAACATGAAAAAAAAAAAAAAAAAGCAAGAGATGGTGAAGAGCTCAGAAGGTACACAGCATTTGTTGACCAGAGTCAACTAAATGAAATTGGAAAGATGAAGGGTAAGAGAATACATACTCACTTTAACAACCGACAGGAACTTAAACATTATCATGAATGTCCACCAGTACTCATCAAAAGGCAGGCATTCTTATGTTGGCAGGCTATGGAGTGGAAAGATGGATGCTCACCAGGCACTGGCGACAGTCAAGCTAGACCGCAAAGCATGGAGATATGCTTGCAGTCGTATCGGAGGAGAAAATGCTAATGGTTGAGTGAACCAAGAGAAAAGCACCCTGAAGAACTGAAGAAGTTTAAGGAAAAAATGGACTGCCCTTTGCACTGGAAGAAGAGATGGAAGATTGACTAAACTTACAACAGAATGGAGACCCAAAGGTGGTAGGCGTAAGAAGGGTCGCCAGCGACGAAGACGGAGAGATGGACTGGTAGCCTTTGCAGGGTCTACATGGCTACGTTTGCCCCAGGGCAGGGACGCATGGTGACACAATGATGAGGCCTTCGTTCTGCAGTGGCTAGAATGAGGCTGTGATGAGGATGGCGAGGAGGACTACATAATTAAAAAAGAGAACATTTTACTTAGACCACGTTACTGGGCGATCATTTATTCTTAAAAGCAACGTATGGTCATACTTCTATGTATATGGTCTAGTACTTTTAATCAACCATAATGTAGAAAAAGACCCTAAATGAATATTGGTTAAAAGTGGGTAAAGTGGAAATATATAACCAACATATCAGGTTATATACCATAGCTTTTGTAAGCACACATCTAAAATATTTCCATATCCTCATTTGCATAGCACAGACTCATGGAATTGATTTTAAAAGCCACTAAAATGGAATTATTATACAAAATTATTTTTAAAAAGGGAATAATATACATAAAACATGTAACACATACAAAACAAACTAAAGATGATGTGTAGAAGGAATCTGTATGGTGACAAGCACTGGTAAAAAGAATTTCTTAAAATAAGCACCAAGGGGGGGAAAACCCAACATTTTAAATAAAATATAAAAGGAAATGAAATAAACCCCTCTTAAGCTGATGAATTGCATAAACTATCCTACTATTTGTGATGACAAGTTAAATGGAAACAATCATAGCCTATCAGCCTTTTAAAAATAAACAATAGTATTATTTTAAATATATATCACTTATTTTGTGCCAGGCACTCTGTTAAGTACTTTACATGCATCAAATTTATGTAATCTCCCAGTAACCCGTGAGACAGGCACTGTAACTCTTCTCATCTTACAAATGAGGAATCAGAGCATGTGGAGGTTAATTAACACGTACGAGGGCACAGTGCTGGCCCGGCCCAGGGCACAGCTGGGATTCAAACACAGGAATTCTGGCTCTAGAACCCAGAGATCTCAGTCACTATGGCGTATAGCCTAAGTGGCCAAGAGGAAGATTTTCGTACTGATTTATTAGACTAGATTCTAATGAGGAATAGTAATCCTCTTAAAATTAGATATTTTGAGAGTCACCCTTTCATACACATATCATACCACAAAAGACGAATCTGACCCAAAAGATTTCCATGAAGTAAACATGCTTACAATAACAAATTTATTTATGCTAATCCAAATAATTTTATAATGGTCACCTTCCATACATAACACCAGTATGTGAAATAAAAAATTGATTTAAAGCAGTATGAAAAAATTACAATCACTTGTAACCATAACAAGCATTAAGAATAGAAGAAGCAGTAAGTCCTTGCTTAGTAATAATGGATTTCATTAACCATGACCTGTTCTCTTTAAGAAATTGAAAACGTTTTCTCTGAATGATTTCTAAGACTTGTTCAACTCTGAAAATTCTATAATCCTTAGTACTTCTGGTCTATGTAAACAACACACA
Source organism: Artibeus jamaicensis (assembly GCF_021234435.1). Lineage (NCBI taxonomy): Eukaryota > Metazoa > Chordata > Mammalia > Chiroptera > Phyllostomidae > Artibeus > Artibeus jamaicensis. The sequence continues at coordinate 20,862,156 of NW_026521823.1, read as the reverse complement.
GACAAAGCTCTCCTGGTGATGACAGCTAAAAGAAAGCTATTATTGTGACGAGGAGCTAAAAAACGCATTTGTGAGCACTTCATCTATGCATAAGAATCAATCAGTCAGAAATTAAAGTCAGGGCACGTGCCTGGGTTGCAGGCTGGGTCCCCAGTGGGGGCCATGTGAGAGGCAACCACACACTGATCTTTCTCCCTCCCTTCCCCTCTCTCTAAAAAGAAATAAATAAAATCTTTTTAAAAAAGGAAAAGAAATCCGTAAGTGAATCCAATGCTAGGTTCTTTATGGGAACAAAGCTGTATTTAACCATGTCTGTTCTCACAGATACGGTCTAATCGGATATTTTTCATATTCAATCTGACTACATTTAAGTAAAAGAAATGGAAGGAAACGAATAAGAAGCATGTTTCAGAAGGAAAAGAAATGAAGGAAAGAAAGAGTGGGAGGGAGAGGAGACTAATGAGTAGTGCAGAAAACAAGAATTCCCTGAGACTCTGGAGAGGGACACATTACTGCGGCAGAGGTGGAAGGGACGGTGTACACCCAAAGGATGTGGAAGTTTGGTCGGTGAAATGGGGAGGACACTCCTGGCCAAGATTCAGAGTGAGAAGAAGAATAAAAAATAGCAGCAAATAGGACATGTTCAAGGGACCGGACTATCAGGTCTGGGATTTGATTTATCCTTTGAATCTAGAAGTGGGCCTGTTACTTTTTCACGGTGCTGGCAGAAGACAGGAGACACCTAGGTCAGAGCAAAAGGACTTTACTCAGTACAGTAACGGGCAGGACCGCCAGCATGTTTGTGTCCACCTTCCCACGAAGGCCCGGGTGGACGGCTGCGCACACAGTGGGCTGCCCTGCAGGAGCAGAACACTGAGCTGGGCACACTAAGGTTTTACAGAAAGCAGTAAGCTCCCCTGTTCTTCGTTCTGGAAGCAGGCATTGCCTCAACTGTCACTCTTGCTTACTGTTGAGAAAAGCAATTTCCAACTTCAAGTATGATGGCTCCATTCTTTTGCCAATTTTAACAAACCATTTAAAAACTTTAAAAAAATAATTTCAAGTTTACAAAGAGTTATAATGACAAAAATAGTACAGGACATACTTAGATTTGCCTATGACATTTTACCGTAATTTGCTTTATCATTTTGCTTATGCATTTCTCTCTCTTCCTCATTCTCTACATTAGTTTTTTTTCCTGAACCATCTCAGGGCAAGTTGTATATATCATGGCCCTTTACCCCTAAATATTTCATTGTTTCCTAAGAATAAGGGAATTCTATTACATAACAGTAATTAGCACCTTTGTAATTTTATATTGATAGAATACTTTCATCACCTGGATAATTTTATATAGATAAAATACTTTTGTCTATTCTTCCATTCACATTTTAATTTTCCTAAATTGATCTATTCATGTCTTTTGTAGCATTTTCCCTCAGGATTTAATCTAGGAACAGGTATTGAATTTACTTGTCATGTCTCCTTACTATCCTTTCATCTGGAACATATCCAACAGTCTTTGTCTTTTGACATTAACAGTTCCCTTCTCTCATTTTCTAATAAACAGTTTTCTACCAAAAAAAACCCAGGCTGTCTCTTCCTTTCTAACCATGTGACTTTTACTTCCTTTTCTTGCCTTACTGCATTGGTTAGGACCTCTAGCACAATAATGAATTTCATTGATTTTTACTTTCATCTTTATTATTTCTTCCTTCTGCTTAATTTTGGTTTATTTTACCTTCTTTTACTACCTTAAGGTTAAAAACTTAGGAAGTGACTCGACGTCTTTTTCCTTTTCTACTATAAGCATTGTCTACTGTCTCTAATCCCTGCTTTAACTACAACCTAAATATTTTTATTTTTAAATTTTTCCAGTAACGCAAATGTTTTCTAATTTCCTTTGTCCCTTCCTCTTTGATCCATGACCTATTTAGAAATGTGTTAATTTTTAAATATTTGGAGATGCAGAAAATCTCAGATTTTTTTCCTGTAACTAATGTCTAAACTTAATTCATTATGGTTAGAAAACACCCTTTGTATGATTTAAATTTTTAAAAAATTTGTTAAGGTTTATTTTCTGATCTATAACATGCCTTATCTTGGCAAACATTCCATGTATACCTGAAAAGAATAATTAGCTGTTATTGAATGAAGTTTTCCATAAATGTTAATAGTGCCAAGTTGTCTGATAATGTTGTTCAGGTTTTGCATGTTCTTACAATTTGCTGTGTCTATTTATTCTACCAATTACTGAGATGAGTATTGAAATCTCCAACTCTAATCATGGACTTGTCTATTCTCTCTTTGGCTTTATAAGTGTTTGCCTCATATTTAGAGGCTGTATTTTAGCTGCCTACACAAGCTTTATTATATGTATGTCATGTCTTCTTGCTGGACTGATCTATTTATCCTTATGTAATGTCTTTCTTTATCACTGGTAATATTCCCTGTTCTGAAGTCTACCTCATATAATGTTAATACAGCTATTCCAGCTTGCTTTTGTGATTGGTGTTTGTATTATACATCTTTCCCCATTCTTTCAATTTCATTTTTCAATTGATTTTTTACTGACTGTATTAGGGTCACATTGGTTAATAAAATTACATAGGTTTCAAATGTACAACTGTACATTCTTTGTATTTTGTGTTACATGTTTACCACCCCTAGAAACAAGTCTTGTTCCACCATCATTAACCCCCTTTACTGACTTCTACCTCCCCCCACCTCCACACCCTCTGGCAGTCACCGTAATGTCATCTGTGTCCATGAGGTTTTTTTTGTTTGTTTGTTTAATCCCTTCAACCTCCTCACCCAGTCCCCAACCCCCACCCCTCTGACAGTTGTCGATCTGTTCTTTGTATTCATGAGTCTGTCTCCACTTCAAGGTTCATTCTGCTCATTAGATTCCACATACAAGTAAAATCCTATGGTACTTGTCTTTCTCTGACTGGCTTTTTCACTTAGCATAATACTGCCTAGGTCCATCCATGCTGTCATAAAGGGTAAGAATTGCCCCTTTTCTTTTTTTTAAATCTTCACCCAAGGATAAGTTTTTATTGATTTGAGAGAGAGAGGAAGGGGGACAAGAAAGAGGGCAGGGTGTGGGAGGGAAGACAGAGAGAGAGAGAGGGAGAAGCATTAATTGGTTGCTTCACGTATGTACTGCAACCAAGAATCAAACTCACAACCTATGTGCCCTGACTGGAGATCAAATCTGCAACCTTTTGGTACACAAGACCTTCAACCTACTGAGCGACCCAGCCAGGGTATAAGATTTTCTTCTTTATCACAGCTGATTAGTAGTCCATTGTGTACACGTGCCACAGCTTTTTAATCCACTCACCTACACAATATGGGAACTTGTGCTGCTTACAAATCTTACCTACTGTAAATAACAAAATGAACATAGGGTACATATATTATTTGGAATTAGTGTTTCAGGTTTCTTTGACTATATTCCTAGAAGTGAAATTGCTGGGTCATAAAACAATTCCATTTTTAAAGTGTTGAGGTAACTCCATATTGCTCTCCATTGTGGCTACACCAAATCTGCATTCCCACCAACAGCATAGGATGGTTCTCTTTTCTCTACATCCTTGCCAATACTTGTTGTTTGTTGACTGATGATAGTGATTTTGACAATGTGCAGTGATATCTCATTATAGTTTTAATTTGCATTTCTCTGATTATTAGTGATATTGAACATCCTTTCGTATGTCTCTTGGCCATCTGAATGTCTTCTTTGGAGAAGTGTCTATTTAGACCCTTTGCCCATTTCTTAATTAAATCATTTATTTTTTTGGTGCTGAGTTTCATAAGTTCCTTATAAATTTTGGATATTAATTCCTTATCTTATCATTGACAAATGTTTTCCCATTCTGGACAATGGGAAAATCTGGACAATATGTTACCTTTTCATATTGTTGATGATTTCCTTTGCTGTGCAAAAACTTTTCAGTTTGATGTAATCCAATTTGTTTATTTCTTTTTCTGTTTCCTGAAGTGCTTTATCAGAAAAAAAAAACACTGCTACAAGAAATGTTGAAGATTTTACTGCCTATATTTTCTTTTCATGGTTTTGAGTCTAACATTTAAGCCTTTAATCCACTTTAAGTTGATTCTTCTGAATGGTGTAACAAGGTGACCTATTTTCCTTTTTTTGCACATATCTGTCCAATTTTACCATCACCATTTGTTGAATAGACTATCTTTACCCCATTGTATGTTTTTGCCTGTTCTGTCAAATATTAATTGACTATAAAGGCATGGGTTTATTTTCTAGGGTCTCTACTAATCTATGTCTGTTTTTATGCCAGTACCACGCCGTCTGGATTACTATGGCCTTGTAGTATAGTTTGATATCCAGTAGCATGAGTCCTCAAACTTTGTTCTTTCTCAAGATTGCCATGGCTATTCAAGGTCTTTTGTGGCTCCATATAAAGTTTTGGAATATTTGTTCTAGTTCTATGAAATATGCCATTGTTATCTTGATAGAAATTACATTGATTATAGATTGCTTTGGATAGTATAGATAGTATAATAGGCCAATAATCCTGGTGAACATAAATGCTAAAACCTCAACAAAATATTAGCAAACTAGATCCAGCAACACATAAAAAGGTCATACAACATGACCAAGTAGGATTTTTTCCAAGGATACAAGGTTGGTATAATACCCATAAATCAATGAATATGATATTCCACATAAACAAAATGAAGGATAAAAACCACACAATCTTATCAATAGATGCAGCAAAAGCTTTTGATAAAACTCAGCACCCATTTATGATAAAAACTGCCAGTAAACTGAGAATACAGGGAACATACCTCAATGTAATAAAGGCCATATATGACTCAGAGCCAATATCATCCTCAATGTGCAAAAACTATAAAAGTATTCCCCTTAAGATCAGGAACAAGACAAGGATGCCGCTTTCACCACTCTTATTCAACACAGTACTGGAAGTCCTAGCCACAGCAATCAGAAAAGAAGATACAAAAGGCATTCAACTTGGAAAGAAAGTGAAACTATTATTTGCAGATGACATGATACTGTATACAGAGAAACCCAAAGATTCCACTGAAAAACTTCTACAACTGATAATGAATTCAGTAAAGTAGCAGATTATAAAATAAACACCCATAAACCACTAGTATTTTTATACACAAATAATAAATTATTGTTTTCTTAGTTTGCCTATCAGAAAGACAAACTAAAAAAACAATCCCATTTACAATTACTCAAAAAAAAAATCTTGAGCCCTGGCTGGTGTAGCTCAGTGGATTGAGCGTGGGCCTGTGAACCAGACAATCGCAGTTTGATTCCCAGTCAGGGCACATGCCTGGGTTGCAGACCAGTTCCCAGCAGGGGACGCACGAAAGGCAACCGTACATTGATGTTTCTCTCCCTCTCTCCTTCCCTTCCCCTCTAAAGATAAATAAATAAAATCTTTAAAAAAATAAAGATTTACTTTAAAAAAATCTTGGAATAAATTTAACCAAGGATCTAAAAGACCTGTACTTGGAAAATTCTGACACTGAAAAAAGTAACTGAAGAAGACACAAATAAGTGGGAACACATACTGTGTTCATAGACAGAAAGAATTAACCCCATTCTTTTCATTTTAAGCTTTCTGCCTTTCTTGTAGACAGCACATAACTGAGTTTTGCTTTTTACTGATGTGATCGTCTTTTCCTCAATTTGTGTGTTTACATTTAGACCATCTACATTTAGTAACTTTGTTTAATTTTAATATGGTCTTATTAAAATCATACCTTGGAAGTTTTCTATTTTTTCATCTGTTCTTTGTTCCTTTTCAGCCTTTTTTTGATTTTTTTATTTCATTTTATCTGTACTACTGTCTTGTTTATACTCCTTTTTACCTGGTTTAGTAATTGTCCAAAGATTTATATCTTTAGTCACAGGATTTATACTCTCTTTTACCTTGTTTAATAATTGTCCAAGAATTTATAACTTTTGTAATATTTTTAAATATATTTCAGTGATTGTTATTACAGTTGTCCCATTTCCCCCCTTCATTCCCCTCCACCCTGCACACCCTCTCCCACCCACATTCCCCCCTTTAGTTCATGTCCATGTGTCTTAAGTTCTATAGGTTTTACATTTCCCATACTATTCTTGCCCTCCCCGTCTATTTTCTGCCTGCCATCTATGCTACTCATTCTCTGTACCTTCCCCCCTCCTCCTCCCACTCCCCTGTTGCTAACCCTCCATGTGATCTCCATTTCTGTGGTTCTGTTCCTATTCTAGTTGTTTCCTTAGTTTGTTTTTATTTTAGGTGTGGTTGTTAGCAATTGTGAGCTTGCTGTCATTTTAGTATACATGTTCTTTATATTCTTTTTCTTAGATAAGTTCCTTTACCATTCATATAATAAGGGCTTGGTGATGATGAACTCCTTCAACTTGACCTTATCTGAGAAGCACTTTATCTGTTCTTCCATTCTAAATGAAAGCTTTGCTGGATAGAGCAATTTTGGTTGTAGGTCTTTGGTTTTCATGACTTGGAATACTTCTCTCCAGCCCCTTCTTGCCTGTAAGGTCTCTTTTGAGAAATCAGCTGACAGTCTGATGGGAACTCCTTTGTAGGTTACTGTACCTATATCTTTTGTAATATTATCTTCAAATAATATTGCACCACTTCATATGTCGTGTAAGAGTATTACAGCAGTATTATCCCAATTTCTTCCTTCCATCCTTTGGTGCTATTGCCATACATTTTTATATATATTATAAATTTACTGTACATGGTTACTATTTTTATTTAGAAAGTCAAGTATTTCTAGGGCAATTTTAAAAAGAACAAAATTATTTGTTATTTACCTTCATTGTTCTATTTATTGATCTCCATTCTTTGTACAGATACAAGTTGTAGTGCTAGTGAGCTGGGCATGAATTCTCTGCTTTTGTTTGTGACTAAAATCTGTATTTCTTTATTTTTTTTCCTGCCAATGTTTAACCAATTCTAGCTGCATGTCCAGCATTTACTGAGCACCTGCTATGTGTCAGATATACCAGGCCCTTGGTATACTACCGTGAACAGGACAGCCTTATCTCCTGTCCTTACAGTGTGTGCAGGTATGTGTGTACCTGAAGCAATGGGGCTTTATCACAACATATACCAGTACTCTGTGCTATTCTACTTTTAGGAGATAAAAGGTCTTGAGACTTGTACCACATTTGCTGCTGTTAAATTGCCCTCAAGTGTGATTATTAGTAGAAGCACCAAGTTTCCTCAAGTTTCTAATATATAACACTGGATCCAAAATACTCAAATACAAATGTATAAATTTTATGAGACCAACAAGCAATAACATAGTAGGAAAAATATTATCTCACATCAACCACACATCTGCATGTGCTTCCACAGTTCACCTTCTCAAATAAGGCAAATCTGCACCATTTTCTATTTTTTAAACACTTCTCTCCTAATTATACTACCCTCAGAGGTCTTTATTTTGTTTAAGATATTTTTGTTCTATTGATTTCTTTCAGCACTTAAAAATGTCATTCCATTGTTTCTATGTTACATAACTTCTGATGAGAAATCTGCTGTAATTTTTTATCTTTGTTCTGTCTGATATCTTTTCCCTCTGACTTGAATATTTTACATATATCTCTCTGGTTTTCAGAAGTTTGAAGACTGTATATGTGTGTGTGTGTCTTTGGAGAATAAGGGTATTCATATCACCTTCTATTGTCTGAGACTCTTGAAGCTGTTGAATATCTTTACTTTGGGCAATATATTTGGACATTAGCACTTCATATATGGGGTCTATCTGGAAAAAGCCCTGCCACTGTTAATATAACTAGAACAGTTTGCGTGGCATCAATGTAACCTGGCAGCCAAGGAGAGTGGACTGGAATAAGCATGTGTGAACATTGATGACTTCACTATACTAGTCAGTAGTGGCAGTAGACACTGTTGAGTGAGCATGCGTACTGTTTGGCTGTCACATTAAAAATGAAATGACTGAGCAAATACAGCAATGAACCTGCATGATATTTTGTGTTAGGTTTGAACACTGCTCCACAGAAACTATTTGGATGATTGAAAAGGCCACAGCTGTGGGCAACTGGTGATTGGCAGCTTCATCATGACAACGTGCCCACTCACACATCAAGTCTTGTGCAGAGTTTTTAGTGAAACATCAAATTGCCCAGATGACTCAGCCCCACTACAGCCGAGATTTGGCTTTTCCCAAAACCAAAATGATGTTTGAAAGGGAAGAGATTTTAAATCTGGCTTTTCCTGCAACTTCTGGCTTTTCCCAATACCAAAATAACGTTTGAAAGGGAAGAGATTTTAACCCATCCATTAGATTCAGGCAAATACAACTAGGCAGCTGATGATAGAAATTGGCAGAACTGTGTCAGATACCAAGGTGCCCACTTTGAAGTGGTCTGAGATATCACCGTCCTATGTACAATGTTTCCTGTACCTTGTATCTTCTTCAGTAATGTTTCTATTGTTCATATTACATGGCTGGATACCTTCTGGACAGACCTCGTATTTTCTTCTATAGTATGTCCACTCCTCAACCCCACCTCTCTCTTTTCCTTCCAGGATCCCACTTTTAACTATTAAATCATTTGAAATCAAGCCACCATTCTTAGATGCTCTGGGTTTTTGGTTGTTTTTCTCCCCTCCACAATTTTTTATTTTTGTGATGCAGTTTGGATAAGTTTCTCCTATCCAAGTACTCACCAGACCTGACACTGCTTAGTTTCCAAGAGAGATGAGATTGGGCACATACAGGGTGGTGTGGCTGTAGGTAAGAATAAATTTGTAAAGATTTATCTTCACACCTACCGATTCTTTCCTTAACTTTATTGAATGTACTGGTGAACCCAATTAAAGCACTCTTCATTTCTTGTACTGTGTTTTTAATTACAAGCACTCCATTTGATTCTTTCTTATGGTCTCCAACTCACTGTTGATATTCCACATCTGCTGGTATACACTGTCTACCTTTTCTACCTGAACCTTTATCATGTTAATTACTGTTCTTTTTAAATTGCAACTGACAGTTGCAACATCTTCATTACATCTGAGTCAAATTCTGTTGATTGGTTGTTTTTTTTTTGTGACAGTGTGTTATTATTCTTCTTGTTTCCTTCTTTGTCTTATAATATCTGGTTACAAGCCACACTTACTATGTAAGAACATAGAGACTGAGATGAATAGTACCTAGGAATGGGCATGCCTCTTCTTCTGCTAGGCCTTCAGTATGTGGAGTTGAGTCCATCTAGTCAGGAGTTGTGCTATTCGGGTTTTGTTTTTGCTATGGTTACCCACCAGCTTAAAATTTACTCATGTTACTTTGTGCTTAGGGTAGAAGCAGGATTACTGGGTAGTTTCTTCATCAGTGTTCTTGTTCTACTTAGTTTTAGGCTTTTGTTTGGGATCTGTGCCTAAATATACCAACAAACATACCAACTCTTAAATTTTCCTAATATTATATTAGCTGTCAACGCAGTTAAGTAACTAAGTTAGCCTTGCTTTCAAATACAAAAATTTAAATCGTGAGCTGAATCTTAAGACTAAATATCCAGTTTTTTTACTTTGTTTTCCATGCTAATTGGAAAAGATCAAATATCCACTATTTATTCTTGAGTCTTTTAGAAGAGTCTCAATAAAGAGTTTGCTTTCTAGACTGTCTCAATAAGGAACTCAGTTCCTCAGCTTTTCAGTTCTAGTAGGGAAATCCAAACTTGCTAAAAAGTATATACTTCACTAAAATTAGTAACAACATCCATTTTTGCCGGGACATTAACGGTGAACCTGTGCCCTCTCTGCTCTGAGCCTGGATATGGCAACAGCACATTGTGACTTCACACAAACCACCGTCCACGTAACATAAACCTATTTCTCCGTTTTGGTCAGAGAAACCAAGAGCAGGCCTTTCAGAGACCCTAGGAATTTCAAAAGAAGATTACATGTTTTGCTTTGCAGAAAGAGTTCTAAGAAATTTAACATATTATTTTTTTTGGAGGAAGTAGGTACATACATTCACTTTACGAGATCTTTAAGCATCCTGATTCTGACTTACATCCTCTCAGAATGAAAAAAAAGAGAGCGAGTGATGTGGATACAGTCCGTATCATGTCAGTGGTTTTTCTTCCGACGAAGCACAAGGATTAGATGACCTGCCACAAGCCATGGAACTAGGGGCCGTCAAAGCCAGAGACAGAGCCCATGAGCTCCAAGTTCAGAGTTTCCATTACACAGAAGACCACCACCAACCAAACAACTTCACTGATTCATAGAGGCAAATCTATTACTGTTTCTACCTGTATTATCCAAACACTATTCAAATCTTTCAATTTTTAAAACTTATAATTAATTCAGAAACAAAAAATACTCGGGTTCTAAAAGGTAAAATTGTTATTCCTTCACCATTAATGTGCGTGTCACTTTGCACATACAAAAATGAGTCAACAACTCTTTCAACTGTCAATAATAAAAAACTACAAATGCCATGAAAGCTAAAAATAAATGAGCTGAACTTTAACAAAAAGGTGGGGGAAGAGTGTCTGTCTAAAAAGTCACCGTTTCCTTCAGTTAATGTACACAGCTCTGTGTGCATAACAGAAGAGAGACGACTCTGTAAAGTATCTAATGATAATCAAAGAATTAGAAATGTTGTAAAGGATAATGTATCTCTGGACATACAGCTCCTAACTCAGTAGTACCTGGCATAGTAGGTGCTCAAACAGGTTACCTGGTTAATCAAATAAAAGAAAGACAATTACATATTATGTAACAAGACCCTTAAAAATGTTCATTTCCTTGACTCAAGGTAATTCTATCTACAAGAAACTTACCTTAAAGGAAGAACTTAAAATGAGTACATGGATAAACAAAGAAATTCAAGGAAGTTATATTTTTAACTTGAAAAACTGAAAACCACCTGAACATCAAAAGTTAAAGGAATTAGAAATTAAATTATGGTTCATTCACATGACAGCATATGGCCACGGAAAACTTAAGAAAGGATTTTGATGAAACATGAAACTGCTCATAATAAAACGTTAAGGGAAAAAAACCCACACAATTGTTTAACCTCACCTGTTTAAAAAAGATTCAAAATAAATAAATGTTAACAGTTAAAAGTGTCTTTTGCTATCTTTTTCATACTGGCATGTTTATTTTAAAAAAACAGCCCTGGCTGGTGTGACTCAGTGGACTGAGCTCCAGCCTCTGAACCGGGAGGTCACCAGTTTGATTCCCGGTTGCAGGCCAGGTACCCAGTTGGGGGCATGAGAGGCAACCAGTGGATGTTTCTCTCTCTTTCTCTCTCCCTTCCACTCTCTCTAATAAATAAGTAAAATCCTTAAAAGTAAATATGTTTTTAAAAGGAAAATAAATAAAAATAAAGCAACTGTGCCAGTTTCTATTATTTTTTTATTACACTACAAATACACAGAGGTTCCTGACCAGACTTCAATTTAAAAAAAAATGAATAAATAAATCATCAAGAAATATCTACTCATATTGCTCCTAAATTAATATGGAGAAATCACACACTTTAGAAACTGCTTTTTTAGGTAAGTATGAATGAAGTGACAAAAATAGACTTTGAAGGCAAATAAAATATCCTTTTGGATTCTTCTTTAAATGTTATTACCACAAATTTTAAAAATTATATATTTTTATTATGTTATTTCAGTTGTCACAATTTTTCCCCTTTTGCCCCCTTTCACCCACCAGGCCCGACTCCCTCAGGCAATCCCTACACCATTCACTGATCATGTCCATGGCCATGTGTGTAAATTCTTTGGCTGCTCCATTTCCTATACTGTACTTTACATCCTGATGGCTGCTATTCTGTAACTACCTATTTATACTTCTTTTTAAAAAATATTTTTTAAATTTATTTTTAGAGAGGGGGAAGGGAAGGAGAAAAAGTAGAAGGGAAACATCAATGTGTGGTTGCCTCTCATCTGTCCCCTACTGGGGACCTGGCCTGCAACCCAGGCATGTGCCCTGACTGGGAATCGAACTGACAACCATTTGCTTCACAGGCCCGTGGCTCAATCAACTGAGCTACACCAGCCAGGGTTATTTGTACTTCCTAATCCTCTCACCTCTTCACCCATCCCCCCACACCCTTCTCTCAACTGCCAACTACTACTCTTCATATCCAGGATTCTGTCTCTGTTCTTCTTTGCTTACTTTGCTTTTTAGATTCAATTGTTGATAGATATGTATTATTGCCATTTTATTCTTCATAGTTTTGATCTTCTTTTTCTTCAAAAAGTCCCTTTAACATTTCATAATATAATGGTTTGGTGATAATGAACTCCTTTATTTTCTTGTCTGGAAAGTTCTTTATCTGCCCTTCAATTCTAAATGACAGCTTTGCTGGGTAGAGCATTCTTGGATGTAGGTCCCTGTTGCTATCACTTTGAATATTTCCTGCCAATCCCTTTTAGCCTGCAACATTTCTTTTAAGAAATCAGCGGGACGTCTTATGGGAATGCTTCTGTAGATAACTTCTTTTCTCTTGATGCTTTTAAGATTCACTATCTTTAACCTGTGGCATTTTAATTATGATGTGTCTTGGAGTGGGCCTCTTTGTATCCATCTTGTCTGGGACTCTGTGTGCTTCCTGGACTTGCATGTCTATTTCCTTCACCAAATTAGGGAAGTTTCCTTTCATTATTTTTTTAAATAGATTTTCAATTTTTTGCTCTTTTTCTTCTCCTCCTGGTACCCCTGTGACACAAATGTTGGACCTCTTGAAGTTGTCCAAAAGGTTGCTTATACTATCCTCATATTGGTGGGATTCTTTTTTCTTCTTGTTCTGATTTATTTTTTGCTTCCTTATGTTCCAAATCATTTGTTTGATTCTTGGCTTCATCCACTCTACTGTTGTATCACTGTAAATTCTTCCTTACTTTAATTAGTATATCCTTCATCTCTGACTAGATCTTTTTTTATGTTGTTGAGGTCCTCACTAAGTTCCTTGAGCATCCTTATAACCAGTGTTTTGAACTCTGCATCTGATAGATTGCTTATTTCTATTTCATCTAGCTCTTTTTCTGGAGTTTTGATCTGTTCTTTCACTTGGGTCATGTTTCTTTCTCTCCTCATTCTGGCAACCTTGCTGTGTTTGTTTCTAGGTATTAGGTAGAGTGGTTATGACTCCGTGTCTTGGTACTGTGGCCTAAGGTAGTAGGTGTCCTGTAGAATCCAGTGGCACAGTGTCCTCTATCTGGGTACTCAAGGTGTGACCTTTGTGTGAGCTGAGTACACCCTCCTCTTGTAGTTGAGGCTTGGTTGGCAGATCAATGGGAGGAATTTACCCAGGCCAGTCAGCTGCAAGTATGAGCTGTGATTACTGACTACCAACCTCCGCCTTCCATGCTGGATCAGCTATGCAGGGGCAGGGTAGTGGTGCTCCCACGTAGTCTGTGGCTGTCTACTGGATGTAGAGGCCCTGGGGTTTCCCAGGCGGTGCAGCCAAGGTCAGCTTCCACCTGTGTTCTGCCCAGGGCCACCCTGCATGAACTGTAAAGCAATCTGAGGCAGCTGCTACTTACGCTGGGCTTGGAGCTTCCCAGGCAGAGCTAAGCTGTGAATCTAGGCTGGCTAATGCTAGTGCCAGGCCTGGGGCCACTTAGCAAGAGGTACAGGGTTGGGGGCTCACTGAGGTAGGCTGGTTGTTTGAGAGAAATTAGGAAGTTGTAAAGTGTGAGCCAAGACCAGCCCATAATTCATATGGAAAAGCAGCTTTGGTGGGACTGAAAGCTGGGTGGGGCAGAGTCTCTAGGGATCCCCAGGGTGGGGCAAACAGTGTTTGCAAGGTTGATGGAGTCTCAGATATGACACCCACCTACCTGCTCTATGGTTCTGTGGGGGAGGGTTCAGAAAAGGTACAATGGCCTTTGCCTACCTTTCTGTCTGGGAGAAAGCTGTCCCCAGATGTCACCTTGATGAGACACTTCAGTTCCTCTCCATATCCACTGGTGCCCTGCAAGCTGTTACCCCGATGCTGGAGCTCAGCAGGAGTGAGTCTGAGTGAGTCCACTGTGGGTTCTTTAAGAGGACCTGCTTGGGACTCCAGAATTTTCTTCCACAGACTCAATCCCTACTGGTTTTTGCAGCCAGAAGTTACGAGGGCTTATTTTCCTAGCAATGGAACCCTGGGCTGGGGGGCCTGGTGTGCGACTGGGACTCCTCAGTCCCAAGATATCCCTCCCAAATTTCTGTCCACCACATTGGATGTGCGACCAGCTCATTCCACATCTCCACCCTCCTATCAGTCTGGATAAATGTAGTTTTTTTAATTCTGTAGTTGTCAGGCTTCCACTCAACTTGATTTCTGATGGTTCTGAGTGACAGTTGTTCTCTATTTTAGTTGTAATGTTGCTCTAATTGTGCAAGGAGGTAAGCCGTGTTTACCTATGCCGTCTTGATCAGAGATCCCTTTTGGATTTTTTTCCCTCGCCTTCACATTTGATTTACAGATTGCTTCCATTATTGTATCACAATTTAAAAAACACTTATTTAAATTCCTCGAATCCCACCATTGTCCTTTTATCGTTCCCATCTTAAGTTGAATCATCAAAGCAATAATATTCAGTATAGGTTAATGACAGTGGGGCTACTGTCCAAATTTCTGAACAATCATGGTGGGAAGGGGAAAAACATACAAGTAAACAATTACTCTATAGCAACATGCTATGGGCAATCCTCCTAAGACTACTATATTTTAGTCAACCAATACCACATTTAGTCGACAAATCTCTGCAGACAGTAAAGCTCCTGCCTACTCCATTCCCCTGAAAGTGTTCTGACAGAGAGTATCAAGTGATGTTGGTGACGACTGCCATTGCTTTTGGACTGTTATTGTCAGCTCCTCTCCCTCTGCCCACTCCTTCAACACCTACACACCCCAGGTTTTACTATGGCCACTACTATTCTCTCTCTACAGAATTCTCAAGGTTCTATTACCCAAATGCAGAAGACTCCAGACACCTCCACAGAGCTTTAGCATATCCAACTTCTACACAGATGCCCATGAACTCACCAGAAACTCAGCACACCATCTTTGGTGGTTTTCTACTGTCTATAAAATTCTAGCTGCCCCCTGATTTGACTTCATCCTTTTACTTCAGTGTCACACTCTACCACTCACATCCATTTTTCTGAATGTCCAGTAAAATAAAATTATCACCTAATTTTTACTGAAGGCCTGCTATAGGCCAGGCACTATTCTAAGTACTTTGTATGACTAACTCCTTAATCTTCACAGAAATCCCATAGGGTTCATGCTATTATCTTCATTTTATGCTAAGGAAAGTATCTTGCCTAAGCTACTAAGTAGTGGAGTCAGTATAAAAACCTACCTCCCATATTCCTTACTTTTATACTATACAACTTCTCATAAATGTCTACATATGCCAAGCACTGTCCTAAGGAGACAGGTGAATGCCAAAAAAAAAAAAAAAAAAAGGCATATGCCTTCATGGGACTCATACACAGAATAAACAAAAACAGAAGAAACTAACTTATAGATTATTAAATAGTGTCGGAAAGAAAATAAGCAGGATTTTATAACAGAAAATTCACAGCAGTGCACATACCTCACAGTGATGAAAGAAAGTCTCTTTGAAAATTACTTTTCAGGTAAGACCTAAAGGATTGGAAGGTGCAGACTGTGCAAAGAGAAAGGGTCTATCCAGAAGATTCATGGGTCACCAGAAAGCACAAAGATGGTGCTATAAACCTCACTGTGTTACCCCCAAATTCGTATGTTATAGCCCTAACCCCACAGTGTGACTGTATTTAGAGAAAGAGCCTTTAAGGAGGTAATTATGTTTAAGTGAGATCAGAAAAATGGAGCCTACTCTGACAGCACTGGGGTCCTTATAAGAAAAGAAAGAGACCTCTCTCTCTGCCCCCCATGCACAAAGAAGGCAGGCCACGTGCGGACACAGTGAGACGGCACCTGTCTGTAAGCCAGGAAGGGAGGCCTCACCAAAACCAACCCAGACGGCACCTTGATGATGCTGACTTCTGGCCTCCAGATGTGTGAGGAAAATCCATTTCTGCTGTTAAGTCACCAAGTCCAAGGTATTTTGTTATGGAAGCCCAAATAAACTAAAACGAATGGGAAAAACCTAGATGCTTATGGGAACTGGCAAAAACCAGTGTGCTAGAATACAGGGTAATGGAGATAATAATATGCTGAGACTTAAGTCCCCAGATGACAGATGGACCAGAAATGAGATGGTCACAAAAACAGTGCCTGCTGCAGGAGTTTCAAGCTGGTCAATATTGGATTTGGAAATGTACGGTGAGGTTTTTGTTCTCTCAGTGACTGGGAGTCACTAAAATACGGGGGTGGGCCAAGGTACATTTATACTTGTTTGTATAGAAAAATACATACCATTAAAAGAATAAAAATAAACCCTGTGTTTCACATAATCACAACCATAAACCTACTTTTACCCACCCATGTAAAATGACTAGTATACAACAATGTATATTCCACTCTGGAATGCACAAAACAGCCCCACAGGCTAAGGACTGAGCCTTCCCCAAAATGTTGATAGTGCTTTAATGAAGAACAATTGCTAATAACTATGTTTGGTTTACTCAAGGGCCTATGAAAAACCAAGATTTGGCCTTTTTTGGGAGGGGATAGCTCTTATACCTTTAAGGATAGTTGTGAACTAATTCTGGTGAATTCACAAATGTGTTGTGCCTATGTGCAAGGAACAGTGTTGGATACTTTGGAGCAAACCCAGATGAATCAGACACCAATCCTCGGCCTAAGAGCTAACAGTAAGGGTGATATAACACCACATTTCATCAATCAGAGGCACCAAATCTAATGGTTATAAGATGTACCAGTATACAACGCCAAGTACGTAAAGTATGACATCAACAGTAAGACACATCGTAATTTTAGAGCTGGTAAAATGTGAAAAGAAAACACCCATCTTAAATAAATTTTAAAAATATGAAAGCAGTGAAAATAAAAATAGTATGAGTGGTATAAAGGAGTCCATAAGAGGGATGGATTTCTCATGAAGAAAGTGGTATTTAAAACCAATCTTGGAAGATGGGAAAAACCAGGAAGAACAGAGATTGAGAGAAGAAATATTTTCAGAAAGAGGGAATTGCAAGAGGCAAAGCATAGCACCAATAAGTGAGGGAGGGCTAGAGAGCAATATTTAAAACAAAAGCACTGTTGAAAAACTGAAAGAACAAGTGCTAAGAAAACCTTGTACACAGCTAGGCTAAAGAGGCTGAATGACTGCTACATATACTTCAGTAATGGTTCTCAAATGTTTTTTGTATACCCTAATCCATTTTAGGGCTAGAATATACATCAAAAGTATGACTCATTCTGGCAGTGATCTTCGACTATAAAAGATGTGAAAGGAGCAGAAATTAATTCGTATGGGAATACAGTTTGAAAAAGTTTTCCTGACTTCTACCTCCAGCTCACCTTGAGAACCACTGCTTTCTATGCACTTAGGGAAGCCCTAGAAAAATCTGAATAGCCAAATGATTTGGGTTACACTCCAGCAAAAGTAATCCAGCACAATTGTATAAAGAGGAATAAGAATTAGAAAAAAAACATTAAAGACTGAGAATTTACATAAGCAGCTGATCTTCCAGGCAAGAAGTTAAGCAAATTCAAATTACATTAGTAATAGCAGGGAAAATGTTTGGTAGAAATATTATAAGAAACAGAAGAAGAAAATGTTTAAGACACAAGGCAATAAACTCACACAAGAGTATGTGTATTTTAAAATACTGGTGGTCATTCAGATGATATGTAACCGGCATCTTAGTTCAGGAATAAAGGAGTTTAGATCTGGAAAAAGAGATGTGAACAGTACCTAAAATGAGTCATTAAAGCCATCATTTGCATAAAGCAACACAAAGATGGCAAGAGAAAGTACCCCAAAGACAATTTTTTAAAAGTAAACATGTTTTAAAGCATTTGATTCCTTTATTATTGATACAAATAACTGTTTTCATACTTTACAAATTTCATGCTCATCATCATGATCGCTAATTTTAACCCTACAATTTTAAAACAAAAAAGTGAAGCACGGTGAAGGTTAAGAACATGTCAGGTTCATATAAGGCAATTCGAAAAATAGCATTTCACTAATTTCCAATCTGGAGCTACTTAGACATGTTGTACATGCATGAGTGTGTCTGTGTGTCTGTCCTTGTGTAAATAGTCAAAAAACCAAAAGTCTGTATTTCTTAAAGCAGAACCTGAGAGCAACCTAGAAGGTATGATATAATTAGGAAGAACTAATGTTTAAATCCCTAAATGATTTAATAATAAACATTCACAGTTATCCAGTTTGATCTATGAATAATTTTTGTTATACCATAGTATCCAATTGTTTTTTCCTCTAAAACTTTTTTCAAGATAGTGGGAATATTTAAGTTCACTATTTTTACTTGTATTATTATTTTAATTCCAGAGAAAGAGGAAGGGAGAGGCAGAGACAGAGAGAGAGAGAAACATCAATAGCCACGTATGCGCCTTGACCGGGAAACGAACCTGCGACGTTCCAGTTTACAGGACAACACTCCAAACGAAATACTCCTTTCGTTCACTATTTTTAAATCAGGTATTTTACAAGTACTGTTAAAGCACAAAGGCAATGGCAGCTTTGTACCTTAAAAAGTATGGTTTTGAGTCGCACATGGGATGAAAAAGAAAAATATCTATAGTTTTCTGATGTTAACACTTAAATAGGTTATAAATACACGAAACAACTCTAATTAAATTCTATTCATTTTTATCAAAATACCTTTTGACGGGCTTCCCCCGAGAGTGGAAGAGAGAGGTTTGGAGGGAAGGAAAAGAAGAAATGGAAAGAGGTAGCAAGAGAAAGCAATCCACTGAAAAAGAAGGGTGGGAGGAGAGGACAGGCAACCAAGCTGAAGAACTAGCTAAGAGGAAGATGGCGAAGATCATCACATTGCCCCAGAACAGATTCCCTGAGCAAAGGGAATGATGCAGCCTTTTGCTAGAAGCTGGGTGTGATAAAGACTCTTGAAAGTCACACAGGTTATCTACCCTACTATATAGTGCAGGTATGTTTCTCAAAATACACGCAAGTCAAAGGAATCTGCTAGGGCAGCAATTTTCAACTGCTGCGCCACGGGAATTTTGAAAATATGCAATATCTGGCTTTTCTGGTCAGGGGCATTGACCTCTTTTCCCTTAGACTGTCAAATTAAAAGAATGACAACAGCCAACAGAACAACAGTCATCCAGTACTAATGAATCAAAATTATATCTATTTTTTTGTCAGAATGACAAAAATATTGTATTTTTTTGGTGCACTGCAGAATCTGTCATTAGTCCACATGCGCCTTGGGAAGAAAAAGGTTGAAAATAGCTGAGAGAGGGAAGCCACTGGCCTTCGGGCACCCATGGCAAACAACACACAACCTGCAGTCTCTGCAAGTGACTGGACAAACTGAGGTGGCCAGTACCGACGTGCACGTCAACAGTTTGTCCAAAAATGTTATCTTGCTTTGTGACTCCTTCTTACAAAAGCAAATTCCTTCAAAAGGAAAAAAAGCCCAAGTAATTTTATAAAACGACATGTTATACAAGAACACTGTGGTTAAATTTACACATGGCAAGAAAACTTTGGAAAAATGTGAAGTACCTCAGTCTGACCTTCATGGGCACTGGTCTCATGAGTGACTCGAATAGCCTGTAATAGGAATACAAGGAATTAATGGGAAAAAATATGACTATACCCCACTTTTTAAATAAAAACAACAATATTAAATTTTAACATCTGAAACACTGATGAAACAACAAACTGGAAGAAATTTAGGGAAAGTTTACTATTAAACATTTAAGAATGAATTGCGAGGCTAAATGAACGGCTGTACTTTCCAACCCACAAATCTCTGAAGACTTGGGGTACTGAATACCGGACTATTTGTAATTCCCACGTGTAAGCAGGACTCATCGGACTTAATTGTTAGAACTAACATTTAACTTCTATTCGACTGAGACTGGAACAAAGTCAGCATCTCACAGACAGAGACGAAGAAGCTGAGCTCATCTGCTTCCTCAGGTCGCATGCCCCTCTGCAGCTCTGGCTGTATTTACGCTTAGTCATGCAGCTTCAGTCAGCAGTTTAGAATGTGGAGCAAAAAGCATGCGTTTATCAGAAGCTAGAGATTTTAGTTTCTGGAACTTAAAAAAAATGCTCTTGTAATACCTACTATTAGCAAAGATGAAAAGAAATAGGCGAAGTAGTAAATTACAGGTGAAAGTACATCCTCAATGCATGGCAATTTGGCAGTAAGTATCAAAGCCTTAAAAACATGCAAAATGTTTGATCCAGCAGTTTTTCTTCTAGAAGTCCATACAGTTACATATGATTGTACAAAAGCATATATAGTTATGGATATTTGCAAAGATTCAGCTACAATGATATACCTTTTAGTATTTTTTTAAACAGTGAAAAAGAGAAAAATATTAAATTTATGACAATAAATTACTGGTTACGTAAAATACTATACAATGGAAAGCTATGCAGCCATTAAATGATGATGTCAAATATATACTTACTGGTATGTAATACGTTTGTGATAAGTTAAGTGAAAAAAGCAAGTTATAAAATAATGTTACAGTGTGATCATATTTTAACTATAAAATATTGTGAATATACATATATGTTCCCTATAAAAATATTAATGGTGGCTACCTCTCATACTGTTCACTTTTGTGTTATTTTGCTTTTATGTAAAATAAAGATGTTTTATGAACTCTGCAGGACTTTTTAAGAAAAAAACAACTTAAAATAATCAAGGTATATTGCAACGGCAAAATAACATTATCTAATCAATGGTTTTATTGGGAACAAACTGCGTAAGGCATTGCTCTAGCCCAGGGTGTCAAACTCATTTTCACCGGGGCCACATCCACCTTGCAGTTGCCTTCGAAGGGCCAAATGTAACTTTAGGACTTTATAAATGTGACTACTGCTTAACTAGGGGCAAGGAGCTCAGCACTGCTGCTGGGTAGAAACCAGGTATTGGGCCGGATAAAACAAGGTGGAGGGCTGGATTCAGCCCTCGGGCCTCGTGTTTGCCACCTGTGCTCTAGCCGAGTAATATGCACAACTACACTGCTTCTTATAATTTAATTAATGTTACCCAAAGGTAAAAAGCCTAATATAATATGTCAAGTATAACTGAAAAATAAATTTTAAAAAAGGTAAAATGCTCTCAAAAGAAAAACAGATTTCAAAAATAAAATTTAAATACTATTCTAAGAAAATTCTATGAACTGGTACAATCATTTTAAACTAGATTATGTGAATTCTGTCTTCACAATCCAAAAATATTATGCTGCTAAAAGAGCTAGAGTATGGTCTCACGTCTACCTTTAAACCTGTTTTTTTCCATTGGTCTTCAGCCTTATTCCAAATTCCTCACGAGAAACACACAGAATATTGTCAGGATTTACTATAAGGAAGGAATGGTAAGAAATAGCCTACCATAACATATTTTATAAATTTGTAAATCAAATTGCTTTTTTTCTCTCATTCAGCTCTGGACATAGAAAAGAAGTGGCAAGTTATCAACATTTATATGTATTTCAGTACTGTTACCTGAAAAGTGCAAAATGCCTCTTTTAATGGATATGACAAAATCCAAAATTGTCCAGAACTACAGTTTGAAGATAAACCCCCAAACCGAATCTACAATCCCACAGAACTCTGCCCACATATGAAACCAAGACAGACAGAGGGTACCGACGTCATAGTTCTCCAGGTATCTGGCTCGTTCTTCAGGGCTCATGGACACGGACTCCTCCAGGAATCTTTTCAAGGTTGATCCAGATTCTGAGAACATTAAGGAAGATAAAATTGTAAAGGTTTGATCTCAAAGAGACTGATATATGGAAATACTAGAAGCATGCTGCCTATTTTTCAGGTAAAACCCTTTTGCTGACAAATCAAGAATATAAGAATATTGGGATAAAAGACAGGGCTTAAATTATTTGTTTGTTTGTTTTGTTAAACCTCTGTTCACCAGTAATATAAAAGTATGGGAAGGATTAATAGTTGTAACAGTATATACATCCCATTATAAACAAAAGGAGGAAAACAATCTACATAATACTTTGAAAGAAAGAATGAGAGCACCACCTAGTGCTCAATAAGATAACTTGTACCTTAAGGGGCAAAAAAACGGCCGTAATGAAACATTAGTTACCAAAGTGCATCTTGTCTTTATTGTTGGCAATAGCGTGGATCAGTCCAATTGTTCCACAGGCATTGCTGATCGTTTGTTTCATGAAATACACTGATGATGTAACATCTTGTCCCTGAGATTTTATTTTTTCTTCCTCTTCTGTTCTGAATATTTCATACTGTTAAAGCAAAAAGTCAACAGTCAAAATTTGAAAATAATATATTAAAAAGGACTTACACACAAAATTTGGAAAATTCTAAATATCTAAATATCTATCTATGGGAATTTGGTTAACACATTATGGGATATCCTACTGAAATACTATAAAGCATTTTTTTAAAAACAGATTTTCATATTCTTACTTAGCAATCTATGATTATAGAGTGCTTTATAGGTCAATATATTAATTAAGTTCTCATTTATATTTTTAAACTATTTATTTTATATACACATTGAAAAACCTGAAAAGATACACAAAAACATAAAGAAGTTATCTCTGGGGTAGGAGATTACTAGAGAATTTTTACTTTCTATTTTTTGCATTTCTGTATTATTAAATCATACTATCATAACAAAATTCCCACTGTATTTCTAAGCACACAATGTTCCTAACAAATAGTGACCATTCTCTCTGGTAACTGGTTGTAAAACAATGTAGTGCACTGGTGAATGTCGACAGTGTGAGCTCCCCATCTGCCTGCCAGAGTTCACATCCTGGCTTCGCCACTATTAGCTGTGCAACTTCAACCAATTGATGTCTCTGTGCCCCATTTGTAAAAAGAGGTTAAAAATACACAGAGGTTAAAAATGAGTGAGGAGGAGCAAGAGAGCAAAAGGAGAAAGATGACTTTAATGTTTTGTCTATTGTTTTCTTACAATTTCCAGATTCCAATAGAGTAGGGAGCCAGCAAACTACAACCTGCAGGCCAAATCTGACCGACTGCCTGTTTTCAGAAGTACAGTTTATTTTTGTATTGTCTGGCTATTTTCATGCTAGAGGCAAGGCTAAATAATTGTAACAGAGGCTATAAGGCCTGCAGAGTTGAAAGAATTTACTATCTGGTCCTTTAGAGAAAAAGTTTGCTGATCCTTGCAACAAACGAACCAAATGTTACCTATTAAAACCCATAATTAAAAAAACATTTCTAGCCCTGACTGGTGTGGCTTAGTCGGATGGGCCTCATACTACAAAGGGAAAGGGCACTGGTTCAATTCTCAGTCAGGGCACATGCACTTCTAAACTATATACTTTTCTATAATGTATACATCAAAATGTGATTAAATGTCACATCAAACCACCAGAGAAGCAAACTAACCAAATTTTTTTAAAGAAGAAAAATTACCCAAGTTTAAAAGACTAACTCAGGGCTTTACTGTCAACCTGTAAGTCAAATCTAAATACCATCTCTTCGAGAAAACTAGATTTTAAGGTATCCCTCAGCCTAGATTTCCTTGTTTATGCAATAAGAGAGTCTTCTGTTCTTAAAGACAAGTGTAATTTTTAACCGACCAGTAAAAGAGAACTTTGCACCTACTGCAAACTGTGTGTCTCACTTCACAATTACCTTTTCTGTAATGGGGAAGAGAAGGAGCACCGCGCACACGGGCCTCGGCACCATGCTCAGGAGCTCAGGGTCCATCCCGTACACATCAACAAACTGCCAGTTAGGGTGCAGACCTAACTGTTTAAGAAACTGGTAAAAGGAAGAAAAAATATAGTGTCAATAAGGAAATAATCAACATGGAAGTACGTGCATCTGATACATAAAAGGGAAAGCAAGGTATAAATATTACTGATACGCAGTAAGAATGAAGCAGATTTCCCATGAACAGGATAAGCAGGGATACCAATGTATTTTTATCAATTAACAAGTATTTAAACCTTATTATATATTGAGCAAAACTTTTTTCAAAATCCATTACTTTAGGGCTGAATATAATAAGCCAATACTTCACCAAACCCACACCCATTGTCTTGACTGATATGTTAAAACTCATTTCCAGCACTTGATTCTTAATGAGATGCATCTACGTTCTAGTCAATAATTATTTATTAGAACTTCAACACATTTTTATCCTGCTTACTAAAAATGATGCCTGAAGTTTAATCATAAATAGGTAAACATCACAAATCATATCAATAAGCAAAGAGTATATAAAGCCAAAAAGCCCAAAGGACTAGGGCAAACATCAGAGAATGTTGGCTATAGGCAATAGACTCCTGGCCCCCTGACCTCTGGTGCACAGTGAAACCTACTCAACTTCACTGCTTCTCTCATATCTGGCAAAACAACTGCAGCAATAGAACGGTGGTTTTGGATTAAGATTTCAAAAGAAAATATAATGTCAGGCCCTAATCTATTGCAAAAAGAAAATGTAAAATAATAATGAGGATGATATCAATTTCACATTAAAGTCTTAACAAATGTCTGCACTGAATGAAGTGGGTAATTTTTAAAAGTAATTCATCAGAAACTAAGTTTCAGATGACAAAAAAGGAAGTGAAAAAAACATATTAAGAATTCACTCATCACCAAGCCCTTATTATATGAAATGTTAAAGGGACTTATTTAAGAAAAAGAGGATAAAAAAGATGAACAGTGAAAGGACAGCAAACTCACAGTTATTAAGAACCACACCTAAAACAAAAGCAAACTAAGAGGACAGCTAGATCAGGAGTGAACCGTAGAAATGGAGATCACATGGAGGGTTAACATCAGGGGAGTGAGAGGAGGAGAAAGGGGGAGAAGGAACAGAGAATAAGTAGCATAGACGGTAGGTAGAAAATAGACGGGGGGGGGGGCAAGAATAATATGGGAAATGTAGAAGCTAAAGAATTTGTGACATGTGGACATAAACAAAAGGGGGGAATGGTGGGGGAGGGGTGTGCAGGGGGGAGGGGAATGAAGGGGGACAATGGGACAACTGTAATGGCATAACCAATAAAATATATTAAAAAAAGAATTCATCATTATACTGTATCTCAAATCTACATGATACTACCTACTGGTCTAACATTATCTGAAATTTAAAAATAAAGAGGTGCCTTGGGTATTTCTCCCTGCAGAACAGTCACATGTTCTTAGATCATCAGATAAGATCTTGCCAATCCAGCGATTTTCAACCTTTTTCGTCTTGTGGCACTCATAAACTGATTACTAAAGTTCTGCAGCATACCAACAAATATATTTTTTGCTGATCTGACAAAAAATAGGTATAATTTTGATTGATTTACAAAAAATAATAATAGTAATTACCTACCCATTTTGCTCCAAAGTGACTGTAAAAAATCAGGTGCCTACTTGTATGTAAGAGTTTCTGGCACTGAGAATCAACCAATTAGACATAACCTTATTATGCAATGTGACCCACTCTATTATATGACCTACAAATTTACGGTTCAAGACAAGGCATTCACACTGGATGACTATTGTGTTGGCTACTGTCATTTTTTTAATTAAATTAAAATTTTTAAATATATATTTTATTGGTTATGCCATTACAGTTGCTCTATTTCCCCCCTTCATTCCCCTCCACACTGCACACCCCTCCCCCACCATTCCCCCCCTTTAGTTTATGACCACATGTCTCAAGTTCTTTAGATTCTATATTTTCCCTACTATTCTTGCCCTCCCCCCTATCTATTTTCTACCTACCGTCTATGCTACTTATTTTCTGTACCTTCTCCCCCCTTCTCCTTCTCCCACTCCCCTGTTGCTAACCCTCCATGTGGTCTTCATTTCTATGATTCTGCTCCTGATTTAGCTGTCCTCTTAGTTTGCTTTTGTTTTAGGTGTGGTTCTTAATAACTGTGAGTTTGCTGTCCTTTCACTGTTCATCTTTTTTATATTCTTTTTCTTAGGTAAGTCCCTTTAACATTTCATAGAATAAGGGCTTAGTGATGATGAACTCCTTGAATTTGATCTTATCTGAGAAGCACTTTATCTGTCCTTCCATTCTAAATGAAAGCTTTGCTGGACAGAGCAATCTTGGTTGTAGGTCTTTGGATTTCATGACTCGGAATACTTCTTTCCAGACCCTTCTTGCCTGTAATGTCTCTTTTGAGAAATCAGCTGACAGTCTGATGGGAACTCCTTTGTAGGTGATTGTCCCCTTAGCTCTTGCTGCTTCTAGGATTCTCTCCTTCATTTTAATCTTGGCTAATGTAATGATGATGTGCCTTCGTGTGTTCCTTCTTGGGTCCAACTTCTTTGGGACTCTCTGAGCTTCCTGGATTTCCTGGAAGTCTATTCCCTTTGCCAGACTGGGGAAGTTCTCCTTAATTATTTGTTCAAATAAATTTTCCACTCGTGGCTGTTCCTCTTCCCCTTCTGGTATCCCTATAATTCGGATGGTGGAATGTTTAAAG
Organism: Artibeus jamaicensis; assembly: GCF_021234435.1. Classification (NCBI taxonomy): domain Eukaryota; kingdom Metazoa; phylum Chordata; class Mammalia; order Chiroptera; family Phyllostomidae; genus Artibeus; species Artibeus jamaicensis. Next base: position 20,835,543 of record NW_026521823.1, on the reverse strand, counting down.
ATGTCCTGAAGGTTCCTAAGCCTCTCCTCGGGTCCACTCCCTTGATTTGAGTCCCAGTTTCCTTTCCATTACTATTGGTTTCCTGTGCATTCCCCTTCATTTCAATTAGTTTAGCCTTCATATGTTCCTCTAATTTGTGGCTAAAATCAACCAGTTTTGTGAGCATCCTGATCACCAGTGTTTTGAACTGTGCATCTGAAAGTTTTGCTATTTCTTGGTTGCTTAGAGTTATTGGCTCTGGGGCTTTGAGCTGTTCTTCTTGAGCCATAATGTTTTGCTCTGTTCGCACCTGTTAGGTATGAGGAGTGGAGCCTTAGATGTTCACCAGGGTGGGGCCACCCAGGTTGCTGATTTGTGGTGCTGTATTTGGGGGCTGGGTCAGAGAGGGGCCACCCAGGTTGCTGGTTCGTGATGCCGTATGTGGGGGTGGGGTCAGAGAGGGACAATGGCGGTCCCCTCTCCTCTGGGGCCTGCAAGGTCTGTCTCAGTCTCACTGCACGCTCCTTCTCCAGTTACCTGTGCACGAATGTGTGACCACAGTCAGCCCTCAGTGGGTCCGCTGCCTTGCGCCCTCAGTGGGTCCACCTGCTGCCACTCCACACCTGGGATCCGCCCACTGGCTGCCCACCTGGGTCGAGCTCCAGTCGGTCAGGTAGGTCTTTCCTGCCTGACCCCGCTCTGCTGCTGGCTCTGCCCCTCTTACCAGTTTGGCTGAAGGGTTCATTGTTGTCAGACTTCCGTATAGTTCAATTTTCTATCGTTTGGCTGCATTTTTCTTGCTAAAACTTTATTGTTTTTAAACTCGGTTGTGAGAGAAGGCAGAGTGTTTCCACCTACGCCTCCATCCTGGCAGAAGTCTCTGCTCTGTTGTCATTTTTTTTTAATTAACAATTTAAAGGAAAAGAGGTCAGTGCCCCTGACTAAATAGTCAGGTACTGCATGTTTTAAAAATTCTTGTGGCACTCTGCTCAAAAATTACCGTGCTAAACCAATGGAAAGCATGCCATGTTACATCAACAGTGTTATTCATCTCACACACAGGTTCCAAAAGACAAGACCTTCCTGCTTAATGGCAATACCCCTCCATTTTTTTGCCTGTAGAAGAAACTCTATGTAAGGATAACATGATTGCTCAAAAATAAGGTCCTAGATATGTTTAATAAGAAATATACTGAATTAGCCCTAGCTGGTGTGGATTGAGCACCCGCCTGAAAACCAAAAGGTCGCTGGTTCAATTCCTAGTCAGGGCACATGCCTGGGTTGCAGTTCCGTCCCTGGACAGGACACATATGAGAGGCAACCAATTGATCTTTCTCTCTCACATCAATGTTTCTCTTCTTCTCTTTCTCCCCCACACTTCACCTCTCTCTAAAAATGAATAAATAAAATAAAATAAAAACCAGGAGCATAACCAATAGTTAAATGAAAAATTGATGGTTCTTAAAACCTAGAAACTAGTAAAATAAATTTTAGTAGAGATTTGGTAAAAAAATAATTAATTAATTTAATTATTTCAGTACAGAATGGGAAAACACTGTAAACATTGTATGTGGAATTAAGAAAAAAGAGTTTCCTTCTCTGCAGGCTCAACATGGACTGACTCCTCAACAGTCAACAAGTGATGGAATGCTAGTCTACCATAGAAATAAGTATCGTTTTAATTTGTTTGTATCTTGCTACTTTACTGAATTCATTTATCGAATGACATTTTTCACAAAACTAGAATACTTCTAGAATTTACGTGGAATCACAAAAGACCCCACATAGACACAGCAATATTGAGAAAGAAGAACAAAGTAGGAGGAATCGTGCTAATACCAAACTATACGACACTATAGTAATCAATACTATAGTAAACAGCATAGAAATGGCATAAAAACAGACACATGGATCAATGGAACATAACAGAGCCCAAAATTAGCCCATGCCTACACAGTGGATTAATCTATGACAAGGCAAGAATATAAACTGGCCTAAAGACAGTCTCTTCGATAAATGGTGCTGGGAAAACTGAAGAGTTACATGCAAAAAAATGGAAGTAAAACACTTTCTTACACCATATACAAGAATAAACTCAAAATGGATCAAACTTACAAGTAATACTCAAAACCACAAAACTCCTAGAAGAAAACACGAGCAATTAACTCTCTGACATTCCTCTGTGTATTTTTTTTTTTTTTGGCTATATCTCCTTGAGCAAGAGAGAAAAAGAAAAAATAAACAAATGAGACTACATCAAACTAAAAAGAGTTTGCACAGCAAAGGAAACTATCAACAACAAAAACAAAAAACCCCCTACTGAATGGAAGAAAACATTCACCAATGATTCATCTGATAAGAAGTTAATATCCAAAATTTATAAAGAACACACAGAACTTACCAAAAAAACAAACAATCCAATTTAAAAAAATGGGCAGAGGACCTGAATAGACATTTCTCTGAAGAGGACATACAGACGACCAATAGACATATGAAAATATGCTCAAGGTCTCCAATATTCAGAGAAATGTAAAAGAAATGTAAATTAAAACCACAATGAAATATCACTTCCTACCTGTCAGAATGGCTGTTAGCAATCAGCAAAAAATCAACAAACGACAAATGTTGGCGAGGATACGGAGAAAGGGGAACCCTGTGTGCTGTTCATGGGACTGTACACTGTTGCAGCCACTATGGGATACAGCATGGAGGCTCCTCAAAAAATTTAAAAAAAAACAAAAACAAAAACTACCTTATGTGCCAGCAATTCCACTTCTGGATATTTATCAAAGAAATATAAAATACCAATTCCAAAAGATATATGAGGTTCGTCCAGAAAGTATCCAGTTTACATATTTTACTATGTAAAATAGAGTCATTTATTGAACAAGATACAAGATACAAGAGACATTGTACATAGGACAGTAATGCCTCAGTCCCCTTCAAAGTAAGCACCTTGGGACATCACACGGTTCTCCCAGCATCTCTTCCACTGTTCAAAACACTCTGTAAAATTGTTTGTTGGAGTCTCCATCATCTGCCTAACCATATTTTTCCTGAATCACATTGATTGTCTGAAATTTCTTCCTTTTAAAGGTGATTTTTAGTTTTGGGAAAAGCCAAAAGTCACAGAGCACCAAATCTGGACTGTAAGGGGAGCTCAGTCACCTTGGTGATTTGACATTTCACCAAAAACTCTGCACAAGACGTGACGCAGGCGCGGGTGCACTGTTGGGATGAATCTGCCAATCACCAGTTGCCCATAGTTGCAGCCTTCTGAATTATTCAAATAGTTTCCAGAGTAATGTTCAAGCTCAATGTAAAATCTGATGCAGATTTGTTGCTTTACTCACACAGTCATTTTGAATGCAATAGCTGCACCATATACATGCTCACTTAATGGCATCCACAGCCCCCACTGACTAGTACAGTGAAGTCATCATTGTTCACACATATGCATTCCAATCCACTCCCTTTGGCTGCCAGGTTACACTGATGTAGTACAAACTGTTCTCGTTATATTAACAACAGTTGGATTTTTTCTGTAGAGACCTCATATGCACCCCTATGTTCAAAGGAGCATTATTTACAATAGCCAAGATTTGAAAGCAATCTAAGTGCCTGTCAATAGACAACTGGATAAATGAGGTATGATGCATATATATGATGAAATATTACTTGGCCATTAAAAAAGAATGAAATATTACCATTTGAGACACTATGGATAGACCTAGCAGATATTATGCTAAGTGGAATAAGTCCATTAAAGAAAAATACCATATGATTTCATGTATATGTGGAATCTAAAGAACAAAATAAATAAAACAGAAACAGACTCACAGAAACAGAAAAAAAAACTGAAGGCTGCAAGATGAGAGGGGCATTGGGGGACTGGGTGAAAAAGGGATTAAGAAGTACAAACTGGAAGTACAAAATAGTCGTGGGATATAAAGTACAGCACAGGATGTAAAGGAACATGGTCAATAACACTGTAATAACTACATATGGTGCCAGGTATGTACTAGACTTTATTGGCAGGGGATCGATTAATAAATTGCATAAAAGTCTAAGTACCAGGCTGTACACTTAAAACTGTTACAAAATAATATTGAATATCAACTACAATTGAAAATTTTACTAAAAAGTATTATTCAGAATAATGCAGTAACCCACTATATTCAACACAGATTATTCAGAGTGAATTATGATATCACTCTAGGAGGCCTATTTTATAAAGGACAATAACAAACTGAAAGAAAGATGACCAAGAATAATAAAGTTTTGGAAGACATCTCAGCTCTAGGGTCTAGGCATGTTCAGAAAAGACTTAAATCATTGGGGCGGTGGGGGAGTTTGGGGGTGGAGGATTGAACAAAAAGGATAAAGTGAGTGTCCACTCATGGACATGGACAAAAGAGTGGTGATTGCTGGGTGATTCTATCATTATGTAGAATTCATATTTTTTCTTCTTTAAATAATCATCTCAAGAGATACAGAAAAGTCATTTGAGAAAATTCAACATTGATAGAGGATAAAAACTCTCAGCAAACTAGGGAAAGAAGAGAACTTTCTTAGCCTGATAAAAAGCATCTACCTAAATCCTATAACTAACATCTTTAATGATGAAAGAGTAAATGTTTCCCTCCTAACATCTAAAACAGGGTAAAAGTGCTTTCTTATCTCTATCCTATTAATGTTGCAATAAGGAATAAAAGGCATACAGATCCAAAAGGGAGAAATAAAACAGTCTATTCAGAGAATATGATTGTCCATGTAGAGAATCCCAAAGCATCCAAAAAAAAAAGCTACCAGAATATCCCCCTGGCTGGTGTAGCTCAGTGGATTGAGCGCAGGCCCAGGAATCAAGCAACCACGGTTCGATTCCCAGTCAGGGCACGTGCCTAGCTTGCAGGCCAGTTCCCAGCAGGGGACACACAAGATGCAACCATACATTGATATTTCTCTCCCTCTCTCCTTCCCTTCCCCTCTAAAGATAAATAAATAAATAAATCTTTAAAAAAAAAAAGCTACCAGAATAAGTGAATTTAGTAAAGCACAAAATCAACATATAAAAACCAGTATCTCCAGCTCTGTTGCTGAGACAGCATCTCAGACATGTTGAAAAAGGTGTTTTGAGTCTCTAAAATAATTAGAAAAGGCCCAAGAGAGATGTTCCAAACAAGTGCAAGATTTTTCCAGATGTTGCAAGGAATCTGGAATCCTCATGGTAGTAACATGCCAGAAAGAAAACTCCGCATTGAAAGAATGTCTAATGCCTTACTATAAGGATCCTGCCTTTCATGCAGCAGGCAAAATGGAACACCTGAGAAAAAGAGAAGAACTCAGAAAAACTGGAATTCCTATCAAGAAAAGGCTATGGAAGCTTCCAACATGGAAATATTCAAATGATGCTCAGTAACCCTATTTATGGAAATCACAATTACCTAAAATACTGAACTCAAGGAAATGTGTTTCCTTTACCTTTAATTATGAACATATTAATTTTATTTAAAGATTTTTATTCAAAATAGTATTTCTATATATAGCAATAGACAATTAGAAATTAAAACTTTTATACAGTGTAATTTACAATAGCACCAAGTGATTACTAAATACTTGGGTATTAATCTAACACCATATGTGCAAGATCTACACGTTGCGAGTACAAAAAACAGTTGAAACAAATCAAGTAAATAATAATATGTACCATCTTCATGGACTGCAAGGCTCAATATTGATAGGATGCTCAGTTTCCCCAAACTGTAGTTCTAGATTTAGGCACACATTCACCATCAAAATCACATCTTTAATGATGAAACAGGGCTTTTTTTCTGGAAATCGTCAAGCTGATTCTAAACAATATTGAAAAATAAGACACTATGAAACTACAGTAATCCAACCACAGTGTGGTACTGGTGAAAGAAGAAAAACAAATCAATGGAAATGAACAGTCTCCAGATATACAGCAAACTGATTTTTCACAAAAGGTGCAAAAACTGTTTTGAATAAGTCTGAGAGAAATATCCTTCTTTCCCAATGGCATGAAATCAGAAGTTGCAAATACTGACTTCGCCTGCCTGAAGATTATTCTCACTTTACAAAGTGGTCAAAATGCATTAGGGGAAAAATGAACACCAAATTTCAAAAGGGGGTAAAACAAAAGAAAATGTTGATAGGAAAGGCCACCATTAAGAATAATGTAAAAGATATATGCTGGGTTTTAAGCTTTTCCCATATTACTAAAGCGATTAGAGCTGGGAGAATAAAAGTCATTTCAAAATTGTACTAATAAACCCGAATAAGAAGACAAAGAGTTTGCTGCCTACATTCAAATATGTCTACCTTTCCTTAAATAAGGAATTTTCTGCAAGCTTTGAAAACCAAAAGCCAATTCATTACATGACAAATCGTTATTCCTTAGTAATGAGATTACGGGAGGAATGTTTATCATATAATAAACTAAGACGGCAGTAAAAAGTAAACCAGCTTGTTGAGAATGTAAAGCAAAATACACCTAACCAAGTCCAAAGTTTAAACGTGGTAGCACTTATTTTCTTTTAATCGAGTGGCTGGGGGATGTTCCCTCTTCCCTTCCCACAGTTGAATCTCCAAACCCGGACGAACTTTAAAGGTTTTCTGTAGCAAAGAATAGTGTGGGAACAATGATACTGGGCTTCTCACGGTATCAAAACAATTGAATTCCAGTTTTAAGAAACTGGAAGAGAAAAGGGGCGTGACAGGGAAGAGAAGTGATTTTTATGGGGCAAGAGATGATTGAAAGATGATTTCACAGTGCAGGCGGTGGATGAAATTACAAGGACTGGGTGGGCGAGTTTACAAAGCTTGGAGTCAGGTAGTGTAGGCAAATTAGTCACCCAGAAAATACCGGGGTGGGAAAACTATGGAATGGGCACAAGCGGGAGGCAAAACGAAAAGGGAATGAGGAGTAAGAATACTGGGTGGACAAACCTCAAACCCCGAGACCCAGAAAACGAGATGATGGGGTCAGGGGATCACAGAAGCCGAAACAACTGGGCGCACCTCCATCCAGGAGCCAGGTGAAGGAGAGACGGCCCTAAAATGAGCATACCTCTATCTATCTATCATATCCCAAGAGGTACCCTCACGGAATTCAATCCCAGACTCCTAGGGGGCGTGGAGGTGTAGATGGCCAGGGAGGGCTCCAGGGTCCCGAGCGTCGGGATACCTCACTCACCTGGTTGGTGACCTGGAAACGAAACAGAGAACAAGACTTAGAAACAAACCACCCGGACGAGCTACGGCAGCCCGGTTCCCTTCGCCCCCCCTAGGTTCCCAGACCTAAATCAGAACCACGCTCACCTCTGGATTGGCTTCCAGCGGCAGCCAGCGTTGACGCTCCATAGCAGCTCCGCCCGGCCACTCTCCAGCTCTGACAGCGGACGCGGTCGCAGCCGCCGCCGCTTCCGCCCCCGCGCGTCCCGAGCTGGGACCGTCCACCCCACCGCCCTCTAGGAGGGGTGCTGAAGGACAATAAAGAATGTGATAACACTCCAGACCCTTTCTCGCTCCCTGAAAAGCCACGTGTTAGCCCTAAATTTTAAGCTAAAATACATTCATGGAGGAAATTAATGAGCTATCTACCTACTGCAAAAAAAAAAGTATCTGGGTCTACAGCCCCCTTTCCTCACGCTTGGACTCTTCCCATCGGAGCCAAGCTCCGGCGTACTTCGCATGCGCTAGGAGCTGGTCTGGAACGCGTGCTTGCGGGCGCCCCACCCATTCCTGCCGAGTTAGCCGCAGGCGCTAGGGGGCGCACCACTGAATACTAGTCAGAGTCTAAGAGGTAGGCACAGGGTAACTTTGACCGGGGGTTTAAGCCACAGAAGCTCCTTTGTTGAGGTGCAGAAGTGATGTTTTGACCTTGTGTGCTGTTGCAGAGTAGGGGGCCTGTTGGAAAAAAATGTCAAGTTCCTGTTGTGAATCAGATGCTGTACTTAGTATTGGTTACACAACACTGAGCTTCAAGTAGAAGACAAGAGGGGGACAAAAGAATGAGGAATCATAATAAAGTGTGATGCAGATCATGGTAGCATGAGGTGTGGTGGAACTACACATATAGAAGTGCACCCAAAGGTTGAGGGGACTGTCCGCAAGGCTTCCTGGAGAAGGTGGGCAGCGGAATAAACCCTTTTAAAAGGGTGCTTTGAAGAAGGGAAAGTAAGCGTTGAGGCTGTGGAGTATGCGAAGTTGAAGGGCAGTGGTTAGAGGTGATGCTGGAGAGATAGATAAGCAGGGACAGGCCAGTCAAGACATCTGGGCTTCATCTAGAAAACTGCAGGGAATCACTGAAGGATTTTAAGCAGGATTTTCTTATCAGTCATCTAACAGACTATAAATTCCATGAGGCCAGCTGCAGCCTAATTTTTAAATTCTTCACATTGTTTTCCCAAGACCTAACCCAGTGCCTGATACATAATAGATACCCAATAAAGATTTGAGAAGTAAATGGAATAATCAGGTATACTGAAATACCATTTGCCAATAAGGTAGAAAACTTGCAAGTGAAATGATGAGGGAGTTAATTGAGGCAGTAGTCATGGAGTTAGAGAGGCAGGCACAAATTAAAGAGACACTGTTTTAAGGGAGCATCCCTTTGATGAACAGGAATTGTCAATGGTAACTTCAGAGATTCCACATGGGGTACAGTGCATATAACCCTTCTGCACCCAATAGATAGCATTCGGGGAGAGGAGCAGTTAGACAGTGAGAAAAAGACTATTTTATTATACTGTGTTTGCCTTTCTTGGGGAATTTCCAACTCTCCCACTCATGTTTATCTGACCACTGTTCTTTGACTTCCAAGGAATTTCCATTGCATGACTCCTCTTTTTCCTTATCTATCTGATAGCTTGTTGCCGTCCCCACCCAACTGTTCTTTGGTAAATCTGAAATATCCAGCACATGATGGACAGTTGTAGTTGCATAACACTTAAGTTGCATGGCCAGGTTCTCAGTGACATGCCAGGGGCTATTTTACAAATGACTTGATGTCAGAGGAATGGACTTGCTCCAGAACTGAGTTTCTGCATCACGGCTCTCCTATTAGGGCTTACCTAAGATTCCATACAGCATCTTTACCCACCTTGAACATCTCTAGCACCACTGGATCTGCAGAGAAATAGCAAGGCAGCTTGCCATTTCAGCTTGCACTTGCTGCAGAACACTCTCTTGCTCAGAGAGTGGGGACCCAATTAAGTGGGGACCGTCCATGTTACTCAATAGAAGTGCTGCAGCTGTATTCCCTCATGTGGCATGTACTGCCTTCAAAGGCCAAATAGCCTACCCAGTGCTCTGCTTCCTCCCAATTAATGAGAAAGAACTTTTTTTCCACTCTACAGAGGTTGTCCCAGCATGCCTAGACTTGTGGACTCATTAAAACTTTATTATTGTGGTAGGTTCCTAATCTTCATAGGGTTTAACTGTCCCCTTCTTAAATGTCCCCTTTTAAGGGGATGTTTAAATGTCCCCTTCTGGCATGGATGTAGTTACAATCGTATTGAGGGCAGCACTTCTCAAACCTGAATGGACATATAAACATCTGGGGATTATGAAATGCAAGTTTTGATTCAAAATCATCTCTGAGTCTGAGATGGGACCCAAGATGCTGCATTATTGCCCCAGTTTTTTATCCCTCCCTTTATCCACGTTGTTTACCATATAACTTTTAAGTTTTTCCCATTAAGGGGCAAAGTAGTGTCGATCCTCATTATTCGTGAATCCTGCCTTTTGAATCCTGCCTACTTGCTAACATTTATTTGTTAACAATTCAATAACCCTCTCCCCTTCCCCAAATCAATACGCTGGTCACTTTTGCAGTCATTCACAGTGATGGGCGGAGGAGTGGCAAAAAACTTGCATGCCCAGCTGAAGTCAAATCCTGGAAACAAGTGTTCTTTTTTGCAGTCTATTTAGTGCCACATTTTTAGCATTTTTGTGTTTTTTGCTGGTGATTTCACTATATATGTGCACGGCCAAAGCATTGTGCCGATGCACCATCTAGTGTTCGTAAGTCCGAGAAGTCAGTGATGTACCACATGTTAGATAAGTTCCTTCAGGCATAAATTATGGTGCTGGTGGTTGTGAATCCAATGGTAATGGATCAGTAATACATATTAAGTGAGGTGTCTTTACACAGAAACACATAAAGCAAAGTTGAGTATTGATCTGCTGATGACAATGTGCCCAGAAGCTCACAGAAACCCAGCCAGTGTTTCCCTGGGGAGTAGTGGCTCGGTGTTTACTAGTTCAGTGTTCACGGTGGCTTTATAGACCATGACTACCACAAACAGTGAGACTCAGCAGTGTATTTCCCAACTCCTTGACACTGAGTTTGGCCACGTGACTTGTGTTGGTTAATAAAAAGAGGCAGAAATAATGGCTTGCCAGTTCCGAGTGTGGGCCTTAACTAGCTTGGGTTCCTGCTTGCTGTCTTGCACTTCTACATAGCCTCCAAGAATGTGCGTGGCTGGCCTGCTGGTCCCAGGAGCAGAGTGAGAGGCACCTCAGCTGAGTCCAGCCTAGACTGGCCAACCCAACACTAACCCCCTAGACATGTAAGCTAAGTACGTGTTCGCTTATAGTATGACATTGGGGATTTGTGGACTTCTAAATTTTAATTTAAAAAAATTACATAGCAAAAGCTAATTGCTCTACCTGCCAGAAATTTGAAAAAATAAATTAAAAGAAATAGCCTGCTAACTGATAGATCTGGCCTCCCCATCTCCCAATTTTTAACAAATGTGTGGCCTGGCCTGAGGGTGCTGTGAGGTTCTGTGGGGCATCTTCCTGCATCTGAGTTGGGGTGAGGGGGTGTTGCTGGGCCAGCCTCCCAAGCCCAGGAGAGAGGTCCTGCCCACAACACAGGTGTGACTGCTCAGGGAATGAGCTGCCAACAGGGGACTCCTGCATCTGGGCCACTGCTGAGAGGAGCCCACAAAATTCTAATAATCAAATACAACTGTGTAGTTTTACCTTCAAATTCTTTAAAAATGTATACATTAATACAACTTGAATTTGTCAATGAATGGTTTAATTATTTTAACTATTATTTTAAGAATGGAAATAATAAATGCTCACACATGATTGAGGCTTTATACTTAATAGAAACCTTGACATCCCTCATATATTCGTTTGATCCTCATCACAGGCTGTAAAGTAGGCAGGTGGGTAGGCAGGTGGGGAGGTCCAGCTGTCACCATATTACAAACAAGGTAAGGGTGGCTTGGGGAGGGTAAGTCGTTTCCCAGGGTTGCACAAGTGATGAATGGGCCTTCCTGCAGCCATATCCGGGATTCTTTTCAAAGCAGGTGGACAAGAGCAGCACGATGTTCACGAGCCAGAGAATGGCACTGGGAAAGCTGGGGGCTGGAGAAGGCTAAAAAGAAGGAAATAAGCTAGAAATTACTCTAGGAACAAGTCTTCCTCTATCATGGGTCAAGAGCCAGAACATTTCTTATACATGAGACACTTGACTTCAAATGTGCCTGAAATTAGTAAAAGTTTAACAGAGAATTGGGGGTCTGTAAGGTAGTCTATTATATATTCTATAAACTTTACAAATGCAGTTTTAACAAGGTGAAAAAATATATTGTTGCGACAGCAGGTGCCAGAATTCCTCTCAGGAAGGAAGTATCTATTCAGAGACATTTCACTGATGAGCCACATGTGTTGGAGCCTGAGACTCGGACAGCAGAGTCAGCAGGAGGACTAACAACAATGTTTGCCAGACCTCTGTTCATGAGAGAAGAATTGGAGATGGTAGGAAGGGAAGAGAAAGAGAGAATAGGGGGATAAACAAAAGGAGGTAAGAGTGAGGATCCTGAAAAGGAGACAGGAGAGAAATGCTGGAACTAGTGGGAAGTCAATGGCTCATTTTATTTTCATTGATCATTAGTGAGTTTCACCATTTTTTAAAGCTGTTATTGACTATTATTTGACAGTCTTTTCATCCTCCATTCATCTTCAAATTCTTTCTCAAAAGCCTGTAGCATTTCTTATCTTTCCAGTGCTTCCCAGCCTTTTTAGCACATGGCACAGGTAAAAAATATAATATATACCTTGCGCTTTTAACATTGACAGGTCAATTTGGGTGGTTGTCAAAGAATATAAGGGTTTTCCACCATTTCCTACATGACTAAACTCATATTTTCTTTTTCTCAACAACGGATAAATATTCAACAGCTTCTATTCGAAAGTAGCAAGAAGTTTCAGACAAATTGATATTCGATGTTTTAACAAAAGTTCTTGTGCCTCAAAACTTGCTTGCTCTTCATGATAAATTACCTTTTATATTTTGAGGGATTTGGCAACCTCTCCACCTTGAACTGAAATAAGCAACCATTTTTGATTCATCTCATCAACACTACCCACCTACTTAGAAACTGTGAATCACTTGTTCGCTTTGTAAGAAAACATGGAATTTTGGTCATCCCCACAATAATCTGTATTTTCCTCACTGACACAAGTGCACAACCCACTGTTCTCTTTTCATGCCCACTTTCATACACGGTTAATTTTTTTATGATGCAAAATCACAGTGTAATTTTTTAAAAGACATTTTAAATGGCAATAAAGCATAACAATACACAGCCAACAATACTAATAACTTAATAGATGTGTTGAACAGCTGTGAGCAAGTTCGTGCATGCAGATACAAAAACCACTGAGTCACGACAGCTGCCTGGGTACTGTCACTGTAAGAAGCCATCTGTTGCAATGTGCACAGTGATTTCTCAGATATTAAGTGTGAAAAAGTACAAATGGAATAACTGATGAAATGCAGTATTTGTGTAACACCTGACTTAATCAAATGAAATTGTCATTATGGTCCTAACCAGCCCACAGAATCTCTCAGGTTCAGGGTCCATCCAGCTTTCCCTATGGTCATGGGGATTGATTTCTCTGTATACCCGTAACTCATTCAAGTGCATCACCGTGTCTACATGCTATCTTATATTATTTATCTTAAAAGCAATATGGCTAACTGTATGCCTGCTGTGTGTGCAGGTAACCTGTCGTCTGTCTGGGGTTAGCATTGCATTGACAAACTGCCATCCCCAAACAGCCTTTTGTGCAGTACTTAAGAAAATAGCCAACTCTGACACAATTTGGCTTTATCTGTCTAGAGGATGGCATAGTAAGTCTCCTTGCTTGATCATAAACGGTACTGCCATTATCTATAAGTCAGGCACTTAGGCCTCATTTTTAAAATAAGAGACTCTGCAAGGTCTCCTTAAGCCAAGGGTTGACAACTACATCCTGTCATTCAGATTTCAGGTAGTTGTGTGAATCGGCCAGGTAGACTTAGAGAACAGTGTGGGGACAGGGACAAACCTGGGACGTGTAAAACCAATCTAACTGCATTCTTATTCAGTTTCTGATATAGTTTTGTTGTTGTTTGTGGGGGCGACTTTGCCCGCAAGTCCCCCCTTCCTCCACAGATGAAAGTAACAATACTAAGACATGATCTGCTTGGGGAGGAGAGGTGGCCAGTTTCTCAGAGGAAAAAGGCCAGGAGACCCTTCCTCCAGGGGCTTTTATTGGGTTATGATACACAGGAATACAGGCGATAAGGATCAAACAGCAGACAACATTTCAAAGAAATCTGAGGGCTTAGTCTGAGTCAGTGTCTGTCAGGAAAGGGGGTTGCAGAAACTTTGGGAGACATACTCATTTCCTGCTCTGACCCTTAACATATGAATGAAAGCACTCTTAGCAAAGCAGCTTTCACAGGATTCTCAGGAATTCTTTCTTATACCTGATTATTCCAGATCCCGCTCTAGCAAGGCAAGGAGCTGCACTGCCTCCCCATCACAGGTTTTCAGGCTTAAATGGGTTTGAGCCAGGAAGCGCTTCTCCCAGGCGGAAATGGGCGCTCAGACTACGTCAGAAGAGCCAAGGGGTGAGGCTCCATCACTCCCTCTTTGTCGCAGCCCCCCCAGCAGTCCTTCCATGATGGCCTCCCAAGAGATCATGTCTGGCTTAGGTTGCTGGTCTCTGTGAGGAGTCTTACCCATCATCAACCATCGACCATGCCTTGTGGGCAGGGGGAGGAAGCAGAGGCAGCGTTTGCTACCAGACACAAGCTTTGTCTTCTAAGTGGCTCGCATTCCAGAGGTCACTCACTCATCCTTAGCCATGGGGGGGTTGTTACAATTCCTGAAACCAGGCAGAGCAGTTCCTGACAGTTGTTCTCTTTAAAATATGGGGGTAGGCCACATTTGGCCCAAAGGCTAAGAATTTGTGTGTACTCTGCTTGCAGCTCTAAAACCTCTGTGATTCTAGGGTCAATCATCCTGCTTTATTCCCAGGTCTGCATTTTTGCATCTGCTGCGCACTGATTACCACCACTGTCCACCCCCTCCCACAACAACATGCACGCAATTACTCAGGCTTTCTTGAATAGCCTGAAGCACAAATAGAACATTTAATTAGCACAAGGTGGCTAAGAAGGATTTCAGCAGGTACACTGGGAGTATTCACTCCCTCGGGAGTTCTCCGAAATTAGATTGCAGACTGTAAATTAAAATCAGAGTTTGAAGATTGGCCTTTTAGCTAGGTGATGTTGCTTAACACTCCTGAACTTCTGTTTTCTCATCTTCGAAATGGAGATAATGTATGATCTAGATAACTTACAGGCTTCTTTTGAGGATTGAATAGCATTATGATAGTAACAGGACTAAGATTTACAGAGTACTTCCTATGTTCAGGAATTTTGCTATGTGACCTCATTTGACCTTTAATAAAAACCTTAGGAGACAAACACTAATAGCTTCATTTTTACAGATTAGAAAGCTGATGTTCAGAAAGACCACCTTTACTGATGTCACACAGCTGAAGGGGCAGAAGACAGATTTCAGGTCAAGCCCATGTGACTCGAAAGCTTCCAGCACATCATGTAATCCTCTGTTTGTCATAGTTTCCTACGGCTGCTGGAACAAATTGCCACAGACTTTGTGCCTTAAAAAAATCACAAATTTATTCTCTTACAGCCTGATGGTCCGAAGTCTGAGAGGGCTCCCTGGGCCAAAATCAAGGTGTTTATAGGGCTGTGTTCTTCCTGGAAGCTGTATGGGAGAATCGATTTTCTTTCCTATTCCAGAGGCTGCCTTCTTTGGTTCCTGGCTTTGGTTCCTTCAAAGAGAGCAACAGCCAGCTGAATCTTCCTCACTTCTATCACTGAAAGTTTCTCTCTGACTCTACCGCCTTTGCTGCTATTTTCCACATTTAAGGACCCTTGTGATGACATTAGACTCATCTGGGTAATTCACGAACATCTCCTTATTTTAGGGTCCACTGATTAGCAAACTTAATTCTATTCAGAACCTTAATCCTCTCTTGCCATGTAACCTAATATATTCACAGGTTCTGGGGATTTGGAAGTTGACATCTGCCTACTACCACCACTCATATAGGATGGTATGGTTTGGTATACTATAGTATAGTACAGTACAGTGATGTGCGTAGTGGACATGCATTGTTTTTGTCTTCCCAAAACCTTTTCATCTAAGTTTTACTGCATCATCACCTCTATCTTGTGTTGGGTAGATCTTCTCACTCCTTTTGCTGCTAGTGACTCTGCCAATAAGACAATTCTGCCTCTTGTGGCCACAACAGGAAGAACAGGAAAAAAAAAAAGGTTCATGTATCACTCTTAACTCAGTATTGGTCCAAGGAGACCAGCCACACTGTCAGGCAAATCAGAGCCCGTCCATCTCTGAGAACTGAGACAGAAGAGCAGCATCCTCTTCCCCTCGGATCATGAGTCCTAGGCTGTGCCCCCAGAGATACTGGTGGTCGTAAAGGCATTGGCACATACCATCCCCAATAGCATATGGAGACACCTAAGAGAACAAAGCCAGCAGACAAACAGAAGGCCGTACCACAACTGGGAAACAGAGATTGGGCCCTTTGGCTCTGACCCTACATTTCAGAGGCCATTCCTGTGAGACAATTAATTTCTGCTACTTTTCTCAGGCTAGTGTGAGTTGGATTTATATCATTCGGCACCAAAAGCCCCCTAAATATGAGCTTAGATTGAAGTATTACTTGCTTCATGTGTGTCCACTTTGTTTTCTCCATTGCAGTCACTCTTGTGAGATCGGAGTTCATGCCATGGTTCTGCACACATTCCCCCGACACATCTGATGGTATGAGCTCCAAAAGCACTGCCTGGTCTGTGTGTCCTACTCACCGGTCATAAGATAAAAATAAATGTAAATAAAACAAAAGTTATGCCTAAGCATTTTTAATTTTAATTTTTTTCCTGACTCTATTTATAAAATCTCTATTTCCAAAGTCTTAAGCTTACATAAATTTTGACCTTTTGTAAGAGAGAGGTCTTAAAAATAAGCAGCTGATCACATCAGTTGCTAGACTGTCAGGAGCCCAAGAACAAGAGTAACAACTGGCAGAGATCGGACTACACACAACTGACATTTTACTCTCCCCAAATCAGACCGATAGAACTTTGGAGAGGGACAGTCATGTCTAATTTAAAATTTTTTAAGATAAAGTTTTAAAAGAAATGTATGAAAAATACAGAGAAACACAAAAATAACTTCTTAATAAGTTCTTTTCACTCTGTAGGAGAGTTTTCATATAGTTGAGATTTACATATGTGTGTGTGCACACACGTGTGCCTGTGTGTGCATACAGCCTTCCATGAAGCATAATTCCCCCATGGATCATAATTTGATGGCAACCACAGGCTACAGAGAAATATTCCCTGACAGCCCTGGCTGGTGTAGCTCAGTGGATTGAGTGTGAGCCTGCAAACCAAAGGATCGAGGTTCGATTCCCAGTCAGGACACATGCCTGGGTTGCAGGCCAGTTCCCAGCAGGGGCCAGTTCCCAGCAGGGGATGCACAAGAGGCAACCACTCATTGGTATTTTTCTCCCTCTCTTGTTCCCTTCTCCTCTAAAGATAAGTAAATAAAATCTTTTAAAAAGAGAGAGAAATACTCTCTGGCAAATGAAACTGGTGTGCTGACCAGAAGGATATACCACAGTTCTTGTCTTTCACCAGACTTCCACAGGGAAGAAAGAATTTGATTCATTCGGAGACTATGTTCCCAAGCTAATTAGTACAGTCAGATCTAATAGCCTTGAGTCAGTGCCTTTTTAAAAAAAAACAGATTCTGGGTGCTACAAGGCAATTTAGGCCTTTACATCTTGACAGGCGTTAACTAATGTATTTCTCCAACAATTATATGAGGGTTGTTTGTGGTAGGCTGGATTTCAAAACATATTCCTTTGTCCAAGATTCTTGTCTCTGGTTGTTCAATCAAACACAATCTAGGTACTTCTCTGAAGCGACTTTGCAGATGTCATTAAGGTTATGGACTTTAAGGAGGTTATCCTGGATTATCTGGGTAATCCCAATGTAATCATTTGAGACCTTAAAAACAGTAACTTGGTCACGCTGGTGTCATAGCAACATGGTGAAAGACATGATGTAGAACTGGCAGTCAAAAGGATTCAAAGTGTGACAAGGACATGAAATGACATGACTGGCTTTGATGATGAAGGAAGGGGTCACAGGACAAGGATGTGGATGACCTCTAGAAGCTGAGAAGCCTTCTTCAAAAGTCAGCATGGAAATGGCAACTGCATAAAACAGTTCTGCCAATGACCTGAAAGTAAGTGGCTTCTCACCCTGAGCCTGTCCTGCCATTTTACCAGTGCAGTTCTAGGTTAGAGAAGACTAAGGAGACACTGGGACTAAATGCATCAAGTGGTCCTTGATCAGAGTATGTGGGTGGGTAGGGAACCGTTTTTCTAAAGATTGTATTTATTTTTTTTTTAGACAGAGGGGAAGGAAGGGAGAAAGAGAGAAACATCCATTAGTTGCCTCTCCGTTGGACCCCCCACCAGGGGGCCAAACCCACAACTCAGGCATGTGCCCTGACAGGGAATCCAACCCGAGATTGATGCCCAAACCAACTGAGCCCAGGGACAATTTATAAGAATATTGTTGAGACGATTAAGGAAATTTGGATTTGGTCCATGTGTTAGATAATAGTATTTTATTGGTTTTAAACTTCCTGAGTGGAAGAGTTATGATTTTTTTTAGGAGACTGCTCTTGTTCATAGGAGATACATGCTCAAGTATTTAGGAATAATGTGTCATCATTGCTATGCTTGTCTCTAGGGTTAAAGCAAATGTGTAAATATGTTAAGTTGGAGAATCTAGATGAAGTGTATATGTATGTTTATTGAACCATTTTTGCAGCTTTTCTGAAAAATAAATCAAGTTTTTCAAAATAAAAAACTGCAGGGGGGGGGCGAGGAATCGTTGTGGGTGCTCTGCAGAGTGGATTTGAGATGTACCCCCTTCTCACGTAGGGGGTACGTGAGAAGACCAGACGACAGGAAATTGCTGTAGTTAGGCTGAGTGCTGGGGGGCGGAGGGCAGCGGAGATAAAGAAAGTATCCCCACCCCACTACCTGCGAGGCCGGTGGAGTAGATACTGACGCGAAGAGCTGATCTCGTAACTACAGTTCTCACAAGCTTCTCCTTTGCAGATCTTTGCTAGAGGAGGTGTGGCTCTCCAGCCGCCTTCTAATTGGATCAAGGACTAGGATCCCAGGTCTCCGGCTGTGACTAGTTAGCACAGCGTAGGGGGCGGAGCTTGCAGGAAGAGTCCACCTCTGTAGTGTTGGTAGGGGCAGAAGGCATTCTAAAATTAATAGGTCCTTCCCTGGCAGGGTATATCCTACATATTCGGAATCACAGTCCTACAATAATTCATTGTTTTCTTGTTGGCTTCTTTAAACTGATACTTAACTGACACTATGGATGACTTACACAAAGACGTTTGTTTCCTGCTCCCCCACGCCCGCTGCGAGCGCCAGGGCGCTGGGCCCGGAGGAGGGAGCGGAAGGGTTGCCCTCCCGACGAGTGTTCTGGGGGGGTCTTCGGTCTGATCCCTGGAAACGTGCCATGGAAGGGTCTAGCGATCCGGTCTTGGATGCTAAGGCCAAGGTAAAGCTTGGCGTAGAATAAATCGGGGACGCGGGCTCGTAGGTCAAGAAAGATCATTCTGTAAATTGTGTTTTTTCTGCTTCCGTTTCAGGTCACCAACCAGGTGAGTGAGTGGTACCCCGCCCTGCCTCTGCTAGGGAAGGGGCGGGCTGCTGCACCTGGCCGGACTGAGGCTTCTGCGAACCTTCCCCAACTTACCCGCTACCCACCCCCTCGTGACCCCCAGTCCAAAGCCTGTGCCTGCATGCCGGTGGCTGTCGTGGCTCCTTTCTGGTTGTATCTGATATGGTAGCCACTGCCGTTGAAATTGAACTTCCCCACTAGCCCAGTGAGTGCAGGCTAAGTATTGTTCTTCCTTAGGCGTCATTTATTGGCAGCTAGGCACACGGTGTTTTAGAATGACTATAGAGGGAAGAAATTATTAACATTTCCAAAGATAGCACCGATAACAGTTTTGATTTTAAAAACCAGTATTTTAAAGTATACTGGAGGATGGAGTATATACTTCTTTAACCTTCCAATGTGCATATATTTATGCTTATAAGGATTTGATCTGGTTTTTTTTTAGATATAGCTTAATCCGGTTTCTTTATTTCAAGTAGCCTTGTCCTATTTTAGCTAACAAACAGTTTTTAGCCAAATAGCTTACAACACTCTCCCCAGGAGAGTACTAAAAGTATTTTGGGTTAGGAGTCAGTCACCCAGGTCCATGCAAAATACTATAAAGGGCTGAAATAAGAGATAATAAGGATACAAGGGGCCAGGAGACTGTGTGTCTCCAATTGATCTTGCAGTTTGTTGTTTCCAAGGATTCCTGGGAGGTAGGGGAACTCGGTAATCAACACTCAGATGTTCTTTCTCAGAGTTACTGAGTTAGTGCATTTTGGTTCAGTCTTTCCTAAGTTATCGTGTCTATTCACTTACACTAAATCATCTTTACTTGAGTAACTGAATTATATTGGAGTATAGGGTTTTTAAAACTTAAACCTTTTTTTGAGGTATGGGTGTTGTGGGACTAAAAATCAAGGCTTTGGCAGGGCTGTGTTCCTTCTGGAGGCTCTTGGGGGAGAATCTGTTTCTTTGTCTTTTCCAGCTTCTAGAGGCTGCTGGTATTGCTGAGCTTGGGTCTGCCTCTGTGTTCAAAGCACAGGATTCCAACCTCTGCTTCTGTTGTCACTTCTCTTTCTGCTACCCTCATCATCACATTACCTTGTCCGACTCTGACCCTCCTGCCTCCCTCTTATAAGGACTTTATGATCACATTGGGCCCACCTGGGTAATTGAGGAAACTCCTCACCTCAAGATTCTTAATTTAGTCATATCTACAAAGTCTGTTTTGTCATGTAAGATAACACAGATTTCAAGCATTGGAATGTGGACAACTTTGGAGGGCCGTTCTTCAGCCTAATACCCATCCCTTTCATGTGGTCATTCACAAGTTACATGATTGTTTACATAGAAAAAGCCAAGATAATTCACAAGCAATATTAGAGTTGTTCTCCTATATTTAGACACAGTTGAAATATATTTTTTAAAAGATCATTTGCAACATTCAGAAAGAAAAAGTACCTTGTAATAATTCTAATAAAAGATGTTTAAAACCTTTATGAAGAGCCCTGGCTGGTGTGGCACAATGGGTTGAGTGCTGGCCTGTGAACCAAAGCGTCACCAGTTTGATTCCCAGTTGAGGCACATGCCTAGGTTGTGGGCAGGGCCCTCAGGGGTGTGTGAGAGGCAGCTAATTGCAGTATCTCACACATCAATGTTTCCCTCCCTCTCCCTCCCTTCTCTTTCTAAAAATAAATAAAAGAATTTTTAAAGTTTTATGAAGAAAATTACAGAAAGTGATAGATTTCCAGTTTCCAATCTATTGTGTAAGGTTGTTGAAAGTCATCACTTTATCCTAAAAGCAAGCAAAAAGCTGAACAAACGTTTAAAAAAACAGCCCTTTCTGGATTGTTAGAATTGAAGTGACAAAGGTACATCACTTCTCCCAAAATTAAGAAGACAGATGATTACAGAGCAAGGGTGTCAAACTCATTTTTCACTGGGGACCACATCAGTCTCTCAGTTGCCCTCAAAGGGCTGAATGTAATTTCAGGACTGTATAAATGTAACTACTCCTTAGCTAGGGGCAAGGAGCTTGGCACTGCCTCGGGGTAGAAACAAGGTGGAGGGCTGGATTTGGCCACGGGCCTTTCTGTTTGCCACCGGTGCTATAGAGAATAACGAATAACAACTTAGTAGAACAGAAACCTCTGCAAAAACCAGTGCGATGGTAGGAAAGCCTATAATTGAAAAATTGCGGAGTCTCAGTGTGGACAAGCCTGAGCTGAGATCTCAGGTATCTTGTCAGTGGGAGGGCTTCACACTTCAAATTTTGGTGAGTGTTACTTCTAGGAACTCTGAGATTAGACCTTTTAATTCATAGGTCATGCTCTTTTGATATTACACTGTTAATAAAATGATCATGTCTACTAAGTGTAATACAGAAGGAAAAAGTTAGCTATAAATTTTTTTTGTAGTTTATGCTGTTTAAATGTACCAGATACAGCTAACATTTATGGCTATTAAAGTTTTAATTCTTTGAGGGATAATACCTTCTCTCTGTTTCTCAGCAGGATATGAATTATCCAGGTTGACTTGGACCGCACCTCCAATGAGAGTTTACAACCCCCATATAATCCATCAGCATACTCTTCTCTCCCTTTAAAAATAAACTCTCAATCCACCTCCCTTTGCTGCCTCCTCAGTCCAAGCCAGCATCGTCTTGCCTAGACCACTGCAATGGGCTCCCAGTCCGATTCCCTTGCTTTTCTTCCTAAACTTAATGCCCCGTCCAACAGTCTGGATGGGCCTTTTGCAATCAATGTTAGACCAAGTCTCTCCTCTGCCCAAAGCCTCTTAACAGGTTTCCTGCCACATTAGAGAAAAGTCTTAAATATTTACTTTGGCCCACAGGCCCTTCAAAATGGATTTACTTGCCTACAGTCCCCAAAATGGATTCCTCATCTCTTCCCACTCATGCCCCTCCAGCCTCATGGTTCCCTGTACACATGCTGGGCATGCTTCTCCCTGTGTCCAGAATACTCTTCTCTAGATATCCATGTTGCTTTTTCCTTCTCTTGCTCCTCAAAAGCCAGCTCTTCAAAGAGGTCACTGCAGGGTCTATCTAATCAGCCATTCTTGGTCACCCTACCACCTAATTTTTTTAACACTTTTTATAACACTATAACTTTATTATACGTTAATTGGCTGGCTTTCCCTCTAGAATGCAAATTGCTGAGGTCAGGAACTTTGTTTTATTCTTTTCCATAACCACAGTGCATAGTATTGTTTAGTAAATACTGGAATAATGGGGCATAGAGACCTTGTAACTTGCACAAAACCATGTTGCAAGGTGGGAGAGCTGAGATTCCAACTCCGGTGTGTCTGACCTTAGAGTCTGTGCTTGTTAAATTGAACAGACCACGGTGCTCTATGCTCTATTGCCCAGTGCCAGAGGTCTGCAGTTATTTCACCCTATGATACTTAGAATCATCAGTTATTTCACCCTATGATACTTAGAATCATTTTTGAAGTAATTCATGATTCTCTATATATCTAATTAGAACTCTTCGCACATGAATGATTGTTCCTGTTGCTGCCACATTTTTTTTCTTGCCAATTTTATGGTATAAATGAAAAGGAATGTGTTTTATTGACACTAGTGCCATTTTCCCTGTTCCCATAGATAAATAATTATTTAAATTTTGTACAGATTGTGTAGTGGTCTATAAATGTGTGACTGTTTTGTTCTATGTGCTGTGTTGGATGTTACCATGTACTAACAGCCCTGTAAGCATTTACAGTCTAGCGGATGGGGGCAGAGAAACAAACCCACAGGTGACTAGTAAAGTGAACTAAGTGCTAGTTAGTAAACTAACTGCTGTGACATAACGTTAGTGCTGGGGAAGTGATTGGTAACTAGCTCTTGAGGCAGGTGACTTTACAGGTTTTCACCTGGTATATTAGATTTTGTTCATTTATAAGCAGTATTTAGAGGCTATACTCTGGATTGGAGCTGAGAAGGCCCACAGGCAAGTAACTAATTAGGAGGCTGCAGTAAAATCCAAGACAAGGTTTTGAGACAGGCTTTCAGTAGATTTGCAGCAGTGGGACTGGGAAGAAGGGAATGCAGATCAGTGGCATTGGCTGAAATAAAATCTGGAGTACCTGTCAGTTCATACATGTTTTGAATAAGGGAGAGAGAGAAACCAAAGGTGACCAAAGTTCATGTGTGAGTCACTAGGGAAGTGGGCGTCATCAGTAGAAATGAACTGAGGATGAAAAGCATTGTTGAGGGGAGATGATGTGCGTTTGCTGTTGCTGGGTAGTTAGGCTGTGAACTTACTAGAAGTGAAAGTGTTTCATGGGAAAGACTTTATTTCGCTGCATTGTTTTTGCATCTCAGAGGTAAATGGTTACTTGACATTTTTTTTTTGGTTATTTGTGTTTGCTAGAATTCCCACCAACTAATATAGTTCAGATTATATAGTTACAAGGAGACATTTTGGATAAGTCAC
The DNA here is from genome assembly GCF_021234435.1 of Artibeus jamaicensis. Taxonomy (NCBI): domain Eukaryota; kingdom Metazoa; phylum Chordata; class Mammalia; order Chiroptera; family Phyllostomidae; genus Artibeus; species Artibeus jamaicensis. The sequence goes on along the minus strand of NW_026521823.1, from coordinate 20,811,972 downwards.
GTCATGTTCTTGTTGATAGAGTTATTTTCTGCTCGTTGTTTTGTTCTGCGGTAGTTACCTATTGCCGCATATCAAACTACCCAGAACGCAGTGACCTGAAACTATTTCATGATCTCTTGTGACGCCGGGGTAACTGGGTTTTGCTGGGTGGTGGTTTCTACTCCCTGTCCTTTCAGCAGGAGCTTTAGTCATCTAGGGGCCTAATTGGGCCGGACATCAAGAGGGCTCAGTAATGACTTTGGCTGTGAGCTCAGCCAGAGCTGATTAATTGGAGTGACTTGATTCTTCTTCACAAGGCTGTCCACATCATGGTGGCTGGGTTCCAGGACGGCAAGTCCCAAGGGCCAGCATTCTGTGAAGAAAGACAAACACTTCCAGTTGTCCTGAGGCCTATGCTTAGGGATTCCAGAGCTTCTTCTGCCGTGTCCTGCTGGTCAAAGCAGTCACAGGGACAGCTCAGATTCACGAAGAGGGAAAAAGAGCTCCATTCTTTTTAACTTCATTTTATTTATTGATTTATTTATTTATTTTAGCACTTTTTAAAAATATTTTATTTATTTATTTTTAGAGGGGAAGGGAAGGAGAGAGGGAGAGAAATATCAATGTATGGTTGCCTCTTGTGAGTCCCCTGCTGGGAACTGGCCTGCAACCCAGGCACGTGCCCTGACTGGGAATCAAACCACGATCATGTGGTTCGCAGGCCCGCGCTCAGTCCACTGAGCTACACCAGCCAGCTATTTAACTTCATTTTATTTTTAAAGATTTTATTTCTTTATATAGAGAGAAATAAAAATTTATTTATATAGAGAGAAAAAAAGGGGAAGGGAGAAAGGAAGAGAGGGAGAGAAACATCAACATGTGGTTGCCTCTCGCACAATCCCTACTCGGGAACCTGGCCCTCAACCTAGGCATGTGCCCTAGACTGGGAATTGAACCGGTGACCCTTTGGTTTGCAGGCCGGCACTAAGTCCACCGAGCCACACCAGCCAGGGCCAAGCTCCATTTCTTGATGTGAGGAGCAACATGTGCATATTCTAATTTTTAGGTGCTGTCTTTGTTCTAAATGTATTAATTCAATACATACTTATTGGAACATTCACTTTGTACCAGATAGTATCCTAGGAGATTCAGTACTAACCCAGGTCAATAATGCTCCTGCTGTCTTGAAGGTTAACATAATAATATCCAATCATGATAACTGCTGTTAAGAAAATAAAGCAAAGTGTAGAGAGGAAGGTGCCATTAAACAAGATAGGGAAAGCTGGTGACTTAGCAGATGCTTACTTGAGCTAGAGATTGACTATATGAATTCTCAAGCAGAAGTTTGCTGATAACTCATGCCCGCATCAGTTTCCGCACCTATGTTAACACAGGCGTGGCACGGGGCAGTCCAGTAGAGCTCTTTGCAGTGAGGGGCGCGTTCTCTGCTGGCACCGTCCGCTGCGGCAGCACCAGCCTCCTGGGACGGTTGAGCACTTGATATGTAACTAGTGCAACTGTGAACTGAATTGCTTTATTTTGTTTAATTTTAATGAACTTAAATAGTCACATTTGGCTAGTGGCTGCTGTATTGGACAGCTCAGGACGAGTAAGGAGAAGAAGCTCGCCATTCTTGTCCAATTCCAGACCTAGCTACTTCCCTGACCTACTAGAACTTAGTTTGTTTCCAAACAGTGGTCATGTTGCAGCAACGTACAATTAAAAATGTGTGGAGTATGGATGGAATCAGGCAGATTTGGATTTGAATAACCAGCTCTACTAGTTTTGTGTCCTTGGATGAGTTGCTTAATCAGTCTTTTACTCGGCACTTTTGAGAGTGTTTAGTGGTGTGCAGAACACTTGCAATTCCTTTCATTTAAGAACATTGATTTAAAGCAGAACAGAAAAGTGTGTATTTTGTGACTCTAGCTATAAAAATTACATACAGGTGAAGACTTGAAATGGAGACACAGGAATACGAAAACAGTTTTTAGGAAGGAGTTGTGCATGATTATTTTTCTAATTTTCTCCTATGTTGTGTTTTGAAAAATAAAAAATAAATTTAAATTGAAATGGGCTTTGTCAGTTTTATCTTTATGGGCAGTGTTTATGGTGGTTTTTATATTACTAATAATTTCAACTACCTTATCAGTTAATTTTTAGTATAACTGACTACAGCTAATTTCTTTGTTCTTAATATACATTTGCTTTCTGATTATTTTTCTTTGTATTTGTGTTTTACTTATGGATGTTTGTATGTTTTTTCATTACTTTTTTGCATGTTTTCTTTGTAAATTATTTTCTTCATTCTAGAATTTTGAGGCTATAATACTTTATTCTTAAAATTTTCCATAGTGATGTGTGTTCTGTTTTGATTCTTTGTTTTTAATTCTTTTAAATATCTATGCAGTTAAATCTTATTTAAGGCTAAACCACATTTATTAAAAAGTTTGCTTTTAATTTGCATGTAAATATTCCTTTTAGAATTTGGGGAATTCTCCTCTCAGATCTAATCCCAGCTTCCTTTAACCAGTGAACACTAACTTTGCACATTATGTGTCCGAACAGTGGCTCTCCGAATCTCCTCACCTGTGAGTTTCTCTGCTGTAATGATCAGTGGATTCTCACATTATGTTCCTTAATTGCTTTCCTGCTAATATTCTAGATAATTCAAAGTTTTATTTCCAACTTCGAGAGTCACATAAGCAATGTTTCACTCTGCCTTTTTACTATGGACAGTGAAAACGGAACTTCTTGCATAAAGGAGTTGTACAGGCTGAGTAAGTTTTAAAAGTGTCCAGTTAAACTTTTGGACATCGCCACTGAACTGATACAAAAAAACTCTCTAATCATGACCTCCCTTGAATTATGTTCTTAGATTTTTAGCCACTTATCAAACATTCCTATTTAAATATTCCTTCTCACTTCTTGGTGTTGTACCTTTGAAATTAAAAAAATATGAAGTCCTGATTGATACATGATACCAGAATCCTCCCAATCATCTGAGCCCGAATTTTTATAGTTGTCTTTGAAAACGTCCATGAACTCTATAGTCATCAGTACCTAGTGATTTAATTCTTTATAGGTCCAGCATAATCCTACTTGTCACCACCTTCCTTCAAGCACGTAAAGCTTTATGCCTGGATTATTGTGTCCTACTGCCACCAGATGATACATTTCTAAATCAGTATAGTACTTTCATATCATGCTCCATGAGTCCCCACTGCCTACAGGAAAAGCATAAATGATTTAATAATGATACATTATTTTTCCATAGTAAGAGAGAGTATATGAGACTATTTTGGAAACCTCTGAAAGCTCATACAGTTTGCAAAGAACTTAGGCCTCTTGATCACTCTTCTAGGTTTTGTTTTCCATATTTCCTATAAAAGCCTCCCACTTCAAGACAGATAAATGTGCTATTCCTTAACCGTATAGTGACTTTTCATCACTGCATGGTGAAGCTTAATATTTATTCATCATTTAGTCTTGCCATGTATTGTTTATGTATTTCTGGAATGTATAAAGAAGCCACATTTTTGCTCAGTTTCAGTTCTGTTTATTCCCCAAACTGAGTTCAGCGTTATCCCTTTTGCACTGCTTTTGCTTTCCTAGCCTACAATACCTTTTTATTCTCAACTAGGAACTCACTGACTTCTATCCCCACCCTAATATATGTTCAAAATAACATATATGCAGGACATGTGGATGGTTTATTGAGTTATTTTAATTTTTCCAGTTTTATTGAGATACAGTTGACCTAGAGCACTGTGTAAGTTGCAGGGGTGACCGACCTTTTGGTGTCTCCAGGCTTTACTGGAAGAAGCGTTGTCTTGGGCCACACATTAAATACATTGCAACACGTAATCACAAAAAAAGTCTCATGATGTTTAGGTAAATTTACGATTTCGTGTTGGGTCACATTCACAGCCATCCTGAGCTGCACGCGGCCTGTGGGTCGCAGGTTGGGCACTCCTGCTTAAGGTATACCACATAATGACTCGACAGACTTATTCTGTGGAAAGGTTACCGCAGTGATTTTAGTTAACCTTCATCTCCTTGTGCGGTTATTGACAAAGAGGGAGTAAGTTAAAGTGAACATCTGTGTAACCACAGTCAAAACTCGAGAAACGGAGCATTAGCAGCCCCTAGAAGTCTAACCACGTGCCCTCCACAATCAAACCTCTTCCTTCCTTCCTATCTTTTGGTGATAATCACATTCTTGCTTCTTATCGTTGTGCCATCTATGTATGCATTCCTGAGCTATTTTCTGTTCTTTAAGTGAATGGAATCACATAACTTTTCAACTTGTTGCTTTTGGTATTTTTGGTGTCGAGTGTAGCTGAAGTTCATTCGTTTGCATTGCTGTACAGCATTTCATTTATCTGCCCCATTACTGATGTCTGTTTGAGCTGTTTATAATTTAGGGCTATTAGGACTAAAGCTACCAGGAACTGGTACCAGTGAATATATGCACAAGTTTTTCTAGGTTATATTTGTAGTTGAATCACTGGGTCACGAGGTGTGCATAAGTTCACCCTCCCCATGTAGAGCCAGTTTTCTAAAAGACTGGCCCAGTTTAGACTCCCGTCAGCAGCACATGGCACTTCCTTTTTCCTAACACTTAGAATTGTCAGACTGATAAGTTAGCCTTTTGGTAGGTGTGTAGTGGTATGTCATTGTGGTTTAAATTTGCACTTCCTGTTTCCTTTAAGTATGCTTATTCAGTTACAGTTCATCTGTTGTGTATCTACTATCTTTAGTTTTGTATGGGGTACTTTTATGTAAAATGTACTTGTATAATCTTTTTACTTATTAAATGCATTTAACCTTTTATCAGCACCATTCTGACCTTAATGGCATAGTTGATTGGTTCAAAGCCAGTCTGAGACAGGAGGAAATACCAGTCCTCACACCAGTCGCACCTTTTGTAAAAAATTTATTAACAAGCAAATCTTTTACACAATCAGCATTAATTTGGTAGCAGAAGGTATCAGTCAGTAGATAAGTATTTTTTGTGGGTGCCTGCTAATTCCCCCACTCATGGTCTTATGTTTTAGAGTTAGCATTAGGAGCTAAGTTAGCCCATCCTGTTTTATGCCATAGCAGCACTGAACAATCATGGACCGGAATTAGCTACAAAGTACTGAGGCAGCCAGTAGTCAATAAGCATGTGATTTTTGGAGTCAGATGGGTTTCAATTCTGATTCCAGAAATGTGTGACCTTGTGCACATTACCTAAGCTATCTGAAATTCAGTTGTGTCATCTGCAAGATGGAAATAATAGCCTATAATGTGATGATTCAAAGTGAGGCATTTAATACATGTAAACAGCATAGCACATCACCTGGCCGGTGTCCATCATCAACAGTGATGAAATGCAAAACCACCTGTCACCCGGTACTTATGCTCATGTCGGGTTTCAGGCTGAGGACGGTGGTGAGGAAAGAACCTGGAATGGTTCCCATGTGTGCCTCAAGTAAATATGAACATGGCATGTAATTCATCTTCCATTTCAGGATTTTAGGTTGTGGAATGGGGGGAGGCATCATGGAACAGGGAGGAGGAGAGACAGACCAAACCCCCTGGAGTCCCCTCAAGTGCAGGAGCAAAGTGAAGGGAAAACCAGTCCTGCCCCATCTTCCTTCTGCTTCCGTTACACATCTGGTGGAAGTTCTTGGCTTTTTTGTTTTTTGTGGGGTTTTTTGCTTTTGTAATTATGACAGTATGGTTTGCTAACTCTGTTTATATATATCCCTTATTGCCTCTCTCCCTTTGGTTGGTTTTCCTCTAGCAATATTAGAATGAAGATATTTTCTTTTATTATGTTTGGCAAGAGTTGAATACCAGAGCAGTGAAATTAAATAAGTATCTGCATTCAGGGCAGTGCTATTACCAATGTATTGTTTTGTGCCGTTTTCACCACAGCTTGTCGATTTTCAGTGGAAACTCGGGATGGCCGTGAGCTCAGACAGTTGCAGATCTCTCAAGTATCCCTATGTTGCACTGATGCTAAAAGTGGCGGATCATTCAGGCCAAGTAAAGGTCAAGTCTTTTGAAATGACCATTCCACAGTTTCAGGTTTGTGATTTAACCCAGTCAGTTTTAGCTTATTGTTCTGTAATTGCTGCCTAAAGTGATGTATACAATTTTTCTTAAGGGAGAATATTATTTTTATTTGCAGTTGTTTCGATGTGCCTTACATCTATTAATATAAAAGACCTGAATTTATTTTCTCTGGAGATTTGAGAAACTATTTTCAATGTAATGTGCTGGATTTCTCTTGTGTAAAATATTTAGGAGGTTCTCATCTTCTCAGGCAGGATATTTACTTTGCTTTTAACTGTTTTATTCTTACTCCTTAAGCTTAATATTCAAGAAGGATAAGCTAAATGAAGCTGATTTTGAATAGTGTTGACCTCGAATCTTCTGACTAATAATGATTGTAAAATGCAGATCAGAGCACCAATACTTGATGACTAGTTCTATTAGCTAGCAATTTGAGTAACTCAGTAGTTTATATTAGGTTCATTTCATTCATGTTATCATTCTACCCCTTTTCAATAAGGAAGAAAAAAGGGGGTTGGTGAGAAATTGAATTTTCTTTTAAATGTACATACAGGGAAGTGTTTTGTCATTGACTAACACAAGCTTGTATTTTTATTTAATTTCTTCCTTAATGAATAGATAAGAATCTTCACAGCATTTAGTACTCTAAAAAACCTCTCGTATATCACTTTAGGATACTTTTGATTTCTTCTTTTACAAACTACACTTTCCCCCTGACCTTTATTAAGGTCTAATTGACAAGTAAAAATACTATATATCTAAGGCGTATAGGTGAGGTCCTGGTATTTAAATACATTGTGAAATGATTGCCACAATTAAACTAATTAAAATATCTGTCAACTCACGTAGTTACCTTCTTTGTGTGTCTGAGTGCTGAGAACACTTAAGATCTGCTCTCCTAGCAAATTTCATGTATATAATACATTTTTGTTAACTGGTCACCATGCTGTACATTATTAGGTCTCCAGACTTAGTCATCATATAACTCGAAGTTTGTATCTTTGACAAACTTCTACTCTCTGTTACTATGAGTCCCACTTTTTAGATTGTGCGTGTGAGTAAGAACATGTGGTGTTTGTCTTTCTGTGTCTGCCTTACCTCACTCAGCACACGTCCTCTATTCATGCTGCCACATTAGCAGCAGTTCCTTTGTTTTCAGGATGAGCAGTACTCTGTTGTGTATATGTTACATGTGTATGTATCTATATTTAGCATATACTGTAAATAATGCTGCACTGAACATAGGAGTGCAGGTATGTCTTTGAGATACTGATTTTATTTCCTTTGGATATATACCCAGAAGTCAGGGTGCTGGGTCATATGATAGGGTATTTTTTTTTACATTTTAAGGGTCTTTTTTCCCCTTTTAATGTCTTGCTTTTAAAACTGAAATCTTGCCTTGCCTGGCGTAGCTCAGTGGATTGAGTGCGGGTCTACGAACCAGAGTCACAGTTTGATTCCCAGCCAGGGCACATGTCTGGGTTGCAGGCCAGTTCCCAGCAGGGATGCACGAGAGGCAACCATACATTGATATTTCTCTCCCTCTCTCCTTCCCTTCCCCTCTAAAGATAAATAAGTAAAATCTTTTAAAAAAAACCCTGAAATCTCTGCTTTAGAATAAAAAATAATGGTCATAGATGCAACATTAAAATGCTAATTAGTGTCTCAAAAGTAATTAGGGCTTGGTTGGAAGGAAATAAGTGCAGTATATTGTGATATGTGAGTAGTCAAGTGAATATAAGGACCCAATCAACTGCAAAAGAATATAGGTTTCAACTCACTTTGTAATTCTGAATCCTGGCCTTGTTCTTATTTTTATGTGCTGCATTTATGCTCTCTGATTCCACCTCCAGAATGTTTTTTCCTCATAGGAAAAAAAACCACAAACTCTTTTAAAGTAAGTGTTTACATGGCTTAGAATCTACCCAGGCAAACTGTTAGTCACATTATAGGACTGAGACCATGGGAACATTCTTTGAGCTTTTAGTTTATATCCTTTTTGTAGCTGAAATTTTGATCAACAATGTATGGGTTTGTTTTTGTTTTTTCGAGAGAGAGGGGAAGGGAAGGAGAAAGAGTGGGAGAGAAATATCAGTGCATGGTTGCCTCTCATGAGTCCCCTACTGGGAACTGGCCTGCAACCCAGGCATGTGCCCTGAGTGAGAATCGAACCGAGATACTGTGGTTCGCAGGCCCACGCTCAATCCTCTGAGCTACGCCAGCCAGGGCCTGTATGTTTTTAAAGAAATAGTTACACCCTGCTTTTTTTCCACAATCAATTTACATGTGAATTAAAACAAAATACATATATTCTTAAGTAGCAATACAGAATTAAGACCAAAGAAGAAGAAAAATGCAAATATGTAAATCATTAGAGGGAATCCTAATTGCTGAGATTAAAATTTTATTTTATTTTATTGACCTTTCTTTGAGTATTTATCCCTGATGTCTTTTTCCACCTTGCACTCTGGTAAGTACACTTTACTAATGAGTTGAGTAAACAATCGGTACTTACCATATTATGTGCAAAATTCATTAATTCAACATTTACTTGCAAAAATTATCTGAGAACCTTCTTGCCCTGATAGAATTTATAAGCTGTACGACAATGGACAAGTGAATAAAAACACTTAATATATAATTGCAAATCATATTAAGCACTATTGTAGTGGGTGCGAATTACAATGAGCCTGAAATGTCACATTAATTTGTTGTTGTTGTTGTTTTAACAAAATTAAACCTACCTTAAACCTCTCCATAACCAATCAGGCTGGTTGGAAAATTTATCACTGCAATTAAAATGTAAACTTGCCTCTTTGCCCCTAGCAAGTTGAGAGAAGAAAGGCGAATTTGTTTGATTCTCCTCTTAGTTGTGATGTGAAGACACAAGATGACTTCTACAGGAGAGTTGATCAGACTAGGTCAATTTTTAAATGAAAGAAAAATGAGCTTCTACCATTCAAGCCATTATCAATGTTGGGTCTCTCCTGTTGTAATGGGACCCTTACCTTAAACAAAACAGTCCCTATTACCCTGAAATCCAGTCTTTCAACCAGATTTAAAGTGATTTGAGGCCTGGAAACCAAATTGTTGGTTTTTTGTTTTTATCTTCAGTTTCTAGGACAGTGCTGGGTAGTTAATAAATCTTTCTGGTGTGATCTCGAAAGAACGTTCTTGTATGCATTTTTGAAAAGCTTAGTTGTGTGTTAATTGTCCAATTCTGCTTTAGTACCAAATTATACCTTTTTGTTTCTCAGAATAACCTTCTATAAGAGATGAGAATATAACATCAAAATGTAATCTTAATATGTTTTCTAGCCTCTGGTGGTCAGATTTTATTAGAAGAACTACTTAAATTACCTCTGAAAGCAAAATTAATGTTATTTTTCTCCTTTCTTTCCAGAATTTCTACAGGCAGTTCAAGGAAATTGCTGCAATTATTGAAACTGTGTGAACACTGATTACTTGGTTGAAAAATTACTGCCATCGTTCTAAAATTATGGACTTCATTTTCTGCAGTATAACTGTATGCGGACCAGATGATATTTATTGAAAGAATTACACTTTGGTTTTTCCCTTTTTTAAATAAAAAAATTAGACAAACAGGAATTAGGTAAGAGGTGATCAATGCAATTATCAATGTGAATGTACTAAAAGCCACGGAATTGAATACTTTAAAGGGGGAACTCAGGGAATTACATCTCCATAAATAAGTGAATGATTGAAAATATATAAAAAGATGACATTACCTTATAAATTCAATGTTACAACATTCAATTACTACAAAAGCAATCAGCAAGAAGAGTGAGGCTACTCAAACACTTGAGATCAGATTAGGATTAACTGTTGTTCCTTATGTTAGCCAAGCCTTCAGGTTTTTCTGTCTTTAATATTTACAGAAAGTCCCAATACATGCACAGACATAGAAAGATAGGTTTTATTCTGAGTTCTGTATCCAACTGAGTTAACCTACTAGTACAAGTTACTGTTTTATATGATCTCCATTGAATTTAAATTTACAAACCAATTGTTAAAATATTTTATTAATTTTTATGATTAAAAGGCTTTTTGCATTGACTTTTTTTATTTTTTATTTTATTGTTCAAGTGCAGTTGTCTGCCCCCCCAAACACACCCCTGCCCCCACTTGTGAAGATGTTTTACAAGGCCACAGCAGCTGACAGGAGTAGCATTGCTCAGGGGTAGACAAAGCGATTTCTGGAATAGACCAGGTGGCCCAGAAATAAAAAAGACTTTTTAGACCAGGATGGTATTTCATTTGGGTGGGAAAACATTATTATTTAATAAATCAGACTAGAAGTCACAAAATACGCAAAAGGAAATTCCAGATAGATTAATGACTTAAGTAGAAAAGATAAAAATTAGAAGCCTTAGAGAATATTTATGTTAATTAAGGTTTGTGAAGACAGCCACCCAACAGCAAGAAGAGAAAACGTAAATGTATCGAAAAATTATTTGTAGAGAACTAATGGGCCATAAACAAAGGCAAATGCTAAGTTGATGTAGAAGTTCTTGGTTGGGAAAACAAATTGCTTTAAATATTTTAAGTAGGAAGAGGTTTTATACAAGAAATTAGATGTTCACTAAACTGTCAGAAAGACTGAGGGAACGAATCAGGGGAAATTGCTGGCTTCCAGAAATCCGGGGGTAGGAGAACTTCAGGGAAAGCCGCGCCAATAATCCGCACTGCAGGACGATGCCTAGAAGCCGTGGTACAGCGCCATTTCTGCCCTCTGTCAACACTTGCCTCGTTGAGGGAGCGTTAAACTGGGGCCCTGCTGACACAGATTTAGTCAACTGAGTTTTCTGGGTTTTAGTGGCTGCCGAGGGGAGATTGAGAAGAGCGAGAACAGTGCTCAGTACTTTTACCCTTTTGGCAGAAATAGGACTTAACAATAGGTCATTGTACAAAGTGACTACACACACGTCACATTGAAATTTTACAGTCCAGGGGAATATGTTTTTTGGAATAAAGCCACCAATATATTTGGCAAAATTGGCTAAATGCCAGTCTATGACCTCTGCACCCGTAGAAAGACTATTTCCCAGCCTCTATTGCAGTTAGTCTGGGATCACATGTTTGGGGTGTAGGCAGTGGGTTTGGGGCAGGAATGTTAAACCACATCCAGCCTTCCTCTTAAATCTTCTCGGTCCTTTTCCAAGCCCTCTCCCACCCTCGCTGCTGGCAGGGAAGGACTGTAAGATAGCAAAACCCTGATAAGGGGGATCCGGGAAGCACTGCTGGAGGCAAACTGTACAAGAACAGCCTGACCTGCCTCAACAGTAGTGTGAGCTAGAAGCAAACTTACTGTAAGCTGGTTTGATTTCTGGATAGCACAAAATATTAATGTATGTATGAAGGTTTTTATTTTCATAAACATGAAAATAAAAGGCAAAATAAAGGAAAACAAAATACCTGTCAGTAAGGAAATGATCAAACGAATTTGGGATATTTATCTTCTGGAGGGACAGCTGCTCAGATTTGCCTCTGGGATGTTATCAATGTTCTACACATTGTCATGGTTTACAAAATTTTGTAACAGTGCATCCATACATTTGAACACTTAATGAAAAATTGAGAAAGGTGGAAGTCTACCAGGTTGTAAGCACTGGTGGGGATGGTGTCCAGACAGGGAGAGGAAGAACAGTTAGAGTTCATTCTTGTTTTAAGTCCTTGATATGTTATGGTTTTAAAAAATACTTGAAAATACATCATTTTTTAAAAAGTACTTGTTTTTAAGTATGCTTTTGAAAACCTCATGTAGTTTTTTTTTTAATAGCACAATGTTTTCTTATTTCTTTTCATTTAAATGTGTAGTGTTTATGAAACAAAATTATTTGTGAACTACCTCCTCAACCAGGATGGACAAACTTGAAGTGCATCAAACATAGGCCTCTCTGTGCTTAGAAATGGTGACCCCAGTTGGGCCTTACATTTGGGTTGGCACAACTGCAAAAACTTATGTCTACCTGTTGTGGACCACTCTACCTGGTTTTAGGAATTATAGCTCTACACCCTGTGTCTAAGGATGAACGAGTGAGCCACAACCTCTGGAATGTGAGCCACAGGAGACAGAGCTTGTCTCTGGTAGCAAATGCTGCCAGAGTTTCCTCCCTGCCCCCAAAGCATGGTCAGAAGTTAATGATGGGTAAGAACCCCTCACAGCGGGGGGCAACCTAAGCCAGACTCAACCACTTGGGAGGCCATCACAGAAGGACTTGGGGGGCTTCAACAAAGAGTGAGCAATGGACTCTCACCCTCAGCTTTGACATAGCCCAAGTCCCCAGGTCCTCTGGGAGAAGTGCTTCCTGGCTCTGATCACCTTAAGCGTGAATACCTGATTGGGAGGGGTACAGCTCCTTGCCTTGCTAGAGTGTGTCCTAGGGAAAAATCTGGCATCACAAAGACTTCCTGATAAACCCGTGAAATCTGCTGTGCTAAGAGTGCTTTCATTCATATGTTAAGAGTTCGAGCAAGAAACCCTAAAACTCTGTTCCTGACAGACTCTGACTCATAGTAAGCCCTCAGATTTCTTTGAAATGTTATTTGCTCTTTGATCCTTGCTGCCCTGTGTTCCTGTGTATTACAACCCAATAAAAGCTCTTGGAGGAAGGGGCCCAACCCCTTTTTCCCCTGAGAGACTGGCCACTGCTCATGGCCTTTTTCTTCTGAGAAACTGGCCACCTCTCCTCCCCACGCAGATCATGTCTCAGTCATATTTACTCTCATCCGTGGCTCATGGGGGTACTTGCAAGGAAATTAGCCCCCACATCTACCTCTTACCCGGTTCCTCTTCTGATCTTCCACCTTGGGAAATGTGTGTCCTTTTCAAACACCCATCGGCATCTCTGCAGGTCTCCTACTTTGTCCTCTGCTGGGTAGCACACTCCTGTGAAAAGCTCAAGTCCAAGGTCTGCTGCTGCCCTCCTGTCACTTGACAAGTTAGCAGGCTGGTCATTCAGGCTTAGAAACTGCCATCAGACATACTCAGTTACCCACCGCCTGGATAGTAGCACATTAATGATTCTGGGGTAGTGAGAAGCCACATCCCATTTCTGTTTCTGCCATCCTGCAGGGCACCAGTTCCATTGTATTCCCAGAAGTAACAGAAGAAACCCATCCACCGCCAGTCGGGGTTAAAACAGCACACTTGCCTTCCCAGACAGTGCATGGGGCCTCTCCATTTCCTACCCACCCTGATCTGACATCCATTCTCCCTTTTTGCATCTGCAGTGTATAAGGTTATATGCAAAGATGCCCAGTGTGAACTGGCTCAAACACTGCGTGATGGAATTAGTTCAAATACATTTAAATTGTATGTTTAAAGTTATCTTTTGGATTTAAAAGAGAACTGTTTTTTCATAATTTAGTTTATACTATTTTCATTGCACATGTCTTTTTGCTTCTAATAACTTTAATGAGCTTCACTGGGTGCCTGGGAATGAACCACTGTTTGTAATAACATGTCTGTGGGAAAATGTGTTTCAAGTTCCAAACACTTGACTTAAACATAAACTTTTGGAAAATAACTCATTTTCAACTTGGAAAATATATTAACGAGCTTTTAGTTTCTAAAAGGCATGGTTTGCCCCTGAGCTTATCAAGCACAACACAAGTATTTTAGTACATTCTGCTCCCCAGATAGGTTAACATGAGACTCATATTTATGGGGATAGAAGGCAAAACAGTCACATTTATTTAAAGGGATTGAAATTTCCAACACACTGATGGCTTTTTGTTTTTAAAAGTGCTTAAGCAGAAGTATCTTTTAAAATAATTTGTAAAAATTAATTTGTGATCTAGATTTTTAAAAATAGACTTCACTTTTTTAAAGTTTTAGGTAGAAAGAGAGTAGAAAGTTCCCTCGCATCCCACGCTCATTTTCCCCTAATTAATATCTTACATTAGTATGCTACATTTGTTGTAACTGATGAGCCAGTATTGATATGTTCGTTTTCCTTAGTTATTACATAATATCCATTTTCTGTTTCAGGGTCCCATCCAGGACATTGTATTACATTTAGTGATACAAATTGTGTTGTTTCCTTAAGCTCCTCATGGCTGCCGCAGTTTCTAAGACAGTCCTGGTTTTTGTCGACCCACCAGTCTTGAGCAGTACTGGTCAGGTGTGTTGTAGGATGTGCCTCGGTTGGGCTTTGATGTCTTTCCAGACTGGAATGATGGGTATTTGGGAGGAAGTTCACAGAGATGAAGAGCCATTTTGTTCACATTATATGAAGGGTAAATACTAGCAGTATAACTTATGACTGCTGATGCTGATCTGGAAAGTTAGGTTATTCCACTACACAGTTCCACTTTCCCCCCTTCTTTCTATACTTTACTCTGGAAGGAAGTCACTATTTGCAGCTTGTACTGAAGGAGTGTGGAGTTATGAGCCTCTTTTTTTATGATGAAGTACCTACATATTTTATTTGGAATAAAGAGAAATTTGTCTCTTTTCCACAATTATTGATAATTTATATCAGTATGAATTCCTGAATATTTATTTTATACTTGGGATTATAATTGAATATTCTTTTGATGCTCAAATCACACCAATACTGACCATTCGGAGCCCTTTTGTTTGGCTCCAGTGTTTGATATCACCCCCACTGCCACCGCCTCTCTTGAGGACTTCCCTACTTTCTGTCACTGGACACAAGATGTTCCAGGTTCAGTTGCCAATTTTCTGTCCTAGTCCTAGAGTCTGCAGCCATTTCTCCCAGGAGCCCTGGTTCTTTTTATTGGACAATGGTATTAGAAGGGTGTTTGTGTTTTAGATTTTGAGATCATTAAAAATTTAGGAGTCTGATGTACAGGGTGGTGACTATAGTTAACATGTTATATACATATTTGGAAGTTGCTGAGAGTAAATCTTGAAAGTTGTCACAAGAAAAACAATTTATAACCGCGAAGTGATAGGTGTTAACTTACTGTGTTAATCACAATATATACATATATCAAGTCATTTTTTATACACTGTAAGCTAATACAATGTTGTATGTCAATTATAGCTCAATAATGAAGCTATAAGTCTGCAAGAAAAAGTTCTGCTGCGATAGGTCAGACCACAACATCCGGCTCATGTTTTAAGATCAGTGAGAAAGATGATCTGGATTTAGTTAATGTTGCTATTGCTTCAGTTTACAAGGGAATGCGCTGACAAATCGGGCAAAATAATATGTGTGGGGTCACGGATGCAAGAAAGTGGATGTGTCCTCCTGGTGACGTGGGCTAAGTAAGACAGTTGATATGGTGCTGTTCCCTGGAGGTCATCGAGGGCTCCAGACACATGTCGATGACCAGCCACCGTCAACAGCTAGGTTCCATCTTGTGAAAATGTGGCTGCTCGTACCAGTCAGCAGGAGAGAGAAAGGGAATAGTCAGGGTATATTTTCCCATATAAACTCATGCCCTGGGTGTTAAACACCTCATTTGGCTCACATCCTATTGGCCAGAGCCCATTCGTGTGGCTACAACCGCAAAAGAGACTAGAAAATGTCTGTAGCTGGGTGGCCGTATGCCCTTTTAAAAGTTCTATTGCTCTTGTTACAACACTGTAAACAAAATCATAACAGGTTACAATTGCTATGAATTGTTATAGATGTTTCAACTTAAAACTCTTGAGGGGGGATCTCTACATTTTCATTAGTAATGCATTTATAAACCATTTCTTCTGAGGTGCAAATTTCTAATCCTCCAACTAAGTGATTCTTTTCAAAGTAGATTTGGGGATTGTGGTGGGAATCCTCCAGATTACCCTCAGTTTTGATAATTCATTAGGAAAACTCCCAGACTCTTGGCATGTAGGCACACTCACACTGTGATTTATTACCATGAAAAGATACAAAGCCAAACCAGCAAAAGAGAAAAGGCAGATGGGGTGAAATCAGATGCAAGCTTCTGATTCCCCTCCTAGTGGAATCATGCAGGACGTGCTTAATTCCTCAAGCAACAGGTTGTGACAAATTGTGGGAAATGTGCCAGCCAGCGAAGTTTACTAGAGACTCAACACCCAGGGTTTTTTCTGGGGGGGGTGGGGGGGGGGGACTGATCATATAAGTACCCTCTGCCTGGAGCATACACAAATTTCAGTCTCCCAAAAGGAATGCAGGAATTTGCATAAGTTCTATTGTTTGTGCAAACAGTTTAGACACACTTAGCCAAGCATATCAGTTAATGGTGGGAACCTTCCCGAAATGCAAGTTCTCAGATGCCAGCCAAGGGCCAACCTTGTAAGCAGACCTTTTTAAGTATAAACAGTCAGGACTACTCTGTTAATTAACTCTTTTCAGGACAGGAATAAGCAAACGTAACTAAAAATTCTGGAGGTAACTTGCTATACAGCTTCTCATATATTGCCTAAAGAAATCATTCACCTGCTTTGTGCTGTTAATGTTACTATTAATACTTCATTAATTCTCATGCAATGAATGATGCTAGTATAAATTTAACCTATATATTATACTACACTGATAAAGAATTTTAGAACTTACGTATTAAATGTTTATAAGTCTGAATAAGAAATGTATGTGTGCCATTATTTAAATGGAATTTTTCTATTTCACATGTCATTCTCCAAAGGGTATGCTGATTTTACCAGGCCTATATTTGATAAGTGGAATATTCCAGCTGTTGACTTAACCACCATTTTATAGCACACAGAGATACTAAGTATAGTGGATTGCATAGCTTGCTTAATTAACTTGATCTTGGTGTGTGTTCTTTTGAATTACATGTGTCCTAGGAGAAAGTAGATATTAATCTCTGGCTAGTTATCATTTCAGTACATGAAGAACATTTGTTAAAGAAAAGCACTTATATGTTTCTTTGTGGTTCATGTTTCTATATCAAGGGAAAGGGCAAAAGAATATTTAAAATGTGCTATGTAAGAACTGTTATTATCAGGGAGATTTCAGATGCTAAGCCAATGAATTCAGCAAGAAATTAGCATTCCAGCCCATAGAGTTTCCAAAGGAATGGCAAGGCAAACCGGAATCCTAGAGAACCAGACTGTTTACTGTCTCCTTCCAAGTATGCAAATGCCTTCACACCATAGAAGTAGCTTATTTAGTTTGCAGGACGAGGAAAGATGCTACCCATGGTGGGTACTTGCTTTCTAGCATAGACATTTAACTATTCATCAGTCATATACTTGGTGCCTGCTTTGTACCAAGCATAGAACTTGTCGAGACTCTTGAATGAATGAAACTGATTATGCTCTTAGATAAGATTGTGAGATAGTGTTTTTCAAACTGTAGGGTGAGCACACATCGGCCAGGGATCTTGTTCCTGTCCCCAGACACCCCCAGTGGATGGGGGTGTAGGTGAAAGTTTAACCATTTATTAACAACTGTTGGAGTTGGGTGATGAGTCTATTTGGGTTTATTATGTCATTGTATTTTTTTATTTGTGTGAAAATGTCCATAATGTTATTTTGTTTAATCCTGGGAATTCATTGTGTTTTATTTTTTAAAAAATCAAAAGTCTGCAGCATTTGCATTTTACAAACAAACATATTGGGAGACCAAGGTACATCATAGAACCGTTTTTACCCTGCAGCTGCCCTTAGTCATGTGCACAGTCATGATTAAAGTACACTTCGAGCCCCATGTTATACTTTTCACTCTTCAACTAGTGACACATGAATTGGTAAATGGTGTGCTTCCCAATTTGTACCAGCAGTAAAAGATGCGTGTTTGGCTCTAACAAATTTCCAAAAGTAGTTTTGCGCTCAAATCATTTAGAAATACCAATTTGATTAAAGTACTTAAAACATGTTTAAAGAAATTGACCAAAAGGACAGGGGGATATGTCGAAATACACATAATAAACAGACTAGACATGTTTTAAGGACCCAAGTCGTCGTGAGCATCTGAAGGCAGGAATTACGATCTTCTGTATGTGGAAAATGAATCAAGCTGCAAAGTGATGAAATCAAATGGTTATTGTTAGGGCGGTGAGGGGATTCACGAAGAGAAGAGAGTACAGAGAGCAAAGGTTTTATTTTTACTTTCCCGAGGGAGGGAAAGGGCTGGGAGTGGAGAAATGCACCAGCACCTGCCCTGATGGGGAGGGGCTGTGAGCTTTTACCCGGGATTGGGTGGCTGCAGAGCAGGATGGATGTTATCTGCGTGGTCTGGTAGGTCCTGTTTTGTAAGTGCCCCACACTCCCAGCCTCTGCGCCTTCAGGGCGCTTCCAGTAATTTTTCTAGCCCTGAGGATCAAAGCTCATAAAACAATGAGGGCCAGCCATGCCCTATGGGCTCCAGCCAGCTCTGGGGAGGAGGGGCTGAGAACGTGGCTTTTGTCCTATTGGTTATTTTCTCTCTGAAATATACCAGACGGAAGTATTTCCCTTCTAGTTTTTTTAAAAGATTTTATTTATTTATCTTTAGAGGGGGAAGGGAAGGAGAGAGGGAGAGAAATATCAGTGTATGGTTGCCTCTTGTGCATCCCCTGCTGGGAACTGGCCTGCAACCCAGGCATGTGCCCTGACTGGGAATCGAACCTCAATCCTCTGGTTCGCAGGCCCGGGCTCAATCCACTGAGCTACACCAGCCAGGGCTCCCTTCTATTTTTTAAAATTAAATTTATTGGGGTAACACTGGTTAATATGTTTCAAAGTGGTAATCTTTATAAAAAGCATTATAAAGTATGTGCTCATTGTTAAAACTAAACAATATTACTGAATATTGAATAAAGAAGTAAATAAATTATTTTCCCCTCAGTTTAAGGGATCACACATCTAGTTGTTCAGCAGAAATACTCTTTTTGTCCCCACAACGCTTTTATTTTTAACTTGAGAGCTCTTCCAAAAATCGGAAGGCTCCTGAACACTTTGCCTGTGTTTTCCAGGGCCAGTTAATTAGCTAGAGGTGAGTAGTAACTGGCCCCTTTAAGATGGAGTTTGAGTTCTACAAGGGCATGAGTGCATGCGTGCAAAGTTACACACAGTTTTGGTATGGTCTTTGTACTTCAATATCCATTTGCATGGGTCTAAAACATTAAGGCCACATTTTCTTGCTTTAGTGTGTTAAACATGTCACTGTATATTCTTCAGCCATGAAGGGGTTGCCTTAGAAAGGTCTGTGACAATTTGATGTCATTTCCCTTGTAAATGACTTGGATTGGGTTTGTTTGTTTGTTTTTGTCTAGATAAAAACCAAATATTTAAAGTTTTTCTTTAAAATTCATAGAACAAGTCTTGGCATCAATCATTTGGGTCAGTTTTTCCAGGTACATATGTATTTTTAAGGAAGGTTTTTACTGAGTTAGACGCTTCTAATGTTTGCTCTGTGCCTCTAAATTGGTCCTGTTCTTTGGGAACCTCTAGCAGACACATGCAGGAACTTCCTTGACGATCTGTCACTTTTTCTCAAATTCTTTTCACCACTTTCATTTCCTTTTGAATTTTAACATTTTCCTCCTTTTAACCTATTTCTTTTTTTAATTTTTTTTATTGATTATGCTGTTATAGTTGTTCTATTCCCCCCCTTCATTCCCCTCCACCCTACCCCCCGTCCCCACCATTACCCCCCCTTTAGTTTATGACCATGTGTCTCAAGTCCTTTAGATTCTATATTTCCCATGCTATTCTTGCCCCCCCATCTATTTTCTATCTACTCTCTATGCTACTTATTTTCTGTACCTTCTCCCCCTTCTCCTCCTCCCACTTCCCTGTTGCTAACCCTCCATGAGATCTTCATTTCTATGGTTCTGCTCCTGATATAGCTGTCCTCTTAGTTTGCTTTTGTTTTAGGTGTGGTTCTTAATAACTGTGAGTTTGCTGTCCTTTCACTGTTCATGTTTCTTTAACTTCTTTTTCTTAGATAAGTCCCTTTAACATTTCATATAATAAGGGCTTGGTGATGATGAACTCCTTGAATTTGATCTTATCTGAGAAGCACTTTATCTGTCCTTCCATTCTAAATGAAAGTTTTGCTGGATAGAGCAATCTTGGTTGTAGGTCTTTGGATTTCATGACTTGGAATACCTCTTTCCAGCCCCTTCTTGCCTGTAAGGTCTCTTTTGAGAAATCAGCTGACAGTCTGATGGGAACTCCTTTGTAGGTGACTGTCCCCTTCTGTCTTGCTGCTTCTAGGATTCTCTCCTTCATTTTAATTTTGGCTAATGTAATGATGATGTGCCTTGGTGTGTTCCTTCTTGGGTCCAACTTCTTTGGGACTCTCTGAGCTTCCTGGATTTCCTGGAAGTCTATTTCCTTTGCCAGATTGGGGAAATTCTCCTTTATTATTTGTTCAAATAAGTTTTCCACTGGTGGCTGTGCCTTTCCCCCTTCTGGTACCCCTATAATTCGGATGTTGGAGCGTTTAAAGATGTCCTGGAGGTTCCTAAGACTCTCCTCATTTCTTTGAATTCTTGCTTCTTGACTCTTTTCTGTTTGGCCATTATTTGCTTTCTTCTGGTCCACTCCATTGATTTGAGTCCCAGTTTCCTTTTCATCGCTATTGGTGTCCTGTGCAATTCCATTCATTTCAATTAGTTTCGCCTTCATATGTTTGTCTAATTTGTGGCTATAATCAACCAATTCTGTGAGGATCCTGATGACCAGTGTTTTAAACTGTGCGTCTGAGAGTTTTGCTATTTCTTCATCACTTAGATTTATAGGCTCTGGGGCTTTGAGATCTTCTTGAGCCATTTTTGGTCTGTTTGTGCTCTTGAAGTGTGAGGAACGGCGCCTTGGACTCCCAGGTCGCTGGGTTGTGACGCTATATGTGGGGGCGTGGTCAGAGCGGGGAAATGGCGACCCCCTCTGCTGTTTTGCCCCACTGGGTGATGATCAGCGCCTTAGGTGGTTCACCAGGGCCAGGCCACTCAGAGTCGCTGGGTTATGACGCTGTATGTGGAGGTGGGGTCAGAGCAGGGAAATGGCGGTGCCCTCCCTGCCGCTGGCTGTGGTGACCCGCTGGGTTCCTGTCCAATGGCCCACTCCCTCGCTTGTCTATCCGCGCACAAATGCGCGACCACAGTCAACCCCCAGCCCTGCTCCCTCACTGTTTCCCCTGCGGTCGCTCGCTTGTTCGCTCACTCGGTCACTCACTAGGTCCAACCCTGCGCCTGGATTCCGCGCGCCTGAGTCCATCCGACCGAGTTTTCCTGTGCAACCCCACTCCACCAGCTGCTGGTTTCGCCCCTTACCGGTCAGGCTGAAGAATTTGTTGTTAACAGATTTCCGAAAAGTTCAATTTTCTGTGTTCTGGCTGTGTTTTCTGTTGCTAATATTTAGTTGTCTCTAAACTTGGTTGTGTGAGAAGGCACGGCACATCCACCTATGCCTCCATCTTGGCGGAAGTCCCCACCCTTTTAACCTATTTCTAGTAAGCTATTACTTGTTATTTTCATTTATTCTTGTTTATGCTTCCTTAAACTTTTAAAAATGATATCCTGAGCTCTCTCATTTCCTCCCACAAACTTTTTCTTATACTAAATAAAACACATTCACCTGTGAGGAAAGCTCTTAGGCCCAAACAGGTAGCAGTGAAGTTGCTACTGCTGTGATGAATGCCTGCCGCCTGCTTATTAAATCTGAAGAGCTGGCACTTAAAGCAAAACCCTGCACACTAGACATCTGGAGGTGGGGAAAGAACACACAGCAAGCCTGGATGAAAGCAGAACAACTCCTCCACCTTGTGCTCAAAACCACTGACGGTTGTGTTACTTCTAGAATCAGAAGTGCGTTCCTGTTTGTTCAAGTGAACCTCTCTCCCAGTGTTACTGATTAGAACAAAGGCAATCGCTAAGGAAGAGGTATCCCACTGAGAAAGACAGAGCGATATCAGAACGTCAAAGAGGAGATGACGTAGAAAATCTCATCTTTCCAAATTTCAGATGCTTTTGTGTTATAGTTGTACAGCAGTGGAGAAAGCTCCTCCCAAAGGCTCAACCCCCAGACGCTCTGTTTGGTATTCACACCAACAAAGCTCACCGGCACCATTTCTAAACTGTGAGAACCAGCTGGCTTTTCAGGGTATTGGAAACCTTGACTTTGTGATCTCTGTCATGGCTGTCGACACTGCCAACTATTTACTCCAACAGGTAGGCCTCCTGATCAAGTTAGACATCATCTTTTTTTAGTGCCAATTTTGTAATGTATAGGAATCACGTTTGCACTTCGACTTTTACCAGGTGGCTCTGATTCTGGCATTGAGTAGTTAGTTATTAGAGGCTGTAGCAACTAGTACAAACCCTGGAAAACCAGTGCTTTCAGCACTCAGTGCCTGCTTGTATCTTATCGCCTTTTTTGAGTGTCTCCTCTGCTTTACTTAGGGCTGTAACAAGATCATTTCTGGCTCAGAGGACTTGCTTTTTTTTTAATTGATGAGAGAGAGAAAGAGAGCGAGAGAGAGAGAAAACATTGATATAAGAGAGAAACATTTATCAGTTGCCTCCCGTATGGCCCTGACCAGTGATTGAACCTGCAACTCAGGTATGTGCCCTGACCAGGAATCAAACCCATAGCCTATTGGTGCATGGGACGACCCTTCAACCAACCGAAAATTTAAATTAAGTGAAATTTTTTTATTGATGGCTCAGAGGATTTTTAAACTTGCTTGATACAGCAGGATGGGCATCTGAATTTCCTTCCGCTGCATAAACTGCGTTTCTTTCTTTTCATAATTTTCCTTAATGTTTAGTCTGTTTTCACAACATAACCTTTGTAACATTTCACATTGCCTTTGCTGCTATTTCTTCTGTATTCTTATTGGCTTCTTGTCCAGCGACAGCCATCATGTGTTTAATCCTCCACTGCATGTCCGTGTGGCTGAATGCTGACAAGGTGAAGCCACCAGGAAAATAACGGGCTCAAGCTGATGTCTGAAGGTACAGATGAAAGAGGTGGCAGACAGAATTCAGCAAAGATTCCTCCCTTTATAGCCCCACATTCTGGTTTCGCAATTTTTTAGTTTTTCTAATGTTGATTTGTGTTATTCTTTCTTGGCTTCTACATTTCAATTTCTGTTAGCTTATTTTGAAATAGGTTTTACAGTTTCACAATTTGTTGGTGTGTCTTTCTGGAGTGTTTTTCATCAGGGTTTGTGGGACTTTTATTCTGGCCTTTCTTTTTCTTGTAATTTTGCTTGACATTTGGCTTACAGCTATTTTTCTATTGCCTATTTTGAAAATGAAGTAAGTTTTGATGTGGACACCGGCCCGCAGTGTCCGCGTCATTATGGATGAAATGAGACATTCACATGGACCACCGGGTCCTGTGGAGGAAAAGGGACAGCATGGCTTTCCTCTGAAGGGAGCAAAAGCCGTAGCCTGCCTGGCGACAGGCCTTTATTGGGTTCCTCTGCACATTACATGATACTCCTCATTTACTATGCACAGGTTCGCTTTAGGTAGTTACTTTTTACAGAAAACAAAGGAGCCAATGCCACTAAACACACCACAGAAGAGGGATATTTACAAATAAAAAGGGCAAAAGTAGTTGAACTAGTTACACTCATCCTTGGAAGGTTTAGCATGGTTTTTAGGAAGTTACTTTGCAGTAAATGTTTGCCACAAATCTGGGTGAGGGAGTTTTAACAAAAAGCAAGACTCAAAGCGGCCTAGGTACATAGCAGGCCTGATTCCCCACGGGAGAACCTATCCGTGGGTGTGGGTCCTGTGCATCTCCCAGTGGGAGCTGGGCCCACGCCACGCAGAACCGTCTCCTTCAAGTTTTCCAACATTGTTATAATGGGGGGGGGGATCCAACAAGTTGGGTTTTCTACCTTCGCTCTTTCAAGACTCCTGTTGTTTTTGCAAAGTAACAAGACAAAGAAATTACCTCTTTCTATTCTTGAGTGGTTTGATTCCCAGTCAGGACACAGGCCTATTCTATGCCTATTCTATTTCAAAAGTCAAGAACTGTATAATTTCATTCATATGTGGGATGTACCTTTTGATGGAAGAGCTATCCTGCTTCCTATACACAGGTAATTCCTTCACCTAATTTCTGGATTAACTGTTCTTCTTGTGTCTTCTCGGGGAATCACTCATTTATTTCATAAATACTTATTGAGCACCTACTTTGTAATAGACCCCATGCTTCATCCGTTGAGTAACTCTTTCCTTTTTTGCAGATACAACTTCTCTCACACTACGGATTTCTTTCCAGTGGTGTTTAAACATGCTCAGTATTCTGTCCCAGTTAAAAACCCACTAGGCTCAACCAAACTGAGAACAAAAATCCCTCCTTCTACCTCACTCCCTTATTCATCTACGGGTGGCCTATCTCCCTTCTCTTCCATGCCAAGCCTCACTCAAACATTGCCCATACTTAGTAGTTTTATATCACTGTGTCTCATTCGCTCTCCAACTCACACAGCATTCTGTCTTCTGCTCCTTTGGCTCCCACTAAGAGTGCATTCACTGTGCATTTTAAGATATGGACCACTTCTTTTTTCACTGGCTTTCCATAGCACTGCAATCTTCCTATGTCTCTGGTTCATCCTCGTCCTTTTGCAAGCTACATTCTAGTCTATTTACCTTATCTGTTGATGTTCTTTGTGGTTTCCTGGGCGATCTTTCCTTTGTCAGCACTCTGTGATTGATGTCATTAGCTCCTAAGACAATAATTATCATCCTTATTATGAAAGAAAAATATTTGACCTTGTGTTTAGACATGAAATTGTTGCAGTCACAAAGATTGTCTTGTTTAAATAAGAAGAAAGCCAGAATAAATGTGTTAATGAATCCTAATTAGCAATCTATTTTATGCCAATTAAATACCAGTGGAGTGGCAGAACAACATTTTTAGGTTTATAGTTATCTTAGTCATCACAATGCTGGGTACATATTACAAGGGAGATGTGCAGAGTCAATTTTTAAAAAGATTTTATTTATTTTATTTCTAGGCAGAGGGGAAGGGAGGGAGAAAGAGAGGGAAAGAAACATCAATGTGTGGTTGCCTCTCCTGTGCCCTCTACTGGGGACCTGGCCTGCAACCCAGGCATGTGTCCTGACTGGGAATCAAACCAGTGACCCTGTAGTTTGTAGGCTGGCACTCAATCCACTGAGCCACACCAGCCAGGGCATCAATTCTTACAGCAAAATCATAACAGACAGTTACATGTACTACTGATGTAGTGCATGAATACATGTCATAATAAACATGAAAAACAAACTTTGTAGTATCTATTGACTTAATGTTACATTCCAGAGGAGATGATGATGATGATGAGTATATTCCTTTTATAATTAAAAGTGAAATCCTTAGCAAGTTCTCCAGTGATTTATAACATATGGAAACTCTCTCTATACATATATTGAATATGACCTTTACCCCATCTATATAAATGCTATCTATTCTTTGTGCATTTATGATATATAATCTATAAATATTATTAAACTTCCCCCTTTATGCCACACCCTGTGCTGGCTATTTTCCGTTTGCTCATCCAGATATGTTTTCTTGCCCTTGTCTCCCTTGCCTTATGTGCTGAGACAGTGTCCTCTGAGGACTGTGTCACCTGTGTTTCTCTGGCTCCTCCAACGGGAGGTACGTCAGCAGGAGCCGGAATGCGGCAGGAGGGCAAGGCCAGGGCCTTTCTCCTCCGCTCCCTGCCTGCGCAGCACCGTATCTCTGGTGACAGCTGTGTCCCTTCCCATTCTGCAGGGCAGTGCCTCCCCTGGGGTCCGTTAACACTGTTTCTCACTCTTGACTTCTTTTGTCCTGGGTATAATAACGGCTGCAAGCCTCTCGGTGCCTCGATGCCCTGTTTGTCCCATCAGCTCTGTCCACACTTTTGTTAATACTCCTTTCATTAAAGTCTTAATCTGAACCTATCTGGGGTGACTTTGTTCTCCTTCCAGGAACCTGACTGACAGGGTCATGGAAAACTAGTTTAGGACCTCGCATTCTGAAAAGCACTCATCTCACCAATTTTCTGCTTCTTTTGTGGGTTTTCATCGAATGCACTATGCATTGGGGGGCCCCAGATGCCAACTCTATTTCAACCATGGCTGAAGGTTGGCATTTGTAATTTCGTATTTTCATCACGTGCTAAGGACACTCCAATTTTTATCTGCAGCCCAGATCTGTCGCCCAAATTTCAGAATTATATGCTCAATTTCTCTTCTCTGATACCCTACAGGTACTGAATATGCCAAATGTCCAATTCCAGTTCATCTGCCCACATAGCCTTTGAGTGACTTCCTCAGCCTGTTCCTGTCTGTCTGAAGGTAGGGGCCCCAAAACCTCTTTCCGATCTGAGTGGTCATGGTCCCTGTGGGCCAGGCTGGCAGTTCTTTCACTAGGACTCTTTCCTTAAGAACTGCAGGGGTTTTCTGTATGTTAGATTAAAGTGGACTCGTGTTCTAGAAGCCAAAACCACAATAGTTTTCAAGACAGGCTTTTTTTTTAAACTGTCTTATTGCTATTTTGGGATCAGGTTTCTGTGGGACTACATCTTTTAAGCTTTTAATGAACCAATTTTGTCCAGCTGAGAAAACATCAATTTAAATTCCTTAGAAGTCTTGAAAAAAACAAAACCCCGTCTTAACAGCCATACCTTTGACTTGACATTTATCCTTAGGCCATGCCTTAATTTCTGAATTTTTATTTGTTTGAGAAGCTGTAAGAAGACATAGTTTATATTCCAGGCTGACAAATGCTAGCCCCTCCATAATCTCTCTAAATGCTGCTCACAAATTGACTGGTTCTTTTCTAAATCCACCTCTTTCTTGAAGTTCCTCATACTTCAGCTAGTATAAACGGCTGACACTTGCAGTTCTGTGCTTGGGAATCTCCTTGCTCAGATCCAAAAGTCCATCAGGTAATAACTGGGTGGACTATCAAGTAGTAACTGGGTGGGCTGCCGGTGGTAGCACGCCCTTCCATGCCATGGCCCCCTCTTTGTTCAGTCTCTATAGCAGTCTCCTCACCGTTTTCCCAGTCTCCTACAACAGTTCTCTTGCTATCTTTTTTCAGACTCCACTAGCAGTTTTTTCCTATCTGCCTCAGGGTCCTGTTTCAGTGTCGTGTATTTTAGAGTTGTGGTGGCATCATCCCGGCTCTACACACCACACGATATTGTCGTAGCTTTTCACTCATCTGCGTCCCTCGCTGGACCAGCTCTCTGAGGATGGCCAGTCGGTTTACGGTGCCTGGAACACACCAGGTATTCAACATATATTACTGAAAAAGTAAATAAATTAATTCTTAATTTCTAAAGACCTTTTAAAGGTATCACTGCTAAATTTTTATCAAATCTTTATTACCTTAGTAACTATTACTCTAGCAGCTAGTTTCTTCTTAACTATTCTCTTTAGTAATAGTACTGACTTGTGTATGTTGTATAAGCAGTGGCCCTTTTTTGAATGAAAATTCTTCAGCCTCCAAAGTGTGACCCTTAAAGAGAATCTGAATGTCTGTATGTCTCAGTTTTCTCATCTGCAAAATGAGGATAATTGTAGTGCTTGTCTCCTATGATTTTACGAGGGTCCTTGGTACAGAGTAAGTCCTCAATAAATGGTGGCCATTATTATTTCATTTTTAGATCCATTTACTTAATAAAGGTGCAATAATGGCTGCTTCCAGAATGAAAATGGGTAGCTGGGGAAAGGAGTGAAAGAGAAACTTATATTTTGCTATATTTATATATTTCTAAAACTTTGGGTTTTGTACCATATACATATAATATCTATTCAAAACATTTATTGGTTTTTAAAATTATATATATATACACACACATATATATATATGTAGGTTAAGTTATGCACTTTAAATGAGCAAGAAAAACTTGGAATAATTCATCCATGACACACTTAATATTGACTCATTTTAAAGCTTTTGTAGCCCATTAGAAATAGTAACTGAAAAAGAAGTATTTTTTCAGGGGGGCAGTTTTATTAGTGCATTAATACCGATTTCAGTTGTAAGGATTTCCATCAGGTTCAAGAGAAAACAGTCAGTAATATCAGTTAAAAACACTATGAAATTTCACTCAGTGATAAAGGAGTAGATGGTGGGAAAGGGTTTCATCTCTCCATACTGATATCCTCATTCAAACGTACAGAATTTCATAACTTGTGGTTTATCTCATATAATTGGCTGATGAAGAGCTTTCTGCTTGAAAGATGCGTTACATAAACATTCATTTTCATCCTATGTTTTCTTTCAAACGTCAAGTAGGTTTTAGAGTTTTTCAGATCACTAGAGGCACTTCTGAATTATGCAATAAGACAAAAACGGGTATCATAAAATTATCCCAGCCTTATGGTAGAAGAAAAATCTGTTTCCTTTGTAGAAATTTGTAACTTCTGAAACTAAGTAATTCTGTTCTTTGACATTCAGGAGAGCACTAAATTCATTCATTCCCCAGACATTTATTAATCACTCTGTGTGCCAAGCACTGTACATTGGATTAGCAATCAGTTGCTATGTATTCCATTCACTGTCTTTTTTTTAAAGACTTTGTTTATTTATTTTTAGAGAGAAGGGAAGGGAGGAAGAAAGAGAGGAAGAGAAACATCAATGTGTGGTTTGCCTCTCTCTCTTGCATCCCCTACTTGGGACCTGGCCTGCAACCCAGACATGTGCCCTCACTGGGAATCAAACCAGTGACCCTTTGGTTCGCAGGCCAGCACTCAGTCCATTGAGCCACACCAGCCAGAGATCCATTTATTTTCTAGATGACTCTCATTATGCACGTATTTTCTGCTTCTAGTTCATTTTTCCTAATCTAAGAAAAAAAAAGCACTTTTATAATTTTTACCACCCATTTATCTGCCAGGAGCATTAAGAAGTAGCTATGTTTAGGGTGTGGCCTAAAGTAATAAATAATTGCCTAAATTTTTGTGAAGACATCTTAAGCAATACCAAAACATTAGGTATAATTTCTTTGAATACCATGAGTATTTGAAAAAAAAATCTGTATTCTTTTTCTTGGTATCTAAAAAAGGCAATGATAAACTGGAAAAAAATATGAAATACATGTTGGACAGAATGTTACTATTGCTAATACAGGGAGATTCTATAATTTGACCCTAATTGAATAAATAGGTATAAGATATGAGTGCCCTTGCTGGAGTGGCTCAGTGGATTGAGTGTGGACCTGTGAACTGAAAGATCATCAGTTTGATTCCCAGTCAGGGCACATGCCTGGGTTGTGGGCCAGGTCCCCAGTTCAGGGTGTGGAAGAGGCAACTAATCCATGTATGTCTCACACACTGATGTCTCTGTCCTTCTCTTTCTCCCTCCCTACCCCCTCTCTCAAAGTAAGTAAATAAAATCTTTAAAAAAAGAAGATATGAGCACCAAGTGATCGATGGATACTAAAAGAATATAATTTGCTATTTCTTTCTATTGTTTTCCCATTCTTTATTTTTCTGATTTCTAAACTTTATTAGTTCCTTATTACTTCTTTGAGTTTCTTCATATTTCTTTTATTTTTAAGTTGAATTCTTAGTTCATTCATTTTTTAATTTTGATAAACATACCTTAATACATTTTTCTGTATTTCATGAAGTTTGACATAAAATTATTTTTTATATTATTTAATTCCATATATTTACATTTTTCTCTTATAATTTTCTCTTTAATCAGGATTATTCAATACCCTATATTTTTACTTTACAGATATATGGATTTCTAAACCTATGTTTTTGTTTTCTAGTTTACCTTAAATAACAATCAGAAAATATCTTTTGCATGATAGCAGTTCTTTGGAACTTTTGGGTTTCCTGGGTGAAGTGGTATATCATCAATTTTAGTTGCTTTCACAGGTACTCTATAAAAATTTTGTATTCTTTATTTAGTTATTCACTGGATATATATCTGCATATTTGAAGTTACAGATCATGTTATTAAAGCTTATACATATGATTATACATATAATTATATAGTTTATTTAATCTAAAATATATTTAATCTATAGTATTTGAGAATGGCTTCTTAAAGTTGCCAAGTGGTGATGTATTTACCTTCCTGTCATTCTTTCAATTGCTGTTTTATATATTGGGGGGCAGTTTATTTGGTGTATATGTATTAAAAATGTCTTCTTAATACTTTTACCAGAATATGTTTCTTTGGGACCTCTTCATTAGCCTTAAATTTTATTTAATATGGTATTGAAAGCACAGCCCTGGCTTTCTTTTTATTTATGTATGCTGGATATATTTTCCTCTTTATTTATTTTCAATATTTCTATATCTTTTTGTTTTAAAAATGATTCTGAGAACAACATATTCTGGGGTCATTATGTGTTTATCTTTTGATTGCTTCCAGTAACTAGTTTACAGTTATTATATTTACTATTTGCAGTTATTTTAGCAATACTATTTTAAGTTTTCTAATTATCACACTTTATTTTTGTTTCCTTTTCTTTCTTTTTTCTTTTTATTCCTTTTCTTTCCACAGGATTGATCAATATTCTATTGGTTTGAGCCCTGGCTGGTGTGGCTCAGTTGGTTGGTGAGTCATGCTGTGGACTGAAAGGTCACTGGTTTGAGTCCAGGTCAGGCCTAGGTTGTGATTTCTGTTCCCCACCAGGGAGCTGATTCATGTTTCTCTCTCTCCTTCCCTTCCACTCTCTAAGCATGTCCTCGGTTGAGGGTTAAAACATGTGTATATATTCTATTGGTGTGAAAGTCATGCATTTTCTCTTTGGTTTTCTAGTAGTTAGCTCTTGTTTATTTCCTCTTTCTCTTGTCACCATTTCCCAAGTTGGGGAAGGGTCCTCAGTGTCTAAAGCCAGAGCAGCCGACTCAAAGCATGAATTCTAAATCTTTTGCCTTGGCCAGGCCGTTGTTCTTAGATTGTGAAACCTAAAAGCTAAGAATGGACTCTTTTGTTGTCTGTGTTCTGCTGTGTCATCCTTTCCCCGAAGCAGTGAAGACGCACAAGTGTCCCTGGACTAGGGAAGGTCACAGGGAATGGGCAGCTACAGGGGGAGACCCTGAAATGAAGCATTCTATTATTTTCTAGTATTTTATGATTCCCTGGTGAATATGTTTAGTATGTATTCCTCAGATCAGCTAAATAAATCATGTGGTTATATCACCTCTGTGGTATGAAAACCGGCCTCTTAATGTTTAATGTCTTAATTTCTAATTTGCTATTTATTTGTTTTTTTAATTAGTTGGTTTTTTAAAGAGAGAGAAAGGGAATGAGAGAGAGAGAGAGAGAGAGAGAGAGATAGATTGAGACAGACACCAGTGTGAGAGCAAACCCACAACCTAAGTATGTGCCCCGACCAGAGATGGAACCCACATGGTGGGTGTGTAGGGAGGACACTATAACCAACTGAGCAGCCAGGCCAGGGCTGATTTGCTATTTACTCAATCCATTCATTTACTCAGTATTTACTAAGAATGTATTAAGTGTCAGCTACTGTGCTTTCTGCTGGAGGAAATATGAGACAAAACAAATTATCCCTTCTCTCAAAATGCTCTCTTTGTGGTGGGTAACACAGATAAATGACTCCATAATTAATTAAAGAATGCAGTAAGAGCTGTAATCGTGGAATGAATTTATTTAAAGAGAACATAGGAGAGAGGACCACTAACTCTGACTGCAGAAGTAAGAAATAGCTTCACCAAAGAGAAGCTTTTTAAGTTGGGTCTTGAACAATGAATTCCAGTAGAGAAGGCTGGGGGAAATTCAGGTTGTGGGGAAGCAGCAAGCAATCAGGGATAAGAAAAAGCTGTGAAACCCCATAGAGACAAGAAGGACATTTGGGAATGAAGAGGTTGTCTGGATGAGGGAGGAGGGGAGTGGGAAGCAGCAAATGTAATACTAGAGAGATTTGTGCTTTGAGCTTTTGAAAATATATCTTCATCTAGAGAATTTTTTAAAGTCCTCAGTCAAGGATATGTTTATTAATTTTAGAGCTGGAGGGGGTGGGGGCGACAGGAGAGAGAGAACGCATTTGTGCCTGGAAGCAAAGAACCAAGTTTAGAGATTTCAACAAACCTTTGTAGTCTTAAACCACCGCACTCATTCAAGTGCTTATATTTATCATGTGATACAAATTTTTTAAACTAGAATCTGACTAGATGTTATAACTTCTAACTCAAGCTCACACCGTTAATTTGGATTGGGATAGTAGAAGGAAATTTTCAAAAAATATGTGTTTACTTTTGGAGATCATAGGTAGAGGTGCTTATAAGACTTTTCAGGACATATCTCCGCAGATTGTTGGAAATTCTTTCCATGAGCATGTTCTCTGGTCCTGTTTTAGTGGGGGGCATGTGTGGGGTTGAGTGCAGAAGGGTTTGGAGTTGGAGGTTGATTTATGGCCTCATCTAAGTAAACATCATGGACCTGCACATTGTGTGCGATATCTACCAGACATCTGAAAATTGTATCCTGTTCTCTTATCTTTTTCTAAGTTCAAGTGATCAAATATATAATTGAGCACTTTTTTATGTGCATGCAATTCTCTAAGACTCTGCAGATGCATGTTGGTGGTGAGAAACTGATAGCTTGTCAAATATACAAATGATAATGAAAAAAGTTACAATAGGCACAAGGTATTATATACCATAGTATAATAATTGTATTCAATAAGATAAAATGGATTAACAACAAGGTAGTAGACAACTGCAATCTCAGGGTTTAACAGAAAAAAAGAAGTTTATTTCTCACTTATGAGAAGTGTGCCCCGGGCCTGGGAGGTTCTCCAGGAGGACAGCTGTCTTCTTGTGTTGACTCTGCATCCTGGGCTGCTTTGATCAGCCACGTGTGCATGCTATTTCCAGGTCGACCAGTGGGAGGGAAGAGTGGGGCTGGAGCCCAAGAGCAGGCTCCATCGTTGACTGCTGGCAACTTAATGCTTCTACTCAAGATGTGACCCAAGTCAGCTCTGCTCGCATTTTATGGTCAAAACAAGTCTTATGACTGTGCCTAACTTTAGGGGGCAAAGAAGAACTTCTTCCCATGTGTCGGGATGCAGACAGGGTCAGATATTGATAAACAGTGATGATATTTGTTAATGCACTGTAAGAGAAACATCACAAAACGTTACGCAGAAAGGGCTGAGGGCATTCCAGAGCAGGAAGCAATCACACTTGGGATGCCACAGAATAAAAGACATATCTTGTGTTTTTCTGTCAGTAAGTGGAAGCTGTGTTTTGGCTTCACTTTCTTTACCAGGAGGCAGCTGCCTGCTGGGGCTCCTGGTTCAGTGGTCACTCCTGAAGCTGGTTGATGTGGGGGGACCCACTAGGCTTTCCTGCTTCCTCAGATCTTTGTGTTTTCATTTCTCTTCTTAGATCTCAGATGTGTGGCCCAGAGATTTACATGAGAGAGTTTCCAGCAGGGTCCTACAAGGTTTCATTCTATAATCTAAGAACTTTTCACTGCGTTTTAAAGACATAGGCCTATTTTGCACAAAAGTATGGTGGAGTGGTTAGATCAAGTGACTAAAACTAAGCAATTAATGTCTCCATC
Source organism: Artibeus jamaicensis (assembly GCF_021234435.1). Classification (NCBI taxonomy): domain Eukaryota; kingdom Metazoa; phylum Chordata; class Mammalia; order Chiroptera; family Phyllostomidae; genus Artibeus; species Artibeus jamaicensis. The sequence goes on along the minus strand of NW_026521823.1, from coordinate 20,778,500 downwards.
TTAAAGCTTAGATGCTTATTTACAAGAGAGCCATCAGGGTGCATGCAATAATTCAGCATAGGAATAATGGCAGTTTATCATAGTGATCTCACATATATATATATGACAAAAATATTCACTGGGTTTTTATAGAAAATGATACCATTAAACTATAAACAATGAGAAACCTGAGTTTTTATCCTTCCTATAAGCACTTAGAAAAAAGTTGGAAAAAAAATTTTTTTAATTAAAAATATGCCCTGGTTCAATGGATTGAGCATAGGCCTGGGAACCAAAGGGTTGCCAGTTCAATCCCCAGTCAGGGCACATGCCTGGGTTGCAGGCCAGGTCCCCAGCAGGGGGCTCATGAGAGGCAACCATACATTGATGTTTCTCCACTTCTCTCTCCCTTCCTCTCTTGCTAAAAATACATACGTAAATAAAATCTTTTAAAAAATTTAAAATGTATTTATTTTTAAGGAAAGAGGAAGGGAGGGAGAGAAACATTTATTAATGAGAGAAACATTAATGAAACACTGATATGGTACCTTTCACATGCTCGTCAACTGGGAACTAGACTGTAACCCAGGGACGTGCCCTGACCAGGAATGGAACTGTTGACCTTCCACTTTGTGGGATGGATGCTCAACCAACTGAGCCAGGCCGGCCAGGACTTCCTGTCTAATTCTTAACTACAACTCAGTAAGAGTAAAAAGAGAATAAAAGAGTCTAATTTGCTAAAATGAATAAAGAGTACTTCTCTCTTTTAAAATTAGAATGATCGAGGTATCCCTAATTGTTTTTTACTACATATTAAAGGTGAGAAATCTCCACATTAGTTCTGAATGGAATATATATAAAAACAGAATATAATTTTTCTATATTTTAAGAAGTTGGCTGCACTAAACTAAGAAGATTCATATTTCTTATACAATGTGTGATACTCCAACATAATATTGGAGGTACAATATTTCATTGTGATATTGTGATTTAAAACTAGAGTATTTTTGAGATTAAGAAATTAAATTCAGAAATTGTTATACAACCTTTAGACGGGGTTGAAACCATGCAAGTAATTAATACTAATACTAATACTAATACTAATGCTACTACTACTACTACTAATAATAATAATAATAAAAAGTAAACCTCAGTGCCCCACTGAGAGTGGCGCCCTCTTCAGGGGGCAGCAGTGATGCCAAGAAGAGGACGGAGTTCTCGGGGACTGGAGAAGAGGCCGACCAGGTCCCCAGAGTGCAGGCGCCAGGGCAGGACTGCTGCCCCAGGGGCGGGTTGGAGGGCCGGGCTGGGACAGGGACCAGAGGGGCGACTTCACAGTTATGCTTTCGTAGGATGGGAGGCGGGGTAGCAGCCCGCTTAAAGAAGCAGCCTGGAAGGAAGGAAGGAAGGAGCGAGGGAGGGACGGGAAGAGTTGGAGGAGGAGCAGCGAGCTGGCCTGTGGCGACCAGAGGCGGAGCGGCCCCCACGAAGCCACGTTTTGTTTTTGTTATTTTCCATTGGAATAGCAGGCCCTTTCGGAAGACCCATCAAGTGGAAGCCCTGCGGCCCCGACCTTCCAGGTGACAGCCGGTCACCCTGGTAGGAGTCAACTCCGCCCCCAGACACCCCCTCCCGCCCACAGAGCATTCCCCGCCCAGCCTCCCCGTGCCCGCCCGGGGCCAGCGCGACGACCGCGGCCGCAGCGGCTCTGCAGCCCTGGAGCAGGCGGCCGCCCGCTGCAGCGGCGGTGGCGAGGGGACTCGGAGCAGAACCGCGGCAGGCGCAGGGGGAAGTCCGGCCCTCAGGCGGGAGCCCGAGGAAGGAGGATGACGATTTAACCCGCCCTCTCCTGCCAGTCCAGCTGCCAGGCGCTCCCTAGGTGCCCGCCGCCGGAGCGCCGGAGCCTCGGAGCCGCGCCCGGGCAAGTGCCGCTGAAACTGGAGTTCGGGTCGCAGCGAAGCGGGCGCAGGGTCCTGGTGGGGCAGTTGGTATAGTTTCGGCGGCGCCTGCAGCGCACAAGAGTTTGGGGCACGGCGCGACTCTTCCGCCGCCTCGGTGCCCTGGTGCGGCGCGAGTTATGGAGCCCCCCAACTGCATTCAGGATGAGCCTTTCCCACACCCCTTGGAGCCGGAGTCCGGGCCCTCCGTGCAGCTGGGCCCTGGGAAGCCAGGCGACAAGAGGTTCCGGCTGTGGTATGTGGGGTGGTCGTGCCTGGATCGCAGGACCACGCTGCCCATGTTGCCTTGGTTGATGGCCGAGATCCGCAGGCGCAGCCAGAAGCCCGAGGCGGGTGGCTGTGGGGCCCCGGCGGCCCGGGAGGTGCTTCTGGTGCTCAGCGCGCCCTTTCTACGCTGCGTCCCGGCTCCCGGCGCCGGGACGGCCGGGGGCTCCAGCTCCGCAGCCGTGCAGCCCAGCACAGCAGTATTCATCTTCGAGCACAAGGCGCAGCACATCTCGCGCTTCATACATAACAGCCACGACCTCACCTACTTTGCCTACCTGATCAAGGCGCAGCCCGACGACCCCGAGTCGCAGATGGCCTGCCACGTTTTCCGCGCCACAGACCCCGATCAGGCAAGCTGACGGCTCCAGGGTATGGGGGAGGGTCCGGGGCACCCGGGAGGAGTAGTACGATTGGGGGCGCCGGGACCCTACACTGAGCACCGCCTGTGGTCAGGCTGCTGGCGCGCTCTCTCCACGTGGCGCATTTGAGCGCTTGATCGTGGGGCGCCTCCGACCCTGATTTGAGTGCTTGATCGATCGTGGAGCGCCTCCAACCCTGATTCGGGAAGATAGCGCTCGGGCAGCGGGTCTGGGTGGGGTGGGGGCACACGATGACCCCCTGGAGAAGGGGAGAAAGGGAGGCAGAGTGGTCTCTGGACAGCAGAGGAGTGGGCGCGCCCTGGGAGGATGCGGAGAGCAGCGTGCATCCCGGGAGGATTGCGGTGCCCGGGTTGTGACTGGCGATGGCGTGCCAGGCTTGTGCCTTGCCTGCGTGCTTGTGGTGTTTGAGAGGGAACACAGGAGAGGGTTGGGTTTCTTGAGGCCCCGCGCTCACTCTCGGCCTTGGTGGTGTTCTGCCCTTTAACCCATTTGGATGGTTGCATCCTAGTCACAGCTGCACCTGCAGGTCTCCGTCTGGGAGGCTCTTTCGGAGCCAGGCTTAGGAAAAGTTACTTCCTAGACATAGTCAGATTCTCGGCAAAGTACAAGTCTGTGCTTACATGTTGAGTGGAAAGACTTTGGTAAAAAATGTTTTTTATATGCTAATTGAAGACAGAAATCAATACCTGCTTGGGTGATTTAAAAAATCAGTGCCACAGAAGACATCAGAATCTGTTTTCTAAAATCATTTCTCCAGAGTTTTACTAAATCGAGGTGCTTGTTATCAAACAGGGCACTTTTACTTCCTTAAAAACCGGTGCGGTGCTTCATCTAGTGGCGAGAGGAATTTAAACAGAACTTTACCGTACTGAGTGTCATTGAAAACAGGCTTTAAAAAAATGTGTGAAGAACCGGTTTTTACAAGGCCAAAAGCCGACATGCTATTTTAGAGGCACTTATTTCATGTTGGTATAGTACTTTAGGTCCTTTGGAAAAAATGTTGGCTAAATATAAATAAACAGATAAATAAAGTCTCAGTTGCACCCTGTGGCTGTTCCTCTGGTATCTGGGAAATTACTAGTCAGATGAGGAAAATAGCCTATGAATAAGGCTTTAATTTTTTAGAAAATTCATTATTCTAGTATCTGTAATTGAAGGACTGTGATTGTTTAGATTTTTAGAAAAGGCCTGAGGCTGAATTGAAGAAAATAAAAGGTCATTGTCTTAGATTTCATCACTTTGTAAACTAGTTTAATATCTTAACAGAACTTTCAAAGTGAAGAGAGCAATCTAAACTTGTGTGACCACTGTTATATTTATGGTAAGCTACATTATTAAAATTTGTTTTAAGGTCCTAAACATGATTAAAATAAATTTCACTTTATGCTTATTTGTTCAAAACTCACCGTACCTTTCACCTGTGTTGTGAAATTGGAGTGCAGTGTGTTTTTTATTTATGAAAGTTCTCACCAACTTCAATTCTGTCAACAAGGAGGAAGAAATTGAGCATTTCATGATTCTTGGTGGTTTATGTTAAAGTCATTTTCTTCAGCTCTGAAACATGGCACGTGATTGCTAATTTCACAGATGGTCAAAGTTTGCTTCTGGGCCATGGCATCTTGAATTCTCAACAGTGGCTGTTGGGTCCCCCCTGGATTCATTGGTAGGCCAATTAAAAACATCCCCTTTTATTTACCTCTTTATATATTTAGGTGTTAGAAACTGAATGTGCTATGACTTTGCAAATAATAATATGCTTAGGTTCATTTTCTCCTTTTGGCCCTTTAGGAGCAGTGGAAGCCATATGGCTTTTTGATTCAAACAAACAAATAAACAAACATAACATTTCTTGTTTATTGTCATTTCTCAGCTGAGTCTTTATGTGAAGCAGTGATTTTCAACCTTTTTCATCTCATGGCTCACATAAACTAATTACTAAAATTCTTGCTCTGCCCGGTGTAGCTCAGTGGATTGAGCTCGAGCTGTGAACCAAAGGACTGTGTTTGATTCCCAGTCAGGACACATGCCTGGGTTGCAGGCCAGGTCCCCAGTGTGAGCCATGTGAGAGGCAACCACACACTGATGTTTGTCTTCCTCTCTTTCTCCCTCTCTTCCCTTGTCTCTAAATAAACAAACAAATAAATAAATAAAATCTTTAAAAAAAGATTCTGCAGCACACCACGACCTATCATAATTTTTGACAATTTGACAAAAATAGGTGTGATTTTGATTGATTTACAAAATCCCCCCCCCAATAATAGTAATTACCTACCCTTTTTGCTCCAAAGTGACTTTTTAAAAAAATCAAGTGCCTATACCTGTATATAAGGATTTCTGGTACAAAGAACCAACCAGATGCATTCTTAATATGCAGTGTGACCAGTGAGATGCAACCTTATTATATGACCTATGTATTTATGGTTCAAGACAGGGCATTCACACCAACAGCTATTTGTTGTATTGGCTGTTGTAATTTAAAAAAATTTTTGTAAATAGTTTTTGAGTTTAGAGAGGGAAGAAGAGAGAGAAAGAGAGAGACAGAGTGAGAGAAACACTGATTGTCTCCAGTATGCCCCCCAACTGGGGTTTGCATCCGCAACCTAGGTATGTGCCATAAACAGGAATCGAACCCGCAACCTTCTGGTTATAGGACAACACTTGAGCCAACTGAGCCACACTGGCAAGGGCTGCTTTCATTGTTTTTACTTGTAAATCTAAGGGAAAAAGGTCAGTGCCCCTGAGGAAATAGTCAAGTATTGCATATTTAAAAAATTCTTGGCGGCACAGTGGCTGAAAATCGCTGATCTCAAGATATGGATTCCTGTTTGTCGATTTGAAAGGCCAGATGCTGTCCCTCTAGGGATTATCTCCAACCACACATCAGGAGTTACACATCCCAATGCCTGGGAAGAGGCTTGAGTGAGGACTGTGCAGGACTAGATAGTGGGTGTCCTTTCTTAAGGTGCTATTCTGCTCCAGTTAGAAATCGCATTAACAGAGTACAAGCCCAGTGGTGCCAGAGCTTCTGATTTCCCTAGAGAAAGTGGAAATCGGGATTTTTATGAACGAGTCCATGCTTTAAACTATTAGCAACTATTTTATTTTATTTTTTAATATTTTATTTTTAGAGAGAGGTGAAGGGAGAGAGAAAGAGAGGGAGAGAAACATCAATGTGTAGTTGCCTCTCATGTGTCCCCTACTGGGGACCTGGCCTGCAACCCAGGCATGTGCCCTGACTGGGAATCGAACCAGGGACCCTTTGCTTCACAGGCCCATGCTCAATCCACTGAGCTATACCAGCCAGGGCTATTAGCAACTATTTTAAACATGTAAGAATCCTCTCTGGGTTAAACAAAACCCATCTGAGGGTTGGCTTCAGAGAACGAGGGCCTGTCTGTCCCTTTCTGTCTTTGGCAATGACGTTTGTTGAGCAGACAACTGCAGTCATCAGACACTATGTGCCATTTGCCACATTTCCTCCTGAGTATCTGAACTCACTTGATATGGCTCTCACAGTAGAGAACATGAGAAACATTTCTGGGGAAGCACTGATTAAGTACAGCTCCCCTAAGCGCTGATTCTTCTTCACTTGTCAAAGGGATGAATTCACCATGTTATTACCATCCAGCCGTATATGTCATCTAGAGTAGGCTAGATTACAAGGAAAAAGACCTGTTGTTTGCTTTGCCCCTTAGTTCTACATCTGAAGAGGAGAATTATTTAGTTGCACTTTTAAGATCATTGTTAAGAGAGCCTCATAAGTATTTTCCACAGTCACCAAATGAAGTGTGGGAAGGTAGCTTAGAGCAGTAAGTCTGCAAACACCCAAATAAACTTGCTCCCGGTTCCACCCTCATGCCTGTCCCTTTTCTGAAATGGGCCTGTCTGTAGATGACTATATAATTTATTTTTTAATCTGGGACAGTGTTCATGGAGAAAGGGGGCACCACTCATAATTACACAAACATGGCAAGTACAAACCTAGATTGTTTAGGGCACACTGGGACACAATGTGACCATAGTTAAATGGCAAAGTTTGTGATCTTGGATGACCAAGTACGGGAGCTGACAAAGTTTGTCATCTTGCCATCACAAGATGAAGATAGAGACCACTCAGTGGTTTCTACATATAAAATGATAAAGTTTTGCAGAATATCTATTCACACATCTTTTTGGGGATGAACCTACATGTGACCTCAAAGATAGCACTGTTAGTAGTTTGAGTCTGGGTTGGGAGGTTGCCATAGCGATGTGCCCTCTGGCTCCAGATGTTCCTAGTAGATCTGTAAGGAGAGTCAACTTGCAGATATGTGTTTGGAGGAGTGCTCAGCCTGAATGGTCTAATACAGAGCTGTTTCTCCCACATGCAAAGACAGGTGGGGGTTGGGAGCAAACCAACCAGTTCCAGATCAAATATATGCCAACACAGATTGGTTCTCATTTACTCAAGCCTGTGTAGTCTTGCACAGGAGAAATGTCAGCCTTAGTGCATTTCAGCCAAACTTGGATATCTGAGCTAGTAAAAGTGCTTCACTCTAACTCTTAAAAAAAATCCCACTGGCATAAATTGAGTTGTAGACTTAACACGGTTGGGGATCCAAGAATATCCGATTCTGTACCCAAGATGGGTCACTGGAATTCATCAAATATTTATCTACTTTCAGAAAGAGGTTATGTAGCATTCTCTCAACTTTCCTATTAAAAAGAAATTGTTTTATGTTATGTATATTTTACCATATTTTTTAAAAAGCACGAGTTGTTAGTGTTTATAAACATTGTTAGAGTTACTTATCATTTGCATGAGACTCTTAGCAGAAAAATTATATATCATAATTATAGAATGAAAATCAAAAGACAAAAAACATAATTGCTATAATTTTCATTTATTTTGTTTATATATATTTTTGAAGCTTGCAAGAACTTATTTCCTGAGCTTTATTCAGGTAACCGATTTTCAACTTAATTTTTATCTATCTATTTCGGAAAGGTCACTTTTTAGTTCTTCCTCATAGTTGATGTTCAGCAGCTTTGTCAAGATACTAATCAGGTAACTATAGAACTAGACATGTGGAAGTTTTCACAGTTCTCTCTCTGCTCACTCAGTAGTTTGCTATTCTGGACAGGTAGACCCTCTGTCTTCTCATGTTTGGCGCAGTCATTTTTTTGTTCTTTCCTCCTGAACTGAGGCGGAGGTCGATGTGCCTGGTTCCGTGGTAGAATCTTTACTGTGGTCCCCAGGGGGGGAGGTAAAAATGAGTGCCCAGAGCTTCCTAGTTATGAAGGAGAGCCGTAATGAAGACTGTTAGGCTGTTCAGTATCAGGACTTGTTTCTCACAAGCCAGGGGTTCTCATACTTGATGACGCATCAGGATCACCTGGGGGGCTTGTTCAAACAGATTGCTGGATCCCGCCCTTAGTTTCTGGTGCCTACAAGTTCTCTGGTGATGCTCAGACTGCTACCTGGGGACCACAGTTTGAGAACAATAGCTCTCAGTGATTTTGCTCATGTGCTTAGTTGGTTATATGACCACAATGTTCCTTTGGTTATTTTTACAGTTATTCTCAGACTTGAGAATTCAAGGTTCAAGGTGAGTGTGAGGAGGGATAATATCGCACTGCAGAAGATTTTATGAAACTGTTCATTTCCCAGCTTTAATAGCTTTGCCTATCGTTTTCCCTTCATATACATTATTCTGCCACTCATCGTAAGACCATTCATATGTTGAACAAAAATGTTACCTTTCAAACAAAAATTTTAAGTTCTGCAGAGGGAATAATTTTTGTGAGTATATCATATTACATTATGTGAGTATTATCATATTACATTATGATAACTTATTGCAAAAATTAAAATTTTACTTACTTGCACCTAGAGAAATAACAGCATACAGTGTGTTTGATATATGGTGCCTGCTATTGAGAAACTCAGGCAAAAAGGAATAGAGATTTGATGCTTTGGTGAATAAGGTAATGGCCACCACTCTGAATAATTATGGCAAACAATTCTGTTTACTGCCTTTTTTTTAACCTCAGGGCCTTTGTTTTGTTAAATTGTCCAGATAGTTCTTTCATTGGGGCCACGTTGGTGGGTCTGAATCAAGTTAACACGCAGTTACTTAGATGTAGCACCTCGTACACTGAGGAACAGGTTAATTATAATGTAATTTGGTAGTATATTCAGAATTATTGACCAGGAAAGGAATGTGCTTCAAATATGGTCTACAGAAGATGTTAATACAAATTTAATAACTGACTGGGCGGCATCAACTAAAGATGCCATTGGCTCGTTACTCTAAGGCTGTAATGCTGTAATGCGAGATGCTGTACCTGAGAAGGTTTTGAAAGCATTTCCTTAAAAATTAACATTCACTGAGCTCCTGTTGGGTGATGTCACTGCCCTTAGGGTTTTTCCCAGGTGGTCCAGTTTATCTTCACAGTAATCATGTCACGTATGTAGCAGCATTCTCCCTGGCTTTACAGCGGACAGAGCTGGTACAGAGAAGTTAAATTATTCCCCCGAGGACACAGGGCTTCTGATAATAGAAGCAGATTCCAGTTCAGGCCAACAGATTCTAAAGCCTGTTCTCTTATTTTCTGCTCTAGAATGCAGTTGTTGAAAAATTGGATTTAGTGTTGTGAAATTTTGTGCCATCGATTTTTTTCCCCACTCTTTTTTGATACAGTAGTTTTATTTTTTTCTAGCTTTATTGAGGCATAACAACAAATAAAAATTATATATATTTTAGGGTACACTCTGGTGTTTTGGTATATGTGTCAAATAAAATTATTACCACAGTCCAGCTAATTAGCATACCCATCGCTTCAGGTGGCTGTCATTTTTATTTTTTGTGGTGAGAAAACTTAAGATCGTCTCTGCTAGCAAATTTCAAGTGTATTATTAGCTCTAGTCCCAATGTTGTCTGTGAATTCGATCTTCCAAACTTGTTTAACCTGTATAACTGAAGGTGGATACCCTTTGACCAGCATCTCCTCATTCTTCCCACCCACTAGCCCCTGGCAACCACCATACGACTCTCTGCATTTATGAGTTTTTAGATTCCATTTATAAGTGAGGTCACGGATTCTAGATTCCATGTAAGTGAGTAGTTGTGTTTTTCCCACTTTCATGTTGGAATTCTCCACAGTTAAATATGCTTATTACATTGTGAAATAATAATTAATCCTGAGTGCACGCTTGGACATCATTATACCATTATGTGCTCTTCTTTTAATGGGAAGTAAAAAGTTATATGATTTGTTAGGCTGATGAAACTAACAAGCTCACGTTTTCCTAAACCACTGGAAAAGGTTTAGGATCAACGGGGAACGTTAAAATACAAAGGGCTGTCAAGAAATAGAATATAATCCCTGTCTGGCATGGCTCAGTGGATGGAGTGCCGGCCTGTGAACTAAAGGGTCACTGGTTTGATTCTCAGTCAGGGCACATGCCTGGGTTGTGGGCCAGGTCCCTAGAAGAGGGCAGGTGAGAAACAACCACACATTGATGTTTCTTTCTCTCTCTTTCTCCTTCCCTTTCCCTCTCTCTGAAAGTAAATAAATAACATCTTTAAAAAAAAGAAATAGAATATAATACTATCCATTTTTATATTGCTTTAATATTGTTATTAAAAAAACTAGACAGAGATGTGAACCTGCTTTAAATGAAGTAAAAGATGATTACATATTAGATGATTTTACTTTGGGTGGTGGGTACACAATGCAAAATATAGATTATCTATCATAGAAATGTGCATCTGAAACCCATATGATCTTATCAACCAGTGTCACCCCAATACATTTAATTAAAAAAGAGTTCTGGATAAATATAGAGGGGCCGGTACCCATTACCACCACTAGGCCATGTTTATGCCAACAGGCCTTTGCAAAATCCATGCAAAAACTGAAATAAAAGCAGTACACAGTGGAGTAAACTAAAACAGTAAAATAAAAGCCTTGCAAGGAGCCAGCAGGAAGGGACAGGATCAGACTATCTCACAGAAGAGGGAAGACCAATTTTTTTAAAGATTTTATTTATTTATCTTTAGAGGGGAAGGGCAGGAGAGAGGGAGAAAAATATCAGTGTATGGTTGCCTCTCGTGAGTCCCCTGCTGGGAACTGGCCTGCAACCCAGGCATGTGCCCCGACTGGGAATTGAGCGGCAATCGTGTGGTTTGCAGGCCTGGGCTCAATCCACTGAGCTATACCAGCCAGGGCAAGGGAAGACCAGTTTTCATACCTGAAAAAAAAACTCAGTGAAGCAGACAGTGCACGATATTTAAAGAGTTAGGCAACAAGCATTAGGTTGTCTCCCAAGTGCGCAACCGAACCCGGGCTGTCCAACATGCAGTAGCGAAGTATCCCAGCAGACGTAAAGGGCATGCTACTAGACACCTAAGGGGAGGAAATACTTGGAGAACCAAGCAGGAAAACCATGAGTTTAATTTCAGGGAAACTCAGGAAAAACTCTTGGGATGCTCAGCTAATGAGAATTAAATGGCTAAAACCAGGGCATGAGGTGAATTGAAAAAGCCAGGAACCAAATAGGGCCTGAAAACAGATTTGTTGATTGGTTTGTGAAAAGCCTAAGCCATAAAGGTATTTCTTCAGATTCTATAACCAATTACTGAAAATGTGAAGGAAGATACAAGGGTAAGATACAAAAAAGATACAACTGTGAGACACAAGACACTTGATTTGCTCAACCAGAAGTACTGTCTGACTTAGAACAACAAATTACTAACAAGTTATCTAATATTGATAATACAATGTTCTGTGGTTCTGTATTTGAGAATTTTAGAAATTTGTATCAAAATCCGCAACAGTTCCAAACTATAGCGTATTCAACTGGTTAAGGACCTCCACAAAATAAAGGATCCAGAGCAGCAAATTTAGATTCTATATTTATCTGGGAAGATCCCATTCCTTGGAAATCCTCTTTCTTCCCCGGCCTCTTACAAGAAATGAAACTTGGAATAGAGTAGTAACTTAAAAAATAGTAACTCCCATACCCTTTTTGTGGGGTTGCAGAAAACCTGTGTCAAGATTATCTGAAATTAAACCAATAAAAATTTTAATTTCATATTTTTTCCTTTTCTGTCAACTAATCATAGAGTATCAGAAACATAGCAAATAATATCTAAAAGTCTAAACTCAGAGGTTTCCTAATGTAAGATTTTTCAGAATCCTTTTAAAGGTAAATAAGGTGTTAACATAATTATTTTACTCTGTTTGCAAATATCTAGATAAAATCTTCATGTAGTTATTGCTCTAGCTTTTAAACAACTCTAAAACCAAAAAATATATATAAAATACCCACAAACACAGGTATAAAACTAGTAACAGTTATACTAACAACCTACATTCAGCGTGATAAAAGAGGTGATTTTCCAAACACATGATTATGTTCATTGGATTCTATATATAACACAAGTTCAGCATACTGATATTACTACTATGGACCCTGTGATTTTTTTTTCCCAAAACACTTTTTTCTACTTGAACTCCTGCAAAGCTATACATTAGCCAATCAGGTCACTGGGTTTTATCTAACCTTAAAATTGACATATTCTTTTCTCTTTAAACCAAGTAATTAAGATCATACAACCTGTTGCCATTGTTCCTTGTTTTGTTGTATATATTGTATAATGATGGTACAATGCATTATTATTTACTTATCATTTAATACTATATAATGATAAACTTTATTGTCACAATATACTTTTATAGTTTATACTTTGTAATACTTATGTACTTCATGATTCATGTATTCAGATGCATGGTTGTACCTGTTTCTTAAGTATATATCCTAAAGACTTTTTATTCTAAACTAAAGTACTTACAAATAGACTCTTATCTTTTACTTCCCTTCTATTCCTAAGGACATTGTTACATAAAAAGGTACACCAGAGTTCAGCTTCACTGTTTGTTGGATTGGTGAAGTTCACTTTCATGTAATTTCTCAAGCATTCTTATGTAAGTCCACCTCATAGTTTAATTGAGTTTTTTACCTCTCTTTTGCTTGACCCACCACAGTTATCCAGCATTTGATTCTAGCTTTAGGAATTATACTGTAAGCTTCTAGATTAGTAATGATAACAATAGATATATAGTAATAATAATAGCTTTAATAAATATATGTACACATATGAAATATATATGTATACAATGCATGTATTTTGACTAGGGGGTCTCACACTTTGGCATGTGTCATCTGGGGGGCTTGGACAATACTGGCTGCCGGACCACTGTGCCATCTGCAGAGTTTCCCTTTCTAAGTCTGGGGTGAGGTTCAGAATTTGCTTTTCTACCAATTGCGAGGTAATACTGATGCTGCTGGTCAAGGACCACACTTTGACAACTCCTGCTGTAGATCAGGGCTTGGCAAACTATGACCTTTACTTTTGTCAACAGAATGGTATTTGAACACAAGCCCGCTCATCTGTTGTATATCCTCTATGGCTCTTTTTAATGCTACAGTGGTAGGAGTGACTATTTTTGGCACAGGCCCTATGGCCACCAAGCCCAGAATTCTTATTATCTGGCCCTATACAGAAAAAGTTTGTTGGCCTCTGCTTTAAATCATCCCATTAAAAAATAGGTCTTTCAAGATACTTTATAAGTAAGAATGCCAAATCGATAATTTTCCTATGGATACAAGTTAGCAAGTAAGGGTTTTGAGTTTTCAAACCCTGTACTGTCTAAAAACCACTTTGAAAGTTTTTATTGGTGGCTCTCAAATGTATTGTAACCTAGCTTTTGTCTCTAAGCTTAAGCTTTTTTTCAGTATCTAAACATTTACTTCACATTTGCCCTTGGATTTGTAGTTGCTGATTCAAGTAATCTAGGAATTATACTTGAGTCCTCCTTTTCCCTCCCCAGTTTTGGTCTCGGAGGGAAGCTGTGTTGATCTTCCCTCACTTAGTGGTAATACGCTCTTATCTCTCCATCAGCTCTGCAGCCGCTCGGCCTAACTCCCATTATCTCTGGCTGGGATTTAGACTCCTTTCTCCTACTCCCCCCTGCTTTCCTCCTGTCTTCCATCAATCCCTTCTCCCCAGGAGCAGTAGGAGTGGTCGCTGTCAAAATCAAAGCAGATTAGGTTTCCTTTGCACTTAAAGTAACATGCAAATTCCTTCTCCCCTGATCCTGTGTGACTCCGCCTGGTTTAGCATCACCCCTCTTAGAAGGCTTCTCTGCCCCTGGCCCTGTACATTGTAGCCATCCTTCAACAAGCCCAAGTCTTAGATTACTTCAAAGCATGTGCGCTCCCCATCCTTTGCTAGATCAGCTTTTTCTCAGGTTTCAGTCCTTCGCTTAACTCACTTTCTTTGCTTAATGTCACTTTTTCTGATTGGCCTCCAGTGACCCTCTATCTAATAAACGAGGCAGGGATCCTGTTTGGCACTTCTGTCTCAGCCCTTTATTTGTTTTCCTTTTGTCCCTTAAATATGTAAACTTAGTTTTTTTAACACTTTTTAATGTTACTGTTACCGCTGCCCCTAGAATATAAACCTCCACGGGGAGAGAGATCTTGTCTGTTCACAGTCGTGTGCTTGGGACCTAGTGTTACAGCAGGGATTCATTTGAACAAATTGAAATTCACGAAGAATTGGTCCCTGCCCTTAAGTAATTTAAATCCACAGGAAGAGTTTAAAGTGTCCTGGCAAGGATATGTGTGTATGTTCCTACATTTGCTGCCTTTAGTTATCATTAACTTTAACAACTGTTGGTTGTATTGTTTGTGTAATATTATTTGTTATGTTCATAATTTTAGAGACATCATGCTGCTTTTAATATTAAGTGGGGTTATAAGTAAGTTATGTAGTTTTTTAAAATATATTTTTATTTTATTGCTTATGCCATTATATTTGTTCTATTTCCCCCCATCCGTTCCCCTCCACCCTGCACACCCCTCCCCCACCAGTCCCCCCCTTTAGTTCATGAACACGAGTCTCAAGTTCTTTAGATTCGATATTTCCCCTACTATTCTTGCCCTCCTCCCTATCTGTTTTCTACCTACCATCTATGCTACTTATTTTCTGTACCTTCTCCCCCCTTCTCCTTCTCCCTGTTACTAACCCTCCATATGATCTTCATTTCTATGGGTCACTCCTGATCTAGCTGTTCTCTTAGTTTGCTTTTGTTTTAGGTGTGGTTCTTAATAACTGTGAGTTTGCTGTCCTTTCACTGTTCAGCTTTTTTATCTTCTTTTTCTTAGGTAAGTCCCTTTAACATTTCATATAATAAGGGCTTGGTGATGATGAACTCCTTGAATTTGATCTTATCTGAGAAGCATTTTACCTGCCCCTCCATTCTAAATGAAAGCTTTGCTGGACAGAGCAATCTTGGTTGTAGGTCTTTGGATTTCATGACTTGGAATACTTCTTTCCAGCCCCTTCTTGCCTGTGAGGTCTTTTTTGAGAAATCCACTGACAGTCTGATGGGAACTCCTTTGCAGGTGACTGTCCCCTTCTGTCTTGCTGCTTCTAGGATTCTCTCCTTCATTTTAATCTTGGCTAATGTAATTATGATATGCCTTGGTGTGTTCCTTCTTGGGTCCAACTTCTTTGGGACTCTCTGAGCTTCCTGGATTTCCTGGAAGTCTATTTCCTTTGCCAGAATGGGGAAGTTCTCTTTTATTATTTGTTCAAATAAGGTTTCCACTCGTGACTGTTCCTCTTCCCCTTCTGGTACCCCTATAATTCGGATGTTGGAACATTTAAAGATGTCCTGGAGTTTCCTAAGCCTGTCCTCATTTTTTTGAATTCTTGTTTCTTCATCCTTTTCCGTTTGGTAATTTTTTTCCTCCTTCTGGTCCACTCCTTTGATTTGAGTCCCAGTTTCCTTTCTATTACTATTGGTTTCCTGTGCATTACCATTCATTTCAATTGGTTTAGCCTTCATATGTTCCTCTAATTTGTGACTAAAATCAGCCAGTTCTGTGAGCATCCTGATCACCAGTGTTTTGAACTGTGCATCTGAAAGTTTGGCTATTTCTTCGTTGCTTAGAGGTATTGGCTCTGGGGCTTTGAGCTGTTCTGCTTGAGCCATAATATTTTGCTCTGTTTGTACCTGTTAGGTATGAGGAGTGGAGCCTTAGATGTTCACCAGGGCGGGGCCACCCAGGTCGCTGGTTTGTGACACTGTATGTAGGGGCCGGGTCAGAGAGGGAGCAATGGTGGTCCTCTCTGCTAGCTCAGTCTGTCTCACTGCTCACCCCTGCCTGTTTATCTTAGCTCAAATGTGCGAGCCTGCTGCCCTGGGCTGCGGTCTCAATGCTCCCTCTTCACTGGTTTATCTGTGTGCAAATGCTTGACTGCAGACAGCCAGCCGTGCCTCTGCCCTGTGTCCACCTGTAGCTAGCCCGCACCTGGGATCCGCGCCCTTGGCTGCCTGTGCACCTCCTGGTTCGGGTGATCTTCCTTGCCTGACCTGCTCCGATGCTGGCTTTGCCCCTCTCACCAGTTTAGCTGAGTGGTTTGTTGTTTTCGGACTCCGTATTGTCGATTTTCTGTGTGGTTGGTTGCGTTTATTGTTGTTAAAACTTTGTTGTTTTTAGGTTTCCTTGTGCGAGCACATAAAGTGTTTCCATCTACACTTCCATCTTGGCGGAAGTCCAAGTTATGTAGTTTTTGAAAAAATGTGTAGACTAATTTGAGATGGACTTTTTCTCCCCTGCCCATTGAAACACAGGAAGGTTACTAATGCTGTCTAGCGGGGAACAGTCGTCAGTATGGCCTTTCTGTTGGATAATGTGAACTGAGCTTTGGGGCATCTGGAAGATAATCAGAAGGGCGGTGGTGTGACTATGTCCTTGCAATAATTGCATTATTTTTCACTTTCATTTCAGCTCAATTATTTTGGCTTCTCAGTGGAAAAATCATCTCATTTGGAAGGCTATTTAAGAGAGTTACACAATGCTTTGAATGGATTCTATAAATTTTTACTACAAAGTCTAAAATCGACTGTTTTCTTAGGACCTGAATTTTAAGCCTTGTCCTAAAAAGGGCAAGGAAGACTCAAAAGGTGTCTCAAACTTTTTTTTTTTAATCAAAAAGGAAAATGAATGAATGGTGGAGAGATCTGTCAGGATGAGCCAGGGACGAGAAAAAAAAAAAAACCCCAAAACTGTGGCCACTGTCCACAGTGAACTGTTGACTGGTAATAAGATACAGAGTTTGTAATCTACATTTCTTTGTTTGCTTAAATTGCATGTCTTGTGACAGAGTCATTACTTCCCTTGTATTCATTTTATCTAATGTTTAGAATAATAGCAATTAATAGGTTGATCATAATTTTCAATGGCCACAAATTCATGAACCAAGAAGCTACAAGTAAGACGGTATTCACATTCTGCAGTACAACATTCCCATGCGAAGAGGCTCTACCTTAAAGAGTATACACACAAGAAAAGATGACTTCATTTTTCTGGGAAAAATTAAAAAGCATAGTGGCCATTTGTCTTTATAAACACAGGCCCCTGCTTCTTCCCCCTTCCCTCAGAAAAGGGCATTTTTTTCTCATTCCTTCATTGCCTTTGGGTATAATTTATTTACCTACCTGCATCTTCATGTTTCTTCAGTGTTTGTTGCCTTTGACAGGGTAGGAGATTACCGTTGGCTCCATTGATGAAGCCACGTGTGTTTTCCAAATGGGCTTCTCTGTTCTGTTATTGTCCTATAATTAATGGTTGAAATGGTCTTTGGAAACCTACTTTACACTAGTATGCTGGGCTTGAAGACAGATGTTGCTGCTGGTGCATTGTTCAAAACTGCTCGCACAGCTGTTTTAAGGCAAAAGATAAACATGTAAATAGTTTCATACTCTGTTTGCCCATTTACATTGTTTTCTTTGGCCCCTGGGGTGGAGGATACACTCAGGAGTCACCTCTGCAGAGAGACAAGCTGTGCCGTTCATTACTGTGCTGAGTCTGAGAGTTGATGCTGGTTAGCATTGGATTTGTTACCCTGAGGCTGAGGAACCATTTGGTTTAATAGCTTTCGTGTACATGAGATTGTGCCAATTTATAGCTTCTCTGGAAATCTTGTTCACTAGGATTTTGCTTTGCTATTTCTTCTGAGAGCAGAATTACTTGTGGACATTGACAGTGGGAACTGACATAGGTATGCCCTTAATTTTCTCTTATCTACTTATATTTTCCAGATGATTCATTTTTAGAAGTCCTGCCATCATGAGAGAAAAATCACAACTAACACTTAGCCTATATTTTGATCTCCATAAGTCAAGTGGAGACTGAACTAATTAGTCAACTAAAAATAGTTGATTTTAAAAATGTTTGTTAAATTTCCTCAGTACCTGATGCTGCAAAGGGCTTTGTATATGTTATCATATTTGGGTTCTTACTCTCAATAGACGCGATGTTCATTTGTTGAATGCAGGTACAGGGTAAATGCAAGAAAATTTCACCCTTAACTCATATTATTCTATGTTTAGAACATGTTCACTCACCATCTGTCATAAGAGAAGTGACTGACTCCTGCTTGCATCTTCATTTGCTGTTTGGTGGCCTTGCAAAGGGGAAGAGACCTTATTATTGAGTGTGCAGGTCCGACCGTGTGGAACAGAGATGGTGAACCTCCAGGTAGAGATGCCAGATGTAGGACATCGAAGCCGTGGACTCCGTTCTTCCAGGACACGAACCATCTGTAAACCTGGGTTGTGGTTTTCCAAGGTGTTCCTTTGTTCATTACCTCATTCATTCATTCACTTCAACCATCTATTAATTTGTTCAGATACTGGGTGACTGAGTGTTTCCTATATGCCTGGTACTACCTGGGACATTGATAAGAAATGGTATACAAAATAAATGCATTCCCTGCTTCATATAGCTTATAGTTTTGTGGAGGAGTGGGGCAAAACTAAGGAGAAAGCACCGCATGGTCCAGTAGCTGAAGGCCTGGGCTCTGGAGTCTGGCGGTTGAGGCTCTGGATACGGGCTCCATGGCCCTGGGCAAGCTGCCCTTCTTTGTGCCTTGCTCTCCTCATCCCTGATCGGGGGATGACAGGACTGTTTTGAGGATTAAGTGAACTCATTCATGTACAGCATTCAGAACGGTGCCGTATGATAACTGCTCTGCAAATGTTAGCTACGTATCCCCAAAGATCCCATTTCCAACTGTGATAGGGGCTCTGGAGAGAAAGAATGTGGTGTTGTAAAAGAGTAAAAATGGAAAAACGTTCTGTAGATTGGGATGAGTAGTAGAGAGATTCTTCAACTCTGTTTTCCTAATACTATCTTACATATTTCTTGGAGTTATCTCTGCTTCAGCTACTCAGCCTGGGTGCTTCAGGAATGCCGGCCCCACCCTCAGCCCCAAGGTGGGAAAATGCCATCCACTCGTTCAGGAGTCCAGGCACCAGCTAGTTTGCAAGGTTGTACCTGCTGGCCCAGGGAATGTGCCTCAGTTTTGGCCAATGCACGAGGACAGAAATTCGGCAGGGGCTCCTGAGGACGTTTTCTCCTTGGTAGTTGTGTGTAGACTGAAAGCCCAGAACTGTTGCAGTTCCTTCACTGCCAGAGGGAGAATGGGACTGCCACACTAGGGAGAGCGCTGCCAAGGGACGGGGGAACCGCTGCGCGTGAACTCCGATGGGAACAAGCTTGATTACACCCTCCTGCAGGCCTTTTCGGTTTATGAGAGTTGAGTTGAATTTTCTGGTATTTGTAGACAAAAGCAAGACCGTTAGGGAAGGAAGGCCTTTTGTGGAGATGACAACTCAGAGTAACTCCCAGCTTTGCTGATAATAGGTGGGTTTCATACCATTTACAGATATGAGGAAGGCTGATTGGAGTGGAGGAGAAATAGCCTTTAGAAACAAAAGTCAAGAGTTTTCATTTGTAAAGTAAAAGGGCTGGATATTAGGAGTGATCTGCATACTCTTTCATTTTCTGGCTGTAGATACCCGAGAGAGATGACATCCATCATCAGTAATTATAATTTCTAGAGCATTGGCAACCATTTTCATGGGTGTCAGGGCCAACAAAATAAGAATTTTAGCAGGGTGATGAGGGTGATATGCAGGTGTTTTCTACTCGAGAGCACATGAGATTCTTTTGGTGAGTTTAAGAAAAGTGTACATATTTATTTGATTCTTGGGCCCCTCCCCAGGTATGTTGAATCAGAATCTCTAGGGTGAGACCTGGGAATGGATTTAAAAACTGGTAATTGGAATGCAGCCAGCTTGGCACTTGTGTGCAGCCCGGATTTGGGGAACGACTGCAATAGGGGGCTCAGAGCCCCTTCCTGTACAGGATTTGGATTCCAACTCCAGGAACCAGTTTCAGCTGATGTGAGCTCTGGAGACGGCAGGGCTACAGGAGTGGACGCAGCACAGTCTTGTCAAAATGCCTTAGCTGCCCTCATGGCGCTGCTGCGTCTTCCACCTCTGGTGAAAGTGTTGTGACATGTGTTCTTTCTGGAGTGATTGTCAAAAAGCTACATCTGACTGCATACGTGTTGGCAATACTGCGAGTGGATTAACAGTTACCAAACTCTTGGGTGTCTGATTGATGGTTATTAGAATATCTGTCACTTAAACAGCAGTTACAATACCACTTTACATATCAGTAGCTGGGGAAGTTCCATGAGAAATCAGGTACTAGATCAGCCCCTAATCAGAAGGTATGCTGTATAGTGATTGCATGGACATTACTACCCATGCTCTGTCCAAGCGAGATAATACCTGTGGGTGACATTTGTGGTCAGACAGTGAGAGGCTGTCCCGGAGAAGAAATGAGGCAGTGGCACATTGAGGCAGGATTAGGAGCAGAGTTACAAGCAGTGGGGGAGTAAGATGTCTGTGATGGGGGTAAGCCAAGGTGGGGACTGGCTTCAAGGCTGGGGGAGGGCCCCTAAATAATGAGGTGCTCTGCAGAAAGAAATTGCTCTAATTAATACAATTAAGGCTTTACTTATGGTTATTTGGGGCTGCATTGGCAGCTAGGCAATTTGCTTACGGTGGTAGATTCGCTCAGCTTTGGACAATGACGCTGCAGGCACTTGGGGGAAATTTAGTTCTTCTTTGCCACATCTTTGGTTTTTTTCCTTTTTCAACATCTACCCTCGTAGGTTGTTGAGTGGTGGACGGAGAACATTTGGTCTGGAAGGAGGTGGCAGCATATTAACTGTACTACCTGGTAAGAGCCAGGCTTCTGATTTGAATTCTCCAGAAATAATATATCTGTTTTCTCTTTGCTTATTTGTTTTTGCTTATTTATTTTGGAGGTGATACACACTTTGGGAGTTATCTTAGGTATCATATGAGCTTTTAACATTGGACACATTTGCATTTGTTCGTCTGGTTCACTTTACTATCTGTTATTAACTGGCTTTTATATTTAAAAATTAGTTGATTCAAGAAAAACAAAAGTAATAATGGTGTTCGTGTAGGACTTTAAGAAGATAATTTTTGGTTACTTGTTGGACAGTGGAAGCCATGAAAATCTCGTAGTCACCGAGTGTTTTAATTTCCTTGTCACCACCGTTGTTACCAGCGCCACTATGGCCATGAACAAATATTGGTTGAGCTAATCAATTGTAAGATTAGTGAGTTAGCCACCAGGCACGAGAGATTTAAGTGATTTCTACAGCAACAGGCAAACAGTGGGAGTAGCATAAGTGTGCATTAAATGTGAGGGGTTGCTGCTGAGAGAACACACTTACTGGTCACTCCACAGTCTCTGACGTGAGATCTGAACTATGTGTTGAGGAACTTGGATGTTTCAGGGGCTGGTTCTAGAGTTCAGAGAGAAATGACATCATTTTTAACAATCCAGGTTTTTGTGCTTGAGTGAAATGTTGCTCTTAGTCTGTCTGAGACTTTTTAAAGTCAATACATCCACCTTTGAAGGAAATGAAGAACTATTATTAGGAAATTTTAATGGCAATGGTTCTGCCATTTGGAAATTTCTATCAATAGAAAAAATACGTCATTTTATGGGTTTAATCAAGTTACACATTTCTTTCAGTAGCTTCATTGTGATTTCCAGGTTGCTCAGCCACATAACCATGCCATTTTGGAAGAACATGTTGGTAGAGCTGGAAAGTTTATAGCCCCTAGTAATATTTGAAGTTGCAGTATTAAAGAAATTCATAGCTCCAGCATATATGGAAGTGGGAGCAGGAAAGCATGTGGTAATTGAAATGCACGCATAGCCCTTTACTTGAAGTCTTTTCCTGACTATGGTGAGAAGCAAACATAGTACGAACCTTTTTCTTTCAAGCCCTTACGTGCATTTCTTTTATCCCAATATATATTAGAGATTCTAAGGAGTATTAAACATGCTTTAACAAAAGTAGTAAACTGAATATGCGCTCCTGTCTTGCTGCTTCCTTTGAATAGTAGACACTCACTGGACCCAAAACTCTATGCAGAATGTTAGTTAGATGCACTCTTTTGTAATCTAGTGGCTTAGGTAATCATGATAGTATTGAAGATGATAATCAGACACTATGTTGACTTTTCATAGGAACAGATTATGAGTTGGTGTAGCTTAGTCTTGTATAATGTTAGTGTCTGGTGTACAAGACTCCATGGTCATTGATGGGGTATTTGGCTCAACCATTTAGTTCAGTCCTTGTTTCTCTCCTTTCTTTGGCCCAGCCCAGTTACTCATGGAATGCCCAAACATGGCTTCAGTTCAGCCCCTTCCCCTTTCCCCCACTTGGTACTCCAGCTCTGTCTTCCTGCCTCTTTGAACTTACCATTTCTCATGTCCACCTGGCCTTTCACATCTTTATGTCGTCTTAGCCACCAGTCTGGTGGTGTGGTCCCTAATCTTTACAAATGCCACTGAAGTCACTTCTTTTTCTGTAACATCTTTGATGTGAACCTCCAGCCCCCATTTGAAGGTTGCTTCTTCCTCTTGCTCCTCTACTTCTTATTTGTTGCCTTATTATGCACTTGTCCAGTATTCTTATTCTTCACTTGCTAGTCTCTCTCCACCACTAGTTTGTAAACTCATTGCAGGTTGTGACATTGTCCAACCACCGTGCTGTACACTGAAACTAAAGCAATATTGAATGTATACTGTAACTGAAAAATAAAATAAGTTGTGACAGTGCCATTTTTGTATCTTTAGCATCTAGCACAATGACTGATATTTATTTGGCATTCATTAATACTTTTTGAAATAACTTCAACAATATATATTTTTTTGTTGTTTTCGAGTCCTTTCTGAATAGGACTTACGCTATGTGTCCAGGAGTGTAGAAGTGTGGTATTTGACTTGGGCCTTAAGAGGTTTATGTTGCAGTTTGAAGAAAAAGACACATAGGGGGAATATGAAATAATTAAAGACAGTGAATGGTACTGCCACTGATCTAAGAAAAAGAACGTGGAGAAAGCATGTAGGTCCTCCATAGAGAACTGTGTAAAAGATGTTATGATTATACAGAAGAGGAGAGATATAGGGAAGTTGGATGGAGAGTTTGCATGTATTTTGGAGGAGGAAAAGCAGACAACAAGCAAACACACAAACAAAAAAATGCAGTACCTGGGTATGGAGAGTAGTAGAGATTGGGACAATTAGTACATTACTTAATCTAAGTGATCTCTTCTATAATACAGTAGGAATATTATCAGTACCTATTTCACAGAATTATGGAAAAGAAGTGAGATAAGTCATATAAAGCATTGAGCACAATGCTTACAACAAAGGAAGTGCTCACATAATAGCATTTTGTTACTATTATTGTTGTTATACTTGTCATTAAACTGTAGTGGCCAGGCGTAAAAACATAGCATTATGAGGGAATCAGAGAAAGCGAGTCATGCATTCAGTCAGAAATACAGTTGGAGAGGATAAAGGTAAAGTGTCAGGACAGATTAGCCAAAGGGAAATTGGGAATGAATGCATATTCGGGTCAGTGTTTGGGGAAGAGAAAGGCAGAGAAGTTGGAAGAGCAGCTAAGAGCAGAACACAAAGAACTAGTGAAAAGAAGACGACCTTGAAGCTAAGGCAGTGCTTGCCGGAGGCTGGTAAAAAACAAGATCTGCTTTCTGCTGGGACTGGATTGATCAGGGAGTGTGACTGGCCTGGACCTGCTGGTGGGAGCAGGTGTGCAGACAGAGTGAGCTGGTAATTAGGGCGACTTGTGGAAAGTGGGGGATTGCAGTCAGGGGCAGATGGTGACCAGAGATAGAGTAGTGGTGGAGGGAAGTAGGGATATTGCCGAGGTGAAGGCATGGCTAAAAGGTCGATTAGAAACAGGATCAAGGTTTAAATTTACCCAGTGCTTCCCCGTTCTGCTGCCGAGGTTGGAAAGGCAAGGCCCACAGTCCAGAAATGGACTCGGTCTCCTGGGCCTCTAGGGGAGAGCACGCTCGCTTGGCCGACTTTTTCCAAATGCGACACAGTTCCTAGGCACAGTATTTCAGCTTTAGTAGACTTTTCTTTTCTTGTAGCATGAAATTAAAAAAAGAAGTCTTGTTTATTATTTATGCTTGTTAACAGCATTTTCTGTAACATCTTTGATGTGAACCTCCAGCCCCCATTTGAAGGTTGCTTCTTCCTCTCGCTCCTGTACTTCTTATTTGTTGCCTTATTATGCACTTGTTCAGTGCATAATAAGGATTTTTGTCATGTGATATAGCCAAAACGTTTTCTGCCTAAGGTGTCCATGTTAAATACAGCTGTCTTGGAGTACTGTTCTCTGTCTTGCATGTTTATAAAAATCACCTGAGGTGCTTGTCAGACAATTTAGATTTATAGGCCTCACTCCAGACCTACTGGATTTCTAGGGAAAGCCCCTGGGAATAAGCATTCCAGGTATACTTTTAGGATCAGGTGACTTGGGTAAATATTGCTTGTGTCAAATGAAAGACTGAAAGGGTCCTACTCTTGTAGGTCAAGGATTCTAGTTATAAACGTGTCATGATCTGATTGTACCCTGGCCCACACTTTAAGAGGTTATAAGAAAGGTTTACTATATTCTCCTAGTTACACCTACAGTTTAGCTTAGGGGTTCTCCAGTGGGGAGGGGTGGGTTTTATGTCCCAGGGGACATTGGCGATGTCTGGAAACATCTTTCTTTGGCTGTTATACTGGGGTCTGGGTGGTGTAGACTCCTAGTGGGTAGAGAGGTCATGGGTATATGCTAAGCATTCTGTAGTCCACAGGACAGCCTCTTACAAACTAGGAATTGTCTGGCCCCACTGCCAAGGTCAAGGGAGCCTGGTTAGCCCTAAGATCTGTTTGTACTAATTAATAAATAATTAGCCAGTTAACTTAGTCCTAAATTGAGGTAAAATATGTATCTCCTGTGATTTCATTCACAGTGACATGTCAAACATTCCCTACACTCTGTGTCTCCTGCCTCCTCTATAGTAGATACCCATTCTCCCTCCAGAAATCACTGCCCTGGATCATCATAGATGAGTTTTCTTTGTGCCTGAACTTTGAAATAGAATCATATAGTGTGTACTCGTTTGTGTCTTTCTTCTGTTCAGCGTTATACCTGGGAGAGTTCTCTGTGTTGCTGCGCACGGCAGACGCGTGTCCTTTTTCGTTCACCGCCGTGCGCAACACCTCGCCCGGTTTCCCCGCTGACTGTTGGTAGACTTGGTGTGTTCCCATTCTCAGCGGTTATGATTACGGTGCTGCAGCCGTCTTCGTGTGTGTCTTTTGGTGGATGTAGGCAATCCCTTCTCTAGTGTATATGCCTAGGAGTAGAATTGTTAGATCTTGGGATAGTGTCTGTTTGGCTTTAGTAGATACAGCCTGTAAACATGCTTCCTGTAAACATGCTGATGAGTGTTAGATCTCATCAGCAATACGTGACGGCTGTGGCAGCTACTTCCTTCCTGCTCTCTGATATCGTCAGCTGTTCCGTTTTAGCCATCTTTGCGGGTGTGCAGTGGTACCTTGTGGAGGTTCGAATTTGCATTTCCCAGATGACCGATGATGTGCTAAGCCCTGTTTCATGTGACTGATTAGCCATTTGGATATTCTCTTATGTGAAATGCGTATTCAGTCTTTTGCCCATTTAAAAATATTGTATACCACTTATACTTCAATGAAAAAAAAGAAAAATGGGTTGTCTTTTTACTATTGATTTGTAGTAGTTCTAAAAATATCCTGTATATGTGTCCTTTTTCAGAGATATGTGTGTTGCAATATATCGTTCTATTGTGGCACTTACCTTTTCATTTTCTTTTGTCTTTTGTGAAACAGAAGTTCTTGATTTTAATTAAATCCAGTTTATCAGTCTTCTATTATATTTAATGCTTTTGCTACCTGTCAGAACAACGATTTTTAATTAAGGTGTGCTGTGAGAATTTCTAAAACATGCAGCATCCAACTATTTAGTTGGGGGAACTGACCTCTCTTCCCTGAGATTGTCAAATAGAAAATGACAACAGCCAACATAACAGTAGCCATCTGGTGTGAGCGAATCAAAATCATATCTATTTTCTATCAGATGGGCACAAATATATTTTTTGGCATGCTGCAGAATTCTAGTAATTAATTTACATGTGTCTTGAGATGAAGAAGGTTGAAAATAGCGGTGTAAGAGAAATCATGGCCTGCCTCAAACCCCTGAGGTCTTTTGATGTTCTGGTTGCGGTGTCAGCTCTGACCTTTGTAGTGAACTAGCTTTGAGGCAATTACTGCTTTTTGCTTCCTTTCGGTACAATGCAGTTGGTTTAAATTGGACCCTCTCTACAAAGCCAAATGAGTAGCTGGCATGTGCGTATATATTTTGCTGGCCTCTTGAGGTGGGTCTAGGTCAAGGTCCTTTCTTTGTGGACAGGTACATTGTAGGGAGTGGAGTGTTTGATCCGTTTTTAAACTACATCACATATTAAACACTCTGTTAACCTGGACTCAGAATGTGAAGCCACTTGTGTATCAGTCTGAGTACAAAGTCATCCTCTTTTTACAGTTTTTCTCGTTTTCTTTTATGGTTGTTCAGTCTATACTGGATTTGGACAACAATCCAAATTGTTTTATTGACTTGCCTGAGTCCCATATGACACTTTTATTTTTCATTTGGGATTCATATTTGATCAGTTTACATTCTGTTTAGTTACATGAATGTGATTACAACAGCTGTACAGGGAGTACAAACAGGACTGGGGACAAAACATCATAGACCTGTGAGCATAGGACTGCACTAGGGGGACAGATGAGCTTTGATGCACAGAGAGGGGCCTGGAGCTACTAGAAGCCAGTCACCTGTGGTCACATGGGACATGCGTGTCTCACATTCATTCATCAGCTCATTTTCAAGAAGGTGGGTTAAGACGTTACTCTAGTTCTCATCGAACCATGTACTTTGAAAGACAGGATGGCGAGGATGGAAAACCAGATATTTAAATCTTTTTGATTAGGTACATAGAAACTGTCTACTTTTTCTAACCTCTCAATTAGACAATTAAAACTTAAATTTGGGTTTTTCACCAATACATATTTTTTGAAAAGAACCAGAAGTGAATAAAAGAGTAGCCATATATTTAACCAGGAAAAACATGTTCCTGTTTGCATTTTTCCCCTATGGAGTACTGAGTTTTCAAATTTAAAATAATAGTTTGGGATTATATAGAAGAGTCTGGCAAGTATAAAAGGTTATGTTTGGTTACATTTCCAATGTAATTATGTAAGGTACTGTAAAAGCATAATCTGTGTGCTTTTAGATAAAATCATTGTGAGTCCTGGGCTAGAGGACTGGGACCTGCAGGCTCTTGTCAGGTCTCGTTTGTCTGTGTCTACAGTCAGCCTGTGTTAACAAGCCAAGTTCCATCCCATACATTCTGTTGAGAGCGCTCTGCCAATTTGAAGTTCCGTGTTGCTTACTAAAGTCTAGCAGCTCCTCTATGTTTTCCGTGTTTAATTTTGGAAATGATAGTATCTTTTACTTAAAATATTTTAGTTAAAAGTTGGAAGTAATTTTTGCATGCAGATTTAATTCCACATAAACCATAGTTTCGTGTACTGTGGGAGAAGTCCTGTAAGAATTTAAAATGGAACATCTATGCTAGTATTTGTATCAGTATTTTTTTTAATCCTAGAAAGAACTCTATTAAATAATATGAGTAGATAGTTTAAGCTACATTTCAGAGTGGCAGAAGATTTATTTTTATGATACATTGTTAGAAAAAAATATATATCACAAGCTATTCCTTTTATTTTCATTTTTGCTTAATTTATTGTTGACAATGCCAGGTACTGGGAGCCACATGTGATTTTTCTTGTTCAACATTTTAAATAACACTTTTATTAACTAGAATTTTTTTTGTCCCAGTGGAGGCATATGCATTACTATACTTACAATTAATATAATTTACATAAAATTGATTTAAAAGTGTAGGGGTATAACTCAATTATTTGGCAGTATTTGGGGAGAATATGAATTGGTAAAAATTCAAATTTAAGTTTTAATTGTATAATGTAATTATTGTGTAGAAAATAAAGTCTGTAATATATAAGATGTTGTATTGCCTGTGAGAGACTCTTAGGAAATTTGAATAGCCAGGAAAACCTTGTAACCAGTTTAATTCTATATGTGCGACTAGGTGTGCTTAAGGGTGCTTGGAAACAAATACCATTTAGAATCATATTTACATATTTATAAAGCAATATAATATCAGATTTAATTAATTCAGAAGTCATTTATTGTGGTTGATTTCTGCCAGGTACACTCAAAATACAAACTTTAGCATCTTGAGATTTCACTGAGGCTTATTACACAGGCAAGATTGATTGAATCGAGGGACACAAGATATCACAAAGCCCATCCTCATTTTTATTTATTTGTTTTTGTTATTTTTAAATTACATTTTATTGATTATGTTATTACACTTGTCCCAGTTTTTCCCCTTTTGTCCCCCCTCAGCACCTTCACTCCCTCAGGCAACCCTCACACCTTCGTTCATGTCCATGGTCATATGTATTAAATTCTTTACAAAGCCTGCCCTCTAATTGCATGGTTGTTCATTCTGGTGAGTCTTCTTGTAGCATCAACTACCTAAGGGGTATGAGTTACCTCGTTAGGATAAACTGTCAGATGTGAAGTGCGATCTTTGAGGCCTACTGGGAAATAAAGATACTTTTCTCATTTGGGAAATTCTCAGAGTTTGACAGCCAACCAGATTCTTAGTATGGACTCTTCACTTCTCCCCAAAAGTGTGTCTTATTTTATGTGGTGCCTGCAAAGGCAAACTATGCATCATTTCTTCAACATATTGAATTGCAGCAAGAAATGAGATCTCTTGACTCAGAACTCCACTCCGCCACTGGTTACGTGGCCTTGGGTACATCACAGCCTGTTGGAGCCTCAGTTTTCTCATCTGTGGGGTGGAGCCAATAGAACCTACTTATTGGAGAAAAAGTGCAGTGCCTTCCTTACAGAGTTCCTGCACGTAAAAGGTGCCCTGTAAAATAATAAGCATTAAAAAAAGCTTCAGATCTTTTTGTTCCTGGTACGTATAAGCATACAGCTAGGACTGTCTTTGTCTTTGTCCGATTTGGCTCTTATTTGTAACATTTATATTGTATATGTTATATATTTTATGTTAAACATATAAAGACTAATATTTATATTAAATATACACCTATGCTATGTGTTTGTTATATATAAATATATTGATAAATGTTTTTATAATAATATGAATATTATTAAATGTATTAAATAGACATGTTATATTTAATGTATATATAGAAAGGAGCCTTGAGCTAAGAAACTGATAATACAGCTAGCAAACAAATGAATGAATGGTGTTTTAAACTATTCTACTTGAATTGTTATATATTTCTGGGTGACATTTGTCAATTAATCCTTCAATACTGGATGTAATTTTAAATAAGTAAATCTCTTTGGGACCATATTTTTGACGAGTTCAATTACTTGAGATTTGAGTGTGTTTTTATTTTTTAGTTGCTTATATTTGTTATGCACCTGTTTGAATTTATTGTTTTTTTTTTGCAGGCAAACTTGCTCTGTGCATCTGCAGGCAAACTGCAGATGTTTCATAATTGCTTTATAATGCCTGGGATTGCTCAGTACACACTGTTGTCTGTCCAGAAATTGGAAATCAAATGAACTTTTGTACTTACTCCGTAAAGGACAAAGATTTCATATTGGAGTATATGACCAGCGCTACCCTAATTATTATACAATGGCTCCATCTGTTCAGAAACTATGAATATATGATATGAGCATACATTTTAAATTAATTAATTAACCTATTTTTATTGTTGTTCAAGTGCAGTTGTCTCCATTTTCCCTCCACCACTCCCCCCTACCCTACCCATCCCTATCTCCCACCCTCGATCCCACACCCCTTTGGCTTTGTCCATGTGCCCTTTATACTTGTTCCTTGAGGACCCTTCCTCTTCCCCCACCCCTGTTATTCCCTCCCCTTTCCCCTCTGGTTACTGCCAATTTGTTCTTTATTTTAATGTCTCTGGTTATATTTTGCTGCTAGTTTGTTTTGTTGTTTAGCTTCCTGTTAAAGGTGAGATCATATGGTATTTGTCTTTCACCACCTGGCTTATTTCACTTAGCATAATGCTTTCCAGGTCCGTCCATGCTGTTGCAAAGGGTAGGAGATCTTTCTTTTTGCTGCATAGTATTCCATTGTGTAAATGTACCATAGTTTTTTGACTCATTTATTTCCTGATGGGCACTTAGGTTGCTTCCAGCACTTGGCTATTGTAAATTGTGCTGCTATGGACATTGGGGTACATAGGTTTTTTTGAATTGGCATTTCAGGGTTCTTAGGGTATAATCACAGCAGTGGAATTGCCAGGTCAAAAGACAGTTCTATTTTTAGTTTTCTGAGGAAAATCCGTACTGTTTTCCACAATGGCTGCACCAGTCTGCATTCCCACCAACAGTGCATTAGGGTTCCCTGTTCTCCACAACCTCACCAGCACTTGTCTGTTGATTTGTTTATGATGGCCATACTGATGGGTGTGAAGTGGTATCTCATTGTGGTTTTAATTTGCATTTCTCTCATGGCTAGTGATGCTGAGCATCCTTTCATATGTCTCTGGGGCTGTGAGCATATCTTGTTAAAACTTGTCACATTGGCTTACAAAACTGAATTATAACAGCAATGAAAATGAGGAAACATAATTTGAAATATTAATTAATTTTCATAAGAGCAATAAAATGAGAGTTTATAGAAAAATAATTTTTATTCCCCAATTTTCTAAGAGCCTATCAGTTAATTTTTATGATCAAATATGAACACATACTGTATTGCATAGCTCTTACCCCAAAAGTTGTTAAAATTGGCACAAGTAATTTTTACTGGAGAAACTAGTAGATACTGTATTATCTTTTTAAAACACTTTAATCCCTGTTATGGGAGTGCAGCAGTGAAGTAATCATCTGTATCACAGGAGATAAGATACCGTTTCAGTTGTGGTTATCCAGAAATGCCATCTGAGAGTCGTCCCCTCTTTGGGTGAAGCGTGGGTTTCCAGCTTTCTGTGTAGCCTGCTGGTGTGCTCAGGAAACCTGGGGGGGAAGCCCTGGGCAGCAGAGTCTGAAGGTTTCCGACTGCTCCCTCTGCCTCTTTCACCAGAGCGGCTGGTTTTATTTGATTTATATGCTGGGATTAGATAAATGGTGTCCTTTGAAAAAGAAAAAAGAATTCTCCGGAGTCCAAAACCAGGCTGATTTAGAAATCCCTGGCCTAAGAGAATGTTTGAGGATTTTAAGCATAAGCTGAGCAGTTGGAAATTATACTAGACCAAAGAGAAGTAGAAGGAGGAAGCAATACAGATGGCAGAAGACAGATTCATTTTCTCCCCACACAGCACAGTGACAATGTGAAGAATGTAATAGGACTGTCTGGCTGCTAACCATATGCTACTTGCTGGGATAATGCTGTACTTAAAAAAATATGTTTATTGATTTGAGAGGGGGGGGAGAGAGAGAGAGAGACGGAGAGACATCAATTAGAACATATCTGCCCACAACCCAGGTAGAGATGTGCCTTGATGGGCAGCCCAGCCCCCAACCTTTTGGTGTATGAGATGATGCGCCAAACAGCTGAGCCACACCAGCCAGGGCTGTATTTTTTTTTTATGGAGGTAAAATTTTTAGGATATAAAATTAACTATTTTAAATAAAAAAATACAGTTCAGTAGCATAGGAACTAGATAGAGGTGACAATTGCCTAATCATCACTATGTTGTACTTTTAAATTTTGTTTACTGAATTTATTTATACTGGGCTTTTTTTCTAAAAAGACCTTGGAAGTGGCATTTCATAAGGACTATTAATAAAATAGAAATGGAGATCAGGACCGAGGAAAGGAGAAGGAAGCTAATGTGTAATCTGTGAGTGTTACTGTCGTTTTTACTCAATGTCATGGCCGGCTCCTAGGCATCCCAGCAGCAGAGCATCAAGGTGCATCTGATACAAAATCTAAAAGCAGAAAAGAAAACCAGCTCCTCAAAGGAAAGTTTTTCTAGACACTCAGGTCTAATTGAAATTTCCTATTTGGGATTTGGCATAACCATGACTGACTACGGTTTTACAGTGGATGCTAAAGCATTTTTAATGTGTCTCTTTCCGTAATAATGTTCCATTAAAGCTAAGGGCACAGTATTACTCTGGGAGGCAGGGATAGGAAACTTTATAGCAGAATCACTAATGTTTGACTTCCACTTACTTGATCTCAAATTAGTCCAGGTAATTTTTTTTTAACTAGCAAGGGGCAGAATGTGAGGTTGGCAGAAGCCCTTAAGGGGGCCTCTGTCAGCAGGTCCTGAGGGGGTGGGAGCCTGGTTGTGCCAGGGGTATATTTTGCAAGAATACACTTTGAGAGCTGACTTCTTTTTTTATATGTTTATGTAATGAGGCATAGATGATACAAGTGTAAGCCAAGAAGTTACTTGTTTTAGTGAATGGGTTTGGTTGAGTGGCAAACTTGGAAATAACTGGGGGATGTTTATAGGCAAACATTTTCTTGTTTAGATTTGGCAAATTTATTACTAGTGGTAGAAGTCTGGAAGGATCAAAATAGATTTTATTGGTTCTTCCAGGAGGGGGGACCCAAAGAACACCAGGAGTTATCTTCTGGAGGGTGGTCCTCGTATAGTACAGACTTCCCCTGCTCGGTGAGTGTCCCAGGAACCCATCTGTGTCAGTGTATGAGCAGTTGTTGAGAAGGGAGATACTAGGCTTCAGTAAAACTTTTTCGGAAACTATTTTAATGCATTAGCCCATTTCATGCGGGTGATTTACGAGTGCACCTGTCCACGCACATCAGCAGGTTTTGACCAAAAATGGCAAGATCTCCAGTGCCCCACCTTCCCTATTCACCTGATCTCACCCAGAGAGATTCCTCCCCCCCACTCCCGTTCCCCTGAAAAACGTCCTCAGAGGGAAGTCCTTTAATTTTGCCAGTGTGGAAGAGGTGAAAGCAAAAATGGCAGAAACACTAAAAGGCATCAAAATCAATGAGTTCAAAAACCATTTTGAGCAGTGGAAAGAAATGCCTCGCTGGTTGGATTGTATCATACGGAGAGTACTTTGAAGGTGACCGAAGTTTAAACATGTCAGAATCAATACACAATTTTTAATAAAGAAATTTTGGGGACCCTCCCTCAGATATAATTACTTTCAAGTTGTTTTTCCCAAAGCTTTTACAGATTCACAGTGCAACGATCAGCTCAGAGAGTTGCAGCTTCACTGCGTATTTGGAAGCACTGGGTATAATCATTAACCCCTTTTTTCTAATATATTACAAAAGGGCATTGCTATTGTTACTGTTATAGAAGAGGAAACTGAAGGCCGTGATTACAAAATTTTCAAGTGTATAAAAGTTGGAAAAAATATTACTATTCACACAGTATTCCCTTCATGTAGAAGGGCCAAGTGTCACGTTTTGGGACATTTGTATTGTCTCCTTTATTGAATGCTGAACCATTTGAAAGTAACTTGTAGACATGATGTTTCAGCATTTTTTTTTTTATTTTTTAAGATTTTATTTATCTTTAGAGGGGAAGGAGAGAGGGAGCGAAACATCAATGTATGGTTGCCTCTAGTGCATCCGCTGCTGGGAACTGGCCTGCAGCCCAGGCATGTGCCCTGACTGGAAATCGAACCTTGAGCTTCTGGTTTGCAGACGTGAACTCAATCCACTGAGCTACATCATCCAGGGGTCAGCATGTATTTTTAAAAAATAAAGATATTTTATTTTATTCCACAACCACCCTGTAGTTATCATAGCCAAGACACTTAACACTGTTAGAGGAAAGTTATCTATACACAATTTATATGCAAAATTTCTTCCTAGTTGTTCCAGAAATGTCCTTTATTGCTGCTTTTCTCTTTTCTCTTTTTGCCCCTAATCCAGAATTCAACCAAGGAACATACTTTGCATTTGAGTTGTGCCTCTGGTAACCACATACTGTTGTCTATGTCTTTAAAAAAATTTTTTCTTGTTTGTTCATTTATTGCTTTCAGTTTTATATCCCACATAACAATCATATGATTCTTAGAAACAGGATTTCTTTCTGTTTTATGGCTAAATAGCAACACAGCATTTTCTTTATCCGTTTCTCTGTTGATGGACACTTAGGTTGTTTCCATATCTTACCTTTTGTGTATAATGCTGCAGTGAACATGGAAATGCAGATGTCTCTATGAGTTACTGATTCATTTCCTTTGGATATAAACCAAGAAATGAGATCGCTGAGTCATATGGTTCTATTTTTAATTTTTGAGGAACCTCCCTGCTGTTTTCCATCAGAACTGTACCAATTTACATCCCCACCAACTGTGCAGGAGGGTTCCCTTTCCTCCACGTCTTCCTCAACAGTTGGTAACTCTTAACTTTTTTAAAAAAGATTTTATTTATTGATTTTTAGAGAGAGGGGAAGGGAGGGAGAAAGAGGGGCAGTGGAACATAAATATGTGGTGCTTCTAGTGCACCCCCTACTGGGGACCTGGCCTGCTACCCAGGCATGTGCCCTGCCTGGGAATCTAGCTGGCAACGCTTTGGTTCACAGGCCCACAGGCAATCCACTGAGCCACACCAGCCAGGGCTGTCTCTTACCTTTTTGACAATAATCATTCTAACAGGTAGGAATATCTTGCTGTTGTTTTTATTTGTATTTCACTGATGATTAGTGATATTGAGCACCTTTTCATGTACCTATGGCCCTCTATATGTCTTTTGACAGGTGTCTATTTAGGTTCTCTGCTCATTTTTTTAATCAGATTATTTTTTTGGTCTATTGGGTTGTATGAATTTCTTACATACTTTAGATATTAACCCCTTATCAGGTATTTGATGGGCAAACTTCTCTTCCATTCTGTAGGTTGCCTTTTATTTTGCTCATGGCATCCTTTGCTGTGCAGAAGCTTTTAGTCTGATGTAGTCCCACTTGTTTAGTTTTGCTTTTGTTGCCTGTGCTTTTGGAGTTATAGCCCATAAATTGTTGCCAAGACCAATGTCAGGGAGCATTTTCCTTTTGTTTCTTCTAAGAGTTAACAGTTTCAGGTCTTACACTGAAGTTTTAAATTAATTTTTAGTTAATGTTTGTGAGTGGTGTGAGATAGGGCTCCAGTTTTGTTCCTTTGTGTATGACTATCCCATTTTGCCAACATTATTTATTGAAGAGACTGTCCTTTTCCCATTGTCTATTATAACCCTTAAGGCATAATTAAATCACATAGTAAATTAATATATTAACAATAACAACACAAAACTTGAAATTAGGTTTGTAAGCGAACATATGGACTTCAAGGATAAACAATCAAACTTACAGGAAAAGGCAGTTTATTTAATTTATTCTTTGTCCCTTGAGTTGTTTTATAACTCTCTAGGTGGCTTATAGAAAAGTTGGGGAAGATACCATAGTTGTTTTAGTCCCAAGATTCATGTTTCATTAAGGTATTCAATAAAATAAAGAAATGAGACAAGAACAATAATTGATTTCTCATTTGCAATGTGAAATTATTACACTTTTGATGTCCTTTATTACTCTTGTTTTTAAGGTTTTATTTATTTTTTTTAGAGAGAGGGGAAGGGAGGGAGAAAGGGAGAGAAACGTCGATATGAGAGAGAAACATGGAAGGGTTGCGTCTTGTACATGCCTGAGATGGGGGCCAAACCTGTAACCCAGGCATGTGCACTGACTGGGAATCAGACCAGTGACCTTTTGCTTTGCAGGACGATGCCCAACCTACTAAGCCACGCTGGTCAGAGCTATTATTCTTTCATCTTTTAAATTTATGAGCACTACTATATAACTATATATATAGTTATATATAGTGATATACACACACACTAAGGAGTATTATTTGATTTATGTACTGCATTCTCTTACCTTTTCCCCAACAACTAAATATATTTTGTTGAGCATTTGGGCATGACTGGTACCGTGGTTATTTTGCCTTTTGTTCTCTGTTACTCTAACAGCTACAGCTTTTTTTTCAGGTATTCCTTTTTTCCTCCTGCTTTATCTGCTTATAAAATGCTTTGAGCAAACTACGAAAGTTACTCCCTTGTCACGTCTCTAAGTCCTTCCCATTGTCAGAGCTGGTGGTGGTCTGACGAGGCAGCTGAAGACTTGTCACCCCCGCAGCCTCACTTTCCCCGTCTCCGTGGTGGCTGAGGACTGCGGTGCTTAGTAGGGGCAGGGCTCCTGGCACATTCAAAGTGGTGCTGTAGGTGTGGGGTGGGGAAGGGGCCGTCTTGTCTCTGTTGAGTGAAAGGAGTAAAGGAAAAAGCCTCCGTGGTGATTCTGGGGGACAGCCTTCATTTCCCCTTCACCCAGAGTCACTGACGTGGGAGAAGGGAAGGCGGTGGGGTGACTGGAAGGCGCTGCGCGGTGACGCTCTGACCCCCTTCTCCTGCTCCCCTCTGCTCTGCGCATGTCACGATGAGGACTTTTC
This sequence comes from Artibeus jamaicensis, assembly GCF_021234435.1. Classification (NCBI taxonomy): domain Eukaryota; kingdom Metazoa; phylum Chordata; class Mammalia; order Chiroptera; family Phyllostomidae; genus Artibeus; species Artibeus jamaicensis. The sequence continues at coordinate 20,742,032 of NW_026521823.1, read as the reverse complement.
CAGCCGCGGACCTGACCTTGCCCACGCTAGGCAGTATGCTTGGATTTATATGTAATTATGTTTTTGTTTTCTGTAACACTATATTTAGCACTTTCAGATGATTATAATCAAAGTACTGACACACTTTATAAATTCATATGGAAAGTTCCAACACTGTCTGGCTAGAAACCAGATTATCTGGCAAATATAGCCGCCTTTGTGTCTATAATTCTGGTTTTTATGTTCTTTGCATAAACATTTGAAACTCTGTGACACATCTCTCTTTTTAATTTCTTCCTAGTTAAACTCAACAGTGGGGAAGAAAAACAGTCCAACAGTTATTTGTCACTGACATGTTCTGGCCATGGTGTTCACTTTTCATCTGCCCACATTCAATGAGGGGCCTCTGAACTGAAGTAACTAAGCCCAGGGGAGCTATAGTCAACTTCGTAAAATAACAGATCAATGGTACACGTAGCAGTTTATCCATACGGTGCTTTTCATCAGGCTAAGGGGTGGTGGTGTTTTCAGTTTAGACCAGGACCGGGAGAAGAGGCCTCAACCCTGGTGGGACGGGATCCTGCGTTGGGTCCTATTTGTTTGTTTGTTTTCCTTTGTCTTTTCCTCATTGTTCCCCCAAGTAAGTCACACTCAAATATAAGTATGAGTTTTAGATTATATTCCAGAACCAAATGTGAGTTTACACTTGCCTTCTCTTTTTGAATATTCTAGCATTGCCATATTTTATTATCGTTGGTCATTACTATCTTATTATAATTAATGCTAATTATAATGACTACAGTGGCTAAGGTTTAGTGAACATCAATATGTGCTAGATTCTCTACTGGACATTTTACTTTGTTTAGTTCTAAAATGATTCCGTGAATAAGTTTTATTATTAGTTTCATTTCATGGAAGAAGAAACAGGTTTTAAGAGGTGAAATGTGAAACAGCATTTGCCAAAAACTAAATATCACTTCCTCCTCTTTAAGACCTGGTATTTTTTTTGAGATTGCTCATTATACAATGGGGAAGTTTTTTTAATATATATATATATATGTGTATGTATATACACACACACACATATAATGTGTGTATATGTTATATATGTACATGTATATATATAACTATATAAGTATATAAAATATGCATATGTTTATTTATAAAATATTATGACTATAAATTATTCAAGTATGTGCTGAAATCATTGAGTAGCCCTCAAATGGAATTATGACTAATCAATATTAATAAGTACATTTAGCTGAGTTCTCTTCAACACATTGACTGAACTTAAATATTGAGTCCAGCGACACCATTAGCTACAAAGATGTGTAAAGTCAGTGCAATTTGTCTTCCTGTGGATGAAACAGACACGTGCAATTAAACTGCGATATAGGTCAACTCCAAGGGTTGCTGTAGTTCGGGGGAAACAGCAATGTGAGTGAAGAGAATGTAGTGACTGATTTTCCTGGAAGGACTGGGGAAGGCTATGGAGTTGTTACTCTGTTTCTGGATTTAACTGATTGAGTTACAGCTTGTAATTTTAAATCAGTTCAAATTGTCATGACTCCATAAATTTGCAACATAGTAGGTGTTGTATGCCGTCTGTGCCTGTGGTACATAGACCTCCCTGGGCTATGGCAAATAAGAAACTCTATTTTTAATTTTCTTATTAATATTAAGAACATTATGTTTCTAAGGTATCTGCTGGGAGGGGGACTATTTGAATTTTTTGTAGGAACGTAATTCCTCAATTTTTATTTTTGAGATGGATTAGATTGCAGTTTTGAAAAGTATGAACATAATAATTGTTTCTTCACATTAATTCATGGTTTCTTGTGGTGTTCGGTGTTTACCCTTGAAAATATGGTTTCTGATGAGTACCCTAAAGTAGGTATAGCTGCCTTCCTTGCATACATTTTGCATATTGTTGTATAAATAAAACAATAGTTTTTTTATATCTCAAAAGTAATAATCATGTCTTATTTCCTTTTTTTGTCGTCTGTCTGAAGTAAATGTTCACTGGATGTAAATCAGTATTAAACTATGGAGGTGTAAACATAGGTTCAGTCTTCAATATGTACTTCTCACTCTTAGTCTAGTCTTCATATTCTTTCCATCACAGGCAGTGTTTTTTCTTCTAAAATTTAATCATGCCAGTCATGGCACTCGTGAAACCCCCCCTGCTGTGTTCTCATTGCTTGAAAGATGAGGTCCAGTTTTGCCCAGGGTCTGCTGCCCACTTCACGACGTGACCTGGCGCAGCTCCTCCTCAGACGTCTCCGGGGACCTCTTCCCCCCGAAGACTGAACTGTGTTATTTGTGCACCCTTCACTCCCAGCTGAAATACCCTTTCCTTTACTCCCAGTTAAAGCACCTTTTACCCTATTGTAAATGCATTCACTTATATGACTCTGGAACTTCTTGAAGATGGGGATTTTAAATAATTTAAAAAATATTTTTTCCATTACCATTCAGCTCCCCTTGTGCCTCCTCGCCCTGCTGCAATCATCACACTGTTTTCCATGGCCATGAATCCTTCTTCCTTTTTGCTTGATACTTTCACCCCTTAACCTCCCCGCCCCCCGCCAGGACCTAATAGCTGTCAGCCTGCTCTCTACTTATGAGTCTTGTCTCTATTTTGCTTATTAGTTCAGTTCATTCATTAGATTCCACATGTAAGTGAAGTCATAGGGTATTTGACTTTCCCTCACTGGCTTATTTCACTTAGCATAATGATCTTCAGAAAAAGGGGATTTCTGATTTTATATATTTATATTGTTCATCTTTTAAATACCAGTGTTTGACACGTAGTAGATAAAACAAATGCTTGTCTAATAATTGTGTGTAATTTTCAGAGTCCTGCATAGTTTTTATGCTCAATAAGTATAAAGAATCTTTTCATAAAAGATATAGTTCAAAGTCAGATGTTAATTTTAACATTTAGTATACTGTTTTCCAAGGAGTTTGGACTATTGTATGTATACCAGCTTCTTTTTGTACTGACACATTTTATACTAGTAGTTACTAAAAATGACTGTATTAGTTTTCCGTTGCTGCTGTAACAAATTAGCACCGATTTAGGGCCTGAGAACAACACATATTTATTATCTCACAGTTCCGGGAGTCGGAGGTCTGAAATGGGTTTTATGAGGACCCACCCCTGACTTGGTACACAGTCCTTGGCTTGTGGCTCCCTGCCAGCAATCGCGTCACTCTGATGCCTGTTCTTACCAGTCATACCTTCTTCCCTGACACCTGTGCCTCCCTTTTGTCTTACAACTTTTGTGATAACGTCAGGCTCACTGGGATAATCCAGGGTAATCTCTCCAACTCAAGACCCTAATTGAATCCCACCTGCAGAGTGCCTGTTGCCGTTAGGACACAGATGCCTTAGAGAGGGGGCGTTATTCTGCCTGCCACACTGATGAAACTCTCGTAACAATTTATTTGTTTTTCTGAACACAGTGAGCAAAGCAAAGTGGTACTGGACAAAAAGAAGAGCAGATTGAAGGATGGGTTCTAAGCAACTACAAGTGAAGTATTTATCAATTTATACCAAGATTTAGACATAGTCAGTGGCTTATAATTTCTGTTACATATTCTTCATGCCTACTTTATTAATTTGTATAATTAATGTAATATTTTTGAGTGAACAGTGTGATTTGCATAGGAGAAAGAACAAAAGGTGAAAAGAGCAAGCATATGAGGCTTGCAGTTGTAAGTAGCATGTCCAGGATGATGATAAAATATTAAATAGGAACTGCTAAAAGTAAAAATTATAAATTTTATCACAGTTGTTGGCCTTACATGAATAAATATCAGCATGCACAGTAAAACTTAAATTTTATGCAAAATTTAGCATAAAGATCTTTAGATGTGGCAAGTTTTGCTTAAATTCTCCATCAAGAAACTGAAATTATCTGTTGTATGAAAAGCAAGGCAATTTTTTGAAGGTTTTTCCCCATGTCAAACATATTTCTAGAATTTTCGCTGAGAAACATTAGGTTATGTTGCTGGAGCTTATTATCTTCACTTGCAGTGGCTAAGCTCTTTGTTTTCAAATGTATGGTGCACACAACCCTATAAATGAAAGTGTTAAACATTTGGTACCGAACATGTAACTCTTATTTAAATTACCTAGAACTGTAAATATTTCTCCCACATCATATGCCCTTTCTTACTGTACAGGTATGTAACTGTAGGAAATGATTTTACAGTTTCCAAAAAGCCAGTCTGAGGGGATGGGATTGACTGCTGTTGGTCTGTACTGGGGGAGGTCGCCACTGTACTGCTACAGCCAGGAAGTGAAGAGCCACGCCCTGTTTTTAGGTGAAAGTCTCAACATTGTGCAGGTTTTCCAGAAGGCTTTACTCTTTGCAACTTGAATTTTCAGTTCCGAGTGTTATAGGGCCTTGTGTGTTCTTGCCTTTTAGATCCACCTTTGCTAGAGAATTCAGCTACAAGTTTGTTGGCGATGCTTCCTAAAAACAGGTGCCTTGGAGGACATTGATCGGATCTGCCCCTTTCTCTACATCCTGGAGGGAGCTTTTGCTTTTTTTCATCTGTAGACATTTGTAAGTGATGAGGCTTTCATTAAGGTGGGTATTTCAGGAGCAGCTAATATTCAAAGGCATAGTTAATGAAATGTTTCTAGAAAAAACTGGACATAAACATTGCTTGAATTAATTATTAGGAATTTTGCCCCAGCTGGTGTGGCTTGGATTGAGTGCTGGCCTGTGAACCAAAGGCCTCCCAGGTTGGACTCCCAGGCAGGGCACGTGCCTGGGTTGCGGGCCAGGTCCTCAGTAGTGGGCGTGCAAGAGGCAATCATACACCGATGTTTCTCTCCTTCTCTTTCTCCCTCCCTTCCCTTCTTTCTAAAAAATAAATAATACAATCTTAAAAAAATTATTAGGAATCTTTATCCTTGGTCAGATTAATAAAAATGCTTAATGTTTTTATTCTTTATTAATTCTGTTTCTAATAGTTCCTAGAAAATCTAATTAATGGACTATATATAATTTCAAGAAGAAGGTTTGACTATGAAAATTAAAAGGCAGAAATTGTCTTTTGAAAGAACAATTCATCATCATCTTAATGACTGGATAAAGCGATAAAGCAGAATGAGACAAAGTTTATAATGTTGAAAAATTAGGCTGTGATGGGAGAGCCTGCAGGGTTTTTTTCCCTGTATTTCTTTAGCTGTTTTGAGTATTGTTTAGGCCAGCAGTTTTCAACCAGTGTGTTGCAAGAATTTGTAAAACATGCAATACTCATTATTTAGTCAGGGGCACTGACCTCTTTTTCCTTAGTTGTCAAATAAAAAAGTGACAATAGCCAACACAGTAATAGTTCTCCAGTGTGAATGAATCAGAATTACAGTTTCTTTTGTCAGATCAGCCAAAAACACATGTTTTTGGTGTGACAGAATTTTAGTGAGTAGTTTATGTGTGCCATGAGGTGGAAGAGGTGGAAAATCGCTGGTCTAGGCTGAGAATGTTTTCCCCCAAGAGCAGTAACTGCAGATATATTTTCTCTAAAATAGTTGAGAAGGTATTAAAAATACAGTTTTATTAATAATATGAAGCACATCTCTAGTCTGTAGGCAGCCCTCTACCAGTAACCAGGAAGAGGAAAGTCACCTTCATGTTCACTGTGAATGACAGTGAGTTCTCAGTGAGAAGGTCAGGAACTCAGCAAGCAACCTGCTCAGTTTTATAGAGGAATTAGCTGCTACTGGTGAGTTAGCTCTTCTCGGAGAGGCTGTTATTCGTTGGAGAAATGCCAAGCTGTTTTAAGACATCAGCAAGTTTTTAGTGTATTAAATCTGAAAACTTGTATGTTGGTTTTTTGTGAAGGAGCTAGAAATAACCCTACATTTTCATTGTCTATAATGAGAATATAACTTAAAGGAATTTGTCTCAAGGGAGTAATTTTCCTGCCAGACTCAAGGAATGTGGATACTGTAGCCAATTGATTGTAGATTAAAAAAAAACAACAATTATTTCTAGTGACTTTTGTTTTGAGATAATTTCAGACTTACAGAGAAATTGAAAGAACATTCATTACAAAGAAATCGTATTTCTTTTGCTCAGATTTCCTGTTTGTTGACATTGTTGCCAATTTGCTTGCAGTTCTCTCTTCACACATTTTTACATCTTTTTAATGAGTGTTGTGAGCTGTTTGAGAGTATGTTGCAGATGTGTGGTGCCCTACTACCCCATTAATACTTAAGTGTGTTTTCCCAAAAAGCAAAGATACATTTATATAACCACAGAACTACCATCAGAATCAGGAGATTAACACTGGGCAATTATTACCGTTTGATCCACAGGCCCCATTTACGTTTTATCAGTGGTTTCCATTACACCCTTCATAGGTCTAGGATTTACCCTTGTTCATTTGTTTGTTACGTCTCTCTGGTCTCCTCCAGTCTGGAGCAGTTCCTTAGTCTTTCCTTCCCTTTTTTCTTCCTTGGTAAGGATATGTCTCAATTTGAGTATGACTTTAGAAGAAATACCTACCACAGCTGTGTGTTTTTCTCAGTGCATCGTATTAGGGGGCATAAGATGTGGTTTTGTGCCATTACTGGTGATGTTAACTCTTTAAAAAGTTTGAGATACAATTGACATGCAATATTAAATGGTGATGCTAACTTTTATCAGTTTGTTAAGATGGTGTCCTATGGTTTCTCTAGTGTAAAGTTAATGAGATTCTGTACTTACAGATTAATAATAAGTATTTTTGAGGAGATACTTTCAAAGTTTTCCCCATTAGCATTCATTGATGATTCTTGCCTAATCCATTATTACTGTGATGGTGGTGAAATAGTAATTTTTCGATTCATCAATACATAGCATGTTACTTTGAAATGTCCACAAGTCTATGCCTCCTACTGTATTCTATTTGTACAGCATAGTCTGAACCCTTAGTGCTAATATAGATTCAGGTTCATTGTTGATACTCAGTAATTAATTCATTGTTCAATTAATTGAATGATAAGGCAAGGATCACCTACTTCTATTTGCAAATAGTTTCTTAAGAAATATCTTTGGTAACAGGAATGCACCATAACATTCCTTTTACTTGTTTTTACCATGACATCTGTTGCCTGATCATTAGAGCAATGAAGATCATTTAGAAAATGCGCAAAAACTTTCTTATAATCCTGCTGTCCACATGCCTGATAGACATGACATCTGTTTCCTCATTTCTTGAGAATGAAAATTACACAGAAATAAAGAGCCAATACTCAGATTGCTCCTAATTGGCATGTATTATTTCTAGCTTCTACAAATCAACTAGCAAATTCCAAATTTCCAGACCGCCTTCTGTAATTGATTAGAAGTATTTAATGAAGCTCTTGTAAAGCCCCTTGCAGCCTGGCTTCTCTTTTCTTCTGTCTGGGATAATTCCCGAAATAGCTCAGCCTAAGCTTGCCATGTACGTTCATTGGCTGGGGTCCCCTCAGGAGCCAAGTCCGAGTCCCACACATTTTAAGCCACAAGGCTTAAAATTCACTTTGTCTTTGAATGGGAAACAGCAAAGATTTTCTTCAGCTATGATGGTGGGATCGTGGGGGATTGTGTAGGAAGGCAGGTGTGAGCAAACACTCCTAGGACTGGAGCCGTGTGGGCTGTGTTGAAAGGAGGGGCGCGGTGAGAGAGAGTGGGGGGCTGTGCTGGAGGACGAGCCCTGTGGGCCAAGTGTTCACATCCACACAGACCCAACGGGAAGCAAAAGAATGAAAGAGGCAGAACAGAAACAGCCCTCTGCATGTGTCATAAACATCTGGTGAGCTGGGATTTCTCCATCCGTCCCCTAGCACTCAACTGTTGTAAAGCAACAACACAGGACAAGAGAAGCCCTGGGAATGGCTTGTTTCCAAGTCACGCTGGTTTCTCATCCTGCTTTCGCAGTTCCACTGGTGGCCCTTTGGTTATTATGTCTGGAAAGAAGACAGGTCCACAAGTAGGAAAAGAGATTTCGGAGTGTGTGCTTGGGATGCGAGGCGGGGAGCAGTGTGGAAGTTTGAAAAGTGGCCTATTTAATTCAGAATTCACAAAATTCATTTATTTAGTTTCAAAGCAATGTAACAAGGCTAAACTAAACTGCGTTTTTCAGAGTAGAAAGCTGTCAGCCTTTAAAGAACACGTGTGTTTCACAGTGAAAAAGGAATGTCTTTCAACTTTAAGTGTAAATTTTGTCCTATCTTTGTCCAGATTACAGAGTAAATTTTGTAATTTCCAGTTGCAAAGTAAATCTATAGTAAGATGTGGGTGCAGACACTGTAAAGACATTTTGTGGAAGCCTAGAATCTCAAATGTCATATCTACTGCTCATAATTTTCTGTTATTATTTTCACCAGAGTCCTTGTTGCAGTGAATGAATAAAATTTCCTGGACCAGCCTTGTCTGGAGATTTACAGTGCAATGCCCTTATCAAATCTTGTTCATTCTCAGTGGACTGACTCTAGTTTTCCCCTTTACCAGGGGGGTTGTTTTGAATACTTTATTATGTAGATTACAAAATTAATCTAAAAATCTATTCATTCTATTCAAGTTCTTCAGGATTATTCTGTGCACTGAAGTCCTATGGGTCTCAGACTGAGGGATTTCTAAGTTCCTGTTTACATTTCACGTTGTCTTAGCCCATTGGTGCTGCTGTAAGAAAATATCATAGACTGGGTGGCTTCTTACCGACGGAAACCTTTTTCTCACATTCTGGAGGCTGGCAAGTCCAAGATGAAGGTCTTGGCACATTCATAGTCTGGTTGGGGGCCCCTTGCTGGCTCAGAGATGCTTCCTGGTTCTCTCTGTAACCTCACAGAAGTTTATACCGAGTTCTCTGGAGTTCTAGGGAGGCTGGGGAGTTCTTTGGGGTCTCCAAGGGCACTAATACCATTCATGAGGGGTCCAGTCTTAAGAACTATCACCTCCCAAGTCCCCACCTCCAGATACAGTCACAGTCAGGGGATAAGTTTCAACATATGAATTTGGGGCAAGGGTCACAGATAGTCAGCCTATGGCAAGTATTGTAATGTTTAAATTTTTTTTTCTAATTTGCCCCAGATGTTTTTTTTAAATTACTTTTTTTTTATCAGTTTTACGTAAATACATTTTTAAAAGCATTTTGGGATCACTTAAATTAATACCTTTTGTTTCCAAGGATTTTTTTTAAAAGATTTTATTTATTTATCTTTAGAGGGGAAGGGAAGGAGAGAAGGAGAGAAATATCTATGTATGGTTGCCTCTCATGCATTCCCCGCTGGGAACTGGCTTGCAACCCAGGCATGTGGCCTGAATGGGAATTGAACTGCGATCCTTTGGTTCACAGGCCCGTGCTCAATCCACTGAGCTACACCAGCCAGGGCGGTTTTTTTTTTTTGAAGAAAAAGTGTATAGACCTTCCTATCTAACAGAAATGCAAATGCCCAGAAATGGAAATCCTGGCAAGCAGCACATTTGTTCACCTCCAAAGCCTTAGATAGGTCAGCCCAGAAGATCCCCAAAGTGCTGGGTCAAGCCTGGATCACTGTTTTGTACTCACACCCCAGAAGTTCTCTTCTATATTAGGACTTAGGGTTTGTTAATTGAACTATGAGACTGGACTCGTGTGATTAGATAAACGGAGCTTTACTCTCAGGGATGGAGATAATGAAAAGAGGAATTTTGCTTTATCTTCTCTAGACTGTCAATTTCCATATTGACTTATTTAATAGAGTAGGGTAAGATGTTTATAAACATTTAACTTTGCTTGCTATATGACCACAAAGATAATTATCATCAAGCATAGAGTAGTCATGATTATGAGATATCAATGATAAAGGACTTAAAACATTCATTGTAAAATGTTAAAAAATATTAGTGTTGATCATAACACCTTACCGACTCTAAGGACCCTTCCGTGGAATGGTATTCCTGAATCTATTGGTTCCGCTCTTACACAGTTTTTCTCCAGAGATGAACCGGGGAAACAATTAGCATTTACCTAGTCATCATTAAAATTGAAGTATTTCTGTTCGACAGTCTGTCTTAATTTGCTTTAACTCTAGAAGAAAATGAAAGAAGTAGTTAATATATTTGGACATGACTTTTAAAGCTCTTTCTTTTTAAAGATTTTATTTATTTATTTTTAGAGAGGGGGAGGGAGGGAGAAAGAGAAGGAGAGAAACATTGATGTGTGGTTGCCTCTCATGTGCCCCCAGCTGGGGACCTGACTGACCCACAACCAAGACATGTGCCCTGAATGGGAGTCGAACCAGCAATCTTTCAGTTTGTAGGTTGACCCTCAATCCACTGAGCTACACCAGCCAGGGGTAGAGCTCTTTCATACAAATGATGTCATTTGAGTCTTACTACTGCCTGGTAAGTAATCAGGACAAAAGTCTTATTGCAATCTTACAGATGTAAAAATGAGCTTTAGTCGGTGAGTTCAAGCCACGCTGCAGGTCACACAGCAACTTCAGTGGCAGAATTGGAATTAGAACACAGTAAATGTCTCAGTAAATGCTGTTCCCTCTATAGTGGGTTATTAATTTTTAGAAGGATATTGAACTTTACAATAAATTGCAATATAGGACTTCTTTATATAACCAGTTTCTGTTAACATGGGTACCTTAATTTATTGGTATTTGATTAAACATATTGGTGTTTGATGATCATTTTTACATTAGAGTTTTGGAAGACACTGTTGATGACATCATGACTCATGGGTTTGTAGTTTTTATATTTTTGCCAAATGAAAGTTTTGAGCGGTCAAAGGCTACTGATGTTGGGGGTCCAAGCCCTGGGGTGGCATCTGCAGTTGCCATGTAGGTTTGGAACAACATCGTTCCACTTGAAGAGAGCTGTCCCTCGCCCACTTGTTTCATTCACTTATTGCTTCCTTTAAAACTCATTTAATTTTTAATCTGACAATTCCTTTAACTTATTTAATATTTTATTATAGGCTTGACTGTAAAAAAAATTAACTTTCTTATTTTCTTATTTTGGTGTGATAAACTCTTGAGACTATCCCTTCCAGTTATCAAATAGTTTCCCTTTTGGATATGTAAAAATGTTTAATTTATATTTTAAGTTGCTCAGAATGCTCATATTACTATTAATTAAAATGTACAATCGTTAATATCCTACAAATGTTAGTTGGTTCTCCTGGAAAAGTCATGTAATCCCTCAGTTTTGAGAGTCAGATTTTTTGTCACCAGACAGATAATTTAAACGAAAGTAACACTAAGCATCTGTATCAAAACTTATTGTCTCTAAACCTTTCTGTTTGCTTTATTTTTTCATTATGGCTTGTGATATATTCTACCTAGTTTTATTAAAATGAAAAATAAAATTGCAATGTTAGTGTTGACCATTAAACAGAGTAAGGAATATCAGATTTGTGTAGGTTTTGTGTATAATTTTTATAGAAACTGGCTTAAAATTTGGGGCACATGTAATGGAACTGATTCTTCATTGGTCGTAAGGTGGGAGAAAAAAACAAAACAGGAAATTTATAGCCAGCAGGAGGAGGGAGCCTGCCAGTGGAGAGCCTGGCCTTTGATGAGCGTGGGTCTTTTTACAGCAGTTTTCAGCAGTCTGGAATGTGCTTATCCCTAGTACCTAAACAGGAGCTGCACAGATTGGGATGGTCAAGGGTATTTGCCTTTTACACTGTGTGATGGCAAAGGATAAACCTGGAAAGGATATGAAGATGCATGCCAATCTGCTCTTTTCCATCCATGCCCCCTGGTAATGGACGTGACTTCCAATAGGGGTGAACATCACATGCAGGTTTGCATTCTTTTCCTTTGTGTTTATGGATTAATTTATACAAAGATGCTGTATCACAGCACACATCCACTCATATGCAGAGGCATAAAATGCTAAATTTGAACAAATTGCTATGGTGATAATTCTTGATATTCATAAACTGAATAGGGGCTTGGTATCTCATTATAGGTGTAGCAGATGATTTAATGATATAAAAACATAATGCGATGGTTTTCATTTGTCAATGATGCTTAAAATAATGAAACAAAAAATGTTCACACCAAGCTAGGATTGTCACCACTGGCGACTCTGTGTGAGGGTGATTGTTGTATGAGATTTTGCGATAGCTGGGTGATTGAACAGTGGCAGTTTCCACACTGAATTTCCTCTTATCTCCAGAATGCATGGATTTGTAGGCGGGGCTCCCATCACCATTCTTTCTCTGTAAGTTAGCCACTGAAGACCAGAGCTGTAAGGGGGGGAGGCAACATGGGAGCCCTAGGAAATGGTGATGAAGGGGTTTTCAATGACAGCTTGCGTTCTTCTATCCGCCCTGAAGATGTTTATGTCAAACTTCGGTCCAAGAAGTTTGTGATATTGGGCTTCGTGATATTGTGTCAGGTGCAGTGTGATTCCATTTCAAAATGGATGAACGAGCTAATCCAGGGAACAATGCCACCAGAATCCACTTTGGAAGAAAGTTGTTCCTTGATTGTCTATTATATTTTCCTTTCTGTTGTAGTCAATCTCTGATTCTATACACAGGGTGTTCTAACTTATAAAAAGTATTGTTTTTATTCATAAGAGCTAAATGAAGTTATTACGTATTAATTCCCGGCTTGTTTGTTCTCTGGAAAAATCTAGTATAGATCCAGGTCAGTGAACATCATTCCTGTTTTCTAGTGTTTATTATTATGTACTTAATTTTAAAGAGTAAGGATGGAGCAGAAACCTGCTGGGGTGGGGCATGCAAAATGTGAAAATTTTCTTAGGTAAATTTTCTATTTTTTTCTTTAAAAGTCTGATTTGATAGTTCACATCAGAAATTAGTGTTAAATGCACAGAAACGGATACGTGTTTGAGATATGCCTCTTAAGATGAGGCATTTATACTGTAGTGTGGATGCTTTGATTGCTTTATTTCTTGCCTCCCCCTAAAACAAACCCTTATTAATAAACCATAATAAACAAACAAACTCTACAGTACAGAAGCATCCCAGGAGTAAAGGCTGTATGTTATGTCCTGTGTAACTTTTTGTACTGTAGAGACTGCCAGTTATTAAATACCAAGTTTTATATTATTTAATGTCAAGTATTAAGTACTTTCTGACTGTATTTTTATGACTCATACTCTTACAGTCTATTCCTCATTTCAGTCCTTCTTCCTGTTGATAAATTGTTAGAGGAATGTTTCCCAGCGTACACTAGAAATTGATGAAGAACTTACTAAATTAACTTTTATGGGAAAAGTAATTTAGCAAAACGAAAAGTAATTTTCATTTTGCTCCTCTAACCAACACAGAGCAAAAGAGAACAGAAATGTACAGTTATGTGTTAAAGATTTTTCAGTGAAAGAGCGCGTAAAGCACCGTTGGAAATGCTGAAGTGGATGCAAAGACGAGTGAGACCCGTGTCCCATCCCTTCCGAGGTTAAGTCTCATTAAGCCTAGCGAGGGAGAGTGGTACTTAGGTGTCCTTTGAGAGAGTGGATGGAGGAGTAAGGTAAGGTCCAGTGAGGCGTAGAGGCGGAAGGTAGCCAGGCTCAAGCTTCAGTGGTATAAGTTTGATGACCTGCTCTCAGAATTCTGTTTTAGTAGTGTTGATATAGATGGGTTATCAACAAAAACAAGGTTAGTGCTTTGCAGATACTCATTCTTTCTACTTTTGTTTCAAGATTTTAGATCTGGGGGTAGTTTCCCTCTCAGGAGGATTTTGGACATCAAAAGCCTTTTGTGGTTATTACCAGACATTGGATTGTGCAAGACGGCTTCCAAGCCCATGCAGGTGTTTGCTCCATCAGTTAAGAAGTCCAACCAGTGGCTGAGTACTTCCTAGAATTTCATAGCAGTGTTGCTAGGAAATGAATTGAAATTTGAGGTGAATAAGAGCAAGCATTGTTTGATTTAGGTGTGTTTGTCCTGATAGGTCTAGAATCACGGGGTTAGCAGTAGCCCATCATAATTAAAGTTAACCACTTCTAGTTAATTAGCTGTTTGCCTGCTTTCCCAGCAATCACTTAGTAACAGGAATCACTCCCTGTATTAGTTATGAAAAAATGATTTGACTTAAATATTATCTAAAGTGATTTTTTAAGCCATTGTAAAAACCCAATAGAATTTAAAGATTTAAAAATTATTACCTGACTTTTCCTGGAACAATTCTCCATCCATCATTTTTTTCAATTAATTTTTATTGGAAGAGAATAAAAACCTGTGGTATAAAAATAAAGCAAGGACCTGGCCAAAAGGAATTATATTAGAAAGGCCTTCAAGTAGAGGCTCAACAGAAAAAGTAGCTGTGGCGTTACTATGTGGTACCAGTGTTTGTTTGGGTCTCACGGAGCAGCCTCCGTCCTCAGCCTCCAGTACCTGGACTCAGGAGAGTAATTAATGTCTGAGATTGACCGATGTCTCCACCTGCTTGGATTTATTCCCCTTACAACTTGACTATTGAATCTCCTCCTTTCTTTCTGCAGCTTTATGGACTTTTTAAAAAAAATTAAGAGAAAGCTCTCTCTTTCATAAATACAACTTTTGTAGCAAGGCAGTGGTCCTAACAAACCAACTCTTGTTAAAAACAGTGCTTCCGGTATTTTTACTGCTGTAATAACTGGGGAGAAATCTACATGGCCACATTGTTTTGGAAATAAGTTATACAGAAATTTACTGAGATATTTCCCTAAAGCTTACTAATTAGCATTAAATAGCAAAGAAAAAGGTAAATATACCCATATCTAGCTCTTGAAGTTAAACATTAATTTAGATATATTATAATAAAACCATGCCTACTTTTTGTTGATTGAGGACAAATGCCAGCTCTCTGTTTAGATCCAATTTGTGATTACTTTGGGCTAATGTTTCTGTTTCCAATTTAGAGTGTTTTGTTTTTTTGAAACTTCCCCCCCAAGACTAACTCTGGTGTAATGCCATTATAATGAGTTTTCTCTCTCAGCTGGGTCATTAGCTTAACTAGTAGGGAATGCAGCTCTAAAATTTGCCTGGGTTTTTGAAGATAATTTGATTAAAAACTTTAAGGTAAATTAAAGTAGAATTGGTAAACAGATTGTGGCAAGACATACAAAGTAATGGAAAACTAAGGCAAAAATCAATTTTAAAAACCAAAAGTAGCTGGGTAATTGCTTGAATTCTCTATTTTCCTTGTGTAGAAAAATCATCAAGTTAAAAATCTTCTAAATGTTTTGTGACATTTAGAAATGTATTGAGGGATTTTCCCCCCCTCTGTCCCAATTTTTATTAGAAAAAACTATTTTTTTCCAGTGACTCTCTTTATTAGGAGGCATATTACAGTGATGCTCTCTTTAATATAAATCCCCAGAGAAGATCCTTTTCCCAGTCTTTCTGGAACAATTATGAGAGGTAATTCAATAAATGCCTAACAGAAGTATAGCAGTCTTTAAAAAGATGGATTTCAGTCTCAGAAAGGATTGAATTTTTGAAAGAATTTTCTGGGATAATGAGATTTATAGTACAAATTCTCAATATTTTAAAATGAACTTCCAGTGTTTTCTGATTCCAAAATTAATTTTTCAACCAAAATAATTAACAATTTTTTGCTTGACACAAATGTGCTTATCAAGGAGTATTTTAATATGGAGATGAATAATATCTGGGATGTGTGTTACCTACAGCTTCTCATCTTGGTTATAAGAAAAGAGAGACATCCTGTAGCTCTCACAGAAGCAGTGGCCTTCTAAGTTCAGGCATGAGTTATATTTTGATATTTTTTCTCTGAACACTATATTTCTCAGATAGCATCCCAGGGAATTCCATGAGGTCAGGCACAGATGAAGTCATCTTTGCTCAATATTTCATAATGTGGATCAGCAACGTTAGCCCTGTAGAATAAGGTCTGTGATGTTAAAATGGGGTGACACTAAAAATAACATTTAGTTCATTAAAGTTTCATTTTAGTGCAAAATCTTTGTACCTCATGTACCTGTG
The DNA here is from genome assembly GCF_021234435.1 of Artibeus jamaicensis. NCBI lineage: Eukaryota > Metazoa > Chordata > Mammalia > Chiroptera > Phyllostomidae > Artibeus > Artibeus jamaicensis. Next base: position 20,726,111 of record NW_026521823.1, on the reverse strand, counting down.
TGGGGCAGAAAATGTCTTTGTACAACATTGGATGAAATGGAAGAACAAAGAACTTAAGTGACCGATCTATCCCAACGTCAGTCATGACGCTAAGTCACAATATTACCCTTAGAACAAACACATATCCTTTATAGATGGAGAATGTGGTTTCCTTTTGTTAAGGAAGTTTTCACTTTCAAAGCGATTCCTTCTTTGTTTTTAATATGAAAGGAAACTAGGTGCATGTATTTTTCAAGCCCAGAATTGTCTTATTGAAAACAAGGTTTCTTTGACTAGTCTATGATATGCTGATTCATATTCCGTTTTTCTTCTGAGATTCTACACACAACCAATGGAGTAACCGTTAGTGTTCCTTTGAAGTGGGATTGTTCTTAGCAAAAATAATTATTCTGGAGTTCTTGTTCTAGAACAGTGTGTAACAGGAAAACATGCATAAACATACTCCAAAGAAAAATTTAGTAACACAGTTTCCAGTTCTCCACGAAATTTCTGAGGACTCTATGCCAAGCCCTCAGGGGTTGCACAAATCAGTGTGACCCAACTCCTGTGTTCCAGGACTTGTGTGATCTCAGTTTGGTGTAAGATCACACAGTCAGGGAAACTAGAATTGGGTCAGAGAGACCAAAACCAACTACAGTGATGTTTCTGAGCATGGAGATATTTTCTTACCCCAGGAGGGTAAGAAAAGGCTTGGCTTTGTGAAGAAAGGAAGTGGTTTTATTGTCATTGTTTTCAGGTGTCATTTGTGTCATTGTGCGATTTGCAGAAGCACCCCAGATACCTGCAGTGTGGTGGTACGACCCAGTTTTTCCCAGTTCATTACTCTTCTGAGAGACACTTGGAAAGCAAATGTGGCAAAGGTTGTGAAGAGTTTATTAGTGCTTCATTTTGAATATGCAGGTGGGGTTTCTGTTGATAAGCAAACATCTAAGTTTCGAATGAATAAAGGTGTTTTTATTTGTCGACTGTTGGAATGTCTAAAGTCAGCTCCCAGTAACAACCAGGTATACATCTGCTTAAATCATTCCAACTGCTTTGCATTTTGTATTCATTCAAGTTCCGTTTTCTAAAGGCCTTGTTCAACTCTTACATATGCTGCATTTCTTTAGAGTTTGTTCTCTCCTTCCGGAATGATTTCCTGCTTCTATGTTTTCTCAGATTGTTCTCTTCCTGCCTTCTTGACATGTGCACACTCCACTATATTAGATGTAACTTAAATTAGTGTTGGTATATTGTGTGAGGTTATTTGAAAGTCTTTGTTATATCTGATTATGTTCCAGGAACTTGTAATAGCAATCTGATTATGATTGCTGCTTATCATCTTGAAAATAGAAGTATCTGCATTTCAGACTTCATTAAGTACTTATAAATTTCTTGCCTATTTGTCTAACCAGATTCCCACTTAAGACCCATGTGCTTTCAACTACAAAAGGCAGGATATCTGGGTGTAAATTTTGTTGATTATGTAATAAAGTAGCACTTTAAAAAGAAATTCAAACTTTTCAAAATCTAAAACTTAGGCTGACTCCATACTTATGGTTTACATACCATAAATTACAGTAATCCATACATTTGACTACTTCTGCTCTTTGAATTTGCCAAGTCTGTGAACTTAGAAAGCGAGCCACAGTTGGTGAGTAGTGGCAGCCCCCATGCATTTGAACTTCTCTAGGGTCAAGTGTCTGTCAAAGAAGAGAAGTCTCTTCTCCAGTCCTGTTTCAACTGTTCTGCCCAGTAGTCACCCCCCACCCCTTTCCGTGGGCTCTTGGCCTTTAACCTCTTAGTTTGCTACTTTACCAGGGAGAGAGACTCTTTGACCTTCTGTGGCGTATTCTGTCTCTGCCAAAATGTGTTACTTGGGTTCTTCAAATACATTCTTCTCACTCCTTCTCTGTGTTTGTCGATGTGGTGTTCTTCCCAATTCTGCCCAGTGAAATTCTGCTTTTCCTTCAAAATCCAGCTCTAATGTCTGTTCCCGTGTTAGGTCTTCTGACCCTTCCAGAACTTGTGATCTGTGCTAGTGGCATAATGTTTTTTAGTGCTTGTTATATCTTTGCTGTTCTGTGGCAATATGTATGAATCTTACCACCCCAAGGAGAGCTGCTGTATCACAGAATTTATTTTATTAAAAAAAAAAAAGATTTATTTATTTATTTTTAGAGACAGGAGAAGGGAGGGAGGGAGAGAGGGAGATAAACATCTCTGTGAGAGAGAAACATCCATCGGTTGCCTCTTGCACACGCCCAGACGGCGGACTGGACCCACAACTCAGGCATGTGCCCTAACCAGGAATTGAATCAGTGACCTCTTGCTTTGTGGGACAATGCCCAACCAACTGAGCCACACTCATATAATTTATTTTTATATTTTCTATAGTGTGTAGCATGGTCCCATACAGATTTTTGGATTTAATGACATCTGTGATGCCCAAATGTACCACCATACATATGGTGGCCATGGCTGGGAGACCGTGGTTGCTGTACGATGCTTGCTTCAGTCTCATCCTTTGGAAAGCAGTGCATTGTTATAAACCCATTTACCAGCACGTGGTGGTTCTCATTCACTGCCTATTGTGATTTTAAAATGCATCTATTGGAATACGTGTTTGGAAGAATTTTTTCTCATTTAATATTATTTTGATAGCTTTTCATATAACTTTGAGGTGTGCTTAACTGAACTAAGATACTTGGCTTCTCTTCATCTATATTTTCTTAAAGCCGGTACTAGACAAATAAATCTAAAAAGTTGGTAAAAATCTGCACTGTTAACTAGATACATGCATTTTTAGCTAGCAATCCAAGCAATAGAATGTAAGAATGTTGAATAAAACTTCAACAACTTTTTCCCCCCTCCAGCACTGGACTGGGAAGAGGGCAGAATGGTAAAGAGGCCAGATGATTACTTAAAATCTCTTCTTAGATTTCCACAGAACTTGACTAGCAAAACAACCCCAGTGCCCCAAAACAAACTTTCTTAAGCAATTATCTGAGGGGATTATAAAACTAGCTGCACAATAAAGGGGCTCCTGAAGTAAAGGTCATATTCAAATTTGAATTACTGTAAAAGTGCCCTGTGACTTATAATTAGAATATTCAAATTATAATAGATTGTTAACAGTTATTCATGTAGGACTGTGTGTTCATGTTATCTATATTTTCCACTTAATTTAACATTGCTTGAAACACTGTCAAGTAAATATTTATTTAGAAAGCAAGTGTTCTGCTTAATTGATTAATTAATTAAAGTTTTTTACTGAAGTGTAATCGGCAATGTTACATTAATTTCAGGTGAACAACATGATTCAGTATTTGTACATATTGCAAAGTGATCACCACAGTAAGTCAAGTTAACATCCATTACCGTACATAGTTGCAGATATTTTTTGTGATGAGAATATTTAGATCTACTCTCTTTGCAACTTTAACATATGCAATACAGCAGCATCAGCTGAAGTCAGTGTGTGGCACATGCATCCCCATGACTTACTTACTGGATCACTGATAGTTTGTACCTTTTGACCATCTTCACCCATTTCACCCACCTTCACCCTCTACCCCGGCAATCATGCAACAAATCTATTTTAAAAAGACAGATTTTTTTGGAAATGTTGAAGGAGCCACTTTTTAGAATGATAACAAGAAGCTTTGGCCTAAGAGCTGAGTGTATATCTTTAACTGCTTATCCTTGTTCTTTGCTAGGATTCTCTTCCCTCCTTGTTCACCTGGCAGATTCCTACGTACCTCTAGGGCCCAGCTCAGATGCTGCTTGTCCTGTTAACTGTCCCGGATTCTTCCCCTTTCTGGCAGGAGAAGTAATTGGCCCTCCACCTGGATTCTTACTTAGTTTGGTCTTTTCACACCTTGCACGACACTTTTTCTTAACATTCTGACTTCCCAACAGACTGTAAGGATAAATACTGTGGTGTCCTCAATACTATATTTTGGGGCTAAGTATTGACAGTGACAAAAAGCTGGCACTCAAACTTTTTAAAATACTCATCAGAGGATGTATTTATTGGTTTTTAGAGAGAGAAAAATTGATGTGAGAGAGAAACATTGATTAGTTGCCTCCCGTACTTGCCCTGACTGGGGATCGAACCCACAGCATAGGTATGAGCCCTGGCCAGGGATCAGACCCACAACCTTTTTGTGTTCAGGACAATGTTCCAACCAACTGAATCACCTAGCTAGGACCTAGCACTCAAACTTCAATTGAATTAAAAATTGGGAAATAAGATTAACTTAATTTCAAATACATTTTACTAGATGATTTTTAAGTTAGTCCTTGTTAGGTCTAACATTTTATGATTCCAAGAGAAATGTATAATTTTTAGTATTTTAACAATAATTATGATGATAATAACAATAAAAATACAGTGGTCAACCAAACAGTAAGGAACTTATTATATTCCATATATTGTGATTTATATATATATCCATTTAAATTTGTCACCAGCCCTATGGTGTTGTTATCACATTGACAGATGTGGAAGAGAGGGATTCTGTGACTTACTTAAGGCCACATAATTAATGATTGGCTTCTCTGTCAGTCAGCAGAGTTGGAACTAAAAAGAGAACAAAGCAAGCAGCCATCTGGGGCATTTATTTATAAGGTTTAGTAACTCACGAATCACTAGAGTAAGAATAAATACTACAAAAGACCAGTTGAAAGAGATTTTCATAAATTAATTCTTACTATCTGGAAAAAGAAGCTGCAGTTGAGGCCGTATCATTCTGTGGATGTTCCTCCTTCCTCTGCTCCATCTTCACTCCTGTTCTCCACAAGTTCAAGGTCAGGCCCAAACCAGGCCTTTGATTAAGCCTGTCCCAATCCCCTCAGCTGGAATCAGCATCCTATTTTTAAACCATGTAGTGTTTTAAGTTGTGTGGCTCTTATTTTCTATCCATGCTGTAGTGTCAATAGGATAATAAAATAGGATTCAGTGTGAGCTGCGGTCCTAACTGCCCATCGCTGTCATGGTCCCCAGCACAGTGCCCCACCTCCTAAGCAGGACTTACTGAGGGCGGGGCGAGGAATGAGGTTTGGGGATGCCAGCTCCACACCTACCTTCAGCCTGCAGATGAGGCTGCCAAGGCTGAAAGAGGTTTGGAAATAGGAGATGACGTGGCTTGTGTGCTGTGAACCCTATCCCAGTGAGAAGGTGGCTAGGAGAGCCTTGTGAGTGTGCCCTGGGGCTTGGGGAGCAGAAGGGACCATGCATCAGCCATGCTAGGGAAATCTAAAGGGGAAGAACTGGCAGATATAGTCGGGGCAGAGAGTAGAGGATAGTGGATGGGAAGGACCTGCTTTCCACTGACAGTGGCCCAGAGATGTTCTGTGAAGTCCTAAGGGACCATCCGGAGGAGGTGCATTCATGCTTGTCAAGGATGGGCCAGGGGACCCACCTGAGCATAGGTGCTCAGCTTTGAGCATCTGCACAGCAAACCAATCAGATATCTGTAAGGCGGTTATGACTTTCTCTGCCCCTTTAGCTCCGCTTAGGGGGGGTCAGAAGCAACTGCTCATCAATTACCAGGGGGCTGGGGAGATCTACTGCCCAAGGGAGGAGAGGAAGCTGAGCCTGCCCTCCCACCCCCGCTGCACTGCAGCAGGCCAGAGTGTGGGGAGGTAATGCTGTACTTTTGAATGAAGTCGAGAGTTTGGTTTTACTTGTAATCACTGAACTGAGACTATCTTAGGGACTTTTTATTATCCAGTGCCTGACGCACGATTTTGGGGCCCATCTTAGATTTATTTAATCTAGGGCCAGAGAAAGATTTAGAAACCCAGCAGAATAGGTTTCTAGAGCTGCACGAGAAAGGGAAAAACATCGTTTTACGGTTTTTGTCTATTGCTTTTACAATGTCCTGAGTGATTTTTTTTCCTCCTGGATGTTGTTTTGTTGGCTATGGTAGTTTTCCAATTAGAGGGAAATGATGTCTTTCTCATCGGGTCTTAGTTATTTTTACAAATGGTATAGAACTGAGCACTTAAATGAGTACACATTTATTGAATAAATGATTGGTTTATGAGATTAAGCAAAATGTAATCTTTAAGTAAAAAGAAGTACAGTGACCCTGGCTGGGTGGCTCAGTTGGTTGGAATGCTGTCCTGTACATCAAAAGGTTGCCAGTTTGGTTCCCGGTCAGGGCACATACCCAGGCTGCGGGTTCATGTCTGGTTATGGTGCAGACTGGAGGCAACCAGTCAATGCTTCTCTCTCAAAAATGTTTCTCTCTCCCTTCTTCTCTCTCTAAAACCAATAAACATATATCCTTGGGTGAGGATTAAAAATAAAAAAAGAGTACAGTGGATTACTTGTGTTTTTTTTTTTCCAAAACAAAACTTTTATTTTGGAGTAGTTTTAAATTTATATTAAAGGTTCAGAGATAGCACAGAGTTCCGGCATACTTGCCCAGTTTCCCCTACTATTAAAATTCGACTTTAGTATGGTGCCTTTGTCTTTACTCATGAACCGGTGATTGCTTTTTATTTGTACAGATTGTACTGCCTACAGTATGAGGCCATACAGGAAAGAATGCAACAGTATTCTTCAAGTATTTCAAAGAGTAGTCATTTTGATTTCTGGATCAAGATTTTATACTACTAAGCTTCTTCATCAGTTTACTTTCTACAAGGAGTATGCTTCCTACTTTGACTTATAAATCAAAAAATACTGCAGAATTCCTAGTGAGTCATATCACCAAGTCCCTTGACCTTGAATTCCAGAAAGTAGTTGTGCTTTTCTTTAAAATGATTCAAAAACTTGATATTACTGTGAGCTGTTGTCTTCTTCAGTCCATGATGGTGTGTTACATGTTATTGCCAAAAATAACATTGAATTGAAAGTTAAAATTATTTTTAGTTCAGGTGGTTTTGGTCAAAACCATAAAATATCAGGAAGCGATCAAGTAAAACTTTACAGTCTAAGAAATTTTCCTCTCTCTATAGCCCAGCCTTTATATACTTGATCCAAACAAATTGTGTGGTCTTCCTCAATGAATAATTGCAAAGAAAAAGTCAGTTAATGCAAGAAAAATACTTGAAAAGCCCAAGCCCTAAGTAAATTCAAGCAACAGAATCAATTTCGAGTTAATAATATAACAGCACCCTTTACCACTATTTGCCAGAACTGCATTTGGTGGTCTGCTATTTAATATTTATGTCTTTGTAAGCACAGTTTAAAAATTAGAGAAAACACTACAGAGATTAGAAGTACTGTGAAACAGTGTGCCCATGAAAAATGGCTTCACAGACTTGTTTTTGAAGATGGCTAAATCACCCGTAAGGGAAATTTTATCAATTCTATACTTCTTCTGGTGTCACCGATCAGTGTCTTGTGGTCGGTCACTGGGACTCTTCCCATCATCACACCTGCCACCTGCAGTGGCCGCAATCAGATGTCTCATGAAAATGTGAACTCAGTGTGTCCAAAATCGGTTCAACTTTTTAAGTCTTAAGGATTTCTCCTGACATCCTCTTTTCAGTTTATGGCAATAATTCAGTGACCTATCCTCAAACCTCATATTTTACCCTTGATTTTTTTCTTTCCACCCCTGTATTCAAAATAATCTTCACATTATTGACTTTGAGTGCTTTTCTTTCTTTCCACTTCCAAATCTGTAGTTTAAAGCTGGAACTTCTTATCTGAATTATTGACCCAGCATCCTAACCAGTCCTCCTGCTTTTGTTTTCTGTTCCCTGACACACACGTGCCACCTCAGACTCCTTCACAGACCACACTCAAAACCACACCCCACTATTCCTTTCTTGCACAGGGACAAGGTCAAGCGAATGCATGTATGCACATGCACACACACTGTAATTGATCTAGCTCATGGTCAGATGAATGTTCCTAAAATACTTCCATTCACTGTGATATACTAAAAAACTTTTAATGGATGGCTCCTCGTGCTGATGGGGTGTGGTCTGGACTTCTCAGTCTGATTTTGTAGGGAGTTTACTTTTTATTTTGCTTGGTTGAGGATTCTGCCTCTGCCAGCCCCTGAATTTCTGTACATGGATTTATGTGTTCTTGATTGAGACTTCTAATAAAGGCAGCTATTTTTGTGGCACCATCCAGAACTCAGTCAGGATTGTCCATTGGGCTAGGCCTAGAATCCTCCTTACCTCACGTCAAAACCTGAGAACATACCCAGGTGAGCTGGCTGAGGTTTCATAAGGCTTCATGTGTAGCCTTATGAACATTTATGAGATTCAAGTTAACATTGCAAATGGAGGTAGTGCTTTTTGATCCATAATGGTCTTAAAAGACTAAGTGTTCAGTGGTTGATTGACTCAATAAGTAGAGCCCGTTATTGTACCTTCACACCACAGTTTCAGCATTGCTCTTTTAAAATACTTGGTCAAGTGGTTCCTACTACCGAAGCGTTTTGAGAAAAGTCCTTTCTCCCAAACGTTTGTGAGTTTGAGCAGGATCCTAAAGGTCTTATGGGGCAGAGGCCTTTACTGATCTATTTTGTGTATAATTATATCAATTATAATAATCTACAATTATATCAATTGCATAAGCCCCCTTGCTTCATACCCAATGGTACCAAGTTTCATATCAATGTATTACATCGAAAAGGTGAAAAGAATAGTATTGTGCGTTTTATTCCACTCTAATTATTGGCATTAGGATTTGAATTATTGTCATGTTTACCATATGCTTGCCTCTGTAGCTCAGTAAAGCAAAGGAAAAGTTGTGGAGAAGAGAATCATTTTAGTCATTTGCTGTAAAATCTGCGGCACGATAGGAGGGCACTTTCGACTTCTTCATCTGGTGTGGCTTTTGCCTCTTGGATTTGTGGTTTGTGTGAAGTGTCTGGAATTTGATGTGGGTCGAATACGAGAACATAGAGTGTACATTTTCCCCTTCAGTATTTCTAAGATAGTTATTTTCACTTTTAATTTCCATGTAGTATCTCTGGAAAAAAAGACAGGTGTTTAATTTTTTGGCAACCAAACGTAGATTGACACATCACATAGCAGCTCCCTTCTGCATCGTGGGCTATGGCCCATCTTGTTTAGCAAATGTAGCTCACGTGGGGTCTATTTATAGTCCTGACATCTAGTTCTCATTGGCTCCTCGTTTATTTGGGGCATAACTCACTGGGGTTATGGGTTGCAGTATTTAAGGGTCAGCTGAGGAGAATGAGACAGAAGACACATGTCCTGTCGTGTGTATAATAAACAGAGGTGTGTGTACCCTTGAGCTATGCATTATGGTGGGTATGGTTTGTCCAGAGAGAAGGACAAATGGAAAGTGTGCTGTGAAGTAGATCATAACGTTTACAGGTTTTGCATTCAGATTCATTTTCACAAGAGGTGATATAGCAGGACAAGTATAAAGTGACTCTGGTACCTTAACAACCTAAGATTAGAAGGAACTTTTGTAGTTATTTAGAAAAAGGTTTGCAAAATGTATTAATTGAAATTACACAAATGTTTAAAGAGAAGCTGGGATTGTAGAGGACATTCATCGCTTTTTCAAAGATGCTTGTTGGTGACAAAATATTAATCTGTTAAGGAGATGTATGTTTTTGTTACATAAATTGTACCTAGGATTTTGTTTATTTTGCTCTGAAACTTCAGCAGGGGTCAGTCCTAATCAAACTATGAACTTCAAAATGAAGCGAACTAAACTAACTTGCAAAAATTCGAGAGGGGCCCTCATACTTTAAATGATCTAGTAACCAGAGTATTTTTAAGGGGGGAACACAACCCCTATTGAGTATTTTAAAGTAAATCCACATTGGAAAAGAGTCAAATGTTTGCCAAAACAACTGAAGTGAAATTACAGATAATCATTAACCCAGTCATTATTTCCCTGTTTTTAAATTGAAGCAGTTTATAAACTTCCTGGACAGAAGTGAAAGCACTCTGTTTAAAAATGAATAAGAAATTTAAACGTAGAAAAAAATTGTACATATTTAGTATAAAACAAACTTAAAAACAAAATGCGCAAAGAGAAAAAAATCACCTACAACCAGCTATTGCTGTGATCAGAACGTTGCTAAGACTGTGGCATGCACTTTCCCAGCTTAAACACACACACACACACACACACACACACACACACAAGCCTGGTTGTGTCCAAACACACTTATATTTTAGCAATAAACAAGCCAAAATATTAAGAAAGCAATTACATTTATGATACCATCAAAAATAATAAAAAACTTAGGAATAAATTTCACAGAAGAAGTATACGTCTTGTACACTAAAAACTACAATGTCATTGAGAAGTAACAAAGAAGCTGTATTAAGTGGAAAGTCATCTATGTTCCTGGGTCAGAAGAATTAATATTGTCAAAATGGCATTGTCAAGTTGATCTGCATATTCAGTACAATCCATATCAGAATCTATAACTGGCTTTTTGCAGAAATTGATAAGCTGATCCTAAAATTCACATGGAAAGGGAAGGAACCCAGAATACTGAAAAGAGATGTTGTAAAGTACAAAGTTGGAGGGCTCACACTTCCCAATTTCAAAATTTATTACTAAGCTGCAGTCATCAAACCGTGTAGTACTCACACAAAGAGAGACATATATGAGTAGGTCAATGCAACATAATTCAGAGTCAAGAAATAAATCCTTTCATGTGTGATCAATTGACTTTTGACAAGAGTCCCAAGACAGTTCAATGGGGAAATAATGATCTTTTCAGCAATTGGTTGGAACAACCATATTATTATATGGTAAAGGATGAATGTGGACCCTACCTACTTTATACCGTATACAAAAATTAACTTCAAGTGGGTCATAGATCTAAATGTAAGAGTTAAAACTATAAAACTCTTAGAAGAAAGCATAGGAGTAAGTCTTCATGACCTTCAATAGTAAATGCTTTTTAGATATGACATCTAAAACACAAATATCAAAGAAAAGACTGATAAGTTGGACTTCAATCAATATTAGAAACTTGTGTGCTTTTATAGTCAAGAAGTGAAAGGACAGTTTACAGAATGAGAGAACACATTTGCAAGTCATATATGTAAAGAACTTGTAACCAGAATATATAAAGAATTCTTACAAGTCAATTATAAAGAGAAACAATCTCGCTGAAAAGTGGGTGAAATATTTGAATGGCATTTTTGCAAAGGAGATATTCAAATGTCCAATAAGCACATTAAAAGATGTTCAGCATCAGTTGCCATTAGAGAAGTGTGAATCAGAACCTCGGTGTACTACTTGACACCCACCCGAACAACTATATTAAAAAGGACAGTGACAAGTGTTGACAGAGAATGGAAGAACCCTCGTGCACTGTTGGTGGGAACACAGAATGGTTCTGCCACTTTGTCAGACAGTTGGGTGGTTCCTCAAAGGTCACAGAGCTGCCCTATGACTCAGCATCTCCACTCCCAGGTGTGTACTCAAGAGAAATGAAAATGTAACTGTATATAAAGCTTGCACATGAGTGTTCATAGCTGCATGGTTCACTATAGCCTAGAAGTGAAAACAACCCAAATGTCCCTCAGGTGATGAATGCATAAACAGAAGTGGTTTATCCATACAGTGGACTATTATTTGACAAAAAGGAATGAAGTTTATCAGTTACTGCTCATGGTACAACATAGGTGAACTTCCAAAAGTGCTAAGTTAAAGAAGCCAGTTGTAAAGGATCACATGATGTTGTTTTTACAAAGTATTCAAAATAGGCAAATCTCTATATAGCAAAAATAGAATAATGGTTCCCAGGACTGAAGCAATACCCTATAAGAAGGTCAAGAGTATGGAGCTGTGTAGATTCAAGGTTTCTTTCTGGGGTATTGAAAATGTGCTAAAATTGGGTGAGGGTGATGATCGCAGAACTTTGTGAAGATAGTAAACACCAGTGAGTTGTATGCTTTAAAAAGGCGAACTTATGGTTTGTAAGTGATACTCGTAAAACTGTTAAAAATATGATAGTTTATTTTCTGAGATTTCCTGGCTTGTTTCTGTCCTTCTGTTTGATCTGGACCTTCTCATTCCCTTCCCTCTATTTTCCTTGTTCTGCTCAAATTTGCTTCTGTGCCCAGCATCTTCTTATTGTTTTGGGTTCCTATCTTGAACACGAGTCCTCGGGCAGCCCTGCGTGTCCAACCTGAGGCCCAGGATGGCTATGACTGCGGCCCAACACAAAGTCGTAAATTTACTTAAAACCTTTCTTTTTGTCCCTCAGTTTCCTTTAATGTTTGTGTATTTAACATGTGGCCCAGACAACCCTTCTTCAAATGTGGCCCAGACACTCCAAAAGGTTGGACACCCCCGGTAGACCATCAGTCACGGCTGTGTGTCCTGCCCACCGGCCTGGTGCTGGAGAAGGCAGAAGCCTTCCAGTCCAGCTGCTGTTCTCAGACTGGCCAGCAGGCTTTCAGGGAGGACCCGTTGGCTGCTCTGGAGTCTTCTGTTCTCTGGACCCTTAGTCATCTCGTTGCTTCCCTTTCCTTCTTTCCTCAAGGGTAGGGAGACTGTGTGAGTCTTGTAGGTATATGTGATTTGTACCGAAACATTTGTATTTTGGAGTTCAACAGGAGACTTTCTCACCCATGTTTCTCGTGGCATTGTCCAAAGGTTTTGGTTTTGATATCATTCTCTTTTTATGCGCATCCATTGCCGCTGCTATCTCTCTAGAATTCGGAAGTATAATCTTTCAGACAGTTTGAGGAAGATATTTGGAAGGAATTGGTCTGGTAAGCACAGAGTATAGCCTCCAGGAGATTTTAATATCCTAGAGGGAAGAGCCTGTGGCTTATTAATCTTTCTAAATACAGCACCTGGAATAGGCCAAGGCATTAATTAACACTCAGATAAATATTCCTTGGTTAAGTAGAAGTGACCTAGAATTTACAGCTAGTACCCACTTATCAGTGTTGACATACAGAAGTTCTGGAAAAATAGTTTCCCCACCTTCTACATGCAGCTCAGAAACTGCTGCAGTCTATTCAGCTTCTCTGCCTCAGTTTATCGAGAACTTGTGAAGTGATATCATCATAATGGATTTCTAGCAGCCTGCATATTAATGACCTAGCTTGCTTGGGTTCTAGGTGCACCTGCATGAGTGTTGGTAGGTCCTTCACTGACCCAGAGATTCTGGGTCTGCGTCTCAGAAGCCCATGGCCTTTTTGTAAGCAAGCCCTGCTTGCGGGTAAACAACTCACATATAAAGTCTCCTCGTGCAGCAGCTTCCAGTCTGATACGGGGGAAGCTGCCTGGTCTTTCCCGAGCTCCCCTGTTTGTCTAATAAATCAGTTTTGTTTATTCTACAGTCCCAGGAACCATGAGAACTTGGTAAACAGAACTATATATCTTACGAAAATGAATTCTCAAGGCCCTCCTGTGTTCTGAAACTGCTTCTGGGTTGCCTTGGGCCAACTACTGTGATGTGCTAAATCCTTCCTGATCCATTTATCCTCATTGCCAGCTCCCTTTCCATGTTTTGTTTCCTTGGTTCTCTGTGTTTTGCAACATTTAGTTTGATGAAATTGTGCCAAGATAGAAATGAAGGACAAAGGCTTAAGATATGCTGTCGCTTCAATACAACGAATTTGTTTGTGTTGTAACAAAGACCTAAAAAACACATTTTAATTAAAAAATAAAAATGAAAATGAAATACTGAAGGCATCATAATAAAAAACAACAAGAAAAACAAAACAAAAACAAAGACCTGCTAGGCTTTGACTAAGAGAAGTTGAGTTGGGTGAAAATTTGAATAGTTTTGCCATTTTTCAAATCCAGGTGATACCCAATGATTTTAGAAATAAGAAAGGAATGAAAATAATAAAGTCATAGGAGCACAGTGTTTAATCTCTGAATAGCCATGAACCTGATTAGAGCTATATTTCTGAGTGGGACTCTTGGATGGATTTCTTGGAAACAGATTCTCTGGAGATTCGTGTGTCAAATCAGCTTGTTGAAAAGCAAAGCAACCAGTAGCATCACCCTCACAGTTGGATGCTTTTAGATGCTGCAGCTGTTTCAAAGGCCTGGGAGAACTAACTGAATTACGGCTGAGCCCCATCTCCCTGATGTCAGTGCTGGTCCTGGCCAACCCTCTTAAAATGATCGCTGGGGAGGGAGATGTGCAAGGACTGCCGGCAGCTACTTTTAATTTAAATTTAAGAAGGAGCAAAGCATAAAAATGGCATTTACACTCTTAAAAGATAAATGAATTATAATCATGGTATGTCATGCTTGAAATTTATGAAACTTCCTTTTTTAAATTTATTCTTTGGAACTGTGCCTAATTTTTATGTAATATTTCATTTAACCTTTTACATGAGTGAGTTTTTGGCTAAAAGCTTTTTTATTTGACAATGTAGTAATAGAAGATGCTTACAATAAAGTTTATATAATCTAAAAATATAGGAAGTAAAAAACTTTTAATTTTTCTTCCTCTCAGGAAATTGTAGACGGATGACTACCCTCTAGACTTAAAAATGCATGGATATGATTTATTGGAGATGTATATATTATTTTCTCTTGTCAAAATTGCATCATGCTATTTATACTATTTTGCAACTTTGTTTTTTCACCTAATAGTTCATAATCTTCTCTGTATAAATGAGAATTTAATGGGCCGAATTCTCCCTTTCTGTATTCATAAGTGTATTCGATGGTGGCCTGTATGTAAGAAAGGTGTCAGGAAGAAAGAACAGCGTCCCCAAATGGTTTGCCCTTCTCTCCCTGTAGCCTAAATAGATGTGTCAGGACCTAGAATTCATTCAGCAGCTGTCAACTCCGTTGCACGTCTGCTGGCGACATGGAGGAGAAGCAGCAGCTGGCAGACAAGTGCAGCCACCGCTGGTCTGTGTCTGGGAGGAGGGACAGCAGATGGACATATTTCTGCTATTGTCCATTTTTAAAACCATGTTTTCCTTTAGGTGTTTCCTTTTATAGTCATAAACATGGCTTTTAGGGAAATGCTTTTAAAAAGTGACTTAGATAAATGACAGAAGTTAGCCACAGACCCTCATTACCGAAGTTAATTACCGGTAACAGTGTATTCTAGTTCTTTTTTCTGTGCCTTCTATTAAGTGTGTTGCTAGAGATAGCACTGTGATATTCTGCACCAAAACTCATCACCGCAGTCTGATCATGAGAAAAGTAGCAGAAAAAGCCCAGTTAAGGAACAGTCCACAAAATGGGAGGTGATCGTGCCTCAAAACTGTCAGGGTCCTCAGTGACAAGGCGAGTCTGAGAAATCATCAGAGCCAAGGGCGGTGTAAGGAGGCCCTGGGACCACATGAAGGTGGTGTGCTGGGGGAGATCCTGGGACAGAGAGAGGACACCTGGGGGAAAGCTTAGGATGTCGTTAATGATGAGGATGTGTCAGTATGGGGACAGCAAGTGTGACAAGTGCACCACGTTCAAGGAAGGTGCTTGAGTTTGGGTTATGTTTAAACTCTGTGCTATCTTTATATCTTCTCTGTAAACCTAAAACTATTCCACATAAAGTTGAAAAAGATTTCATTTATTTGTTTTTACAGAGAGGGGAAGGAGAAAGGGAGAGAAACATCAATATGCTAGAGAAACATTGGTTGCTTCTTGCACACGCCCTCCATTGGGCACCGAGCCGGCAACCCAGGCACGTGTCCTGAGCGGAGTTGAGCCTGGTGACCCTTTGCTTTGTGGGACCGTGACCAGCCCACTGAGCCAGACCAGTCAGGGAAATTTCATATAAAACTAAAAAATTTTAGAGTGTTATAACTATACAGTATATACAGTTTTGTATTTTACTTTTCCCCTATTGTGTTATTTTTTAAAAAAATAATGAATGTTTACTATTTCTCAAAACAAATATGTGATAACTCATCTATTTCCTATGGGATATATATATCATATAAATTGTTTCTAATAATGAGTAATGCTCTGATAAACAGCTATATCATTTGTGCCCCTGTTTTAAAAGAATTTAAAAACTAGTTTTTAAAAACTTCATAATTTGCAGAAATACATTGCCATATTAATTTTTTGGGGGGGGGAAATAGAGTCTTGGAAGTGGAGTTACTGGGTCAAACTAAGTGAAGTGGGGAACATTTTGCCCGTTTGTGTTACTGAGAGACTGTTCTGGTTCATAGTGGTACCACCAATGTGGACAGGTGCCCAGCCCAGTAGACCTCCTCTAGCACTGGGGATCATCTCTTTTTCTTAAATCTTAAAAAAAAAACTAGCATCTTATTGACGTAATTTGTCTTTCTTTGATCACTTTTGAATTTAAAAATCTTTCCTGTCTTTTTATTATGCTACTTCTCTTAACAATGATCTGTTCACAGCCTTTGTCCCACTTAAATTTGTGTTTTTCTTTTCTTTTTTTTTTTTTAAAGATTTTATTTATTTATCTTTAGAGGGGAAGGGAAGGAAAGAGGGAGAGAAATATCAATGTATGGTTGCCTCTCACACGTTCCCTGCTGGGAACTGGCCTGCAACCCAGGCATGTGCCCTGACTAGGAATCAAACCCCGATACTCTGGTTCGCAGGCCTGTGCTCAGTCCACTGAACTACACCAGCCAGGGCTGAATTTGTGTTTTGCTTGTCGACTTTGCTTGAGCTCTGTAAGTAGGAAACGTAACTTTAACCGTGAACACAGACACAGGTGAGATACCGGGCATCATAAGCACTCCTTTATGACGGTGCTATACTGCAACCGGCAAGAGGAAAAAGTGTAATTTGCTATGACAAGATCCAGTGTAATTGGAATGTGTATTGTAAGAAGTAGAAATAATACTAAGTAATCAAACCTCATTGGAAACCTAAAGTTAATGCAACATTTTATGTCAATTAAATCTCAGTAAGACTGGAAAGAAAAACAAATAATAGTAAGTAGTAAGTCATTTCCCTTGTATGTGGGCAATTATTTTGGAGCAACATGTGAATTTTGGAAATGTTGGAGTGTTTAAAAACTTATTTACACTTCTTGCCTTTATTCATTAAGGGATCTACCAGATCAAAATTGGTTAAGTTTTGTGATGATATGGTAATATGCAAACCCCCCCCCCCCAAATTGTATCAAATGTAGTTTAAGCAATACAAATAATAGAGTCTATAATAATATTTTGTTTAGTAGTGATGAAAAACTAGTTGTTAGCAAGTGATTTTATTATACCTGTGAAGTTAGAACCAATCATTATTTTAATGCTCTCTCCCCCACCGAAAGAACCCACAAACTTTTCTCTGAAATATAAAATGAGTAACGATGCAAAGCTGAGGATGTGGCGGAAGATGAAGAAGTGAAATCGCAGTGACCTTGAATCTGTGATCCCTGGTCAGCCACGGATGAAAGGCAGTTCGGTCTCCGGGTTCGGTTTATTTTGGATCTGCAAGCCTGGAACTGCCCTTAAGAGAGAGGGGCCCTGGGGCCCATGGCTGCATGTTTTCTCCCCGTGACTGCAAATGCCAGACATACTCTGGAGCTGACTGTGGAGCTCATTCACCCAGGCCTGATGGCTGGCACGCTTCCTAGCTTCCTCTTGTTTTGGTTGCAGACAGACATTTGGAAGCCTTGTGTATGTGTGTATGTGTGCATGTGTGTGCGACTTTGGCTCTCTGTAAGTTATTTTCCTCTTTTGGGCTTAGGCAATATATTATTTTAGATATAAAAAGCTTCCTGTATTCCTTTCATTTTTACATTCTTTGTAAATTTCATTGTTTATCCTGTGCTCCCCTGAATTAAAATACATATATGAGATGACTTATTAGAAATCTTTTCACTCTGCCTTCTGTGGCTAAGTGGATTGAATGCTGGCCTGTGAACCAAAAGGTCCCTGGTTCAATTCCTAGTCAGGGCACATGCCTGGGTTGTGGGGCAGGTCCCCGGTTGGGGGGGTGCCAGAGGCAACTGATTGATGTTTCTGCCACACATCGATGTTTCTCTCCCTCTTCCTCCCTTTCTTTCCTTTTCTCTAAAAATAAATAAGTAAAATCTTAAATGAAAAGAAACTTGTATTAAAAAAAAAAGAAATCTTTTCATCACAGATCATGGTACTTTGTGTGTATGTGTGTGTCCCTGTGTGGAAGATCACAGGGAAAATGATTTTCAAAGTAAAATTGAATGTATCAGATAAAATATATGGAGTCAAGTCAACAAATGACCTTTTAAATGGGGAATGTGAACAGAAACTTTAAACTCTATTTTTTTCAAGCTACCACCTGAGAATGGAAGTACTTATACCACACTTATTGTGATATAAGGATCTGGCTCCTTTAGTAATATATTGGTGAAATGGTCTGTGAGATGTTTTATTCAGTCCTCTTGAATTTTTCAGCCAATCTTAAGGGGAGGGGAGAGTGCAGGTCACACCCAGGGTGACTGGGGTGCACTCTGCAGTCTGCCACAAGCTCTGTGTGACTCTTAAGACTTGCTGTGTATTAAGAATACATGCAGATTTTAATCGTTTCTATAATATAGCCTGTTTATTTTAATATAAAATGTTTTAATTTCCTTATTAATAAAATTATTAACCTTTCCACTCCAGTATACAAATAAGAATGTTTCTGCTAGAATACATACCAGGTGTATCGTTGTTGGGACACCTTTGGTTGACTGTTAACATAGCTTTATTTAAGTAGCTTTGTAATAGATGCAGAAGAACAGCTCAAGACCTGCATGATTTAGTAGCTGCAGAGCAGAACTTTTATTTGAACTGTTTGTTTGAGCAAAAGTCCACAAGTTTTCATGCTTTGAGTAATACCTCAGTGCTTCATGTTCACTTTTCATAAATTCATTTACTAATTTTCTAGTCTCCAGGACTGACAGAGTGTTTGTCTTCATGGAATTTACCATGTAGTTTTTCCCTGTGACTTCTACTTTGACAAATGCATTCTAAAACTAGTTTGAACTTCTTGACTTCGTTTTTCATTAGCTAAAAAAATGTACAAATTGAAACCAAAAACACTTTTATTATCTGGAGCATAAATCTGCTACATCCTGTGGGTGAGAAAACGTATGTGAATCTGTAGATTCTGTTAATTATTGTGAAGAAGAGACTTTCTCATTGCCAGAGTATTATATTTTAAGATTTTATATGCAGCTCATGATCGAAAGGAATTCGTTGTGCCCCTGAAGGTGAAGCACTGTGTGCTTTCTGCTTATACTTCCAGCTGTTGAACAGGCAGCCTGATGCCGGCATCATTTATTATAGTGAACTGCCTGGAAATGCTTACGGAGGTTGTGCAGCCTGCAAAGGACCTGACTCATAAACGGTGCCTGCACATTGCAGGAGGCATCTCCCCACTCAGCTCACCCTCCTGTCGCGGGAGCCCTTGTGAGAAGGAAGCTCAGGTTTGTGAAGATAATGTCACTTGAGAGGAAGACAAAGGGTGGGGGGGGGGGTCAACAAACAAAACAGAAACAGACTCATGGATGCAGAGAACAGACTGATGGTTGCCAGAGGGGAAGGTGGTCGGGGCAAAAAGGTGCAGGGATTAAGAAGTACGAATTGGTAGTTACCGAATAGACAGGGGGAATGTGAAGTTCAGTACAGGGAAGGAATATAGTTAATAATATTGTAATGACTGTGTATGGTGCCAGGTGAGGACTGGATACCAGGGGAAACATTCTGTAAAGTGTATGATTGTCTAACCACTATGCTGCACACCTGAAACTAATACAATATTGAATGTCGATTGTAATTGATACATAAAATAAGTCAAAAGAACAGATAAAGGCGCTGATCCTGGAGACAGGCTGCCAAGCAGCCATGAAGGTAGAAAGAAGGACGCTGTGTGCCACTTCCCTTTTGAAATGTGCTTTTCCTTTCTGACTGATTTTTAAAAAACATTTTGAGAGTTACGGCAAATTAAAGAGATCAAGAGATTGTCTAGTTTTTGTCTAGTGTTATAGACAAAGGAAGCTGAAGTCTGTTTCATGTGACTTGCCAAGGCCCACATGGTTAATTAGTGGTGTCCAGATTCCAGAACCTAGTCTTGGATTTTCCTTTGCACCAGACTTGCTCTTCTTCTGCAGTGCTGACTGCTCGTGGGAGATGATGGGATGTGAAGCCGAAGAGGCGGTCTAAAACCAAGTCAGGAAAGGCGTTGTGGGCCACGCTGAGGGATTCTTCTGCGTGTGCGGATGGCGAGCTAGTGATGGTTTTAAGCATGGGTGTGATGTTAGATTTACACTTAGGAACTTCGTAACTTTGTTCACTAAGTTCTCACTTAATGGTGTGTAATGGAACCAACTTTACCATTGCTAATTGATATAAACAAGAGTTCAGTTCCCGAGGTATCTCATCAGTGTTACAATAAACTGACCTTGAATGAAATGATGTTACTTGAGGACCTGCTGTGATTTGGAGAACGGGTTGTCTGGATGATTGTGAATGGGTGAACAGAGAGTATCAGGAAGCTGATGGAGTAGTCCCTTCAAATATGTGAGGCAAAATAAAACAGTGAAGAGAAGAGTGGACTTGTAAGAAAAATATAAGGAGGTGGAGACAAAATTTAATGATTATTTGAATATTAGTGCTAGATGGAAGTAAAAGGAGAGTGAGAAATTATGTGCTTTGATATTCTAGGGAGTAGAACAAATCGCCTTACCAATTAGTGGTTAAAATCAATAGCTATTGTCAATTGTGCACTATTCTGCATTTGGACAGGGCTCTGTGAGGACAGCTTTGTACTTTATATGCTGTATGGTCGAGCAGGAATATTCAGGATGGCTTTTTTCTTGTCTGGTGCCTGAACTGAGATTGCTGTTGTGAAGGGACTGGCCAGCAATCTCTCTCCTGGTGGTGTCTCCACAGGGTTGGCTTTACCTTCTGCCTGGCACGTCCATCTCCTAGTAGTCTGACTTCTTACATGGCACCTGGCTTTTCCTCAGAGTTCAAACTAGAAGCTGAAGACTTTCTTAACGAGTGAGCGCAGGAATCCCACAACATTATTTCCATGGTATTCCATGGGCAGAGCAGTCACAAGGCTAGAGTGGATTCAAGATGACAGGAAATAGCCCCATCAGATAATTTATGGGTATGTATTTCATTCACCACAATCTGCCCTCTGGCCACAAGTTATTTACATTCTTTCACAGGCAGAATACACTCACCTAGCGGTCCTATCCCATTGTAGCATCACACTCAAGACTCAATTTCCAGAATTTAATTCATCGACACATGTCTAGGTCCAGGTGAAGTGTGTTGGGTGTGCTTTCTCAGGTGCAGAGACCTGTGAACTAAAAGGACAAGTTCCCTGGCCCCTGTTCCAATATGAAGCGGGGAGAAAGGCGCAAGTGGGTCCCAGGGCTGTACAGCAGGTGGCGGTCCATAGCAATTCCGAAGTCCGGCCAGTTGCCCCTGTCCTGGGGAGTGGGGCTGCACGTTGATTCGGGCCAAGTTCTCACCGGGAATGATTTCTGCAGTTTTTGCTTCCATCCTCTGGGTCGTTCTTCTTTTTCCAATGAGAAATGACTCTGTTGGCAACTGAACGGTGTTTTCAGTCTGCTTCCAGCCCATGACAGGTTTGGGGACCCCGAGGCCTATTTTAATTTTGGAATGTCTTATTTTATTTTGATTTAACCTGGTCTAGCACCCAAAATGTTAAGGGCTTCCTGTAAGTGCAGTGCTGGTCTACTGGGTTGGACAAGTGCCACACCCACAGATACTTTTGAGAGGGGTGTGTCCCTCTCGCCTGCAGGCTGGCTGTCGGGTTGCTGGGTGACAGCAGTTCCAGAGTCTCAGAAGCACCTCTGTCTAGATGAGAGAGTCTAGAAGGCCGGTCCTTCGATCTCGGAGGTTTTGAGAAGAGTCTTCCTTCCTTGACCTTTATCCTGCAGACATTTTTACTGGCCGAACCCTATTTTGGTCTTTTCCTAGAGAAGAGAGACTATGTCTTACTCTGTTGCTAAGAGGGCCTGCAGAGGAGAAGCACTTTTACTGTCAGGCCATTAGAGTCCTGGATCCTCTAATTTATGCTTTGAAAACTGAACAGTTTTCTTCTTAGCTTATCTCGCTCATCCTTCATCACAGGCAGCTAAAAGAAGCCAGTCACACTTTGCACCCTCTGACTGGAATCTCTGCAACCTCAGGTCCTGTTGGATTCATTCGATACTCTTCCTCCGGTGCATGTGTCTGTGGAGAACGTTTCACTGATTTTGCCAGTGCACAGCTTGGGCCCTCTCTTCCCCCGCCTTCGGTGGCAGTTCTCTTGTCGCCCTTCAGCTTCCAGGTACAGCCTCCTCGAGGCCCCCACACAATGTCCACTCCCAAAGCCAATGCCATGCACTTTAGTTTTGGGTCAGGATACTACTGCATTTCTAGATACGGATGTATGTTTTGCTATTGCATGACAAACCACCCCCACACTTAGTGGCTTTGAAGGACAACATTTATTTACTTACCACCCTGCAATTTGGGTTCTTCTTGGTGCAAACAGCTTCTCTCTGCTCTTACAAGGCATCTGCTGGGACTGGAATGCCCACGGGGGCAGCCTCACTCTCGTGTATGGAGCCTCAGCGGGGTGTTTGAAACATCTGGAGCCTGGCTAAGCATCTCTCTTTTCTTTATACAGCCTCTTTACAAGGCTAGTGTGGGCTTCCTCCAACCATGGTGGTCTCACGGCTGTCTGACTTCTTACATATACCCGCTGGCTTTTATTTTCAGAGCACAAACGTAGAGGAAGCCAGGCTTTCTTAGTGCCCGAGCCTGGAAATCCTAGACTGTCACTTCAGTTGCATTCTATTTGTAAAAAGGGCAAACGCCGATTCCAGGGATTCGAGGGGAGATAAATAGCCCTCACCTCTCAGTGGGAGAACTACACAGAGTTTGAAGCTGTCACAAATCCACTGCCGTAGGATAGTCCCTAGGTGATTCTGGTTTAGGTAAATTGGGTAGATTATGATACTATTCACGTTGACAAGGTTTTCTGGGAAAGGTCATGTTTTACTTTTGGAGACATTTAAAAAACCAAGTCCCCAACAAGACAAGACAACCACCACAAAAAGAAAATGAAACCCATTTTGCCAAAGAGGTAGACTCACTGCTGTACCTCCCCTTGCTCTCTCCGCACAACAGAGTTCTGTTACCATTTTCAGGTCCTCTACCCATCATCTGCCTTTCCTCTTCTGTCCGCCGGCTGTTGACAACACCCCTTCAAATTTGTGTTTCATCTCTACCACCTTTGCCTTTGTCTCTTCCACTTCCCAGTTTCTGGTGTCTGTACTTTATTTATGTTGTGCATCACGATGTGTCCATATTGAATTCCATGCTTTGTTTGTAGGTTGATTTTTAAGTTTGATCATTAATGGTAGGTTTTATGCAACCGTGACTATGTAAATATTCACGAAAGAGTCAGTGCGCCATAATTATACATTTTTGTATAATTGACCCCCCCAAGTCTCTACCAATTTTTTCTTGCCTTTTTTCTTTAATTGTACTCTTGTGTTTTTCCAACAGCTCAAGCATCTCCTAGACCCTCCTGAGCTGGAGCCCTCTGACCCTTGTCCCAGTCAGGGCGGACGCCGCTGTCGTCCGATGCTCATCCCTCAAGTTTGGGTTCACTATTTCTGAGTTCCCATGACTTCTTTTTTTAAAAATTTTTACTCAAAAAATACCTCCAAATAACTTTTCCAAAATGCTTATATGGGAAGTCTTCTGAATCTTTCCCATCTGAAAATGTGTCTATCCTGATGAGAGTTTATTTCAGCATTGCTGGAAAAAATCCCTAAGTACTTAGAACACTGTATCTGAATTGTGCATAAATAAATAAATGCAAGGGGACATAATTACTGGTTTTGCTCCCCACAGGTCTATGTTGTCATCTCTATTGGTCCACTTCGTCATTGCTTTTTCTTTTTGGTTTCCGTGTTTTTGAATTGTAGAAATTGCAACAAAAATTACAGGCATGAGTTGGTTTTATTTATTAGTAATTAATTATATTAGATGACAAATGTAACATTTTACCTAAATGGAAATCATAATTGTGAAGCAAATCGGTAAGCTTTTACTTAAGACTGCAAAAATGTTTGGAGTATCTCCTCTTGGTCCTTATTTAAGAATCTCTTTACTTTTTAACCTGGTGAGATAAGGTGGCACCGTTTAAAACTCTTATTTCAAGAAGGTTTTTCCCTGCTGTATCTTTCAAAAACACAGTGAACAAGGTATAAAAAGAGGTTAGGCCCCATTGTAGTGATACTCTTAGGTCAGTTCTCTTATCCTCCCTTTGAAATAGCTGTTGAGAAAATAGATGGTTAAAATACAAAATTCATGAGCAGCCTTCATGCCTGGAAGAAAACTGTGCTTTATTGTTCTAGTGTAATGAATGGAACGGTCTGCGAGTCTCTACTGCATTTTTTCAACACCTGTGGTGGGGTGAGGTTTGAAGCTTGTGATCTCTAAAGGAAGAAACTGGATTAAGCATTCACCCTTTACGTAAATTATAAACATGCGAAGTAACACTGTGGAAAACATTGCCTGAAAGCAGGAACTATGTTAATAGGAGGTCATGAGACAAGCGAGGTGCTCGGTTGGAAAGGCCAGAGCCAGTGGCTTGCAGAAACCACCGGAGCCCGTATATAAATGAGGGTGGTGAAAGGAGCCAGCCAGTTACAATGGAAGGAACACAAACACTAACTGGTTCCAGAGCCCTGATACATACCAAGGCGTCATTTTTTCCCCTGTAGCAGATTGTGAACTTCATAAACTGTTTATAGGTTTGCTATGTCTTAGCAAAGCAAGGCACCTTTACATAAATAGCCTTTGGTAGTATACATGTATATTTTATTATAATGTTTGAGGAATACA
Organism: Artibeus jamaicensis; assembly: GCF_021234435.1. Lineage (NCBI taxonomy): Eukaryota > Metazoa > Chordata > Mammalia > Chiroptera > Phyllostomidae > Artibeus > Artibeus jamaicensis. The sequence goes on along the minus strand of NW_026521823.1, from coordinate 20,701,388 downwards.
TTTCATATAATGAGTTGTGAACTTCACTGCTCACTTTTTACACACTGTGAAAGAGGTCTTCTAGTGTAGTCAGTTTTTTACACACCAGTATCGTTGAGCTACCCCACAGAGTCAAGAGCCAGAGCCCCTGTGGTGAGGAGTGACGGGGAGAAACAGTGGTGGATGTATACTTCCCAGGCCGAGCCTTGTCCACTGCCAAATACATCCAGACTGGTACGTGTACCTGCCATCCTCCAGTCTTATACATCCAGACCGGTACGTGTACCTGCCATCCTCCAGTCTCATACATCCAGACCGGTACGTGCACCTGCCATCCTCCAGTCTTATACATCCAGACCGGTACGTGCACCTGCCATCCTCCAGTCTTATATATCCAGACCGGTACGTGCACCTGCCATCCTCCAGTCTTATATATCCAGACCGGTACGTGCACCTGCCATCCTCCAGTCTCATACATCCAGACTGGTACGTGTACCTGCCATCCTCCAGTCTCATACATCCAGACTGGTATGTGTACCTGCCATCCTCCAGTCTCATACATCCAGAATGGTACATGCACCTGCCATCCTCCAGTCTCATACATCCAGACCGGTACGTGCACCTGCCATCCTCCAGTCTCATACATCCAGACTGGTACGTGCACCTGCCATCCTCCAGTCTCATACATCCAGACTGGTACGTGCACCTGCCATCCTCCAGTCTCTTTGGATTTCAGAGAAGTTCTACTTTTGTTCTGAAAATTCCCTCACAAGACTACTTTACTACTTAAAGGGACAGCAGTATTCTTTTTAGAAAATACATTAAAATATGATGAACTCATTTTTTTAATTCACACACTTCTACATGCAAACTTTGTGTGTTCAGCCCCAAAACTCTGTGAATGGCTGTTTGTGTACTTGGCAATTTCTACACTGGATGCGGTCTTTTTGATGGCAGTGACTTTCTCCCCATTGTACCTGGTGGCAAACCTAGCAGGAGTTTTGCACATATGAGGAGCTCAGTAATATCTGTTGGATGGCATTAATTAGATGCAGTCCTGTTCCTATTATCGCTTCCCTTTAACTCGAAGTCTACACTATGTTAGTGTATTGAAAGCACAGTAGCATTGCCACCGGTGTTCGGAGTCATTGGGAAAAACACATTTAATTTGACTTATACTGAGAAAGAAAACATGACCCAAACAAAGCAATGACATAGTTTTATTTATTTGTTGGTTGGTTTTTTATTTTTAATTTTCTCTTTTTTTTTTTTGACTGCCATTTATCCCCGCAAACCCTCATCTACCTCCACCCACTGTTCTCCCCCCTGCACTCACCACCCTGGTGCCCACGTTCAGGAGTTCCTTCTCTCTCTTTTTTTTTCCGTTGGCTTTTTTGCTCAATCTCTCTGCCCCACCAGACTTCCCCAGAGCTCTCAGCCTGTTCTCTATGAGTCTGTCTCTATTTTTCTTGTTAGCTCAGTATCTTCATTCGGTTCCAAATATAAGTGACATCATATGGTATTTGTCTTTCTCTGACTGGCTTATTTTACCTGAGCATAATGTTCTCCAGGTCCATTAGGCTGTCACAAAGGGAAACATCTTTCTTTTTTATGGCCAAGTAGTATTCCACTGTGTAAATGTACCACAGTTGTTTTATCTCATCCATTGGTAGGCACTTGGGCTACTTCCAAATTTTGGTTATTGTATATAATGCTGCAGTGAACATGAATTTCATCTTCAGGTAAATTACCTGAAGTGGAATTGCTGGGTCATAAGGCAGATCCATTTTTAATTTTCAAGGTTACTCCAACTGCTTTCCACAGTGGCTGCACCAGTCCGTATTCCCACCAATAGTAGTACATGAAGGTTCCCCTTTCTCCACATTCTCCCCAACATTTATTGTTTGTTGATTTATTGATGATAGCCATTATGACAGGTGTGAAGTATATTGTGTTTTCATTTGCATTTCTCTAGTCATTATTGACTTTGAGCATTTTTCATGTTTATTGGTCATCTGTGTGTCCTCTCTAGAGAAATGTGTATTCAGGTTCTTTTCCTATTTTTTAATTAGATGTTTATTTTTTTGGTGTTAAGTTTTGGAAGTTCTTCATACATTTTGTATATTAACCACTTATCAAATGTATTGGTGAATATATTCTCTCATTCAGTCGGTTGTTGTTTTACTTTGTTGAAGGTTTCCTTTGCTGTGCAAAAACTTTTTCGTTTGATGTACAGTGGTACCTCAATACTCGTGGTGAATGTATTCTCAAGAGTGGCAAACAAGCAACATTGATGAAGCATTTTCTCTTGCTGGGTGGCATCGTGACTCATACAAGTTCTAGGAAGTGTGATGAATGGTGAGCAAGCACTGAGTGCTGACACATTTTTTCTTGTCAAAATGAGACAAGTACGGGGCTTGACGAGTTCTGAAGCTGATCAGTACTGAGGTGCCACTGTATCCCATTTGTTTATTTTTTTTTGTTTGCCTTGCTGAAGGAGATATATCAGAAAAAAATGTTGCTATGAGAAATATCTGATATTTTACTGCCTATGTCTTCTAGAATTTTTATGGTTTCAAGTCTAAGTTTTTAATCCATTTTGAGTTTATTCTTGTGTGTGGTATAAAAAGGTGGTCTAGTTTCATTATTTTTCATGTATCTGTCCAATTTTCCCTATACCATTTATTGACCAAACAACCTTTATCTCATTGTATGTTTTTGCCTCATATGTGAAATATTAATTGGCTGTAAAGGCATGGGTTTATTTTGGGGCTCCATTCTGTCTCATTGATCTCTATGTGTTTTGTGCAAGTACCATACTGTTTTGATTACTATGGTCTTGTAGTATAGTTTGACACCAGGTAGCATGATTCCTTCAACTTTGTTCTTCTTTCTCAAGATTGCTGCTGCTATTCAGAGTCCTTTGTAGATCCATATAAATTTTTGGAATGTTATAGTTCTGTAAAATATGCCATTGATATATCTTTATAGGAATTGTGTTGAATATATAGATTGTTTTCAGTGGTATGGACATTTTAATGATGTCAATTCTTTCTACCTATAATCACAGTATATGCTTCTACTTATTTTTATCTTCTTCAATTTCTTTCGTTAGTGTCTTATAATTTTCTGAGTACAGGATTTTTATATCCTTGGTTAAATTTATTCCTAGATATTTTATTCTCTTTGAAGCAATTGAGAATGGGATTGTTTTCTTAATTGCCTTTTCTGTTAGTTCATTATTAGCATATAAAAACGCAACTGATTTCTATGTATTAATTTTGTATCCTGCTACTTTACTGAATTCATTTATTCTAGTAGCTTTTTAATGGAATCTTTAGGGTTCTTTATAAACAGTATCGTGTCATCTGCAGATAATGACAATTTTACTTCTTTCTTTCCAATTTGGTTGCCTTTTATTTCTTCTTGTCTGATGCTGTGGCCAGCACTTTTAGTGCTATGTTGAATAAGAGCAGTGAAAGTGGACATCTCTGTCTTGTTCCTAATCTTAAGGGAAAAAATTTTTGTTTTTGTTCATTGAGTATGAAGTTGGCTGTGGGTTTGTCGTATGTGGACTTTATTATGTTGAGTTGTGTTCCCACTTTGCTGAGAGTTTTGATTATAAATTGGTGCCGTATTTTATCAAATGCTTTTCCTGTATCTATTGATATGATCATGTGGTTTTATCTTTCATTTGATTGATATGGTTTATTACATTTATTGATTTTTAAACATTGTACCAACCTTGCATCCCTGGAATAAGTCCTAGTTGATCATGCTGTATGATCTTTTAAATATATTGCTGTATTTTTAATATATTGGTATATTTAATATATTGCTGTAATATTGGAATAGCAATATACCAGTATTGCTATATTGGTTTGCTATTTGGTTGAGGATTTTAGCATCTATGTTCATCAGGATAATTGGTCTATAATTTTCTTTCTTTGTGGTGTCTTTATCTGGTTTTAGAATTAGGATAATGCCGGCTTTGTAAAATAAGCTTGACATCTTCCTCCTCTTGAATTTTTGGAGTAGTTTGAGGAGAGGTGTTAGTACTTAGAACTTTTGGTAAAATTTAGCTGCAAAGCCATCAAGTACAAGGCTTTTGTTTTGGGGAGTTTTTAAATTATTGCTTCAATTTCTAGTAGTTGTAGTCTGCCTTTTCAGATTCTCTGATTCTTCCTGATTTAGTTTTGGACTATTGTTCATATGTTTCTAGGAATTTATCCATTTTGTCCACATTTTCCAATTCGTTGGCATATAGTTGTTTGTAATATTTTCTTACAATCATTTGCATTTCTTTGGTGTCAGTTGTTACTTCTTTTATTTCTGATTTTATTTATTTGGGTCTTCTCTCTTTTTTTTCATGATGATTCTGGTTAAAGATTTGTCAATTTTCCTTACCTTTTCAATGAAGCAGCTCTTGGATTTATTGATTGTTTTTATTGTTTTTTTAGATTCTATTTTGTTTATTTCTGCACAGACTTTATTATTTTTTTCCTTCTACTCACTTTGGGCTTTGTTTTTTGTTCTGGCCTGAAATCTTTCTGTTGAAGAATCAATTGACAATGTTATGGGAGCTCCCTTGTGAGTAACTAACTGCCTTTCTCTTGTGGCTTTTGAGAGTCTCTCCTTTGCCATTCCAAACATGACATGTCTTATTTCGACAGGGCCAGGTTAGGGCCTCTTCTCTAGGGTTCGTCTTCTGTAGGACTCCCTGAGCTTCCTGGACTTGTGTGTCTTTCTCCTTCACCAGGTTAGGGAAGTTTTGGGTTGTTATTTCTTCAGATAGGTTCTCGGTCCCTTGCTTTCTTCTTTTTCTCGTACTCCTATCATGTGGATGTTGTTATGCTTCATGTTGTCCCAATGTTTCCTTAAACTACCCTTGTTTTTTTATTTCTTTTTCCTTTTTGCTGCTCTGATTGGATGCTTTTTCTACTTGTCAGCCAAATCCCTGATTCAAGCCTCTGCTTCATGTAACCTGTTTATTCCTCCCAGTGTATTCTTTATTTCAGATATTGCATGCTTCTCATCCTTTTTTATGGTTTTATATTCTTTTCATGCTGTTGAGCATCCTTATAATCATTTCTTTGCATTCTATATCTGGTAAATTGCATTCCTCCATTTCATTTAGCTCTTCTTCTGGAGAATTCTCTCATTCTTTCATTTGGGGCCTGTTTCTTGGTCTTCCTATTTCGGCTGCCTCTTTGTGTTTTGTTTTGTTTTGCTTTGCTTGGTATTACACAGATCTGCTATGACTCCTGGTCTTGGCAGTGTGGCCTTATTTAGTAGGTCCTCTGTGGGACTCAGTGGCATGGTCTCCCTCATCATTTGGGCTGGGTGTTCTAGGAATGTCGCCTGTCCTCGTTATGCGGGCTTGCTGTTGTAATTGAGTCTTTAGGCACATTTGTGCATGGGATGAGCCCTCAGGCTGGCTTACTCTGAAGCTCAACTCCCAGGACATTGTGCAAGTTGCTGTGCAGGTACTGATCACACTAAGTGGAATTTACTTCATCTTGGTTTTGTGCCTGCGGAGATCTTCCTGTGGAACTGCTGCTTGTGCAGTTTATCACATCCTGTTCTGTTGTTTTCTGAAGCTTGCCACTGGATGTGTTGGTTCTGGGCCTCTCCAGAGGGACTCTGGTGTAGAACTGTGTCAGACACTTCCTGTGACTGGTCCTGGGCAACCTGTTGGGTGCTGTCAGAGATCCACAGCTTGTGGCTCACTCTGCTTGGCCTGGGTGTGTCCAGAGAGGACCAAGGTGTGCACCAAGGCTGCACAAGTCTCAAAGCACCCAGAGATCAACCTCAGGATAAAGGCTGCCCGTTTGTCTTAGTCACTGATGAGCTTCCTGCTGTACTCCTTAGCATGATTTAAGCTCCACAGAGTGGGGGTGAGAGGGAATTCCTGCAGGCGAAGCTATTGCTTCCCCCAGCCTGATGCCTTGTGCAGGGAGAGCTCTGCCCAAGAAAGATGACTTCTGTATTATGTGGGGATGACTCAGCACTGGGATCCTGGAGACTGACCCTTCAGCTCTCTCTCCAGAGCCACCCACACCAGACTGTCCTCACAGAGCTCTAGTTTGCCTTGCCCTCACTCTCCTGGAGCCCAGGGTAACTGGCTGCAAACAAACTTTTGTGTTTTTGGCCCCTTAAAAGGGTGGTTGCATCTCTATCTGCTCACTGGCAGAGTGAAACCTTGCTGCTTTTCACAGGCTGATATCATGTGGGCACATTTCCTGATTCTTATTCTTTAGGCTGAGACACCTGGCTTGGGGTTTAGACCCCACACTTCTCAGGGGAAACCCCCACAGCTGGGCAATCCCTCCAGATACTCAGCTGCCACCTGTGCAAGCCCAGCCAGCCCTCTTGTGCCTCTGCCCTTTCTACCAGTCTCAGTGCGTTCAGAAGCCTTGGTTATTATAAGGCTTCTCTCCAGCTGGGCTTCAGCTGGGTTATTCAGGATGGTTGTTCTATAATTTAGATCTATTTCAGTTTGGTCCTGGAAGGAGGAGAGTGTGGCTTCCATCTACTCTGCTGCCATTTCGGATCTTGTTTTATAGGTGCATTGAAAAACCTGGTCTTTTGTTTGTTAATTCAACACATATTTTATTTATTTCATAAATATTTTTTATTAAAAATCTTTGGTTTCATAGGGCTTATATTTTAGCATGGGGAGACATGTTGAAAAGATAAAGTAAAATTTATAGTATGTTAACTTGTTAATAGTGATAATTGCTAAGGAGAAAAATTATGCGGAAAGGATGAGGGTAGAAGGAAGACAGTGGGGAGGAAGGCAGAGAGAGAGGGAGGGAGGGCGACAGAATGTGGAAAGAGTGAGAGAGTTAGTTTTGGGGAGTATGGCCATTGAAGTTCTTGCTAAGAAGATGAGGGTTGAATCATGACATAGGGGAGGTGCGGGAGAGGGACAGGAGTTTCATGGACCTGAGCAGCAAGCCTACTGGTGTGCTGAAGGGCATACAGAGGTCATTTGGCTGGAGCAGACTGAGTCGGGTAGAGTGGTAGGAGATGAGCTCAGGGAAGTAGTAGGAATCAGATAGTTTAGGGGCTTGTAAGCTGTGAGACTAGATGACATTATTACTAAGTGGCATGAGTATAGATCGAAAAGAGAAGAGGACTGATTGCTGAGCCCAGAGTGTCTCCAAGGGCTAGAGTTCTGGGAGATGAGAGGGGATAAGCAAAAGAGACTGAAAAAGGAGAGCCAGGAAAGTGGCGAAAAACTAGGACAGTGTGGTGTCTGGAGGCCAAGTGAAGAAAGTGTTCCCAAGGGGAGGAAGTGATAATACCTGTCAGATGCTCTCTGTCAGTGGAGAAAGAGGCCTGAGAATTAACCACTGGAGTCAGCAGTGTGGTGGTTAGCATTCTTGTGTGAAGGAATAGTGGGAACGAGTGCCTGACTGATGTGGTTTCTGGAAGGACAAAGGAGAGCAATGAGAGACGGTGAGCACAGGTAACACCTGCTAGCATTTTAATTGTGACTGGAGGACAGCATCGGCTCGGGAGCCAGGAAAATGGGGTCAAGAGCATTGGTTTAGGATGGGAGAATAAAACAGCACTTCATAAACGGATGGGAAAGATAAAGAAAGGACAAATTGGTGATGTGGCAGAGGGCGGGGACAATTGTTACAGCAGGGTCCTTAAGTAAGCAATAGGCAATTGTACCCGGTATCCATGGCACGTGTGTGTGTGTGTGTGTGTGTGTGTGTAGTGGAAGGTGGCCTTAGCCAGCAGCATGCTCATTCACGGTACGAGGAGAGAGGACAAGAGTATATAAAGGCACGGATGCAGACAGGTGATTAGCTGTGGAAGGAGGAACTTGTGAAAACTTTCTGAGTGTGTATCCAAATATGTGTTTCACCCGTTTGTCTACATCAGTGATTCTCAAATGGTTTGCTGCAAGGATTTTTAAAACATACAATACCTGACTATTTAGTCAGGGATACGGACCTGTTTTTCCCTTAGATTGTCAAAAAAATGACAACAACCAACACAACAGTAGCTGTCTGGTGTGGATGAATCAAAATCATGTTCTATTCTTTTTGGTCAGGTTGGCAAAAAATATTTTGGTGTGCTGCTGAATTTTACTAATTTTGTTTGTGTGTTATGAGATGAAAAAGGTTGAAAATCACTGGTTTACACACATACCTCCGTCTGTCTGTCTATCTATCTGTCTATCTATCTATCTATCTATCTATCTATCTATCTATCTATCTATCTATCCATCCATCCATCCATCTATCCATCTATCCATCCATTTATCCATCTATCCATCCATTTATTCACCCACCCATCTATCCACCCACCCATCTATCCACCCACCCACCCACACATGCATACAAATACATACACAATTATTCTGACAAACCAAGTAGAAGAGAGAGGTAAGAGTTTGTCTTTTGACAATTGCTGACTCATATATCTTGAGTTCTATTGTGATTTTCGGGTCTTCTTGTAAATCTCTTTGAAGTTCACAGGCAGCAGCATCCTTAAGCTTTTACTCTAAGCCTTGAGGAATTGCTGTTAGAAAGCAGCAATAACTCTAGAATATCAGAGTTAGATTCCAGTTCACTTTCACTGATTATGCTTTAGGTCTGGGGTTGCTGTTATACCAGAGTAAGAACTGGAATCACTCAGGTGAGTGAAGATCGCTGAAGCTGGCAGTAAAAGAGTCTGCTGGCATCAGAAACACTTTGAAAAACACTGGTGGGCATAAGCCCTGGGTTAGAGGTAGTGAGGGAAAAGCCCCGTCTCATCATTCCAAATCCAGATCACTCTGCGGATGTACTTGTGCCCAGTCTCCGGGGTACGGGACCGTTTACCATTGAGACTTCACTTTCCATTTAATCTCTGTTTTGAAATTTTAACTTTAAGTGTTTGCCTTAATCACCTGTATTCTGGACTAAATCTTTCTGTGACTTCTGGGACCCCAGACCTCTGATGTCCTAATAATTTTCCAGTCTTCTGTGTTTTAATTTGTTAACTTTCAGATCTTTTCAATTCACATTTTTTGCTGATATTTGTCTGCATCTGACCAACATAATTGCTTTGATGCCTCAAATTAGTATGCAGTAGCTAATTAGACTATAGCCAAAATTGATTGGATTTTAAAATTGGGTTTATAAATTTCAATAATTGCTATTCCTGAAATGATCAAAATGGTCTCCTAAAATTATAAAATGACTTAACTAGTCAAAATATGATTTTTAAATTCTATAGGATTTATTTAGTCTGTTTAACTGTGTCTCATGATCTACAGTATTAAAAATTAAACAAAAACCAACTCTGGAAATATAATAGGGATGTAAAACTAAGCTTTTCTATGAGCCAGTCTGTTTTATTACATATAGTACTTTTCTGAAAGAGCAAAAGAGAAAACAACACTACTGGTAGGCTTTGAAATAAATAAAATTACATAGAAAAGAGATGTAGTTGTGACTTAATTTTATTACAAAACATACCCAGTATGATCAGTGCCTTTGTCTTTTTTCCAGCTCTCCTCTCAAGTTGTCTATATTCATTTTGACTGCAACGTGGGTGACCGACAGGAGCAGGTCCAGCCTGTAGAGTGGTTCTAGCCGGCATAAAAATCAGATTGGAGCGAGTGTAGTGAGGTCCTGTTTTGAGTTAGGAGGAGTCTGGCATATTACAATCTGCCTACCAGTTTTTTTAAAAAGCTCAAATACTTGAATTGAGAATAGATGGTGAGCAACGCGTAGTGGGCGCTTGTTATGTGCCAAGCAAGGACATGTGTACTCTCTCATTTACTCCTTCCAACAATCATTGGAATGAGCATCATTAAACCATTATATATATATACATAAAACTAATGTTTTAGAGAAGTTTGTAATACGTTTGTGTAAGGCCACAAAGGCAGTAAATAAAAGAGCTACTGCTGCAGCCTGTTCATAAACAGTTTTGAAAGGCATCACATTTATAACTTGTTCATCTTATTTGTGCTTGTCATTTTGATTTCCTCATTTACAATGATCAGGAATCATTAAACAAAACAATGAAGGTATATTAAAAACCACATTTTATTGTTTTACAGCAAGTGGCATTTCATTGTTCTACACCAAGTACAGAATGTGTTTTTATAGTGTATTCTCTTTTTTTTAGAGATGCTAAATAATAGTTATGGTTTGTTGTTCAAATTTATTGCCCAGCAATTTAAGTTGGTACTTTGAATTGACATATTTAAGATGGTGTTATTGGTAGCTTTACCCAGTAGATACTGATATTAGATGGTTGGCAGTGCAGTTGGGCATGAACTTGACTACTCCTTTTGTTTTTCTGTCTAGTGTTTATGAATGAGTCTTGTAAGACAGAATTATATGGAGGGTGTTTGTAAAGATACTGCGAACTTGGGGATCAGGACAGGACATGGTGGCTTTGTGGTGTGTGCAGTTAATCATTAAGCAAAGAGTCACGGAGACCCAGTGTTTGACTTCGAGTTTGTTTGATCTATCTCATCTTTCTCTCAAGTTTGGGAATTGTTTTACTCATTTTCTTCTTTCAGTTAACATGATTTAGTGAGTGAGTTAAGCAAATTTGCAGAATCTAGGACAGTTGCTTATCAGTAAAGTGAGAATCATGATAAAATTACCTCAAAAGATGGCTGTGAGGATTGAAGAAGATCTAAGGTACTTAGACCAGTGCTGAGGGCATAATAAGTACTTGATAAATTATTGAGGAAGTACGTACAGTAAGTTCTGTCATTATCTAGGAAAGGCACGAGTGAGCCCATAGCAAACACTGTTTACTGAGAGCTATCTTTCCCCAATATTCATTTATAAATTGTTCATTGTTTACATTAGCAATGGTTACACAAAGGCTCTTATCAGCGTTTCTTTTTAGAGCAGGCACTGGCTTTTAGGTGGCATTTTCTCAACTGAAAACACTCAGGGTTCCAGCAAGAAGCTTTGCAGTGATCTGGTGTAGGAAAGTGAGCAGAATTGTGATACACAGGTTCTCTGATTATTTGTTTGCTCATTCATTTATTCATTCACTGTGCAAACATATACTGAGTGCGAGCCATGTGTGCTATGCGTTGTGTTAGGAATAGATAAAAAGGCTTGAGACATCTGTGGGTGAGACAGATGCCATCGGGGGGCTAAATATGGTTTGTTGTGTCTGTGGGTGATTCGGAGGGGTCGGTGCAGCTCCTGGGCTCTTGGGTCTGCACCAGTTGGAATGGGTGCTGGAGGGGAATTTCCCTGAGGGGAATGATGTTATCTTTTGGAAAATGTGGGCAAAAGGGCCCCCTGGGTGGAAGAGCTAGTGCGACTTTGTTCTTCTCACTTGTCCCAGTTCTCCCAGGACATTTTATCATCTGCTGACATGCCCTGGAGGCAGTGTGCATGGAATATTTATTAGTGATGTTTTTATGTTCTTCATATTCTAGTCAGTAGGCTCTTCATTTATTCATTCACTGTGCAAATGTGTATTGAGTGTGAGCCGTTGCTCTGCTTTGTGTTTTCCCAATATCACAGGCCGTCAAAAGTTTTAGGAATTTTTTTTAAAAGGCAAGGAGATTTCTGAAAGATTTTTTCTTTGGGTTCTTTTAACCATAACCAGAGTTCTTAAAAATTTTAATGATTATTTCTGTTTTATTTCAGAAACATTGAAGGAATACTCCTTCCCAAATTATTATATTTTTTTCTGAAGAGTCCACAAACTTATAGATTAATCATCAAGAAAGCATTTGACTGATATCTGTATAAAGAAATCTTTTATTATAATTAAATGTTCAAATTTGGAGGCTCATATTTATTATCTTTTGCAGTGACATAGTTTTAAAGCTATTTTTCCCTTGATCTTTTTATATTGCTAAATCGAAGTATCATTTTTGAGAGCCCGGAGAGTCACTGTCAGGTTTGATTGAGTCAGTGCTCCAGGGGTGTCCTTAAAGGAGTCAGCTCGCTGGAGAGAAGTTTGGAAATGGTCCAAGGGCTGGAGACCAGGAGATGGGAAAGGACAGTTCAGGGAGGTGGACAGACCCTGTGCCCAGGCAGTATGCGAGGACATTAGAAAGAGTACCCAGGAAGGACTTGAGAACCATTTTGGAGCCACAAGGGAAGAAGACAAGTTATATCCAAGTCAGAATGTATTGTAATAATTACCATGAGGATAAAAACAAAATGTCTTAGCAGTTTATTCAATAAATATTTATTGAATGCCTACTCTCTGCCATGGGTGGAAGGGAGATAATTTCTGACTGAAGAATTAAGGAAAGTTAATTGTTTATAAATTATGATACATCCCTTGAAGATTTAAAACATTTAACCTTACTTATCTAGTTTATTACCATTTTAGAGACAGACCCCTCAGATTGAAAAGCGCCTTTTAATAAAAAAGTCAAATGAACACAACTAATACACTAGCTTTCATTTGGCTGTTATAATGTCATCAGTAATGGTAAATGATTGGTTGATGGGAGCAACTGGAAATGGGAGCTTTGTCTGACCCAGGAGAGTAAAAGGGCACTCTTTAAAGCTGAGGGATCATTGTCTGAATAGGTTATATGAAGGCTCCAAGGACTCCTAATATCAATTAACCATCAAATATCTTCTGTGTTTACTCATTGCTCAACACCATTTGCTCATTTAGCCTCTCTGGGTTTTCATTTTTTTACAGAGTAACTTATAGAAGATATTTGTGAACTCTTCTGATGTTAAATTCAGTTACGGTATTATAGGATTGATATGTTTATATACTTTTTAGGAAAGTGTTCTAAAGACCTACATTTATTTGTTTTCTCCTTACAGTAGAAACTCAGACTCATTCAGTGATAACTCAACCCAGTCGTCATCGATAATGGTAAAACTTCCATATGGGCAACCTTGAAAGTTAGGTAGATGCTTAAAATGAAGCTTGAAAAGTACTGGGAAGCTCTAACCTGTGTTAGGAACCTTATTCTCTTAAACTGCACAATTGTTTTGTTCGCATCTTCTACACTTGAAACAGACACTTAGGACACCTCTGATCATCAGTTTTCCAGTTTCTTAATTTTAATAGACTGGTTTTTAGAGCAGGTTTAGACTTACAGAAATATTCGGAAGATCGTCCAATCTTTTTTTGGAAGTGGGGTTAATAGACCCTGTTCTGGAGACTTGTGGGAATTAATGAGCGAATATAAAAATCTTAGCATAGGTTTTCCTTCTTAAGCTACTATTATTATTCTGATTGTCTCTTATTCTTCATCATTCTGTTAACCACTGCACCAAAGGAGAGCTATCTATATGTATATGTAGGTTAATAAAAAAGAAACTTTTACTGTAAGCCCCAAATTTCTGTGGTGTCATTGAGCGTCATTGTCTACCCTTTCCACCATTTGGTAGTTAATTCAGTGATTTTGTTTCCTTTTTCTAACCACTGAGCTTTATAAAAATCTAGGGATTGCAACGATGCAACATAAGAATGAATCGGTGATTTTTGTAATGTTTTTCACATACAAATCACTTGAAAACAGTTTCTAATCATTAATATAGATGTAATATGCATTTAAAGAATTTTTAATAATTTCAGCCAGCTCTTAGTAAAATAAAATTGAGAATATATTGATGAGTATTATACAAGTTGGAATAGATAGAAAACAGAAGCTAAGGTTGAACAAAAGGTAAGGAGTAAAATCATCTTGATGCGTTGTCTCTAAAAAAATACTAAACATAACTCTAGTACTAATGTATTGCTCTTTAATATACTACAATAATTATAATTCATGGACCTTAAAATAGGAAAATCCTAAATCATAAGATTTTTGTATTTTAAAAGAAATTTAAGACATTAAATTGCTTCTTTGTAGCAAGTTCCCAGGTGAGTTCTGCTAGGCCTGGTTTAATTGGCACACACAGTATTTTTAGTAAAATAGAATGTCCTTAAATATTTTTGTAATTTAAGCTCTTGCAAGTTCTGACTTGTCTTTTATCAGTGAAATCATACTTGACTGGTAGAAGAGTAAGTGAATGTCTTCATTTTTGCTCATTTGTGCTTCAGGAAACAATCGTAGTGTCCAAGGGACAGTGCAATTATATTTGCATCAGATAATTTTCAAAATCGGGCTTTTCTGTTCCCATTGGCTTTCAGGGCCACAGACACAGACCATTATGATGGTGACCAGAGGGAAAGGGGGGGCGAAGGGATGTAGAAAAGGGTAAAGAAGGTCAAATCTACGGTGATGGAAAAGACTTGACTTTGGGTGGTGGGTTCACAATACAATATACAGATGACGTGTCCTAGAGATCTACACTTGGAAATCTGTATGATCTTATTACCTGATGTCACTCCAATAAATTTAATGAAAAATCAATATACAAAAGTAAAAAAAAGTATATTAAAGAAAAAAAAGCTGCTGAGACATTTTCTTCTAGAAACAAGCCTGGCGATGGTAGAGAATCAACATGTGATTTGCATGTCTCAGCCCTTCGCCCGGACTTCTGGAGCACAGTGTGCAGAAGCAGGCAGGTGGCCTTCTGGAGCACAGTGTGCAGAAGCAGGCAGGTGGCCTTCTGGAGCACAGTGTGCAGAAGCAGGCAGGTGGCCTTCTGGAGCACAGTGTGCAGAAGCAGGCAGGTGGCCTTCTGGAGCACAGTGTGCAGAAGCAGGCAGGTGGCCTTCTGGAGCACAGTGTGCAGAAGCAGGCAGGTGGCCTTCTGGAGCACAGTGTGCAGAAGCAGGCAGGTGGCCTTCTGGAGCACAGTGTGCAGAAGCAGGCAGGTGGCCTTCTGGAGCACAGTGTGCAGAAGCAGGCAGGTGGCCTTCTGGAGCACAGTGTGCAGAAGCAGGCAGGTGGCCTTCTGGAGCACAGTGTGCAGAAGCAGGCAGGTGGCCTTCTGGAGCACAGTGTGCAGAAGCAGGCAGGTGGCTGTAGCAGTCCCTCTTCCTCAGCTCTCACCAAACTCTGCATATGGTGGAAGTAATATGGGGCCATATCTGACTTTGAACTGTCTTGCTCTGTTTCAAGTTGAAGGTTCTTCATGGTGCAAATAATTTTTGGTGTTTATTCAGTGGTTGGCTAGGAACAGAGGGACCCTGCTGTGTGAAACCCAAGGTGTGATGTGCGCATTTTACAACGGACAGAAACATTTACATTACGCCCAGTGTTACTGTTGATGAAGACAGAGATGTATACATGACACCCCCCAAATGATTAAAATGAAAGGTTACAGGCAGCACAATTAACTCCCAGCTGCTCCATAGATTCTTGTAATCAGGTAAATGCTGGTTTAAAAGGTGATAATGTTCCCTGTGCCTGGCTTACTGGAATGAGTTGAATCTGTAATTCCCAAGATAAAACATAATTAAAATGTATTTATTATATCTATTATATTTATTAATTAGTCTCATTGCTCTGTGACTGCACCAGAATATTGCATGGAGGTGCACATTACAGCTGGTAATAAGTATTCGGTGGTTATTTGTGGGTTGTTGCCCCATCACTATCTCTATAGAAATGTACAAATTAGCCCTGGCTGGTGTAGCCCAGTGGGTTGAGCACGAGCCTGTGAAGCAAAGGGTTGCCAGTTCGATTCCCAGTCAGGGTACATGTCTGGGTTGCAGGCCAGGTCCCCAGTAGGGGACACATGAGAGGCAACCACACATTGATGTTTCTCTCCCACTCTTTCTCCCTCCCTTCCCCTTTGTCTAAAAATAAATTTAAAAAAAAAGAGAAATGTACAAATTGACTTAGAGACCACCAAACCAACATAGTTTTGTTTAGAAAAAATATTTAATTTAGAGAAATTTCAGTGATGAGTGTTGATTTAGCTAACTGTTACGATCAGAAGTGCTCTATTATCTTTGAATGAGAAACTGTAGTCCCATGAAGATTGTTCATAAGTTTTTTTCAGGGGGGGGACACCTAGTCCAGTTTTATCTTTACTAAGTACATATTTCTGCAGCGTTGACATGAGTCCTTTTTTTAAAGAACCATTATGTGATTTCAATACTCTGACATATCTCTCCCAGATTTTCTTTGTTGAAGAGCTCTGACTGATGCTTTCCATTTTGATGAGTCACTAACAGTTATGTCAGGAATGCAAGTTGCTCCTGATGTCTGTTCTCCCCTTCAGCAATAGAATTTTTGACTAGGTATGTGCCTATGCAGAGTTAGGACTGCATTCTTAGCTTCTGTTGCTGCTAGGAATTCCTCTAGTTCTGCCTGGTGGCACTCTCCCAGGTGACTTTCAGGCAATGTGGTGACAGGACAGAGACTTCAAAGGTAGAGGTTTATTGCTTTAGAATTACTACATTCATTAATGCGGTTACAAGTCAGATATCTGTGGAGTGCATAGAAGGAATATATTCTTTCTCCAGGACTCTGAAAGGCTAAAGCTTTTTATTGTTTTCTGCAATTAAAGATGACAGGAAAGTGGGTCGTTTGAGTCATGCAAATCATCATAAGCTTCCCTTGGTATCATTTAGCCAGACCACATAAGAAAAGGGGAGGAGGGGGGAGTCTTTGATATTCAATGAACAAGGAAGAAAGTCTTCAAATAGCCAGTATCAGCTCTGAACAAAGACTTTTCTGAGCAGAAACTTTCCTAGGTAATGCTTATCCTAGTTGCAAACAGGAAGGGGGAGTGAGGGCCAGAAAGGCAACTCTTGCTGCAAGGTTTCATTGTATTATTTTTTTATTTCGGTAGGAGCGACTAAGTCAGGCACACTCCATGATGACTTAATTTTATTTGCAGACAGTTCATTCTGCTGGGAGGGCTGAGTGCAGCGGATTGGAGAGCTCCGCTGTGAATAGTCACAATGTGGAGACAGCACTTTTCCTTCGCCCACCGAAAGGGCAGGTCCGGGTCAGAGATGAGGCATCTGGTTGCTTGCCGTTGCCTTTCCTTCCAGCCTAATTTTGGAGAGAGGTGAACGTATGTTTTCCTCTCTGTCCTTGGGTAGCAGGCAGTTAGGACTTTTCTTCTTAGAAGGGAGACATTGGCATATTCAGTGGGTAATGATAATATGTACAAAAAACTTGATGTCTCTGAACAGAAGCTCAAGAATGTTGTGTTATTTTCATTTGAGAGGTGGAAAAATCTGCTGCGGTGGTATGAATAGCTGCAGTAATGCAGAAAGCCAGGACAAAAATAGGTTTCTGGGAAATCCATGGTGCTTTTTGCTTCCTGATAATATTACAGCTCTCTCCACTGATCCCAGCCAGCGCTTGTCTTGTCCAGGTCCCTTGGGGCTCAACCCTTGCTCCTTTGCCTCTCTTGCCAAGGGCCGTTCCATTTAACAGCTAGTCTTGCCTAACTACTGCTTTCCTCTCAAGTTCAGACATTTCATAAATTAAAACTGCTTATTAAGTGTTTATTGTTAGCATGTTGTTCAGATGACTTTAGACTTTTATGGATCATGATAAAAGAACCAAGACTTATATGTCCTTACTATGAAAATGTCTAACGGATTAAGTGTCATCAGGTGCTGATTATTTTGATATTCTCTAATATTTTCGGTGTAACTTATATTAACTTACTAATTTTACTGCCTAACTTGTGTAATCAGTTAAAATGGCAGTTAATTTACTTGCCAGTGATTAATTTTATAGGCCTAAAATGGGAAAGTAGTAATGATATTTTATAAACAGTGGCATTTTTTTAGTATTATAAGAAGCCCTTTTTTTTTTTTTGCTTAGGTAAACTGGTTCATATGGGAAAGCTCCCTCTGGCGTTCCTTTGAGTAAATACAAATGTATTGAAAACTTTTTTTGTGGTAAAGACTTTTTTGTTATTTATTTATTTATTTATTTATTTATTTGAATTTTGTATTGTTGTTCAATTACAGTTATTCCCATTTCCCCCCATTAACTATCCTCTGCCCACCACGGCCCTCCACTTTCAATCTCTGCTCCCTCCCCACCCCCTAGCCTTTGTCCGTGGGGCCTTTCTTTATACATGTTCCTTGACTTGACCCTTCCCCTTCTTTTCCCCAATATCCTCCTACCCCCCCACTCTGGTCACTGTCAGTTTGTTCTTTATTTCCATGTCTCTGGTTCTATTTTGCCCACTTGTTCATTCTGTTGATTAGGTTCCACTTACTGCATCAAATTAAAAGGTAAAGACTTTTTTCCTTATTACATCAAATTTTAATTTTATATTTACTGAAAGACCTCTTCTTTTTTTTTTTTAGTTATTTTTCTTTTTTTTTAGGACAGCAAACTCAGTTATTAACAACCACACCTAAAACAAAAGCAAACTAAGAGGACAGCTAGATCAGAAGTGGAAACATAGAAATGAAGATCTCAAGGAGGGTTAGCAACAGGGGAGTGGGAGGAGGAAAAGGGGGGAGAAGGTACAGAAAATAAGTAGCATAGACAGTAGATAGAAAATAGATGGGGGGAGGGTAAGAATAGTATGGGAAATATAGAATCTAAAGAACTTGAGACACATGGTCATAAACTAAACGTGGGGTTAAGGGGGGACGGGGGGTAGGGTGGAGGGGAATGAAGGAGGGGAATAGAACAACTGTAATGGCATAAGACTAAATAAAGAGCAATTTCGGATTCATAACAAAATTACGAGGAAGGTACAGAGATTTCCCCTGTATTTCTGCCTCCACACATCCTTAGCCTTCCCCATTATTAGTATGACTGACAAGAATTGTGCGTTTGTTACCAAGGGTGAACCTACAATGACACATCATGATCACCCAAAAAATAGTTTACCTTAGGGTTCACTCTTGGCTTTGTACATTCTTTGGGCTTGGACAAGTGTAGAATGATGTTATTATAATATCACACATAGTATTTTCACTGCCCTAAAATATTCTGGGTTCTGCCTAGTCAACTCCCCACTCCTTTTTATTGTCTCTGCAATTTGCCTTTTCCAGAACTTACATATTAGAATCATGCATAGCCTTTTCAGATTGGCTTCTTTCACTTATTAATATGCATTTAAGGTCCTCCTATGTCTCTTCATGGCTTGATAGCTCATTTCTTTTTGGTGGTGAATAATGTTCCATTACATGGATGTACCACAGTTTATTTATCCACTTATGTACTGAAGGACATCTTGGTTGCTTCCAAGTTTGGAAATGCTGCATAAATATTCCATAAACATTTGTGTGCAGGTTTTTGTACGGATATGAGTTTTTTTAGTAAATACCCAGGCACATGAATTGCTATATCAAATGGTAAGAGTATGATTAATTTTGTGAGAAACCAGTATTTTTAGTTCTATATCTACCTTTGAAAATGGCTGTATCATTTTGCATTCTCATCAGTACTATGTGAAAGTTCTTCTTGCTTTCACCAGTATTTGGTGTTGCCAGTGTTCTAGAGTTTGGCCATTCTAATAGGTGTTGAGTATCTCATTGTTTCAATTTGCATTTCCCTGATGCCATATGATGTGGTAATAAGCATCTTTTCATATGCTTATTACCATCTGTATATCTTCTTTGGTGAAGTGTCTGCTAAGGTCTTATACCCATTTTTTAATCAGGTTGTTTGTTTTCTTATTGTTGAGTTTTGAGAGTTCTGTATATATTTTGTGTAATAGCCCTTTAGGAGAAGTGTGTTTGGCAAATATTTTCTCTCAGTCTATGCTTTATCTTCTTATTCCCTTGATACTGTCTTTTGCAGAACAGAAGTTTTAAATTTTAATGAGGTGCACTTATCAATTATTTCTTTAATGGATTATGTCTTTGGCATTGTGTCCAAGGTCATCTAGGTTTTTTTTCCTGGAGTTTTATATTTTTGCATTTTGTGTATAGTTATGTAACCCCTTACTAGTTAATGTTTATAAATGGTGTAAGGCCTGTGTCTAGATTCATTTTTTTTTTTTGCATGTGGATGTCCAGTTGTTCCTGCACCACTTGTCGAAGAGACCATTTTGTTCCATTGCACTGTCTTTGCTGCTGTGTCAGAGACTAGTTGACTGTATTCAGGTGGGCCTTTTGGGGGTGCCTCTTCTTTTTCATTGATCTCTTTGTTTGTTCTTTCACCAGTGCCACACTGTCTTGATGACCATAGCTTTCCAGTAAACCAAGAAGTCAAGTGGTATCAGTCCTCCGACTTTGCTCTTCTCCTTCAGGATTGTGTTGGTGATTCTGGGTTGTTTGTTTCTCAGATTGGTTTGTCAATATCCATAAAATAACACACTGGGGATTTTTATTGGAGTTACATTGAACCTGTAGATCGGGAAGAACTGATGTCTGGACAATATTGCGTCTTCCTAACCGTAAATATGGAATGTCTCTCCATTTATGTAGTTTTTCTTTGATTATGTTCACGAGAGTTTTGTAGTTTTCTTCATACAGATCTTGTGTGTAACTGCTTAGATTTAATACCTAAGTATTTTATTTTAGGGGGTGCTAATGTAAATGGCATAGTGTTTTAAATTGCAAATTTCACTTGTTCATTGCTGGCAAATAGCAAAGCAGTTGAGTTCTGTATGTCAACCTTGTGTCCGGCAACCTTGCTATAATTGTTTGTTAGTTCCAGGAGTTTATTTTGTTCCTTCTTTCAGATTTTTTACATAGATGATTATATCACCTGAGAAAAAACAGCTTTGTTCTTTCCTTCCCAGTCTCTATCTAGCCTTTTATTTTCTTCTCTGGCTCTGCATTAGCAAGGACTTCCACTTCCAGTGCGATGGTGAATGGAGAGGTGGTCTTACTGGGTACCTTGATGTTTGCCTCGTACAGGATCCCAGTGTGAAAGCTTTGAGTTTCTCACTGTAAAGCATAATGTTAGTGCTAGTTGTCTTGTGGATAAGCTTTGTCAAGTTGGGGAAGTTTCCCTCTATTCTCAGTTTGCTGAGAGTTTTTATAATGAATGGGTGTTGAATTTTGTCAAATGTTTTTCTGCACTTATTGATAGGTCATATGATTTTTCTAATTTTTGTCTGTTGATGTGATGGATCACATTTATTGATTTCTGGGTGTTGAACCAGCCTTGTGTATCTCAGGTGAATTCCAGTTGGTCTTGGCATATAATTCTTTTTATGCTTTTTTTAGATTCAATTTGCTAATATTTCAAGAATTTTGGTACCTACGTTCATGAAAGTTATTGGTCTATATAGTTTTTTTTCTGCTTTTTTACTCTGTAAGTGATTATAGAGAATTGGTTTAATTTCTTCCTAAAATGTTTTATGAAATTTATCAGCAAACACATGTGGGCCTAGTGCTTTCTGTTTTGGAAGATTATTAATCATTGATTCAATGTCTGTACTAGATACAGGCCTGTTCAGATCATGTGTTTCTTCTAGTGTGGGTTTTTGGTGGATTGTGCCATGTAAGGAACTGGTCTATTTTGGATATCAAATTTCTGGGCGTAGAGTGGTTCATAGTATTCTTTAATTATCCTTTTAATTTCCGTGGGATCTGTCGTGGTGCCCCCTTTACATTTCTGATGTCAGTAATTTGTTTTCTCTCTTACTAAGCCAGGCTAGAGGATTGTTAACTTTTGAAGTATGTACTTTGAAGAATGTGAGCATGAAGAAAATAATAGGACTAATTTGATGAACAGAGGGCATCCAGCTGGATAAACAGGCAGTAGGCTGATCTCACATGGGAAGTGCTTTATGGCTGGGTAAGGGGCTGTGCTGCATTTGAAACTGTCAGTCGTGTAGAGCCAGCTCACGTAAATAAATAACAGCTCTTTGGGTGTTTCTTAGATGCCCCTTTTCTGTAGTTATGGTGAGAAAATGGAAGATTTAACTTTCTTGATTCCGTTTATATAAGAAGTATGATTTTCTCATGTTAATGAGTTTGCTTATTTTACTTTTTAAAAAAGTATTTTATTCATTATCTTTAGAGGGGAAAGGAAGAAGAGAAGGAGAGAAATATCAGTGTATATGGTTGCTTCTCATGAGTCTCCAGCTGGGAACTGGCCTGCAACCCAGGCATATGCCCTGACTGGGAATCAAACTGCAGTCCTTTAGTTCACAGGCCCGTGCTCAATCCACTGAGCTATGCCAACCAGGGCTGCTTATTTTACTTTTTTATCATGTCTGTATAAACACCCATAACCATTTAAAAAATATAGAATTATTTTTCACAAGTGGTGCAACTACTTTATAATCAAACTATGTTATTTTTATTTTGGTAAGGTACAGAACTGTATGTATATGTATTTTTTGCCTAATTACATGCAATCTTTTTCCAAAATTTGTTCCTTATACAAATATTACTTATATAAGATAGTCTCAATCTCATTGTAGTAAAAAAATCAGTTTACATACATGGCTTTATTTCAGGATACAAAAATCTCCCTTTTAATTATTGACTGATTCCTGAGTTTCATCTGATTCTTGAGCTCTCAAAATAAACCTTAGATTAAAATGCACATTTCCCTCTGAAGGGGTTGTGGGGTTCACATTTTGATGTCATTAAAGCACAGAAAGGTAGCCCTAGGATTCTAAAGATAACTTCGCCTCACATTATTGCCTGCGGTCAGCACTGAATCAAATTAACTGTCCAGTGTTTAATACTCCGATCTTTTTCCACATCCTCAGCCAATGATCATTCTTTCTGAGGAAATTAAAGCCTTTTGCCTTTCCCTTTCCCTTTGAGATCACTATTTCTGCTGCAGGTCAGTTCAAACTCTTCTATTGAATCCTAGATCCCATCCCCTCTGGCTACTGAAGGTCATGGCCAGCAGTTCAACCCTCTTGCTCTAGACCATCAATGTCCCTTTCGCTATTGAGTAGCCCGATTGGAAGCGGTCATTTCTTCCATTTATAAGAGAACCCTCTTCTGACTCATTTGTACCTCCGGCTACTGCCCTGATAGATTGTCTGTATGGTTTTGCATTTCATTCCTGAAACTTTCTTTGGGACCCGCTCCAGTAAGTCTTTTACCCTAAGTCCTAATCAACATTTTCATATCAGAGTCACCTATGGCTTAATTTTCATTAGTTACTCCTTGGAAACCTTCTTAGTTGGCTGCAGGATACCTTTCCCACCTGATTTTACCCCTGGCTCTTGCTGTATTTTCCTTTTCTCATCCCTCTCCATCTCCCAAACTATAAGCGTTGTGCGTCTCAGGAGCTGGTTCCTTAGAGATGCTTCTCTCCATGCCAGCTCTCTCTGTCTCTCTTCCTATGCCTAGCCCTGCTCCCTCCTGCTCACTGTGTCGTCTATGCTCACTCTCTTGATGAAATCATCTTATCTCAAGGCTTTACATATCACCTACATGCTAATACCTTCCAGTTTTCCTTTCTCTCAGCTGGACTCTAGACACATACCTTCAGCTGCCTACTGTCATCTCCCTGTGGAGAAACAGAAGAGCTTCTGGAAATGAACACGTCCCAAACTAAGCTCCTGCTCCCTTAAGCCACCCGCTTCCCTCACCTGTTTCACCTCAGCTCCATTTTCCTAGTTCCTCTGGCCAAAACCCATAAGGTTCACCCATATCTCCTCTCCTCTCTCACACACTACATTAAGTAAATACATCAACAGATCATCTTGACTGTGCTTTTGAAATTATATCCAGATGCCTTCAGCTTCTCCCCACTTTCTTGCTGTTGATCCTGTGTGAATGACTATTGTCCCACCCTAGATGGGCATGGTAGGCCCCTGCCCCATCGCCCCGGCTGTCTAATCAATCACGCAACTGCCCAAGGGTTCCTTTAAACACATAACTCAGCACCTGACCTTGGCTTTCCCTCTCACTGAGACTAAAAGCCAAAGTCCTTTCAAAGTCCTGCATGATTTAGATGCCCCCTGTCCCACGATGGCCTCTGGGATAATCTTTTCCCACTCCCCCACTCACTCATGTTCAGCCACACTGGCTCCTCAATGTTCCCTTAACATGCCAGCCAATTTTCTGCTTCAAGGCCTTGGTACTTGATGTTCTTTTTGTCCAGAAAGTTCCTCCCCCACATCCCTGTAGGGCTCACCTTCTTGCTCAATAGAAGTCTTTACTCAAATATTTTAGAGAAAGTCCTTTCTCTGAAGTTGTAAATCTTCCACCGTCACCTCCAAATTTTCTGTCTCTCTTCCCTGCATTATCTTTCTCCTTGGTAATTTTCACTATTTAGAATCCTTTATATTTTACTTATTTATCATATATTCTCTGCTGCCATTGAAGTTTTATGAAGGCAATGTTTTCTTATTTAGCAATAGCTTTTCACTTCTTCCATCTCTGTACACAATGCAAATCAGACTTACTTTTTTAATTGAACATTGTTGAATGCTTTCATTGTCCCAGCAGTGTGCCAGGCACATTTGCACATTTAATTTAATTTTTCCAGCTTCCCTCTGAAGCAAACACTGTGGTTCCCATGCTGCAGAAGAAAAACTGGAGGCTGAGAGGATACGGTGTCTTTTCTTTAGACAATAATAGATACTGGAATGGGGCTTTAAACTTGAGACTTCTAACTGCATGGTATGTCCTTTTCTGATATGCCACACTGTGGACTAATCCACTTTAAACATAAAGATTTCGCTATTGATAGGGAATTTGGAAAGGGCTGTTCTTACCCATCCTTCATCATTTCAGTTCTCATTACGTCATCTCCTGTCTGGTGCCCATTTTTTCCTGTAACACTTAACTGGGCTGTTACTAAGGACTTTCTGTTCTCTTCATCCAATTGCATGACTCCCCACCTTTTTTCCATAGTGCACAATATACAGGTTACTCTTGTATATTGAATAGATGGCTGTTTTCACAAATCTGAAGTGTTCAGAAAGGCACAGGTCATACCTTCCAGAGAAGGAAGTCAACGATATGATCAGGGAGATGGAAAGGGGGGGAACTGAGCCGAAAGGTATAAGAAATTTCTCTCTCTCGAATGCCTGAACACACTTAGAAGCCCCCAAGAAAGCAGCAGTTAGAGAGTTACAGAGCCCAAAATGAGTTTGCAGCAAAGTGACTGAAAATATCTAAGAAATAACAAGGAAAATGGGGACAGACTCACAGATGGAGAGCAGAATGACAGCTAGTGGGAGGGGGCGTTAGGGGGTGGAGGGATGGAGCAAGAAGGCTAGAGGACTCGTGGACACGGAGAACCGTGTGGGGACTGCCGGGGGAGGGGGTCTAAGGGGACTAAAGGGTGATGGAAGGAATACAATTAAGATGAAAAAATGCATTTTCTCAAGCAAAAAAAAACTATTGAATTGTTTAAAAAGCAAATAAACATATTTTTAACATTAAATAAAATAAAGGGCAAGAAAAAAAAAGAGAAAATACTAAGAACTAAGGCCTGGTCTGAGAGGAAACTCTTTTGGCTTAAGCCCAAGAATCTAAAGCCAAGTAAAGTAAGTGTCAGAGATGCTTTCTGAGGGCCCAGATTGTTTCTTATCTTTTTATTTTCTTCTTTATCGATTAAAGTTTTGATCTGAATGGTTTGCTTCCACATCTGTAAAACAAGATAGTGCACATTTAGTTTGATATTTTTTGTAATTTTAAATCACCCTATTACTCCAGTCGATTTACAGTCCAGAGCTAATGAAAGTTAGACCTCTTTTTTACTGTGTGAAATGTTTTTCAAAGTGATAATTCATATTTTTAACTAAATACAAAGAGTCATTGAAGTACTTTGGATAAATGTGAAAATGCTTTAAAAATCATTGTTATTTCTTGTTAATGTGTTCAGACAGCCTCATGTTAAAAGTAATAGACTGTGCTTCCAAAGTAACTGGGACTGGAAAAATCTCATGGGTTCTTAGGTAACGTTAGTGTTTCCTTAATGGGAGTGAGCTCTTTCGTGATGGATATATACCATCTGATCACTTTCTATCAGTTTCTGAAGATGAGATTTTAAAAAACCGAACAGAAATGATAACATTAAATGACAAAATTAGACTTTTCTCAAAATGCTGAGCTGACCTTCATGATTTAAGTAAAACATAATTAGAAAGGAAATCTAGGACTTTCGGGGAAGATGGAGGCATAGGTAAGTACAGCTTGCCTTCTCACACAACCACAGCAAAACTTAAAACTAAATTGCAAAAGAACGATCACCCAGAATTAACAGAAGATCAAGCTGTGTGGAAGCCTGGCAACCAAGGAATAAAGTCACATTCATCCAGACAGGTAGGAGGGGTGGAGACGTGGAGACACGGTATGGGCAGTCCCACACTCACATGTGGTGGATAAAAACTGGGAGGGATACTTCAGGAGTGGGGGGATCCCAGCCCCACACTAGACCACCCAGCCCAGGGTTCTAGTGCCAGGAAGATAAGTCCCCATAACTTCTGGCTATAAAAACCAGTGGATGTTGGAAAGGCAGAAGAGACTGTGGGATTCTCAGACATCTCCTCTTAAAGGGCCCACGATGGTCTTAGGACTTATACAGACTCACTCCCTCTGGGCTCTAGCACCAGGGCAGCAGCTGGGAAGGGCACCAGTGGAATACGGGGAGAAATTGAAGTCCCTGGCATCAGGGTGAGTGCTGGGGGACAGCTTCCTCCAGGACAAGACTCCAGAGGCCAGGCAGCAGCCATTGTTCCTTTTCTGAGCCCTCCCAAACACAGAGCCATAGAGCAGTGACCCATATCAGATCCATCAACCTGGTTCACACAGATTACCATGCCCTGGAAATTACCTAAGGCTTTGTCCAATCCAATTTACAGGCGCACTATTCTACAACAGGCCATGCAACTAACCAGGGGAATCAAAGCAGCTCTACCTAATACATAGAAACAAATACAGGAAGGCTGCCAAAATGAGGAGACAAAGCAATATGGCCCAAGTGAAAGAACAGAACAAAACTCCAGAAAAAGAACTAAAAATTAGAAATGAGCAATCTATCAGATATAGAGCTCAAAATGCTGGTTATTAGGACACTCAAGGAACTGATTGGTTACTTCAACAGCATAAAAAAGACTGAGGCAGAAGTGAAGGTTACACTAAGTGAAATAAAGAAAAATTTACAGGGAATGAACAGTGGAGGGGATGAAGCTGAGAATCAAATCAATGATTTGGAATACAAGGAAGAAAAAAATTCAATCAGAACAGCAAGAAGAAAACAGAATTAAAAAAAAAAACAAAGATAGACTAAGGAGCCTCTGGGACATTTTCAAACATACCAACATTTAAATAATAAGGGTGCTGGGAGGAGAAGAAAAAGAGCAAGAAGTTGAAAACTTATTTGAAAAAATAATGAAAGAAAACTTTTCTAATTTGGTGAAGGGAATAGACATACAGGAAGCACAGAGTCCCAAACAAGTTGGACCCAAAGAGGACTACACTAAGACACATCATAATTAAAAAGCCAAAGATTAAAGGTAAAGAGAAAATCATAAAAGCAGCAAGAGAAAAACAGATAGTTACTTACAAAGGAGCTCCCATAAGACTAATAGCTGATTTCTCAAAATAAACTGCAGGCTAGAAGGGACTGGCAAGAAATATTCAAAATGATGAAAAGTGAGGACCTACAACCTGGATTACTCTATCCAGCAAAGCTATGATTTAGAATCAAAGGGCAGATAAAATACTTCCCAGACAAGGGAAAGCTAAAGGAGTTCATCATCACCAACCCCTCACTACCTGCAATGTTAAATGGACTTAAGAAAAAGAAGATCAGAACTATGAACATTAAAATGGCAATAAATCCACAACTATCAACAACTGAATCTAAAAAAAGAAACTAAAACAAGCAGAACAGAAACAGAATCAGATCATTTGGAGGGTTATCAGTTGGGAGGGGGAAGAGGGAGGATAGGAGGAAAAGTTTCCAGGATAAAGAAGTATAAATTGGTAGGGGCAGAATAGACAGGGGGCTGGTAAGAATAGTATAGGAAATGGAGTAGCCAAAGAGTTTGTATGCATGAGCCATGGATGTGAACTAAGGGGAATTTGCCAGAGGGAATGGGTGTACCAGGTGGAGGAGGGTGAAGGGGGAAAGTTGGGACAAGAGTAGTAGCATAATCGATAAAATATATTAAAATCAAGCCCTGGCTGGTGCAGCTCAGTGGATTGAGTGTAGGCCTAGGAACCAAACAACCACAGTTCGATTCCCAGTCAGGGCACATGCCTGAGTTACAGGCCAGTTCCCAGCAGGGAACCCATGAGAGGCAATCATACGTTAATATTTCTCTCCCTCTCTCCTTCCCTTCCCCTCTAAAGATAAATAAATAAAATCATTTAAAAAATCTCCCTTTCCCTAAAGGCATTTAATATTTCTGAAGCACATATTTTTTTCCATACCGTCTCTATCTGATTGAGACTACTTTAAATTGTTACTTTTCATCAGGCAGTTTTCTTTAGTTTGTTTTAAATGTTCCTGTTTTTTTCCTCACTTTCTTTTTACACCTATCCCTCTCTATTTTTTTTTCATTTATCTATATCTTGCTGGGCTTACTCTAATTATTATAAAAAAGATAAATAAGGATTCCAGCAGTTAAGCTCATATCAATTAATTGTGAAAGGATTTATCCAGTTTTTTTTTTTTTGCTTTAAGTATGTTTTAAGCAGCTTATTCTCACATTCATATTTGTATCCATTTTTAATTGTTTGCCGAGTTTAACCTCCTTATCAATGAAGTCTTTGAGGAAAAGAGACATTGTACTATAGATTAATCTCTTCATTTTTAATGAGTACTGGGCACTGGTGATTATTTAAATAGCATCAGAAAGACAATGGTTATCCAACTTAAAATGTTCTTTTTAAAGAAAACCAAAGCTTCTGCTGCTTCGGTCCTGAACAATCGGGGTGTTTCCTGATTGTGGAGTCAGGAAATACTTTACTTTTGAAGCAATAACGGTTATTCCTGGAAGTTTTATAATTGGCTGCATAGCGATAACATGGACTTTCAACAAATGCAATGCAATTACTGCTGCCTTACTTAAAAAAGAAAGCTTCTGAAATGCCACCGAAGGCTTATCCTGAGGATTACATTGGTTTGGCTTTGTTCAGTGCTTTTGGAGGACAACTTTCCCCTGACTTCCTGAGCGAAGGTATCTTTCCTTAGTGCTTTTAATCTAGACTTTTACCCAGTGTTTGATTGTTTAAGCGTTATTGTGTTCTAGTTGTAGAATTTGTTTTGTCATCAGGCAAAATGTAACTTCTACAATACCACTGGGTTGCTTGAAGTGTGGTAAATAATTATGATACTTAATGAGAAATAACAGGATGGCATTCAGGGATTTAGTGGGAAGCTTCCTTTAATCTCCAGTGAGGAGTTGCTTTAATGTCTGCATTTGAGAGTTGAATCTTAATCCTTTTAATGAGATTTCTAAAGTGTAACGACAAAATACTATCTAAAGGTGGCACTGTGCTTTTTCTAAATAATCATGAGGCATTTGAAAAAACCCCACTCATTTTATTGTTTCCTGAATTGGTTATTGTGTCGATGGTGGTGAATAAGTTCAATGACTTACAACATTTTTTACTTCACTGTAGAGATAATTTTCCATCTCCTTTAGTGATGCTGATACAGAAATGAACCCACAGAAATTTGGATCTAGGCCTTAATTGACTAGGTTATCTATCCCCTTACCTTTTCTGGGGAAGAAACTGCTAGCAGAAGCAGAATAGCAAAAATTCCTGCCTGAGCTGGGGATGGGATTAAAACCTCTCCATCTCTAGTTTGGTAGAGTTTTTTGTCATTATTATTGTTTTATGTTAATGATTACGTACTGCCACTGAATAAAAACCTTGCCTTTGGTTGGTATTAAGTCCGCATTCGGCTCTGTAAGATGCAGGCAGATTCTGAGCCACGGCGTGTTCGTATGGAGTGCGGGTGGCCAGAGCAAGAAGCGCGACTGTGCAGCCGGAGGCGCTCAGTGGCGTCCGGAGACACTGCTGGCCCTCTCACTGGCTTCCCAGTTGGGGTGAGCACTGAGCAGCGTGGAAAGCTGTGCTCTTTGTTTTGGGCACTGCCATGGCTCTTGAATTATCAATAGGGATTTAATAAACGTCTCTCACTCCCAGAGAACTTGTGTCAGGGTTCTGGGTAGTTTACTACTGTTTATATGCCCGTCTGCTGACAGCGTCACCCATTTTCTTCTGAGCACAGAGCGCTTCCCCTGTGGTCATAGGAAGAGCTCCAGGTACGACTCAGAATCACCCCGACTCATTCTGTCACGTCAGAGCTCATGGTGGGGTGGTGCGGAAAACCAGACATAATACATACAAGAAGTCAACTATTAAATATATATATATGTGTGTGTGTATGTATATATATATATATATATATATTTTCAGTTAACACTATCCTATGGGAGAATACTGCTTTACCAAAATAATCATTTTTATGTACAAGTACTGGATAGAGATTTCATTTCTCTCCTGCGACTTCCGATTGCTCCTTGGAATAAATAAATGCCTCAGTAGGAGTTTTTCATGGTTCTCTGGTAACTCATTTCCCCTCTATGGGTATTTTACTGTTTTTATCCATGTGACCCTTCTGGTGGGGGCTCTGAGTGTGTAACTGTCATCTGTGTCTTCCCAGAAGAACAAAAGCAGAGGTGACTGTAGTTAGATCAGCCTCACAGAGTTTCTGCAGCCCAGGCCACTGAAAGCTGTGGGTGGTTATGAAATGGCATTACAGGTGATTAGAGTTTGTGTTTCACGGTGCGGTTAACCACTCAAATCTCTGGAAGGTTAAAGTACTCAGTTCAGTCCAGATGATGCTCTTTGCTTGAATTGGGTTGGCAAAAAATTCGTTTAGCTTTTTCTGTAAAATAAAAGACATTTTTATTTTTACCAATAACTTTATTGACTTGAATATTTTGAGTATGCTGGTTATCTCATGTGTGGTACAATATTGATTGCTCTCAATTTATGTCTCAATTTGATTGCTATCACCTTTAACTGGTCTACATGACTATGGAGCATTGTCCAGCATGAGACTTTGCAAACCACTTCTGACATTTTCAATCAGTCACAGCACCTTCTCCATACACTGCACAAATCTTTTTTTTTTTGCATTTCAGTTGCATTTTTACCTTTCTTGAAATAATAAAGTATAATGCACTGAAAATGTGTATTTTCTTCCACCTTCAATATTAAAATGGCTGCATAAAAATTGATCAATTTTGGTGTTTTTTTAAAAATGCACGCTGGTATGACAGCTGTCACAATACAATCTAACAAAATTGTTTCAAGTGAAGTTAAAGACAACTAAGCACTATAAGAGCCATCTTACAGAAAACAACAAATGAAATTTTTGACCAGCCCCATATAAGCTGGATCATTAACTGAACTACTCAATACATTTAGGTGTCGGGCCTTTACCGGTGGTCACAGAGAGGGGTCCTGTGAGACTATTGAAATCCAGCCACTAGCCAGTCATTCATGTAAGACCTCTCAATGTAACGGAAGAGAAAATGTACAAACATCAATACAGAGTCAGTGACACACTGAGGTGGAATGGATTTGCAGTTTCAGTGGTGAGATACAATATAACTTTAATACCCCACCAAAACAATTTAAATAGTTGTAACAAGATAAAAATTTATCATGTCCCAAAATATCCTACTGATAATATTTCTAATTCCATGTTTTTACAGAGACATGTTTGGAAATTTAGGAGCATTTGGGTTGCAAAGTCAGATGGAAAGTATTTAGTAAAAATATAGTTTTTGAGGAGAAGGCATCATTCTGTCTTAGGGCTTTGCCCAATGCACCAGACTCATCCTACCTTCAGGGTTTAATGTCAGCTGGCTCACTCTCCACAGCTTGAACCTACTCAGGTACAAAAGTAAAAAGAAAACGTCAGAACCCTTTCTGGTGTGGCTCGGTTGGCTGGAGGGTAGTGCCCTAAAGCAAAAAGTCGCCAGTTCTATTCCCAGTCAGGGCACATGCCTGGATTGGGAGTTCAGTCCCCAGCTGGGGAGCCTGTGGTGGGTAACCAATCGATGTTTCTCTTGTATTGATCTCTCTCTCTCCCTGCCCCCTTCTTCCTTCCCTCTCTGGAATAAAAAAGAAAGAAAATGTCAGAGAGCAATGTTTCTTTGTCTCTCCCTTCTTCTCTCTCTAACACACAGAAAAATAATAATAAAAAGGAAACCGTCACAGCAGCCAGGGTGACTGTCATGCTTTAGTACGAAACCCCTGACTTTTTTTCTGAGTCATGTCAGGTGTTCAGGGTGAGTCACGGGAAACACAACAGCCAGCTGAAATTTTTGTGATTTTTAAATTGTGAATCCTCTGACAATATATCCTAAATAATCACATGAAAAAGAAGAAATTCTGGATTTAGAATTGGTGCTAGAATATTTGAAGATGTACCATAGATGTCCCAGTGTGAAGCAGCACATTAGATAAGACACTCTCCTCTTTTTCCAAAGATAAAAATTACCAAAACAGTTTTTTATGCTAAAAAACATACTGTCTACTGTGTGCCATGAATTATTATAGGCCCTGTGGATTCAACAAGGAAAAAATGGAAAAAGGGAGGAAGGAAAAAAGAAGACAGAAATGACCAGTCTCCTAGAGCTTACATGTTAGCAAATGAATTATACAGAATGTTATTGGTAGGTGCTATGCAGAGTACCGAAGCAGGGAAAAAGTCCAGGGCAGTGCTGGCTGTGCATGCGTGTGCGTGTGCGTGTGCGAGTGCGTGTGCTTTGGTGTGGGGAATGGGTGCTGCCTCACAGCTGATACTAGCACGTGGATTTAAATGAGGTGAGGGAGTGAGCCTTGCAGTTATCTGGGAGACGAGCAGAGGTCAGAGACCCTAAGAGAGGAGTGTGGCCGGTGTGTTCGGGGAAAAGCTAGGAGACTGGGGTGGCTGAAGCAGAGTGAGTCAGAGGGAGTATTACCTAGCAGTCAGGTCAGAGCTAATGAGGGAGGGATGGAAAGGTGGAACCCCACGTTGACTCTCTAAAGATGACATGGAGGATGTGTAGCCACAGTGCACATTTAATCCATGTGTATATCATGCAGATGTCAAGGGCCCTGTAGGATGTTGTAAGGAGCTTGTCTTTCACCCTTTACAAATGAGGAGCTTGGAGGATTTGCAGGTGAGTAACACGAGAAGTTTAAAAAAGATCCTTTTGATGTTTGAGAATAGATTGAAGGGGGCAAGGAACTCTAGTTACAAGGTTATTGCTACAAACCAGATGAGAGGTGATTAGTAGTATTCTGTTGTGTGGATGTACCACATTTTATTTATCCATTTACTCTTTTCTTCAGTATAATTGAGATATAATTGACATATAACATTGTATTAGTTTAAAGTACACAACCTAATAATTTGATGCATGGATGCATTGTGAAATGATTACCACAATAAGTCTAGTAATAAGTGTATTACATCCCCAGAACTTATTTAGCAAATAACTAGAAGTTTGTACCTTTGACCCCTTCATCCATTCCCTCCACTATTTCTATGAGCCTGTTTTTTAATTTTATTTTTAGATTCCACATGTAAGTGAGACCATATAGTGTTTGTCTTTCTTTGTCTGACTTACTCAGCAAAATGCCCTCAGGGTTCATGCATGTTGTCCCCAATGGGAGGACTTCCTTTTTTATGGCTACATAATATTTCTGTGTGTTTGTGCACATGCATTTCCCATTTTCTTTATCCACTTATCTCCTGATGGGCACTTGGGTTGCTTCCACATTTTGGCTACTGTGAATCATGCTGCAGTGAACGCGGGGGTGCAGACAGCTTTTCAAGGTAGTGATTCTATTTCCTTTGTACTTATACCCAGAAATAGAATCACTGGGTCATATGGTAGTTCTATGTTTAATATTTTGAGGAACCTCCATACTGTTTTCCATAGTGGCTGTACCAATTTACATCCCCACCAACAGTGTACAAGGGTTCCCTTGTTCTGCACTTCCTCACCAGCACTTACTGCTTGTATTTTGATGATATCATTCTAACAGGTGTGAGGTGATGTCTCACTGTGGTTTTGATTTGCATTTCCCTGATGATTAGGGAGTGTTACTTGTTAGTGAACATTTGGGCTGTTTCCAGTTTGGGACTCTTTTGACCAAGGCTTCTGTGACTATTCGTACACAAGTTTTCGTGTGGGCTTATGTTTTCAGGGCTTTGGCTACATCTTAGCAGTGCCATGGCTGGGTCCTGAGTTAAGCCCGTGTTTAACTGCTGAGAGAGTGCTGAGCGGTTTTCTGCAAGGGGCTTGCCGGTGTCCATTTCTGAATGCAGTGTGTGCAAGCTCTGGTTGTTCCACACCCCCCTGGGCTCTTGGTCTTTTCGATGTTAGCCACTCTGATAGATGTGTAGATGTGTTGTTTTACTGTGGCTTTCATTTGTATTTTCCCTGATGGCTAATGCTGATGAAGGGTGTCTGGGTTTTAATCTATCCCTCCAGAAAGTTTATTTCATGCTCTTTGTTGAAACTTTGGTTCCTTTCAGCTGAGACTCATAATAACACTTATTTATTCATGTAGTTTTGATCATTACACTTTAAAAACATTTATCTTTTTCCCTTTACTTTAACTTTTGATGCCCTTCATAATAACTTTTAAAAGTACTCAAAGGATATACTCTGATTTATTAAAGGTTAGTAGTGGCCTATATTCTCTCATGTTTTTGTTCCTGGGAAATGAATACATTTAAAGTGGGAATGTATAATACTGATATCATTAAATGTCAATTTTTAAGGCATTTTTGTCTGATAGTGTAATTTAAATTTCTTTTTCCTTGTGTAGGGTCTCACAGTTACTTTTCATGTTTTATCATTTAGTAGGAGAATGCATTCTGTGTGAAAATAACAGGTCTGGGTCAACATACACTATTCCTAAAGAGTCAACCGAAATAAGTGTGTTTGATTATTTTCTTTAGGTGCCTGAGGTGATCAGCAGCATAAGGCAGTTGTCGAAAGTGGCCATGCAGGATGATGCCAAACCCAGCAAAGACACTGAGGACGCCTTCTACAACTCGCAGAAGTTCGAAGTCCTGTACTGCGGCAAGGTGACCGTGACCCACAAGAACGCGCCGTCCAGCCTCATTGACGACTGCATTG
The DNA here is from genome assembly GCF_021234435.1 of Artibeus jamaicensis. NCBI lineage: Eukaryota > Metazoa > Chordata > Mammalia > Chiroptera > Phyllostomidae > Artibeus > Artibeus jamaicensis. The sequence goes on along the minus strand of NW_026521823.1, from coordinate 20,666,562 downwards.
AAAAGTTCAGCCTGCACGAGCAGCAGCGCCTGAAGGTCCAGGGCGAGCAGCGTGGGCCCGAGGCCGGCAACGACCAAGTCATCTTCGAAGTCGAGGGTCCCAGTTCACCCTCGGACATTCTGCTGGAGGAAGAGGATGGCGACACCAGCACCCACCCTGCCTTACCAACCGTGCCCAGCCAGCCGGTGCTGTCCAGCGCCCGATCTTGCTTCCCTGAGCGGATTTTGGAAGATTCGGGCTTTGATGAACAGCAGGAGTTCCGGTCTCGGTGCAGCAGCGTCACCGGAGCCCTGCAAAGGAAGGTCCACGAGAACAGCCAAAAACCACAGCTGCGCCGGAGACACGCCAGCGCGCCCAGTCACGTACAGCCCTCGGACTCGGAGAAGAACAGGACCATGCTGTTCCAGGTGCTGCCCCGGGGGTGCCCGGGCCTTTCTCAGTGCCTGCGGCTGGAGCGGAGCCGGGCTCCTCCCATTTCCTCCCTTCCCAGCTTTAACCCTCTCCCCCTGGGAAGCAGATCAGGCAGGAGGAGAAGCAGCAGGGGCAAGGAGAGAGGGGTGGAAAGGCAGAGGTGGAATGTGGGTTGTAAGAAATGAGGGAGCAGGGCAGGGAGAGGTGGAGGGAGAAGCGATTGGAGGAGCCTCCTGGAAAGCTGGCGGAAGGAGTAAGAAGAGAGGACTGATTACTCTTAACATCACCAGCAATTTGCCTTAGGTGGTTCTTCAGTAAGCGTCGTTGCTGGTTTTTAAACAACTGCAGAAAACAGTTTTATAGAGGATGTAAAGATGTGACTGGGGAGTGTGATTAGGCAAGGAGGAGAGAGAAAGACCTTAGAGAAAAGTTCAGAGGCCCACAGGTTTATTTTCAGCCCAGGTTGCACACACAAGAGAATGATAAAGAACCACTATAGGCCTGACAGTTGACTGGGTCCGGATTAAACTCATTTGGTGCAAGCTCTATTCATTCTAGGTGTAAAATGTCTTAAGTGTAAAAAGTTTTTGAAGTTGTGCAGGGTATAGAAAATAAGTTTCACTTAAAAGAACTTAATTTGTTACAAAGCACTGTAGGTTTCTCTAATCCTGAGTTTGTAACATTGGAGTTTTCTTGGGGGCCCGGGCAGGGGGTGGTGCTGGGAGGATGACTGTCCTTTTATCCCGTTGTAAAAAACCCGGAGAAGGAAATTCCACACCTTGGTAAACAGTCCTTGTGGGTAATATTTGCTTTATCAGAAGTTTGACAGTTCTTTAGTTTTTTTTTTTTTTTTTTTAATAACTCTAGGCATATAAAATGCCTATCATCTTGTCTTTGGTGATGTGTTAACTGTTTTCCTTCTTCCTTGGGCCATCAGATTTATTGTTTTTCTTAACAAGCCACAGTCCTTGCTGTTTGTTAATTTTTCTGAATGGTGGTTTACTTAAAATTTAAAAAGAAAATTATCTGCCTGATGGCAAAAACAGGGGTGAGCAAAAGTAGGTTCAGAGGCGTGAGTGCATGAAACACAAGTTTATTCTTGTATTATTATTTATTAATTACTGTATTTTTTTATGTTATTTGTCTTCTTCATGTTATCCTTCCTTATGATTTATCTTTTAGGTACTGATGGCTGGTAATTTAACCCACTTTTGCCTGCCCCTGTGTGCCATTTTATTGACCATTTGGGAGAAAGTATGACTATAAATTAAAATTAAATAATTGGTATTTTTAGAAATCACAAAGTAAGGAAAGGTCGCATCATTTTTGAAAAGGGAACCACTTTTAATCTGGAAAAGAGAGTTTCTTGTGTCTTGTAAATGAAGACCAACAGAATTTTTATGATTTTTCTAGACAAAGGAGGAAGTGCGAGGCAGCCGACAGTTGGAGTTGAAGCAGTGGGGGGACTGGTCGGGTCATGCAGCACATGGGAGCAGCACATGGGAATACGTGTGTCCGGATACGGCACTTGAATCTGTGTCATTAGTTGAATATTTAATTGTAAAGTAAGATGTTAGGTCCTTGTGAGTTGAGATTCATTGGAACGTTTTTATTTTTAAGGTCGGACGGTTTGAGGTTAACCTCATCAGCCCAGACACGAAGTCAGTTGTGCTTGAAAAGAATTTTAAGGACATCTCTTCTTGCTCACAGGTATGTGTCGCGTAGAGCGTGGTTTTGAGGAAACCAACTCCATCTGGTTTCTAAATTAACCACAACGTCACTGGGCTTTCACATCTTTGAATTGGAATATTCTTTTTAGTGTTAATTGTCCAAGGGGAGGTGTCTTCAGCTGAGTGTGTCTGTGCGTTGGTGCCTTTGTCGGTGACGATGTCCTGCCCAGGTTCCTCCGTGTCATCATAGTTCGCCCTCGTTTTCGTCAGCCCTTTCTTTTCATAGCGTCACCTCAATGAGTCCCTTCCGCCGATGGAGTTTTTGTGGTGATGAGTTCTCCTGAAAATGCCTCACAGACGGTGTTTCCCCCAATTTTGAGCAGTGGGACTTGTGGGCGTCGCTGAATCATGTTTGGTCTTTGCTCCGTAACCAGGCAGTGAAAGGAGAAGCAGTGCTTTCAAGTTCTATTGATGTAAATGCTAAATGTTGAGAAGTAGGCTTCGGAGTGTTTATGTGCCTTTGTTTATGTTTAGTTCACACACTGTGTATTTGAAAGTCCTTTGAGTAATTGGTACAGCCAAATGTGTACAAGGGCGTATTAGGCACTGACTAGTGTCCTAAGTACCATACTACTAATTTAGAATAAGCCCCAGTTAGAGCTACCTAAATATATTATAAATATAGAAAAAAATGGAAGAGGTTGGACTAGAGGGGTCTCTAAATCTAAATATGGGTTAAAAATGCAGTGCTGCCTCTGAGGAAGTCACGAGAACAGAGAAGGACTAACTTCTGTTCCAGCGAGGTGGCTGAGATGTCCCCACAGGGAACTGGCTCTCACCAAGGTCCCTTCCTGTAGTTTAACGTTGGAGTGTCCAGACTGTCTGGTTTTGTTTTATTTTTTAATTTGGAGCTAGTGGTGCCATAGATATGATATTCAGACATCTTCCCCTTTGAAAATGACAGGTTTTTTATATGACTGAGGTTGAGTATTCACCTCAGCCTCAGCTAATGGTGTTTCATTTTGTTCTGTTACGTGGAGACATAAAATTATGTCGTAAAGGTGAAATTTTTCTACTCTAATAACAAAGGGAGGCAGCATCTCTCTATAGGAAGAATATATTGCAAATTTCTAATTTCCTATTTAGAGGACAAAAAATTGGGTAGAATGATTATCCACTTTCACAGAAAAGGTATTTAAATAGCATTTTCATAATTATCTGTTTACCGGGAGTCCCTGCAAGATCAAAAGCTCTGTGAGGGCAGGCGGCTTAGTCTGTGGTGTCAGTCTTGTTCTGCAACACTTAAGATGTGTTAAGACAGACCTTAACACTCGGGTAGTCGGTCAGTGTTGAGTGCATATGGCCACACGTAGGTCCTTGTGCCAAGTACTGGGGAGAGGGTGGCGTATAAACCAGTGGAGTGACTGTCCCCTGCCCCCCGAGCACAGAGAATCATCCTAAAAAAGTGCCTCTCACTCCCACAGTCCCCAAGCCTTTCAGTAGGGAAACTGGCAATGCCCATCGAACACCCAAGTGGAAAAAAATAGATAAAGGGGGGGGAACCCTAAAACCAAAAGAACCAGCCAAACCAAATATGTAAAACAGGCAGTTCAAGTGTGATTTTTCCTTTTTGTTTTTAAAGTAAGCTTTCTATTCTGACATTCTAGACCAGCAAAAGAATTGAACAAAATTATAACAGAAATTTGTGTGAAGTCCTTGAAAGAAATAATTGTCCGGTTAGCCTCTTCTCCTCGCTGAGTGGCCCTGCTCCTTATTACTCCTTTTCACAGCACTGAACTGGTACTGTGTGGCCACATTCAGGAGCTGAACTGGTACCGTGTGGCCACATTTCAGGTTGAGGCTTGCTTTTCAACACATGCACACCTGCTAATGCTTCCTTCTTCAGAATCTGTGGGACGTGTCCCTGGCAAACGTGGGGAATAAGACAGTGGTTTTCTTTACTGGAAGCAGGACCACTGCCTGAAGACTCCCTGAGCTAATGAGGTCCTGTGAATTTTTCCCATTTAGTACTAAGCTAGTAAAAGACATTCTCTAATCACTAATGAGTTGCACCAAATGGAGTTGACTTTCACCTCATGAATTGTGGCCTTACTCCTCTTTATTGACTTTTTCCTTTTTATCAGAGTTGATTTCCTTTTTCTTCTCTGTTGGATAGCTTGAGCTTATTATTACAAAAACAGTGGTTCATTTATCAACTGTGCCAGGAACGATGGTAGATATTTCTTAGTTCCAAATCACAAAAATTTCTTACAATCAGGAGAAATGAGGCCTCGTGGGTAGTTCCGAGCAGCCCGGTGCAATGTCTCGTACCGGGCAGGTGGTTGAACTGAGATTGAAGCTCGGATCTGTGTGCTTCCAAAGCCCTCTTTTTAAAAATATTTTCATTGGGGTTTAGGTTGACTGCACAGCAACTGTAAATTACTGCCCAACTGGCTTTTCAAAGTCCTGGACTTGCTATTAAGATAACACAGGGTGCTGTCTGCTAATTGGTTATGAATGTATTCAGGCTGACTGAGATTCACAAATGGTTCAGAATTTCTTATGAAGTGTAGCTGAGGTTACTTAGCCTGCATTCAGGAAGTGCAGGGATTGGTGGGTTTGGATAACTGACATCTGCAACACTTTCTTTGGTGGATTGTCTTCCAGCTGGTGTGGCTCTTTAACGTCTGTAAGTAGACGAGTATTCTTGTATTTTTCACGCACACTTTTGGGGATGCCATCCTTCACCTGGAGCATTGTTAGATGTACTTTTTCCGGTTCTCAGCCTCAAGAACAGAGTGTGTGATGAAACCCCAGACAGCCTGTTTGTTCTAAGGAGACCAGTAAATTGTAAATTCCATACCTTGCAGACACTGAGAAGCGCTTTTATTACAAGAGACAGGGGATCATGCCATCATATTTTTATTCCTGTGGCCCTGAGTAAACAATGTTTGTCTGAAAAAAAAATACGTGTTTGTTCTCACCCTTTACTTTATGTATCAAAAGTCCACCGTATAAACTTGTTGTGACATTACGTCCCTGTCACAGCGCTGCAGGGAGATTCGTGGGAGTGTGGCAGCCTCAAACTGATGTTGGTTTCCATGGTGTTGGAATATGTGGGAACATATTCCCACAACACCCACTTCTTTCCCCCTCCAGGGCATAAAGCATGTGGACCACTTCGGCTTTATCTGCCGGGAGTCGGCGGAGGCCGGGCTGAGCCAGTACATCTGCTACGTGTTCCAGTGTGCCAGTGAGTCTCTGGTAAGTGGTACGATCGCTCCTGCCCAGGCCTTGGCTCACGGGCCACATGTCTCTTAGGAGCCACGCCTCACACAGCAGCCATCACGGGAAAAAGAAGGGACAACTGGAAATAGGTTTCTGCTCTTTAGAGCAGCACTACGGTAGGAAAAACAAAATTTGCCATGGCAGGCCCTGGCTGGTGGCCAGTTGGATAGGGCCCTGACCCACTATGCCAAGGCTGTGGTTTGCTGCCTGGGCAGGGCTCGTACAAGGGGACACCAACAGTGTGTAAATAAGCGAGACAATAAATTGATATCTCTCTCTCTCTCTTTCTCCCTCTCTCTCATTCTCTTTCTCTCTCTCTAAAGTCAATACATAACATTTTTTAAAAACTCACACTAATTTTTAAGTCAGGATATTTTCTTGAGTTTAGGGAATCCAGGCATCTCACTAGGAGGCAAGGACAAGTCTAATAATAGGAGAAGCGCTTGAACTTTTTCCATTGCGTGTGTAAGAAGATAAGGAAGGCCTCTGACTTCTTACTCTTAGCTGCTGTAATGTCTCAGAAGAGATAGATAGTGCTTACACAGCAGAGCAAGGAATGACTTTATTTTATTTCATTAACCCTGTTTATTTTTAAAATAGTTCATTTTTATGGCCTTATTTTGGCCTTCATTTTCTTTCTTTGGAATTGGAAAGATAGTTGTTGCCTCCACCACCCCTCACCTCCCACACTCCATACACCTTGTGTGGTGGCTGTTGGAGTTTGAAAAGGCACATGTAAGGCAAACTCGGAAATACAGCTGAGTAAGTAAAAACATATTGATATTTTCCCTAAAATTTCTTACTTATTCTTCTACTTGTGTTAGCTTTCCTAACCATTTTAACACAAACCTTTAGATATAGCACCAAAATGTGAAGAGCAATATTTCCTTAGATAACAATCCTCCCACAGATATTTCTCCCACAGGCCACTTAGACGTGTTTAAATAAGCCAGGCAGCGTTCTCTTCATCTCCTTGGTGCACGAGTCCCGTGTGACTCTTGCTTTCCGTGGTCTCAGGGTGGAGACATGGTAAAGGAATACTGAAGGCATGGAAGTGAATTGATACAAAGATCCTTCCTGAGGTACTGAGTGCCTGCTGTATCTCAACCTTTTCTTCTAGGGGTTATAACATTCTGATCATTAATAGTTTTTTACTCAAGAGAGATCCATTTGAGTTTTGTTCTCACTCTAGGTAAGTAACCATACCTTTGAAAAGTCGAAGTGTTGATATCCAGATGACTACTGTGTACTAGTTTAGTTCAGGACTGGAGGTAGAAATCGAGGGTTGTTATGATGTAAGTTGACAGTCGAAGGCATGGGAGTGGATGAGTAGCCAAGGGGAAGGGAGAGAGAGAATGCCAAGGAGAACCGATGCACAGTACTGGAAAATGCCAGCCAAGTAAGAGATAGGTAGAGCATGATAATGTAGGGTAGTCTTCCACCCATGCCTTGCTCCTCACCGACCCCTGCCCAGCTCGCCCCTCACTGCCTCGCCACTCTGTTCCTCTTTTGAGCTAAGACTGACCCCCTTCAGCATGTTCTGGAGCCTTCGCTCTCCTGCCTTCTGCAAAGCCGTCATATATTCCATATTTTATTTTGGCAGCTCCATTCATCTCACTTCCCAATTTAGAAACCACAATGCATTCTTCTTTGCCTTCTCTATTTACCGTTCACCAAAGTCCGTTAACTCAACGTGGAAATGTCCCTTATATCCATCTCACCTCCTTTTTCTCTCTGCTCCCTGATTCTGGACATTTATCTTCTTAGACTGTTGGATTACAACTAGTCTCCCTGCCCCTGATTCGATGTCCTCCATCCACTTTCTATATTACACTATGGTCTTCTTTCTCACAATATTTCTTCATCAAAAACCAGTTTAGCCCTCGCTGGTGTGGCTCAGAGGATTGAGTGCTGGCCTGTGAACCAAAGGGCTGCTAGTTTGATTCCCAGTCAGGGCACATTCCTGGGTTGTAGGCCAGGTCCCCATTAGGGGGCGCGCAAGAGGCAACCACACATTGATGTTTCTCTCCCTCTCTTTCTCCCGCCCTTCCCCTCTACGAATAACAAAATCTTCAAACAAAACAAAACAAAACAAAACAGTTTAGACCTCCTTTTTAGGGGACAAACTCTTCATTGCCTAGCATGGCAGAAGGGCCTGCCTTATTGTTCTTCCATCCCCACTGAAGGCCTCTCCCTTCCAGGATGGTGTCCTCACACATGCTGTCTGTTCCCTAAACTGTTTTCTGGGCCGGACCTCAGAGGCTGGTGTGATGAGGGCTGTGATGATGGCTGTGATGGTGCTTTCATTGGGTTTGCTGCTGAATCAGCAAATGGTTTGTGCATGTGACACATGAGTGCTAGGGTTTCAGTGAGTGGCTGGGGCTCACTGTCGGGCAGGGACAGGGACCAGGTGGGCCTTGGGGGTTTGCCCTGCTACCACGCAAGGAGGTGGCGCTGTGCCTTCATTACCTATTTTTACAGTTTCTTTCCTGTTGCTTCATTGGATGTGAAGTGGGCCCGCCCTTGCCCTGCCGTAATCTGAGTCCACTTCCTCTTCTTTTCTACTGTGTGCTTTTTAGGATCCAGCTTAAATATCACATCCTCCTGAAGGCTTTTCTGATGCCTGTTTTAAGGAATTGACTTCTATAGTTGCTCTGTCATCAGAGCTTTTGTGACACCTTGTTGACAGGTCGCTCACATTTCCTACAAATCCCCACACTTATGTGTTTGTTCACAACTTTCTGCTCCAGGAGGTTACGAATCCCATAGTGTTAGGACTGTTCGTATTCTTTTCTTATGCTCCAGTGAGTGTGTCTAGGATGTCGGGTGCCTGGGAAGGGTATTTGGAGTGATGGAGTGTATTGCTGTTCACTTCAGGCAGTCATTTTCTGGGTGCTGTTAACTCTCTCAGTACTGGATCATCTACAGTAAAAGGAAGACACCGTAAAACCTTATTTCCAACCTCTTTTACACATTTTGTTTTGTGTGTAGTTTTAGTATTTTTTTTGCCCTCGTGCATGTGAAATGAATGAGTTTTTGAAACAGGGATTCAGAGTCGAAAGTCTGGGAACAGGCTGTGTTTTTCTACCTTAAGACACGCTGTGACTAGGGCAACAGACTACACTGGCTGAGAATGTCTTCCTCCTACACTGAACTTGATGAGAATCTCAGTTTTGGCACCGCTGTTCTTAAGAACAGGCCTGTACTAGAGTCTCCGAAGCCTTGCTTAATTTTATCAGAAGGCATCTTAACTGAATAGTGAGACATCAGGACTGCAAGCTAGAAGAAAAATTAAGTGTGAATTTCCTGTATCACAGAGGATGGCTCAAGCAGCTGACAAATGGAGCAAAGCAAAGCAGTCAAATATTATAGGGTCGTGCGGTGTTACCTGATTGATGTGGCTTGGCAGTTGTGTAAGACGACATGCCCTGAAACTGCACGTGCTGACTTCTCTGAGTACAGAGAATACACCATCAGCATTTTGTTTTGCTCCTTTGTACTGATGGCTATGAATTGATAAATAGCGTAGTGTTCTGATGGGCTCTGGAGGGTTATTTAGGAAGTTTAGATGCTCAGTACTCCTTCCTTTTGTTTAATCAACCCTTGAGATTTGTAGAAAATGTCGTTTCTGTTTTCTACAAAATTGGCTGAAGAGGTGTGAAAAAAGCGGAAGCTACCTCTTATAGAAAAGGAAAAGGTAAACCTCCACAAATACAGATAATAATGGGAAGTATTTGTTATACTTCACCTGGGAAAGTATAACAAAAAAATATATAAAGACCCAGGCTACCAAGACTTAGGTTTACATTTTTCCAGAGGATTAGATTCGATAATCTTTTTTTTGTATTTTATTTAATCTTTATTGTATCTTTCCCATTATCATTTAGTCCCCTTATCACCCCCTCCCCTCATCAGTCACCACACGGTTGTCCATGTCCGTGAGTCCTTTCTCCTTTTTGCTCAATCCCTCTTTCCCCTACCCCCCACTAACTGTCCTTCTGCTCTCCATCTCTGTAGACTCAATCAACTTTTGCAGTTCTTACACACTCTGTGATTCTTAGGCTTATGCTAAAATGCTATGAAATACCTAAGTTTAGTGTGTAAGCGCCTATGAGCATTGTCTTCATAATGGATTTTCACCTGAATATTATAAATTGGATTTATTTGTCCCATCTCATACTTTCCACTGGACATTTGCTTTTGCTTGATGGTAATGCTAAGAATATTTTTTTGTGTGTTTGTATATGATCGATTTATCTGTACCCATTTTTTAACTTTAACCTTTTAACACAACCTATGACATTTTTGGTTTTGTGGCTGAATAAAAGCAATGAACTTATTCATATTACACTAATTTTAACTTGTAGTTGCTCTGATCCCATGATAGAACTTATAGGTGGATTGAGAAAAAGAAGATAAAAAACATGTATAGTAAAATGACAGCAAACTCACAATTATTAACAACAACACCTAAAACAAAAGCAAACAACTAGAACAGGAACAGAACCACAGAAATGGAGATCACATGGAGGGTTAGCAACAGGGGAAAAGGGAGGGAAAAGGTACAGAGAATAAGTAGCATAGACGGTAGGTAGAAAATAGACGGGGAGGGCAAGAATAGTATGGGAAATATAGAATCTAAAGAATTTGTGACCCATGGACATGAACTAAAGAGGGGGAATGTGGGTGGGAGAGGGTGTGCAGGGTGGAGGGGAATGAAGGGGGGAAATGGGACAACTGTAATAGCATAATCAATAAAATATGTAAAAATAAAACATTTAAAATTTCAGAAGTCACATAAAGTTTTTAGTAACATTTATGTCTGGAAGAAATTGGTAATCACATTTCAGACGTTAAAATGGCCTTTTGTTTCATCTGGAAATAGAAAAGAAAACATGAAAGTTTATTATTTCAATTGGAGGCTTTTTTACAATGCAATATTACTAAATAACATGTAACAAATCTACATGAAAGCTGAGCCCTAAATAAATGAAAACCAAGAAAATAGAAATAAGTAAACTTTTGCATAAGTAATTGAAATTGCTTCTGAATACATAATAAGGCAAGTGAAATAAAAATTTGAAGGGATTAAACATGTAGTGCTTTTATTTTCAAGAACTAGAAATCTTTGTTTTTAATTATAGTGTAAAAGAACAGACTTTATGAATAATTCATTTTAATTCATGGGTGATATAAAATTATTCATAAGCCTTTTAGAATGTTGGTAATATAGTAAAACATAACCTACTCATGACTGGCTTCTTAGTGTTCAATCTTTCCTTTTAGTAATAGTAGAAGAATAAAGCTTCTTTTTATTCCAGGTTCCACATACACTCAAATGCAGAAGTAGAGTAAATCCCTTACCTATTAGATCAATCTTCAACTATGTCATAGGGAAAGGGGAACAAGAGTCTTTAAAGAAAAACCAATTTACAAGCAGTGGTGAATGGTTTTGAATGTTAAAGGTAGTTCTGATGAGCCCCTTAGCACTTCACAGTTGTCTGTGCAGATGTTAGATTTCCATCTCAGGTCGACAGCGCATGGGAAAGCCACATCTGACACTGATGTTTGCTTCTGGAGAAGGCCACACGGCCTGAAGTGGGTTTAACAGAGCTTGAGGATGAGCTGTCAGTTGACCGAAGAAGCAACCAGCAACCAGGAAACTAGAATGCTAGCTTCAGCCTTGTTGACTGGGTCACTGGAAGAGCGAGGGAGGAAGCAGCTGGCCAGTTGCAAGCTGCCAGCCCAGAGGTGAGACCAGCTGTTGGAAAGCACAAAGTCAGGACCTCTTTGTGTCACCAGTCAGGAGCAAAATGATAATGAACTAGAGGCCACAGGGACAGGATGAGCAATGTTTATAGACTCCTCCAACTTCATTTCAGTTGAACTCATTTCCTTCCCAGGAGTCTGCTTAAATAGGTTTTGGTTTTTTTGCACTAAAAAATGATCCAGGAGGATAAAGTAAATAGGGTACATATCAACACAAGTGAATAGTAAACCTACTTTGTTGCTCATTATATACTGCAGGTAAACTTCCAAAGAGATCTTTATCTGAATACCTAAACAGAGATCCGATTGACTATCAACCCGCCTGGGACAGCATAGCATTGGGTGGGATTCAAAAATAGCATTCAGTAACAGATCAGTATTATATTATACACATTAAAATGGTCTTGTTTTAAGCCAGCCAGAGAAAGACAAACACCATATGATCTCACTCATATGTGGAATCTCATGAACAGACTGAACTAACGAGGAAAACGGGGACACACCCATAGATGGAGAGCAGGATGACAGCTAGTGGAGGAGGGGAGGGGAGGGGTGGAGGGGCGGAGCAAAAAGGAAAAAGGACGCATGGGCATGGACAACAGTCTGGTGATTGCTGGGGGGAGCGGGGTGTAAGGGGGCTCAATGATAATGGAAAAAATACAATAAAGATTAAATTTAAAAGATTCATCCAACTTTCAAATAAATGTATAATTAAAGATATAGCTTCAAGATAGTATTTTCTCTCTAAGATCTGTACTCATGCCCTGGCCAATGTGGCTCAGCGGGTTGGAGCATTGTCCTGTAAACTGAAAGGTCACAGGTCTGATTCCCAGTCAGGTCACAAACCTAGGTTGCCAGTGCAGTTCCCAGTCGGAGCGCAAGTGAGAGGCAACTGATGGATGTTTATCTCTCACCTCGATGTTTCTCTCCCTCTCTCTCTCCCTCTGTTACCCTCTCTCTAGGATCAATGGGCATGTCCTTGGGTGAGGCTAGAAAAAAGAGAGTTTTGTAGTCATCAGAATTCCATTTATTTATTTAGTCAGCATCAGCAAAGTCTCACATTGCTGTTGGGATTTTAATGTGTTACCTTGCTCATGTGCTTCTACTGACCTGAGTTCTGTTGCTTCCTGTAGGTGGATGAGGTGATGCTAACTCTGAAGCAGGCTTTCAGTACGGCGGCTGCCCTGCAGAGTGCCAAGACCCAGATCAAGCTGTGCGAGGCCTGCCCTATGCACTCTCTGCATAAGCTCTGTGAAAGGATTGAAGGTACAGTATAACTTGGCCTTTGCAAAAGAGGGCTTTGCTTTGGCACTGGGGAAGTGAGAAAGTTGCTATGTCATTGAAAGGTTCTTTGTTTCAATGGAAATCAAGGGCCCAAAGAATCATTTCTCATGACCAGTCTAATTGTGTTGTCAGCCTCTCCTAGGTGCTTGGTGCCTGCCCCCCTTCCTTTCCCTGTCTTTTTTACTCTTAACTTCTTTTTCTCCCTGAAGGCAGACTCAAGGAAGGAACTTGTGTTGCCCACAGTTCTTAAGACTGTGCTGTGTACACAGTGGGAATTGAGCAAATATTTGTCAAATGAAAGAAGAGAGGGAAAACCATTTCAGATGTTGACTGTTTAAGTCTTTTCTCTTTTAGCCCCTTTCACTCTGACGGATGCCTTTGCCCTAAAGGTTTAAGATGGGAATGAAACTTGTGTGGCTTTGAGAGAGAGACATTTAGAGATGAGAGAGATAACTGGTGTGATATCATAAAGCAGGGTTTTTTTAAATCTCTTCTTAGAAGGGAAGGGGCATGAGGAGAGAGGAATGACTCACCTTCCCTTTCTTCTTATGATCTTACTAACACAAAAGTTTGAAAAATGCTGTCTAAGAGAAGAAAGGCAACTTAATAAACGCTTGTTAAGCATCTCCTATGTACCAGGCAATATGCTGGGTACTTGGGATTCAGAAGTGGTTGAGATGAGAACTTGCCCTCAGAAACCTTACAGAGCAGAGAGTAGAAGACAGGTGTAGAGCCAGAGAATGCATTTCCACGTGATAGGTGTGATAATAGGTGGGGAGAGAGCAAACTCCAGAATGAAGCAGAGAATGGTCCAGTCATGCAAATGTACACTGACTTTCTTTGGTAGGCTGCAGAACCGTAGGCACATGGCAAAAATTGATGATGAACAGCGTGTATTTATTGAATATCAATTCAACTCTGTAATCAAGGACTATTTACAAGTAATATTCAGATTTTAAAATTTGTAATTATAATTTCATAGAATGCACATTATTTTCAAACATATTATATAACCTTTCCAAAAATGGGACTTTTTTTGGTGTATGGTAAAGGGAACACTATAAATGTGTGGAGGAAAGGCTAAATTCCTCAAGAAATGATGTTGGATCAATTTGCTATGTAAAGAGAGAAAAATTCCTTTTACTCATCCTACTGAATTTCACTGTAGGCGGATCAAAGGCCTTAGTGTGTAGTAAACAGACTCTTGAAATCATTGAAAGAAAATAAGAATATTGCTATGTCCTTAAACAAGTCTTTATTAAGACATAAAAATGCAAAACTATTAAAAGAAGACCTTGGCAGATGTGACTTTATACAAATTAAAAACTTTTATGTAAAAACGACTGCTTACTTGGAAGTTAAATGATAAGTAACAAATGAGGAAATTGCAGTCTGGTATTCAGAATTTGTAAGAACTCTTATTACCTATAGGGAAAAGATAAAACCACCAGTAAGAAACTATGCAAATCATATTAAAATGCACTCTTGTGAAAAGAAAATTAAAAGGTCTGATAATAAGAAGCACAAGGTGCTCAATCTCGCTGTGTGTCAGAGACACGCAAATTAAGTCAACATGAGATTGCAGGGGCAGCAATGCATTGATGGGGTACAGTCAGCACGGCATTTGGGGGACAGTTAATAGACACGTACTAACCAAAAATTGCATGCACCCTGGTTCAGAAGGTGACATTTTTATTTTCAAGGTTGTATCATTGATAAATAATGGAAAATTGGAAACAACCTAAATGTGCACAACAGGGTAACGGAAGTATGTTCCAGTAATGGAGCAGTTAATGGGAATGAATTTTAACTGTTTATGAACTCGGCTGCATCTAAAAATTACATTATTTAGTGAACAAAGTAATTTGCTGAAGAACACCTATACCTTGATGCTATATCCACAGAAATACATAAAATAATACCCTGTCCCACATTTCTTATAAAACTTTGTAAATTTGGTGTACTTTTAGACTTATGTCAAAGTTGCAGAGAGTTACACAATATTCCTCTGCCATCCACCGCATTTTTAACACCTTCTGCAGTCCAGTGCAGTGATCGGGACAGGGTCTTGACATGGGTGCGGTATTACCATCCCAACTAAACACTTCATTTGATTTTCACCATTGTTCCCCACCATGTCCTTCCTTTTTGTTCCTGGATTTCAGTCCGGATCCCACATGGTACGTAGTTACTTCGCCCCGGTCACCTGCAGTCTGCAAGTCCTCCTCAGTCTTCCCATGTCTTTTATGGCTTTAACATCCGCCATGAGTGTTGCTCAGTTATTCTTCTGGATGCTCCTCACTGTGGCCTGTCCTGATGTCTTCTCACACTTGGACAGAGGTCCCTCCACCCTGGCACTGTGGGACGGTGCTGTGTCCTTCTCCGAGCATCACTGTGGGGCTCGCGGTGCTGACAAGTTCCATTCCTGGTCATGGTGACCTCGTCGCCTGGTCGGGTGGTCTCTGGGATTTTCCACTGTAAAATTACTATCGTTCCTCCCAGACTTAACAGATATTTTAGGGAAAGACAGTTTGAATCTACTCAAGTTCTTTTCTCTCATCCCTTTGCCCACCAATTCTATAAAAGGCAAATTTAGCTCTATTTATAATGTTCTAATATTTTTTAAAGATGTTATTTATTTATCTTTAGAGGGGAAGGGAAAGAGAGAGGGAGAGAAACATCAATGTGTGGTTGCCTCTCGTGCGTCCCCTGCTGGGAACTGGCCTGCAACCCAGGCATGTGCCCTGAATGGGAATCGAACCCCGATCCTTTGATTCCCAGGCCTGCGCTCAATTCACTGAGCTACACCAGCCAGGGCTATAATGTTCTAATATTTTTAGATCATTAATATTTTTAAGATGTAGAACTTAGGTTACTTGGGTAATAAATAAAATATAAAACATATATATGTATGTTTTATATTTGCTTTTGGCAGCAAATATGTCGTAAATGTTAATAGAATAATGATGAGTAATATTTTCCTCTTTGAAGTTTTAGTTTTCAAACCTCACACCATAAAAATAAACTATGTCTATGTAGACAAGAGTAAAGACTTAGGAGTAAAGGAGCAACTTTGTGTCTCTGTTTTAAAAAATTACACTGTAGGCGTGTTTTAAAATGTATTTTCTGTTACAGAAAAGAAGTTTTAAACTTCTGTACAAATAGATGGTCCGTCAAACTGGCGCTGACACATGGGGAAGCCATAGCAATGGGAAGGGCCCTATTTATGTGCATATAGGGCTGGACCTCAGTTTGGTGGCACCTGAAGTGTTTATGGTTTTAAAGACCTTTCTAAAGATAAAGCTACAAATTACGAATCCAGAATTAGCAGGGCCCCCCCAAGATCTTGAGGGAACTCTAAAACTTAAACTTCCCTAGCTTCAAGAAATGCATGGTGACTGGAAAAAGATTCATGCAGGCTGTTTTCCGAAGGCCTTGGGTAATACCTTCTGTAACCCCTGCCTGTGACATTGGGCAAAGCGAGCGTAAGACCGGGCAGTGGTGTTGCAGCAGGAATAAAAGTAACGACAGGGATCACTATGTCTAGGCTCTGTTTATTACCCCATTTGATCCAAGGAGAAACCCCAAAAGATGGGTACTGTGTTTAGTCCTCATTTTACTCATGAGGAAACTGAGGCATTGAGACACAGGTTGGTTAATAACTGCCACATCCACAATTCTTGGAAGGAGCAGAAGCAGGATCTGAACTTGCTCAGTCTGTTTCCAAAGCAACCGGATGCCTTCTCTCTGAGCGTCTAGCAGAAGGCTGGGGTTTTCAGGGCCAGGCTGCCCTGAAGCCTGGGCATCTCTGGGTTCCCCAGAGCTATTTCATCTGAGTAAGGCAACAGCGTGAATTCTGAGCTTGTTTATGTTTAGGTACAAAGTGTAAAGCAGGAAAAAGGACCGCATTTAGATTCATTTAGAAATTTAGTGAGGAAGATCATTGTAAGTAGCATGTAGATAATATTTCATATCACTTCCTGAGCTTTCTAGTATCCTGTCAATACATTTGGCCACATTAATGAGTTCTATTTTTATTGAAAAAAAACCAAAAGAAAGTAGATGTGGATGCTGATGTGAGCTGATGAGTCTGCTAATTGCCTGTGTCAGGTGTCTCACCACTTAGACGGGAGGAGCGGGGACCAGCCGCCCTGTGGGTGGCGGAGGCTCCCGAGGACCGTGTATCAGAATGGGAAATGGAAGGGATGTTGAACATCACGGATAAGAAGCGATTACACTCTCTGGTTTTCCTGCACTAACATGCATGAGGGATAAATGGTACATTTGCCTCCCAGTATCACTGATTCACTCGTCTGTGATTCTGAAAGGACGTCGAATTAGATTCACAGCTGTGGAGCCGGCATGTGTAATTTGAAAATAAACTCCAGCTGTTTCCAATTTCTCTCCAGGAACAAAGGTCTGAAGAAACTTCTGGGGCTATGGATTGAGTTACACATTTCAAATAACTGCCCCCTTTTACTTCTTCCCCATTAAATCTTTTATCCTCCTGGTCACTTTAGTAAGACACTGGAATAGTAAACAACCAAAGCAAAAACAATCATGTGAATCAGTTTCTTACTATGTTGCCTAAGGAACCTCGTAAGGAGACCTTGCCAGCACAGAAGCGATGGCAGTGAGTGTCAGTACTTATCAAAGTGAACCGTAGTGGTCTCTGTCCCCGAGTGCGGTCACATGGCTTCTCTCAGCACTGCGTTGTGCACTGCACAGAAAAACTTGCTTCTCTCTGGTCCCCACTGTGAACCATGCAAGTGGTTAAAGCAGGTTCACTGGCGGTGCTGTGCTTACTCTGACGGCCAGAAGTGAATTCGAGTTCTTTTCAAACTGCGTATTTCGATGTGACTCTGTCCGTGATTTTAAAGTGCTAGATCACCTAGAAGGTCCACCAAATATTATTTATAGGTAGGTCTCCCCTTTCCGGAGTATAGTAGCAGTGTTATAAGTGGCACGTAACTATGTAAAGGAGATGTGTTCTTTAAAAACAGGTGGTCATTGGCATCATTTTAAAGATAAGTTATATTTTCTCTTTTTAAACAATTATACAATCAAAAAGTGTTTTCATGGAAAAGAATTTTTGCCCAAGGTGTTCATATAAATTATGCATATCAGTGTGATAGAGATGTAAATAACATAACATAAAAACTATAAACAATTTCTTGGAAAAGTAATAACATTAAAATGTCACTAAATTTTCTTATGGTCTTTGAAGTTTCATTACCACAGAATAGCCCTTCCAGGCAGAAGGGCTACCTGTCCAAGTCATATCTCTGCCTTTTAATATTATTATTTATTCTTTTGTAAAGGTTGAGTTTTATTCTTAGAGATTTTGGCCAAGGCTAGCATCTAGTTTTTATTTCCATGTCAGGAACTAGGATAAGTTAATTCACCAAACATTTCTATGGTACCTAGTTCGACTGTTACTATATTCATGGTACCTGGTTAAGGAGTTGGCGTGGTATCACGTAGATATGTTTTGTGAATAAGTCTGACCTCAGGATCACTGACAGGGGCCAGTGGTGTGTTAATGATTTCCCTGCAGTGGTTCTAGGTTTGTTGTAGGTGGGGACACAGCTCCTTGAGAAGGTTTAACTTCAGAGCCTGCTGGTGAAGGGATAAGCCGCGATGTGTTATTGACAATCTGATTTCTGCAGCTATACTCTGTTTAATACATATTCCCATCATTTCCTGTAGGTCTCTACCCGCCAAGAGCCAAACTGGTCATTCAGAGGCATGTGTCATCACTGACAGATAATGAGCAAGCTGACATCTTTGAACGAGTCCAGGTAACATTACTGAAAAGTCTCACAGATGAGATGTAAGAAATGAGAGTCAGATGCTGCTTTTCTAAGTCCCTCTTCTGTATCTGAAGTTAAGATATGTCCTGTTGTGCTATTTGACAGGAACTAGAATGCCGTCGCTACTTTTGCATCTAAGGGCGGTTAATGCTGAGCTTTATTTCTGTTTGCCTGCCAGACAGATAAAAATTGAGCAGGAATAAAATCAAACAAGAGGAGCTGTGTTGCCGAAGTGTGCTCTTGGTTTTGTCTTTCAACAGAAAATGAAGCCAGTGAGTGACCAGGAGGAGAATGAACTTGTGATTTTGCACCTGAGGCAGCTTTGCGAAGCCAAGCAGAGGGCCCATGTCCACATCGGGGAAGGCCCGTCGGTGTGTAGAGGTTTCCCCGTGGCCCGTTCTTGTTTTATGTCTCCGTTTAGTCGAATTATCACAGGACATCGGAAAGGAGTTTCTTTCCTTTGTGTTCTCATCTTTAGGGCTAAAGTCCTATCGGGTTTATTTTTTAGCACTAAGTTTGTAGGAAATTGTAACAAGAATTGACATATTGAGATAAAATAATTATGGTTTTAAAAGGTAAAAAAAACACCTGTGTTTTGTGCATAAAAACATTAATAATATGTCGATGGCTTAGAACGAATGTGAATTTTTAGTTACGGTCATCCATTTTATTTATTTATTTATTAGATTTATTTATCTTTAGAGGGGAAGGGAAGGAGAGAGGGAGAGAAACATCAATGTATGTTTGTCTCTCGTGCGTCCCCTGCTGGGAATTGGCCTGCAACCCAGGCATGTGCCCTGACTGGGAATCGAACTTCGACCATCTGGTTCGCAGGCCGGCAGTCAATCCACTGAGCTACACCAGCCAGGGCTATTTTATTTTAAATTTATATGAACATCTGGGGGAAGAAGAAACTTCTCCCCACCCTTCTAGGATTTTCTGGCTGGTGTAATAATCAAACAGACATGAGACAGAGTGATAAGAGAAGATGACCCCATTAAGTTACACGCATGCATATGGGAGCCCCACACACTGGCAAGAGTCAGAGACCCCCCTGTACAAGAGAGGGTGGGGCACAGAACGGGGAAATGGGGTCTGCGTGGCATTGGGAGGCAGAGCATGAGCTTAGGTGCCTTGGGCTTCTGCGGGGAGGAGGGGCTTTGCAGGGTGATAAGAAGATGAGAAGAGCAGATGTTCTGTAATCAGATTTCCCTGCTCCATAGATAGTTCGGAAGTTATTTCTAGTGATAACTCTTATCATGGGCAAGGCCCGTAATTTCAATTCTTCAAGGGAGAAGTAAAAGTGTCTTGTGAGCCCACAGGGTCTTGAGTGTCTTTAGTTTAAAATAATCCACGTGCCAAAGTGGCGCATCTTGGGGAGGCCTCCCCTTCAGACATCGTATTTCATTAAAAGCTTACGCAGCCCTGGCCAGGTGGCTCGGTTGGTTGGAGTGTCATCCTGTCGTCCTGTGCACCAAAAGGTTATGGGTTCAGTCCCCTGCTGGATGTGTATGGGAGGCAGCCCATCGAAGTTTCTCTCTTACATCAAGGTTTCTCCCTCCCGCCTGCCTCCCTCCACACTCTCTCCTCTCTTCCTCTCTAAAAGCAATACATATATCCTTGGGTGATTATTTTTTAAAAATCTTACACACTCTTGAATGGTAAATAGAAACACCCAAACAAGTAGTAGGATCGTGCAAGTAGCTCTTCTAGCTGCAGACTGAGGGATGGTGTTTTTCGTGCATGTGGTTTAGACCATGTTTCCAGCTGCATACACATAAAGTAAGACCACCAGCAGCAGCAGGTGAAGAGATGATGACATATTTACCTCTTAGTAACACTAATGCAAATTATGTCTTTATTTCACATTATTCAGGACAAATCACACATGACTGTATCAGTGAGTTCTTAATTTATTCACTGAACAAGCTTTTCTGGAGAAACTTCTCTGAGCCAGGCTGGGTGGTAAAATGGTGAACAGACATGTGAGGCATGAATAATGTCCCCCCGCCACCTAGAGAAGGGCTTGAATATTTCAAAAGGGATTGCAGACAGATAAATGGACACAAAATAGAGGCAACAAAGTAGCTTTTAAAAAGAATGTGCTGTGAGCAAAAAAAGTAGCTATGTCTTAGCTTTGGGGCTGGAGTAGAGAGTAAGGGTAGAGGAAAGAAAGAATTCAAGAGGAAGATTGGGGTGGGGGAGGGGGTCTGGAGCTTTAAGGGGGATAAAGTTTGCTGATCTGAGAAGTTGAGAAGTATGATTTAAGGAAAGGACATTGAACATGAAGTTGTGTAGTAACTTTGTGACCGAAAGTGAACATGTTGCATGCAGACCCTGGACGTCCACACTTGAGTTGTCTGAAACTAAAATTTGTCTGTTTTTTTTTCCTATAGATTTTTTCGAATAGTACAATCCCGGAAAATGCAACTAGCAGTGGAAGGTTCAAACTCGACATTCTGAAAAATAAAGCTAAGAGATCCTTAACTAGCTCCCTGGAAAATATCTTCTCAAGGGTAAGGTGACATTGAGACTTGGGGGCATTGATGTCTGTAATTTTTAACAGCTTTGCTTCATCTCAGCTGGCTCACAGAAGAGTTCTTCAAAAGAAAACTACTAAGATAGTTTAATTTAGGTACATTTATTTAAAATAATCTCTAAACCTAAGTTTCATTCGCAGATATGGCTTTATTCTGGTGCTTATATGACTTGAATTTGAGTAATAGAGAGATATATGTAGAAAAGGGAAAATAGAATATTTTTACTCAATACCATAGGAACTTTTTTATCACGTGCCACATAAAGTTATAAAGAAATCCTTCATTGCTCGTTTTAGGAGCTGATAAGAAATGTTGAAAACAGTGAGTCTTAAGTTAACAGAAATTGATGTATTCCTTTTAGTGAATTTGGAAAGAGAAAATATTCTATTGAAAAATAAGCACAGTGATTCCTCTTCCCCTTCGTTTTGTTCTTCCCGAACAACTCAGTCCTGATGATGTTAGATGAGATCGGGCAAGGTGGGTATCCTAGGCTGGGGGTCCGGGGAAACACAGTGGCAGGGAGGCAGAGCCTTTGGGGTGCTGGGTGGGGGGTGGCCCAGTGCAGCATGTGGAAACCGGAGTGTGGTGAGGAGCCTGCTGGGGTCGGAAGGCAGCCTCGTTCAGGAGGTCGCAGCCGGAGTTGGCGAGGGGGTCCTCCCTGCTGAGCGAGGGGCGGAGGGGAGAAAGCACCCAAGGTGCCCGATAGCAGGGGTCAGAGGCTATGAAGGGTGAGGACAGCGTCCGTGTCCGGGGTGGCAGCCCCAGCCCAGGTGTTGGAACCTGGGTCGGATGAGGAGCATGTCTGTGAGGTGGCAGTGGTGGAGACTGGTTAGTGACACACGGGGACCGATCACATACATAAATGTGTTAAGGGTAGTGGGATGTTAGGAGAAAGAAATTACAAATGTGCAGTGAGAGAGGACATTATAATGAATTCTGTGCTGTTGGGTTCAGCACTGCAGTCACAGAGTGGAATCTTGGTTATTCATCTATCTGTCTGTATTTTTGAGGAATAGAATTTTATATATTATACGTACGGGGGTCTGTCTGGAAAAAATCCAGCCATTGTTAATATAATGAGAATGGTTTAGGTGACATAGATGAAGCCTGTCAGCTCAGGAGAGTGGACTGGAATGTGCATGTGTGAACAGCGACCACTTCACTGTACTGGTCAGTGGGGGTGGTAGATGCTATTGAGCATGTGTACTGTGTGGCTGTCACATTCAAAATGATTGAGAAAATAGAGCAACAAATCTGCATCAGATTTTGCATTAAGCTTGAATATTTCTCCATGGAAACTATTCAGATGATTCAGAAGGCTGCAGCTGTGGGCAACTGGTGATTGGCAGCTTCATCATGACAATGCACCCACTCATGCATCATGTCTTCTGTGGAGTTTTTTGCCAAAACATCAAATCACCCAGGAGACTTAGCCCCACTACAGCCTAAATTTGGCACCCTGTGACTTCTGGCTTTTCCCAAAACTAAAATCACCTTTGAAGGGGAAGAGATTTTTAGACCACTGAGATTCAGGAAATCAGTTGGGAGAACTGTGTGAGGTCCCAAGGTGCCTACTTTGAAAGGCACTGAGGCATCAGTGTCCTGCGTACAATGTTTCTTGTATCTTCTTTCTTCAATAAATGTCTCTATTTTACATAGGACATGGCTAGATGCCTTTTGGACAGGACTCATAATTTATGTACCAACATGTGTGTATATGTGTTTGAGTTGTGTTTGTGTAAATGTGTACATATGGTCTCTGGCTCTTTCCACTGGTAGGAGCTGGGGCCAGCTTTTCTGCAAATCTCTGATAATAAGTGAAGCCTTGTGGGTGACAGCTGGCACCCAGATTTGGGTTTCTGTATATCATTCTACAAGAGGCACCAGGATCCTGGAGACGTGGCTGATTCCAGGACTGCAGGGAAAGTAGGAAATAAGCCCAGAGCCTCCTGGTGGTCTAGGTTGTAAAGAAGTGCTTGAAGGAGGATGCTGCTATACCATAAAGATAAAAACCATAAAGGCTCCCTCTGGTGATATCTGAGACAATACGAGCATCAAAATAAAGGATAGTAACAGATTATAATCTGTTGTGTAAAATAGGAAACCTGAGTCTATCCTGACATTAAAAATAAATGAATACACTGAGAGTTTGATCCAGATATTGGCCGAATTTAATGAATACTTATTACTTACAAAGAGGAAGACCGTAACTTCACTATGGAGAAGGGTGGCAGACACCACCTTAATCAAACAATCAAACTGAACACCAGCAACAGTGGGACACCTGATACAAAGAACACAGCGCCACGCCCGTGGGGTCCCTGCCAAAAGGCGGTCCCTGAACCTGACCATGAGGAAATACCTACCAACCCAAGTTACTCTTACAGTTCGCAGAATAGCTGGCCTATTAGCTCCAAAGGCATCCAGGTCACGAAAGTACAGTAGAGCCTTAGGGCGTAGTAACTTCGGAGACAGGGCGCTCTTAATGTTTTTTTAAATTTTATTTTGCTACAACTCAAAATACTTTTATAGGTCTTTCTCTTAGTGATTGAGAGTCTTCTAATTCTAACAGCAGCCCTGTAGCAGGCACGGTCAGCTGTTGGTGCTGTTATTTTACCAGCAGAAACGGAATCGAGACAGTATCTGGGAGGTTATTCAGGAGTGTGTTTATGGAGCTTTTCATAAAATTTGACTCCCTCATTTTCTTCAGAATCTTTACGTTGGTTATGTTCTTTCCCCTCCCTCCTTCGTCCCTCCCCCCCTTTCCCTCTGCCCCTCTGTCCTGTGGTGCTTCAGTGAGACTCCATCCAAATGCATGGTCATGGGACCTGAATTCAAGGCCTGGCCCTAGCAGGTTTTATGGTTTTGATTTTGGACAGATTATTTGCTCTCTCTAAGCCATAGTCTCCCATCTGTAAAGCAGGCCTACTAATACCCACTCGCCTCCCATTGCTGTGGAATGAAATGTCCGTTCATTAGGAAAGGATCACAGTGGGGACGTGAGGTGGTGCGCGCAGTGGGAGCTCTGAAACCTCCTCACCGGCCAAGTGACAGAAGGGTATTGGCGGTTCTGCTCTTGTTCCCCGCTCAGCAGCTTGCCATTCTGCACGATTCCTGCACCGCTGGCTTTGA
Source organism: Artibeus jamaicensis (assembly GCF_021234435.1). Taxonomy (NCBI): domain Eukaryota; kingdom Metazoa; phylum Chordata; class Mammalia; order Chiroptera; family Phyllostomidae; genus Artibeus; species Artibeus jamaicensis. The sequence goes on along the minus strand of NW_026521823.1, from coordinate 20,642,655 downwards.
AGTGCCGCACACATAGCCATGAATGACGGTAATGACACTTGATGCAAGAGCCTGGCCAGTCTATTTTGGTCAAGGTGGCTGCTGTAGCTTTCATGTCACAGATGCTGCCAAGTGTCATAAATGATGTGACCGAACAATGTCTTGCTTGCACCACGTGCCGCAGAGTGGAGTTAGCGGGAGGTTGGCAGCTGGCCACGTCGTATCAAAGGTTACTCGCAGAAGGCCTTTGGCTTGCTTCTAAAGCTTACCAGTTGTTTTTTTTTGCCTTTTTGGATAAAAAGTAGAACATTGACACCCCAGTCACAATGATTGGCTCATAATTGCTGTCCTTTTTAAATATCAAAACACTTTATTTATCTAATTATAGCTGTTGATGAAATAGGATACATTTTTAAATAGCCTAGAAACTCAGCCCACTGACAACTAGAAACTGGGTCCAAGGGAAAAGGCCGGACGCGTGCGTTGCCCAATGGCAACACTGCAAACCTGCAGGGGCTGTCCGTGCAAAGGCGGAAAGACGGCCTTGTGTGCCTTCTGGTGGCTTGTCGCTCGTTCTGAAGTTGGAATTTTCCAAATGGGAAATAGTTATGAGTACATTTATTCAGATGCCCATTTCTGAAAAAGGAATATAAAATAAAGTGGGAGTCCTTGGAAAACCGTAATTTCATGTTTTCTTCAGAGGGATAGCCATTGTCTCTACGTGTTGAAAATGTGTGAATAATTAAAGTAAGTTTGGTTTTCTTTGTGTACACACACACACACACACACACACGCAGGTGGGTAAAACACCACTGTGAGTAAAATGCGTGATTTAAATTGCTGTCGTAGTAAAGCCCGTGGTTTGATGCCCACTGACTACTTTTACCACTGTGACCAAACAGCCTGTTTAAGGTAACCAGGCAGGTCGGCATGTAAGTAGCAGCTAAAAAAAATGGCAGAAAGCAACCTGGTCTTTCTAGCATGTACCTCTTGGCCTCACACACTAACCCAATGATCTGCCAATCAAACATAGTTTATTATTGGAAGTGTGTTGTGTTACAGTATAGAACTGCAGAATTGAAATAACCTCGATCAGAGTCTGGGCATTTGTAAAACCTATACTTTACCAATGCAGGCCACTTAGTTTTATTTGTAATTCTGCTTTTCACAAAGCTCTGTCTGCAGGAGGGAATACTGGGTGAGAGGTGGAAGCTTCACTTCTGAACTGTGCTTCCTGGGTTCCAATTGCTGCTCTGTCCTTTAACTAGCTGTGTAAACCCTGAGGACATGATCACACCAGAACTTCATCTCTTTATCTGTAAAGGTCAGCCAGAAACTACACCTACCTGATAGAATCTTTGTGAGGAATAAATGAGATAATGCAGCGTAAAGTGCTTACTGTAGTACACAGCACATGATAAGCATTCAGTAATAATAGATGCAGCTCTTAATTTTATTGTTTACATAATTAGTTTCTTTTTTTTAAGTTTTTATTTTTAGAGAGGGGGGAGGGAGGGAGAGAGGGAAAGAAACATCAGTGTGTCATTGCCTCTCGTGCTCCTCCCACTGGGGACCTGGCCTGCCACCCAGGCATGTGCCCTGACTGGGAATTGAACCAGTGACCCTTTGGTTCTCAGACCCGTACTCAATCTACTAAAGCCACACCAGCCAGGGTCATAACTGTTATTTAGAGACCCACCAAAGCTGTGGAACTCTAATTAATATACATAGATAAGAATAAATATTGCTCCTATGAAACAAGATAGGATACCATAAATAAGAAATAGTCAATTGAGAACTAGAAGGAACTTTTAAAACTTTCCGATAGTAGACATAGAAAGAAAAGCTCAACAGAAGGCTAGGAAGCTAGAGTTAAAAGAAATCTTAAAAAAAAAGCGCAAAATGATAAAGAAATGAAAAACAGGAGAACAGGATAAAAAGTGAAACGATTAGTCTGAAGATCCAAAAGCCAAATGGTAGGAGTTCCAGAAAGAGAAAATGAATGCAGAAATATTCAAAGAAATCATTTTAGCAATTTCTCAGAACTAATAGATATGTTTCCAAGTTTAATGGGCTCAGAATATGTACAGTAGAGCCACTGAATGCAGCCATGCCCCGGCACATAATTGTGACATTTCAGAATGCCAAGGGTAAACTTAGAATTCATTCCAGAAAGAAATAGCAGGTCACGCAAAGCCTTGGGAGTCACGGTGGCCTTAGATTTCCATATCAGGGACACTTGAGCAATACTAACATTCTGAAGGACAGTTTCTAACCAAAAGACATATTCATCCAAACTTTCAATGACATTTAAGGATAGAATAACAACATTTACAGATAGGTAAATTAAAAAAAAAAATTAGTTCCCAGTCTCCCTTTCTCACAAAGCCTTTGGATTCTGTGCTCCACCAAAATGCAGAAGTAACTAAAAAAGAGGAAGGCGTGGGATCAAAGAAACAGAAATGCCAAACAGGAGCGTTGAAGGATATTTCTAGGTTGACAGTGAAGGGAAATACCATGAAGGTCGACTGGGGCTGGAAGACAGAGGCCTTCATAACAGGTAGCTCAAAGGAAAAGAAGAAAGTTGTGATTGATGGATTACTGGACGTTTGGCCATTTGGAGATCTGTTGGTGACTTTTACGATACATTAGTGATTGCTGAAGTGGATGCTAACTCTTTGAAAAGCAAATTGTACGAGTTATGAGTTACAATAATAGTCAAACATATAGCTCAGATGTAAATACTATTTACAAAGTTGTAATCATCTAGTCACCGATTACTGTTTTAACTGAAATCTGGGCCATAACTGTGTTGAGAGAAGACAAAAAGAGCATGCATAGGGGTGGGAAGCCAAGTCAGAGTACCAATGTCTTGTCTCCCTAAGTGGGAAGTGAATGAATAGCGCCCAGAATGGAAAGAGTAAGAAGTGGTGATGCAAGCCGAGTACCAGAAGCATCAGAACAAGCTGTCAGGTGTTCGCTCTGGGGGGATGGATTCAGTGTGTGAGAACAGGGGCAGGCGGTGACTGTCACCTTTCATTTTGATCTTGGCAGCACAGTTTGGCTTTTGAAATATTGTACAGGTATCACTTTGATTAAAAATTAAAATGAAATTGAACTTCCCTCAAACAATTAAACCCAAGACCTTCTGGCCACAAACGTTAAAACTGAACTGCTGCACAGGTGTTGTGCGTTTTTTGTTTTGCAGCGTCACGGTCCCACTGATCTGTATTTGCGGTTCCTTGGGACATGCCCCTGTGTTTCAGAGTTACACAGAGCCCTCGGCAGTCGGTACTCTGTCTCAAGACCTTCTCTGGGATGTTGTTCGCAGCCCACCTTTCCATTCTCTTTCCTTCAAAAACTACGTTCGGTTTCTCCCTATTTAATGTGAGGGAAATACAGGCTGGGGCAAAAGCAGGTTTACAGTTGTTCGTATAGGAAATAATACAATCATAAGTAAATCATAGTAAGCAGAAACTGTTTCATGTGCTCGCCACTGTAAATGTGCCCCACCCTGTTTATTCAATGATCTCTTAGGTTTTTCTTTCTTAGATCATCTGTGAAATCCACACCGAAGGACTCTGTGAAAACAAAAATAAAATCCAATTCACCAACATTGAAGTGGAGTCTTATTTAGTCTTCTTAGTAAGAAAGAAAGGCTTCATTAAAGTTGTGAGTTATGATGTTTGCGATCTGGATGGTAGGGAGGTTGAGTGTATCGAACTGCGTTGTGGTGAGTTGGGCCTCACCTTCCACATTTGTGTTTGTGAACACAGCACGCAGGGGTACCAAGGCTCTCACTGATGTTACGGGAATCTCCTGATGGTATGGATGAATGATGTTTAACTTTGTAACAACAAAAAAACACGTCAAAAAAGGTTGGCCTGAGTATCTAGTTATCTAATGATTGATTTAGAAATAATGGACGTAGATTGCGAATAGTTCTGTTTACTGTGCCGGAATGGCTGTTTAATACCACCAAGAAAACTGAGTGGGCCTCGGGAAGGATCAATTTAGTGCTAACGTAAAGGAGCACTTGCTTTATATAGTAGCTTTAAAGGAAACGCTCAGACCGTCTGACTGATGTAGTTCTACTCTCTCCTTTCAGGGAGCGAACAGAATGAGGGGCCGGCTTGGAAGCATGGACAGCTTCGAACGGGCCAACAGCCTGGCTTCGGAGAAGGTATCTAAGCCGAGCTGTTTTTTTTTCACTGCTAATTGGGACTTGGCACAAACCAGCACCGATATGGTAATCTGCATGCCTAGTTCATTTGTTCTGAGTCCTTTATGATTTTTTAGGAAATAAATATTTGAGGCCTTATTATTTAATATAAGAAGATCCTGGATAGGAGCATGTTTCTTTTTTTTATTCTCACCCTCACCCGAGGAGGACATGCTTATTGATTTTAGAGAGAGGGGGAGAAACACATTGATCAGTGGACCCAAAACCCAGGCATATGCCCTGACCGGGGTTTGAACTGGCAACCTTTTGGTTTATGGGACAACCTCCAGCTAACTGAGCACACCAGCCAGGGCAGTGTGGTGCTCTTTATTCAGCCGAAGCTTTCTCATGGTGAGGCAGAACTCGTCCCTTGCGGTCTAACTCTGCTCTGTCATGCTGTTTATTTACTATTTGGACTTAGTGTAATTTGGAGGACAGTATTTGAACAACTGTCGCTCCAGAGCCGTGTAATTACCGCACTTGTACAGTGATGTTTTTGTCTTTTGCTTTCTCCCCACATGTATCCCCCCACCATTTTTAACCATTTTAACTGCAGCATTAAACTCTTTATCTCATAGACGATTCTTAGTAGGTTCAGTTTCCTGTCTCCTGTATCATGCGACGTGTAAGCTGAGGCATAGACAAACTATTTTTTTAATGGAAAAATATTAAAATATTTTTCTTAACCTTTCTGTTGATAAAATTGAAGGCTTAGTTCAGCTGTGAGTCTTTTTAGCCCTAACCCATGTTTATTAAGCTGAACATTTCTGCAGGGGTTCTTGTTTTGCAAAGTATAAACAGCATACCTGTCTAAATGGAAAGATTTATGATGTCTGTGCATGCAATATGAGACGCATTCCAGCATCAGTCACTTTTCATTTATTTCCTGTTTTTCATGTCTTTTTAAAAAATGGTACATCAGGGAACATGTAGTTGGATAGACACATCCGTTGGGAAGGAAGATACTTAACGGCCTTTATTTTATTTTCCTGGAGGCTTTGCCACCAGACTTGGCCACCGACTCGTTACGATATTCTTTTGATGGTACAGGAAGCGTGCGACCGATATGTCACGGAAATCAGGAGATACGTAATTGCAGACTCCACCCTTTTTGGGTCCTGATCTCTTTTCATCTTTCCAGCGACAGAGAGAAGCGTAGGGCAGCTACTGCCTTTCACCACCAAGTGTTAGAGAAGAGAATACCTTTTCTTATCACCCCTTTCACTTTCTGGCCTATCTTGACGGCTGCTGTCTGACAGCTGCTTATCAGAAGAAAGGGGTTGTGGTGATGCTGATTTGCCTTCAGCATGGATTGAGTAAAAGAGAAAAAGAGACCAGTTTTGTCATGACTCAGGAGGAAGAAGAGGCACCCTGTCGCTCTGAGCTCTGTGTTGGAGCGGGTCTACCATGGTCCCTGTAGGAAGGAAGGACTTCCCTTCTGCTTGCCTTTCAGGACTACTCTCCAGGAGACTCCCCCCCAGGGACACCCCCAGCCTCCCCCCTGTCCTCAGCCTGGCAGACCTTCCCTGAAGAGGATTCCAACTCCCCGCAGTTCCGAAGACGAGCACACACGTTCAGCCACCCACCTTCCAGCACAAAGAGAAAGCTGCATTTGCAGGATGGGAGGGCTCCCGGGGTGCGCTCCCCCTTCCTCAGGCAGAGCTCCAGCGACCAGTGCAGGTGAGTCCAAACCTCTCTCCGGAATGCGAGAGAAAGTTCTTCTTCCAATCTGTTTTGCTCACTGTGGAGTCAAGACTTGTGGTGACTTCATGCTGCAACCAACAGTTAATTTTTCGAAAGCCTGTAAAATAAATTGAATTGTGAAAACCTTAGTTAGTAAGGGAAGCAAGGCAAGCTTTAAGCCACAACCAAAGAGCTGAGTCAAAGCATTTTGCATGGAAATATTTTTTTCCAGAAAAAGAGAAAAAAACAGATATTGTAGATGTGGCTTTGCCTGAGAAACCTGCTGACAGCACATGTCATCAGCGACTTCTTGATGAAGGCTCCGTGAAGCAGAGTCAGCAGATGCGAAAAGGACGGCAGTGGCACTTCCTGTCAGCCTCCAGGAGAGTGCCAGGGTCAAAACCGTCCCCTCGGTCACCCTCATACAGAAGGCAAGGCTTGGCCCTTTGTCAGTTCATAACAAATTAAAGCCCAATAAGAAGGACAATTGTTAAAAACCGTATCTAGAATAACCTGACCATCTATAGGGACTACCTATAACATAATTGACAGGAAGTAGCCAGTAGGAATTATGTTACATGGTATTTAAAATAGGACTCCGCAGAGTTGTTGGCCCTTGGTAAGAAACGGTAAAGGAGGTAAATCTGCAATAGTAGAATTTTTATACTTCTTCCTATGTAGCACAAATCAGAATTTATATCCTAGGAGTAATTTTGTTTTTCTTCTTTTCCTATGAGTTTGATGCAGGAAATGGTCTGATAAAGATCTCAGTTGGAGAAAAAAACCAAACAAACCAGAACTCTAAGTAAAAAGAGATTAATTTTTATATTGTTATCAAACTTACTGGCATTTTTTTAAGGATACAGTTTTATTCTTGTGTTTTGAATGATTCACAATAAAAAAGTAAGATATTTAGGATATATAAAAATAGAGTAAATTAACAGAATTAATTATCCTCAGATTTTTTTGATAAAGAATATTAAGTATTCATGTGTGAATCAAGATTTTTTTACAGTCATTTTATATTTATCAAAGCAGTAAATGTCTTTATTTCCCCCCCAGGAAAAATTATTTTTAAGAATTTAAAATATTTTTTTAACCATAAATAATGTCTCCTTTCTAAGCTCAAATAATTACATTAGTATAAAAAGATGCTATTTGTATCATTGTAAAAACTTGCTGGGAAGGAATCTTCTAGAAATAAACAGAGCTGTGCTGGAGATTTAGGGATTCAGACAAACCCACGGCTGCACAACCCTGCTGGCTGCAGGCAAGAATACGGACCTTAACTTTCGTTAGGTGACGGTAGTGGGATGACTTCCAACAACCAAACATCTTGTTCTGAAATTTTTAGAAGAGTGTATGTCTTTCAAATAGTAAAGTCTTTGAACTGCTGATAATCAGTTTTTCCATTTGGAACTTGTTTCCTGTAATTATTTGTGCTTCCCTATTTTTCCCCCCTTGAAGTCTCTTTTGCATGTAAAAACAAACACTTTTTGTCTTAGATTTGTTAAGAAATTGTTAGAGACGAACACATCCTGCGTGGACGAGGAGGAATTCGATCTGTGAAGGGTGAAACTAGGTCATTGCTTTTAAGTGGAGGGAACTGCATGCTCCCCCCACCCCATGTAAGATCCAGCCCTGAGCCTTTCACAGGAAGCTTGAGTTAATAATAAGAACCTGTTTGTATACTTTTTCATAGCGAACGAAGATTTTGCCAAAATATAAATTGAGACAAATTTGCTGTGTTTTCTGTACTCAGCGTTCTTCCATCCGCTCGGCGCATGCAAAAGGAGAGTAACTCTTCCTCCAGCCTTCCAAGTCTGCACACTTCCTCCTCTGCCCCTTCCTTCACTGCCCCCTCTTTCCTGAAAAGCTTTTACCAGAATTCAGGTAGACTGTCCCCACAGTATGAAAATGAAATCAGGTGAGACCAGTGTCCTCTGTTTGCAAAGCAAAACCTTCCCCAGTCCCATACTGTTATGTTACTAAAAAGTGGCTAATTTTGGAGTGACATTTATGCATCCTTCTGCTGTGCTTGTTCTAATTTGTTTCTAATATACTGGTTTCATTCCACTTAACTTTATTAAGAAAACTCTTAAAACCAGCTTTCTGGGTACATGATAATCTCACTTTTAAAATCATCCTTATTTTCATACCATGTGCTCATCTCCTGGCTCCATAGTCTAAGCTTTGCTTTTGTTTGGGACAAGCCCCAGTGCCAACAACTTACTAAGCGGACCTCCCCTAACCCCGCCTTTTCTTCCCAGCCTCCTGGTACCCAACAGCTGCTGACTTAAACATGTGCGCCAAAGGATGGATACGTTTGTATTTTTAAGTCTGTAGAATATTTCCTAGGCATTTCTTTGTGTTTTGTTTTTCTAGTGACATAGACTGACCTTTCTGAGTCTCACAAATGTCACATAATGGGTGCAGGGTTATAATGGATACAGGGTGACAGCAATGACCTTCAGAGACCGTGAGAGATTCCTTGAGTTTTGTAGACATTTGAGTCTTTGTTCTGGGCCCCAGTACTGAAATGCATTGCCCCTTAAGTCTTGTTCTTTGCTCTTGGAGCTACACAAAATTAGATGTAGTGATTTTGTAAAACTGCCTGTTTAAAAAAATTGAAATTGTGAACTCTTACTGATCATTAAAATTCTTAGGGGATTGTTTTTTTACCATTGGAAAGAAGGGGGCTAAGTTTCGAATTTTTCTAAAGAGATTGTTGTTGGCTTAGAAGTTCATGAGATTCATTCCTGTTTTTTATTTTTAAAAATTTCCATCTGACATCATGCTTATTGATTTTGCGAGAAGGGAACAGACTGAGAGAGGTGCAGAGAAACATTGATGTCAGAGAGAAACATCAGTTAGTTGCCTCTCTTATGTATCCCTGACCAGGAACCAAACTGGCAACCTAGGCATGTGTCCTGACTGGGAATCAAACCTGCAGCTTTTTGGTTTACATGTTGATGCCCCAACCAACTGAGCCACACCAGCCAGGGCTCACTTCTTTCTTTATGTATGGCTTGACTCCTTTATATTTATTGCTATATAGTACACATTTTTTAAATCCTCACTGGAGGACATACTTTTTGATTTTAGAAGAGGGGAGGGAGAAGGAGGGAGAGAAACATCGATTTGAGGGAGGAACATAGACTGGTTGCCTTTTGCATACACTCTGACCAGGGACCAAACCAAAATCCAGGCATGTGCCCTGACTGGGAATTGAACCTGTGACCTTTCAGTGTACAGGACAGCACTCCAACCAAATGAGCCACACCAGCCAAGGTGCTGTATGGTGTTCATTTAATGCATCACAGTTTATCCAGTCTCCTGATGACGGACATTTGGGTTGTTTTGAGTAGTTTGATAATTGACAGTTCTTGCAGTCAAGGAGAATACATGCTATCAATCTGCCTGTGTGTCTCTAAAATCTCCTTTTACTTTCTTTTGGCCCCTTTTTCTCTAGACTTAGGAAGTCCCCAAAGTTAACATATAACTAACTAGGTAACCTTCCTTAACTAGTTAGACTATTTCTTGAAGTATCTCTGAGTATCTTTTGTCTGTGTGCCAATATTTTTTACTCCAACAAAGATTATGAATATTGAATGAATGAACTTTCAAATCTGAACTTTGCTCTGAATTAGTACAGTCATGTTTAAACAGTGAGTGTATAGTGAAGAAAGTTGATGAAGAATTGATTTTAAAAGGCTTTTTAAGGGACAAACTTATGGGAAAATTTTTAAAGGAAGTTAGCCATAAAAAACAGTATAATATATATAGAAGATGCAGTGAATTTAGAAAACCAAAATGCACACACATCAAAATGTCGGTTTGCCTTATCTTGGTGGTACCACCTATTAATAAGAATGCAACACTTTTGGTGAACTCTATTTGCAGTTTATTTATTGTTATGTTAGTTAAAATGAGCGTCTGGAAACTCACAGTTTCCTTCTCGGAAACAAAACCAGGCCTGAAAGTGGCAATTAGGACTAGCCATTAAGAAGGTCACAGGTGATCTGTGACAGCATGCAGAGTACAAACTGACTTTTTAAGGAGTATTTATAGCACTTAATATAAAGTTATATGTTCATCTTTAGTTCATCTTCTGCTGACCTGTGTGTGTTGTTCTTGCTCGCGGCTTCCCCGCGGCCCATGATATCTCATTCTGTAGAAGGATATTGATGTCCAGAGGGCAACTGTCTGTTCCTTTGACATTGAAAAGTTTCACTTTTTTGTTGCTTTCTTATTGGAAGTGCTATTTTTACACATGAGGAGAACTTTTAAATATGTAGGAGCATTAACAATTTCACTATTATTTTTTTATTACTTTGTAATGTTTTCTTGGCTCTAAGAAATTCTAAAAATCAGAAAGCACTTTTTGAGATACTTTTGTGTGCTTTTTAATAACTGGACAGCATAGAATCAACAGACTAAAAAGACACTTAACATTTTTTTTCATTAAAAATATGTTTTATTAAAAAGCCACATACAGCCCATCAGAGTGAACACACCACGTCGCTGCCACCCTGTCCCCGAGTGTGATGCCACCCTCAGCCCTGTGGCTGCTCTCATGCTCCCACCCAGACAGGACCCTTGTCCTGACCTTGTACATGGGAGCTTAAATACTTTTCGAAGCTTTATGTAAATGGCATGATGCAGTATGGATTCTTTTATACATGACTTTTTTCACTGGACATTACTTTGTGAGATTTATTTCTATTTTTATGTGCACCTCAGTCTCTTCATTTATATTGCAGTGTGGTATTCCTTGTGACACGTCACAGCGTATCTGTCCTTTTGATGATGGACATGGGGGTGATTTCTAGCTCTTTGACTTCTAAGGAGTCCCACCCTGGGTAGCACTGTTCATGGCCACGGTTGCATATTCCTGCGCGTTATTGATGACTGTCTGCACAGTGGTCAAATTGTTGGGCAAAATGATGCTTAATAGGTGTATTTCAATGAGTAAGTTGTTTAGACATGAACTTACTAGATACAATTTTGAAGAGAGGGCTTTTTAAATTTGTATTTGGAAATAATTTCAAATTGACAGAAAAGCTGCAGCATGTTATGGAGAACGGCTACAATCTTTCCCCAGATTCATCAGTGTTAACATGTGCCGCACTAGCTTTGTCATTCTCTCTGCCTGTTAACATGTGAATGTATACACGCCTATATGTACATATATGTGCTTTTTAAAATTCTAAGCCATTTATGAATAAGTCACATACGTTATGTCTCCTTACTCTAAATACTTCAGCGTGTATTTTCTAAGAAGGAGGATATTCAAGAGTAGGGTTTTAACCCAGTGATTTCTAAACTCTGTATCTCTGATTATTGCTACTTTCAGAGAGAACATCATACTTACACAATTACCATGATATCTGGACCTGCTCAGACTGCTGAGGGGAGGAGGTTCCTAATATGTTGGGTTATAGCTTTCTTTTCACTAGGGGACTTCATATTTTACTGGTTTTGTGGACTAGGTCTCTACATATGCACAGTCAAATAAGGTACAGGGTGGGTTAGCAGAAGCTAACAGATATTACTTTTTTAAAAAAGATTTTATTTATATATTTTTAGAGAGACGGGAAGGGAGGGAGAAAGAGAGAGAAGCATCAATGTGTGATTGCCTCATGCGCATCCCCTACTGGGGACCTGGCCCACAACCCAGGCATGTGCCCTGACTGGGAATTGAACCAGCGACCCTTTGGTTTGCAGACTGGCACTCAGTCCACTGAGCCACATCACTCAGGGCCAGATAATACTTTCTGGAAGGCATATTATTTTGAAATTTGAAATTCAGATTAGACATCCTTCTCTAGGACCACTATTCTGAATTATTAAAAACATGTCAGGCTACTGTTTTTGAGCAGGTTGAGAGAAAGGAACCAAGATATTTTTAACACCATGGTTTATTGATTAGTAGGGTCATTTGCACAGCATTAAAATGATAAAGGGAAGGGAATAAATGTGGGTTTACCTTACTTCAAATCATTTTTAAAATTTAATGTTATTTCATTGTTTAGTAGCTAAATTATCGTTGCCTATGATGATATAGTATGTTTATATAATATCCATTTATCAAATGTAATATGTCATTTCTATCAACAGGCATCTTGTTACTCCTTATTTTGGCTTCTCAGCTTTTAAGCCTGTAATTAAAAATTATTAATATTGAAGTTTATTTGTCAAAAGTAAATGATAGTCATTGCTTCTATTTACTTATAAAACTTCTCAATGAGAAACTAAGATTTTTGCTGATGAAATACCTTGTAATACAGTTTTGATCCTCTGGTTCTCTCTCATTCACTGACGAAAACAGTATAAGCACTCATTTTGGCTCATGATTGAAACAACCTTATTTATGCTTTATTGACTAATGGGAGTGCTTTTTAATTCTAAGCCCTGATTTTGGACACACATCTCTTTCTTTGTGCTAATATCATTCCTTGTTTTCCTGTTGTACTAGACAGGACACTGCTTCAGAATCAAGGTGACTACTAGTCTAAATATTTTCGTTAAAAATTTTCATAAATCCCTCCAGCTGGATATTACCATTCGTTTAAAAAGCAGCTCTGGCGTCTCCTGAATGCATGCCATCCTTCTGGTGCTTAGGGTTGCATAGGGGGAAAAAAGATGGTGCCTGGTATAAGCAGAGATCACAAATGATCATGTGAAATGCAGACTGCAAACAGGAATTCTGTTTCTACTCCATTCCATGTGGAGATCTCCTTAACACTGTGCAGAATGCTTCAATCAACACCTTATTCTAATTTTGAATCAGTAGAATATAAATTCCTTATATAAACTAGTTCAGAGGTACCTATAAGGAGTTTATTCTAAATCCCAAGGAGATGCAGAAATAAGAACGTCCAAGGAACATACTCATAAAATGGAATCTGGCTTTGACCTGAGAGGATGATTACTGTATTTCTGCTCATCTTACCTTCTGTCACAGTGGTCACTCTGAAGCACTGCTGAGACCTTCCAGAGCCCCCACTGGTCAGGACACAGGGGAACACCTACTTCCTTAGCGTGGATGCTTCTACCCCAAGTTCAGTGAAAGACAGACATGCCCGCCCTCCTGTTTGGGACCACTGACATTTAGATTGCTTTCAAGTTGGAATAAAAGCATAGCATTAACAATTGGACTAAGAGGAGACATACAAGGGAAAAAATGTTCTCCAAAAATTATTTTGGCCACACTGGAAAGATGAAAAGTAGCTTTTTTAATCCTTGTAATTGATCTGTACTTTTTTATGGTGAGCTGTAAGGCCATTTCAATAATAATTCTTATCTACTTTTAAAAGGGTAATGGAAATGTTAGTTTCATTTTTCTCCTTTTAGCTAATACAACAGCATAGAAATAGATCTATTGATTACCTTAGATATCATTTGGCCCATAATATCCTTATTTTACATATGTTTAAATTGAGCTACAGAAAGATTTAATGTCTTGCTTGCTATCTTTTCCTTAATCTTAGGTTAAAAGGATGTAAGTAAATAAGCTACTCATAGACATTTTAAACTCCAATGTAAAAAACTTAATTTAAAAAAAAATTTACATTCAGTGTAAATTTTTAGTGTCGAGTTTAGGAAATAAAACTCTTTGTTTTCTTCATTCTTTTTTTGTTTTGTTTTGCACATTGTTCCACTGATTAATCTGTCCCTTTTGACTCATAGCTCAAATGCTGTATATTGATTTCCACTAGAATAGTTCAATCTCGACTTTCTTTAATTAGTAAAGATTTTCCACAGGATGGTAGATGGTCGCCCAGTTGAAGTCAAGGACTTAGGTAAACTGTCAGTGCACCTGATGTGATTCTGAGTTAAATTTGTCCTGTGTGTCCCGTGGGGAAAAACAAATTTCATCAGTGAGTTGCTCTATGCAGCTTTTCTTGGGGACATTCACAGAGAGAAAGCTTTTTCAGGTTTCGGTTAAATAGTTGCTGTTACATTAGTGAAGTTCTGTGTCTGTCCTGAGCTGTAATACGTTGTGGTCTAGCTATGGACTTAGTATGTAGTCATGTCTTTGGACTTTGTGGAGCTGGTAGTGTTTCAATGGGTGCCCGGGGTTGAAGGATGGGGGGCGGTCTGCTGCTCAGCAGAGCGATGCCTTTGCAAAACTGACCCTGCCCGAGGGTTTACTTCTATGAAAAGTGTTATCTAGGTTGCCCTCGTGGGAAATAAGGCATGATGACATCCTTCGTCAAGTTTGAGTCCCTGTGAGTGGTCACTAAAATGCCTTCATTCTGTACAGTGTCCAGTAAATGAATTGTTATCAAAGCAGGCAAGTATGCATTTAAAACTTTGTCCACTAATAAGCGCAGTGTTAATTTAATAGTTGACGCAGTGAAAGCTACAACTGCTTGGCCAAGGATATGTTGTTAAAAGTTAACTTGAAGCTCTGTTGGTGGAGTGGTTCATGTCATGTCCATAGCTTTTGATCAAGGCTGAGTCCAGAAGGACTTGGAAATGTCTCCCAGCCCACATCAGGATACACACATTGTAGTTTCTCCCTTGTGAACCCTCATTTTGTTCACAGGTTGTGGTTCTTGATTGGTTGGTGACTAGTGGTAGGAAGAATATGTAGAATACACCCATACAAAAAACAGGTGGGAGTTCTCCACATTGTATTGCCCTCCTTAGGTATTCATTTTTAATTTAATACATTTAAGTAGGGGTAACACTGGTGCAGAATACTTTTACTGAATATGTTTTTTGGGAAGCAGCTTTGCTTTATAAGGCACATGTTGATATCCCAAAATATAGAAGTAGAAAAAAGATTATATGAAAAAATAAGGGAATAGTTTTGATTTGTTTCTTTATTTAAAGAACATAAAGATAATTAATATATGTATATTCCACCATATTAATGCATTTTTTATTTGATCCTCCTATTTAGAAAGAAAAAGGGTCTTTAGTCAGAATGCAGTGATTTCAAGAGCAAAGAAAAGGAGGTGAAGCATTTATATAAATGAACATCTAATGTTATTCTGAAGTTATTTCTCTGCTGAAATAAGTGACATTATTGCGTTCAAAAATATGAAAAGAGAAGTCCTGACCGAAAGACTTGCTGCTAGTTAGAGACCGATTCTTTTCTGCCAGCAGCACAGGGCATCCTGGGAGTCCTGGCACCTTTGTTTTTGAGGTTCTGTAGAGCTTTTCCGAACTGACGTGAAGCGTGTTTGTATGGGCACGGTTCACTGCCGTGCTGACGGGTCTGGGCTGTGGACGGTCCGTACTGTCCATGGGACTGTGGCGGGTTACTTAGCTACTTTCTACCTCAATTGTCTCACTAAGATGGGAATCGTGATAACACTGTCCCCGTAAAGTGCTGTGAGGATGAAATGCGTTTGTACCTGTAGAAAGCTCAGAACAATGCCTGGCACATAGTATGTGCTTTTTGAACTAGCTTAATTATTGCTGTAGTAAATACCGCATGTGTTGTTTTATTTTTATTTCTGTTCAAAACGTGGACATTGTACTTGGCTATCTGCTAAATTTAATTAAAGGGGAAGTCAAAGTGAGCACTAGTGTTGTAGTTACAAAAACAACCAAAAGATATAGTAACAAAACCCCCATGTTTTTTCACCTCATCCTGTGTCGTTTTCAAGGTGGAATGTGAGAATTTTCATGCACCATCTTTCACATGGTTTTGATTCTTGAGATTACTACCTTAAGAATGTCAGATTGCTGACTAAATGCAAATCAGAAGCTAAACTACCGTAAGTCGTATATGCGCCAACTATTGAAACACTTATCAGGAGGCCCCTTGGCTTCCGAATACATACATGTCTTCTCGCAGCTTTGGCCTTATCTCTGCCACCACACTGCTTTCTCAGGATGTCGTTTTTTACTGCAAGATAAAGGTCAATGGTCTGTTCTGTAAGTTTTTCCTTTCGGTATATTATTATCTTATATTTTGACTGCTAATTTTTGGCTTATTACTTGCCATGAAATTCCAGATATAGGAGGACAATGGGTCAGTTGGCATTTTGTTTGGATTGACAGGATTTAAAGTTGTAGACCTTATGAAAATTTCACACAGGGGAGGCGAATGTGAGGGTGCTTTATGTCCTTGTTTTAGAACATGGGCCCCCAAAGTTTATATCTTACAGGCAAGAGGAAAGGTGATATAGGTACTCCCTGGTCTTATTTGTAGTATTTTCTAAACACTTGATACATTATTAACAGTGACTCAGAAGGTGATTTTTAAAAGACAGTTTATTCCCAGCATTAAAATATAAAAGTTTCAGAGTCTTTTGGATTGGTTTACTCTGGCATTCTTTATATAGGAGCTACTGAGAGGTGAAGAGAAACTCACCTTGTGAGGCATTGAAGTGGGTGCTTTTACATTCATTTTATTCAGCTTTCCAGGCTCAACTGATTAATGAGATGCTTTTATACAGGACAGCAGTAGTAGTTACTTGGAAAACAGATGCGTCTGTTGTTTACTCATGCTGTTTTCATTGTCGACGGACACCGGGGCCATCACTGGCTCAGTCTGTACTTTTGGGAAACGGAACTTTTTGCCAGAAAGACTTAAAAAGTCGTGACTTCCAACAAAGGGTTTTAAGAAGGCTGATCTTTTATTTATTCCTGTCACGTTAGCCTAGCCAATAGTATTTTTTGTCTGTTTTAATAACCTTCCGAGTTAATGTTTCGTGGGGCTTTACAGTATTAACTTACTCAATGGGTGTGTGTTGAGTGCGTACCGTTAGTTGGTCTCACCACACTAGGAGCTGGAAATGTGCCCATGAATCGGGCATTTAGCAGATGACTGCCAGGGAGGGAGCATTGCTAAACGAAAGTGTTTGTCAGGATGTGACTATTGCATACAGAACATTTGAATCACGGTTTCTAAAAGAGTAATACTTGAATTAATACTTTCCAAAGTGGAAGTAAAGATGAGCAGATTTATTCACTACGTCAGGGAGTTTTGAATCATGGACACATATTAGGGTTATAATTTTATCCAGGATATACAACAAAGGGGGTCTGACTATGTTAGATGGATGAATTAGCTATTTTCTAAAGTATCATAATTCATCCTGACAGTTACTATCTATGTAGCAGCTTACAGGGATGGCTTTTTCTTGACGTTTTTGTTGTCGTTGTTCAAGTGCAGTTGCCTCCATTCCCCCACCACCACTCCCGAGACCCCAGCCACCCCCACCTCCCGCCCTCGATCCTACCACTGTTGTCTTTGTCCATGTGTCCCTTATACCTGTTCCTTGAGGATGCTTCCCCCTTTCCTGCCCATTATCCCCTCCCATTACTGTCAGCTTATTCTTTCTTTCCATGTCTCTGGTTGTATTTTGCTCACTTGTTAGTTTTGTTGATTAGGTTCCACTTATAGATGAGATCATATAGTATTTGTCTTTCATGGCCTGGTTTCTTTCACTTAGTATAATTTAGCTAATCCAGAAGTAGTATCTACCTACAGGAAGATAGATCGAGATTAGATGGATGACCTGATACGTGCATACCTAAAGTAAATAAAAATACGGCAGGCAGGTGCTGGATTGCTCCCCTGGCTAGGGCTTGCCTCGGCTCTCCTGTGCCCCTCTGACTACCTCGGTGGGCTTGGGGCCAGTCAGGCTACTTCATTTCTGACTTAAGATCTGATACTTGATGCCATCAAAAACATTTCTGCACCTTTACTAGTATCACCACTTGTAAACATGGGTATCTTCATCATTCTCTCAGGAAAGCTCAGAGACCTTGAAACTGAAAAAAGTACATTACTGCCACCGCTAACAGCAGCAGTTGCTGCATGGTATTTCCAGCTGCTGGCAGAATTGGTCTCAGAAGTAAGTTTGAGTCAGAATGACCTTTTGTTGCACATGGGCCCAGTATAACTGGCAGTGAGTGATCTTTGCTAGGAAATGACATTTGTAGGGCGGACCAGCATTTCTACACGATTGTTTCCAAAACACTGACACAGAAAGACGTGACATCCCCAACCCCCACGAAGCTGGGGGAGGTGATTCTGAACTTGAGTAAGTTAAGGAACTTTTGTACACTGTTCCCTCTTGGAGAGGGGCAGCGCATGCCAGCCTATTACAGTCTCTGTGAAGCCCTACTAGGAAGAATATGTTTAATATTTTTAAATTTAACCTATCCAGTCTTATTTGACCGTAGGTTTTTTTTTTAAAACACATACCCTAACAAGATCCCAAAGTTGACCACTCTTCCTTCATTCAGGTTACTTTCTGCCACGATCCAGCTGTTGGTGGCTAGTGAGTGGCAGACAGACCCTAGCAGTCACAGACCATTAGAAGTATCCGTATTAGCCTATTCTATAAGAACTATAAGAAGAGCTCTTTGTGACCCATTTATGGAATAGTTACATTGTTTAGAGTATACTCTTAAATTGAAATTTTGAAAAAAGCATGAGTCCCTCACTTCAGCAACCCTTGCTTGTCTGCATACGTGCTTCTATTCCTGACATTAGGACTTAAAAGGTGGGCTGTATGGAATGAGTAGAAACAGCTGAGCTTCTCGCGACCCGGCTGTGGCCTGGGCGACCAGTGCGCCCGCTGACGCATTGCTCCATGTTCTTGTGGCTTTTGCTTGCCCGGGACGGGACTTGTGAATGGCTTGTGCTTCCGTATTGTTGCAAAGAATCACGTGATGCAGCAGTCCTTACAAGTTATATGTTTATTTGCTTTCTGCAGCGATGGAGAGGGGAGAAAAAGGACCTCGTCGACTTGCAGCAATGAGTCGCTGAGTGCGGGCGGCACCCCAGTCACCCCTCGCCGAGTCTCCTGGCGGCAGCGCATCTTCCTCAGGGTTGCCTCTCCCATGAACAGATCTCCCTCGGCCATGCAGCAGCAGGGTCTGTGTGGTGCTCGCTCACGAATCCCTCCTCACTAGCATCACAGATTGGGGAAGGGATGCAGTGGTTTGTCACAAGGGGGTGCATGGATTACAGTGGGGAAGTGATGTCTCCTTCTGTATCTGGTACTTCTCAGATCTGAGTAGGACATATTCGACATTCAGTAAATACTTGTTGAATGAATGAATGAGGAAACAAGTTTCCCAAACCAGGAGCTATGATAGTGCTAGAAAAGCAGGGTTTTTTAAAACTTTGTTTATCTTGAAATTTAAAAAATCCACTGGGGTAACCTTGGTCAGTAAAGCCATGCAGGTCTCAAGTGCACAGCTGTATAAGACATCATGTGTACACTGCCTTGTGCAGTTGCTACCCAAAGTCAAGTGTCTTTCAGCTCCCTGCATCCCTCCTTTGCCCTCTTTCCCTGCCCCTGCCCCCTTCCCCTCCGGCAGTCACCATACTGTTGTCAGTGTCTCTGTGTTTTTTCTCCCTTACTCTTCCTCCACCTTCACCCCCCACCCCACAACCCCCTCCCCTCTGAGGGCTGTCAGTATGTCCTAGTGAATTACAGTGGACATTCAGCGTAGTCATAGACCTTTTTATTCTCAGAAAAGCAATACACTCTCTTTTAAGAGTTGCGCATGAAACAGAGTGACGTAACAGTGTTGGACGATAAAGAAAAGGGCACAGATACGCTGGGCGGACATCAAGCAGCGAAGAGGGCATGGCAGCTCCCTTCAGTGCTGGGCCTGTTAGAAGTTACAGCAAAAGCATGCAGAGGGCTGAAGCAACGGTGACAATAAACCGAAAGATAGAGCAACAGTCAGAATACACATCAGTATGCAGACCTGAAAGCTAGAAAAATAGCGGAATTTCCGGCAGAAATAAATGAATCAGTAGCTCTTGTGGGAGATTTTGCTATGTTCCTCCTTGAAAATTAAATATAGAGGAATTAAATAACAGATAAAAATTGAGAAATGAAATTAAACAAGGGTAATCTACCTAGATTACCTTGCTACCTAGGGAGAAAATTCATTTTTAGCACACAGGGAGCAGTCATAAAAATTAACTATGTACTTGGCAACAAAGATTTCTTAAGAAATTCCAGACAGTCACAGTTATTTATACTATATTCTCTGATCACAGGGCAAATTTCCCAAAAGAAAGAAAAATGAAGGAATAAAAGAAAGGCAGGAATCCACCATTAGAGGAAAACTTGAGTATTTTATGCATCTAGAAACTGAAAACTGCTGGAAAGTAGAAGGGAGAAGATATCACCGGAGGCCTGCATATCAAAATTGAGTGATATTTTGGGCATTTAGAGGGCAAATGCCAAAATAGAGGGCATTTCGAAAATTAAGAAAGCCAAAACTCAAATGTACTAAATAGTCAACTCAAGAAGCTAAAACAGGAACAACAGAGTAAAAAAAAATTTTTTTTAATTATTTACTAAGAAATAAGGGTAAAGTTGGAGGTCAATTTATAAATTTTAAAAAAGCAAGAAAACAACATTACTATAAATAAAATGAACTGATCAGGAAAAGCTTCATGGAAAAGTTACATATTTATTTAAACTCATTGTTGAGATGAGTGTGTTTCAGAAAGAGGAACTAGCAAAGCTCTAGAGTCATGGAAGGGAATTTCACAGGCCAGAGAGTCCTGAGCAGTGAAGCACTGGGAGCAGAGCCTGGGAGACTGAGAGGAGGCTGGGAAGGTTGCTTGAGGCCAGAGTCTGAAGGGATCTATCTGCTGTCCCCAGGGGTTTGCACTGAGTTCTTTGGGGTATATACAACCATGGAAATGTTTTAAGAGACATGATCGAGTGTGTTAATGTGTCAAAAAATGGCAAGAGTACAAAAGACGGCTTGGAACAGAGGGAGAAAATGCCCTCCGGGAATTGGGTAAGACAGTGTTGCAGGGGGATTGAAGGGAGCCGCCCAGAGCAGCGCAGAACTTACGCAGGTCAATTGCAGAAGTGTTAGGACGCTGGGGAAAGGCTGGTTCATTTTGGAGCACCTGTCTCATAGGTCACTTTGTGCAGAAAGGAGAAGTGGTGAGATTGGGGACACTTTCATTTCGTGGCGAGAGGGAACTCTGGAAGGGGAATTCAGTCTAGTGAGTTTACTTAAACCATGAGTTCCAGAAACGAACAGAGCTGTGAAAGCGGACTGTAGGATGAGAGCGTGCCGGCCCCGGAGAACATTTCTGTAGTCTGGGTTACTGCTGCGGAATGCCTCTCACTGTCTTCTTCTCCGCAGATGGACTGGACAGGAATGAGCTGCTGCCGCTGTCCCCTCTGGCTCCCACCATGGAAGAGGAACCGCTGGTTGTATTTGTGTCTGGGGACGATGACCCAGAAAAAGTTGAAAAAAGAAAAAAATCAGAAGAACTGAGGAGTTTATGGAGAAAAGCTATACACCAGCAAATTTTGTTGCTTCGAATGGAGAAAGAGAACCAGAAACTTGAAGGTTAGCCATTCAAACAGGGCCAAGTGATAATGCTACTGTAATTTAAGGTCGTAGGTTAGAAGTGTCCTTCTGCCCCGCAAACTCACACGCATACTTGGACTGTATACGCACTCTTACTAGACTATCTGCCGATAATTGTGTATTTGTTTTGTGAGGTAGTTATAACATGGGGAAGTAGCTTAAGATATTTACATTGTGGTTTGCTAGATGTAAAACGTCAGGCACCCTTAGAGTATATTTGGATGTTAGAGAGTGTAGATAAAATGGTAACACAGTGATATGTATTTGATATGACTGGAATATCATTGTGCCTTAATTTTAAAAACTCTTAAACATAAAAAAGCAAATTCTGTTCTTGTCGAATATGATTTTCAACTTGGAATCTAAGTGGTTTTATAATAGGATAAATTGACTATTTCAAATAAATTGTATTGTATCTAAATCAAGTATGTAATTAATTACATGTTATCAAATCAAAGTTTGTATTTTTTTACTGCTTTATACATTTTCTATTTAAAAGATCCTATTCAAATCATTAAATTTATAATTGGATAATTTATAATAGCTATTGTGCTATTTGTAATGCTATATTGCTAAGCTTGTGAATACCAAATGCTTTAGAATATTTTCCAAACTTTGAAGTGTTAATGTTATTTACTCCAGCACTGGTAGACTCATGCACAAGGAGATGTATAGTCAGTGGCAACGTGTATTAATGCCATTATCTTCAGCAAATCACTTAACATAAAAGAGCCTTGCCTTTGACATTTGTAAAATGAAAGGTTCCACTTGAGGGGACCCTTTGACTTTTCAGAGTCTTGGAAACTGCAGTCTGGGTTTGTCTCTGAGTTGCTTTAATCATGCTATCTTCTGAAAAGTTTTTTAAAATACAGGTGTTAACATTTCTATGTTCATTCCTCTCACTATACCTGTGATTCAGTTCAATTTTTAATTTCAACAATATTTAGTTTGCAAGTGCAGTTTACTTTATTGTTATTTTTGTAGCAGAATAAGAAGTACTATAATTTTTCATATTCCTAGGAAATAAATCTTTTCTTTAAAACAAATATGCAATTAGTTGCTGTTGGCAATAGCAAGTGCCCACTTGAATGTCCACAGATTTTTTTAAAGGGATTGAATTTATGGGGTGGGGCAAAAGTAGATTCACTTCTTTGTGGATAAAACAATGCAATAATTAATAAATTATTATATAAGAATAAAGTCTGTGTTTCACATACTCACGACTGTAAACCTGCTTTTGCCCCACTCTGTGCATTTTTAAGCAATTGGTTACATTTTGAATTAACTCATAGACAGAAAAAAAGGTTGTAAAGAGGGTGATTGTTATTCCTTTAGAACATTTACAACATGAAGTTATATTTCATGAACATTTTGGGAATATGTATAAGTAGAATTTTGCATTAAATTTCAAAGGATCGTTTGGGTACCATAGACTGCTCAGATTGGAAATGGTCTTAGAGATCGTTAATTTCCACTCTTCATTCTGCAGCTGAGTTGGTGATTGGCTTGGGAGGGGTAAGGAATTAACCTGCAGTCACACAGTGATATCCCGGCAGATGAGTAGTAAGACCCAGGTTTACTTCTTACGGTTCTTGGGCTTTTCCATATGCCACAGCCTTTTCTCAACTATGTGTGTTATACAGAGAATTGGGATGTTTTAATGCAAATGACTGTGTATTTTAAGGTCAGTTATACTATATAAATGGACAAAATAAGAAAGGAGGTAACATTTAGAATACATAATAGAAACCTTCGTCAATTTTATATGTACTTCTGTACTTATGTAACAAAGACAAAAAATAGTTTCGCTTATTACGGGTCTAGCCAATGGATAATCATTTCTTCTTGGTGCTGTATTCTGGCCTCGTTAACCAGTTGAAGGCAGAGGTTAACTGCTCTTACTTAGCAGTTTATCATCAGGGCCTGCAGCTGGCACCTGGGAGGTGCTTCTCATTTATTCATTTATTTATTCATTTATTTACTTATTTCTCACCCAAGGATATGTTTACTGATCTTAGAGAGAGGGAGGGGAGACAGACAGACAGATATTGCTGTGAGAGAGAAGCACTGATTTGAGAAACATACATCCGTTTTCTCCCATATGTGCCCCGACTGGGGATCGAATCCACAATCTAGGTATGAGCCCTGACTGGGGATCGAACCTGCACCCTGTTCGTGTATGGGATGATGCTCCAACCAATGAGCCACCTGGCCAGGTCTTTATTATCATTGTAAATGAAAAACAGTCTAGAGAAGGTTGGACAAAAATAAAATCTGAAGATATATTATGCTCTGTTCATTGTGGAAAAGCCATTAGTGAAGTTAAATGTGGAATTATATGTATTATTAACTTTAATGAACTTCTTTTATTTGATTATCATAGAGAAATATATAGCAAGTATTGAAGCAAAGCTAAATTATGTTAGAGAGCCATCTAGTGGTGTCCAGGAGGAATATTTTTGTAGTGCAATTTATTTTTTGATTATGTCTGGAATTTTAAGTAGAAATTTTTATAGCCCTGCTTGAATTGCAGTGCATTATAAGATATTTAATTTTTTTGGGAAAGGTTTCATGCAAACTAAGAGTAATACTCATTTTGCTATTGTTTTTGTGCTGTCGAGGACTTTGGATGCATGATAAAGATTTGTATTGCAGAAGGTAAGGTGGTCGAGTCCTGTGGGCTAGAACAAATACAGATTACTGTGAGAGACTCCTGTTCAATGGGATACTAGTGAAAGAGAAAAAATACATGGTTATATGCTTTTCTTGTTGCTTCCTTTTGAAATCAAATAAAGACCAAGTCAAGGTAGTAGCTACTTTTATAGGCATCTCTTTTAATGAGTCTTGGGCTTTTATTTTGAACCATCAAGTGAAAGAGAATTATGCACTATTTAAAGAATGGAAGTAGTGATAATTTCAGTAACATGCATTTCCCTTTTTCAGATTATTAAAACTGAACACAGGAACACATAGCCCAGTATTGTTAAGGGCACAGTTGCCAACTCTGGAAATAGTTATAAAAATGTATCAGGTTATTATGGTCGGGTATTTTGGAGTCAAGGTTAGCATGAGGCATTGTTTCCTCATTTATGTCAAATATAAAATACTAACACTAATGGTGTTTGAAGTGATGCGGACCAGCAAGTCTGGGGCTCTCACATTTATCAAAAAATTAAAATTTGTAGCATGGCAAATGTGGTTTGTTTTTATGTTCAGTGTGAAATGACTCAAAGTGTGAGAACCTTTTATGTATTCTCGATTTTTAAAAAAGTTTTCGTTTTGAGAAAATGTTGGTGGTTGATCCCTAAAAGTCATTTGCTGTGGTTTTACAAATACAATAAAATGTTAAAAATACTATGTTTTAAAAACACATTGGCCTTACATAAATAAAAGCTCTTGTTTTTCTCAGCAAGCAGAGATGAACTCCATGCCAGAAGGGCTAAGCTGGACTATGAAGAAGTCGGTGTGTGTCAGAAGGAGGTCTTCATAACCTGGGATAAGAAGTTACTAAACTGCAGAGGGAAAATCAGATGCGACATGGAAGACATTTGTGCTTCTCTTAAAGAAGGTATCTGGAACCCCTCAATCGTGTCTTAGAGCAGCTATAGAGATTCTTTTGGTTTGTGCAACTCGGGCATATTTTGTCCTTGTGCTTTACCCATAAGAAAAGGGAAGTAAGTATCTCTGCCATCAGTCAGTGAGTCTCTTGGTAAGCAGGGATGTTGATGGAAGACTACGCCTGAGGAGATCGCAAACCCCTTTTCTGCAGACTTCCTGCCTCCTGCAACCAGCTGTTCTCAGTGCTGTGGTGTTGTGTACCAGGGAAGGAGTGGATTCATTGGCACAGATCCGTGATCACAGCTGTGAAAATAATTCAGACTCACACATTTGACTCCTGTCCAGCATTTGGTCAGAAGAGTTCATTTACACACATGTAAACATGTATATGTGTATGTATATTAACTTACATATATGTGTCTACATATACAAAATTATATTCTTATTAATCAATTCATCCGTTTTCCTTCCATCTATTTATTTTGGAAGAATTACTTTTATTTAACCATTATATCGCACTGTTGTTCTGTCATATAAAATGACTGATACTTAAACATCTTAAATTTAAAATTAAAACTAACGTGAATACTTTAGGTGCATTTCTGTGACCCAGATTACATACATTGAGAATCTCCACGGCTTGGACAAACTGGGTGTCAAATAAAAATCCAAACGTACCCAAAGAAACATGATAATGAATCTTGTTTTAAAAGCTTCTGGTAATGTGTGAAACTGTTGCCTGAATTTAAATTAAGATTCATATTGTGAGATGCTACATTTACAAGCCTAATATATTGATATTTTTCCTCGAAGATAGGAAATCCCGAAGATTTTCCTTGAATGCCTTATTTGGGAGACAAAGCAGTGGTTTCTAGAATGTGTGTGAGGTGCATGACTTTAAAGATGCTTTAGGAATGCTCATCTTCCAGTTTCTAACTGGATAGTTAAAACTTCCGAGCACCGTGCCCAAGGCCCTCCATAGTCTCTTCTTCACCTTTCTGATCTCACTTTCGGCCACTTGCTACCTGGTAGCACGTGCCCCAGAGTGACTGTGTGTCCCTGTGTGTCCCAGGCTGTTTCCGTGCTACCTGCTCCCCTTTCCCAACTCCCTTTCTCTCCATCCCATCTCCTTCTCACTGCTCCCTCCCACCCCCCTCAGGGCATCCCCACATTCCTCCTCCTGAAGTGATCCTCCCAGTCTGGGGAATCCTCTATTCTCACAAATCAATGCCTGTCCCTCTCCGACACCAAAAGGAATTAGTTTCGTATTATTGTTCTGCCTTGTGATTCTTTCCCTTTAATTGTGGTTTTCATAATTTATAATTTTGTGTTTTTATGTATATACTTGTTTAATATTTTTCTTACCCCTCCACTCTATGCCTAGCATCTAAAACAGAGTCTTGTACAAGTTATTTGCTGAGTGCATGAATGGTTGGATGGATGAATGAATGAATGGGAGTAATTTTTCTGAGAATTGATTTCTTCATCTCTTATTGATGAAGTGCCCTCAGCACCATGCTCTGTATGCACTACTCAATAAGTATTTGTTTAACTGAAGTGAATGACCTTTTGTAAAACTGTTATTGGGTGGATAACGAAACAGTCTACCCCCAGCATCAGTGATTCATTTAATAAGTTCATGGAAATGACCCTCTAAAAAGGACATTTTACATGAGGTCACTCATTCATTCATTCAACAGATGTTTAAAGAGCAAGATGCATTTTTGGATTTCATCATACAAAGGTGGAAGTGTGCTCATTGTTCTCAAGGAGCTTACCGTGGAAATGGGGAAAAGAGACAAACACAGTGTAGAGCTATCTGTGACCCTGTATGGCAGTGTGATGAGCAGAGTGTGCGTCACATAGCATGTGTGCAGGGCGTGATCACTCCTAGCAGTGTCAGGGAGACCTGCAGCAGAAGACTGGCATTCTGTTTCCTCCATAAAAGACAAACAGAAGTACACTAGACCTTCAAGCAGGGCAGCTTGGACTTCCCTAAGGCAGCAGTGAGAAACTGGGGCTGTGAAGGTAACCTAAAGCTTCTTAGTGCATAGTGGGGAGTGGGAGGTAATTGAACTGAAAAAGGTGGTTTGGAGGTATGGAAGGCCTTGTAAATCTTTCCAGAGAGCCCGAGTTACACCTTTTGGACAGGGATACTTTTAGTTTGTGCAAACTGTGGCCTTGCAGTTCAAAAAAGATTATTGCCATTAAGCCTTCCTTTGACCAGCTGGAACTCAGGAACTTACTACAGATCTAGTCTGTCCGAATTGAAAAAAACTTAGTGAAATGAAATGAGCTGCTCTGCAAAGAATTGAATTCTGTCCCTCCCAGAGCTCACTTCCCAGTCTTTGGCAGACAAAGCGTGGTTTTAGCATACTTTGAATTGCTTGTGGTGCCCTTTGGTTTTCCAGCATAATGGAGTTAATGCTTCATTATATAGGCTAGGTATTGTCTTCTTAAAGACTAAAGATTGTTCTGTAGCACTCCGGTTATACCTTCATGTTGTATTTCTCATTTTTATTATTTCGTTCTTCTATGATCACACAAGAATGGTATTTAATTCTCTTTTACAAAATTACATGCTTACGACAAATATTGAGAAGTCATAACATGAAGATTTGCATTGGTTACTAGCTTCAAACTAAACAAAAGGTGATCACAGGAAGTATATAATACATTTCAGGACTTCAGAGTTCGGCCTCTAAAACCAGATTTCTGGAGTTCTAATTCGAAACTGCCACTTGCTAGCTGTGTGAATTTGGGCAAGTTATTTAGCCTCTTTCTGCCTCAGCCTCACCAGCCTCATCTATAAAGTAGGGATAAACAGCAATTGCCTCTTTCATTGGGTTGTTTTCTGAGCACATTTACCTGCTTAGTAGTGAGGAACCTTCAATAAATATTGCATTTGGTGCTCACTCAGTGTTGACTGATGTTGTTAATATCACCATTATGATTATGGTTATTTAAGGGTTTTCTTTGGCAAGACACCGGCAGCTACAGGATTAAACCTGTCAGAATGTGCTGTCGGTACACTGTTCTGGGGCGTTCAGCACACTGAGCGGCCTGTTCTCCAGCATTTCGTAGTTTGCTAGCTGTGGATTAGCAACTTCACTCCACAGGTCAAGACCTTGCTTTTTCATCTTTGATCGCAGGTGTTCCCAAAAGTCGGCGAGGAGAAGTCTGGCAGTTCTTAGCTTCACAATATCGTCTAAGGCACAGATTGCCTACTAAGCAGCAACCTCCTGACATATCCTATAAAGAACTTCTGAAGCAGCTCACGGCCCAGCAGCATGCTATTCTCGTGGATTTAGGTATGTTGGTCCCATTGATTATTGTTTGGAATAAGTAAACAGTAGGTTCGTTTGTTGCATTGTTTGTTTGTTTGTTTGTTGGTGTCGAGAAAGAGATCTGTTGGCCTATGTACTGACTTTGTCCTTTCTTGAGGGCCAGCTGGCTTTTTGTCTAGTCTAAGAAAGATACTGTAAATGCCTGAGTGTGAAATGAAGTTTTTGTCCCCAAACTTGCCCTGTGAGAAGGGAGTTATCTTATACGTTAATCATGATAAAGGCTGTATTATCAGATACTTTCAGTTCCTGTGTTTTAAATAACTGACTTTTGTTTGCGATAGTTATCTCAATCAACGCTGATTTTGAAATAGGTTAGAATTGTTTAAAAGGGCTACTAAATTTTTTAAAGCAAAAGTCTCTAAGTACCTGGACATCTTACTGAAAACAATCCTTTGAGTATAATTTTACAAAGCAGTATAGTAAGTGGCTGTGTTGTGGAAATCATGCGTACAGCCCCACGGGATGACAGGAAAATCACCTGTTGTGTGTGATGCTGCATGAGTGGGCGATGGTGACCTGCGGGAGAATTGCCACTCATACAGCATCCCACGGCTGTCTTTGTAAATGCTGAATTTCTGATAATTTCAGAAAGTAAAGACAGTGTGATTTAAAAAATCTTATTGTATCTTGTTTTTCTCTAAATTAACATAATATATATTTTATTATTTTAAAATATCAAAATTCTTGGACTAAATATTGCACATTTCCATTTGCCTATATCCCTAAAGTTGATTTGCTTAAAATAGACAGATATGTTACTTGAGCCCATTTGCAAATACAAACGATTGCCTTGCACGTGGAGTCACCTGGTATTGGGGCATCTATGAAGGACTGGGCAAGGGCTCGCTTCGGCAGCACATGTACTAAAATTGGAACAATACAGAGAAGATTAGCCTGGCCCCAGCGCAAGGATGACACGCGAATTTGTGAAGTGTTCCATATTTTTTAAAAAATTACTGGCCAAAACCTAGTTTTAACCTCTCTGTTCCTTTCAGATGACAGCTTTTGTTGGGAGAGGGTCCCAGATAGGTTAATGTTTTTTAACTCAACAGAATTAAAAAGGAGAGAGAAGGGGAAGGGACTAGTCACAGACTATGTGTGAATGACCCATGACAACAGTGTGGGGACTGACTGTGGGAGTCAGGGTGGGCTGGGCGGAGGAGGCAAAGGGGGGAAACTCGGACCTCTGTAACAGAACAACAATAAAAAAATTAAAAAATAGATTAAAAAGAATTAAAAAGGAGAAGTTTACAAAGAAGCTAAAACCTTCAGTTTTTTGTCCTGGCTTTGGGCAAATCACTCTGCTTCTGAGTCTCAACCCTGTGCCTGCAGTGAAGACTTGGAGTCAGGCGATTCCTGTGTTTCTCTGCAGCTCTGAGGCTCGCTGACCGGAAACCGGTGCCGAGGCTAGAAATTGGGATGCTACATTTAGGGCTAGTCAAGCTGTCCCAATGAAGAGAGGGAGATGATGAGATCAGATTGCAGGGACTTATTTATATAATTTATTTATAGGGTATTTTTAGCAAAAATTTTAACTGAGAAAGTCGAATAATTTTTAAAAGTGCTTATTTGACTCTGCTTGCAGCCATCTGTGTTTTCTCGGCGTGTTCTTGTTCTTTTATCTTTTCCTTATTTGCTCTGCAGAATCAATCTTATCATTTCCTGGGGGAGAAAATAACTTTTAAGCATACATGCCAGAAAACCTGGAAAAATCTGGAACCCTTACACAAGTTTTAACTGACTTCAGTGGTCCTCGTCACGAGGAAGCTAGCGCCCCCGCCCCCATTCTCCTGGCGCGAGGAGGCCTGGACCAGTGCGCACGGCCTGGGTGGGAGACGGGCCTGTCCCCTGTTTCATGCCCGCTTTGCAGTGACCCAGAACTGGTTGTGCTGCTTGCTGCTGTGTCTCTATGGTAGTTTTATGCCCAAAGGCGAATTGAGAGGGTAATTTTTTAAAAGATTTTATTTACTTATTTTTAGAGAGAGGGAAAGGGAGGGAGAAAGAGAGGGAGAGACACATCAGTGTGGGGTTGCCTCTTGTGCTCCCTCCATTTGGGACCTGGTCCACAACCCAGGCATGTGCCGTGACTGGGAATTGAACCAGTGACCCTTTAGTTCACAGGTAAGCGCTCAATGCACTTAACCACACCAGCTGGCAAGAGGGGACTTTTTTGAAATCCCTTTGACCCTTTACTCTCCTTGTCCTTGTGGGTTAAACTGAAAACAAAAAAAGAGGTCTACACGGCTTATGGAGGTGGTTTAAGAAAGAGAGAGCAAAGATATTTAAAAAATAAGTATTTCCTGAATGATAGACTTAATATAAAACAAACAAACAAAAAACCCAAAGTCCCTCCAGGTCATATTCCAGGAGAAGCAAGAATAAATCTGCTTAGGACTATGAAGATTTCTTTTTTTCACATTTTTTATTGTTGTTCAAGTACAGTTAGAATTTCTTTGTAAATAATATGATACCTCATATAGAATTCTTGTTTCAGTTAGCGGGTGGTCTTTATGTGACCTTAGAATTTGCCTTGATTTATAGTCAGAAGAAATTCTGTGTTTTATTCTTTCGAGATCTCTTCTGGATATATCCTTGATTTGTTTTCAGGTTTTCTTCTTCCTGGATAGAAGTTCTGGTTAGCATAGAACATTTCCTGGGGAGGTATGGGGGTGATCTGGCAGGTGGGACCTGGGACTTGAGGGAGAGGCAGACAACAGACTTAGTTCCGTGGATACTCCAAGCAGCTCACACTGGTTTGAAGAGAAATCACCGAATGGCAGTTTGCTCTGGTCTCCAAGGCAATGGAGCATCTCACAAGTATTTTGTTTCCTCTGCAGGGAGGACTTTTCCGACTCATCCCTACTTTTCAGCACAGCTTGGCGCAGGACAGCTGTCCCTCTTCAACCTCTTGAAAGCCTACTCGTTGCTGGACAAGGAAGTGGGTTACTGTCAGGGGATCAGCTTTGTGGCGGGAGTCCTGCTTCTGCACATGAGTGAAGAGCAAGCCTTCGAAATGCTGAAATTCCTCATGTATGACCTGGGCTTCCGCAAGCAGTACAGACCCGACATGATGTCACTACAGGTGAGGCTGCAGATGTTCATAAGGAGTGCGTGAAGTTGTCACCAGAAATCTTAGCACAGCCCTCTTCCAAATTGCAGTGGATTCAGAGAAACTTGGGCCTATTGTCTTGGAACTTAGGTCAATGGAGAGCACTTTCAGTCCATGGAATTTGCAGTTTTGCTGAACCTCTGAGTCTGTGACATCCATATGCAGAATAACTTTTCCATAACTTCCTGAAGTGAATAAATAAGCAATTCAGGAAAGGTCGTGGGTACTCATGTCTCCATCCCCTAAGACTGCATGGTACATGGAATGACTCTTTATCCACTTGTCCTCTACCAGTCAGTTGCAAAGAGTCATAGATATTTTGTTTAAAATTGGAACATAGGAGTTTATTCTTTTATTTACTCTGAGAAAATGGCAGATATCTATGTCATGGTCTTCTTGAGCTGACCATGTCTTCCCTTCCCTCTTTTATCTCAAGGTCAGCTAGGTCCTTCGACGTTAGAAGTGTTCAAAGTGGGAGGTGGGCACTGTTTCAGCCGGCTTTTCTTACCGCGCTCTGAAGAAGGGCTGGCAGGGTTTTTGGTTAAGTGGGGTATTCGCTGCTACCACTGTCTTTGACCTGTTTCGAACTCCTGTTTACACATATCTCCTCTTTAATTTAAACTTCACTTTCCTTGGTGTAGAGGTTTCTAACAAGAAGTTTAAATTTTATATATACATATATACAATACATATATATATATGTATATACATACATATATATGTATATACCATATACATATATATGGTATCTCAAAGAACAACTACCTTTCAATGTAAAACTTTTAGTAGTAAAAATACAAAGAAAGACTTAAAAGAGGGGAATGTGATGGTTCTGCTTTGAAGGGCAGTGGGCATGATACCCAGTTAGTCATACTTTTATGCTCTATATAAGAATATTTAAAATATTTCACTCTTTTTCCTGGCTCCCAGTGATCAGTTTTCTCATTTAATATTTTAGTTACCAATCTGCCATTCAAAAAGACTGTGTTCTCTCTACGAATATTACAGTAAATGGGGTTTTCTTGGGAGGCTGAGTGGAGAAGGACTGCTCCATTTTTCTTCATGGAGAGGAAAGAAAAGGGGCATGGGCTTTGCTCTTAGTGTTCGGCTTTCAGGTGTAAGTTCATATGAAGTGTGTTCACCGGGACACATTGGTTTGATTCCTAATTCATGACTCTTCATAGGTCTGTAAACATCCCACAAGAGAGATAGTAATGACTGTGGAAAGTTTTATTTTTCACTCTATTTCTAAACAATTTACCCGAATCTCGTATCAGACAGGAAGTGTTGGTGCCCTTGCAGGGAATTAAATAGCTCTGATTTCCGGGGATATCAATTTGGTAGCTAGCACTAGAATTTCAAAGAATGGAGAGGACCTGTGAATAGTTGATTGTGGTAGATAAATAGAAGGATAGAACTATCACTTTAAAAACGCAGTGGCTTGTAATAAAAATATCTCATCAATTTGACATAAAAAATTCATATCAATTGGATTGATACTTATGCATTAATTTAATATGACTTGCTATTACCAAGAAATATATCTGTATTCATGAAAACAAAGATGTTTTACAACTATGGGACATTTATACAGTGGAATTCTATTTGGCTGTAAAAAAGAAGAAAAATTTACCCTTTGCAACAATATCGATGGACCTGGAGAATATTATACTAAGTAAAATAAGCCAGTTAGAGTAAGACAAATACCATGTGATTTCACTCATATGGGGGATCCAGTGAACACACTGAACTAACAAACAAAACAGAGACAGACTCTCAGAGGGAGAGCAGATGACAGCCAGCGCCGGAGTGGAGGGAGGAGCAGTTAGAGGTGGCGGCATTGGTCAGAAAAGAGAAAGGACTCATGGATGCAGACAACAGTGTGGTGATTACTGGGGAGAGGGGGGTATAGGGGAGTAAGTGGTAATGGGAAAACCATAATAAAGATTATATATTAGAAAAAAAGAAAATGAAGATGTTTTAGAACCTGTGGTGGCAGCATTCCTGTAGGCCGCATGAGAGGGAGCCTTATTCTTGGAGAGTAGACCTTTTTTGCTTTGCAGAGTGATACAACACTCTTCCACTTTCTAGAGAAAGAGGTGTTTTGTACCCAATCAGTATGAATTTCAAAAGTGGAAGCAACATGGGCTTGGGATCGCTTGGTAGGATTTCTGACTGTTGCATAGTGTGGGCTTGGGCCTGGCCGGCTGTGTCTCCTTTCCCTTATGTTGTCGTGTCTGCTGTGCACTCTGGTAAGTACACGAGCATAGTGTCCCTATGTGAAGTCTTCCATCTCCGCTGTACTCCACCTTCTCGTCCCCACCCATCTCGTCTGTCCCAGTGCCTCCCCTCTGCCATCTGAAGATGTGCCATGCTACCTGCGAGGTAGCAGGAAAGGATGATTCATTCTTAGAAAATGGCATTTTATTTTAAAAGCTTCCTTTGAAAGAGCACTGAATTGTGTTTTTATTTGCCTTTTTCAAAAGAAATTTAATGTAAATATGCCTTGGTGGAATGTTTTCCACCTCGAGTTTAGGATGTAGGAAAAAAGTTAGGTCCTTAAAAAAATTAAACACTGAAGTATTGGTTCTGAATTATGATCGTAATTGAACAAGCACAGAATGCTTTTGATGCTGTGCTTTTTAAAATTATGCTAATTAGATTTCTCTGATTTTTTGTGCTACCAAAGTACTTTTTATAAGTTCTACTGACATAACTCCATACATCTAGTTTAGAAATTGAAAATGGCCTAAGGGAAACATTTTTCAATGTATCTTATTAAGATAATAATCTCATTTTTTTAAGTTGTTTATGTTTGCCTGTAGCTAAGTTTCTTATTTCGTAGCTGTGACTGGCTGTGGCTCCTTTCTTTTCCAGTTTGCTGTCAAACCTTAGTTTTCAGAGATGTGTGTTATAGGTACAGATTGAACAAATGATTTGCTCTATTTTTATACAGTACTTTGAATTTTAGTTTTGTGCTCTAGAAATAACAGTTGCTGAATTCACAGTGTAGCTGGATATTTCAATGTATTTTTATAGAGCTAATTATTTAAAGGCAATATTTCGATGATAACATCTAGTGGAAGAAGTTCTGGTGGATTTTATAAGACATTGTAAACATTTCGCACCAAAATGTCAAGCTGACATAACTGATCAAGGAACCACTACTTAATCTCTTACTGCATGGGTAAAAATAGAAATTAAAGCCAAGCTCACACATTTGTATATTATTCGCCACTGCTTAACCTTTAGCTTCCTCAGACACAAGAGTTTCAAAGTTGTTATGTATTATCTTTAAAAAAATTTTTTTGAAATGCTTATAATCAACTCAGTAGCTATGTGAAATAATTTCCTCTTTTTAATACTAGAAACATTCAGATTGTACCTTTTGCTTTAATCCCCTTTATCCTGAAAACTAAGCGCTGGAATACCTTGAATGTCGGAAATCACATCTCAGACTTCTGGCTCCATGACATTCTGAGCCTGGCAGTGTCCTCAGACTGCAGATTGCCTGGTGGGTCTAGGCCAGGGCTGCACCATAAATCAGGCGCTGAGCCCAGCAAATAGCAACGTTAGGCTTTGCTTCTGAACTGAATGTGGGATGTTCATTAGAATGGAGGCTGTTCTGGGATTGGTCTGAAATTAGAATGGGCCTTCCATAAGCATCCTCAACCAGGAAAATTCAGATTAAATTCCAAAAGCAATGCCTTCTGCCGCGGTCCAGCCGCAGCAGGGTCCAGGGATTCCTGAAGGTGGGTAAGGCGTCGGTGATGGGTAACAGACGACAATATGCCTCAAAGGACAGTGAAGCTCTGTTCCGTTTATTGCAAGTACAAGCAGATTTTTATATTTTCATTTTAGGTAGTGATTACAATTTGCAAGTATATAGCATGATCAGTTAAGCAGAAAAAACCAATACAAAGGTAACCAGGAAAAGTACAAGAATTTCCATAGTTTCAGTTATATTAAAAATTGTTTTGACCAGGAGAACCATTAATCAGACAATTTGAAATAGCTCTGTGTTCAGAGTTTGAATGTCTTATTGTTTATTAAAGGTCTAGAATTTGGCATGGGGCAAAAGGTACGCTAGACTGAGCAGAGGTTAGGAAATTTATTATAAGGCCTTTGTGATGTCTAACTTAGCTATCTATCTTTCTGTCCAAAATGTTTCTCTATGTACTATGGACTCTAACTCCTTGGTAATTGTATCTATGTGCTTAGTTTGTGGTATCTAACAAGCTTCTCCTGTTTCTTTGCCTACTAAATTCTAATTAATATATATTCCTGTTCAAGGTAAAGGAGGGGCTGTTACTCCAACAACTTTTAGATATTCAGGGGCTATTTCATTAGAGGGGATTAACTTGGGGGAGCGCTCTGGGTAATTCTGGCTCCCTGCTACCTAGTATTAACTTGTCCTGCATCTGCTTAACTGGGTCAGGGAAGGAAATATTCTTCCCCTTGGACTCACTGGACATCGTGGGCCTTTCCTCCTCTGGGCCCCCAGAGAGGGTATTATTTTGGGGAAAAGCCAAGGTGGCATAGTTCTCAGTCCAACCTATTGTTGATCAGCTCTGAGAATGGCCATCATTTCTAGGAGATTCCAAATTATCAGAAAGTAAATGTCAGAATACCAAGAGTCAGCACGAACAGAATCAATACCATATATCCACTTACGCCACGTTCACCTGGCCGGAACACACTTCTGTGAAGTCGTAGTTCCCATGCCGTGACTTTGTCAGACGACATGGTTAGCGTTGGATGTGGCAGCCTTCCTATAGGAGGAAAAGTGACCATTTCCATACACATGTTAAAACAAAAACACACCTTTTAGCAAAACTTGTTCAATGGTCTTAGATGGCCTTTCTGTGACTTGCTTTTATGACCTAAGTGAACGTGGACTTTAATGTCAACTTTAACATAACAGTAAACATAAAATAATACTGCTTTTATTTATCGAATGTGTGTGATTTTTGTCATTAAATATTACAGCAATCACATCAAAGTTTGTGTATTTTATGCACCCTCGGACAGTTGCATAATGTTTCACTCTTCTCCGCATTCACTTCAGATTCAGATGTACCAGCTGTCCAGACTCCTGCATGACTATCACCGAGACCTCTACAACCATCTCGAGGAGAACGAAATCAGCCCCAGTCTCTACGCTGCCCCGTGGTTCCTCACCCTCTTTGCCTCTCAGTTCCCACTAGGATTTGTAGCCAGAGTTTTTGGTAAGAGATGCCTGCGATCGAATGGAACAGTGTTACGCATCCCAAGAAATATCCTTCTAGCCAGTTGTTTTATCATGTGTTTATATAGAATGGCAAATTGCTAGTGGGATTTAATAAATGTGCCTAGCTCTATTCTGAGAGTAATTTGAAACCATGTTGGCCTTAAAAAATTGATATTACAAGGGAAAGAAGAAAATTTGGCTCCTATATTTGAATGTGATATCAGAGTACTTACTTTCATTTATACCTAAAATCAGAGTATACTTTAAAAAAAGATCCAAACGAAGAACTTACCCTGTTTAATTTTCCAAATTTTCATACATATCTTTCGGCCTCTGTTTTTTACTTGTTTTATTTTCCCCTTGCCCATTGTCCTGGTCAAACTAGATGCAAAACACAGAGAACGTGTCCTCTGTCCGCATCAGAGGAAGCACCTATGTCAACATCATTTCCAACGGCCCCTTCAGCTGACTTCTCGTTGTTAACTGGGTAGTGTAAGCCCATCACTTAAGTGAGTCCCCTCTTAAACCAGCTGTGGTGGTGGCAGTCCCTCCGACCTGGTGGCTCAGAGAAAAGCCCTGAGCACAGGCGGCAGGGCCTGGGCAGGTCTGTGGGCCCCTGTGCAGCTCCATCACGGTGCTGGGCACCGGGAAGAAAAGGACAGTGTGATGTCATAGGCTCCCTTTGGGGCCCTTAAACCTTTCCCCACGTCATTCGTTAGATTTGTCTGTCGTAAGTTAGATTTAAGAGGCAACATTTTTTAAATCAGCAGCTCTTTAATAGAAGTTTGTCCTAATGCTGTTTAGGGACTCGATGGCCTCAGAGGGGGCTCCCACGGTGTTTGTGTTCTGCTCTCCCCCTGGTATCCCTGGTGCAAGCAGTCAGTGTTTACAAATGTGCTTTTGCCAACTTGGCGCTTTTTGTCAAATGGTATTGGCCCAATTGTAGGGTGTTACCCACGTGAGAAAAAAAATGAACAGAATACTGTGAAAATATCAGAGAGATTTTGCAAATAACAAGGGGAAGTGTTGTTTGGGGACACTTCAGTGTTTTCGTATTTGTGTTTATGTGTATACCCACACCGGATTCCAATGGTCAGTGTCTTCCTTACTGGGGCTGTGATTTACAAAGTGGAACAGTGTGTGCGATCTATAGACAGTGAAGCAAAAGAGTAAATTCAAGATGCACGGAATCAAGCGTTCGTCCAATTTCCCTTCTTTACTGAATGTGCGTGATTGCTTTTCTCCAGCAAAGCTTTCTCTGGAGCGTAGGTCCTTAGGAATAGGTCCTCTGTAGGTTTTATGTATAATGATGTTTCGACGTTTCATCTCTTTGACTTGCCCTTGGAGGCTCGGTATTGAAGTTCAGGAAGGAACTCGGTTTTTGCTATGAGAAGGGGCATGAGTGATGCTGTTGACTGTCATAGCTGCTCGGTCCTTCCCTCTGAGTTCAGTGAAGGATTGAGACCCTCAGGACAGGGAGGCTGCATGAGCAAGAGGAGTGACCATGTTGGAAGGAGTTGCTGCACAGTCCCCTCTTTTTAAAGGCTCCAGTGGGAACAGAATGCTCTTGATGCTGTGCTTCGTGTTCTGCTAATTCGACTTCTCTGATTTTTGTGCTACCAAAGTGCTTTGACATAACTTCTATGAACACAACTTCTTTTGCCATAAATAAGTATGTCCAATTTATAAATTGTAAAGGCCTAAAGGAAATGTGTGATTTTTTCCAACATGGCTTATGAAGGTAGTAATCTTATTTTTTAAACCCTTATGTTTGTTCGCCTGTTGCTAAGCTTATTTTATCGCTGTGACTTCCTGTGGCTATTTCTTTCCTTTCACAGTTTGTTTCAAACCTGAGTTCCACACATGTGTGTTATGAAGATCAAACAAGTGATTCACTCTATTCATATACAGAACTTTGCAATTTACTTTTGTGCTGTGGAAGCAACAGTGCTGAATTCATACTGTCGCTGGATACTTTAATGTATTTTTTATAGAGCTAAATATTTAAAGGTGGTATTTTCATGACAACCTTCTAGTAAGAAGAATGAGCA
The DNA here is from genome assembly GCF_021234435.1 of Artibeus jamaicensis. Classification (NCBI taxonomy): domain Eukaryota; kingdom Metazoa; phylum Chordata; class Mammalia; order Chiroptera; family Phyllostomidae; genus Artibeus; species Artibeus jamaicensis. Next base: position 20,604,137 of record NW_026521823.1, on the reverse strand, counting down.
TCTGTTTGTTTCAGTCACTTTTTTTTGTTGTTTTGAAATCTAGGTGATTTTGACCAGTTTTTTAGGGTTTTTTTTTGCAAAATATTTGGTGGTTCCGCTGCAGTAATGAAAAACAACATCCACAATAAAAATATACACACAAAAAATGATTAGCACCAAGAGCATGCTATTTACAATAGCGGATGCATAATTTTAATCATAAAAATTGTATCTCTTTTTTAGATATTATTTTTCTTCAGGGAACTGAAGTTATATTTAAGGTCGCACTGAGCCTGCTGAGTAGCCAAGAGGCACTTATAATGGAATGTGAAAACTTTGAAAACATCGTTGAATTTCTGAAAAACACACTACCTGATATGAATACATCTGAAATGGAAAAAATTATCACCCAGGTATGATTCAAATGATAGCGATAAGATACACAGTGATATAACAGTTTATGTATTATAATTAATATATAATTATGTATTAAGTGTTTCAGCATGAAGATGTAGGTTTGCTTGACAAGCTTTTTTTTTTGTTTGATCAGATGTATTTTACTTAGAGATGAGACTGTGGTGAAATTTCTACACTGTAACATTTTCCTTGTGGCTGTGCACAGGGAAAGTGGTTCAGTGCTACATAGTGAGTGTTTGGGAATCTTCCAGTTTAGACTGAAGATGAAACTGATAGAGTTAGGAAGACCTAGTGAAAATGAGGCCCACTTATATTCGTACTAGTTTAGATTCTGATTAAAAATACGAGGAGTGCATGAGGCGAGAGCATAGGCTTTGCAATTAGACAGCATGGCACTTGCATCATCTTCTAGCTCTTTTGGTAGTTGTTTGGCTTGCACACCTGCTCTTCTGAAGCCTAGTCTTCTCCCCTCCAGAATGCAACAATATCAATCCTGGGGTTTTGTGAGGCTTAAATCAGATGTGTAGCAACCAGGGTCCTTTGTAGGCAACAGAGTCTGCCCTTAATGATTCAAATGAAGGTACATTTACAGGGTTGTGTGCAGTGAGAAGGGAACCAGAAATCATGTCTAGGTGCCCAGGACCTAGTAAGAGAGGGAGGATGTTCATACCCACAGTGCTGAGAGGGCAGGGGAGGCGGTCCTTGGGTTACCTGCCCAGCGATGGCAGGAACCATGGGGGAGGGGTCTCTGCAGGTTGTTGGTGAGTCAAGCAAGCAAGGAGCAAGGAAGAAACACCTGACCTTCCCCCCCCCCCCACCTCCCGAGGGCACCTCCCATGGGCCACACTCAACAGAAGCCAACAGGAACTGAAGTGTAGGGAAGTTCAGGGAAGCCAGGTCTGCCCCCCAGGGTCTCCAAAAATGGATGAGGACAGAGAATGGGTCTGGGTTTAGTGCCTGCCGTTCATAGATCCAGGTGAGTGGGAGTTGTCTGTTGATGCTGCTCAGATGACAGGAGAAGCATTAGGACTGTATCTGTAGATAAGGCCGTCGTCATCCTCTGTGAGTCCTGATAAAGGTCGCCCCTTTCCTAGAAGCGCTTGGGATGGCAGATAAAAGGCCGAATTTAGAGCAGGACAAAGGGGTTTTAGATCTTGTTCTGATGCCTTACAACTTACCAGCAGTCTGACTTTGGGCAAGTTACAACCTCCCTGAGTCCCAGCTTCCTCCCCTATGAAATGGGAATGACAGTCATAACCCTGTTACTTTCTCATGTTGTTTATAGGCGCAAATGGAGTTGATTAGGTTGAAAATTTTTGTATACTGGAATTCACATGAGAACATGAATTCATTATATTACTACATGTAACATTTTCTTTCTGTTACATGGAACCTAAATTATAAGCAGATTATTCCGTAATTATCTAGGAACAGTTTTTTTCTTGCTCAAATGCTTGGTAAGCTGGAAAGTATAGCTTTCTTTACACTTTTATGCATTTATTTATTGTTCAGAAGTATCATTTTGGACCGGCAAGCAGTCAGAGACTAGTTTTAGAGAGTGTGATATCTGGTTTCAAAATAATGAGGGACTTACCTGCTTTAGAGATTAATATTAGGATGAATGGATAGAATTTATAGGCGGGTAGATTTGGACTTGGTTTAGGAAGACTTTACCAACAATTAGAGTTGACTAACCAATGAGAGAACTGTTGACATTAGGCAGACTTTGATAAGCTTTGTTTATGGTCACCATAAAAAATGCAACTAATGCAGAAAAGCACACAGAAAAAAATAAAAGTAACTATAAATCTCAACACCTCAAGATTAAATGTTTTATGTTTTTCAGTTACAGCTGACATTTAACATTATACAAAGGTATTAGTTTCAGGCACACACCACAGTGGTGAGACATTTATACAACTTAGCGAGCGATTCCCCCGATAAAGTCTAGTGCCCACCTGGAACCTCATGGTTATTACAACACTATTGACTATATTTTCCATGTTGTACTTTCTGTCCCCGTGACTGTTTTGTAACTACCAATTTGTACTTCTTATTCCCTTCACCTTTGACACCTTGAGATTGAAAAACTTTTCAGCATCCTTTTATTCATCTCTCTTTGCTTATGTACACATATAAATATGGATATATTTTCACATAAGTGACATCATGCCATGCAGGCTATTGTGCAACCTGATTTTTTAATTAAAATATTTGTAAAGTATTAGACATTCTTATGCCAATGCATATAGATCCATACCATCCTTTTAATGGTTGTGTAATAGTCCATGGTGCCCATAGAGTAGGAAAAAAGTGGTACATGTTTGGGAGGTATAATGAGACTGTCTAGAAATCTCATTTAGGTTCTAGGATTCGAGTTTATCTAATTACAGTAGGGTAAGTCAGAGTCTTCGTGGGAACTCACAAGCAGAACAGAGACAGACTCAGCAGGCCGACAGCGCTGGGGTGGGGGGTAGTTTGTGGGTGGAGGGATGGAGCAGAAGGGGAGACGGACGCATGGACATGGACACAGTGTGGGGATTGTGTGGGGTGATTGTGTATGAGCGGGATAAATGGTAATGAAAAATACAATAAAATAAATTAAAAAATAAAATAGATACAATATTTGATAAGACTCAGTTTGATTTCAGTAACCTAATCGTTTGGTTTCTTTCTTCATCAAAGCTGCTATTGTTATTTTTTTAAAGTCAATATGAAGAAAAGCCTGTTTTTCTGTCTTACCTTCTCTCTGTCCTTGATGGTCAACTGCCTTTGGAGTGAACGCCTTGTTTACATGACAATGGCCGCCTCCCCTCCCATCCCAAGGGAGGCATTACCTACGTTTCAACTGCTCAGTAACCTGCCTTCCTATTCGGTGGTGATACCAGAGAGCACAGGCAGCCCCATTAAACCCCACGACTTGGGGTGTGCAATTCCGAGGATTCTCTGTGTGGTAGAACATGTAGATGTCTCCTCAGAGGCGCACATGGGTTAGCAAATGGATCAAAATGTTTAGGATAAGACCTTTCTGCCCCACTGACAAATAATTAGAGGGGTTTGGGTTTCATTATTATAGAAATACCCAATGCAATTTTGCTTACTAGTCAGCACAGATGATCTCTGAAAAACATAGGACCCACTCAGTAACTAATGTCGTTTATCTGGTTGCTACATTTGGGAAGACAGTTATCAGATTATGTATACTTTGGTTGCAAAATACCTTTGAACATTAACTTATTGTAGTGTCTTGGCTCCATTATAAGAATGTTTCGTCGCGTATCAATAATGTACATTATTAATGTAAATCAATAATGTACTTGTCCTTACGTCAATAGTCACTCTTGTTATTCTTCCTTTCGGTATGTCTGTTGCTCATTAATAAGGATTTGGAAATCTCTGTGAAATCACCTGATGCACAGACTGCCTCTTTGTACACATACTGAAGACGAGACTAACCCGTGGTGTCTTCACGGCAGGTTTTTGAGATGGACATTTCTAAGCAGTTACATGCCTACGAGGTGGAGTATCATGTGCTGCAGGATGAGCTTCAGGAATCTTCCAGTGCCTGCGACTACAATGAGCCTATGGAGAAGCTGGAGAGGGCCAATAGCCAGCTGAAAAGGCAGAACATGGACCTCCTCGAAAAACTACAGGTAAAGAGAAGAAGATTTGACCAATAGAGCATTTGAATGCCCCCTGCCCGTCCAGAGCCCTCCCAGGAATGCTCGGGGGGTGACGTGGATTGAACCATCGCTGCTGACGGGCCTCCATGTGTCAGGCTGTGCCCAAGTGCTGTGAGGCTACAGGGGCACATACTAATTTCAGTGTCGCTTGGGAGAGGAAATGCACACTCACAAAATAGTGAAGTGGTGATTCAAAGCAGAATCTGGTTTAAAGAGCTAAAGTGTGTTGCACATACAGGGTGGGGCAAAAGTAGGTTTGCAGTTGTGTGCATGGAAAATAACACAAGGAACAACAACACAAGAATCAACTCTGTTTCAGTGCTCACAATGGTAAACTTTTGCCCCAGCCTGTATTTGGTTAAATTCAAGGAAGGAGGGGTTGCAGATGGGAAATGGGGAACAAACTGGGGGACTTGGGGCCTGAGAGGCTGGTGGAAGAAATGGGTGAGGAGTGGGAGGGGGTTGGCGTTGAGTAAGGGGGCTGTGGCATAGCAGCCGAGGAAGCTTGGTGTTGGTTCACAGTTTATGTCGGGGAGCGATGGGGTACATGCAGAGGGCACAGAACTGTAGGTAACTCTCAGTGAGAAGTAGAAGAGCTGTCACCCTGTCGAAAGGGAAATATTTCCAAGTGCTCGAGCCATACTTTCGGAAGACCAGTCTGGAAACTTAGATGAGGACAGAGGAGAACGGGGAGAGAAGATGGGGACACCAGCTGGAAATCACTTGCCCGAATCTGAGTGGGGATGATGGGAGTAAAACTCTCAGAAATGAAAAGAAGAGGAGATATGTTTAAGAGAATGGAATGCAAGTGTGTAATACACAATCCCTGCCATTAAGTTTACAATTGTTAGGGATATAAGACATTACATGTTTATTTATAAATAAAGGCACACTTACAATAAGCAATTTAATAAAGATTACTGTTTCACACCTGCAAATTATATAAGGTGTGCTGGGTATTCCAAGCCCTGAGGGCAAGAGGTGGAGGTTAGAAGGTTTTCCTGCTGGGAGGGCTGGGGGAAGGGTTCTGAGTTAGATCTTCCTGTTCCCTTGATTCCTGCTTACGCCTCACTTCCCAGCCCTGCACCTGTTCACAAACTAGAGCATGCAGCAGCCTGCTTCCAGGTGGTGAATCCTCTGGCCCAGCTAGGAGAGAAATAGCTCAGAAATGAGGCAACTCCAGAGTCACTGCTCCCCAGAACTAAGAACAGCAACTTCCTTTCCTTCATCTTACATTCCCTCTGGTCCATAGAAAATGTTATGCCTTTTCTTGTTTAAAAAAAAAAAAAAAGGCCAACATTGTTTGTTTTCAAAAACAAAAAATAAACAGTTGGGACATTGTTCATTATTACATGGATATTTCAGTGGTGGTTCATCCAGTACTTCCTTATGAGGGAGGTGTGTTTGAACCTGCTTTATACTATAATGATTTTTATTCATGGTTACAAACTTTTTCCATTGACAGTTCAATGTTATCATCATGTCCGGGTTCCCAAGTGACACGGTTACTTGCCCCTGACACCCCCCAAAACTGATAGGATCCTAACTATGTGTTTAGAAAACCCTGCATCTCCATGTAGAGGGAGGAAGCCTCCTTGAGCACCTCCAGGCGGTGTCAGGATCTCCTGCTTCCGCACCAGCTCTGCTTGCTTCAGGGAGCACAGGTGTGCGGAGGGCGCACCCTCACCGCCCTGGGGCAGTGACTTAACGCTGCATTTTGTTAGTACCGTAGTTATATGTTTGAGAAACCTATAAATCTCCAGTTCATGGGAGGTTCCAGAGTATCTGCTCCCCGTATTATTTTATTAAATCATATGAGATGATTGCTAATTAATACATGTAAGGTCTGGCTGCTGCTACAGTGTAGAGCCATGGTCTTCAAAGTTTTGATTTTGTCCCCCATCCTCGTCTCCAACAGGTGGCTCATGCTAAAATCCAGACGTTGGAATCCAGCCTGGAAAACCTTTTGACCAGAGAGACCAAAATGAAATCTCTGATCCGGACCCTGGAGCAGGAGAAAATGGCTTATCAGAAGACGGTGGAGCAGATCCGGAAGCTGCTGCCCGCGGATGCCCTGGCCGACTGCGAATTGCTGCTGAGAGAAATGACCTGCACCCCGAACAACAAAGCCAAGACGGGGAGCAAGGCCTAACGGAGGCAGCGCTGCCCCCCAGAACATGCCCGGGAGGAAGGAACCTGCATGCCGCGGCCCGAGTTGGGCCCGCCGCGGCCGGGCCTGGTGCTGAGTCCTCGGCCCGACCGGGCACCCGCTGTCCCTAGAGTTTGCTGATCCTAAGCCATTGTACACAGGCAGACTAATTTTTGTTACTGCTGTTGACTATGTACAGATATAAAATGGACATCAAGAATTCATGCTTTCGGATAAGGAGAGTAAATGCAGATTTAGAGCAATTTTTAAAATCAAAACTTCATGAAATCCATGCCAAAGGGAAGTTAACATGCAATGTCCCTTAACATATGTGAAATCACTTCATCTTTGTCATGAAACAAAGCTAGAGATTCTTTATATATTGAAATATACTTGACAAAAATGAATGTATTTTTTTCTTCTCCAAAGAGCAGCATGTTTCACTCAACAGCAGAGAGGGGGAAACATTTGCATAGATTTGTGTCTTTCTTAAAATGCATTGACCTTGTATGTCTGAGGAACATGACTGGTGGTCAGTCCTGCTTCTGTGGTTCTTTCAGGAAGGTGGGGGCCTTCTTCCCCTGCCTGCTTTGTGCCAATCAGTGTAGGGTGCCTACATGCATTTGGGAAAGCATTGTGGCTGAGTCTACCCACCCAGTTTAAGGTGAAAGAGAATGTTGCTAATTCTGTAGCAAATTAGACCAGCATTATAATGCAATATCAGGCCTCAGAAGACCTAAATTGCCCCGTTCAGGTTTTTCCCTTTTTATTTAAATTCCTCCTACATTTGCCTTCCCTTTACTCGGTGCCACAGGTGGTGACAAGGATTTGCTATTTTGCCGCCAAAATGTGGGAGTTCTTACTTTTCTCTACCTTAAATGAAGGATAAGGGAATGCAATTATGATTAGTTTTTAAAGATGATATATATGCTGTGTTCGGATACTTTTTGGGGACAGGCAATCGACTGTGATAAGCTCACAAGCATCTCCCCCTTCAATGTGAACATTTCTGAGAACTGTGAAATGTTGGAAACAGCTGGAATTTGCTGGAAGGGAAAAGAAAGTGGCAGCAGTCCCTTCTCATGCACGAGTCTCTGCACGCGCACTGCCAGCCGGCTCGGCCGCAGACAGCGTGTTGCAGGACACTCACTTGCCAGGTGGATGGAGGTGATGTTCACAGCTCTCACACAGGTCTCCACGCCAGAGGTGGCTCTGGGTGGTGCCTCCGGAAATTGGTGCGGCGTTTTTTCCTTTCCAAAGCGATATCTGTCATCACTGCTTCGTGCAGTACTTACATTAGCACAGGTGGATTCTCTGGGACGGTTTTCTCTGAAGGGAGTTTGTTTTACTTTACACAAGCGAGGCTGCATTGCAGAGAGAAAGAGTCGAGCTTTCAAGGTTCTGCAAAGCCTGGATGAGCAGATGATAAGCATCTGCTTCCCCCCTCCGCACCATTACTTGGTGTAACTGTGATGATTCTTGTTACAGATGAATGGGCCGTCGAATCCAGGTGGTTTGTTAAAAGAAAATGAAGTCTTGTTAGTCAAGTTAATGTAATTTCTAGGTTCTAGAAAATGCTGATTCTAGGTACCCCATTCAGTTGGGGCCGCCAACTGATCTGTTGCTTGGATACCCCTGAAATGTTTCTATTTGTAGGAGAGGTTTTTTATTTGTACTTGTGATGAAAATTACCTGACGTGTGATACACAGGTGGTGGCTAAGGAATCTTCAAGTTGGAAAAGAAACTTTCAGTTCAGTTTGAAGTTAATTTTACAATGTTACACATTGTATTATGGAGTTGAGACTGAGGTGTCTTAGATACAATACTTCTTTTGAAAATGAATTTCCTTTTCTTTCCTGATTTTGTAAATGTTGCATCAGTTATGCTTCATGCGTTGTGACATCTTCATGGGGTATATGTAATGTCTAGTTCATTTCCAATAAATACATTGCTACAGTGTCCTTGGCTTATTGTTTCACTTTTGTTCTTGTAGGAGAGAAGAAGCTTGTTCAGATTTTGCTTTGCAGAATCTTCATGGGTTGCGTTGTTGCTACTTAACATTGGTTCATGGATGGTTCTTTTTAATAGAATCGGAGACAACAGAGATAATTTTTAGAACCATTTCTGAAAGTACATTTTTGGTTACCAATTTTAAACTTCTTTCTAGTGGAGACTTTGGCTGATGAATATAAAAAGAAAAAGACAACCACACTGACAGGTTTTCATTGCCCCCTTGTGTTGCCTGTGTCCCCGCCCCTTGCAAATAGCAAGAGAGAGAAAAACAGCACGTTTTAAAATTGGGTTATTTCCCAAATAAGGATTGAAGGCACTTATTTGGTGGCTGTGACACAGGTGTGTTTACATAAAATATATATCTTCAGAATATTTCTAGGTATGTTTGTAATCTAACAAAAGGACGCTTATCTTCTTGTGAACTGTAGGATTAAAACTTTTAAGTATTTTGCACTACGTACAGTAGTTAAACATTCTGAGTGTCAATGTAGGCTTGTGTAGTATGGTCTCTTGCTATCCATGCTGACTTAACACAATCACCATTTCACCATTTTCCCCCCGTGGCTAGATTCAGAACAGGAAATCTGTCCTCTGAAGTATGTAGTCCTCCACCACAGTCTGTCAGAATGAATGATAAATCAGGTACCTGTCTGGCTGCAGGTGCCCGTGTGCGTCTAAAAACAGCTGTGTGATTTGACTGAATTTGAATCTATTTGAAGATTTCTAGGGACATGTAAGGTGTATGGTAGAAAATGCCTAGCTTTAGTTAGTGGGGAAAGGAAGGACTAACAGGTTAGAATGGGGGATTTCTGAGATCGTGTCTGCACTTAGCATTGCACTCTAATGACTGGCTGGAAGACTTGGTGAGTAAAGGGAAGGCATTTCAGTATTTTGGGGCACTGGTATCTGATAATTGAGCAGTATCATTTAAAAAAATCTTGGGCCATTTTCCCTTGAGAGAATGACACAGATTATATAGGAAATGAGGTTCCTTTTTGTTGGGAGAATAAAAGGTGGACAATGACTTATTAACACTCTAACTTCTGTGTTAATATCAAAGTCACTTCAAAATATTTTATAGATGTGTTTGGTTCTCTGACACCTGATTTATCTTCACCTCAGAGTTGCATCTTCCCTTGTGATTCAGGAGAATTTTAGTTATTAGGTAGACACATGCCTTGTGCAATCCAGGATTACTGTCTGCAGAACTCAAATTTGGAATCGCTACCCCATTTTTTAATCAATAATTTTATTGTCAGAACTTTGAGTAGGAATAACCAATCGATCGGTGATTTGAAAAGCACAGACTAACCTTGGACGTGTCTGAAAATCGCGCCATTTAATTAAGGCCGATTCATATAACACTGAACAACCAGTGTGTACCCTGCCCTGGGGAGAGAGGCATGGACAAGGGGCTCCATTTCAGCTTGGTGAGTCCCTTCATCAGACAGGTTTGAAGTTTTAATTGCAAGCAATGAGGACACAACTAATTGTTTCCAGGAGGGCAGGCAGGAAAGCAAGGGAACCTTTTTTTCTAACTTTATTTTTTATTGTTGACACTGTAACTGATGTCCGCATCCCCCCTTACCTCCTTTTCCATCTCTTCCCCAGCTCTGACCCCTTCCCTCTGGCCACCCCCACACTGTTGTCTGTGTCTCTGAGTTGTGCATATGTGCTCTTTGGCTCATCCCTTCACCTTCTTCTATCCAGGCCCCCCTGGACATACAACTGTAGTCTTGTACGTCCAGGGACGAAGACCACTTAAAACAACGGGGTGTTTCCTAAAGAAACTTGTCAGAGACAGACCACGAGGAAGGGCCTAGTAGGAGGGCAGCCACAAGGCCCCGCCCATCACTTTAGCTTTCTGATGACCACTCATCAGCAGTGACAACTTAGCCACTGAGGTTTGCACTTGACTTCAAATCTAGGAAACCCAAGGCATGCATTAGGAGTATGGCTGTTAAGGATTTAATCAATTCATTCCAATTCTGTTGGCTTTAGTCTTTCTACTCTGACTGTTGAAGTCCTCACAATTGGCCAGTCTCCTCTGGAGGGTTTAGTCGTCAGTTGGGCTGATGATTTTGGGCTTGTTTTCCCCTTAAGTGTATGTGACAGAATCATGGCGGGTAAATATCATCTTGAAACAGGTTTGCATCTAGATTTTAAAAAGATTAATTAGCTTTCTTATTTAATCTTTGCATATTTTTTCCATTACCCTTACACCCCTGTCCCTGCCAGCAGTCACCACACTGTTGTCCATAACTGAAGTGTATATGGATTTATTTAATCTTTGATCAATATATTGTGTGTTATACTACTGAGTTTTACACTAGATGGCACTGTTGTTTCAATTTATTTGTATTGTTCTTTGCTTTCTTTGGAATGGGGTAATGGGACAGACAGCAAGCTACTTAAAAAAAAAGTAGTTCACTATTCTGCTTCCAGGTAAAATATCTCCAATATAGGGAGGCTGGCTTATTCAGAAATGCCTTTGAGGAGAGTACTTAAATCTCCCTTTGTAACATCCCTAAAACTTGATTCTCTTTATTGTCAAGGAATTTTTATATCACACTTATATTTTTAATACTGCTGATTAAACACATTTCTTCCTCTGTTCTCAATGGGGATGAAGAAAAGCAGATCATCTTATATATTAAAATCTTTCATATATAGAAGACCAATATAAAATTGCTTTTTATCTTCTTTTCCATTAAGGCAAAAATACTATAATTTTTAAAAAGTTTTCATCACATTTCTCATGATTCATTCTGCTTATTTTTCTTTTTTTAATTTTAATTTTTTTATTGATTATGCTGTTACAGTTGTTCTATTCCCCCCTTCATTCCCCTCCACCCTACCCCCCCATCCCCACCGTTACCCCCCCTTTAGTTTATGACCATGTGTCTCAATTCCTTTAGATTCTATATTTCCCATGCTATTCTTGCCCCCCATCTATTTTCTATCTACTGTCTATGCTACTTATTTTCTGTACCTTCTCCCCCCTTCTCCTCCTCCCACTCCCCCTGTTGCTAACCCTCCTTGAGATCTTCATTTCTATGTTTCCACTCCTGATCTAGCTGTCCTTTTAGTTTGCTTTTGTTTTAGGTGTGGTTGTTAATAACTGTGAGTTTGCTGTCCTTTCACTGTTCATGTTTCTTTAACTTCTTTTTCTTAGATAAGTCCCTTTAACATTTCATATAATAAGGGCTTGGTGATGATGAACTCCTTGAATGCTTATTTTTCAATGAGAGCTGGAATCCAAAGTATTCCGAGGAATTCTGTGCATGGCCGACTCACTTGTTGCTTTTCCAAACTTTCAGCGATATGACCAACAATAGTTTCTTGGGTTCTCAGACAAACACAGAGAATAAAGCTGGCATTGGTTTAGGTCACCACGTTCCCTTCTGATGTTGCTCACAGAGACCAGAGTGCACGGGTGTTCACTAGCTCTGACTTGTCCTGGCCAAACCGTCTTTGAATGTACCACGCCCTTTCCCACCTTCGACCTGTGGGATTGTCGCAACATCCGCACCCCACGCATCCTTCTTCTTGCCTGGGTCCCGCGCACCTTCACTCGCAGGTTCGACCCCGGAGCCTACCTGCCAGCACCTGCTGCCCTGCAGACACCGCGTGTATCCCAGAATAGTCTCCCTTAACATCTTGCCCTTCTCTTGTTTACAATTTTGCGCACATCAGCAATATAATTATTTGTGAACACCTGTTTTCCTGTCTTTTTCCTCCATCAGCCTCTAATAAATTACGGCTAAGGCCCATCCCCGCCTCCGCCGCCCCCCCCCCCCCATAGTCCCAGCACTTCTACTGAGGATACAGAAGGCACATGGTGTGAACTTGGTCGGCCTGCTTTAACAAATGGACTAATTTCTGACGGACTTGGCATCCTTTCCTGTCTGTAGTAGGGCCACTATCAGGAGACAGACAGCAGCATAGCTTATTCAAAAGTCTGAAAACAAGGTCGGGGATGCAGATGGGGAGGAAGAGAGTGTACACACCTGTCTATAGGAAGGAAAAGCCAGGTTTTCAATTCAGTGCCGTGGGCAATTAAAACCCGCGATGGGCCTTGAGAGAGGGATGCGACAGGGTCAGACGGTTACCATTCACCAGGAATGCTGAGTGGTTCCGAGCACAAGGCCGTGGGTGCTGACAATTGCGCTGATAATCTCGACACTGAGACTGCTCTTCTGGCGGGTTGTAATTTCATTTCCAGCTGCTCTTTCGGAGGCTACTTCGCCCGGCTTTAGAAACCTTTCACACAGCTGTGGATGACAACGATGGTGCTGTTAGTAACAGCGCAGCTACTAACTCTCGAGGGGCGCCCCCCGTGCACCACGCCCGCCCGGGGTCCACATCAGCGCGCACAGCCGTCACCTGGGGCGCTGCTTCTCGTGAAGTCCGGCCACAGCTCGTTTAAGTGCCCTGCCCATTATTGAGCTTCACAGATGTTGTCTGTTTACGAATTGAAGGCGAGACCCTTCACTATAAAAGAGGATTACGACTCACTTTATCGCGGGGTTTGCCTTGTTGCTGCGGCCTGGAGCCAAACCCGCAGCGTCTCCCAGGTACGCGGGTCGCGACCGGTGGGCCCCACTCTCGGGGTTTCTGGAGCAGGAGGTGTGGGTGAGGCTGATACCTTTTGTGCTTCTGCCAATGTCCTAGGTGAGCCTGGGGATGCACCTCCACCACCCCTGGGTTGTATCGCTTGATCAAGGCGACTCTCAAAGGTAAGCATGACTATCGTTTCCTTTTTACGGGTCAGGAGACAGGAGCTGTCTCTTGAACTTGACCGCTCATCTCCTTGAGACACTTAAAAATGAATCCATTCCATAAAAAAGAGGTTAAAGCGAGAAAGACTCCACGGCAGGCTTTCGCAGCGAGGAGCTCGGAACGCGGAGGCCCTGCGTTTAGGCCGTCCTGTTATTTACTCACTCCGCTGTGATCTTGGCTGAACCACCCAAAATTCCCTCATCCTCATTTGAGAATGAGAACACCGGTAACACTGTGTGTCCACAATGCGTGGTATTATTGTGAAAATGAAGCGGAACGGTGTCTGTTTAAGGCTTTGGGAGCGCTTGAATACTAAACACATGTGCGATCACTTTTGCCCTAATTCAAAGGGAGACTTTGTGCCAAACACACACCCCAGCTGGGGATCGGAGAGGCCTGTTTATTTTTCCCACCCACAGCAGCCATAATGCCCAGCTCGGGTTCAGGTAGTTATTTCCTTGGACTTTTTTTCCTGGAAGACATAAACAGAGACAGAAATGTTTTTTATATCATCTGTATGCTTTCCTGAAAGCACCAAATTATAGGCAGGACTAATGGGTTGAAAATGCTTCACGCCAGTTACTCGTGACTTACTTATGACATATCGCTGTCTGAAAAGCCATCGCAGAGGGGAAAAAACATTCATAGTCTAATTTAAATAATGGCCGCATCTTTGTAATGATGACAGACCGTGGCAGTTTATAGGTTTTTGATGGTGACTCCTTCAGGCTGGAAGAACGGCTCAGCTGCCAGTGGACTTACAGTGATTGCAACACACGTCTGTGGGTTCCAAAAGGGGCTCTGAGTGGGCAGCTGCCAGGACAAGCAGGTAAATGTAGTTTGGACGGACATACCCATCCAGCAGAGGTTAGGTTATTCTCTTTGCTCAGAATGCAGAGGGAGGGAGGTGGAGACCCAAAGCTGTAATAATAATGACTACTATTTGTATAATGCTTCAAAAGATTGGCAAAATTTCTTCATTCAGTTCTACCAAATGGCCCCTTCACTCTGGGTCCACACTCACTGACATGTGCTGAGTGTGGTACTGAAGCAAACTGGTTTTTGAACGACTTACCAATGACTTTAAGTACTTAATGCAATGATGTCATCAGCCTTCATCTGATGTAGCCATTTGACAGGCTGAACATCCCCCTCCACCTTCTCTGGCTTCCCAGCCTGTGGGCAGAGAGAAAGGGAGATTGGATAGTGGTCAGAGAACTAGGAAATAAAACTATTTCTATATAATACAAATCTGGCCTTCCATATGGCTTTTATTTTTCATCGATGGCACTTACTAAGTTGTTTGGTAATTTATTGTGCTGGTCTAGTATGTGATAAAATGCTGGGGGCTAGGCAGTGCCTCATAGTAAGTGCTCGATAAATGTGTATTGAATGAATGGTTTTATTTAAGCAGAGTTGGTATACAATCTTATATTATATTAGTTTTGAGTGTACAATGTTATATTGTTATATTAGTTTCAGGTGTACAATATAGTAATTGAATGTTTTTTCTATCTCAGAAATTTGATCACCACCCCACTAATTCTAGTTATCATCTGTCACTGTGTAAACTTACCACAGTATTGTTGCCTATATTTATCTTCTCCTTTTTACCCGTTCTCCAACTCCTCTGTTTTGGTAACCATTTCTCTGGTCTGTGTTTTTATGAGTCTGTTTTTTTTCTTTTTTGTTTTTAGTTTCCACAAATCAGTGAAACTATACGGTATTTTTCTTTCTATGCTTGATTTGTTTTACTTAGCATAATACTGTCTAAATCCATCCATGTTGTCACAAATGGCAAGATTTCATTCTTTTTTTTTTTTGGCTACATAATAATTTCAGCGTGTGTGTGTGTATACATACTCCTTTATCCACTCATCTACTGATGTACAGCTAAAGCTGCTTCCATATGTTGTTATTGCAAATAATGCAGCAATGAATGTAGGGGTGCATGTATCTTTTTGAATTAGTCTTTTCATTTTCTTTGGGTAAATACCCAGAGGTAGATTTGCTGGGTAGTATGGTACATCTTTTTAGTTTGAAGAATCTTCATGCTGCTTTCCACAGTGGCTGCAGTCCCACCAACAGTGCACAAGGGTGTCCTTTCCTCCACACCCTCTCCAGCACATTGTTTGTTGACTCTTGATCATAGCCGTTGTGACTGCTGCGAGGTGGTATCTCGTTGTGGTTTTGATTTGCATTTGCTTGTTGATGAATGTCAAGCATCTTTTCATGTATCTGTTGGCCGTCTGTGTGTCTTTTCCAGAGAAATGTCTTTTCCTGTTCTTTCTCCATTTTTTGATCAGATTTTTTTGTTACTGAGTTTTATGAATTTCTGGAGTATTTCGGATATCAATCCCTTGTTGGATGTACTGTTTGTGAATATATTTGCCAAGTCAGTGGGTTGCCTTTTGTTTTGTAGAAGGTTCCTTTTGCTGTGCAGAAACTTTTTAGTTTGATGTGGTCCCATTTGTTTATTTTTTTGTTTCCCTTGTTCAATGGGACATGTCTAAATAGATATTACTCATGCCGATGTAAGATAGTTTACTTCCTATGTTTTCCTCTGGGAGTTTTATGATTTCAGGCCTTATGTATAATAAGTCTTTAACACCATTTTGAGTTTATTTTTGAATATGGTGTAAAAGAGTGGTCCAGTTTCATTTTTTTGCAGGTATCTTTCTAGTTTTCCCAATGCCACTTGTTGAAGAGACTGTTGTTATTCCAGTGTACATTTGCACCTCCTTTGCCATGGATAAATTGCCCATATAAGCGAGGGTTTGTTTGGACTCTGTATTCTGTTCCATTGATCTATGTGTCTGTTTTTATGCCAGAACCACAGGGTTTTGATTATTATAGCTTTGTAATATAGTTTGAGATTGGGGACTGTGATACCTCCAACTTTGTTCTTTTTTCTCAAGATTGGTTTTTCTGTATTTGAGGTCATTTGTGGTTCCATATAAATGTTAGTATTCGTTCCAGTTCTGAGAAGAATGATATTGGCATTTTGATAGACATTCTATTGATTCTGCATTGAAATTGCTTTGGGTAGTATAGTCAGTTCAATGATTTTAATTCTTTCTATCCATGAACATGGTATATTCTTCATTTTATTTGTGTCCTTTTTAATTTCTTTAATGTCTTATAGTTTTTAGAGTAGTGGTATTTCAACTCCTTAGTTAACTTTATTACTAGGTATTTCATTCTTTTTGATTTAATTTATAAATGAATGAATATTTGAATTAATATATAATAATCTAAGAGATAACCAACAGTTTATAAGAATTTGTTTCATATGATGCTCTGTGTTAAGATACAAATATATTTGTCTTTCTCTGACTGGCTTCTTTCACTTAGCATAATGTTCACCAGCCCCATCTCTGCTGTCACAGGTGGTAAAAAAACTTTCTCCCCTTTTTAGGGCTGAGTAGTGTTCCATTGTGTGAATGTGTACTGTGTACTGTGTCCCACAGTAGTTTTATCCACTCACCTCCTGATGGACACTTGGGCTGCTTCCATCTTGGAGATTGTAAATAATGCTGCAATGAACATAGGGGTGCTTATGTTCTTTTGAATTAGTATTTTGGGCTTCTTCAAATATATCTTCAGAAGTGGGTTTGCTGGGTCAAAAGACAGATCTACTTTTTAATTTTTTGAGACATTTCCATACTGCTTTACACAGTGGCTGCACCAGTCTGCATTCCCGCCAACAGTGAAAAGGTGCTCTCTTTTCTCCACATCCTTGACAGCACTTGGTGTTTGTTGATTTATTGATGATAGTCATTCTGACAGGTGTGAGGTGATATCTCATTGTGCTTTTAAATTGCATATTTCTCTGATGATTAGTGATGTTGAGCATCTTTTCATATGTCTATTGGACATCTATTTTTCCTCTTTGGTGAAGTGTCTATTCAGGTCTTTTGCCCTTTTTAAAATTAAATTCTTTGTTTAACAAGCAAAATAGAGGCAGACTCAGAGAGAGCAGGATGACAGCTATTGGGATGGGGAGATTATGGGGTAGAGAGATTGAGCAAAGAGAAAAAAGGACTCATGGACATGGACAACAGTGTGGTGATTGCGGGGAGAGGGGGCAGTAAGGGGACTAAATGAAAAAATACAATAAAAATTGTTTAAAAAATAAACAAAATACACATCACCAGCTTGGGTTAAAATACACTCTTACCTCTGAAATCTTTTTGGATTCCAGAGCTGTATTTTAGGAGAAAATCCATACTTTTCTTGAAATCTACTGGACCACAGATTGTTTAGAAACCTCGGGGGCTCACTGAGTTTGGTGGGTCTGTGTGTAGTTTGATTGGGTCAACAGTGGGCCTTCGATTCAGCAGTCATTGCTTTTGTTTGATTGGTCCATATGCTTTCTTGCCCGTCTTCCTTCCCTGGTCCTTTATTGGGTTCTTCTCTGGGTCACCATTTCACCTGTCCGTGGGCCCTGCTGTAGTGAGGCCGCAAGCTATTGGCTCCTTCAGATGTGTACATAGGCCACATGGGGCTCCCTCCTCAAAATTTCAGGGTTACCTCTTTTGTGTTTTATTGGGCTCACGTAACAGGTTGGGTCTCCAGGTTCTTCTAGGCTCTGCCACACACCATGCTGGGACAAGCCCATTCCCCGGGCCTTAAGCTCTCACTGTGAGAGAATGGGTTCCCCAAAACTTCCCCTACCATCCTGAAGCCCTTGTGGTCCTTTCCTACCACCAGGTCATTTTCAGGACCATCCCAAATATTCTAATAACATTGAACCTCAAAAAGGGAGAACATAATGCTCACCTTCCTTTCTCCCTAGAAGACTTATAGAACCTTACTCAAAATTATATACCTTCTCCACAAGTGCTGGCTCTGCATTTCAAGGGACATAGGGAGGGTGAGACTGCCAGAAGGTTCTGCTATATATTTCCCCCAGGCAATAGGGGCCTGCTACCCTTATTTTTATATTTTATTTATTCTTAGAAGGGAAGGGAGGGAGAAAGACGGGGTGGGGGGACATCCATAGGTTGCCATACACACCCTAACTGGGGACCGAACCACAGCCCGGATATGGGCCCTGAGCAGAAACTGAACTGGCAGCCTTTTGCTCTGAGGAATGACGTCCAACTGAGCCACACAGGTCAGGGCAACTACTCTAATTTTTGTGTAACTAAGTAATATCAGTCAAGTGACTGTTCTCTGGAAAAAGAAATTCATTTCAAGGTGTATCTTATGTTCATCTGTAGATGCAAGATGTTTTGTAATAAATGCCATTTTAAAATTTCTCAACACACAAAGTACATGCTAACCTGCACAGTTAATGTCCACAGGGAGTGTTAACAATGACCATCTCTGGAGGGCGGGACTTGGGCAGGGAGGGCCCAGCCTTTCCTTCATTGCATGTGATTGGTTGGCACGCAGCCCTGGTCTGGGGACAGCCTTGGCATCAGCCTTTCCATGTGCTCACCGTGGCCACAGATCTCTAAAGCCAGTGCTGCCTCTAGCTCCTAAGCTCCAGCTCCGGGAGAAGGACATAGTAAGAAGATCTAGCTTCCATGGCTCCTACAAAGTCGACTGCCTGCAGGTCCACAAGTACCAAGTCAGGGAAGAAGCGACTGGCTATACAAGCTGTGGACAAGAATGCGCCCTCTACTGGAAGGGTGAAGAAACATCAGTTTTACAGACCTGGTGCTGTGGCGCTCAATAGAATTATATTATCAGAAGTCCACTATATGCCTGGTTGGCAAACTTCCCTCCCAGTGTCTGGTGTGAGAAATTGCTCAGGACAGATCTGCACTCCTGGAGGGCAGCTGGTGGTGCTTCGCAGGAGGCAAGTGTGGCCTATCTGGTTGGCTGCTCTGAAGACACCAACCTGTGTTTGGTGTCTATCCAAGCCAAACATTTAACAATTATGCCAAAGACATTTTGCTAGCACACTGCATATGTGGGGAATATGCTTAGGAATCCAGCAAAATGAGAAACACTTCATTGTTTACAAACATTTTCTTTTTCCTGTTATTGGTAGTTCTGCATGTTAGATTTTTTTTTCCCTGTGGCATCAAAAGTTACCTAAGTATATGACTCAAGTGGCAAGTAGGGGACAGAAATCAGGTGTTGGCAGTTCTCCCATATTCATTTGTGTTGAATTTTACTATAAATGCCAGGATATAAAGAATTGATGCATGTCAAAATGTTCCAGTGAATAAGGTTCAGCAATTCAATTTTATAACAATTACAAATTTCTTAATTTTTTTCTGGACAATGTCAGCATTTGGATTTTTTATAAACAAGTAAATTTCTTATTGATGGCAGCTAAAAACAAAACAAAGCAACCCCCCCACCAAAACCTCTGGATAATAAGATGGCGAGGCATGAGTTTATATTCTTATTTACCTCAATAAATACATGTTTCAGTAATATTTTTTATATTTTTATTGATGTGTGAATATAGTTGTCTCCATTTTCCCACCATCACTTCCCCCATCAATACATGTCATTTGAACAATAAAATGTCCAGTTACTGAAATAAACATAAGTCAAAATAAACATAAACAAATAACTTTAGAGTAAAAGGTATCAACCATATATGCCAAATCTGGAATATCTTTGAGAATAAAAGATGACATTGTCTATAGTTCTTATCTTCCTTTCCACTACAAACTCGATTTCAGGTGAGTTTATAAAAATGCCAAAGCACCTGAACTGCTTGTTTCCTTGCTGGAATTCAGGGATGGTGAAAAGCCATGTACACAATTTAGTGACATTTGCCGGGACTCTCAGTATCAATTTCAATTATTTTCTACCCTCCGGTTTGGAATGTGTTATTTTTCTTATAAAGCATTTAAATGGAGAAGCTATTTCAGAACTTTTATTGCAGAAGGAAAACAAGTTGTGGCCTCCTCTTGTGTTTACGTATCATTTTATTTTCAGTCTAAAATGTGTCTCAGATAGCGCATCTCCTGCCCTCTTTTCAGGAAGACTAGCCAAATCTCTCAGGCAATCTCTTGCACATGCTGTTATTTAGAAATGCAATTTTTGGTTGTTGATTTTTATCTCCAAACCCGTCCTCCAAACAAAATCATCCTGGAGCAGCTGCTGTTCAAATGCAAAGTGGGAGAGGGGAGCACCTGAAACCGTTTATTGGCTGAATTGTCGATTGTCAGTCTCAGTTGTGTGTGTGCTAACTGACCTCCACACATTGGAGATAGACGACACTTGCAGAATGTGCTCTGGAATCCGGGGGTCCCCTAAATCTCTCTGAGCTGTGATAGAGCGACTCCCTCACCCCTCTGCCTTCGGTGGAACCGGGCTTGGGCAGCGGGGACGCGACACCTCGCACTCCCTGCACAGCGGGAGGGTGAGAGACATGATTTCCTTAGGAAGCAGATTCCAAACTGGAAGAGAGTTGCTTTTACAAATGTTATAATAAAAACTGATTTTTTGTATTTCCATGTGCTTATTCTGCAAATGTGTAGCCTGTTTCTGTCTGCAAGGTTTAATTTTCTCATTTAGCTCTGCTTTGCATGTGACACTGATTTGAATAAGTTCAAGGGAGGGTGTTAAAGGTTTTTTTGGGGGGGGGATGAGCAGTGGGCGTGCTCAGTCATAGGAACTTCATTATCCTCGATGGGCTCTTCGCAGTCAAATGTCACAGAATTTAGTGGGTGAAAGGTGTTTTCTGTCATGTCATCTTTATTAGACTATTTCATGATTCAGTGAGTCATAGAATCAGGGATGGTTTTAGTTGGCTGGGGACCATGGTGGGGGTGGCGTTGTACAAGTTGAGCAGCGTGTGGGACCCAGCTTGGGAATTTCTCTCAAAGTCATACAATGAACTTCTTCTTCCAGACTGCTCCTAACTTCCCCAGTCATGGCAGGTAATAGTCCCCCAGAGACGGGAATGTTTACTTAAAAAAATTCTTAGGAGATTTTACTGGGATCCTCTGGCTGAGAATGATAAATTTTATCTCCATGTGAAAGAAGAAAAATTCCAGAGAGGTAACCTATCCATCTATCGGTGCCTAATTTGCAGACCATTGCTCTTTAAAATCCATTGAGGGTATTTATTAGACAGGCAGATACACCGTCATGCACCACTTCCCAGGAAACCGCACTGAGCAGTGCGTTGTTCGGTGATTGCGTCGTGTGAACAGTGCAGAGCGCACTCCTACTGCATGGTGGGGCCCAGCACTGTAACTAGATGTGCTAAGCACGTTTGTTTACACCAGCATCAGCACAAACACGTGACTCGTGCCTTGTGGTACAACGGGTGACGGGGCGTTTTCGGCTCCATCATAATCCTGGGGGACCGCCGTCAGCTGTGCAGTCTGGTGGTCACCGGAAGATAATTATGGTGTACGGCTGTACTTGGTTTGCAACCTCAGGCATTCTCCGGGTGAAATCTGACACTGGCCCCATACATGGGAGGGCGAGGAGACATGAAGACAGACAGGTGGACCACTCCTGATGTGAGTAGGTGATGATTTTAATAAGCAAGGGTGCTCACTAGGCTTGTCTTGGGTGGTCACCAAGACAAAGATCTCCACCTTGCCTGCCAGAATCTTGAGTTTATATAAAAGCTTTCATGTGGTCCAGACAGTCTCAAAGACACACTGCTCTCTCAAGGCTGCGTCTTTGAAGTGGCTTCCAGTGCGGGAACAGTGGGCAGATCAGACATTCCAAGGACAGGGCAGGGGGTACAGAGGGTCCATATGTCCTGTCCAGCTCACGGGTCAACCAGCGGTCACATTCTCCTAATGATCCTCTTTAAGTATTCTCATAAGTATACGTTGCAGGTAATCTCTTCCAGGCATTATTCTTCGGAATTGGTATAACAGTCCAAGTGTTAATGTCACGATTCTGTCCTGATTTGTGAGTGGGAGTTGGGGCAAGCTGTAGCTCTTCCAGAGGGAAGCAGGTCTCGAGCTGAATTACTTAGAAGGAACTGTTCGTTTGTTTTTCATCCTGTTAGGCACCAGCCTCTAGTCTTGAGAGCAAGAGTCCACTCAGTCACTGCATCTTCCTGTACATGTCCCTAGATGGAGGGTTTAAATTAGATTTGAGCACTGAAAACTAATTGTCCTCTTAAATTCACATTCGCATTGACGAAATGGATTTATGTTTTATAGCAGTATTAATTTGAATTTGAAGCCACATGTGTTTCAAAACTACATCTGTCCAAGTAAATTCAATCACTCTGTGTCAATGCAATACTGTTAACATGGAATTCAAAAGAGAATTGCATACATTGAAAAGCGACTCTAAATTTGTCCTTATAAACAAAATGTTTTTCAAGTTTTCTTGAAGGTGTCAGAGTTAATTTGCATAACATTGTCAATTACAGTGAAAGTCTTTTGCATATTGAGTGGTGTGAGAAAAACTTGTAAAATGTTATGTGTTAGAAAAAATTTCAATTGTAATATAAATTTTTGTATTTGTCTAGCTCAGTCACAAATATGCTTTTCCTTGGTGCTTCAGATTTAGCTAACTCATATGCAACTTGATATCTGTGAGAAATCATAAATCACATTGTTCTGTTGTCTTTGATTATTGCATATTTGGCAAGTGTTCAGTATGTTTCAGGAAAATCTTGAATAGAATTTAACAGTACAATACATTTTTGAAAAGCATTTCCATGCCTCAAGCAAACAGTATTAACCAAGAGTACAAGATCTTTTCATCTATTTCCTATTATTTATTTTAATTGTTCTATTAACTAACAATGATTAATCATTTGTACATAAGTACTGAATGATTTGAACAATTGTAGCTGCGATAGTCTTTGTACATACCGTCTGCTTCAGAGAGCTGAGCGCAAATGTATTTAATATGGATCATACAATAGAACAAAGTGATGGGAAGGAAAATGTCAGTCTCTTGTTTTAAAATTTTAATATAGATTTTTGACCTGGATGGAGTACCATCTGTCATGATAGAAATGACTTTTTTCATATCTAGCTGAGATTCTCTTTTGACATATATATATAAAAGGTTAAAAAATATCTATAAGTTTGAATTTTAGACTGTAAATTGACAGCATTTCTCCCTTCATACATTGGAAGTCCTTCAACACAAAAATACTCCTGGGGAACTCATAAAGGAACAAGGCTTTAAATATCGACCATATGCTGCTGACTTCCACAGATATGTTTAGTCCCAACCTCGTTCTTGAATCCTGGTCTTGAATATCCAATGTCTACATAACATTTCCAAATTCTTATGTCTCCCGCCAAACTGTTTTTGTCAATCTTCAGTAAATGACAACTTCAGGCCAAAAATTGGGGAGTTATTTTTGACTTCTTTCTTTTCTTTAAAGCCCCACATTCAAATCCACCAGCAAATTCTATATCCTAACAAATGTCCATTTCTCACCAACTCCGTGGTTGCCACTCCCATCCCGTATGACCTCTTGCAAAACCTCCTCTGCCTGTTGCCGTCTGGAAACCTTGTCCTCTGTTTCAGAACACCAGTGAGTCAGGTCATTCCATGCTCATCTTCCACATCTCTCCAGTGGCTTCCGTCCTGTTAGACTAAGGTCCAAACGTCTTTCTGCCATCTACCTCTCTGTCCTTAACCTCTACATTCCTCTTCCTTGCTCCTTCCTCAGGGGCTTCCTTGCCATTTTTCAGTTAGGACAAGTGTACTCCTGCTTCCAGGGTTTTGGACTCACTATTCCCTCTGTCGGGGCACTGTTTCCCTGTTAGCCAGTAACTGGTTCCCTCACCTCATTCATGACTTTGCTCAAAATTCTTCCCTGAATTCTTCCCTAGTGTATTGCTCTGTCCTTTTACCTTGCTCTATGTTTCTCTATAGTACCTATCACGTTATACATTTGTTTTTGGGGGGTGTCTCTGTCTCTAGAGTATGAATATCAACAGAGCAGGTGGGGGAAAGCTCCAAAAGTCTAAATTCAGGATTTTCCCCCCAAAATTTTAATGCAGCAAGAGGGTTCCAACTTAATGAAAACTTTAATATGTAGTGTCTTTTTTCATATTTTTAAATTGTTGTTCAAGTACAATCGTCTGCATTTTCCTCCCACCACTCTCCCCCATCCCAGCCATCCCCACTTCCCACTCTTGATCCTACTCCCCTCTGAGGATCGATGCGGAAGAACTGACACGTAGCCTCATTCACGTTTGTAGGAGCTTGAATAGGAGAAACTCACACACGGGCAAAGCAGCCATGCTCCCAGCCGTGCTCCCAGCGGTGGCCAGCCAGGAAGAAATCGGCCCCTCTCCCTGGACAGGGTCTCTTTCATAGGAAGTTAATAGTTAAGCGATAGGGTGGGTAGTCACGTAGACCGCCAGGAAGAACAATGCAACAGATCACATCAGGCGGTTATCACACTCTGAACATTCACCAGTAACTTGGTTAAGTCTGAAGTGGCTGAGAAATCACTGAATGTGACCAACCAGGGGTGTGACATTTGTTTCCGGGCAGTTTCCTGGGTCGTCGGCCAAGCCTGAGATGACAGAGTTCAGCAGTCACAGAAGCTTAAACAGAGTCCACCACTTCCCAGAAGCCTTTACTGCTGGAGCCATGTTGCATCTTTGACTTACCCTGCAGCAGAGTATTAATCCAGTTGCTATGCCTCTGTCTCCAGTGCCTGGACCAGCATCGAGCACAGGAGATGCTCAGGGACAGGTGGTTGAATTTATAAATGGTTTAGGCTTCTGACTGAGACTCCATTAGTAGATTGAAGTCTTGGAATATCTGTTTTCTGGATGTCTCTATTTTTTGAAAATAACTGATTTGTCTGTGGTATGATGGCTAAAATGCATGGGAAAGAAATGATGCTATGAAAACAAGCAGCTGTTACTTAGATTTTACGCTGCAGGCATTTGGTGGTACTTCACGACCGTGCAAGGTCTCTCACGTTGGGGAATGGTTCAGTTCCTAGAAAGGCCGGATTTTTCCATTGTTTTTTCAGTCCAGCCTTACTTTTCCACAGCAAGCTCTTTATTTACCTGTACAAAAGCAGGTTTCTGGACAGTGTAGAAACTAGCATTCTGATCTCTGCACTGGAACAAATTTTGTAGTCACTAACTTGAGTTTGCAAAAATGTAACTTTATTCTCTATAAGTTTTTATTCTGGGGCCTGGAATTCCTACTCTGAAGGTAGCGTAAAACTCAATCCAGCCCTGACTGGTGTGGCTCAGTGAATTGAGTGCTGGCCTGCGAACCAAAGGGTCACTGGTTCAATTCCCAGTCAGGGCACATGCCTGGGTTGCTGGCCAGGTCCCCAGTAGGGGGCACATGAGAGGCAACCACATATTGGTGTTTCTCTCCTTTCTCCTCTGTCTAAAAATAAATAAATAAAATCTTAAACAACCCTCAATCCACTTACCTCTGGGGAATTTTGGTCGCATTCCGTGATTTCTCAGCCTCTTCAGACTTAACCGAGTTACAGTCTGGACATCTTCGGGTTTGTTCTCCTTTCCCCATGGACTCGAGGCTGCGCTCCACAGTGGGAATACAGAGCACGGTGGCGAAGACAGAGGAGTCGCCCCTTCTCTGTACCGACTCTGGCCGGCGCCCATTCCTGGCCTGCTTCCCCGGCCCTCCAGCAGAAGCAACGTGAGGGGTGCTTCCTTGAATGCACACTGCGGTGGCATGGGCCCTGCCCGGGCCCCTCAGCTCTGTGGGTGCAGCGGTCTTCTGACATGAACACAACTTGTTCCGCTGGCCCATGCGGCACCCTTCTGAGGGATCCCCCTCTTGTTTCCGTTGCAATCTCGGCCTTCTGGCTCCATCTCCCTCATTAAAATCTGGGTCCCAATTATGGCTTGAACACTGAGGCCTCACAAAACTCAAGGGGTTGTCTCCAACTCCCCCATGCCCTCAGAATTCCTCTGATAGTTCCACTCCGCACTATATAGGTACAAATTTTTCTCTGAGGTGTCATGTTTCCGAAATACACCTGGGAGCCACCCTCAGCTTCCCTCTCCTCTCGCATCCTTTTATTTAAAGGAAGTCAAGTGTCCTTTTCCCCACTCCACTCCTGGCACTTAACTCAAGAGAGCAGAAGTTCAGATATTTCTGGTTTTCTATAAGAGCCCTCTCCACTTCTGTCCGATTTAGAGGGTTTTCCTAGCCCTTATTTTTAGAGTTGGTGCAAAAGATGTGGGGAGAAAATTGGTTTTGACTTGTCAGAAAACATTGTCTGAGACTTGGAAGTGGGCAAAAGGCAGTACCGGAGACTGGGGTGTTGTCTACAAGGGCAGTTCTCGCGTGGCTATGTCCAGAGACATTTTCCCCAGTTTTCTGTACGATATTATTGGCGTCCATTAACTGCACAAGTCGAAGATGTACAGCACAACAACTTGACTTTCTATATTGCTGAGTGATCACCCCAGTAAGTTTTGTTAACATCCATGATCTCATATACATACAAGTTTATTTTCCTCCTGTTAAGTTACAAGGTGTGCCTAGACACATTTGCAATTGTCATAAGTTGGCAAGGCCACTGTTCCTGGCATCTAGTGGGTAGAGGCCGGGGCTCCTATTAAACATCTTACAGTGAAGAAGACAGGCTCTTACCACAAAGAACTAGGGCGCCCCAGACATCAGTGGTGCCACGGTCAAAAAAATCACGGTCTCATGGATTCTATGGGGATTATATGTGGCTTATAGGGGTGTGTTTCACCGATTGCTTTTTTTATTGACAAGACTGTTTTACATCACTGTAGGGCAAGATGTTCACTTGTTACAAACTGACAGTAATGCAGACGATTCCTGTCCACCGCACTGCAAATGAATTCTGCCCCCTAGAGGGGCTTTCGGGTTTTACTTTTAGAAGATATTGACTGCAAACATTTTATTTTATTGCCCTATAATAACCAAATTCTCTTTTGAACTGGTTTTAGCATCTTACTCATTTCCTCATAAGTGAAGAGTTGAATACAATTTTTGACACATTGATTTTTCAAAGTGACCCAGCAGTCATGTTATTAATAATTGGAAAATTTTCCTTTAGCAAACTATTTATATCCCCCTTCAGATATTTGCTTTCTCCCACTGGGATGGTGCCTTTTGATCTTCAAGGTCAAGAACTTATTGCTTTCTTCTTGGGCTCTACACTGATGTCCCTAAACTACGGGGCCTCACCGTTGGGGTGGGGCTGAGTTTAGGAGGGTGGAGAGTCAGATGAGACCCCAAGGGCCCTTATTTTTCAAACATAACCATCAATACTCCCCCCTTAAAAATTAATAACAGTTGCTTAATATCAACAAACACCCACTATTCAGATTCCTGATGTCTCACATATTTTTAAACAATTTGTTTGAATGGGTATGCGGTTAGGGTCCCCATATTGCTATTGGTCCAGATGTCTCTTAAGGTCTCTTTTCATCTAAAGCTGTTCTCCAACTTCTTTTTGTTTTCCTTCTAATTACCTTGTTGACAAGATGCAATCATTCATCTCCTAGCCGTTCCAGTACCTTGGATTTTGTTGATTATATCCTGTGCTGCTGTTATCTCTGCTTCCTATTACTAGGCATTAGATCTACAGGCTTCATTAGACACAGGTTTGATTTTTTTGGTCACGATACCTCATAGGTGAGGGTGTGAATTTCCATCAAGAGACTTTCGATGCCTGGTGGTCTCTGTTTTTTCCTGATGTTAGCAACCATTGATTATCACTGCCTACATTGATTTTTTTAAAAAATGAAGGATGAACCCTGCATATTAACTGGAGATTATTGGCCTCATTTTCTTCTAGGCTTCCTTTTCATCTCTCCTTTGGTATGTTCCATGGATGTGGGTACTCCACTTTGTAGTGCAAGAGTAAAGATGCTTTCCCCAGGAGGTTAATTTCTCTTAAGGAAGGGTAGGAATTAGGAATGGGTGACGGGAATTCCAGGCAGAGGGAACAGAATGTGCACAGACAAGAGAACGTGAGCA
Organism: Artibeus jamaicensis; assembly: GCF_021234435.1. NCBI lineage: Eukaryota > Metazoa > Chordata > Mammalia > Chiroptera > Phyllostomidae > Artibeus > Artibeus jamaicensis. The sequence continues at coordinate 20,576,233 of NW_026521823.1, read as the reverse complement.
AGCATGAATCCACCAAAATGGTGAATGTGTTTTGGGGAGTAGAGTGCAGGGAAGAGCAGATGGGAGATAAGCTCGGGAGAATGGAGGTTTGAATCCTGCTGTGAAATGTCCTGTCATGTGAGGAGTTTTCCAAAGTCTGTAATTAGCGATGAGGTTATCGCATTCCAGAGGGTCCGATGCGCAGATGCCTGAAAGGGAAAGGACTGCGCAGGGAGGAAACGAACACCACCGGGGAGTCCCCCTGGCCCGTGCTAATGCCCTCAGAGCCTGCTCCTTTTCTCCAGGGGGAAGGAACCAATGGGTTCCACACGGCTGAGGGAGACATGCAAGGAGAAGTCCAATCCAACTTTGCTCTCTTCAAAGTCTTTGCTATTTCTGTTGAGAGAATTATCGGGAGCCCTCAGACCCCTCACCCTCCTTGTGTGATGGGAGAGAGAGGAGCCAGACATGCATCCATTATATTATTTTCCTTGTCATTTTAAATTACTAGGTGGCAGTTTTGAAATACTGTACATGGCTGAATATGGCTTGTAGTGAATACCATGTCTGATGCTGGCAGACAATAGATTTCCGCAAGCCCGAATCATGCCGTTTTTAAAGCTCTTTCTCTCCTTCTCTTTCTTGAGGTTGAGGGTATTTTGTGCATGAAAAGTAATAAGCTTTAGGAATATGAGCATATCAAATATATTTTAAAATCCCATCTGTACTTAGGGTTTTAGCTCTAGTCATTAATTTTTTTCTTTGACTTCATTGCAATCACTATCTTTGCTTTTTCTACCCCTCCCTATGCCCTGCTGATTACTGTTTTTATCTCCTTTGATGATTCTCTTTCCTTATTTGTTTTCTTTAATATAAAACTCAGTGTTTGAAAAGGGATACTCCACTCCCCAGCGTTGCTTTTTTCTGGGTATCAAGACCCCTAATTTCCTATTCTGCACGTGGGTTTAGAATGAAATCATACGCAGCTCTCACTGGTGTGGCTCAGTTGTCTGGGCGTCGCTGGTTCTGTTCTTGGTCAGGGCACATGGCTGGGTTGCGGGCCAGGTCCCTCTCATCTCCTCGCTCTAAAAATAGATAAATAACATCTTTTTAAAAAAGAATGAAGTGATGTACAGGACTAAGATGACTCAGTTCTGGTTTATCTTCAGCCTTTTTTGCAGACTCAGCGCTGCTCCTGGACACAGTAGTCCCCTGATTTATTTTTTCTGCTGTGTTTTACTAATGTTTCTTACTGGAGTCCTTTTTCACTTACTTCATCACATTAATTGAGAACTTACCATGGGCCAAACTTTGGAAATACAGAGCAGAAGAAGAGAAACGAGTTCCCAGATGACATGGAAATAAAATTTCCACAGCTACCACAAAACCTGTTACCTTTCTCCTTCCGGTGTCCTGTTTCTCGCTGCACAGAAGTGTCCCTTGAACCAGAAACCAGGTGCTGAGCCTTTCTCCTTTTTTTCCCTTGGTGTCTTTCTCAACTGAGCCAGGAAACAGTTCCTGCTAACTCCACAATATATATATTTTTACTCATTTTCATTTTTTCCCCATCCTTTTTGCACAATATAGCCCCTGTGGCTTGGATATATAACCCTTTATTTTTATTTTTGCCAACACTTTTATTGATCTCTCCCTTTTCTTCATGAAAACCCTCTGAACTTCAGGTGAATTTCCGATCGTATTAGTTAAGTGTGTCAGTTTACTTTCGCAAACAGAGTCAGTTATTAATGACTAACTTACAGCAGTACTTCCCAAAGTCCGTTCCCACGGAATGCATTAATCGCCTTTAACTAAAATGAAGGTTTCTTAGGTTTGAAAGCACATGGCTAAACACAGTGGAATAAAGGAGCTGTAAGGGTGGAGGATTTCACTGTGGGACTTGGGCGAGCCGCGAGCCTCTGGTACACTCGAGGAGGCAGCGGGGATGCTGGTGACTGTTTCCACACTTGTCTGTAAAACATCGCCACTCTCCACCCTCACGGTGTTTTTCTTCCACAGTGGATGGGTCTCATGGGGTTAGGTTCATGGGGAATCTGTTTGACAACTGCTGGTCTGTGGTGAGAAGTCCAAACTCCATGGCTTGTCCTTGAAGAACCTCCACAGTCTGACCACCACCCTCTTACAGCCTTTTGTCTCCACGCTGCCTTGGCAACCGTTGTCTTCTGTCCGTGGGGCAGGTTACCACGTCCCTTCTCTCTTCATGTCTTTATTCACGCTGCAGCCCTCTCTCGTGACACCCACTCTGCCCCTGTCTCTTTGGAGCTTACTCATCCTTAAAGGGAGCTACACAAACCCAAAAGGGGGGAAAAAAGCAGAGTTGACCTTGTGTTTTGAATCTTAGAGGGAAGCTGGCTGACTCACAGGGGAATGAGGAGAGCAGATTTCTGGAGTGGAGGGAGGCTGGTGTCGTGAATGCCTTGGGAGCTGCCATCCTGGGCCAGGAGGAGGGTCGAATCTGCTGCCTCGCCTGGGAGAGGGTAAAGGGAAAAAGCCCCACGGGTGCCCAGGTTTACACCCGAGACCCGGCAGCTGCGCTCTGTGGGAGAGCCCTCTGCCAAGGACAAAGAAAGGAGCTAGAAAGTAAGGCCATGGGCGGTGGGAGGAGGCTTGGTGAGCGGGGATGGTGGGACCAAGGTGCAGAGGCAGGGCAGGAATTATAAAGGCTTTGGCAAATGAAAGTGAGACAGTGCAAGGGCTGGGCTCTGGAGATGGGAAACTACCAGGTAGTCTGGAGGCCGAGCGAAGCCCAGGTGGCCAGAAGCAACGCCAGATAAGCTGACAGCTAGAGTGTCCCCACCCATTCACTCCCTCCTCAAAAATGCAGAGGTAGCTGATTTTTTCCATTGTGACTATACAGCTTAGCTTATTGTGACCAAAGTCTGATAATGGGGAGAAGAGAACGAGGTGGCAGCTGCCCAGAATCTTCGTGGATTACAGATGCAAACTGGTTTCACAGCTTTTTGCTTTGCGTTTCCGTTTTAAATGTGTATGTTACAACTTTACATTTTAAATTACTACACATATTTTGCGACAATGGCTAGGGATGCGGTGGTCTCAACTCCCTGACATAGCTGACTTTATCTCCCTTCTAACTGCCCACTCCCTGCAGACGTGGAAAGTACGGACCCACGTGTGCAGCTATTCCACCTTCCTGGGGGGGGGCAGCAGAGAGCAGTCTGCCATCTCGCCCCCACAGCACAGGCATGAATGTAATTACCAGGCAACACAGTAGAAAGAGTTCACCCAACCCTAAAACGGAAGGTTCCACAAGTCCAGCTTTTCATGCAAATCCACCTTTTTCAAAAAGTTCACTTCTTTTCTTTCTCTCTCTTTCCTTCCTTCCTTCCCAGAATAGTTTATTTAAAGAGGTCTTTTCTCATTGATGTTGTGATAGGTACGATTCCATTTACAAATAGCCCATCTTTTTGCACAAGCCTGCTTTGTTTCCAGCCTATAAAAGTAGCCAAGCAGAGCCAGCCCCAGGTTCAGAAGACCTTCCTTTCCTCTTGGCTGCCTCACTTGTGCTCGAGTGTAAGTTTAACAAAATCTGTCTGGAAATTTCTCTGAAGTGTTCTCTTGACTTCTATCTTGGGGGAACCCAAGGGCCCCAAATGCTGGTAACCAAAGTGCGGCAGCGGCAGCCCTGGAGACTGTAATGAAGGAAGAGAAGAGGTGCTTACAGCAGCCCCACTGCTCTTGGGGCTTTAGCTGCTGATGCGTGAGTCTGGGAAGTTGTGCACCCTGCTCAGTGGTTCCAGGAAGTGCTGGTGTGAGGGGCGGGAAGAGAAGGGGGAGTTCGGTCCCCTTAGCTTTTGGGCGTGCGCTGCAGCTGTTGTGTTACCCGTTCACTTCCTAGTGCACCCATAGGCTGGTGTGACCACATAAAACGTTTGAGGAGTACTTTACAGTTTGCAATTCATCTACATCATCTCCTTTCTTGTAGAAGTCCTGCAGGTGGACTCTGGGATTTGCAGGCAGGCAGTTAACTGTAGGTGTGAAGCCTGAGCACAGCAAGGAGCTGGGCTGCAGTGCACTTAGGACAAAGCCTGATCACCCGCCTCCCTTGCCCTCCAGCTCTGCAGCTGGGCTGGCTTGGTGTTGTGGGAGTTGGGACAGGGACTTGGATTTCAATGCAGTCTCTCCCTATTGGATGCAAATAGCTCCCCTTCTTCCACCCAGGAGGTTTGTCTTTGGGAAGGGCCGCTCTCTGGAGCGGGAACTTCAGGTGAGCTGACTGTCCCCAGCTCTCCACAGGTGAGAGAATGAAGCACTCCTTCATACTCCTGCAGTATTACCCAGAAGGGGGCAGATCGGAGGAGTGCACCATAGCACCTACTAACCCTGTTATCCTCAGAGTAATCTTTAGGGGATCCTCATTTTATAGATGAGGAAATGGAGACCCAGGACTTGTGGGGGGATCTTGCAATTTTTTTTGGTAGCCAGTAAATACCCAATAAGCTGGTCCTACTCTAAATTCAAATTCAGGACCTCAGAGTTCAAATGCAGTGGTCATGGAGCTGTACCCTGCGTTCCAAGGTACTTCTGTAATGCGAGGCACGTACCCCCGCCCTGGCCTCAGCCTCTGCAGAGGGAAGGGGCCTTCATTCTGGTACCACTCTGTCTGGTACCATGAACTAGTATTATGTTTATACTCCTGTTTTGTATGTTGGGGAGGCTGAAACAGAAGAAGCACCTTTTGGAAAGGGACATATGAATTTTCCACCTAAAGAGGAGTCAATTCAATTCTGGAATTTTTTTTTCTCTCTTTATGTCCTCAGAAGTAAGGCATTTGACTAGCCTCTTGTCATTTTGCTTTAAGCAGTGCCTTAATTCTGTGTTTGTCTGTAAACTGTGGCATTTGGAGGTACCCTGCACTCTTCATTTTCTTACAGTGTGTGCCTTACTCATATGTAGGATGAAGATACACCTTCTTTACCCTGGTTGACACCGGACAAGTGTAGGCGCTAGAAACCCAGACTTCCCGTCACAGATTGATTCCTACCTGGTTGATTCGGTCTAAACAAGGGGCCTACGACAAGCCTTCGGACCCGAAGAGATCAGTGTTTGGGCCATGTACTAAGTGTGAGGAGGTTCTGAAACCTTTCAGAGAAAAGATAGTCAAGGAGAAAAGGCTGCACGAGACCATTCTGAGTTTTAGGTGATGTTTTTTAATCTGCCCCCCGCCCCCGCACCACTGTCTTCTGGTGACAGCCTTTCTGCTGGATTGCAGCGGTGCGGAGGGGTCAGAGATTGGGAGGAGAGGGTGAAGTACTGTCCTGGGGGCAGCGTTTCTTGGGACCTAAGTACGTTTTGGACAAAATGTACCCAATGAGCTAGGCCTTCTTCTCTTGTGGAGCCTTTCCAGGGTAATCGAACTGTCTAAAGTCCCTGAGTGTGATCTTTGCTTAAATTCCCCTGGTGACTCCTGAGGCCAAGAAGAATGTAATGACCAGAGGCCCAGGCCTGGGGACACATCCCCCAGCATTGTGTTATAACCTCCCCGAGGGCAGGGACTGCACCTTTTGGATTTTATATTCCCGACTAGGAATCGCTCTTTAATGGTGGCAGTGTGCCTGAAAACCGCTTGATCCCAGTCTCTTCCTAGCAGTCTTCATAATCCACATGTTTACACAGCACCCAGGCCATCCTTCTGTGAAAGCCCCTGGTCATTTAGCAGGTGCTTCTCCATGTATGTAGTGTGAGGATCGTTCTTCCTGCTTTATTTGCCACTGTTTTAAAAAGTAATACTTCACTGAGATGTAACTCGCCTACCATAAAGTCACCCTTCAGTGGTGCACGCTGTCCAGTTGTCAGTGTGTTCACACAGGTGTGCGGCCACCGCCCGGTCTAATTCCAGAGCATTTTCCTGAGCTCCTAAGGCAGCTCCTTACCCACCAGCAGTGATTCCCCCTGTTTGGTAGTTTTCGGGGTCCGGGTCTTGCACTTCTTTTACTGGATTTATTCCTAAGTATTTTATTCATTGTGGATGCTATTGTGAATGAGATATTTTTCTTTACTTCATCTTTGGATTATTCCTTGCCAGTGTTTAAAAGACCATTGACTTTTGTATGTTGTCCTTACATCCCACAACCTTGCTAAGATGGTTCATAGGCTGTAAAATGGTATGTAGTGGACTCCTTAGGGTTTTCTGTCCATAAGATAACATTACTTGTGAAAATAGGTTTACCTTTTCCATTATAACCTTCCTTTATACAGATGGTTTTACTTCTTTCTTTACAGTCTTCCTTTCCAAAGCGTAACCAGTCATAGCTTTATTCATATTTTAAATTTCTTCTTGAGTCATTTTTGGGGGTTTGTGTTTTTCTAGGGACGTGTTCACTTCAGCTGTGTCATTTGTTGGTATGTACCTTGAAGGGTAGTGTCCCCTTCAAAGTCCTTAAAAATGAAAGAAGCAGGCAGGAAAGTCAGACTCAGAAGATGTGACTGCAGAACCAGAGGTCAGGTTGAGCCGAGGACGGCGGCAGCGGCTGGAAGATGGAAAAGGAAAGGAATCGGACCCCGCCCTGGAAACTCCAGAAAGAGCAAAGCCCTGCCTACGCTTTGCCTTGGCCCGGTGAAGCCCACTCGGACTTCCATTTCCAGAAGTGTAAGAATATAAGTTTATTCCTTGAAGCCACTAAGTTTGTGGTCATCTTTACATCAGCAATGGGAAACTAATGACAGACGAACCTTCAAGGTTCAGCAGGAGGCACCGTGGACTTCGCCTTTTCCTGCTTGTGCAGAGCAGAGAGGCTACGAGAGAGCGGGCCTCTCAAGTCTTTCTGATGAACACACCGGTGTGTGTGTGTGTGTTGCCGGTGTGTGTGTGTGTCGGGGGAGGGTGGTTTCTTTTTTTTTTTTTTCCCCCCTGGTGGGGGGAGAGAACTATCAATGTGTGGTTGCCTCTCGTGCGTTCCCTGCTGGGAGCTGGCCTGCAACCCAGGCATGTGCCCTGACTGGGAATCAAACCGCGATCCTTTGGTTCGCAGGCCCGTGCTCAGTCCACGGAGCTACACCAGCCAGGGCAGGAGGGTGGTTTCTTGATCTCCGGGAATATACCTGAGTGTTGTAAAGCCCCCTGTGGATATTTCACTCCTCACATTTTCCTTTTAAATTGTTTAGCCAGACTATTGTCTATACCCAACTGGTTTCAGCGCCTCGAGCAGTGGCAATTTTAAACAATTGTCTCTTTTTTAAAAGTATTTTATTTTTTAAAATCTTCACCTGAGGATATATTTATATTGATTTTTTAGAGAGAGGAATGGGGTGGGGGTGGGGGTCAGGGGAGAGAGAGAGAGAAATAGAAACGTCAATTGGTTGCCTCCTGTACGTCGTACCCAAACCCAAACTGGGAACTGCACTCGTAACCCAGGCATGTGCCGGGACTGGGGATCGAACCACTGACCTTTTGGTGTGCAGGACCACGCTCCAACCAGCTGAGCCACCTGGCCAGGGCGCCTCTGTATGATTTTTACAAACACATTTTTACAAAGATAGGACTTCCCCCACTGAGTCAGGTCAAACAGAGGCCAGCTCTGGGAATAGCACTTCTCCAGGAAACTTCCAGGCAGGTCAGCTGGGACTGCTCTTTGGGGAGGGGGACTTTCGGGAAGCTTTAAAATGCATTTGCACACCCTCCCCTGTGGCTGCTGGACTGCTGGTCTTTGCAGCCACCATGGCAGTGGGGCTTTGCAGAGCGACCACAGACCTCAGAGGACCTGATGGAAACGGCAGGTTCAAACGGCACAAAGCCTGCCGTTTGGGAAGAGAGTTGGCCAGGTGGTTGTGTGTGTTTTTTAATGATGTTCCTTGGATTGTTGGAAGCCTTTGGTTAATTTCCAAAGTCCTGGAAAGTTAATTTTAACCAACTTTGCTGGTGTTGCTTTTATGAAGGAGTACATTTGTGGAAGTCCTTATTTTGACATGTTGGAAATGCATTCTTTGTCTCTATTTTGAACTTGTTTTCTAAACAACTGTCTTCTGTCACTTCAGTTCAGAGTCTTCTCCCTGAGGCTTCTCCCTGGGTTCTCTTGGTAGGAAGAAAGTCAGCTCAACTAAATTGTGTTCAACTAACGTGAGTGCCGTTGGGCTTACAAGCTTCCTGAGGACTAGAAGAAACACGCAGCCTTTGAGGAAGGAGCCCATGTTTTGGGCAGCAAGAATCAAGGCATGCCAGCTTGCTGTTGGGAGACACTCACTGAGTAAGCCACGTGGTCTCGTACTGTCACACAGACATCCAGGTGGGGGACATTGCTCCGCCACTTAGACGAGCCACAGAGTTGCAGTGACAGCCCCAGCAAATGCCACTGTGGGCAGTTCAAAGGCAGCAAGGTAGGAGGGAAGGCTCTGGAAGCTACGTGGCACATTTGCGGTGCCCTGGCTTCTTGGGGGGGGGGGTCTCATTAGCAAGTCAGCATAAGGAGTTCGGTGAAAAGGAGAAGTCTGGGTTCCAGCTCTGCTCCAGGAGCACTTAGAAATAGCACTGCAGGGAGCGGACAGGGACCTTTGGTGGAAGTTAAAATTCCTGTAAGAAAGGATGGAAGCAGAATGAGAAATACGTCATTTGTAGTGTTCCGGTGGTCATAGGGAATTCCCATAGGCTGGGGTGTGTGGAGAGTTCAGTGAAGTGTCCTTCATCTTTTCACGAGTCTTCAGCTCTAGGAGGGAAGAGGAGGTGGTGGCCTTTTTTCCTGGCCCGTGGCATCTCGTGCCGGGGACATTCAATGCCCAGGAGTGGAAGGCGGCCTGAGTTCCCACCTCCGCAGAGTAGCTTCAAGTTACGTGCCTTTTGTGTGACTCAGATTGTTTTAAACCTTTGCCTAACCCGTTTCTTAAAACAAGAGGGGAAGCTTGTAAATAACTCACTTAAGTATTAGCCATTTAAAGAAGTTCTTAGTTTTTCTAGAATCTCCATAGACTGGGATTTCTTGCTGACAGAGGCTTCTACTAGCTGATGAGTTTCCTCTTGGGCTGAGAGTGAGTGCAGGGGTTAAGTCTGCCTCACCTACACTTTTCAGAGCTCATCATTCATTCTCAGGGCTTAGATTGTAGAGCTTTATTGTTTTTTCAACTAGTTTCAGTCGCACAAAGGGTGTGTGCTGTAGATTGAATTGTGTCTACCCCTAAATTCATATATTGAAGCCCTAACCCTTAGTTTGGGGGCCCCTGAGGAAGTAATGAAGGTTAAATGGGGTGGTAAGCATGGGGCCGTGATTCCATACAATTCGTGCCCTTATAATAAGAGACCCCAGGGAGCTGGCTGCCGGTCTTTCTGCACGCGCATGCGCACACAGGGACGCTCACACGGAGGCAAGACCCTGGGAGCCCACAGCGAGAAGCCAGCACCTGCAGCCCGGGAGGAGCCCCTGTCAAACACCAGCCCTGCTGTTGCCGTGGGTTTGCACTTCCAGCCTCCAGAACTTTGAGAAAATCTACTTCTCTGGTTTAAACCACCTGGTCTAGGGTATTTGGTTATGGCAGCTTGAGCAGCCTAAAAATGTATTAGAACATGAAGTTTGGGATTATTTAGCTCTGGAGACTAGAAGAGAAAAAATAAGTTAGGCATTAAAAGGGGGAAAAACAAACAAACAAACAAACAAACAAACAAACAAACCCTCCCTCCTAGAAAGAAGTCCTAAATCCAGGGAGGGGCACTGAGGGCCAAACGGCCTGCTTCTGCTGCTGGCTAACTTCCTGTGAATGAGGGGAAAGTGCCAGAAATGAGGGGGGACTCGGAGCCCGCTGCCAGGCTCTGGATATTTCTTGCCTCTAAGCATCTGTCCTGTTTCAGTCTCACTATCAATTTGATGGGATTTCTTCCCAAACTAACTGTAGAGCCTCACCGGGCAGCAGACACCACTGCCTGACTTTGGGGCTTCCTCGAAGACCCTGACTGCAGCGCACCTGTCCTGTTCACGCCCCTGTGTGCTTCACTGTCCCCCGCTGGCCCCTGGCCTGAGGCCGAAGCTCAGACGCTGCGCGAGAGTGGCTTGCTTTCCTTCTTTTTCGACAAGTAACTATTAAGCATTAAATGCCAGGCAGTGGGAGGTGTTGAGATAAAGCTGTCAGCGAAATGGACAAAAATCCCTGCTGTCATGGAGCTCACATTCTTGCGCTTTGTTATGCATATTTGGTGTTTTCTTCGTGTGATGGTTGTACTTTCACATTGAATACTTCATCATTTTTTGACAGGTCATCTGTCTTTATTTTATTTATTATTGTATTTTTCCATTTAGTCCCCTTATACCTCCTCCCCCCAACAGTCATCACACTGTCGCCCATGAGTCCTTCTTCCTTTTGGTTCAATCCCTCCGTCCCCTGCCCTTTCCAACCCCTCAGCTGTCACCTGCTCTCCATCTGGGAGTCTGTCCCCATCTTGCTTGCTTGCTTTTTTCTTAGATTCCACATATGAGTGAAATCATATGGTAATTGTTCTTTGGTTGGCTTATTTCACTGAGCATAATGTTCTCCAGGTCCACCCATGCTGTTGCAAAGAGTAAAATTTTCTTCTGTTTTTATGGCCAAGTAGTAGTCTCTCGTGTAAATGAATGTACCATAGTTGTTTTATCCACTCATCTACTGATGGACACTTGAATCGCTTCCATATCTTGGAGATTATGGGTAACCCTGCCATGAATGTAGGGGTGCTTACGTTCTTTCAATGAATACTTCATTTCCTTAATTGGAATGTCAGCTCTGCTACAGGATGGTGAGCACTTTAAAGAAAGGAGTTCTAGCTGTCCACTGTGGCATTGTACCTGGCCTGTACTGTGTAGTAGGTGCTCAACATTTTGTACAGTGGATTAATTCAGGGACCATGTTACTTCCCATAGGTTTTTTTTTTTGCACTGCAACCCTTCATAAAGCAACTCAAATTTCCAAACATAGGATAGTCCTCATCTGTCCAGAATGATTTAAACCAGGTTTGCTATTTATCCATAGGCCTTTGGTAAAATGTTGCTCACTGGCCGTGTGTCTGGAAAGCCAAGGACTCCCACGCTGAGAGCACTGTCCTCCCACCAGTGGTACCCCTCCCTTTGTCCTGGGCCCACCACCCGACAGCTGGTGGTGTACAAAAGCCAGGTCTGCAAGAACAAGCTCATGCAGGCTTGTGAGATCTAATTGTTCACCTTTCAGGAATTTTGCAGACCAGTTAGCATCACGTGGAGAGACTGAAATGAACAATTGAGGAAATATTTACACCATGGAAATTGGCAACTGCTACAAACCAACAGGATACAAATCAGCAGGTGCCCCCACCCCAGGCAGCTGTTAAAATTTATTAGCACACCACCTGAGTGGGTAGAAAGGGTGCGCGGCTCTGTCACAGCCACAGAAGCAGTCCTGAACTGACAGCTGCTCGTCATCGTATTAAAGGACTTACAAGCATCTTTGAGGTTTAAGTTCGCTACTATTGTCCTGGTTATAAAGGATTACAAGCGTCTTTGAGGTTTAAGTTCTTGCTACTTAAAAATGTGATTAGTAAACCAGCAGTACTGACATCAGCAGGGAGCTTGTTACAAATGCAGACTCTTAGGCCCCACTCTAGACCTACTACATCAGAATCTGCATTTCAACAAGCATTCCAGTTAAATATGAGGTCTGTCCGGGAAAAGGCCAGCCACTGTTAATACAACAAGAATGGTTTGCGTGATACCGATGTAACCTGACAGCCAAGGAGAGTGGACTGGAATGTACATGTGTGAACAGTGATGACTTCACAGTACTAGTCAGTGGGGATGGTAGACACCACCGTTGAGTGAACATGTGTATTGTGTGGGCATCACATTCAAAATGAGTGAGAGTGGAGCTACGAATCTGCATCAGATTTTGCATTAAGCTTGAACATTCCTTCACAGAAACTATTCAGATGATTCAGATGGCCACAGCTGTGGACACCTGGTGATTGACAGTTTTGTCATGACAATAGTCCGCATGTGTATCACGTCTGGTGCAGAGTTCTACGTGAAACATCAAATCACTCAGGTGACTCAGCCCCCCTACAGCTCAAATTTGGTGTCCTGTAACTTCTGGCTTCTCCCCAAACTAAAATCACCTTGGAAAGGGAAAAGATTTTAGACTGTTGTTGAGATTCAGGAAAATACGATGAGGCAGCTGGTGACGTTTGGGAGAACTGTGTGAGGTCCCAAGGTGCCAGCTCTGAAGGGGACTGAGGCACCGTTGTCCTACGTACAATGTTTTTTGTATCTCATACCTTCTTCAATCAATGTCTTTATTTTTCACATTATATAGCTGGATACCTTCTAGACAGACCTTGTATGTGAAAATTAGAGTTTTTGAGCACGGGGTTAAGTCAATAGCTCTCAAATATTAGTGGGTGTAAGACTCAGCTCAGTGCTTGTTGAAGCACAGATTTCTGGGCCCAGCCCCGCATGTCTGACTCAGAAGGTTCACACTGTGTCCAGCCCTTGGCCCTTGGGCCGCATGTGGCCCAGGAGGGCTGTGAACGCAGCCCAACACAAATCGTAAATTTACTTAAAACCTTTTTTTTTTTTTTTAACTCATCAGGTTTTGTTAGTGTTTGTGTAATGTGTGGCCCAAGACAACCCTTCTTCCAGTGTGGCCCAGAGACGCCAAAAGGCTGGACACCCCTGGAAGGTTAGCCCCGAGAGTTAGCATTTTAACTAAGTTCCCGGATGAGAGCGTCTCTGCTAGTGTGGGAGCACATTTTGAAAATCACGGGTGGTTTATCTGTCACTGGCTGCATTTTCTTTTCCTTGTACCTGAATGTATCCCCTAACTAACGGAGGCAGCGCTGGGTGGCTCATAAATGTTTAACAACCAGCTCTCCTATTTAAACACAAGGCACCGCAAAGCTTTGATCTGTCATTCTTGCCATTTTTCTATGGTTTCCGTGTCGTCACCTTGTCCAGTTTTGAGCAACCAGCATGGAGTCGCCTTATGCGGAGGTGAGTGCAGATGGGCGTGGGTGGTGGGCCTGCTCCTGCGCAGGGCGGCGGCCTGCCCACGACAGCCTCACTGTCAGAGCAAGGAGTTCGCTGTTAAAAAGCTTTAAGCAAAGTGACCCATTTGGATTTGGGTTTTAGAAGGACCTGCATCCCCAGCCTGACTTTACCAGGGTCAGATGGAGGCAGAGGCCCCCTCAGAGGACCATGGCAGTGTTCCAGCTCAGAGCTTTGATCAGTGTGGCAGGAGGAGAGGGGGGCGGTTTGCAGCCCTGCTAGTGTGGGGGTTGGGATGGTTTCCAGAATTTCTGACTAGGTGATTGGTAGAGTCATTAATTAAGATTCGGGGACTGGAAGAAGAGAAGATGCTGGCAGCTTTTGAGTGGATTTGATTTCTCCAGTCCTTTACAAAATCATAGCAGCTTATTTATTCATATATTTTTGCCTCTCCCGTGGATTCTTGTCCATTGCAGGGGATTTTTTTTTCATCCCTCAAGCTGTCAATATCGAAACATTTGGAACCCCATAGGGTCCCCTGATTAAAAATAGGATACTTGGCTAAATGTGTGTTTCAGATGAACAACAAATACTTTTTTTTCACTATATGTGTATCCAAATGTTGCATGGAACATACTTACACTAAAAGAAGATCCTGGTTTATTTGACATTCAGAGTTTGGCTTCCTGCACTTTTATTTGTGGGCGACTAGCCTTCCACGTGTTCACGAGGGAGACACTTTGATGGGCTGCACTGGAACCAGAGCAAACCCAGCGCAGGGCCTACCCACAGCAAATTGCCGTGGACACAGGGTGTCTGTAGGAGAAGGTGAGGGTGTAGCCGGCACACGAGCTTCCTGGGAGGCCGGAGGAGGGCAAGCAAGAGGGGGGATGACTCCAAAGATCAGGGTGTGAGTCCATGGGAAACTGACTAAATGTGAACACGTGGTGTAAACGTATAAGTGGCTCTGTAGTTTACTGTCACTGGCCCACAATGTCCCTTCTGAGAGAGGGGCTCTCTGAGTTGCCCCTCCCTAATGTGTATCTAAGGTTTTCGTTGCATTCATCACTTCCGCTAAGCGCTGACTGAAGCGTCTGGGGAGTATCCCTTGCATCTCTCCAACATCAGACCTCGCGGATCCTTTACTCCAGACTCCTTACTCCTGCTTCAAATCTAATTTTTGGTCTCCGGCCTGAATCCCCCTGAGCAGGGCCCAGCTGGCCCTCTCCATCCTGGGTGAGGTACAGACCATGTCTGGACACGCTCTCCCCACCTGGGGCCCGCCTGGCAGGCATCCCTTTGCCACAGCCTGGCCCCTGCAGAGGCCTCCTGGGGAGAGGAGCAGGGATCTGGAGCACAGCTGGGCCTCTGCCTCCCAGAACACCCTGCCCAGAGTATGGCCCAGACATGACAGGGATAATCATGTCCATGTGCAAGTTCAGAAATGTGAAGTCATGAGAGCGTGTGGAATAGAGTGCATTTGATGAAATAGTTGGGTGATGCTGGGAGCAGAATGTTAATCAAGCTTGAGGTCTATGAAAATTTCTATGGGTCTAAAATGTTTTCAGGGTGCTTTGCAGTTTTGTAGAGGGGCTGTTTTTACCTCATTTTCACTTCCTGGGAAAGGCCTGTCGTAATCACCTGTGTGTTTCTCAGCCCATACAAAAGCAAGTTGTCGCCCCCACCCCTTTCCTGTCTAAGTCTGCTCTTAGCCTTACACTCCTGGGCTCTATTGCAAGAGCTGTCATCTTCCATCAACAGTCCTAAGAATATTGGAGTCATCTGGGCTCGGCTTCTTCTCTCAGCTGCTCCTTCACCAGGACAGCACACCCTTCCAGCTCTGTGCCTCAGAGCCAGCGTGTGCTTCTCGTGAGCCATCCGCTGCCTGAGTCCTACCTCTCAGCTGAAAGGCTAAGCCTGGTCCCATTTCTGAATTACGAAGCACTTGGTTGGGGGCAGCGAAGAGATGAATAGACTACTTTCATGTTGGCGTAGGTTTGAATTCTCACTGGTTGGGTGGGTTCAGATTACCGTTGTCGTCTTTGTTGGTGGGATGACTGGCATAGCTCAAGGGTGGTCACAGAATGAGAATCATTGTCACATAGAGGGTGATAACATGGGCTCTGGGGCCATCCTGCTGTGGTTCGGGGCCCATCCCTGCCCATGTGTGACCTTGTGCAGGCAACTTAGCATCATCGTGTCTCAGTTTTCTTGTAGATCAAGTGCGATGATAACCAATAGGGCGATTCTAAAGAGTGGATGGATGCCGTGTACAAAGGAGTAAGAACTCTGTAGGTGCTGGTTAAATGAAATAGTGGGTCTTTGGGGTGGCTGGATCTGAACCCGTTTTTCACCGTACCCGCCACAACTTGGGAGCTCACCAGAGGTAGCGCTGGCTTCTCATAACTGGATGGCACTTCTGCAAGATGGAGAACCTGGCTCAGTGGGAAGACTTGGACGGGAAGACTGGGGCCACTAACTTATCTGTAGATTTGCATCTGCAGAAGAAAAGCAGGGGCAGGAGAGCCTGGAACCAGGCATACAATGTACCTCTTAGGGAGGCACTGGTTTGGGGGTGCCCGAGGAGTGCTGTCCGTTTGGTAATACTGGTATCATTGATGTATTTATTTGTTTTTCCACATTTATTGTACATGCATCTCTGTATGTGCCTGGCATTTGGGCACATACAAAGACATGCAAAAATCCACAACATTGCCAGTCGAAATGAGCAGATCATTTGCACACATGGGGACAAAGATGAGAGGAAAGTGGCCAGAAGTTGAGTCAGAGACAAAGACATTCAGTGTCTGGCCATCCAGGCAAGCAGATGGCTGATCGTCATGCAAGAGCAAAGCTCAGAGATCCAGGAACTCGAGATGAAACTTCATGCTCAGGAGTGATGGTGATTTGGGCTGAGTCACTGGCCAGAATCTAGGCAAAGGTCCACAGCAGGAGCCCGCCTGTGACAGGGCCAACAACTGGAGGTGGTGGCGGTGGCTGAGGTACTCTGGGGCCACAGGACTGACCTCCCTGGAGATCCAGGTCCCAGATAGGAGCCAAGAGAATGCAGTTGACCTGGGCTTGCTCCGGAGGTGCCTGGTCCTGATCCGGGGATGGTCATTTAAGTGTCTGCTGAGCCAGCAGGTGGTTTCTGTGTTTTCCCATTTAGAAATGGATTCACTGAGCAATCAGGGCTGAGCAGGTGAAACGCGACATCGCTGAGTACTCGTTCTCCACGGAGCGCCGTGTTGGGTGCCTGAGCAGGAAGGAGGAAGGAAAGCGAAGTCTTTCTCTCCAGGAGGAGTTGATGTTTTGACAAGAGGGGTGTGCCCACACATATAGACTCGTACACACACGTCAGGACGCACCTCCCTCCTCCCCGCTGGCCCCGCCTCCCCCTGCAGTCCACATCACGTGCGCATCTGTACTTAGGTGATGCCTCATGCAGTGAATCCATGAGGAATAGCTTCGTTTCTTAAAAAAGGGTCTTAAATATTGCAGTTTTTTTAAAGAAGGGACATAGTGTCCTATAAAAAACAGGTATTTTTCACTTTCTAAATGTCATAGACACACTAGAACTTTATGTTGCCACCTCAGAACCCTCCCTGCTTGATTCTTCCACATTCAAAATATCAAAATTGTTCTTGAGTTATAAATCTGAGCAGTTAGATTACATGGCCCCGTCTGTTCAGTTTTGTAAGGCTGAAAACTACATCAGTAGTGTGTGTCTTCGCTTGCTTTCTTGGGGTTACTTTTAAGAGTATTTGGCAAAATGAAGACAGCCTGGGATACATCTACTGCAAGGTCCCTGGCCTCATTTTCAGCAAGAGTCATCACATCCTCGCAGAACATGTGTTTTTGGTTCTCTGTGAAAAGATTCTTATCTTTTTGACATTGCTGCCCCAGGTCGGTGGTGTCAAAGACCTGCCAGCCTCTGAGACTTATTCACAGGGATTTTGCTGAAGAGCAGGGTGGGTGTTGAGGGCCAGCTTCAGAGCTCCCTGGGGGGTGGGTGTGGGGAAGAGCGGACTGATAGGCGGTGAGAACCACTTCGCTGCAGCCAGCACTCGCTGATCTGATGCCCCTGTGCGTCGTGGGAATAAGTGAACGGTGGGCTCCTTATTTCCACACAGTCACATATCAGGATCCCCGGAGAAGGGATCTGTGGTACTACTTACTCTACTTGACAGCTAAGAAATTGCTCCCAGTTTGGGTCTTGTGGTGTACTTTGGCTTTTCTTACGCCAGCCCTTCGAAATGGAGTATTCTGTGGTTCTGTGGATTCCTTGGAAGTGAAGACGTCAAAATGGAGCTGCCGCGGTCAGTGAGTAAGGGGCTTCGGCCCCTGGTCGGGCAGCCCCACCCTGGGTGAGAAGTCAAGGAAGGCGGTGAAGGTCAGACTGCTAGGCAGGCTCCTGAGAGTTGTGGGGGGCGTCAGGGCCTTCCCTCGGCCCAGCAGAAATCTGGGACAGAGAAGTGGCTGGACTGCTGTTACCCCCAGGAGTGAAAGTGCTTCTCTGCTGGGATTGACAGGCTTCACAGTGCAGCTCCTGACGGACCTGCCCACACCCCTGTCCCACCAGGCCTTCGTGTCAGGTGACTCCTGAGTCCCCTGTTAACCAGCGCTCTCATTGGTCAGCCCAGCCGGCTGAGGTGGAGGGGATGGCGCCCAGCCTCCAATTAAGCCTTTTCTAAAGCTTGGCCTCCAGAAGCCAAAACCAGCCCCATTCTCTCCCCACCCTCAGACAAGCCAAAGCAAGCCATCCCATGCTTTTCTAAGGGGATGTTTCCATTTCTTTTTCTCTGCGTTTTCTTCCCTAGGATATTTGGGGAAGGGAAGTGAGGAAAGGGGTTGTTGACAGTGTCTGCACTTCATCATTTTTTCTTTGGATCCTAGCTTTGAGCAGCTGCGTTCCAAAAGCCCTACTGACAAAATGATCCAGGTCTGTTTCCAGTCATGCGGGGCGCTCCTCGCACCTGTGGCCAGTAGGTGGCGCTCTGTCACCAGTCAGCCGCGCAGGGGGCCCAGGCATCGGGGCTGAGCTCTGTGGTCCAAAGTGAAAACCTGTGTTAGGCAGGCAAGAGGCAAATATTAAACGTAGCATTTTATGCATTTTGAGAAAGAAAGCCTTTCTATTCAGGTTCACTCCAGGTTCTCTGGAGATGTGTTTGGAAACCCCCTCTGCAACTGAACTCATCACCATGGCCTTTTATTCACTTACAAAATGCTTCCCCAGAATCCCAGCTCAATTACCTTTTGTCTCCCCGCCGTCCTAATACTCTCTGGTTGAATGCAGGAAAAACAGAGCAGCAAGGTCAGACGGCCCCTTCTTCTTTCACAGTGGTCTGTCTTGTTTTCCAGGACCAGAGGGAATGAGTGGCCCTGCTGCCCAAATAGAAACGCGTGCGTGTTTGTGTATAGATATTCCACAAACGCGTACTTTTGTCCAGAGGGAAGAAATATATCAGCACATATAAATACAGGCACATAGGTCTTTTCTTTGGACAAAAGCAGACGTTTTCAGACAGTATTTTCACCGGTCTACTCAGTGCAAGTCATTTCAGGGGCCCAATGCTTGAAAATTATCATGACAGTCTGACAGTTCGTCCGTTGAACAACTAGGTACTGACGGAGGATGTACAAAGTCCTACCTCTGTGTCATGGGGATGCTCAGATCAGTGCATTCTCACTCTCAAGGACTTCACCACCTAGTCCTAGAGACACAGCCTCGGGACTATTGGAGCTGAAGCTCCGTGTGCGTGGACTTGGACATGAGCACCTAGGCTGCAGTGCATGTTAGTGCGTGGACCACATGCCCGTCAAACTGAGGTCTGGTGGCTGTTTTTCACCTGGAGCAATGTATCCAGATAAGCAGGATGCTTTGTCGCTCAAATCGCCACACCTAGATTGAGTGAGTCTTGTGCTCTGTGGACAAAGATGTTAAGGAGGCTCCAGAAAGGACTACATTTACCTTAGGTTGGTAGAACAAACGTGTCTACTGCGTATTATCTCCAAGATAACACTCGGCAAAGGTTTTGTGGAGACTTAACTTTCAGCAACACGTAAGCAAGAGATGAAAAAATAAAGTATTAAGTAACAATACGTGACCAGAACCCAGATGCCAGCCATTGTTTCATCCGTTTTGCTTCCTATCGCCTGCGTTTCGCCCCCAGAAAACAGTTAATGGAGTTGGATGGAGAGGGGCAAGTTCCTCTGGTGGGAAAGCTAGTAATCTGCGTGTGTGTAGGCGTGCACGTGTGCTATTAAACGTCCTTCCAGAGGTCTTGTTCTGTCGCAATTGCCTTGCCAATCCTTCAATTACTGTTTTCTTTCATGAGAAATTGTTACTGGAATGCACTCACCCTTTTAGGGAGCTGTGAACAGTGGTTATAATTGCTTGTTGCTAAGATAATTGGCCTGACTTCGGAGCCCTGGAAAAGTTACTTGGGAGAATGGAATGCGGAGGGGAGCCGGAGCTGCATTCCGGCTCCGGCTTGGCTGCCGCTGCCGCTGCCGTGGACCACAGTTCTGGGGTCATCGCAGTGGACAGCCAGAGATGTGAGACTAGAAAGTTCTACAAGTAAGCCCATCTTGAAGTGCCACGACCACTTGAGTTTTGACATTTCCTCGTAGGAGGAGTTTTTTTTTGTTGTTGGTAAGATCTCCCTTTCTAGCTCTGCATGGGTTCAAATCCAGAAGCTGTAGAATACTAGCCTCTCTGCTGGATCCCAGGATTCTTTTTATAGAAGGTTCTGGAGAGTAAGGATCTTACTGAGTTATCTGAGTCTGCAAAGCCAGGGGAAGAGATATCGAATGGTGAGAGGTTGATTGATATCAGGCATTAAATCAATGCAAAATTTCCTCACATCTATATTATTGGTACTCTTGATAGCCTTTGACAGTATTGACCAAAGAGTTGTGTTAATTCATTACAAGCTGACGTGAAATGGCCAATGTATTAGCTCCCAGGGAGAAACTAAAATATACTTTCACTTTAAAGTGTAGGATCCTGAGGTGTTATAGGATGCAATTAGTTTTTCTTTCTCTTAAACTTCAAGCCTATTTTCCTTTCTGTTTTTAAAAAGATTTTATCTTAGAGGGGAAGGGAGGAAGAGAGCGTGAGAAACATCAGTGTGTGGTTGCCTCTTGTGCGCCCCCTACTGGGGACCTGACTTGCCTACAACCCAGGCATGTGCCCTGGCTGGGAATCAAACTGGTGACCCTTTGGTTTGCAGGTTGGCCCTCAATCCACTGAGCCATACCAGCCAATGCCTGTTTTACTTTCTTAAAAAGAAAAGGAAGACAGTGTGAAACCCTTCATGATATATTTCTGCGGCAGTAACTGAAGCTTGGTTACCCGAAAGGTGAAAGAATCTTGAACTTGCTCAGAACAAGAGAGTAATAATTCACAGGGGGAAAATAGAGGCCAATGTTGTAATGAGGTGAGTAACCCAAGCAAGAGCTCCCAGTTTCATGAAAGATCCCCTAACCATTCTTGGATTTATGGGAAGCAAGTAAGGACTGTCAGGAAAATCGCCCTAACAAATCAGAGTTGCCTTCTCCTGCTTCCTGGTATTAAGGAACAACCTTCTCCTTGTTAAGCACTCATGGGGTCATGGGAAAATACAGGTCATAGGTAAAACATTGTCAGGATTGGAAATTACTTGAACTCCATCAGTTCCAAGGAGGCATTGCAAAGTGCTACTTACCCAAGCATCGCCCCCTGCCCCCCACCCACCCCCAGACCAGCTAGATTTCAAGGCAGGTGGCTCTGTGCTAAGAGGCCTCCAGCAGCCATGAACTCTGTGGTTCATTTTGCAGAGCATTTTTTTCAGGGACTGGTAGCTTCAGCATGGCTCCGCCACCTACCAGTTAATTTTTCCAAAAGTTACTACAAAGCCAGGCAAACCGGGCAAATCGCACACTTCTTTTTCAAAGTTGTTTCGAGCCATGACAGTGTAATCACAACTTTATCAAATCATAACTACAAGGCAGCCCTTGAAGGCAGTGTGGCCACCTGTGCGCATGAACACGGGAGGACCCCACAAGACGTTAATGGGGAAAAGCAGCAGCAGAAAAATAGCTTTAGGAAAAACCCGTTACTTACCTCAGTGTAGAGAAAAGGGGCCAGAAGCACATACATGGGCTTGGTTATGTTTGGGGAGAAAAATAGGAGTGGGAGGGGCATAAAAGTGAACTCATCCACATGACTCTCTATATCTGTATGTTGCTCAAATCTTTTTTTCCCTGAAATGTGCTAATGAAGTACTTATGTAATAAAACAGTTTTTAAGGAGTGACAATAAATGGGATCAGAGACACTGGAAAAACCTCCCATTTTATTTTCTGTTTTGAGTCAGAGCAGACATGTGGTTTCTTGTTCTTGTTCCATCACTTACTGTAGCCTAGAGAAGAAAGGGTTAAGACATCCAGGTCACTTTTAAGTGCCTAGATCCTTGCTATGAAGGCAATCAAAAGCCGTTCCACCTTAGCCCTCTGTCACCATTCATCATCAACCAGGTCCTGTTCTGCTGGGAAGATGATCTTTTTTCACAACCAGCCAAATACCCACCTGCAAACAGTTTGCAGAGAGCTGGTAGGAAGACATCTACGGAGCCTTCCAGGAGAATGAGGCCAGCGGGGTCCTGCCGGCTCTGCTGTGGGTCTTGGTGTTTGTTTGCTTCCTTTTCCAACAGCGAAACCTTCCTCAAACAGCCAGGCGTCATGGAGGTGAATGAAAAATACCCTGGCACACAGACAGGGCATAAGAAATGAGTGTTCAGTGACTTCTGACATGGGAGGGATGAGGCCTGGGACCTCTCTCTGAAGGGACAGGAGCCAGGACTCCAAGGGAGCCAGCCTGGGCTGAAGGCCTTTCTGGTTTCATTTGCCTTGTCGGAGCGCCACTGTCTCCCCTGTGACGTCTCACTTTCTCTGGTGTCTGTGACTGGTCCCCATTCTTAGAAGGCCGAGGGAAGTTGCTGCTGCAGCCTCAGTGCAGGGGGTTCTTGGTGGGCACAGGAGATTTTTTTCCTTTTTTCTGTCTTGCCCTTCCTGTCTCTCCCTTCCTTCAGTTGAAGCTTCCTGCCCAACCTCAAGCAGGCCTGTTAGGGGTGGTTCATGACCCAAGGGCACATAACACCATAGTCCTTCCACTCTCCTGGGAAAAAGTAAGCCTGCTCACTTTGTCAGTGTCTAATTGAAGCTTTTGCTTACTCATCTTTTTTTCTTCCCTGAATATTATGCCGAGAGACAGTCTCAACCAGATCACTCCCTGGTGCTGGCAGGACAGTAACTGGCAGGGAATGTGTGAGGTTTTGGAGGAAGCTGCTCCTCCAAGAAGCTACCTGTCCTTGGGAGGGCCAGTCAGTGATCAGTGTGAAAATGCTTTACTCAAGGGTGTCCCCGCTGGTAGGAACTGGATGCGCGCACAAACCGTGGCGACTCATCACATCCCTCTCCAACGTGTTTCTTTACCAAAGTGCTATAGAACTCTGGGTCACACCTAACGGAGACTTCAAGTTACAGTTCAAAGGGTTGGGACATAAAAATCCAATGTGGTCAGTTAAGGAAGCAGGGTTATTTAATTTATATAAGGATTGTTTTTATTCTTAAGACCAAAGAGATGTAGTAGCCGATTCCTTATGGTGTGCCTGCCTGGGCCATAGTCACTGTCTCTAAGACCGACCTGCCTTCTCTGCACCGCCGGCAGCCCACCTCGTGTGCTGCCCATAACTCTGCCCACCTCTCCTGGCCATGCTGCCTGCCAGGGCAGTGGGCACTTGGCGTCAGGAGTGTCTCACCCACAGGTTAGGTGAGACACTCATCATGTTGGGTCAGGCCGACAGGTTCTGTACCAGGGGTTTCATGTTTGAAATGCACCCTCCTGCATTTTAACTTTTCAGCAGGGCTGTTTCTTTTTCTGAAGTCCTTCTGCTGTTTTTGCCCAGGAAAAGGGGAGGAGAGTGGAAAAGCTTTTCTGGCCTCGCCAGGTCAACAGATTCAGATGGGTGTCATGCCCAGGAGAAAGCCCTTTGCTCATGTCCGTAGAGCTGCAAGGCGCTTCCCCGGGTGGTGGAGTAGCAGTGACTGCTCCAGGGGTCCCAGCTGATGGTCCTGGGCAGGGCGCCGCCCAGGGTGGTTTGTGAGAATTGGAGAAAGTTCCCCCACTGCGTGGACGTGGTAGGGACCCATTTGGCCATCCGACTGGTGCCTTTTTGCAAAAGCGAAGGCCCTTTCCCTCCAGATGGAGGCTGTGCAATGCCAGGACACAGCTTGGTGAGCATAACACGGGTTGGATGTCGTGCCATTTGGTCCTTGGCTAGAGGTCTTTGTGCAGTGCACGAGCGGTTGGTTCAACCATGCAGCCGAGCCTTGGCTGAGCACCTCGTCTCCCCGCCTGTTTTAGTGTGGTGCTGAGAAACTGGCTGAGATTTCCCAGGCCATGGAAGGAGGTGGCGAGCACTGAGGAAAGTGGTTGGTGGAGGCTGGAACCAGCTGCCTTGCAAACGGCCCCCAGGGACCGGGCAGGACAGATTTCCCAGAGAACTCCTGCAGGTGGCCAGCGCTCCATGAATACCTGTTTGAGAAATATGTACCAGTAGCTGTCACTGGATTCTGGGATTCTCATTATATCCTGGCCTTTGAAATTTGCTTTAATTGGAGCTCTGCGTGTACCCACAGGCTGGGTTTCACAAAACAGAAGCCACTTGGCCAACACTGATTCCCACAATCAGTGGGAGGTACAGGCTCCTCCCGTATTTCCCTGTTACTGAATCCTGCTGCCGTGCCTGTTCTCCGCAACGCTCTGATGGTCAGCAACCTTCTCATTCACCCACCCCAGCGTAGTCCCAGGTACACTGTATTTTCACAAGATTCATACACTCTGCTCTGTATCAGGGTTCCTGAATTCCTAAATCATCTCTGCCATTAACTCATGGTATTTCTAGTTAAAGATGAATCATTAGACCTGCTGACCTAAAAGAAAAGAGTTAAACTGAGGCAAGTCCCAGTTACCAGGAGGAGATGTATTTGGGAGTGGCAGAGGAACTGCAGCTAGGAACATGCACACGGCCGTGAACTACAGGCCAGTCCATGAGGGTCAAGGGTGGTTGCCTCTATGGGTTGAGAGGACAAAAGGGGGACCTCAGGCCGGGGGCCATGCAGTGAGTTCATTAGCTCTAAATTGGGGAGAGGTTCTTGGCAGGTGCTTGGTGGTCTAGAGATAAGTTGTGGCCTTATGTAAGTGAGGCATTTCTGGGAAACCAGTCTCTGAAAGTGCCTGCACGAGACTCCCCACTGAACATGCCTCAGCCCCATTTCAGATGACAGTCCTTTCACAGGCCCACGGTGGGGTGTGTGACAAAATAATCCCGTCGTCACGTAAGTCCGAGGGGACTGCACAGTGTATTTCTCTCTTCACATTCTCTTCGCTTTCATATGATGATTATCATCATATTAGAGTTCATGAAAACGCTCCAATAGCCCTTTAAACTCCACTGAACTCAGAATGGCCTGCACTTCTTTGACTCTGGAGTTCTTTGTCTCTGTGGAGCTGTTCTAGGGAAACATTTTGAGAAATACTCTTCCAGACTTTGGGTTCCTGCAGCCAAGATAACAAAGGGACGTTTCGTGCATGACCTTTCAACACGTTGCCTATTTTCAGGATGGTTTATTTTTGTATTTGGGAAACCAGCTCTCCCTGTTTTAAACAACTGACCACAGGCTTCCGTTTTCCGAAGTGACCTACGCCAGTCTGGCTTCTGTTTTTAATACTTCCTCTGCTTAAAGGGGTTGTGATTGTTTACCATTCATTCTGTTCTTTCACATGAAAAAAATCAAGTATTTTCACCTTTTCCCTTACACTCAGATCGCTGTTTACTGGGGGCAGAGTGTCGTCACATCCATTATCCTATTGATCGTCGCTCCCACACAGTCATTTTCAACAACCTTGCAAGTAGTATTTAAAAATCATTAGGGCCATTAATATTCTATCTGGTCTGCAAAAACTTGAAAGGGCTGACTCCTCCGTATCCCAGAACTGAGAGAATATAAAATTTTGCCTGTAGCTAAAATGCTCAGAGCTTTTACTTAAACAGATTGAGACTCCAGTGGAAACGAAAAGAAAGGACGTTAGGGAGGAGAGTTGTTTATTATTGTTAATGTTAGAAATACTACCTTTCTAAAAATTATGCTTCTCATAATTTATTTTAAATTCTGGTCATGCCACCAACCAAGGCCGTTGTACATAATATATTACCAAAGACTCTTGAATTCAAATTATGATATTCTGTGGTAATCCACAGCAAATAAATATCTAAGTAAAATATTTCGTTTGCTATCTTTAATTTACCCAAAAGCTTATGAGAGGGAATATTATTTTTAGAGCCACTTCCGAGTGACAAATTCTATACTTTTTAGTTGTTTTATTTTCTAGTTTCTATTAGAAATAAAACATATTTGTGGAGGGATTACATAATGAAGTAATAACTAACACACTCCTGGAATTGTGTCTTTTTTTAATGCTTTCCCTCTGATATCTTTAATACATAATATGTCTGTTAAGTCTGAACCAATTGCATTTAGCTCTTCATTATTCCTAGTGAATGTATATCATTTTAACAACTTGATTAATGTGTAATTGACACAATAACATGCATAAGGTTGAAGGGGAAGTGGGTGGTATGTAACGTATGTAGTCACACAGGACAGGGCCATCACCTGAAGATGACAAACATCTCCACTATCCCCCCAAGTCTCTCTGTGTCCAGTCATCTCTCCTTGTCCCCTGTCCCCAGGTGACCACTGACCTGTTTTCTGTCATTATAGTTTGGTTTTCATTTTCTAGGACTTGATAAAAATGGGATCATGCAGCATATACTTTTTAGTGTGTCTAGCTTTTTTCACTCGGTGTAAAGATTTTGAGATTCATTACATTATGTATCAATATTTAATTTCTTGAAAAATATCTATTGAGCACAAGATATTTTTGAGCATATATTGTTACTGCAGAGTATTATATAAATATTTCACATTTTGTTTATTCACTTGTAGCTTTGCAGTCAATTTTTTTTTGCTATTGTGAACAAAACTATCATAACTATGTAAGAGCAGGAATGCAGGAATGGTGGGTAGATATATGTTTACCTTTCTCAAAAAAATAGTTTTTGCAATGTCACTTGTACTAGCATCTCAGTTGCAATCAGAATACTAATCATAAGTTTAAAAAACATCTTGAGCATGTATTATATGCTGGGCACGGTGCCAAGAGCTGAGTATACAATGGAGACAAAAAAGAGAGTTTGCCTATTTTTTGTAGCTTAGCATTACATTAGATAACCATAGTTAATTACACAGCTTTTCTAATAATTGTACATCAACATATGTGCTTTGAAGGAAAGGAATGTGATTCTGCCAAAGACCATAACACAGTGAACTGCTTAAGCCTGGACTCGGGGAAGGCTTCCCAGGGGGAGTGATCATTAAGGATGAATGGGGGTGAACCGGGTGCAGAGCTGGGGGTGCAGAGAGTGGAAGAACATTTCAGAGGAACATTATGTGCAAAGGCCCCAAGGTGAAGGGAAACAACATACCTTTGAGGAGCTAGAAAACTGGGTGGCTGGATGGGAGAGGGAGGCAGGAATCAGGTCTCGCAGGTTCAGGGAGATCCAAAATTGTATTTCTTCACAGTGGTACATTCTGCTAAAAGTGAGGTTAAAAAATATTTTAAGGAAAATAGGGAAAAAACCCTAAATGCAACCTTTTAAGCCCTTCTCTTGTCAAAGGTTTAGTGACTGTATCTCATACATTCAAACTCAGGTCCAAGGTGTTAGTGTCGAATTCAGAGAACAGATGCTGTAGCTCACAGAGGATATGGGGGCCCGCTGGCTTTGCGGTGGGAGCACAGGCAGTTCGTGGTGGAGGGGTCGTATGTCGCAGCCTTCAAGGGGAGCGTGCGAGGCAGTTCTGTGGCTGAAATTGAAGGCCTTGGGCTCCTCTGTCCACTCACCTTCTCCCTGTGCATTTTACCCGCTCCATGTTCCTCCAGCTAATTTCCAGAAGTACTTGTATCATCCCCTTCAAACACCCTCATCATCGTTTCCTCCTTGCTCCTCTTGTAAAGTTGAAAGGCCAAAGTCATGACTTTGCAATTGTTTTCATGGCAAGAGACTGAGGCAGCGTAAAAACAAGATTCCCATGATTTCACGGCAGCATCCAGAGGAAGGAGAAGTCGGGTTCTAGGCAAGAGCGGCTCCTTTTTAGACTCAGGCAGCTTTGATGACAGCAGGGAAAACACGGAGTTCATGCTGATACAGGGAGAGACTCCCCAGTGTAAGTGATGGTCCCATCAGCCATGCCCAAGTCGGGAGATCTGAGTCAACCCTTTGATGTTTTCGAAAACAGGCGTCCCGCCGTTGAAACTTGTGTGGATACTGGAAACCTTAAGTGGTGATTTTTTTTCTTGTTTTGAAGTAGGTTTTCCTCAGTGCCTGTTTGGCCGATGTTTGAAAGGTGAGCAAAATACTTTCCCATGTTGCTGGCGTCTGAAAATAACAGTGTGATGAAAGCTGAAGTTCCAGTAATGTGGGTTGGTTTCTTTTATAGCTAAGTTGAATTTTTGGTTCAGTTTGAAAAGATGCTTCAGATGGATTACCATGAAAGCCGTGTAGTAGTCTAGACTGACGCTTCGAATCGGACCGCATCCTCTGTGTCCACAGTGCTGTGTCAGACATCTTTCCATCTGCTGCGCTGTGTGACGGCCCTTGTTTTTAAATGTGTGGGTCCGTTTATCTTCTTTTAGAATACTTACTTTTTGTTCTACTGAGAGGGATATTTCACACTCCAACAATGCTTTTTGATGTAACAACCTCTCTGTATGTGCTGTGGCTGAATTTAACTCACTTACTATTTCCTATGAGCCAGGCACTGCCCCGTTCTTGGCTAGCTCCTCAGTCTTGCGTACATTACAGAGCGTTGCGTTCCCCTGTGAGGGTGCACCTGTGTGTGCAAGAGCTACAGGGGGAGGGAAAACACTCCCTCCCTAGTCTGATCAGACAGACGACTAAGAGGCTGTTGCTAATGGCAGTTTCTGAGATGTTGTCAAAATGGGTTTTGAGGCCTTTGATTAGAACATGGCTAGGCGTTCACGCTGACAACCTGCCTCTACTTAAATGTCCCAGCGTCTGACTGTGCCTTGAAATTGTGCCAGAATGTGTAGCAGGAAAGGTGCACACCTGTGAGAGCTGCACTTATTCTTCTCTCTCTTTGCTTCTCTTGGAAGTTTTATGCCAAGGAGCTTATATCATAGACAGAGGAGCATAAACCAGACTCGGTGGTCCAGCAGATCTGCTCGGAGTCCTGGTTTGGGGCTACACTTTTGTCAAACATTAGATAAGCCTTTTGTCAAGCTATTAAGATGGTGATCCAGGTCTCTTTTGGCAAATGTCTTTTCCTATTGCCTCCTGGAAGAGTTTCTCAATTTAATCTTTCAGCTCACAAATTGGTACTCTGTTTCCATCCTACTGTTTTTTCCATTGCTCTGTTTAAAAATTGCCTCACTGCCTATTTTTCTTCACTTGTTTCTACCTTTATCCCTGTCTTTTCTTTTTTAAATATGTGTCTGCGCTGAGGGTTGTATTCTCCTTTACCCAGGCCAGGGATCAAACCCACAACCTCGGCATGTGTCCTGATGCCCCAACCAAATGAGCCACACTGGCCAGGGCTCCCTTTCTTCTTGATTTGTGAGGATATAGGTTTAACTGGGACTCAAATGAAGTTTACTTTCCTCATGCAAAAGGCGGGCGGTCAGTGGCAGGTCCGATACAGTGGCTTTGCTTCACGACGTGCTCAGGGAGTGCGTTGCTGTTCAGTCCACCTCACTGCCATCCCTGGGATGTGGCCCAAGGTGCTGACACCACCTTCCATGCGACAGGACGAAGACGGATTGGGCAAAGGGAAGGCTATCAGCCAGTCGTTTTTGTTGAGGAAGGCTCCACCAAACTTGCCTCTACATATTAGTCACAGCCTAAATGCATAGTGACTAATATGCATTAATGCATACCTGCAATGAAGCTAGAAAATTAGTGTTTCTCATAGCCAACCACGGACCCAGATACAAGTTGTATAATTATAGAACAGGGGAAGAATAGGAATGGGAAGTTGTCAGGGGTCGCTGTTGCTTTTCTCTTCCTTTCTGCCTTAATTTATCTTGTCCTTTTCTCATTCATTCCTTTCTCACCTGTATTCCTTCCCCCAGTATTATTTAGTTCCTATGTACACCAGTAGCTGTATCAGATGCTTAACAACCTCAGTATTTTACTCTGCATCGCCATCATTCACTCGGAGACCAAAGATACTTTACTACATTATGAGGCAATCTTGGGAGGAAAAGTACAGGTTGGATGCAGAACTTATATTTGTTCTAGGGAAAATGGTTTCCTGTTTTACAGATAAAGAGACCTTGAGAAACGGTGTCAAGGATTTAGGTCAAAGTCTACTCCTGCAACTTACTGAGTAGTTACAGACATTCGACATTGTTCATTCCACAGATGTGTCAAGCGCCCGTGTCAGGCAGCAGGAACTTAACAATACCCGGGCAGTTGCTGCCTTGCCCTCCGTGGCCCGGGAGACCGCAGCCTCGTTCAGCAGCCCTGCAGCGAAACTAGCGTCGGAGAGAGGGCACGTACTCCAATGGGGAGGGTGGGGGAGCTCCGGGATTTCCTCGCTCGCCTGTAATACCTCTCAGACAGAACAAAGTAAACCCTTTCTCTCATTTATGCAGTGCTTCCCAGCATAGCCTATGCTTTCAGCACAGTAAGTAAAAAAGACCAGGGGACTTTCAGGCCCGGGGGAAGTTATGACTTCAGTTTCTGGGGCAGACACAGTTTGGAGGGGGAGACATCAGTTCCTCCAAAGCCTAGCCATGTTTTGGAGAATGAGGGAGGTAAGCTTGGACACTTGGGCGTCAAACCGTGAAGACCCTTTAGTGGCAGATCAGGTCGTTTGGATTTAGACCAGAGGGAAGATGATTTAGGGACACAGTGTTTCAGTCATCAGGTGGAGAGGTGGGAGGAGCCAGGACACATTTAAGTTCCAGGGCTGAACTTGCTGACACTGGGCAGGGGAGCGGTAGCTCCTAGGCGTGAGAGGTGTTCGGGAGGAGCGTCGGGTGGCAGCGCAGCTGCGATGCTGGTCAGTGCCAGGCCTCGCTCTCCTTGGGTGTCGCGTTTGGTGTCTCCTGTGGGGGCAGAAATGTATGCCGCCTTGAGGACTTTTCAGCAGTTGTACGGGCTGCCAGTAGCTGGAGTGATTTTCTCTCCTTCAGCTGTGGGCAAGCGTGGCTAGTGGGAGTGGTCTGAGGACGAGGACCCTGTACCGTCCCAGGCCCACGGGAGAAGTGAGAGGTGAGTGTTGTTTATTCAGGGGTCAGGTCAGGAAGACGCTGTTACGCTCGTTCATCACCTGGGCACTGTGTCTACTAGAGCCGAGACACAGGTATGGGATGGGAACTCCGTCGTTCAATCCCTGGTCGTGTCGTTCTGGCAGTAAATTACGGGGTGACTTAGAGAAAAATCTTTTTTTCCCATGAAATTTATTCAGTGACATGAGTTAATAAAATTAAATAGGTTGCCAGTGTCCGATTCCGTGTTGCATTATCTGCATATCTCACTGTGCTCACCCCCCAGGTCAAGTCTCCTTCTGAAACCACCTTTGACCCCTCTTCCCTTTTCTACGCCCCCTTCCCTGTGGGAACCACATACTGTTGTCTGGGAGTTTTCTTTTCTTCATTTGTTGCTTTCAGTTTCATATCCTGCTCATCAGTGAAGTCATGTGGCTGTTGACTTCTTTCTGTGTGACATTTCACAGAGCACGGGATTCTCAGGGTTTATCTGTGTTGTCACAAATGGCTGTGTTTCATCTTTCCTCATGGCAGTGTTCCAATCTCTCCACCATAGTACTTTTTTAATGCTGATGTCCGTGACAGAGCAGCCTATTGCTTGGGGAATGTGTTTTCTTTTATTTTTTTTTAAATTGCAGTATAATTGAAATATAATTGAGAACTGGTATTGTATGCATTAGTGGTAAGTGTACAACAAAATGATTTGATATACATACATATCATGAAATGGTTACCAAAGTACGTTTAGCTAACATCCAGTATCACACATAGTTACATTTTTCTTGTGATGAGAATTTTTAAGACCTACCATCTTAGCAACTTCCAGTAGGCAGTACAGTATTTTTTAATGTACTCACTGTGCTATACATTACATGCACTACAGGACTTGTTTATTTTATTCCTGGAAGTTTGTACTGGAAAATATAGTTTTTTCTATATCCACTGTGAAGGGGATGAACAACTGGTTTGAGTGCTTTATTCAAAGATGAAAAACAAAACAGTCCTGAATCAACTGAAAGGATGGTCACTCTTTGCGGAGAAGTATTTTCCCTCCCAGTTTACTTTCTGTATTGAATCGTGTATCCTAAATCTCAATAAGTGAAGAGATTATCAAATTTCAATGTGTGCTTGAGAAACTTGAACTTTGGCCATTTGGAAGCTGGGAGATTTCAGAGGATGGACAAACAGCCAAAAGAGTGTTGGTGTTTGTGTGAAGAGCATGTTATGGGACAAAATGATCAGAAAATATTTTCCCCTCTATATATCTTGGTTGGTTTTTGCTTCATATTTGCCTTTTAAAATTTGATTCACTTTAAAAAATAGCTATAAACAAGATCTATTTAATATTAAATGGAAATCTAGCTTTGAATTCACCATCTGTCTTCTGTGACACTTAGGAATTGTGTTCGACTGCAAGTAATAGAGATTTGAAATACAGTGGGTTCAAAACACAAGGGTTTTTTCTTTTGCAAAAGGTTAAGTAGGTGGTTTTATAAAGTCCCTAGGGACCCAGACTCCTTTTGGTATCATTATACTGATTTTACTTCAGCATCCAAAGTGGCTGCTGGAGATCCAGACATCACCTTCACATTCCCTGCAGGAGGGAAAAAAAAAGGCTACTCTTGGTCAAATTCCTTTAAGTATACTTGAAATGTGCCCTCATCCTACTTTTACCTCATTGGCCAGAATTTGGTTATGTGGCCACATCTATCTAAAAGAAAGATTGGGAATTTAATATTTCATTCTTGGAGGCCTTATGCTCAGCTAAAATATCAATAATCTATTCCTAATAGGGGGGAGCCCAACCTTTTTATTAAGCGAGGGAAAAAAAGGACTGAATGTTGAAAGGCAACTAGCAGTCTCTACCAAGGCTTGGGATAACCTAAGGAAGGGAAAGCTGTTCAAGACTCTGGCTAGAAAAACAGGAAAGAGGGAGAGGACTTTGTGTCAGTGAAATCTTATGAGAGGAAAAGAATGAAAAAAGACATGGTGATTCCAGGATTGGAGGATTACAAACTTTTTGAATTGACCAGTCGGGGACATCTTCTATCCACACTGTCAACAACTGAGCATTGGCAATGTGACACCTTCGTGCCAAGGGAGATGGGCGGGGTGGGCGTGGGCTGCATCCTTCTGGGGAATACCACTCATGTAGAACATGTGAGGAGTGGCCCTGAAATCGGGCAACACAGAGCATCCCTGGCTGCTGTCACCAGAGGGGGGCAGGTTTCTGACACTGCCACCTGCCTTGATTCTTTAATTTAAGCTGCCCTAGTTTAAAAACGTGGCTGAAAGCAATGAGCTAAATGCTCCGTTCGATGTGTTCTCTGCTTCTTCGACGAGCATAAGAAAGAGGGGTGGGGAAGGGAATGGGGTGTCAGCTAAGCTCCATTTTAAGGGTCTGCATGGTTAGCTGGATTAGCCTCATACAATGTAGGAAAGAAATTAGAATTTCTAGCTGGAACCTTTATGTTTTCCTAAGGAACTTGGATTTCCTACCTGAAAATCTCTATTATAGGCAATCTTAACCTTAAACTGAGGGATTTCATGGAAGGAAGGAAGGAAGGACAGAAGGAAGGACAGAAAGGAAGGGGGGAAGGGAGGGAGGAAGGAAGGAGGGAAGGAAGGGAAGGAAAGAAGGAAGGGAGGGAGCAATAGTGATGTGGTAGGAAGAAAGCCCGTTGAACTTGTAATTATATGACACAGGTTGTAATTCCAAGTCTGTCACTTGTTAGCTGGGTGATCTCGTTAAAGTATGTAATATCTCTGATTTTCAATTTTCTTATCTATGTAATTATAAAGTAATAATCCCAAGGTTGTTACAAGAAATAAAGGAGTTAATGTATTATAGACACACTAAGACAGCCAGTGTAATAAGAAAACTGAAGGACAAATGCAAAATTCTGACACTTGTGATAAACTGGACTCAGTACTTCTTGCCGATGTCCTCAGTCCTTTCCTGGTTAACCTTCCATCCATGTACTTAGTGGGGCCTCAACTTTGCATCCCCACTTTAACCCGTGTGCTGAGCAGAGCTGGGAAAACTCACACAATGGAATATCACTGGAACAAAGTTTTATGGTCTCCGATCTCAGTTTGGTCCTGGATGCTGCTCACTGTCTTCTGTATGACCAGTTCTCCCGGGTTCTCTAGAGTATCCTAAAAGAACAAAAAAAGTCCTCCACGGGCCCACATCCCTTTCCCCTCCCGCCCTCTCTTTCCTTCCCCTGCCCTTATCAAGTAATCTCTCTCCCTCCACACAGTGAAAGAAATAAGGTGCCATCTTGACCCCGCCCACTCCTACCCTGCAAAATTAATGTTTTCCCACATCCATCTTTTCTCCTTAATTCTTGTTAATGGGAGAAGGGGCCTTCGTCCGATAGGCGAGTTGTCTTCATTTGTTGTAGAGGTCAGTCCCCTTCTGCTTCTCAGGATTATTGCTTCATTCATGACCCCATCTCTTATGTATCTCACAGATTTTTTGTCTGACTGCCTCTTTCCTATAGGCACCCACACGTGCCTTACCTTTTCCCGTCTTTCCTATAGGCACCCACACGTGCCTTACCTTTTCCCGTCTTTAGCAAAATGTCCTATTCCAGCTAAAAAAGCCGAGAGCTTCCTACCAGACCCCATTCAATTCTACTCTCTCTTCTTGCTGTTCTCTACTCACTGGAAGAAATTTGGGGCAGGACTCGAGACTTTTCTGGTTATATTTAGATAATAAAAAAATCCAGTCCAGCTTATTAATCACATGACAAAAACCTCCAGTCCAGTTTGACTCTCCCTCCCCTTGTGACTCGCTTTGATCAAGTGAATATTAGTAATTTTTTTTATGAAAACACACTTCAGAAGAAATTTTCTAAATATGTAGAACCTTATGATCACAGGAAATAAAAGTTAAATTTAGCTCTGGCTGGCATAGCTCAGTGGATTGAGTGGAGGCCTGTAAACCAAAGGGTCTTGGGTTTGATTCCCAGGCAGGGCACATGCCTGGGTTGCAGGCCAGGTCCCCAGTGGGAGTCACATGAAAGGTGACCACATGATGTTTTCTCTCCCTCTCTTTCTCCTTCTCTTCTTCTTCTCTCTCAAAATGAATAAAATCTTTCGAAAAAAGTTAAATTTAAATATGTATTTTTATTGGAGGAAAGTATGACGGGAATAAAAGACTGGAATCTTCTATTGAATCTTTTAATAAATCTTGAAATCTTCCAGTGGGTAGAAGGAGTAGTTGCTTCTCTATTTTTCAATCATTGGCCAGCTGTTTTCGAAGGGAAGGAAAGAGGTGGGGGAAAATATGAGATTTACTTCTGGTTCGGTTTTTATTTGGCTTCACGGTCTCTGGCTGTGAAGTATATAAAAAACTGACTTTTTTTCCTGGGGCTCTTTCATGCGTTTTCGGAGACCTCCCCGTGGCTGGTAGCGGCCAACTTGCGTTTTGCCTCACTCCAGTTCCCCTGCTTTGGCAGCCACATCTGACTCTTAGGCTCACCCCCAGACCCCTCGGCTCCTGGTTCCTGTGATTGGCCCCTCCTTGTCACTCTCCCAGTGTTGTTTTGGGAGACTTTGCCTCAGGATGACCCGCCACAACCCTCTCCTGTGAGTGGACACCTGCCGAGCAGAGAATTCCCATAGCATTTGCTCTGCCAGGTTCTGGAAGTGTGTTCATTTCCAGCACTGCCCCCGTCCTTTCTCTGCTGTTGTTGGGGCCATAACTTCTCAAGTGCTCAGGTGAGGAAAGTCTTCTACTTTCTCCCATAGTAGATGATAGGAAAGAAGCCCATCCTACTGAACGCTCTCCAAGGAGACCCTCACTCCTTAGTCTCTCCCCCTTCTCTGAGAGCCTGGTGGTCACTCATGGGCAGGTGCTGGCACACCTGGGTGGTACCTTTGAGGGCACTGGTCATCCCACTTTCTGGGACAGACCACTGGGCTTATTTTGACATTGAACCGTGTTCTTTTTACACATTTGTATGCTGCCGTCTAAAATTTTGATCACACATTTAAGTAGTACTGAAAGATGTGCTATTTTTACTTATAAATATCAATATTCTCAAATAAAATGTTTAAATTACTCTTTTAAATATACCAGTAGGACTTAAATACCATAGCAAATTGATGCCCACTATCATCTTTTAAATAAATTACCATCACCTCCACAGCAAAATAAGTAACTCTTTTAATAGTCAGATTTTTCATTGTTCTTTTTTTCCTCCTGAACTCTTCTGTTTCATTTCCCCCAAAGGATTTTGCCTTATGTGTTTAGAAGCTTTCCAATTTTTTAATCTCATCATACTCTTCTTGAACAAAATGCATATTTACATTAATTTTTTTTATGTCCTGTAATCATAAGTTTCTATTTAGGAAATTTCTCTTGAAGCGTGTTTTGACAAGTATTGATACTAAGTTGGTCAAAACTTAAAACATATTGTAAGTTTTGATAAATACCTCCTGACTGTAAAAGTACACTTTATCAGAAATGTGCCTTGTAAAGAGAACTGAGGCCTTCCTCCTCCTCCTCCTCCACCTCTTCCCCTTCTTTCAGTTTTGGGGATGAGGTAGGGTTTAGTGGAAATCAGCAACAACAAAAGGAAGTATGGGGCCTTCAGGAAGTATGCGATTACAAAAGATTCATTACAATTCTTAATGACGTTATTTGCACTGAAATCTTTAATGCCTTTCCATTAAGGAAATTCAAATAAAAGAATTACATGCTAACAGAGAGGAATTGAGGAGAGAAGAGGCTAAAAGATGACAGTAAGGAGTAAAAATCAAATATTTATTTATTTTAAAGGTTTTTAAAATTCATTTTTAGAGAGAGGAGAAGAGAAGGAGAAAGAGAGGGAGAGAAACATCAGTGTGTGGTTGCCTCTTGTGCTCCTCCCACTGGGGACCTGGCCTGCAACCCAGGCATGTGCCCTGACTGGGAATCAAACTGGTGACCCTTTTGTTTGCAGCCTGCACTCAATCCACTGAGCTACATCAGCCAGGGCAAAATCAAATACATATTGAGACTGTTCAGTGATGTTCTGGCAAAAGTTTAAATTATTTCTGTTAACAATCTGAATAAATGTTGAAGAAAATAGAATACTCTATATTTATTTGACTCAAAGATGGTATTACTCTTTTGCCAGTAAACTTGGAGTATTTCATCTTTCTACTATTAAATGTATAAAATAAATTTATGATATATTGAAATTAAATATATGTACATTGGCATCATCTAACATTAATTTTATAGAACCGTCAGTGGCCTTGTGCCCCTCTGGAAGTCTTGGCCAACCTCCAGGTACACCAACTAGCGACTCCAGTAGCAACTGCTTTGGGAGCAACCTCTCCATTTATGACGTGGGGTGGGGGGCCCGGATGCGGACTGTGTTTCCTCATCCCCTGGGGCTTCTGTGAGAATTCTGAGCAACAAAGAACACCATCTCTAACTTTCCACTTCACACATACATATGTCCTCTTTAGAGGAGCACCTCCAGCTCTCATTGGCTTTATAAGGAGTCCCCTTAACTCAAGAGTGTTAAGAAAACCTGATCTGACTGGCAGATTGACCCCCTTTGACAATCCTATTATTAGGCAACTATGGATGCAACATCTGACTCTGGATTGTGTACATTACATAACGTTTCTGCCTCATTTTGGTTCTGTAGACCAAATGGTCTGCTTCTGTTAAGTTCCCCCCGGACCCACTGGGGACTCAGCTGCCATTCCACAGGGCATGGAGTGTGCATTAGTTATTCAGGCTCCGCTGGCAAACAGCAAGAGCACTGTGCAATCTGCTACCCTGTCTAAATATCTGCGCCACAAACAATCGCTTAAACATGATTATAGCTATTTGACGCCACAACTTAATTTCATGATAAAATTATATGTGTTTATTATCTCTCTGCCGGTTTTTATAAGATCTTGTCATACAAAGGACTCAATTTGTCAGAAATCAGATATCCATTTTGTAATTTTCACAACATGCACACCAAACGAGGAATGTTTTTGTAGGAAGGTGAAAAGACCCATATTAGAACTATGTTTTGTTTTATTTAGAAAAATGCTGCAGAGCCAGGAATGTTCAAGGAGTATAGTTCTGGTGAGGTGCAGAAGTAGCTGGAGAGGGGAGATACACATTGAAAAATTCCTTAACCTTGGCCGAATCCTGCATAGGTAAAAAGATGATACAAAGGAGGGGAGAAAAGTGTACCCTAATCTAATGGAACTAAGGGAACCACCAAGCTGTCAATTCACTGAGCTGTAGATGTGGAAACAGAATGGAGCCTTTCAATTCTGCTGCCTTCTCCCTGGGGTTAGAGCCTGGTTGCCATGGATATTCTGGAATCCTGCAGCTAATGGGAGGGAGATCTGTAGCCCTGGTGTCCTGGGGACCCGCCAGGGTGATACATGAAATGCAGGCCCGTGGGTGTGGTGGGGAAGGCTGGAAAGCAGGAGGTCAGAGGGTCGGTTTCCAGCAGAGTTATAGCTGATTTTATTTCAAGTCACATTCATTTGGCAATCTGTATTTTCCTGAAAAATCAAACCTTTTTGTGCCTCCCCTACAGAGCAAAAGAGAATCTTCATCTCCTTAAATTGGTTACTATCACGGCACTAAGTAGTGTGTGCTGTAATTAGGTGTGCATTGATGGTTCAGAGAAGGATCTTTTTCAATGCAATTCTTTGGGGGGAGGGGGAGAGGGAAACTAATTTTGGTTTGGCTCAAAGACCTGAAGATGCTTAAAAACATCCCCCACACACAGCAAACAGGATGAATGAATAAGAAAGTTTCTGATTTATTCAATTTTATCCAAAAATATTACTTACCAGGCCCCATCTCTCTTTCCAATAACTTATCTCAAGGTCAGCCTTTCCCTACTCCTTTTGTCTGGCGTTCATTCTGCCTCTGTTTTTAACCAAGTCATGGCAAAAACACTCCTCCCTCTCTATAGTCTCTTAGAAAATTTACCTCTCTAGCCGGATAATCAAGCCCTTTAAAGTCAGGTTCCTGGACAGTGTTTGCTATTCCTGATAAGCCGGAAGGGCCTCTGCCCCGACCTTCCGAGCCTTTTTCTCAGCAGAGCTTTGAAACAGCAATAGGGTCCTCATTGGATGATTTCCGAGAGCTAGAGATTCAGCAGTGACTGCCGGTGCTGCCTTTGTCCGCACATTCCTTCAGTCTTCACTGAAGAAGTTACTGCGATGCGGATCCAAGGAATCTTACTCAGCGATGCTACCTGATGAGGTGGAGAGGTGCGGTTGAAAATTAGGACTGTTCCTTGGTATTTTATGTGTGTCTTGCCTTTAAATATCACATGGCCCTTGCTTGGCATTCACTGTGTAGCTGGTTGGCAAGGACCACAGAGGAAGGTTGGACTCTACTAATTCCTGAATTCCAAGAAAAGTACTGCAGGCTTAATATTATGGGCCTCATGGAAAGCATGAGGACTTGGAAACTTTTCTTTGTGGGCCAAACTTAAGGAAGCTCAGTGGTTTGGAATCTGGGAGAAGTAGCTTGCCAGACCCAAATGAGTGCATGTTGGCCAAGGAAGCGTGTGGCGTTCTGCCAGTCCTTCAGAACTACTGTGATTCTTCCATTTTAAACCCCCTCTCCCTATTGACATTCCCTTGCTTTTTCTACCATGTTGTCTTAATCCATTAGACCATGATTTTCAAAATTTTCATCTCATGACGCACATAAACTAATTACTAAAATTCTGCACCATGCCAAAAATTGTTATTTTTTTGCTGATCTGACAAAAATAGGTCTGATTTTGATTTATTCACACTCAGCAGCTATTGTTGAGTTGGCAGTTGTCATTTTTTTATTTGACAATCTCAGGGAAAAGAGGTCAGTGCCTCTAACTAAATAGTTGGGTATTGCAAATTTTAAAAATCCTTGTGGCACATAGGTTGAAAGTCCCTGCGTTGGGCATTAAGGTAAATAACTGATGATCATTTACTAGAAAAACTCTTTTTCTTCTCTTTTCTCAAACCAAGGAAGCTGCAGTGGTCATCCACAAAACTCTACACTCACACATCCATAGCTACCAGCACAAGAGGCCAGCAGAAGATTCCATCTTCTTCTATTCATGGCTATTTCGTGGCATGCTCAGGTCTCTGTGAGTTGGACACCAACCAGAGGCCTGGGAAGCATGGGTTGAACCAAGGCAGACAGTGTGTGAAGTGAGCATGGAGACTTTCCTGCAACTGTTTGCAGCCAAAGTATCTCATTCATGACCTTTCAGAAGGAAAAGAGATCATTGATCTGCTTAGTTCTCTAGGAGTTAGGGGAGTAAAATACTTCAATTCTAGTCTTAGCAGTAGGAGAAATTAATGGTGTGTCCATAGTATAATTAGGGGAGGGAATTTAAGGGGAAAAATGGGAGGGATTTAGAGGAACTAGTATAAAGGACACAGGGACAATAACTAAGGGGGGTGGAAATGGGAGGGAGGTGGGGAGCACAGGGCGGGGTGGGCTGGGATGGGAGAAATAAACAGAAAACCGTACTTGAAAAATAAATAAAAATTAAAAAATCTTACTCTTCTTAACTATGAAATGGTAGGTCTGAATTCTGTAATAGCTAAGTGCACCTTCCAATTCCTGATTTTATATAGGAGAGTATTTATATAATCTAGAAATGTGGAAGAACTTTTCTCATCCAAAGAAGAAATTGAAAGAAGCTTGATAGACTTGATAGCCCCCCAAAGAGAAATATTTGTATATCCAATAAATATCTAAGTGTTATAAGTAAAATTGAAAGTTAAATATTCATAACATGTGACAAAGGATCAGTGACTTTGTTATATAAAACAGTCATTAAGAAACACTAGTTTAAGGACTCAGAGACAAATCATGAAAGTACTAAAAAATCCAAGACACAGGTGAAAGGAATATTTGTTCAGTATCATCAATAATTAAAGAAAATCAAAACAGAGTATGATTTTTAGCCTTCAATTAGCAAACAAAACATATGTTAGCGACAGCAAGGTTGCAGGGGAGGTTAGGAGAGGGCTGTTCCCCAAGTCTGCCCTTTTGAAAAGTCATCGGCAATGTTATAAATTGCTGAACTTCTCCTGCCAGTTATTATGTCAATAAGTTATACAACCATTCTGCTTTCAGGAATTTTCCTAAGGAAATAAATAATGGTGTACAAAATAGTTAGCTCTAGTTCTGCTAATTGTAGCAAATGACTGAAAAAAAAAACCCCTAAATTTCAATCATTGGGGATTAAGTAAATTAAGATGCATTCACATAATGAAATACTTTATAAAAAGTTATTGAGCCCTGGCTGGTGTAGCTCAGTGGATTGAGCATGGGCCTGTGAAGCAAAGGGTCACTGGTTTGATTCCCAGTCAGGGCACATGCCTGGGTTGCAGGCCAGGTCCCCAGTAGGGGACACATAAAAGGCAACCACACATTGATATTTCTCTCCCACTCTTTCTCCTTCTCTTCCCCTCTCTCTAAAAAATAAATAAATAAAATATTTTTAAAAGTTATTGAAGTGGTACCCAAATGCTTTTCTTTGTATGGAAAGATGTTTTATGATGTATTTTGAAACAAGTGATCAAATACACACATAGGCAGATATTATAGTATTGTTATTAAAATAACCATGGATACTGCATATCTAGAAATACAAACAATCTTGAATTATAGAGACTAATGCATTAAAGGTGACTTTCTTTTGGTAGAAAAACTTACGGATTCATTTGCATTTTAATTTCTTATCTGTTTTCGGCAGTGAAACTTTATTGCTCTTGTATTAGAGAACAAAAACTTCATTGAATAAAAGACTTAAAATACTACCATTTTAGAGGAATGCCTAGTTAAAATAACTAATTTCCAAACCGGCCCTCATCTATGGGAGAGCTGTGACAGTTCACAAATCCGTAGTCACGTCAATGAAGGCAGCACATCGTTGTTCGGACTGGTAAACTTCAAGGCATAGATATAATCGGTGTTCATTGGTAACTTAAGAAATATGGGAGGGGACAGGTGAACAAGTATCCCCCATGTCAAGTGTGAGGAGAAATAGGTTTCCAAGAGTTGTTAGTGTTCTCAGATCTGCAAAAACAACTGCACAGTTGGAGGAGCAAAAATGAGAGACATTTTATTGAATCCGATTCTAAATGAACTTTTAGAATCATGGAGAAGAGCACACAAACACTATTAATATTCACAAGTAAATGCTACGAGAGTTTCAGAGGAATATCTTTTACCACATTTATTTTAGATTTCTCTATTTGAGAACAAATGTATATTAGAAAGAATTTAACTGATGTAAATTCAATCTTTGTCTACAAAACAAAACGGTGGTTCACTCTCGTAGTCTAGTAAAATTTACCTATGGGGATTGACAAGTCACTTAAAAATGCTTACTAAAAAGTTAAATTATCCAGCATGCTTTTCTTTTCTTAACGAGCAATTTCTACTTATTTTATAATCTTTTCATTTGAGTGTCCCGCTGTTGCCCTTTCATAACCACGCCCACCTTCCTCCTGCCCCTTGGCCCCTCCCCCAGCCCCTCCCTACCTAGGCCCCTCCCCCAGCCCCTCCCTACCTAGGCAACCACTAATCCAGTCTCCACTTCCACAAGGTTGTCCCTTCAAAATGTCACGTGATAGAATCACACAGTAGGTGACTTTTTAGGATTAGCTTCTT
The DNA here is from genome assembly GCF_021234435.1 of Artibeus jamaicensis. NCBI lineage: Eukaryota > Metazoa > Chordata > Mammalia > Chiroptera > Phyllostomidae > Artibeus > Artibeus jamaicensis. The sequence continues at coordinate 20,534,266 of NW_026521823.1, read as the reverse complement.
TTGCACCTCAGCATTAGCCCTGGGGATTCATCAAAGTTGTTACATACATCAGTAGCTTTTTGTTTTTTTGTGTAGTATCCTATGGACTCTACACATCAGTTTGTTCAGCCATTCACCTGTGGCAGAGTAACCGGGCCATTGCCCACTTTTGGCTGTTATAATAAAGCTTCAATGAACATTCATGTATAGGTTTTTGTGTAATACAGGTTTTTGTTTCTTTTGGAATAAAATCCTAAGATGGCAGTCGCTGAGTCACATGGCAATTGTGTATTTAGATTAATCAGAAACTGCCCAACTCTTCCAGAGCAGCTGCATCATTTATGTTGCCGCCAGCAAGGCAGGAATGACCGAGGTCCTCTTCATCCTCAACAACGTGGGTTCTACTACCATTTTTATTTAAACCTTTCGGATAAATGTGTAGTACTATGGCAGTTACAGCTCACCAGTTTTCATAGCATTTCCCTGATTGCTAATGACGTTAAAATATTTTCATGTGCTTTTTTGTCATCAATATATTCTCTTTAGTTTAGTGTCTGTGCATGGCTTTACATATATTATAATTGTTTTTTCAAACTGTTAAACCTTTGGAATTCTTCATGTTGTAGACACTAGTCCTTTGTTGGGTATGTTGGGTGGTTTGCCAATATATTTTCTGAGCATGTAGCTTATTCTTTCATCCTTTTTGCATGGGACATCACTGATCAAGAGCTTTTAATTTTGATAAGATTCAGTGTATGAATTTCATGGCTAAGAAGCACATTCATTTATGAGTAGGGTTTTTTTTTAAAGATTTTTAAAAACTTATTTATCTTTAGAGGGGAAGGGAGGGAGAGTGGGAGAGAAACATCAATGAATGACTGCCTCTTGCGTGTCCCCTGTTGGGAACTGGCTTTCAACCCAGGCATGTGCCCATACTGGGAATCAAACTGCAATCCTTTGGTTTGCAGGCCTATGCTCAATCTATTGAGTTACACCAGCCAGGGCATGACTAGGGTTTTTGATGTCAATCTAAGAACTCTCTGCCTAGCCCTAAATCTCAGATTTTCCCCTATTTATTTTTTTACATGTTTTATAATTTATACTTTACATTTAAGCCAACAATACATTTTAATTTTTGTCTATGGTATGAGGTTTAGGTTAAGTTTCATTTCTTTTGTTATGGGTGTCCAATTGCTCTGGCACCGTTTGTTGAAAAAGGCTCTCTCTCTTCCCTTGAATTGCTTTAGCACCTTTGTTAAAAATCAGTTGAGCATATTTGCGTGAATCTGTTTCAAAGTTCTCTGTGTTCCATTGATCCATGTCTGCCACACTGTCTTGATTACTGTAGCTAGATATTGTCTTAATATCATGTACTAATTTCTTTGGGCCACTACAACATATTACGCAAACTTGGTGATGGAAAGCAATAGAAATGTATTCTCTCACACTTCTGAAATCCTGGTGCAGACAGGGCTGTGTTTCCTCTGGAGGCCCTAGGAAGAATTATTCCTTGCCTCTTTCAGCTTTTGGCACCCACTAGTGAGTTCTGGCTCCCTTGACTGTGGCTGCATTACTTCAATCTCCGACTCTGTCTTCACACCACCTGCTCCTCTGTGTATGTCTTCCCTGTCCCTACCAAAGCTCCGCATGCCTCTCTTATGAGGACACATGTAAACATAATTAGGGCCACCCAGATAATCCAGGATGAACTCCTCCTTTCACGACTTTTTTTTTACCTTAATCAATTTTTTTTATCACATAAGACGACATTTACTATTTTGCCATATAATATTTACAGGCACCAGGCATTAGGACATGCATCTATATTTTGGGGGCTAATAGTCAACCTATTGCAGTTGATTAATTCCTCTCTTTATTCTTCTTTATCTAGATTAATGATTGCCTTAGCTTTTCTGGGGCCTGTGCCTTTTCACATAAATTTTAGAATAAGTTTGTGGCTGCAAAGGGCCTTGCTGGGGTTTTGATAGACATTGTATTAAGACTATAGGTCAATTTTAGAAGGATTGACAACTTTTAAGTTTTCCAACCCACAAACATGGTGTATCTATTTAGGTTTTTTCTTGCATTCTCATTTTGTGATTTTTATATCATATAGATTCTGTACAGGTTTACATGTATATCTAAGTAGTCCATATTTTTGGAAAATACAGTAAATAGTATTTTTTCACTTTTGTTTCTGCCTGTTCATTGACAGTACGTAGAAATGATTGACTTTGTGTGTTGATCTTCTATGCTATGAACTTACTGTAATGATTTATTAGTTATAGGAGATTTTATAGCTTCTCTGTGTAAATAGTCATGTCACCTGCAGACAGAAACAGGTTTGTTTTTTCCTTTCTCGTCTGTGTGCCTTTTATTTTCTTCCTCTTGCTTGTCGCAGTGACTGCAGCTTTCAACCCCACATTGAATAAGAGTAATGAGAGTGGACATTCCTGCTCTGCTCCCAGTCCGACCGGGAGAGCATTCAGTTTTCTACCATTAAGTATGTTGTTATCTTCGGTTTGTGTTGTGGTTGGCTTTATCAAGTTCATGTAATAGCATTATATTTCTTATGTGCAGAAAGGTTTATCATGGTGTTACATTTTATCAAGTGCTTTTCCTCTATCAACCAATACTGTAATTTTGCTTGGTTTGATTGTTGATATGAATTCCTTCAACCGGTTTTCTTTTTCGTTTTTAATTTTTTAACTTAATCTTTCCTGTTCTTTTCTTTCATTACCATGTAGTCCCCTGATAGTGACTGCTTTGCTGGTGCCGAGCCACTCCCGCATACCTGGAATAAACCCCACGTGGCCATGGCACATCATTCTTTCATGCCTTTTTGGACTCAAGCTGCTGCTGTTTTGTTAGGGACTGCTGCACCCACGTTCATGGCTGCTGGTCTGCAATTTTCTTCTCTTTTACTGTCTTTGTTTTGGCTTCTAGTTCATCTTGGTGGAGTGTGGAAAGTTTGCATTTTTTAAGGAATTGGTCCATTTCTTTGAAGTTATTGAACTTATGAGCATGAAGTCATTCGGAATATTCCCCAGTTACTGTCTAGTGACTGCAGGGTCAGTCATGTTGTCCCATTACTGGTTGTTTATGTCGATTCCCTCTTTATTTTTGTCCGTGCTTCTAGGCATTTATCAGTTTTATTTGAAAAAACTGGCTTTTAAAAATTTTATTAACTTTATTGGGGTTGACACTGGTTAATAAAATTGTATTTGTTTCACATGTACAATTCTATCCTATGTCGTCTGTATATTGCATTGCATGTTCACTATACAAAGTCAAATCTTCCATCACCATATATTTGATCCCCTTTATAAGTCTTCTACCTCCCCTGCACCCCCCTTCTCTCTGGTAACCACTATACTGTTGTCTGTGTCTGAGTTTTCATTTGCCTGTCTTATTCATTACTTTGTTGCTCTCAGTTTTATACCCCAAATCTGAGTGAAACCATATGGTTCTTGACTTTTTCTGTCTTATTTTGCTTAGTATGATATTCTCAAGATCCATCCATGTGGTTGCAAATGGCAGTATTTCATTTTTTCTTATGGCTGGATGAATACTATTCCATTGTATATGTACCACATCTTTATCCAATCATCTATCAGGAGACACTATGGCTGTTTCCATGTCTTGGCCTCTGTGAAAAATGTTGCAGTCAACATAGGGAAGCATATATCTTTACAGATTAATGTTTCAAATTTTTCAGGTAGATACCCAGAAAAGGGGTTGCTGGGTCGTATGGTCAATTTATTCTTAATCTTTTGAGGAACATCCATACTGATTTCCTCAGTGACCGTACTAGTCACCAGCAGTGAATGAGGGTTCCTTTTTCTTCACAACCTGTTCAACACTTGTTATTTCTTGTCTTACAGATAACATCCAATCTAACAGGTATAAGGTGGCATCTCATTGTGGTTTTGATTTGCATTTCCCAAATAGCTATTAAACTTGAACATCTTTTAATATGTCTGTTGACCATTTTTTTGCATGTCTTCTTGGGAGAGGTGTTCAGGTCCTCTGCCTTTTTTTGAATTTGATTTTTTTGTTGTTAAGTTGTATGAGTTCTTTATATATTTTTGATATTAACTCCTTAGTGGAGGTATTGTTTGCAAATATCTTCTCTCCTTTGGTTGGTTGCCTTCTTATTTTGTTGATGGTTTCTTTTGCTATGCAGAAGCTTTTTAGTTTGATGTAGTCCCATTCACTTATTTTTGACTTCCTTTGCCTTTGAGGTCAAATTCATAAAAGCCTAAGACCAAGATCCATAAGTTTGGTACCTATGTTTTCTTCTATGTGTATTCTTGTTTCAGGTCTTATATCCTTGATCCATTTTGAGTTAATTTTTGTGTATGGTTTTATAAATAGCAGTCTAGTTTCATTCTTTTGTATGTGGCTTTCCAATTTTCCCAGCACCATTTATTGAAGAGGGTTTCATTTCTCCATTTTGTTTTGGGCTTCCTTGTTGAAACTTATTTGCTCGTACACGTGTGGATTTATTTTTGGGTTCTCAATTCTGTTCCATTGGTCTGTGTGTCTATATTTCTGCCAATACCACACTGCTTTGATTATTATGGCTTTATAGTATAATCTGAAGTCAGGGAGTGTGATACCATTAGCTTTAGAACTAGTTTTGTTTTATTTATTTTCTTCATTACATTTTCATTTTAAATTTTATTTTTATTCCTTTTTTATATTTGTTTTAGTTTTTTGCTCTTTATTTTTATTTCTTTTAGGTAGGAACTTAGATCATTAAGACTTTTTCTCATTTCTCATGCAAGCATTTAATGCTATAGATCTCCTCATTGCTTGTGCAACAACATATATTTTTGTTTTCATTTAATTCTGTATGTATTTTTAAAAATTTTTGTTGCGACATTTTCTTTGATCCCTGGCTTATTTAAAAGTGTGTTCTTTAATTTTAATTATATTTTTTTCTTGAGTTTGTTTTATGATCTAGGATATAGTCTAAGGCCATGGCTGTCCTGTGGGTGCTTGAAAAAAATATGTATTCTGCTCTTGCTGTGTGGCCTGTTCTACATATGTCCGTTAGATTCTGTTGGTTGATTGTGTTGTCAATATCTCCTATATCCTTTCTTATTTTTGTTTCTAGTGAGTCTATCAGTTTCTGGGAGGAGGTTTCTTGAGCTTTTGGGAAACTACTTGAATTTCCCAACTGTAATTGTGAATTTGTCTACTTCTCCATTCAGCTCTGTCAGTTTTTGGTTCTTATATTGTCGGGCTTTGTTATTTGGCGAGTTATACATTTAGGATTGTTATGTCTTCCTGGTGCATTGTTACTTATATGATTATATAATGCCCTTCTTTGTCTATACTAATTTTCTTTGCTCTAAAATCTACTTTAGCAAATATTAATATAGTCACTCCTTTTAAAATTTAATGTTTGCATGATTTTATATCTTTTATAAAACTTTTCAGTTTCTTTACTTTCAATATACATATGTCATTAAATCTAAAGTAAGTTTTTTTCAAACAGCATATTTTGGATCATTTTTTAAAAATTCACTTTACCAACTACTGTCTTTTGATTGGTGCATTTAGACCATTTACGTAGAAGGTCATATTGATATATTAGTGCTTAGACCTGCCATTTTTATGTTTTGTTTGTTTTTCTCCTTTTATTTCTCTTTTTGTCTTTTTGTGGATGACTCAAACATTTTTTAGGATATCATCTTGAATTATTTATAGTGTGTCTAAGTATATCTTTTATAGTTTCCATAGTGGTTATATGTGCCAAATGGCTGATCACAATCTATTGGTATAGAAAGCAGACTGTTTCCCCACCCCCAAAAGACGTCTGTCTGATTCCTGGAAACCTGTGAATACGTTAATTTTAATACATAAAGAGGTCTCCCATCCAAGTACTAACCAGGCAGCTACTACCATTTGCAACAACATGGATGGAACTGGAAAGCATTATGCTGAGTGAAATAGGCCAGGTGCTGAAAGACAAATACCATATGATCTCACCTTTAACAGGAAGCTAAACAACAAAACAAACAAGCAAGCAGAAAAAAAAACCAAACAAAAAACAAAGACACTGAAATAGAGAACAAGGGGATAGTGACCAGAGGGGAGAAGGAAGGGAAGTTAAGGGGAAAAAAGGGGGAGAGATTTGGAGGAACAAATAGGAAGGACACAGGGACGAGAACTAAGGGGGGGGGAAATGGGAGGGAGGTGGGGAGCAAGGGGCGGGGGAGGCTGGGATGGGAAAAATAGACAAAAAACTGTACTTGAAAAATAACTAAATAAAATTTTAAAAAATAATAATAAAAAAAGAAAAAAATACATAAAGAGGGGACTATGTAGATGTGATTAAACAAATGTACTACTGGGCGGACCGAATATAGTCACAAGGGTTATTACCATATGAAGAGAGAGTCATACAAAGGCATATGATGATGGAAACAGAAATCAGAAAGTTAGAGATTTGTAGATGCTATGCTGCTTGCTTTGGAGATGGAAGAAGGGACCACAAGCCAAGGGATGCAGTTGTATCTTGAAAATTTTGTGTATTGTGTTGAGTCTCTGGGTCCCGATTAATATTTATCTTAGCAGGCCGTCATCCTGCTTCACATGCTCACCTTAACCTTACTGCTCGGGCTGTTGTCACAATGACAGACTAATTTTCAGAGCTGTTGGCAGTGTTATTTTAGCCTGCTTGATTTATCTTTTGCTACTGGGGCTCCCACTAGTTCCTGCTGGTACTTGTTGAGGGGTTGGAGGGATTTCTCCAGGTTGGGCCACTGGGTGGCGGATCCCGGCTAGGGAGAGGAGTCTCAGGTCTGTGGCAGCAGAGGGCTTCCTCTGTGAAGTTTGCCATGCCTGGCTCCCTCTTATAGCCCTGCTGGGCAGTTCTCTCTCTTATCTTTCAGTGGGAGAGGCGAGTCTTAGTCCCAACAGGAGAAGAGAGTGGTTCCTCAGGCCACTTATTGTGGGTGGGCTCCTGGTGGATGTCGGTTCTTCCAGGTTTGCTTGATGGTGTCAGAGGGGGTCCCATTGTTTCAGGGGGAGGAAGGAGCCTTCCCTGGCTGGCTTTTGTTGCTGGGCTGCAGGTGTAAACATGCTGGATTTGGGTGACTTATAAATCCTTTTTTTTAAAGATTTTATTTATTGAAATAATCTTTAGAGGAGTGAAGGAGAGAAATATCAATGTATGGTTGCCTCTCATGGGTCCCCCACTGGGAACTGGCCTGCAACCCAGGCATGTGCCCTGACTGGGAATGGAACTGCCATCCTTTGGTTCTCAGGTTTGCGCTCAATCCACTGAGCTACACCAGCAAGGGCTGGGTGACTTATAAGTTCTGTTGGCAAGAGGAACACAACACCCTGCCTCGATGTTGTTCTTCAGTCCTGGGGCTCTGAACGAGTTTGCCTTCGTATCACCTTTCAGAGTTCTTCTTTGGTTGTCTTTTGCATTAGTTTTAGGATTTTTTGCATATAGTGTGTAGTGGGGGAAAAACAGGGAGAAACGAGTCCATGGCTTCTTGTCTAGACCAGAAGCCACTGTTCGACTTTTGATAATACCACGTTTTTTCTCTTTCCCTGGAAATGGTCTACTGTATTTCAGGAACTGGAAGAGACATTTTAAGAGGAAGGAACTGAGTATGGAGTGAGCCTCCAGATGAGGCTGGAGAAGTAGGAGGGGCCAATTATGCAAAACGCTATAAATTATGCTATAATTTATAGAGTTTGAATTTTATTCTAGGTACAATGGGAAACCATGTTAAGAGTTTAGGCAATGGAATGACTTGATCTATTTTTGAAAGATCATGTTAGCTTCTATGTGTAAAAGTGATGTTAGGGCTTAAGAGTGGAAACAGTGAAACATAAAACTATTACTTACTATGCTGAGGCATGATGAGGCCATAGATGCCTCTGGAAGTTCTGGTTTAATGAACTGTATCAGGGAGGAGAGACAAGGAGGGGAATAGATATGCTGTCAGGGGTATTACAAGAATTAACTTTGTAGATGGATTTTACATATCCAAACAGATACAGAGATGTTTGTAAATATAAGAGGAGAGAGATGGGCTAGAAATACAAATGAGGGAGCTATCAGATCACAGAGGACGCGGAAACCTCAGGAGGGAATCAGATCGCTTTGGAGAAAACAGAGTAAGCAGAGCTGGGTGCGCAGTTCCCAGCCCTGCGGCAAACCAGCATTTAGTTATTAGAGAAGGAGGAATGTGCCAAAGAAAACAAGCAGCCGCAGCCAGAATGAGATAAAAAGAAAGCCAAGATATGTTTCCCATTTTTAGAAGAGTTAATTTCAAATTCTCATCACATTAATCACCCATAAGGATGATAAACAAAGCACAGAGGAAGAAAACTCTCCTCCACACAATATAATGAAGCTCCCTAATTATTCAGTTACATCATTACCAAGTCACATCTAAAAAATCATCTGTAGGAGAAATTCCTGTAGGCACACTCTCAAAAACTTTGAAGGTAATATAAGAAAATGTTCACAAATTATATTTAATGATGGAATTATGAATAGTTTTTACTTTCTTCACCTTTCTAGATTTTTAATTTTTTCATAGTAAATATATCAAAAAATTGTCTACATTTAATCTATTTTTTTGTGAGAAAATGATTTTCTATGATTTAGAACAGTGGTAAGTAATCTGAGTGTTATGGCGCCCCATGATTTTATGAAGCAACCTGACTTTTTTGATTGGTGTGTGTGTATATATATATAATCAATTGCATATATATAATTTATTTGCTTCTTTGCTCTGTTCAGGCCTTTTCACACAGATTAGCATGTGGTTATTTAAAAGTAATTTTGTGAGAGAGTGATGCATAGATTAAAGAATGTGAAAATGAAACTTAAATGGTCTGCATATGAATTTAGCTCTGCCACTTCCTGGCTCTGTGACATGACATTCGTAAGAGGAGGCTGTTACTGTATGTCCTGCAGTGTCATCTGAGGATCAGAATGTGGTAAAATACGTGGACAACACTGTCCACTTCCTGGCACATGGCAGCTTATTGGCATATGATGGTGGCTAATAGCTTAGGCTGTGTGGATGAGAAATTTGGGATTTGAAATTGACGCATTTTTAACAATGGGTCACCTTCCACAAATTATTGATATTTACCTCTCTGTGCTTCATTCTCCTTGTATAATAAGTGAAGGTCTTAATAATATTCACCTCAAGGATTATTATGAAATAATATATGTACAACACTTAGAATACTGCCTGGGAGCATTCATGAGCACTCAACGGGTAGCATTTCACATATTTGTTTTATAATTTAGGGGTTTTTTTCTTTCAGTGACGAGATTTTAAATTGTCCAGGGGTCAAGAACAAGGTCTTGCTTTTTTTTTTAATTACACAATGGTTATGTGCTCAAATAGTTACAAGTTAGGATTGTCATTCCAAGTATTAATTCTCATTAATGACATAAGGCTAGAGTAGGAGCTCTCTGAGCAGATCTTTGCTGAGCTGTCTGACCAGATTGATCGACGCTCACACCCTCTCCTGGCTCAGAAGTGCCAGTGCCAGGTGATAGTGAGCATTCCTGTGAACCGCAGGCCGCTGTTCCCATGCACGTCAGCACGCTTCTGCTTCCTAAGAGTCGGGTTGTTTTCTTACCGAGAGAACTGGTTTCAAAACCAGTTAAGTCCAAGTATTTACTAGGACATATTTATTTAAATATAAAATAAACTGTTAAAAACTTTTGAGTACAGAAAGAAAAAAAGTTGTGTTTCTTATAAAACTTAAGTTGAATGATGTAGAAAAATTTGATAAGAATGAGTTCCTAAAAATCGCTATCAGATTAGGTGTGGGCAGTGCAAACAACTATATTGAGAAAGCTATCTGCACTCATTGCCTCACGAATATTTTCAAGTTCTATTTCATTTTAAGAAATACAAAGTAGACAAATAAGGCAATAAGTGAAGTATATGATTTATGCCCTTGGTTTATGAAGGTGCATGTCTTCATGAGTAAACCCACGTTGAGAGAAGAGATCTTGGCCCAACATCTGAAGATTGAGACACACACATGCATACAATACATACACATTTAACTATACACACACACATACATATACACTTATATTTAACTTAAAAAATATAAATATAACCAAAGACACTGAAATTGAGAACAGGCTGACAGTGACCAGAGGGGAAAAGGGAAGAAGTTTCAGGGGAAAATGGGAATGGTTTGCAGGAACAAGTATAAAGGACACATGGATAATAATAAGGGAGGGGGGTGGAAATGGGAGGAAGGTGGGGAGGGCTGGGGGGTGGGCTGGGATGGGAGTAAAAGACAGAAAACTGAACTTGAACAACAATTAACAAAGGGAAAAAAAGACAAAACAATTAAAATGGACAAAATAAACTAACAAGTACTTGAAAATGAAAATATATATTTTAAGTTAAAATATTTAAGATCTGAGTGCAACCATTTTTAATGATTCCCTTCTTTAATCAACAATTATTCATCTTGAAAGAGATCTTCTAAAGTACTGAGCTGGATTCAGCAGAAATTAAACTGAATATCTACTGATTTTAAATTCTAGCTTAATTGCATGCTAACCATATGATTTTGAGCAGCTTACTTATCTTCCTGGATCTTGGTTTCTCATTTGTAAAAGGTAATTTTTTTTAATTAATGAGTTTTTTAATGGAATGAGACCACATCTGTAAAGTGCATGGCAGAGCTCTTGGAAAGGAATGAGTGCTCACTAAACACAGTGTTCTGTATTCTGATCACTGGTGGCTCTTCAGCCGTGACCTCCCGTAAGCCTGAGAACCAATTCTCCAGTCACAGACCACACACACCCAGTTATGCCTCCTCAAGCCACCTTCACGCTCTCTTCCACTGGGTCGCAGGCTAATTATCCAGGCATCCTTCTGGCTATTTACTTATTCTCACAAAAATTGGCCTCCAAGTGCATTTGAATTTTTAATTTTAGAAATTCTCTCTTTTTCTCCCCTGGTACACCCCCCTCACCTTCCTCCCTTCTTTCTGCTCTATCTTCCTAATTGCTCTACTTTAGTTAGTTTAACAAGAGCTACTTATTTCTATCATTCAAAAGTGGGTTTGTGTCAAGTTTCTTTGTATTAACTTACATAATATTGCCAGTTATTTATTTGGCACAAGACTTTATCACTTCTGATAGTACATTCCCATTTCTCTTCCCAATGTGCCCGTTGCTAATGTTCTGCTCACCAACATGTGCACGTGTGTGCTTGCATGTGCACACACACATACACTTAAAACATTTGTGGTTTGCCATTAAGTCCAAATTGTGATCCAGCCATATAAGCGCATCATGACTTCCTGCTTTTCTCAAATACAGCTGATTGTTTCACAATTCTTTATCGTCCTTTGGTTTCCTCGTACAAGTGAGATGCTCCATCATTTGGAGCACTCTTTGTTTTCTGCCCAAGAATTGACACCATGCCCAAATAAACAGCTTCAAAGGTGTATAGGGGATTTGAGAGGCTAAAGCTGTATTTCTGCCACTATCTAGACACACACACACACACACACGTTGATTTGCACATCTGTGGGCAGAATGCAATTCTACCAGCGTTCTCTTGGGTAGACTTAGTGTCTTCTCACTAATTACTCCACATAGAGCCTCAAGTGACAATAACAGCTGGTTATGCAATTAAAACCTTTGGGCTGTGAGTGGAGAGCTCAGTTAGGATGACGGCAAGGGCACAGTGTATAACGTCCTCATTGGTTTAATAGGATGGAAAGTATTCGGCTGCTCAGTTATGCAATTCATTGTAACTTGAATGGAAATCAAATTAACTGCAGGCAGGTATTATAGCAGCCGACAGCTCCGACATCCTCAGTGTTCCATGAAACTGAGATTGTCCTTGTAGAATCACAGGTGCTCTCTCTCCGCTTTTGTTTTTCTAAGAGCATTCCTACGTGCTAGAAGAAATGCTAAATTTATGTTATTTAGCTGCCAAAAAGATATTTTGATTTTGTCTCTGTCAACTTCAGAATTTGAAAAAATGTAATGAGAACATCGGCAGCAGAGGCAAAAGCAGACGATCTGGGGAAAGAGGAGGGCACTGATCAGTATTCTGAACCGCCGGGTGCCCGGCCCCAGAAAAGGGCAGAGATGAGTGGGCACGGGGACCCTCTCTCCTTTAGACTCATCGGGAAATTCTGATTCCTGTTTCACAGAAAATAGACTGTCCCTGTGTCCCAGCGTCACTTCGGTAAAGGCTGGTGTGGCAGATTTTCTCCTGAGTGCTCATGGGATAAGGGAAGAACAAGGAACACATTCAGTTTCTTTTTGAAGTGTTCCTTATTATACCTGTTGAGTGATTTAGCATGTTTTTAAATTTCTAAAAAATCATCAACGCTATCACAGATGTTCCCCATTTCCCCCCCTCCGCCAGTTCCACCCCCCACCCGGCCCTTCTCCACATTGTTTTCTGTGTCCATTCCCTCTGTGTACATGCTTGTATGTCCTTTGACAAATCTCTTCCCGTCACCCCCTCACCCCCCCCGAGGTCTGTCAGTCTGTTCCATGTATACATGCCTCTGGTTTTATTTTGTTCATCAATTAATTTTGTTTATTAGATTCCACATGCAAGTGCGATCATATGGTATTTGCCTTTCTCTGGTTGGCTTATTTCACTTAAGCATAATATTCTCCAGGTCCATCCATACTGTCACAAAGGACTGGGAATATATCCAAAGTACCCTGAAACACTAATCAGGAAGAATATATGCACCCCTATGTTCATGGTAGCAATATTTACAACAGCCAAGCTCTGGAAATAGTCCGAGTGCCCATCAGTGGATGAGTGGATTAAAAAAAAAAAAAGAGCTGTGGTACATTTACACCATGAAATTCCACACAGTTGTAAAAAAAAAAAAAGTAGGATGTTTTCTTACAGGCTTCAACACATGGCCCCAAAAGAGTGCAAGCATTAATACTATAAATTAGTAATAGCAATTTTAATATTCAAAGCTCCTTGAAAACAACCACTATTATAGAGATAGCACCCTTTCTTAATTTATTTGGTGTATAATTTAAGTGAACAAGTAAGTGGAAGTGAGAGAATACCAATTACAGAAAAACTAAACCACTTGGCACATTTATTTTAATTGTTGAAACATTTCATATTGATATAAATTTGCTGAACTGTGTAAAATGTAATGGCTTATTAAACCTTCCCCACATTTGACTCTTCCCTCATGCTCTTGCAGCTCTGCTGTGTAAAGCATGGGAATTCTGCATCTGTTTATTCTTTCCTCCCCTCTGTCCCTCAGTATGAGCTGCTTGTGGCAGGGATCACACCCGTGTCATTTTTCTGATGCTGTCACCTGTCAGGATCTAGCGATTAGTAGCCGCACTTTTAATGAAGGAGTTTATTTTTTCAACACCCAAGTATCTACTATGCGCCATGCACTATTTCAAGTACTCTCTATAGCAGTTAAAATAGTAGCTACTTTTATTCTCACAACATCTGTGTTAATAATCAATTTCTGTATAACACGACTCCAAAATCTGGGAGCTTCTAGCAACAGCTGATATCGATGGTCTTGCGCAGTTGCCCAGGGTCGGGAATTAGGAGCAATGCAGCTGGGTGGTTGTGGTTTCAGGGTCTTTCGTGAGGTCACGGTCACGTTGGCTGCAGCTACCTGAAGCTCTGAGCAGGAAGAACAGCTTCCAAAGGGATTCGCTCCCCAGCCTGACGTTAGTGCTGGTGGTTGGCAGGGGGCTTCAGTTCTTAGCCTGCCAATCTCGAGTTCAGATGGCCGTTACCTGTGCTTCTGATGCTATACACTGGAGGCTCCCACCACCTCTTTCTCAAGTTCCATTAGTTTGCTAGAGTAGCCCACAGAATCCAGGAACAACAGCTTACTTACCAGATCACGGATGTATTATCAAAAGATACAACTCAGACAGTCAGATGGAAGACATGCATGGGGGGAGGTATGTGGGGAGGGACGCGGCACAGAGCTGGCAGGTCCTCTCCAGGTGTCACCCTGGCTGTACCGTCGTAGATTTACCCCCTGGGAGCTCTCCGAACCCCATCCTCCTAGATTCTTACAGAGGCTTCATAACACAGGCATGTTTGATTGAATCATCAGTCATTGGTGATTCATTCAGTGACCAGTGCGGCGGCGGTAGGGCGGGGCTGCTTGAAAGTTCCAACCCTCTAATGATGGTTGGTTCCCCTGGCAACTAGCTCCCATCCGCAGGGGCTCAGGTGTGGGTGAAAGGGGGTTGTTATGAATAATACTTTCGGCACCCGTCACCTTTATCACTCGGAAGCTATTTCAGGACCTGAGGAAAATACCCAAATATTATTATTAAAAGGGTGCCCTTATTGCTCTAACTACTTAGTAAGTTCCATAAGTTTTGAGAGCTACATGACAAAATATATAGACCAAGACCAAAGTATATACTTCACATAAATTACAACATCACAGGTGATCATTGTGGTCTAACCTGAAGGCTGGGCACCACAACAAAATATGAAGGTCCTTTTGCTGTGCCCATGATACAGTTGGGAGAAATGAGCCACAGGAAAGTTAAATAATTTGGGTTATGCTGAAGCTTAAATGAGAACACACACACGATATAGAACATTACGTGGCACACGCTATGCATTCAATGACTATTGACTGTCTTTTTTTTTGTTAACCAAAATAATTGCCTTTGGCAGTTTTCAGATTTTAATGGCTTAAGTTTTGGGTTCAGTTCTACGGAAAAATATTTTGTGACTATTGAGAGAGCAAGCTGGCAGGGGGTGTGTATTGGTTTTTTACTGCTGCTGGAATGAATTAGCACACACTCAGTGGCTTTGTACAACACAAATGTATTGTTACACTTCTGTAGGTCAGAGGTTTGGTGGAGATGTTACTGGACTTCAGTCAGCAAGTGTACATTCATTCTAGAGGCTCTAGGGAAACCCATTGTCTTTCCTTTTCCAGGTTCTTAACTCTGCCTGAGTTCTTTGGCTCATGACTACTGTCCTTCATCTTTAAAGCCCGCGGAGTGGCATCTCCTGGTCTCTCACACATCTTTCTAGCTTCTGCCTTCAGGGCTACATCACTGTCTGATCTTTGGGTCTTCCTCTTATAAGGACCCTTGTGATTGCACTGGATCCGTCATCAGCCAAGAGTTTCAGTCACATCTCCAAAGTGACTTTTGTCAGGCAAGGTAACCTTCACAGGATCCAAGGATTAGGAGATGTATCTGGGAGGCTGTTATTCAGTCTACCACATGATGAGTTTCTTATTAGAACCAAAGCTTGTGTTATGACCACTGAACTCTCCTAGGCAATAAAGGGGAAACTGAGTCCCTCTGCCCCTCTTTTGGGGGTGATTTTAAAATTTGTTCTATTTCCTGAAAATGATCTAAGCCACTTCTTGCAGAGAATTGTGGGAAGCAAGCCTGTAACAGAACCACACTGGACCAAGTATCAGAGCTGAGTTCTCACACAAACTCTGGCTCTTTCTTTCTGTGAGAACTTGGGCAAATCATACTGCATTTAAAAACCCACTAAATTCTCTGGTGACCAAAATTACCCATCTTGCCTACCTCATAGGATTGCTGCATCCATCAACTGAATAATAGAAAAAAGAGATGCTTTGCATATAACAAAGCCAAACAAATACAAGGTCCCATTGGTTATCATCACATGCTATTTGAGGGGTTTGGCTTGGTGTAGTGTGGGGAAGGAATTTTTCTCTACCATTTCTTCTGGCTGGTGTAATAATGAAATCATGATGAAGCAGGTTAACAAGAAAAATAAGCACATTTAATTATAAGCATACATATAGGAACCCACATGAGAGGTTCAGGGACAGAAAGGGAATAGGAGATATGTGTGACATTCTGAGCTAGGGATGAGGTAGGGTGTCTTGGGCCTTCAGAGGGAAGGTCATTCACAGGATGCTAGTAGGAGCAGATGTTCGATAATTGGAATGTTCAGTAATTTTATGCCCCACAGATAGGGCTGGCAAAGCCCCTAATTTAAATTTTTTAAGGGAGAGATAGAAGTTTCTCTGGAGCCCATAGGGTCTTGATTGTCTTCAGCTCAAAATAATCCACAGGCAGAAGTAGCACAGCTGGGGGAGGCCAGTCCCGAACTCCTTCAGTGGAGCACCAGGAGAGGGCAGATCAGCGGGGCCAAGGCCGCTTTTTCCCCGTTTAAATATTTTATTGTTTATGCTATTACAGCATCCCAGTTTTTCCCTCTTTGCCCCCCTCCACGCAGCCCACCGCATTCCCACAGTCAGTCCCCACACCGTTGCCCATGTCCCTGGGTCGCGCGTGCATGTACTTCGACTAATCCAAGGGCCCTCTTCAGAGCTCCAGGCCCACACCCTCCTTACTGCCAGTGTCGTTCCAAGCCTCTCACAGGAAAAGCCAGCATGGCTGTGAACACAGGTAAGAGCCAATTCAGACATTCTTCTTATTTTATTTTTGAAAAGATTTTATTTTTAGAGAGGGGAAGGGAGAAAGAGAGGGATAGAAGCATCAATGTGTGGTTGCCCCTTGTGCACCCTGTGCTGGGAAAACTGAAAGCCAGGGATGTGTCCTGACTGGGAATCGAACCAGTTGACACTTTGGTTCTCAGGCTGGCACTCAATCCACTGAGCCACACCAGCCAGGGCAAATTCAGACATTCTGACATTCTGAGGGTCTCTGTGAATGGGCAGGGCAATGAGGGAGGGATATTTTATGCCATGCCTTTAGGAGTTCCACCGTTTTCTGCTCTAGAGCTAGATGGAACACTGGAGAAATTTTCCAGTAAAAGAGATTTATATCCCTCCCGATCTTTCATGTGCTCATAAAAACAAAGGCAGGTGTTCATTTGTGAGGCTGGAATTAAATAGCATGATAATCAAGTTAATATGTAGCCTTTATATGCAGTCAGGGAGGGTCTTAAGAGTTGAATATTCCTCTGACCTGGCTTTTTATTCATTTGTGTGTCTGTCTTAAACATAGACATTTGGAGGCCAATGGAGACGTGTTAGATAATGGGTGGTCACAAACACGGAGGGGGGATAGCCTTGATCATGGTACTTACGGTTCCTGCTATTCCTTCTTTCCTAAAAATGTCTCTGGGCTGTTTCGTGTGCGCCTGTGTCAGGGCCTGGAAAGAACACCAGGCCTTTCCCTTAGCAGTGCTTTCGGAGCCCACAGATAGGAGTGAAAACAGCCTGGGTCCACCCCCGTCGACTTCCCTAAGCAATTGTTTGTACAGTGAGGGCTAGGAGCCCCGACGTCTGAAACGATGAGCTGAGGAGGAGTTAGGGAATGGTCAAGGGACCGGAGCACGGGGGATGGGAGAACGCCCCAGGGGTCCTAAATGTAGGTCCTCCTAGAGTGCTGGAGCTTCAAAAGGTGCTTTTTACTTCTTTTAGCCAGGGTTTGATTTTCTTATCATTATTGATTTGTCTCAATAATCCGTCCATTTCCTATCGCTGCTGGTTTTTTCTACCCATGAGTCCATCTCGCTCCAAGGTGCTGCGCAGTTGGAGCTTGGGGACTCCTCCCAGCAACATGCCTGTCTTCCGGACCACCAGCCACGCACACCATGGTGACGTCAGTCAACCCATGGAAGGTGGCTACAGGTGACTGCAGCCTCTACCCAATTGGCCTCTTTTTTTTTTTTTTTTTAAGATTCTATTTATTTATTTTTAGAGAGAGGGGAAGGGAGGGAGAAAGAAAGGGGAGAGGCATGTCAATGTGTGGTTGCTTCTCACTCACCCCCTACTGAGGACCTGGCCTGCAACCCAGGCATGTGCCCTGACTGGGAATCAAACTGGCGAACCTTTGCTTCTCAGTCTGGTGCTCAGTCCACTGAGCCACACCAGCCAGGGCCCCGATCAATGTCTTTTAACAAAGGGCAGAATATTTTGAATTTCTAGTAAACAAGTTGGATTTTCGCCTTATGCTCCTTGAAGTACAGATTTCAAAGAACTAAGCCTCCTTCAAAGGGAATGACCACCTGTCCCAAAGAGGGAGTCAGCGAGACTCCCACGCCACTCATTTGTCCCTCCCCACAAAAGAGAGGGAGGAAAGTCCCAGTCTGCCTCATCTTGAGCAGTCATATAAAGATGTGTGAGAAAAAATACTGTTTTGTCAAAGCTCGCCTTTCATATTGAACATCAACCCTCATTTTTTGTGGGAGCAAAAAATTCTTGAGAGTTATCCTGACTCTTTGATTTTTTCCCTCCTTTTTACTGCCTCACTTCAAGACATTTTGGTACTCATTAACACTTCTCTTTCATACAGAACAGAGAAAATAAAAGATTTTACTATACACAGGCATCTCTACTCTTCAAGACAGTTGATATATATACTGATATAAGATGTTCATTTAATCTCTGTACCTCATATATTATGGTTTGCATAGAGATTTTAAAAAATCAATCAGCTATCTTTGACTCAGTATTCAGCATAATTAACTGGTTTGTATTATTTGCAAGAATTCTAAAGTATCTGCTAAATAATCAATCTCTAACTGTGGCATTAAAAAACTCTGAAGCTTGAGATGCAAACTTTAGTTTCTAGGACTAAAAGACCAACTTTCTTCACTAGAAAGGTACAAGTCTTCTTAATGGCTGAAGTGATTGGCTTGTCAGGCATGTGTGTTTGGTAAGGGACATTTCCATTGGATCTGCAGCATTAGTAACCTCATTACAGATGTACTATGACAGAGATTCCCTGCTATATAAATAGGGTCAAGGAGGCAGTGGGGGGCGCAGGGAGGTCAGAGTGCAGTACAGAGCTGGGACCTTTGGAGCATATCTCGCTGGAAGGCTCCAGTCCAGGACTCAGGCTCTGGGTTGTGTGGCTCTGGCACAGGGCTGCTCTCCCAACGAGAGACTCATTTGACCTGTCCCTGTATTGCCTGGAAGCCACACCCTGCTGAGCTTGTTTCTGCAGAGGGACTGGCTGGCTGGAGTTAACCTGAACCCGTGGTGAGCTCCTTCTGGGTTAGTTAGGGTCAGAGACTCAGGCAGAGAATAGTTAGTGTGTCTCTGAAGTAGGGGCCGCTTTCTCCCTTTTAGCGCCTGACCATGCTGCCCACAAGCAGGAGACTCACAAGCCTTGTCCTCCTGACCCCAATCACCCTGCTATAGAGATCATCCTTGCAGAAGAGTCTGTGGGTTGCAGCCAGCCTGGGCCCACTCTGCAGTCTTTCTTTGGAAGGCTCTTGAGGAAGGCCAGGCAACCTCAGAGGGTGGTGGACCTCAGGGTGCCTTGGACTTTTTACTGATCTGTTCGCTGACTCAGAACTGGAGGAAGCTGACCCTTGTGCACAGCTTGGCCCCTCTCATGCACACCCAGGCCCAGGAGAGGCAGCCGCAAACAGTGAATTGCATGGTAGCTTCCAGTGGGTATCCCAAGCTGGTTACAGTCAGTGTATGACATCAACCTGCATCAGAACCCCATCCAAGTGGACCCAGAACCAACGCAATAGTGGGCTTCCAACCATATCGGAGCTCAACCCAGCTAACCACACAAATAGTGCACCCGAAGGGAAATCCAGCAGACGCCAGACCCTGGTGGAAACAACTCCACCTCATAGGGCAGCCCCTATACAGAGGCTCATATACTGTGTGGGATCTAACTTACAGTCTGCTAGCCTGAGGGTTAACCCCACCCACAAATGGACCAACAACATGAAAGACTCGGCTGCAAAGAAAAGGCACACATAACTCACACAGGGGACATTCCTGGAGAACCTAACCCAAGTGGTCTGGAAAATTGTCCCACTGAGCCCCATAAGACATTTACAATGTAAAACCACCATAACAAGTTTCAGAGTAATAGCAGATCTGTCTAAAATACAGAGACAGACAAAAAAAGGCAGACAAAATGGAGAGACAAACAAGTCACAAATAAAAGCACAAGAGAAATCCCTAGAAAAAGTTAAATGGAAGCCACAAAGATACCAGATGCAGAGTTCAAAACAATGATTATAAGAATGCTCAAGGACCTTAGTGGAAGAACGGTTGACCTCAGAACTTAAACAAAGGGATAGTAAACATTAAAAAGACAAAGAAACCACAAAAAAGAACCAGTCAAAAACGAAGAACACAATATCTGAAAAGAATACACTAGAAGGAATCAACAGCAGGTTAGATGAAGCAGAGGATCAAATCAACAACTTAGAGGACAAGATAAGAGAAAACACCCAAGCAGAACAGGAGAAAATAGTTAAAAGATTTTGGGGAAAGTCTAAGAAACCTCTGAGATAGCTGCATTATAGGAAGTTTAAAGATAGAGAAAATCTAAGAGCAGCAAGGGAAAGACTCATTTAAGACTGTCAGCAGATTTCTCTACAGATGTACTTCAGGCCAGAAGGGATTGGCATGAGATATTCAAAGTAATGAAAGGCAAGGACCTACAACCAAGACTACTCTACGCAGCAAGGCCATCATTTAAAATTGAGGGCAAAATAAAGAGCTTCCCAGACAAAAGGAGTTCATCACTACCGAAACAAGTATGATAAGAAATATTAAAAGGTCTTCTTGAAGAAGAAGAGGAATATAAAAAATAAAGTGGCAATAAACAAATACCCATCAACAATTACTTTAAATGTAAATAGATTAAATGCAGCAATCAAAGACATAGGGTGGCTGGATCAAAAACACAACCCATGTATATGCTGTCTAAAAGAGACTCACCTCAGAATAAAAGATACACACAGACTGACAGTAAAGGAATGGAAAAGATATTGTATTCAGATAAAAAGAAACAAAAAAGGTGAGGTTGCACTACTTATATCAGACAAAATAGATTTAAAAACAAAGGTCATAGGAGACAAAGAAGGACAATACATTGTGCTAAAGGGATCAATCCAACAAGAGGTATAACTGTCGTAAATATATATGAACCCAGCACAGGAGCACCTAAATAGATAAAGAAAACCTTGGTTGACATAAAGGGAAATATTGACAGTAATAGAGTTTTAGCAGGGGATTTAAACAGTTCATTGACATCAATGGGTAGATATTCCAGGCAAAAAATTAAAAAGGGGATGGTGGTCTTTGACAGCATACTTGATCAGATGGATTTAATTGATATTTACAGACCCTTTCATCCCAAAGCAGGAGATTATGCATAACTTTTAAATGCACATGGAACATTCTTTAGGATGGATAGACCACACATTAGGATACAAACCAAATCTTAAAAAAAATCAAGAAAATTGAAATCATATCAAGCATATTCTCTGGCCACAATGGTATACAACTAGAGATCAATCAAAAGAAAAACACAAACATATGGAGGTTAAATAAGATGTTACTAAACAATGGAATGGGTCAACGATGAGATCAAGGAAGAAATCAAAAGTTACCTGGAGACAAATAATGAACATACAACAACCCCAAATCTATGAGACATAGAGAAAGCAGTTCTAAGAGGGACATTCATAGCAATACAGGCATACCTCAAGAAGCAAGAAAAATATCAAATAGACAATCTAAATTTACACTTAAAAAATAGAAAGAAAAAACAAACAAAGCCCAAAGTGAGTAGAAGGAAGAAAATAATAAAGACCAGAGCAGAAATAAATGAAGTGAGACTAAAAATAACAATACAATAGATCAATGAAACCAAGAACTGATTCTTTGAAAAGATAAACAAGATGACATACATATAACCAGACTTACCGAGAAAAAAAGAGAACATCCAAATAAATAAAATAAGAAATGAAAGGGAAGTAACAACTGACACCACAGAAATACACGTACTTGTACGAAAATACTATGAACAACTATATACCTACAAATTGGACAACCTGGACAAAATGGATAAATTCCTAGAAATATACAAATCTAGCATGCATTTATGATAAAGGCTCTTGCAAAGTGGAAATAGCATTATCATACCTCAATGTAATAAAGGCCATATATGACAAACCCACAGCCAGTATCATACTTAATAGGCAAAAACTAAAAGTGTTTCCCTTAAGATCAGAAACAAGACAGGGATGTTCACTTTCATCTCTCTTATTCAACATAGTACTGGGAATTATAGCCATAGCAATCTGACAAGAAGAAGAAATAAGAGGCATCCAAAGTGAAAAGGAAGAAGTAAAACTGTCACTATTTATAGATGACATAATACTGTATATAGAAAACTCTAAAGACTCCATTAAAAAAACTACTAGAATTGATAAATGAATTCAGTAAAGTAGTAGAATACAACTTTTTTTTATAAATTGGTGGCATTTTTATATACCAATAATGAACTATCACAATGAGAAAACAATCTCATTGACAATCGCAATAACCAAGAAATAAGGTACCTAGGAATATATTTAACCAAGGAGGTAATAGACCTACTGGGAAAATTATAAGATACTGAAGAAAGAAATTGATGAAGATGCAAATAAATGGAAGAATGTAATGTGTTAATGGATAGAAAGAGTTAACATCATTAAAATGTTAATATTACCCAAAGCAATCTATATATTTAATGCAATTCCTATCAAAATACCAATGGTGTATTTCACAGAAATAGAACAAATATTCCAAAAATTTATATGAAACTGCAAAAGACCCTGAATAGACTCAGTAATCTTGAGAAAATAGAACAAAGTTGAAGGTATCATGCTGCCTGATGTCAAACTATACTGCAAGGCTATAGTCATCAAAACAGCATGGCACTGACATAAAAACAGACATATAAATCAATGGAAGAGAAGCGAGAGACCCAAGATAAACCCACACCATTATAGTCCATTAGTATTAGACAAAGGAGGCAAGAATGTACAATGGGGTAAAGACAGTCTATTCAATATATGGTGATGGGAAAATTAAACCAATACATGCAAAAAAAAAAAAAGAAAGTAACTACCTTCCTACACCTACAGAAGAATCAACTCTGAATGGGTTAAAGACTTTAATGTTAAAACTGAAACTATAAAAATTTTAGAAGAAGACATAGGCAGTAAAATCTTGGACATTTCTTATAGCAGTATTTTTTTCTAATATATTGCCTTGGGCAAGAGAAACAAAAAAAATGGGGCTACATCAGTCTAAAGAGCTATTGCACAACAAAGGCAGCCATCAACAAAACAACAACCCACTGAATGGGAGGGAGAACATATCTACCAATGATGCATCTGATAAGGGGTTAGTAGCTATAATTTATGAAGAACTCAAAATTAAAAAAACCCCAAACTATTCAGTTGAAAAATAGGCAAAGAACCTGGATTGGCCCTTCTCCAAAGAGGACACACAGATGGCCAATAGATATATGAAAAGATGCTCAACATCACAAATCATCAGAGAAATGCAAATTAAAACCACAGTGAGATATCACCTCACACCTGTCAGAATGGCTGTCATCAATAAATCCACAAAAGACAAGTGTGGTGAGGATGTGGAGAAAGGGAGCACCTTTGCACTGTAGGTGGGAATGCAGACTGGTGCAGCCGCTGTGGAAAACAGTATGGAGTTTCCTCAAAAAATTAAATGCAACTGCCTTATGGCCCAGTGATCCCACTTCTGGGAATATATCCAAAGAAACCTTAAACACTGATTTGAAAGAATATGTGCAACCCTATGTTCACTGTAGCATTATTTACAATAGCTAAGCTATGGAAGCAGCCAGAGTGTCCACGAGTAGATGAGTGGATAAAAAAGGCTGTGGTAACAGTTACACAATGGAATTCTACTCAGCTGTAACAAAGAAGGAAATCTGACATTTTGTGACAGCAGAGATGGGCCTAGAGAGTATTATGCTAAGTGAAATAAGCCAGTCAGAGAAAGACAAGTACAGTGTGATCTCATTTATATGTAGAATCTATTTAACAAAATAAACAAAATACAGTAGAAACAGACTCATAGAGAGCAGACAGCTGTCAGAGGGGAATGGGGCTGGGGGGCTGGGTGAAATAGGTGAAGGAATTAAGCCAAAACAGTACACCCTTCTTAGGCACAGACAACAGTATGGACAGAGGGGGCTGGGGTGCAGGTATAAGAGGGTAAATGTGAGGTAATTGGTGATGGAAGAAAACTTGACTTTAGATGGTGAACACTTCATACAATATACAGATGATGTATTATCGTATTGTACACTTAAAAGTAATATAATTTCATTAACCAATGTAACCCCAATAAATTCAATAAAAAAAAGTAAATGTGGTCAAGGGGCCTTTACGTTAAAACCAAAAGAATGAACTAGCAGTACAGCAGGATACCTGCTGTACTTATTTGCTGGGTGGCTTTTATTTTTGTGCTTTACTATTCCCCTATTTTAAGATGTCGAGTCAAGGTATGTGAAGTACTTGCCTACGATACAGCAGCTCAGAAGGACAATGTGCATGTCTGTGTACACTCACGCATATAAGGAGAGTCAGGGCTGTTAAAGGGGTTAGGGGTGGGCATGGCCAGGGAAGGAGAAAAAGTCACCGATGTGGGCACTGAGCCTGTCTGAGTCCCCAGCTCAGCAGAAGAAAGCGAGGGGCACTACATAAGGCCTGGCACAAAGAGGAGATACACTTTCCTGATTAACTATGGAGGCCAGCATGCCGCACCCATGCAACCTAGAATCCTATGTACCCTTGCCAAGAATCCGAATCGTTACCTAGTGATTGGGAACTACATCTGACAAGGTGAGCGGGATGTGCTTATTAGCATTCTACTCACGTAGAACAGCAGGTGAAAGAACAGCAGTGTGAAATAAACCATCAGCTAAGCCATGGTTTGGAATAAGAGGAGTACTGGCTTGATTATCACACACCTGCCTCTCAAAGACCTGGTTTCTTGGGAAAGGTATAAGCAATATTTGCCTGATAATGTTTTGGGAATGTGGTGTCTTCCTTGTGGGTTTACCTTGAGAGTTAAATTATGAGGCGGACAAAATTCATTTATTCTCCTTTTCCTCCATTCAGCAAACGTTTACTCTGTCCTTACTAGTACTAGCACAGCGCCAAGTACGGGGTTACAGAGGGCAGGGGTTACTGAGGGCAGTCTGCAAAAGCTCTCCACTGCCTTCTGGGAGCGCGCACAGTAAAAAAATTGCTTGGCGAACAAGAGGCTCAACAAACACTATTTTCTTTTCTTTCTCAATTTTTAAAAATAATCTGAGGTATGTCTCTTATTTTAAACTTCTTAAAATTGCAAAACTGTGAGTGACCCTTGATGTATAAAAATGAAATGTTTCTTTCATTCCCCCTCTAAACAGTTACTGAATGCCTGTCATGTGACTATGATGTTATTACTAGTACCTCTGTGAGGTACAGTCCGATATTTTGTTTAAAATTCACAATGTGTCCACTGTGTGCCCGACACAATTGGGTGATTAAGGGGATAAATAGCTATTTGAAATGGTTTCTGGCCTTAAAATACTCTGTTCTAGTATTGTGCAGAATTTTGTAGAGTTGCCAGGAGTTTTGTGTTTTGACTCCAAAAGAGCACTCCTGACCTGCTCTTGTCTTTAATCTCTCCCTCCAGGGCCCCCGCCCTTGTTTGCGTCACCACCATGTGATGGACGTTCTGCGTCATTACGTAATGGACTTCGCTGGATCCTTGGGCTGGAAGGGGCTTCCTAGTGAGAGGCCTTCACAGGTTCCCCAGACCAGGTAAGCACTTGCTAATCAATGAGACCTCCGGAGAAAATACCCAGAGGCAAGTCCCGACTAAGGTAATTTGCTGCATTTCATTATAAATACTTCTCTAACATGCATCTTTCTGGTTTGCGTGTAAGCGGGGCAATGTTGCCTGGATCACTTTTATCAGCCTATGGAACTGCGCATTGCAGTAGAGAGATTAGATTCGCTTTTTAGGTGGTGATACACAAGGAGAAAGGGGATGAGAAAGCTGAAAAGCTCAAACTCCCCATCTGCCCACTGACAGTTGATTTTAAAGGGTGAAAGTGGGTTAGGGGTCGTCAGTGCAAGATCAGCTCTTGGGCACCTTCTGATTGGTTGGAGCTGGAGTAACAGACGTTTTAGGAGTTCTGGGCATCAGTCCTGCGGCTGGTGTGGGGATTGACGTGATGGTGGCCAATGAGAGTCAGCCCTTCTGTAAACAGTGGAGGTTTGTAAAAACAACTCCAGGTATGTGTCAACATGTGATTTGTAATTCTAGAGCTGGGACTAGTGCCATGAGATCCAGATTTATGTCTGAGGAAGTTGATTTAGCTAATGTAAGTAAAGGGTTTGGTCTCTTGCAAGCAAAAAACTTGGGGGTGGTGGGGGCTTTGTTGAGAAGGGAGGGATGCTGGCTCGGTTTCACCTGGCACCTGGGGTCAGCTGGGGCATGGTCCTTATTTGTCGAATGGAGGAAAAGAAGAATAAATGAATTCTGCTCATCTTAGGATACATGTGGTATTTTGACAACCACACGCACACACGGTAAAATAAAATGGAGGGCATTCACCCTCCCTTATGCAGTCCACTCCAGCTTCTCAAGAACACTACACTCTTCTGATGACTGATTGTGTCTCATTGCATTCTGATTGTCTCTTTTCTGGGAGCACGTCACACAACTTACAGGTTGCAATGTAGCTGAATTAAAGGGAAATTCTGTTCTCCTACATTTGGGAAATAACAGGGTTAAACCACGTTAGAGAGATTGGTTTTAACTATAGGACTTCTCAGGGGCATTACTACTGACTGCATAGTGAATCTCTCAAGAGATGTGACGCACAGTATTATCTTTTTTTAAAGTATATTTATTGATTATATGCTGTTACAATTGTCCCAATTTTTTTCCTTTTGCCCCTCTTCCCCCAGTACCCCCGCCCTTCCTTCCAGCAATCCCCCCACCTTAGTTCATGTCCATGAGTCATGCCTGTAAGTTTTTTTGCTTCTCCTTTTCCTATATTATTCTTAACACCTCCTTGTCTATTTTGTTGCCACCAATTATGCTTCTTGATCCCTGAACCATTTCCCCCATTCTCTCCCATCCTTTCCCAGCTGATAACCCTCCAAATGATCCCCATACCTATCATTCTGTTCCTGTTCTGTTTGTTTGCTTAGTTTTTGTCTTTTTTAGATTCAGTTGTTCATAGTTGTGAGTTTGTTGTCATTTTAATGTTCATAGTTTTGATCTTCTTTTTCTTAAGTCCCTTTAACGTTTCATGTAATAACAGCTTGGTGATGATGAGTTCCTTTAGCTTTACCTCGTCTGGGAAGCAGTTTATCTGCCCTTCCATTCTAAATGGTTTTGACTTTTGGATTCTTTTCTTCTGCAAACTTGAGGTCTGCAACACAATGTTTGAGAAGCACTGTGTCTGGCTGTCATAAGTAAGAAACATAATTCTCCCAACAGTAATGAGGTACAATTGAGATCAGTTTTAGTTTTTGCTAAATTCCTGCTAAGGAGAACTCAGCGGTGTACTATTGTCTTCACAGATAGAAAATCTAATCAAATGTTAACCCTGGTAAGTGGTAGGAAATGAGCTTCCGAGTGTTAAGAAAAGCCAGACAGCCTCCCAGCAACAGTCTCCCCACATGGCCGACCTCAAGGCCAAGCCGAAGCTGCCAGCCGCATGCCTGGGGAGATTCCCATGGAAGCAGATGGCACTGCCTGGAGACAGTTGTCCACAGCTGGGTATCTCGGCTCGCGAGTGCTGTCCAGCTGAGGACCATTCAGGCAAAATGCTGGGTGATGGGCTTCCCGCTGAAACCCATTAGCGCTCTTGCACATCACATCCCTCTTTTCCTTAAAAAGGGAATTGCACTTTCTGAAATCATGTCAGAAATACCTGCCCGTGAAAATGCAAGGCCAGTTATGTCCTTTAAAAGAACAACTTGAGGACAGAAAGGTATTAATAAAGATGGGGGTTCCTACTGTTACTGAACAGAGGTCCAAGGGGGGGCAATACTTGGCCTACCCAGGGATGCCAAAAACTGCCACAGAACAATAGGGGCCCCTCCCAAGGACAGAATATCTAATACCTACTGGGCTCTTCTGTCCCCCGCCAATTGGAAAGACATCTCTCAATGCTAGAGATTTGTGAAAAGAAAACTAAGTGTTTATTTAGAGCTGTACAGACTTAAAATAGTGACCTGATGTCCCCATAAAAATATCAAAGTCCTTTTGGGTATACACCTACAGCCACACAGTGCTCCCTTCTTCCGCTGTCCCAACTGCAGGTACCATAAGTCAGGAAAAGAGCACACGTCCATTTTTCTAGGCCGCCGGTATTGTCAGCTGTGTTGACTGTCCAGGCAGGATCTCCAGTTAATCCAAAGTCATGTGGCACCCTCTCACGGTCCACTGGCAAGAGTTCTTTGTATCCAGTTCCAGTCAAAGTCTCTCCTGCTTCCCAGGCCACTCGCCAAAGGGGGCACCCCAAAGCTGTGTGGTCCTCTTCTATCAAAGCTGCAGGGGTTCGCACTTCGCCAAAAGCGCCTGTCTTTCTTCTTCACCTGGCTGCAGGGATCTCCATTCTGGCAAAGCTGCATGGTTTTCCCTTTTACCTCACTAAGAGGGGGTCCTCACTCTGCCCAAAACTGCACGGCTCCCTCTTCACCTGGCCAAGAGGGGACCCTTACTTTGCTGAAACCACGTGGCTCTCCCTTTCGATGGCTGCAGGGGTCTGCCCTCTGACCAAAAGCGCATGGTTCTCTCTTTCAGGGCTGCGCATTTGGGTTTAAATCTCTACGCCCATCCTCCTTTGCAGCCCCAGTTCCGACTCCTCCTACAATCAGTTGCACCTGCCAGTATTTCTGTATTATTACAAGTTTACTCAGCTGCCATCTTAGTCTGGGCAGGTATGGCCCCATGGCATGGAGCCAATCAACTCCAAGCTCTCACACAGGTGCTATAACTCAAGGGACCAGCCCCTAGTTACATCCTGGGTAGAAGCCACTCCCTTCTCCCTGGCTCAAAGCATGGCCACAGCTATTTAACATATCTATGAAACCAGTTAAAGGTTATAGATATGTTAAATGACCATTCTAGAGGTTAGCTGCAAAACAACTCTCAATGGCCTTGCTCCATTTGTCTCTCCCCCCTGAAAGGGCGGGGGTGAGGACATCTTAATATTTCCTGGACACCCTGAGCTCTGGACCCCATTCCAAATAATTTTTTGGGGGGCCCCTCTCCTGGCTGTGCCCTGTTACACTACCATAATTTCTCAGCCCTTTGGTGAAAGCTGATGCTAGGACCCAGTATCTGCTGTGGAGCACATGGGGGGGAGGGTTCTCCCTGGGGGGGTCCCTACCATAATACCTTCTTAGTGACGAGGATTATTTCATGGACCAATTCATAGTTAGGCTCCTCTAAGACTTCCTCTTGACTGGGCCTTGACTCTGGGTTTCTGTATCTGTCCATCCCAAGTCAAGTTTTAGCAGGATTCCTGCTGAGTCAGTTGGGAGAGAACTCCACCCTCCCACTCTTGGTTTCTGCTCACCCTTCGTATCTGAGGAAATCTCTCAATCTCCACCCTTGATATTTGGTCACTCTGGCCTGCCCTCAACAAGAATCCTGTTAAATTGGCTTAGCCAAAATCTCCCTTGATGTCCTCTTTTAGTAACTTTCCATCCACCAGCCCCTCACTTTACTTCTTAGATATAAATCCCCACTTATTGCATTTGGAGTTGAGCCCAGTCTCTCTCCCCTGTTGCAGTAGTTCCAACTAAAGTCTTCATTACCCTTTTAACAGGTGCAAGAATAATTTTTTCCTTTAACATTAGACATGGTTTTTCTACTATGTAGCTGTCTGCTTGGGATTCTTTGTGCTTAGTTATAATTAGCAAAGGTGAAAAAGTGAATGTTTTGAGAAAGTACTCAGAAGGAATGCTCTGAACAAAGATGATCATTTTCTCTTTAGCTGATTCACAAACAGCTAGAACTTCAGTACAATGGGAGCGCAGAGAGAGGATCACCAGGAGGTGAGAGAAGGGACAGTTCCTAAATTATGCCCACGGCAGGATGCCTGTAAATACATAATATCATAAGCGTGGCCTATCATTTCCAAAACTTAATTTCCCAATGACTTTTCAAATTTAAGCTCAATGTTAAAGTAAAATTAAAAATTTTGTAGAAAAAATGATAAATATTTCCATAAAAATTTTTTCTTGGCCTTCCTCTAAATAGACATTTAATTTTTATGTAGTTCTTCTAGCTGTACCTAAAGAAATCAGACATTCTCGTGTCCAGAGCACTGAACAAATTGTAGTCTAATTTGGACAGTTGTCCCAGAGCACCGTCTGTCTTAGCATTTGTCCTAGACAAAAATCTCATTTGGATTGTGAGTTACATGAATCCTGGAACCCTGCCTGCTGTCGGATACACCCAGATGCGGCAGTGCATACACCTGTGTGAACACCCACTCTTTGTCAATAACTCTGTCAGATGCTTCTCATGTCCTGCCTTGTGTTCTCCTGGTTTCAAATGTTTTCTGGGCCTTTGGCCACCTGGTCTCCACCTGTGGAGCCAAATGTGTATGGCGCTACCCAGCTGCCTGTGGAGCAATTGATTTTACTTGTGTGCAAGCAAATGGTGCCTTTCATGCCACATCTTCCACCTCTTGCCTCCTGCTCTGAGTTCTCCTGGTTGCACTCAAGGAATGAGACTTTGCAGAGCCCTTTTGGCTCCCTTGCACAGGCAGTGTGGAACGCGGGATGTTTTTACCTATGTACCCAATATTGACCAGTGCAGGGACAGGAGCAAGCAAACCCATTCTACTCCTCTTCCTTCTGAGACCCAGGAGTTGATAAGATTCTTGGCAGAGAGTTGCAGGAGATGAAGCGACCAGTGCACATGATACCCAGGGGTGCCCAGCTTGATAACGCTGCTCTTTACTCTCCCTCTTTTCCTGCTTCATTCTGCTTTTCCTTCACTCTTGTTTCCCGGGATTGAAGGTTCTAAAAAGAGCGGAATGAAAAGCCACAGAAGGTTTTGCTTTGGGCTCTGGTTTCTGAGGAACCCATGCTAATAAACGTACTCATAAATCTTTCAGCTCCATACCTCCCTTTTCGTTCTTCCCGGAGATTCTGGGGATGGGACTTTGCAAATTACGTTTCCCAGACTGCTTTGCCAGTTTGCCTACAGTTTCTGCCAACAGGAAGCCTGGAGGGCAATGGGAAGTTGAAAAAACAGAAGCTGGGAGAAACTGTTCTTTTTCCTTCTTTCTGTTTTTGACAGTCCGGCCACAGCAGTCAGTGGCAGTTACAGCAGCCCCGGCCTCCAGCTACTTTTGCGTTCCCCAGACCAGCCTCAGGTGCACAGAGGCGGCGGCTGCAGCTGGGTGACAGCCCCTTCCGAGCACCCCCCCCCCCCCCAAGCTCTCAGGTGCCAGCTTCCCCAATTGCTCCTCTTCCTTTACCTAAGGGCAGTCTCAAGGAGGAAGCTGTTTCCTCCCATTTTTATCTCTGTTTTGTTTCAGAGGATTTGTGTGAGGATTAAGTGAGTCAATACACAAACATCCGATTCTCACGACGCACAGAAGATTCTACAAAATCACGGGGACGCTAAATTAGCAAATACAGAACTATGGCCCCTAGAGGAAGTAGGCACACAGCCCACTTCTCTCAGGTGGATCGAAGTCTTAAGTCCTAAAAATGCTCCATCCTAGTAGATTCTAGTTTATTTTACAAAAGAGAAAATGAAGAACAGGTGTGAGTGGTTTGCTTTGACTTCTCCTAAGGCCACCCCACTGAACAGCTGCGATTGCTGGTGACTCAAATGCCCTCCCACGGACTCCCCAGAGGGAGCTTCTGCAGCCGCCTCACACTGCCCCCTACCGTCCCCATCCTCTGCCTGCGTCCTCCCGAGAGCCGACCAGAATGCTGAGCTGCAAATTTCAGGCTCCTTGTATTTTTGCTGCCCTGCACATGTCCGTAAATGGCCTTCGAGGTGCCAGGAGTATTGAATTTGGGGTTAAAAATAAATGTTATTGAATAGCAGTAAGTACGGACTCTCTGAATAATGAAGGTAGGCTATAATTAATTTAGAACCTTGCTTGGCACACAGCAAGTATTCAATTAATGTTCACCGGTACCTTGTTATCTCCATTTTACAGTTGTGAAAGTGTAGTCCGTGTAATTTGTGTGTGGCAGGGACAGAACTATAAATTCTTCCCTTGGTTTATCTGATTTCAGCACTTAGGTTTTCAATCATTATGTTGTATCATTTCCAACTTCCTCAAAAATTCTTAGTTGTAACCTTTAGTGACCATATAACATTTTATCATTCTGGTATATAATGATTTTCTTAAACTATTTTGGTACTATTAAAGATGTAGGTAGGTTTTTTTTTTTTTTACATCACAGTTCTGTAGTGAACTTCTGCATGCTTCTGTCATTTTGCTTCCACTGAAATTCTCAGAAATAGTAATCTGACACAAGTGATATAAATATCGTTAGGGTCTCTGCTACATGCTGTTGTTTTGTTTTCCTCGAAGGGGTTGTTTAGTTAACGTCACCAGAATTTATTCAGTGTATCAGTTTCACCAAAATAACACCAGGTAGTCTAAAATTGTTTCTGTTAACAGTATAAAATTATGTCTTGAAGTTGTGTTCATTTTGATTTCTTCATCTTGGAGAACTGTCTTCCCGTACAGTTTTTCTATTTGTATTTGGATTCGCTGTGATATCTTTCTCTCCTTGAATGTTCAAACTCTATTTGTCAGATACATTTGTATTTTCTATATATTAAATAGAAACTGTAATAGGTCATAGTTAATGCAATTTTTTAATCTGTAATTACTTTTACATTTTTCGGTATTTTTTTTTTTAATTGCAGAGGTGATTATGCAGTTTAGTTTGGAACTGAATTGGTGGTTTTGTTGCTGTTGTGAAGATAGGCTGCACAGGGTTCAGACGTAGCGTAGCTGGTAATAAGCCTGCAGCCTCATGGGGTTTGACTTGTGGAATAATCATTTGATTTGCCTCTTTAATCTTTTTATTTTAAATCTTAACTTCCCTTATTTGTAAAATAAGTGGATTTCAAAGGTGATCTCTAAGGCTTGTTTGCTACCAAAACCAGTTGTTTCTAAGTGAATCAAGTGCGATTCTGGATAAATACCAGGGAGGGGGGGAATACGGGGGAAAAGTACTTAGTTTGAGATATGGCAACTGTATAGTTATGTTCGGGCTACAACAACGAAATGCCACAGGCTGGCTGGCTCTCACAACTGAATTTAATTTCTCACTGTTCTGGAGGCTGGAGTCCGCGAGCAAGGTGCCAGCTGGGCCGATTTCTGGTGGGGCCTCTTTTTTTGGCTTGCAGACAGATCAGATGCCTTTTTGTTTTGTTTTTTTTCATTGCCTTTTTTGTTGTTGTTTGAATGCAGAAAAAAAGACATCTTTCTTGTCTCCTTCTATTTCTTTTCTTTTCTTTTTTTTTTTGAGGACACAAATCCTATCAGATTAGGGCCCAAACATGACCTCACTTAATCTTAGATACCTCCTTAAAGGCCCGTCTCTGAAGAGTCACATTGGAGTTAAGACTTCAACATATGAATTTTGCAAGGAAGGTGATGGGAACACAATTCCGATCCCAACAGTAACCAGCTGCCTTCCACAGTGACAGTGCTGTTGGCACTCTGATTTCAGTGGGCCTGGGGGTTGAAGGGAACTGTGAAACCTGCTGGCCTCCTGTCTCCTGTCTTAGTTGCCCACCATTTTCCAGGCACGCCAGCCTTCCTGCCGCCTCACCCCTCCACCCCTGCAGACTGCCCACCGGTTCCCACCCCTGGGCCTTTCCATCTGCTCTCCTCCTGCATGAGCCACTTTCACGAGCCACTTGAGCTTCTCTGTCTTCCATAGGCCAGCTCCCTTACCATGCAGACCTTAGCTGTGCAGTTCAGACTAAAGAATGCGCTTCCTCCACCTCTCCTCTGCCACCACACTTGGTTCTGTGTGTCGCACTTTCTATTTCCTGAAAGTGGCTTCTTCTTCTTCTTCTTCTTCTTCTTCTTCTTCTTCTTCTTTTTTTTTTTTAAAAAGGGGGAAGGGAAGGAGAGAGGGAGAGAAACATCAATGTATGGTTGCCTCTCGTGCATCCCCTGCTGGGAACTGGCCTGCAACCCAGGCATATGTTCTGACTGGGAATCAAACAATGATCCTTTGGTTCACAGGCCCGTGCTCAATCCACTGAGCTATACCATCCAGGGCTGAAAGTGGCTTCTTTATTCATTTGTTTACTTATTTACTGCCCATCTCCCTGTCTGTGGACTGATCTGCACGAGAGCAAGGACCTTCTCTGGTGTGTTTCTTCATTTCCTGCTACATTGCCTGTTAGTACTATGCTCTCAAAATTATTTGTTGAATGATGGAAGCCATTACAAAAACTTCAAGTTGTTTCAAATAAAGAATGGAAAGGGGGTAAATTTGCAACACATGTAACCCAGATAGCAAAGTGATCATTTTTATACCAAAACAAGGTTTCTTTTTCAAAAAGTAAAGCCGATTACGGGCATACAACATGCAAGAAAGAAAGACTTGAGTTATCCCTTAGAAATCTCCTTCACTTTCTGAACAGTCAAGGTGTTAGACATGATTTAGTCTACTTTTTTTCCCGATATCTCTAAACTTCCCTTTTATTTATTTATTTATTTTTAATTTTTTATTTAGTTATTTTTCAAGTAGATTTAGTCTACTTTGACTGTTGCCTGGGACAACAAGAAGGGATTAACTTCTGAGGTTCAGATTTAAGAAAATTTAACTTGATCAGATCACAGATATTGCCATGCCAAGATTTAAGATGATTTCAGTTCTTTGCTACACAAGCAGGAATTCTAGCCTGCAGGTACCATTCACTGGCACATTATTCCTGAGAAATTATTTATGGAGCAGGGGGAATGCAATTGATCCCCCGCAAACACAAAGAGAGACTCGTCTCTGATGGCTGTTCCTTCTAGACGGGAAAACACGGAACAATTACGGTGGCAAAGCACAGCCCCTCACAGCAGGAAGCAATTTAAAGCTACATGGATTGTTAGCTGGCATTTCTCTTATTTGTATCAAACATCTAAACAATTGGCCTGATTTACTTTTTGATATACGTATATAATTGGATTGCCCCTTTTCCTAATCTCATCTGAATTTCAACGGCTGACTAGGTTTTATTTTGCAATTTATATATGTTTATTAAAATAATTATGTTTTGAGGACTAAGCTGTGTGTATATGTAGAAAATTAATAAGGCTTCTTGCCCAAAACCTTTGGGTTACATTGTATTTAATTTTGCCTATGCATTTTTTTAAGCTTTTGTAGGCCAGGAGATACGAGAAATAAAACATATGTACAATATATAGAACCAGCATATAGAACCATTCCAAGCAAGAGATTTAATTCCATCTAATTCTTTTGTGTTGGCTATAAACTTCTACTAATCTAAATTAGGTTCATAAGCAAACTGAAAAATATACCGTATTTTATGAAAAGAAAAAACATAGAAAGCATGAATTCTTCCATAGAAGATTTTTGGATAAGATGGAAACCTAAGTTGAATATCTTTATTTTGTTATCTTCAAATACATTTTATGTTGAGAGGAAAAATGGGGTAATAAATATGAAAAATGAGTGAAATACTAACTTTACCTTTAATCCTAACCAGGACGGTGTTTCTTAGCACAGGTTCAGGGTTAGACCTCTCTCTTTGACATTGACTTGTTGGGAAATCAAAGATAGTTATTTCATCAACTTTCTTTAAATTTGTCTCAAGTAATGATAGAAATATGACAGAAGGAAGAGTTAATAGCTCAGGGGAGAATCTTTCCCAGGAGTGTAAGAGGTTTGAAGAGCCCGAGGAACACTCAGATTTCTCAGGGGTCCCCTTGCTTGTCATTCTTGAGCCTCACTGGCTGAATCTATACTGGCTCTATAAAAGAGCCAGTTAATACAATAAGTTTAAACAAACAGTTGGTCAGTTGAATAGGAAAAGAAAGATTACATTGTAGCTTGACTCCGTGGAATGATCTGGTCGAACTGAGGAGACTGCCCTTCTCTTTAGAAAAGCCGCGTCCAAGCATAAAGCAAGCTCTCCCTTGTCCTCTAGTGGGCAGTAGAGGTCAGGCTGTAACTTGGCCCAACCGTCAAAGTTGTGGGCATAGAGGAGAGTCTGTTAACAATGATTCCATGAGCTGGAGGCCAGCATGCTATTGTCCTTGCCTGTCCTTCCAGCAGACATGCACTGTGCGTCTTCTCACCTTGGAATCCCTAACCATACTGACCTCCACACTCACAGAAAGGAGCTCGGAATTTCCTGATTCTAATCCAAGCTCCAGTGAGTTCTCATTTTGGTTCTATGTTGGGCTTCTTCCCAAAAAACTGACAGTAGGAATTTTTTTCCCCAGGGAAAAGCCTGCCTTCACCCTTAAAAGGTTGATTTGATTTCCAACAACACAATTATTCGAAGTTTCTAACAACACAATTATTCGAAGTTTCTAACAACACATTATGCAGAATCTGCTTTATTCATGTTTCAATGATCTGTGTATGGGATACCACCACTCAGTTACATCATCTGGACTGTAGTTCAGTTTTTAAAAGCATCTCCTTGTCCAGTGTTCAGAAAAAAGTCACCGATCCAGTTATGACCAGTTGAAGTACCCCAGGTCCTCACGTGATGTCATTTCTTTGACATTGTTTTATTACAATGTTGATGAGATGCACAGAAACTTAACTCTTGTTTATAGCAATTAGCCTGTGGTGAAATTGGTTTCTTTGTGCATCGTTTTGCCACAGTTCCAAGAACCTACTGATGGTAAGTGAGAACTTACGATATATGTTATCCAAGGTAACTTCCATATTCCGCCCATAGCATTCTTTTTCAGATTTTCACTATGCCCTTCATCAAAAGGCTCTCAAAGGACTTCATATGATCATTATTATTTCTATTATGATTCTTTTGAAATGGATTACTCTTCTAGCTCAGTGCATGGTGTCTTAGAAAGCCTATGCTTTGAGTCAGAATGTCTGGGGATGGAGGGGGATAATTCTTGAGGTCATAGAATCTCAAGATGATGAATTTAACCTTTGTATTTACAATCAAAATTACTTTTCACTTTAGAAAATGGGTGACAATGACTCTTTCGCAGAATATACTATACTTCTCTATTAAATATACTAATACTGCTCTATTAAAAGAGTTAGAAAAAGGTTGGGGCAACAACAACCAACAAAACAGAACAGTATAACACACATGGCAAAAGCATAGCAGGAAATGCCGTCACCTTGTATCTAGTTAGGGGATTATGTCCCACAAGTAATCTGAAGCCTGAGTTGAGTGCTCTTTGCAGTCTGCTCAGTCGGGTCCTAAGGCAGAATCCCGTGATTGTGGTGGGTGAACACAATGTATCTGGTTGAATTTACAATCAAGAAGGGACCTCGCCTGGATTCAGATTCCTTTGAAGTGGAGTAAAGGTGATCCACAAGGGCATATCCATCAGTTACAAAACCTCAGTTGTGAAGCTGAATAAAAGCTAATGAAATAAACATCTTTTCAAGTCTTTTGTCTCTGTCCTATTCAGTGTTGAATGAGGATATTACTGCCCTAGCTTAGGAAATCACAGAATGAAATATATCCTGAGGTTTAATTTTTTTCAGCACCGGCAGATGCAGAAGGAGGACAGGGCAGGGCACAGGCACATTTGCATTTGTCACATCCCAGGCCAGTGAGTAGAAGCTGCTTGGAAGGATAAAGAGCATCGGGTTGGAAGGGCAAACCCCAACCGAAGTGCAGGAGGGTCAGCATGCAGCTGGTGGGTCAGTGCAGTGAAAAGGAGGTCCAGGCCCTCTGGAGAAGGATGAAGAGGCAAAGACTGAGCGATCTGTTTAGTCATGATAGGTGTTTAGCAGGGGACGGTCAAGTAGCTTCCTGCCTCTGCTTCCTGGCCGGCACAAGAGAGGTGTGGCCTGTGGGAACCCAGTGTGACGTGGGGCAGTGAGTCCCCGAGAGACTTCCACATCAGTGCCACTGCAGTGCATGGCAGTTTAGCTCCCAGTCTTTTCCTGCAGCACAGCCCTGGAAGACAGCTGGAGGAGACCAGTTAATGGGACATGGTTGGGAAACGTTTATTAGAACAGCTTAAATTGTACTGACAACTACCAATTACTGCTGTTTAACAGACATTGTGTTGTGTTTTACAGACATTATTTCATTCAACTTTCATGACAATCTATCCAGTTGGTTTAATGATCCCATTTTAAAGATGGAGAAATTTTGGCTTATAGAGGTTAGACCATCTAATCTGAAAGAGATACGGGGTTGAGATTCAAATCTAGAAGTGATTCCAAATCCTGTGTTCTTAAGCGTGATGTACTGCTTCTCAGTGTAGTGACTAGACAGGTTAATGAAGTCAACTGCTTATCTGATCCCAGAATGCATTTCCTGTCTTGGAAGCCTTTCAGTTGCACGAAGGTTTCTAGAAACCCATTCTGCTCTTTTGTTTGAACCAGGTACAAGCTTTGGCAATTAAGAGCATACAATCAAAGGGAAAGTAATTCTTCTGTTATCTACACATCCTAAGAAAATATACATTTCAAAATTGATTATAACCTTATACATTTAAATAAATCCACTGGTACAGTGTTTGAAAAAATTAATTTTAAGACCATAATATTGTCCCATAAATAAGAACTGAATGATTAAGAACTGATGGTACTATTACTATAGTTGCAAAGTTTAATAAAATTATTGAAGGGTAGACAATTTTTGTAAATGAATAGTTTTAATCCTAATGTGTAGGTCTTTTTATCATATTTCCAAACCTCTCAAGGTGACTGACAATGATCGCCTCTTCTGCTGAATCTAGATGAACTCCAATTATGTGCTTTTTGTGACCAATTGTGCACTACTTTGTTACCTTTTGTCAAGGTAAACACCTCCTTTCTGGTTAAAACAGGAATTTCCTTCAGGCATCGAGCCATTACCTAGCAATGATGTTTATCTTCATTCCCTTACCAGGATTTCATTGAGGACGAGCTGCCTGGCCCCGTTTTGCTCCCTGAGATGCAGAGGGAAATCTATTGGGTGCTTCTTGGGTCGGTTTCTTTGACATTAACAGAGTCCCACAGGAAGAGACACACTTTGCTTCCACTGGATGTTCTTGTTTCTGCTTCTGTATCTGTTGGAATATTGGCAACTAACCTTGTAACCATGAGGGAGCTATTCTGAGAATTAGCAGAATAGAAAGAGGAAGACATATTGGCTCCTTGATGACCAATTTAAACTTCCGATCCTGATGCCAACAGCCTTATTAATTTAGGAAATCCATATATCCTTGCTGTGAATCACAGTTTCTGTTTTCCTGTTATTTGCAGCTCCAAGCATCCTAGCTGATACAGATGACATTCTGTTTCTTTTATCATTTAAACATACTTACAGTATAGAAGAAACTTGTATTTTTTTTATAGCATTCTTCAAACATGAATATGAGTTTATCGTTTATTTTGCAAATTATGCATTTCCTTAGATAATAGATAAAATGGCATAAACACATCTTCGCTAAGAGCAAAAGCAGACATTGAAATGGGTAGAGAAATAGGCAAAATTCAAAACAGAGGGTCTGATATTAAAAATAGCATAGAACGTATATGTACTGCATATGTCTAATTTTTAATTGATTTTAGAGAGGGGGAAAGGAGGGAGAAAGAGAGGGAGAGAAACATCAGTGTGAGAGAGAAACATCAATAGGTTTCTCTCATACATGCCCCAGCTGGGGATGGAACCTGCAACCCAGGTATGTGCCCTGACCGGGAACCTGTGACCTTTCAGTTTACGTGACGAGGCTCCAACCAACTGAGCCACACCAGCCAGAGCGTAATTCATATATTTAGAAAAATTTAAATGATAATTACTCTGTGCAACAATTGGGAAAATTGCCTTAGTAAAGCCATTTTTATTCAGCCCCTCTGCCAATCAGCACTTATTGTACATGAGCATTTATCGTGCATTAATATTTACATTGAATACTGTGCTCACTCCTAGTTTTACTATTCGTTTTCTGCCTTGAGGAGGCTGTAGTTCAACAGGTGAGGCAAGATACATGTATTTTATTTACTTCTGTGCAACAAACAGCTCCTAAACTTAGCAACTTACAGCAGTTATCTCACAGTTTCTGTGGGTTGGGAAGTCAGGCATGGTGGAGCTAGTTTCTGTGCTTCAGGGTCTCCCACAAGGCTGCAGTCAAGGTGTCGGGGTCTCCTACAAGGCTGAAATCAAGGCTTGGTCTCATCTGAATGCTTTCCTGGGGAAAGGTCCGCTTCCAAGCTCACTCACATGGTCGTTGGGAAGTCAGTTCCCCCACGGCTGAATTCCGGATTGAAGACTTCAGTTCCTTGCTGTTCCTTTAGTTCATTCCAGGCAGCCCACGGTGCCTTGCCTCATGGTCCTCTATAATGTGATGTCACTCACTTATTTAAAATTTACAAGCTGAGGCAGCAACATAGTCTGCTGGCAAGACGAAGTCATAGTCTTTTACAACTAAATCAAGAAGTGGCGTCCAATTGCTTTTGCTGGATTCTGTTCCTTGAAGCAAGTCACTCTGTCTAGCCCACACTGAAGGAGAGGGGATTACGCCAGGTCATGAATGTCCAGGAGTGGGGAACCTTGGAGGCTGTTGTTCATCTGCCTGCTTCAGTACATGTGTAAATATTCCTCATATCCAGCAATGGGTGATGTATTCCAAGTACACAGCATAAAATAGGAATCATAATAGAAAGGGGTCCATTCTGGGGGAGGCACAGAGAAAAGGTAGTATGTACAGAGCTGGGTGCTGGAGTCAGACTACATAGTTAAGTTCCAGCTCAAATGGGCACACTCAGATGTCACAGTGGAAGGTCAACTGGGAAACTGCTGTTCTTGGCAAGACAGACTCACTGAAGCACTATGAACAGGGGAGTGACCCACTCATGTAAGACCTGTGTGGGGTTCATAAGGCAGAATGGAGGGGGAGTCTGGAGGCACCGAGGCCAAGGAGAAGAGGATGGCGGTGCTGAGAGAGGGGAATAATGACTGAAACGGTCTTTGGGGTGTGGGAGTGGAAATAAGAGACATCGGTAGAAAGAACTGGTTTTGGTGATAACTGAATTGTGAGTTACTTGAAGAGGACTCGTTTTGACCCTGGAAGCCTGGGCTAATGAAAGGGAAGGCAGGAAATCAGTTTTTTTGGAGGTGGTGGGGAGCAGGAAGCACTTGCAGTTTGGGGTCTTGCTAGAGACACTCTCAAGTTTTTACTCAGAACAGGCTTGTCTGTAGACCAAATATTAGCTGAACTCTTGTGTTGGGGCAAAGGCGCAAAGACAAAGCTTAGTAAACCACATTAATATCTGCTATTCTAGAAGACCGTGAAATGCATTACTATCATCATCGAAGGCTGAGATTGTTTCTCAAATTCCCCAGATGGAATTTCTGCCTAAATAAATAGCCATCAGATGACATTATGGGTCAATTTATCATAGGACATTATAGATAATCAATTTACAAAGCATTTGGGAAAATTTTCCTGTAGCTGTTTTATTGGCTACTATTAGTGTCACATGTCAACCATCTATTACTTTGGATTTGCAGTGGCAGCTAGTATTTTACAAGAAATCTAATCAATTTGGCACACAGAGGCTTGTTGTTGAGGTAGAATTCTCGCAATGAGGAAAGCTTCTTTTGTTCCAATGAGACTACCCCATGGTTTTAGGTTCCATTATTGTAGCAATATATAGTTATAATTGTACATAAGTAGGCAGAGCAATTCTGATCGATAAACCATGATGGTTTAATTCCAGAGTGTGTTAGAAAATGAGAAAAATGGAGTGTTGGAAAACTGGATTTTTGTTTCCACAGTTGTAATACTATACATGGAAACAGTCATCTCAGCTTTTTATGAAAGGCAAAGCTGTCAGCCAAACTACACAAACTCCCCAAGCGGAGCTATGCCAGGGCTCACGTCAAGAGCAAATGTGTCCATTCTGTTCCCAGGCTGATGACAGAGTCCACATGTTTATTGGA
This sequence comes from Artibeus jamaicensis, assembly GCF_021234435.1. Taxonomy (NCBI): domain Eukaryota; kingdom Metazoa; phylum Chordata; class Mammalia; order Chiroptera; family Phyllostomidae; genus Artibeus; species Artibeus jamaicensis. The sequence continues at coordinate 20,492,374 of NW_026521823.1, read as the reverse complement.
ACTTTGCCTCAGCCCAAGCCAGGAGCCTGCAAGGTATTGAGCATGGGCAGCTCTTGAAAGGAACTTCACAAAAATGAAACAAAATACAACTCATAGACGACATTTCACTTGTAGTTCTTGTCTGGCTTTTAGTTATGTGAATTAATGGGCATGCGAATAATAAAAGGTGGCCAGTAAACCTAAAAATGGTCTGAAAAAGGCACCCTCATTCAAGATCTTGGCTATAGATGAAGATATGGCTGGAGACACTTTTTTTTTTGAAGCAATTGCTAGGTTGGGAGCCCACGTTACAGCAGGCACTCGGAGGCTGAAGGAAGTCCACTGGAGACTGTTTTAGTGAGCAGTGGTGAGGAGACAGGAACTGAGGCGGTGGGGACATGTTGCCCCTGGGGTGGTGCAGGGGAGGAACTGGCCAGTGGAGGGCGCTGTGAACACTTGAGTGGAGAAGCCTGTGAGGGAGAAGGAAGCAGCCCTGATTGAGACTCAGTGGGTTTGCTGCCTGGGTCGGATCAACTTCTTTCCTGAATCACTTTTTGTTCTTGCTTCTTGTTGATCACCCTAGCTTTACCCAGTTCTTGTGAAAATGTCTCAAAGTTGCAAGGGTTAGTATTTAGCTTTTCCTGAAACTTTTCTCTTTTTTTTAGAGAGGGAGGGAGAAAGGGAGAGAAATAGCAATGTGTGGGTGCCTCCATGTGGCCCCCACTGGGGACCTGGCCTGCAAGCCAGGCATGTGCCCTGACTGGGAATCAAACCGGTGACTCTTTGCAGCCCATGCTTAATCCATTGAGCTACACTAGCCAGGGGAAATTTTTTTTCTTAGGATCATGTAACAAAATGTGACAACTGGTGGATTAATAATTTCATATGAGTTTTGCTAAAAGTAATATATTATCTTACAAGTGGAGACATCTCACCGTTTTTTTCCTTCAGAAATTCCCAATTTTTAACAGAATTTAAACTGCTGAAATAAATGTAGGAACACATGTGTCCAATGGATTTGCTGATCATGGTCGTATGTGAGGAAAACCTCACATGGAAGTGGCTGGGCAGTATCACAGCTGTGAAATTTTTGCAAGATTTTTGCCAAGTTTCAGTCCCTTCCTGCTACCCACTCCATGACATGTTAAAAAATACAGCTTCCAGAAATCAAGGGCATGTTAAGTTCCAATTATATATCGAGATGAAATCCTTAATCCGTTAAAAAAATATTTAAACAATTTCAAGTTAAAAAGAGACAAAAAAAGCTTAATTTCCCAAAAGATTGTTTTCATTTTTAATGACAATTTTTGTTTTATTTTTAATAGTGCTAAAGAAATGTAGTTTCATGGTAGAGTATTTGAAAAACACGGAGTACTAAAAAAGGAGATATTACATTTAATTCTCCCCACCTTTCCTCTATCAGACATAAACTATTAGCCTTTTATGTTTTCTTCTAGTCCTTTCTCTCTGTTACATCAAATTTATGAATAGTTAAAAAAGTTAGCTTCAAATTTTATACACATTTATGTGCCCTACTTGTTTTTACTTAACACAGGCATTTTCTAGTGTTACTACAGAGCTTTATAATAACCTATTGAATAGATATAATATAACTTGTTAACTCTTCCCCTTTTGTTGAGTACTATTTTCTAAATTTTCACACTTGGCTATAGAGCTGCCTCTTTTCTCCATTGCCGATATTCCTGATCACGAGTGGGAGACCATATTATTTTCTAGGATAGATTTCTAGAAGCAGGTGATTGTACCTAAGCATGGAATCATTTCTAAGGCACTGGATACCTACTGCCAAATTGCTCTCCAAATAAATGTTATCTGTTTACTCTTTTGTAGTATGTGAGTTTTCATCTTATTGAATTCTTCTCAGAACTTACCATTAAAATATTAGAAGAAAGTTGTATTTATTTGGGTTTAAATTTGTATTTCTTTAAGGAGAAGTAAAACCAAACATCTTTTCCCACTCGTATTTCTTCTTTAGCAACTTGTTAGTCTTGTATGCTCCCGAGGATATAAGGAGGAGTCTCCCATCCATGTGGTGAAGCACGGCACAGGTGCATGGACTTTTGAACAATAAGTGATATTTCCAAACAGGCTGAAGAAGACATTTTGGAAAAGGCAAAACTATGGAGACAGTAAAATGACGAGTGGTTGCCAGGGGTTCAGGGGGAGGTGGGGAGGGATGAACTTGTCAAGCTCAGGGGTGTTCAGGGCAGCGAAACTCTTCTGTGTGGAGATGTCATGGTGGATACATGACATTAGGCATCTATCAAAATTCATGGAACTGGAATACAAGGAATGAGCCCTGATGCAAACTATAAACATCAGTTAATAGTTAGGGATTGATGTTGGTTTCCCTGTTGTAACAAATGTACCGCACAATTGGAAGATGTTACTAATAAGGAAAAATGAGAGTAGCAGAGACAGGCAGTATATGGTAACTCTGTAATTCCTGCTGAATTTTTCTGTAAACCTAGAACTGCTCTAAAAAGTGAAGTCTCTCGGTTCAAAATAAAATAACTAAAGAAAACAAAAGGAAAGCTTTCAGAGAATAGTAGGGCCAGATGCGTAGTTCAGACAAAACTTGTAATGGTAACTCAGAGGAGGGAAGTATTATTTTGAGCAAAAGTGGTCAGAAAGCATTGTACAAAATACTCCAAGCGAGACTGTGAAAGAATGACTAAGATTTGCTTAGGCAGCGCCGGAAGGCTGGTGGGTATGAGGAGGTTAAGGAGGGTAGAAAGGTGTCAAATTCGAGAGAGGGCTAACAACTTGCCTCAGATGTAATGTTCTCAGTTGTGGAAGGTAGGCTTTAAATGGAGTTGAGGATGTTTTCAAAGGCTTTGAATGTCAGGCTGAAGTGTTTGGGCTTGAGTCTCTAAGCAACAGGGAGCCACAGCAGGAAAATAAAACACTCAAGGTGAACTTTGAGTACAAAAATAGACTACTGGGAAGGGGAAGATGTCCCTTTTCCGTGCTGGTGCGACAGGGGCAGCATGGCAGTTGTGGAGGTGGACAGAAAGCTCTGCACAGTTTGTCCCGGGGTCTTTTCCAGGTTCGCCAGCTCCCAGCCCCTGTGGGTTTCACCTTCTGCTGACAGCAGGCAGCACCTCCAGCCGGCGGCCTGCAGGCCGCTGCAGCCGCTTTGCAGACACACACAGAGAGGACCACAGGGCTCTGGGAGATGCCGGTTCTTCCTGCCCCCGCAGCCAGACACCATTGCTGACCTTGCCGGCTTTTCCTGGGAACATTTCTTTCCTCTGTCATTGATGCGTAAATATTTGTCTTCAAATCTGCTTCTGGGGTCTCTGAATCAAGAAAATTCTCTAGTAATAGCTTGCATGAGAGTTTAGTTTTAAAATTCTGGAAAAAATTCATCTTTCTGGCTATGCATCTTGTTAGCTACACAATGAGGTGGGTGTTCCATGACAGCGATTTCTAAATTGCCTGCTGGCTTTAATGTTCTAAAATTCTACCTCTCTCTCTTCTACTGTGTTTAGGGTGGGGACTCTAATCCTGAGAAGATGAATCTCTGTTCTGTTTCAAGGTTGGCTCCGGTTCCTCCATCTAATTTTTGGGGGGAATCATCTCTATTGCTGGGGAAGATGAGAGTGGTCAATATACCAGCAACGAAGAACATCCTGGCTTCATTAAAACTATTTGGTTACATGGTGCAGGTAATTTGAGAAAAATACAAGTGAATGGGAATTGGTAAACTGGAGAAGAAGAAGAATAAAGTGAAGGCAGAGTATTTTCATCACAAGGTGACAAAAAAGACAATATTTGAGCGAAATACATGGGAGCTAAACTTAAAGACCAAAAGAGGAGGAAAGAGACATTTAACATTTAAGTAATAAATGTTTCAGTGGGAAAGGATGATTGGAAGCCAATGTGAGTCAACAAAAATAACCTACCTTATCATCCCTCTATTTTCCTCCAGAAAAGACATTACAGAGTTTCTTAGGGATGCAGTTTCTATCAGCTTAATTTCCTTGGAGCTTAAAAGTATTAACAGTAGTTTTGAGAGGCAAAAATACAATGTCAAACATCTTTTTAAAAAATATTTATTTCTAGAGAGAGGGGAAAGGAGGGAGAAAGAGAAGAAAGAAACACCAGTGTGTGGTTGCTTCTTGTGTGCCCCCTGCTGGGGACCCAGCAGCAACCCAGGCATGTGCCCTGACTGGGGATTGAACCAGAGATCCTTTCATTCACAGGTCAGCACTCAATCCCCTGAGCCACACCCGCTGGGGCTCAATGCCAAGCATCTTAAAAGCAGACTTTACTCTTGGGCAAAAGAGTTAAGAAAGCTGAGACTAGGATATTCTTCTACCAGTATTTTAAAATATTACTTCTTGACATCCTTTCATGGTGTCTGCTGCTCAGGTGCCATGCCCAGCCAAGCCCTCTAAGTGACAGTGTCCCCTTTGCTTCCCAACATGGCGCCACCCCATCAGTGTTCTTCCTCCCTCCTAAACTGTTCCTGCTTCCTCTGGACCTCGTTCTCTGACAGCTGTTAATGGGTGGTAATGGCTTATTAATTAGCTGAAGAAATCTTTGTTAATGTGTTGGCTAGATAACTGATTACGTTCTTGGACAGCAGTATTTTAATCCTTAAAAATGAATGCTTAGCAAGTTATTTATAGGCCTGGTTTAGGGAAGGGGATGTTTTTGAACAAAAGTGGTATCTTTTTTCTGGCCCTTTTTCCTAAGAGGGACAATGGCATGAAACTGTTCAAATAAATTAGTGTTGCCTTGCTGATGACTGCCCCATAAGGCAGAGAGACGTTTGCATGCCAACACGGGGGCTGCCTGACGTGCCCCACAAATCCTTTCATTGTATATTTGCACTAACAGGCACAGAATGGAGTGAATCCGTTTTCTGTTCAGGATGTTATTCATTGACCTATATACTTGATAATCTTTGTAATATGTGTGTGCAGGAAATTGCAATTGTAGAAAGACCTTGCATCATAGGAAGAGGGAATGTACCGGAGAGGATATTTTCAATTTATCAAGATGGGAAGTGGCTTTTTGCAGTGTTCCTCAAATCACATGGATGGCTTATTTATTGATAAGGATGATCCCCGAAGCTTTGGATAATATGATAGACACAGAGGTGACAGTATAGGTACAATTTTTGTGAAGTTGTGGGAGCGGAAGCAGGGTTACAGTAGGCTTAGAGCACACAAAGGAATTCAGACCGTGATAGTGACAGCTCATTGGAAGAATTGGGCTGTGATGGCAAGGAAAGAAGTGGGGAGTAGATGTAGGATAAAGTGGGATCCTGAGAGGGTTGTGTTTATTTTACAGGGGGGAGAAATAGTAGTGTTTTGCATGTTAGTGGGGAAAATTAGCAAGAATGTGAAATTGATGATGAGAAATTGATGATGCCAGAGAAAGTTGGGAGACTTCCTAGAGTGATAATCTTGGTTAAATGAGAATGGGATGGGGCACATAAGTGGTCAGGGTTGGCTGAATTTAGGGACAAAGCACAGAAATTGAAGTGAGAGCAGAAGACATGGGACCAGATGCAGGACAGCGAGTGGATGTGAAGGAAGGAGCTTGTGGAGTTCTCTTCATACTTATTGCTTCAATTAACAGTGAAGTCGGAAGCAAGGGCATTGCAGAGAATGAGGATGAGAAGTCAGGGGGGAAAGAGACATGTATTTATTAGTCTCAGGAACGAGGAATGGCCTGGGTATCCTGGACTTTTTGTGGGGTCTGGCTATGCAGGCTACTTTTCGAATAGCCTGACGGCCAGTTAATAGTATCCAGGCAGTTTAGTGTGGTCAGGGTGTGAGAGCTGGGCATAAGAGCTTTCCAGAGGTCTGAGTGTCCCTCTTGATTTTTGTGGATGGAGACTAGAGGCTGTCGGGTAGATGGGTTACCTTCAGTGAACAGACTCCCTCTTGATTTACGATGACAGGTCACATACAACGTCATTTCCCATTGCGTTGAGATTGAGATGACACTGGATTGTGCCAACCTAATGAATTCGCATTGACATGTACTGTTTCTAGGCTGTTTGTCCTGTGGCTCTTAGAATAGTGATGCAAGTGGAAGGAAATTGGATTTTTAAAAAGACCTTCCCTATTAAATCATGAGATAGCCACAAACACAAGGTACTTTTACTAGTTTTACAAAGCTATTAATATCAATAATTATTACATACAGTTAATAACCAAGAGAATTTCTGCCATCCCAATGGGGACATGTTTGCAGGCACCAGAGGCAGTTCTCCAGGTCATGCATACTGGTTGATTTCTGTTCTCGAACACGTGGCTCTGATGACAGTCTTTCAGCAGTCCCTGCCCCATATCGGAAGCACCTTCAGGTGGAGGCTGGATGGCCCTTTAAATCATATGCTTTGGGACTGAAAAGGTCATGGGGGAAAACATTTGAACACTTTTCAGTTGAAGGGGAGAATTCAATCCAGGAACAAATGTAGATAACAACTTTCTCCTCAGAGGAAAGTACCACCTTTTTTTTTTTTTGTCTTTAAACTGTTAATTTCAATCAAGCGTGACTTTTTGGTCGGTTGATAGGTGCCAGTAGTCACGGACTTCAGAGCCTTGAGAAAATCCTGCTGGTCCTTGGCGAGAGTAGACGTGAGGAAGCAGGAGGACAGATGCCTTCGGGATGACTTTTTCAAGATGTGCTGTGCATAATTCTTCAAGGGACGCTGATGTTATTAAACCATCTGCTGTAGGTTATTTAACACATAATCCATCCACTAAAAGAAAGTAGTGCCTTTCTAAGCCAAAAACAGGGAGAAAAATATGTCTTCATAGGGCCAATTCAAATCCATGCTGGCCTGAGTGTAAGACAGAATCTAAAATGCACAAACATGCAAATGCCTCAAAGAGAAATTTTCCCCAGCTCTCCTGAAAGACAGACTGGGGAGGGGAAAAGGTGGAAAAAGACATTAACAGGAGGAATGAAATATTTTTACTCCTTTGGAAACATGTTCAGTCTCCGAGAGCATTTTTGTCCCGTCTGTAGGTGACTGGACTTTGGCAGTGAGCCTGGGCTGTGTTTCCAGCTGCTTGGCTCACTGGAGGCACATAGCCAGGGACCAGGGCATGTTGCGAGTCCAAAAAGATTCTGCACTTTTTTTGGGAGGATCCCCTCTTTCCATTTTCATGGGGCTGCCACTATTAATTTTGACCTTTCTGACTTGGAAACAAATGTTACTAGGCGAAAACTTCCAGAGATGTAATAAAATAAATGTTCAAGAAACAACTCATTAAAAAATACTTAGTATTTGTAATTTACTCTTCACTTATGGTTTATTCTGGAGCATATTTTTTTTTAAAACAAGTGGGAATTTTAGTCTAAAATGAACTATATCTATCTAAATTTAACTTCAAATTGCTAGATTTTCAGGCTGGTACAGAGCAAAGTGAATGTAAACTACAGTTGGCCCTTGAACAGTGGGGGTTAGGGGTGCCAATGCTCTCTCCACAGTTTATCATGTATAAATTTTGACTTCCCCAAAAGTTAACTACACTTGGCTCTTGGGTATTTTGTGGGAATTGGCTCCAGGCTGAGTCCCCTTCTCCACCCCCTATAGCTACCAAAATTCAAAGATGTTCAAGGTCTTTATACAAGATGGTATAGATCAATGCAAATAGTCAGCCCTCTGCATCTGTGGACTCCCAGTCTAGAATGGAAAATACTAATTTCCATCTGTGGTTGGTTGAATCCCTAGATATGACACCTGTAGACATAGAGGGCCAGCTGTATTTACTGAAAAAAAATCTGTGTGTAATTAGTCCAAACCTGTGTTGTTCAGGGTTCAGCTGTTATGCATGGGCATTGAAATTTATTCATCACAGTAGTTAGATTAGTGTATTTATTTTACCTGATGGGATAAGTGAGTTTTAAAAGTCAGCGTACAAAAGGTGATTGTGTCAGTTTAATGGCATACTGTTTATTTACAACTCCTTAAAATCAAATAAGCATAGTAAAACAAAAATTTGGTTCAATCATTCTGAATGTCTGTGATGATGATCAGCTCATTCACAGTTTCTCTTTCTTTCTTTCCCTCTTTGTTTCATTCATTCATTCATTCATTCACCAAATATATTGTGCTTGTGCCATTTTCCAGGAAGTATGCAGAATGCAGAACCCCAGACAACATGCAGGGACTAAGACAGCATGTTCAAAGGCCACACAGGACTCAGACCAGTATTAAACAAGCAGTTACCACAAAAGACAGTAGATCCTGTGATAAGACAAGTAGAGTTGTTATAAGAACATATAGGAAGAAAGATACAAGAGCACGTAAGGAAGAGTCTGAGGGTGGTGGATGGTCAGGGAAGCCTCACTGAGGAAGGAAGCCTGAGAGACTAAACTAAAGCCCATCCTTTTATCTTACACTCTCCTTTTATCGTACCGGGCACATATCAGTGCAGAGGCTAGCAGTGAAGAGCGCCACCTAAAAAAAAAAAAAAAAAAAAAAAAAAAAAAGGGAGGGAGGGGGGGAGGGGGGGGGGGGGGGGGGGGAGGAAGGAGAGTAAGTTGGTGTGGGGAGGACTTCCCCCCAAAAATGTGGATGGGAGAGATGTATGGGGGATGAGGTTACAAAAAAAAAAAAAAAAAAAAAAAAAAAAAAAAAAAAAAAAAAAAGAAAAAATAAGGGTGGGGGAAACCACAGTTCTATAACTCCCTGTTCTTTAACTTAAGGGCCTTGACCTGAGCTCATTTTCCTTGTCTTCGCATAAATAGTATTTGGTTTTATGGCGCCTTAAGATTCTCATTCTCTATCCTGCCAAGCAGAGGGAGAGGTTGGAGTCAGCTTGTGTTAATGATGGTCGGAGGAAAATGAATCGTTACACTGCCCATGCATATGCATATGAATTATGGCACAGCTCCTTTGCATATTGATTTCATAAATTCATATGTGAAATCAACATTGTCTTCATCTGGCTGTGACTCGAAAAACTGTATTTTAATTCCTGATACCCTGTTGTTCAGTGTTAGTGGGCCTGAATAAGATGTCTGGGTAGTGGCTTTCTGCGGGAGGGTGTGATAATCTTGGAGAGGTCAGTGGGAGCTGTAGATAATGATATCGAAATTGGTAATTGGAAAACAACTTGAAGGTTTCTCTCCACAGACACACACACAGCTTGGGAACAATCAGGAAGAGTCGTTCCCGATTCGCAGGATTTGTGCAATCATCCTGTTAGAAAAACTTCTAAAGCAGGAACAGATGTATAGGGTTAAAGGGACAAAGTCGTGAGATGTGGGAACTGGCTAGGAGCCCGGAATAGGAGAGATGGAAAAATGTCACGAGGGATACTTGGAGAACACTGCAGTTTGGGGGGTTGAGGAATTACAGAGGAAGCTTCAAGCTGAATCTCCAGTGAGCATCTGGGCCTGGGCGGCAAAGGGCCTCGAGTCTCTAGGATGAAAATGGCTGGAAGACATAGTCCAGCTTTCGACAAATGGTGTAAATTTAAGGGAACTTGCAAGTTAGTCCCAAAGACCCAAATGTTGCTGCAATTATAGTACCGCAATTGGACCAGCTGCATGAGAAAAAGGGTGGCTGAACCGAGTGATCTTTTTCAACTTCAACTCAGCTGAGTAATGCCATGAAATGGGAAAACCCTGGAATCCTTAGTCTATGGAGAAATTGTTTATGAAACTGTGGATAGTGGCACCAAATTGTTTTCCATGTCAACAGTGTCTCTCCCTGTCGTGTGCTGGGGCCATGTTTCAGCTTGAACTTGGACTTGAACACCATGTCCAGTCAATAGCCACAGTCACTCTAGTTAGCAGTGTGCCAGAGTACTTGCTTGGGTGTGTTCTGTCACTTTGTGTCATGCGAGGCCGCACTCTGAAGGGAGACCTAGTAACCACACTCAGTTCTTTCCCACCAACAGATATGTGGGAAACACACAGTACAACTTTAGATGACAGGAGACTTTTTTAGGAAGAGGTCAAGAGTGAGGCCCAGAGGTGTGTGTTGCTTGTGTCTTCCTGAATTTGAAAGAGTGAATCTGTGTTATACAAATGCGAGAAGATGTAAACTTTCCACTTAATTGGACTTAATTAGGAAGAAGTTCTCAAGAAGATGTCGTCAGCCCATCAGTTCACCTCCTAGAATAATGTTAGCAATTGAGACGTTCTCTGGGCTCAGGATGTCCTCCATTTGGGGGTGTGAGAGATGTGCCCCCTTGGCTTAGTGCCACTTTCTGTTCTCAGCCAAATGAGAAGGGGCTTCAGGAGGATCTCTTTTGAGCTTTGAAAGCCATGCCTTGTGGTTGGCAGACATAAAGAACTAATGCCAAGCTTAGGACCAAGAAAGCTCGAGTAGATCATAGCCTTGGGTGGATCTGATGGCAGAAGGCAGTTGGAAGGTGAGCAATGGAGGAGTGGCCAAGAATACTCTTGTGTGAAAGTCTTGGTTTGTCCAGGACTGTGGGGTTTCCTGATTCAAGGCTCTTTGGATAGTAAGACCAAGAAAGTTTTGAGCAAACTAGGGCGATTCATCACCCTATATGTTGTGCTAAGAGTGACCTACACTCCCAGCATTTGTAAGGGAAGGGAGGCCCGAGTGTTTCATGTGGTCTAGATATGAGCCACATGGAAGAGAACGCAGGCGTAGGGTCATTTTGAGTCCTGTCCAGTAGGGCCACCTGGAGCAGCAGGGGAGCCCTAGTAGTAGCATTTCAAAGTATAGCCAGGGGCTGAGAAAGGAGCCCAAATGGCCTCTGGGAATAGATATTTACTTGGCCTAGGGTAGTGCAACCATGGGTCTGCAGAACCTAGCAGGGAACCTCTGAAGAGCCAATGAAAGCACCTCTGGAGAGAAGAAGTCACCTTTATCAGTCTTCCAGGTACCCCTTGGGGATGTGGCGTTCACTAGCTGGCATGCCCAGTGTGCAGAAGTCGCCTAGCCAGGGAAGAACTAGCCCATCCCCACTCCCTCCTGCTTCATACCTCGCCAGGGCAAAGCAGCAGCAACTGCGAGTCAAGCAGGGGCAGATTGTTGGTGAAATTGCAGAGAAGTGCCACGCCCCCTTCTCTTGCAGGAAGGGGAGAAGACATAACACTAAGTCTGGTGGTGTGATATTTTCAACTAGACATTTTTATTTCTGCATTTATCACTGCATTAGCTTAAAGTAACCAGACTTTACCTATCGCCCAAGAACCAGCGATCATGCCTTGTACCAAAGTTTTTTTTTATCTAGAGGCAAAGGGGGACAACATCCCCTGAATGTGGTTAAAAGGGATCTGGGAAGCAAAAATAAATTTATGTAATATCTGTAACACGAAGCAGCTATAGAAGTCAGGCTGTTGGTATCCTCATGAGCAGACACACAGTAAATACAGAAAATGCCAGGTCCACCCTGAGACAGTAGTGCCTGGGCATGTCACTACGCACCAAGTTACCTGGACATCAAGCACACTTCTGCCTTTTGTTCCCACATGAAATGGATCCAGACTTGATATCTGTGTGCTCTGCTATCTGGGCTCCTTACAGTGGGGGAATTTGGTATTTTCAAGGCCACACACTTCACAGTAATTGGTAGGCTTTTCCTCGCCACGGGAGCAAATATGCAGGTGTCTGGTGAGCCCGCACTGCAAACACAAGAGTGCACAAGCTTCTCTTTCCCCAAGAAGAGTCCAGACCATTTATCACAGCCAGAAGCAATGCAGGGAATGACTGTAACAAACAAATGAATGAGTGCCCAATAAATCATAGTAGCTTGATTAATCAATAGACATTGATTTTTTTAGTGATACTTCACATTTCCTCCCTCTCCCTTAGCTGGGAGATTTACAGAGGCCACCGAATGATGAATTTATCTTCCATTCTTTGGGGCTTGTATTTGACCTATTGTAACAGGAATTGATCATTATCGAAATGTTGTTTTGGCTGGGATGTTGTAGTTTGCTGTATTACAGTGTCTGGAATTGCTTGTACAGGCACCATCATCTCTAATTACATCTTTTTATAATACAGACTCGATTGTTATCAGAAATCCCCCCGGGGTTTTCTTTCCCAATTATATGCCGATGAGAAAAAAATATCAGTAATGATAACTCTCCAAAGAGAAGGGGCCCTATTAGTGAAGACTGTTGTTTAGCAGTGGTTGGTGCCCTTTATAGGAATCTTACAGGAAAGAAAAGGCCAGAAACTGTGCTGTGATGCCCAGTGCTTTCCTTTCTTCCTGAAGAAGAAGATGCCCAGTTCCACAGTGGGAAGTATGGATTCCTTCTTACTCTCCTGGAACCCGCGGGTCATGGTTAGGTAGAATGTTTCTGTGCTTCTCTTGGAAGAGACTAAAAGGGGGAGGTAATTTACTACCCTTGGGACCTTGCGAGCACGTTCCTAGCTCCCTGTCTCCACACTGACCTCCTTGTGAGGAGTGGTCAGCCTGCATTATGGGGCTGCGGCCACCTCCTCATTCTCTCCTTGGTCCAAGGCAACTTTGAGGGATGCAGTACCAATTCACCTGAAGTTTGAAGTAGTGAAATGTAGACGACAACCTAACCACATGATTTGTAGGGGGGCAGTTTGTGTGTGTGTGGAAAGTGGTACTGGATATTTGCTAACGAATAGTGATCCCTTGTAATGCTGCTCTGTACACCTTAAAAACATATTTTTAATTAAATTCTCAGTCTGTCACCTGATGTTTTATCTTTGCCCACACCTTCCCATTCTGGTCTTTGGTCTCAGTTTGTACAACATCAATGTAACCTGGCAATCAAGGAGAGTTGAATGGAATGCGCATGTGTCAATAGTGATGACTTCCTGCACTAGTCAGTGTGGGGGCAGTAGACTCTGTTGAGTGAGCGTGTGTACTGTGTGGCCATCACATTCAAAATGAACGTGTGAGTAGAGCGACAAATCTGCACCCGATTTTGCAGTAAGCTAGAACATTCCTCCAGGGAAACTATTTGGATGATTCAGAAGGTCACAGCTATGGGCAAGTGTTGTTTGGCAGCTTCATCATGACATTGTGCCTACTCCTGCATCACACCTCATGCAGTGTTTTTTGGTGAAACATCAAATCACCCAGGTGACTCAGTCCCCATACAGCCCAGACTTGGCTCCCTGTGACTTTTGGCTTTCCCTCAACTGAAATCACCTTTGAAAGGGAAGAGATTTCAGACCCTAAGTGAGATTCAGGAAAATACAATGGGGCAGCTCACAGCAATTGGGAGAACTGTGTGAGGTCCCGAGGTACGTACTTTGACGGGGACTGAGGTGTCATTGTCCTGTGTACAATGTTTCTTGTACCTTGTATCTTTTTTCAATAAATATCTATTTGTCATATTACATGGCTGATACTTTCTGGACAGACCTCGTATACTCTTTTCCTAGATTTAAATACAAGATTTAAATACAATCCAAATGCTGAGGACTCCCAAATATTTATTCATTTTTTTGTCCACGCCCAGACTTACACATCTAGTTGCTCATGTTGCATCTCCATTTAAGTGTCTCTTAGTCATCCCCGTATTTGTCTACCCTCAAACCTCTTCTCACCCAGGCTTCCCCATTTCAGTAAGTGTCCTCTCTATTGACACAGGTTTCTTTTAATAAAAATTTTATGTATTTTATGTAGAGAGAGGGAGTGAGGGAGAGAGCGAGAGGGTCATCAATTTGTTGTTCCAGTTATTTATGCAGTCATTAGTTGCTTCTTGCATGCGCCCTGAGTGGCCATTCAACCCACAACCCTGGCACATTGGGAGGACACTCTAACCAACTGAGCAACCTGGCCCACTCTGACTTAGCTTTAAACCAAGAATTACTCAATGAGTCTTCTTTTTTTTTTAAATCAATGAATCTTTACAGAACTGACAGGCTTTTTATAGGGTAAATCTAACTGCTTCATATTTAAAGTATCCCAGTTTCTTCCCATGAAGCTTAGAAGATAATTAATCATCTTGTGGTCTGCAAGACTGATCGTGGTCTGGTTGCTGCCTGCGTCTCGGGCCTCTTTTCATTCTGTGGCACCCTGAATATTCTGATCACCCCTCTTTCCCTGCACTCATTGTCTTTTCTGCCTTGGAATCATGCCCTTCCTGTTCCTTCCGCCTGGAACCTATTTTTTTATCTGATATTTCATCTCAGGTTAAATATCTTTAGAGATTCAGTTTCTAAGTCTACTACTATCTACATTAGGTCCCCTTCTTGTTCTCAAAATTTATTTCCTACAGACCACTAATCTCAATTTGTAGTTCTCTTCATTTCTTTATTTGCCAATTTATTTTATTTTTCCCTCTTTATATTTTACTGACTATGCTATTAAAGTTGTCCCATTTTTCTCTTTAGCTCTGCACTCCCCCTCCCTACACTATTCCCCCACACCTTAGATCATGTCCGTGGGTTGTACATATAAGTTTTTTGGGTTCTCTGTTTCTTATACTATTCTTTACCTCCCCCTGTCTATTTTGTACCTACCATTTATGTTTCTTATTCTCTGTACCTTTTCTCCCATTCTTCCCTCTTCCCCTCCCCACTAATAACCCTCCATGTGACTTCTATTTCTGTGATTCTGTTCCTGTTCTAGTTGTTTGCTTAGTTTGTTTTTGTTTCTGTTTTTAGGTTCAGTTGTTAATACTTGTGAATTTTTTGTCATTTCAGTTTGTTCATAGTTTTGATCATTTTCTTTTTCTTAGATAAGTCCCTTTAATATTTCCATCCAAGTACTAACCAGGCCCGACCCTTCTTAGCTTCTGAGATCAGACAAGATCGGGCGCGTTGAGGATGGTATGGCCCTAGACTGTTTTAACATTTCATGTAATAAGGGCTGGGTGATGATGAACTCTTTTAACTTGACCTTATCTGGGAAGCACTTTATCTGCCCCTCCATTCTAAATGATAGCTTTGCTGGATGGAGCAATCTTGGATGTAGGTCCTTGCCTTTCATGACTTGGAATACTTCTTTCCAGCCCCTTCTTGCCTGCAAGGTTTATTTTGAGAAATCACCATAGTTTTATGGGAACTCCTTTATAGATAAATGTCTTTTTCTCTAGCTGCTTTCAAGATTCTCTCCTCATCTTTAATCTTGGGTAATTTAATGATGAAGTGTCTTGAAGTGTTCCTCCTTGGGTCCAACTTCTTCGAGACTCCTGGAATTTCCTTTGTCAGATTGGGGAAGTTCTGCTTCATTATGTTTTTAAATAAGTTTTCAATTTCTTGCTCTTCTCCTCCTCCTTCTGGCAACCCTATGATTCGGATGTTGGATCATTGAAAGTTGTCCCAGAAGTTCCTAAGCCCCTCCTCATTTTTTTGAATTCTTGTTTCTTCATTCTGCTCCCGTTGAATATTTATTTCTTCCTTCTGCTCCAAATTGTTGATTTGAGCCCCGATTTCCTTCCTGTCATTGTTGGTTCCTGGTATATTTTTCTTTATTTCATTTTGTGTAGCCTTCACTTCTTTCTTTGTGTTCATACTCAAGCATTTCTGTGAGCATCCTGGTCACCAGTATTTTGAACTGTGCATCTGATAGGTTGGCTATCTCTTTGTCACTTAGTTCATTTTCTGGAGATTTGATGTGTTCTTTCATTTGGGCCATACTTCTTTATCTCAGTGTACCTGTTATGTTATAAGGGGTGGAGTCTTAGCTATTTGCCAGGGTGGGGCAACCCACTTTGCTGGGTTGTGGTGTTGTATGTGGGGAAGGGGTTAGGGAGGGAACAATGCTGATTACTTGGCTCTGGGCCAGCTTTTAGTTAGTTCTTCCACTACCCACAAGCAAATTGGGCGCTTCTGGTGCTGATTCCTGAGTGGGTGCATTGGTATATATTCTAGGACCTCGTGGGTCCCTCCAACAGATTCTCTTATGAGAATGGGAGCTCCTCCCACTGCTGCAACCCCCACAGATTTTTACAGCCAGAGGTTTTGAGGCTTTATTTCCCCACCCTGGAACCCTGGGTTGTGTGGCCTGTCCCATTCCCAGTTGTTCTTCCCAGTTTATCGGCACATGAATGTGTGGTCACCCAGTCCATCAGCTGCCACTCTGATGTGTGTTCTCTCTGCTCTGGCTGCCTACCTTCGCCACTGCTGCCTGTCTCCACCCCTCCTACCAATGTGGATTAATGTTTCTTCTTTAACTTCTTGGTTGTTGGTCTTCCATACAGTTTGATTTTCTGGCAGTTCTGGTTGTTTTGATTTTAAATTGGTTGTTATTCCTTTTTCGGTTTTGCAAGGAAGCAAAGCATATCTACCTGTGCCTCTTGGCTGGAAGCATTTTGGCTCAATTTATTTGCTAATTTAATATCTTATCACTCCTCTCAAAAAACCTTATTTTCAGGCCAGTAACCATATCTCTCTTGTTGATTATCAGATTCTCAGTGCACAGTTCAGGTTCTGCCACCTAAAAATATTTAATATATTATTTGTTGAATAAATATCAAAAATAATAGGTAGACTTATAGCTGGCCATTCCCCTATCAAATAATTATTTATTACCAAATGATCATGTGCTGGTGAAGATGTGGGGCAATTATAAATCAGTATAGCTTTTCTAGAAGGCAATCTGGTAACAGGAATGTATGAAATGTGGTTGCTGTGTGATCCAGTGACTATACTTTTAGAAAGCAATCACAAAATGAGAAGAGACTTTTACCCAAGGAATATATCATAGAGCATTCATAATATCAGCAAACTGGAAACAACCCAAACATCCATTAAACTGGTTAAATAAATTATGGTACATAAGTACAATTGAATAATAGGCAACCATTACAAATGGTGTAGATCTATATTTATTGACACGGATGAATGTCCTTGTCATATTGTTGAGTAAAACTCTCAGATTACATACATTATGTGTGTATATATATATACACACACACAAAGATCCCCTTCACACAAAGTTGTACACACACACACACACACACACACAGAATGTAAGAATGTTTATTTAAATGTTACTATTGACTGTGTCTTAGTAATGGAAATGAAGTGATTTTTGCTTTTCATGAGTTGTTTGATTTTTACAAGCAGAATGTATATCTTTTTTAAAAGATTTTTATTTATTTTTTAGAAAGAGGGGAAGGGAGGGAGATATGGAGAGAAACATCAATGTGTGGTTGCGTCTTGCGTGCCCCCAACTGGGGACATGGCCCACAACTCAGGCATATGCCATGATTGGGAGTCGAACCTACAGCCCTTTGGTTCACAGGCTGGCACTCAATCCACTGAACCAGCCAGGGCTGTATCTTTTATACTAACAATAAAACTCTGTCAATCACTGTACATTCCTTACATTCCTTTATTTATTTGGAAATAAATATTATCAGTTAAGTCCATTCACAAATAAGGTTGTTCTGTAGTTTTGTTTTATGGTTGCTTTGTTGGTTTTGGTAGCAGGTTTGGCTAATTAAATAAAAAACACAATAATTTTTAAATGTTATTCTATGCTATGGAACAATTAAATACTATAGGAATGATCAGATTTTTATTTTTAAGTATATTTTATTGATTATGGTATTATAGTTGCCCCAGTTTTTTCCCTTTTGCCCCCCCTTGATCTGGTGCCCCCCCCTTTCCTTCCAGCAGTACCTCCCCTTAGTTCATGCCCATGGGTCATGAATATAAGTTTTTTGGCTTCTCCATTCCCTATACTATTCTTAACATCCCCCTGTCTAATTACACTTCTAATCCCTGTATATTTTCTCCCCATTCTTCCCATTCTTCCTCCCCACTGATAATCCTCCAAATGATCTCCATATTTATGATTCTGTTCCTGTTCTGGTTGTTCACTTAGCTTTTTTTTTGTTTTTGTTTTTTAGATTCAGTTGTTGATAGTTGTGAATTTGTTGTCATTTTACTGGTCATAGCTTTGATCTCTTTCTTTGTCTTAGATGAGTCCCTTTAACATTTCATCTAATAAGGCTTGGTGATGATGAACTCCTTTAGCTTTACCTTGTCTGGGAGGCACTTTATCTGGCCTTCCATAAATGATAGCTTTGCTGAATAGAGTAATCTTGGGTGTAGGTCCTGATCGAATACTTCTTGCCAGTCCTTTCTTGCCTGTAAGGTTTCTTTTGAGAAATCAGCTCATAGTCTTATGGGAACTCCTTTGTAGGTAACTCCTTTTCTCTTGTTGCTTTTAAAATTCTCTCTTTATCTTTAACATTTGGCATTTTAGTTATGATGTGTCTTGGTTTGTCCCTCTTTGAGTCCAGCTGTTTTGTGACTCTCTACTTCTGACTTGTATGTTTATATCCCTCACCAGGTTAAGGAGGTTTTCCTTCAAACAGGTTTTCAATGTCTTGCTCTTCCTTTTTTCCTTCTGGCATCTCTATGATTTGGATGTTGGCACTTTTAAGATGTCCCAGAGTCTTCTTATTCTCTTTGTTTTTTTGTTTTTTTGTTTTTTTTTTTTTGAATTCTTGAGTCTTCACTCTGTTCTGGTTGACTGTTTATTTCTTTCTTATGTTCCAAATTGTTGATTTGAACCCCAGCTTCTTTCCCTTCACTGTTGGTTCTCTGTGGATTTTTCTTTATTTCACTTAGAGTAGCCTTCATTTCTTCCCTTATGCTTTTGCTGTACTCAGTGATTTCTCTGAGCATTCTTATCACAGTGTTTTGAACTCTGTTTCTGGTAGGTTGGTTATCTCCATTTGGTTTAGTTCTTTTGCTGGTTTCATTTGGGCCATATTTCTTTGTCTTCTCAATTTGGAGGCCTCCCTGTGTTTGTTTCTGTGTATTAGGTAGGGCCGCTTTGACTCCCTGTCTTGGCACACCTGTTAGTTTTATGGGGCAGAGCCTTGGGTATTCACCAGGGTGGTGCAACCCACTTCACCTCTTTGTTGTTCTGTATGTGGGGGAGGGGTCAGAGAGGGGGTAATGACACTGCCTGGCTCTATAGGCTTGCTCGGCACTCACCCTCTTTCCAGTCACTTCACCCCCATTTCCATGTGGGATTTGTGTCCCTCTAGCTGTTGCCCTGGTGGTGGTTCCCAGAGTGGGTGGATTTGTGTACATTCTAGAACTGTGAAGTTCCTTTTAATGGACTCTCCTGACAGGCCAGGAGTTTATTCCACTACCTCAACCACAACTGGTTTTACAGCCAGAAGTTATGAGGCTTTATTTCCCGGTGCAGCAACTCTGGGCTGTGTGGTCTGGCCTGGAGCTGAGAATGCTCACTCCCCAGGTGTCCCTTCTGATTTTTAGTAACCACACATGAATGTGGGAACTCCCCCATTCACTAGCTACCACCGCACACTGCGTCCTCTCACCTTGGCTCCTGTCTCTGCTCCTCTTAACTTGTCTGGATGAATGTGGCTTTAAATCTTTGGTTGTTGGATTTCCATACCATTCCATTTTGTGGGAGTTCTAAGTGTTTTTTGTTTTACAACCCTAAGAAGGCAGTTGTGATCCTTCTTATGGTTGTAAAAGGAGGTGAAACATGTCTACCTATACCTCCCATCTTGACTGGAGTTCTGATTTTTCTCTGTAATGATCAGATTTTTAAATCATTTAAATATACAGGTTAGGTGAACAGAGGTGGGAAGTATAGAGGTGGGAGGTATAGTAGTATTTCTTTTTAAATATCTTCCATAATTTTTGGATTATTCTGAATTACACCTTGTTTGATTAGTCAGTATTAGAGTCTCACATTTTCATAGAAGTTTCTTTATTTTCAAAGTTACAAGAAAAAATTTAAATAATTTTTCAAAAATAAAGTAATATAATATTATTATAGTAATATTTCTGTCTTCTCACTTCAGTTACCTTTACCAAAGTTTTATCTGTTATTTTGTTAGCTTCAAAATAATGGCTCTTTGGTTAATTGAATTTAATGAATTCCTATATTCTAATTAATTTAGCTCTTCATCTTTGTTAATATAATCTTAATTTTCTTAAGTTTACACTGTCTTTCCTTTTTTCAGTCTTTGAGATAAGTATCTTATTCAGTTATATTTATTTTAATTTAATAACAAAACAGTGGACTAATGAATCTCTATTATGGAAAGTAACAGTAAGTCCCATTTCCCATGCTCATTTGCAAAGGCCCCTCGGGTAAGGATGACCAAACAGGAAAAGCAACTGGCGAAGTGTGGATTTTATCTTTTACAACACTGGGGTTTATCTGATAAAGTTTGGATGAATGACATAATAAAAATAAAAATAAACATTTATAATACTTTATTTTCTTTGTGAGGTTTGAGAGGATACTGCTCTTCTAAAACAATAGCTGATGACGTAAAAATGGAGCAGTGCGAGACCAAGACAGATTTCTCAGTGGTTTGGTCTAGTTAAAAGGGGAACAGCGAATTGTACCTTATGAAAAACAAACTGCTTTATTAGAAGACAAACTCAAAAAATTCTACCAATTTCACAAAATACTGTATAAAAATTCAAGACAAGAGACAGGATGTGTATCTTATATTCGCATAATTAAACTAATAGAGAATAGGAGAAATGAAATAAAATTATCAAAGAAGTTTGAAAATAATCCATAATGTTGGAGAAACAAGTAGAAAGCAGAATCATGAAACCTATTGAGATTTAACCTACTGAGATTTATGTTTAGATAAAACCTATTGAGATATTGGGTTTTACATTCCATTTGAATGGAATACATTGCCATTCAAATCTTTGAATTGAAATTCATGACTAGCCCCTAAGGTCACCCACTCATGGGTTCTCTGGGAAGAATGGATTGGGACTCACAGTTGCATGTCTTTGGAGTGGCCCTACAGTGTTTAGGTGAAGAGTTGATATTCTGGACATAAAACCAGTAATCCTGATGAAGCATCTCATTAACAACTAATTTCTGTACCCTTGTGTGTTAAGTCTATCAGGGACTTCACACTATCAGGGACTTCACAGTGCTATTTTTCTTTTATTTTATTTTTAGCACTTTATTTTTTGTTTTTAGAGAAAGTAAAAGGGAGGGAGAAAGTGAAGGAGAGAAACATTGATGAGAGAGAGAAACATCAATTAGTTGTGCCCTGACTGGAGACCAAACCAGCAACCCAGGCATGTGCCCTGACCAAGAATTGAACTGGTGATCTTTTGCTTTGCAGTGCAACACCCAACCAACCAAGCCACACTGGTCGGGGCTCTCTCCTATTTAGATAGATGTGTCTGCTCACGTTGAAGCTTCAGGTTTTCCAAATACATCTTTCTCCCAACAAATCTGTGGCTTCATCATTTCCACCTCAGCTTCTTCATTTTTATTACTGAATCTTTCACTTGTTCTATATCCACTCTAAGGTATTCAACTGTCGGTAATTAGTCTGCAGTCCCCTTTCCAAGTGGGACTGTGGAAGACAAAACAAGAGGTAGGTGAGGAAGAGTCTCATTTGGGGCCAGTTGAGTGTCCAGTCCAGCCTGTGGTTCTCTCGGGCCTCTGGCGGTGGTGGCGGCACCATTCTTCATCTAGGCATGGGTCCAGAGGGCCCCACGGTGGTTATGATCCTCTGTGTAAAAGTCACATGATGATCAACCTGGAAAGAATAAAAGTCAAGGTCACTTGGGGCTCTACTGATTAAGCATGACTTTTATACCTACAGATCAAATCATTTATATTGCAAGCATTTTATTTTGAGAGAGTTTTAGGTTTATTTTTTGGTCTTTTGTTAAAAATAATTTTACTAATTTAAAAAATGGGAATGGGGTGAGTTACAATTCCTACTATCCAAATAAATTGCAATCACTATTATTTTCATAATGTTAATATTTAATTTGTTATGTACCATTTTATAATGTTTTTATTCCTGGGGCTTTGCTCAAGGAGTTGGCACTCTTACTTTGGGTCTGAATATTGTGACCAGTGAAATGCACACCATCCAAGCCAAGCATCCTGAGCTTCAAAGATTTGAGGAGTAGAGAGTGAATTTTCTGAGGAGAGCTTAGCCTGGAAATGACAGTCAGTCAGTCCCTGATATAAGCAAGTTGATTCCTGGCCTTAAAGTCAGTGAGATGCCGAATGGAACCAAGTCTTGCTTCCCCTAAGTCCATCTGCCTCAATTTCAGCTTAAGTATCACTAGGGCAAAATGTGAATGCATGGTCTTGACTTTTATGACATCGTTGATGCAAACCAAGGTGAGACTTATTGGAGACCTCCCACCAAAGTAAAACACATACAGTCTTCACTTCCTTTTGTGAACTGCAAACCTCTAATTGAAAAACCTGGCTAAGGTTCCAAAACCTTGGAGTGCATCTCGCTGAATTAAAGCCAGGTTGAGTTCCATAGGTGCTCAGTGAGTATGTCCTTAACCCTAGAATGACCTCGCAGTCTCTGGCATGAGCCCTATGATCAGTCCTGAATTGAACCTTTCTGCTCTGAATTCAAGCTGCTTGGTTGGAGTTTTGTAAAACCATGGCAACCTGGTCGACCTTTCCCAAGTCTTCATTCCTACTCAAGGCCTCAGAACTGTTGCCAGCTTTCTCCCAGTACCCATCTTTCCTTATTCTCCATTTAATTCTTGAGATCCACTCCTTAGCCTTTTCTACCCTCTTCTTAACTCCAACAGGCTGATGTTTATGAACTGACTACATTGTGTGGCTTTCCATGTCCTCTCGTTTCCAGTTAGGTTTGGCCACTGAGAGGCACTGGCGGAAGCCAGAGGGTGGGGTAAGAGAGGTTGGGATACTTATTTCCCAGCCTCTCATCTTGTTTGGCCAACTCTCGGCAGTGGTTGGATTCTACTACCACATGGGATTGTGGTTCTGAGCCACCTCTTCTGTCAGACAGCCTTTGCCTACTGCTACAGTTTTCCCTGGGTTCCAGTAACTGCGCCAACTCACTCCTGTCGTGGCCTGAGCAATGGCCCCCAGTGTTACCCGTATTCTGTGCCCTAGAACTTGTGAATATTACCCCATATGAAAAAAAAGGGTTTTGCAGTTGTTGTTAAGGATCTTGGCATGAGAAATAATTTAGGATCATCTAGGTGGTCCCTAAATATAATTATAAGCATTCCTTTAAAAAATAATTTATTTATTTTTAGAGAGAGAAGAAGGGAGGGAGAAAAGGAGAGACACATCTGTGTGAGAGAGAAACATCTATTGGTCGCCTCTTGCATGCACCCTGACCTGGGGACTGGCCACAACCCAGGCATGTGTCCTGCCTGGGAATCAGACCAGCAACATTTTGCTTTGTGGGATGATGCCCAGACAACTGAGCCACTCCAACCAGGGCACAAGTATTCTTAAAATAGGGAGGTAGAGTGAAATTCATTTCTAGATAGATGAAAAAGTCAGTTGATGGAAGCAAACTCAGAAAAAGGAGATGCCACACCACTGGCTTTGAAGATGAAAAGCAACCGAAGGCCTAGGAATGTAAGAAGCGCAGCTCTAGATTCTGCCAAAGGCAAACAGATGATTCTCAGCTCTGGCTTCCAGTGTGTCAGCAGCGGCCAGTGCTGCTGACACCTTGATTTTAGCCTAGTAAGGCTCTTCCGGTCTGCTGGCCTCCAGAACTGAGATAAACAATTTCATTGTGTTGTTTTTAAGCCACAAAGTTTGTGTATATTTTTTTCCAGCAGCGGTAGGAAAGTAATATATTTCCCTCCCCTTCCAAGCCTAGTGAAATGCTTCCTGCTGTTAGTAGGGCCAGATGGCTTTACCACCGCACATTGGTCTTCCTTAACCTGCCTGCACCTTTGGAAGGTATCCCATTCATTACACTCTGTCGAATCACCCTCTGGAGCATCCTGCTGGGACCCCGACTGGTACACCTCCCTTCCTCTGCTAAGGCCAGGAGCACCAGGACTGGGAAATCTCATTTTATTTTCAGTGAGTTCCAGGAGTGCAAGGAAATGAATTTTGCTTTGTTGAGCCTGTTTTATAAATGGATTAGTTAGTGTAAGAACACTGTCAGTCTGTGTTTTGAAAAAGTTCCACTGGAGCAAGAAACAAAAGAATTCTAAAAGGATGTCATTTGTGTTTGGGCAAATGTGCCATATGATCTGAGCCACACATGATCTCGTCAGTCTCCCATAAACAGTCTCTGCATTGTGAACGCAAGTGTTCACTTTGCTGACCACGACATGAATGTGAAGTAAATGGCTCTCACTGAAAGAATTCATTCTTAAGATGTTCAGATGGTACGTGTAATTTGAATACAGAGTTTCTGAAAATGTTTTCTTATTTATTGCTGGCTTACAAGTACCCAGTCTGGAGAGTAAGGATCATCAGCTGTTAGTGGTCACATGGTCTGACAGCTGACCAAGTGGCATTTTAGTCCCACTCCAGACATTTAAAGTGAGGCTCTGGTTTTGCGACGGGAAAACATGAATACATTAAATGATAGTAAGCTGAGGTCTACAATTAATCCATAAGCTGGAGAACTGTTATACTTATGCCCCAAAAGAATAACAAAATGTGCCCTTCTCTAGAGGATTAATTTAATAGCCTTTTATAGATCAGAACCAAGCAATTACTCCCAAACCCCAGCTCTTCTGCCCCTTCTCATCGTTTTGTTCCACTATAAAAGGCTTTTACATAGTACTGGGCACTGAGCAGAGATCTTGAGCACATACTATCCCGAAACTCTAAGCTTTGATCTGTTCTGAAGAGAAAGCTTTACTAAGTGAAATAAAAAGCAGCAGACAAGACTTTAAAAGCATATAAAAGGATGTTTTGTGAGTGTTCAGTGAAATATTTATCTTTCTTTTAATTATAGGACTCTGGATGGATTGATTTTCTGCAGTCCTCTAAATAATGTAATTTCTACCCCTTACATTAGGAGTTGACTTCTGCCCAACATTCTTTATGAGAATATTTTATTTTGTTTATAGCACTCATTACTAGTAAAATGACCCTGTTTAATACATTTGTTTTCGAAATTTGCCTTCCCCACAAGAATATAAACCCTCGAGGACTGGTACCAGTCATATCCCTGGATCTTTGAAAGTGCTTGGTATACACAGGGATGCAGAAAGAAGTTTGTTAATGAATCAGGATATGCTCAGCTCTGGGCCTTTATTTTAGATGGTCAAGTTGACTGTGTCACAGGTCATCTGGTGACAGCTATATCTGCCACACTACATGTTTCTCTGAAAAGAAATACCTTGGGGGAAAAACCCCAGCTTAGCATGTTGGGCCAGTAAGTGGGTCCCAGACAGATTTCACCATCAAAGTAGACCTGGCATCAAGGCCATGTACTGTCCTTCCAGAGACAGTGCATCACTCAGGGTCAGGGGGACGCACTGCTACCGCTGAGACTGTACATGAAACAACTTAACAAACGTGCTGCAACGTCCACCCCTTGTACTCCTAGGGTAGGATCAAGGATTAAAAAGCTCCAAGAATTTCCCATCTCAG
This sequence comes from Artibeus jamaicensis, assembly GCF_021234435.1. Lineage (NCBI taxonomy): Eukaryota > Metazoa > Chordata > Mammalia > Chiroptera > Phyllostomidae > Artibeus > Artibeus jamaicensis. The sequence goes on along the minus strand of NW_026521823.1, from coordinate 20,467,130 downwards.
TGGAAAATTGGCTGTCACATGGAACGAGATATATACTAACTGATTTTGCCGTGCAATTGGGTTCTTAATGAAAGCAGCATAAAACAAAACTGCACCTCCCTGTATTTCATTTGCGCATCTTGTACCTGGAATAAAACGTAACTGCTGTAAATCTTTAAGTTGGATTCAATAAAGCAATAATACTGTACTGTGCAAACAGACCATTTAGCTTAACCACTGATTTGTTACACCATTAACTTGTCCTGTGCCTTGTCTCGGGGCTTTTCGCTAACTGAGAAGCTGTTAACTACTGTAATGAACAGATTCTTCCAAGGGGAAAAACCTCTTCAACTGGGAAGGTAGTGATGTCACTGACGTGTCTTAAAGGCGGCCATGGGATAATGAATTGATTTGAAAGTTGTTATGGTTTAATCATGGAAGCATCGGAGGACCTTAAAAAATCGCTTTAGAAATGAAATCAGCCAAAGAAAAGGCATGTAGAGTTTTGTCAAGGTGTTTCAATTTGCACAGTACATGTCAGATTTCTTAGCCACTACTTTAAAAATCTCTGTACTCAAATTACGTAGTTTGGAAATGTAGTTCTATTTATTACTAGGGAAAGCAGCCATGACATTTATTCTCTCTTTTTGACCAGTGTACTCTTTGATGTAAAAATATCCCTCACATCCTCTGAGGAAGTAGAGGAGGCTATGGAGACGGTCCATTCAGAATTAGAATAAAGTGGTTGGAAAGGCAGCATGCTCAGGAAAGAGTCTTTGTAAGTGGAGGAGGGAATGGGTGTGCTCGTCAGTCCTGCAGCCTGGCATCCACACCAGAGACAGTATCTGCTTGTCTTTAAGTGGCACAGTTTTTCGTGGCTTTTTACAGAAATGGGACCCACACCCTTCATTTCACAGAAGAAACTCCATTGTTTTCCACTTTGAGTGTTTGTAATATCTAAGGGCCCTTTTCTCTTGCAAAGCAGGTTCATCTCAGGGTTCTTTTGAAAAGCAAGCTAACTGGAAGTTTTTCATATGTGATTTCCTAAGATTGTATTAGTGTCTCCTTTCTCAGGAACATATGAAGTGAAAAAAAAATGAAGCCGTAAAATATTACAAGAAAACATCCATGAATGTTTATATAATCCCAGGGAGGGAGAGGTGTTTTTGAAAGGTTTTCTAAACATGGCATTAAAGGCAGAATTCACCAGTGAAATGTTCATGCACTTCTACTAAGTAAAAATTAAAAACAAGTTTTTGAATACAAACTCACAATCAAGTTAAAAGGCAAAACATAAACTGGGTAGCAATATTGCTACAAAAAAGGTTAAATTTTAGTTTGCTAACTTTAAGAAACACTCATAAATAAATAAGGAAAATTAGAAATAAACTAAATATTCAACAGTGGGGGACAGATGAAATAAATTATGGCCCTCCATAAAAAAAAAGTCATCATAAAAATTAGAATTTGATATAGAACATGAGAAGATATAATATAGTGGAATGAAAGAAGCAGTTATATAATAGGCTGTATAATATATAAGTATATTTCTATTTTTACTAAATGTTAAATGATCATAAAAGTATCCTGGGAGGTTAAATAATAAATGTAATAATCATCTCTGGTTGGTAATATTTTAGGTAGTTTTTAGGTGATCTAATATATCTAAAATGAACATGAATTACTTATATGAAATTAAATAGAATGACATCAAGGTGTATCAAATACACTGTGGGTATATCTTGGAGGTGAGGCTGTTACTTAAAAGCATTCTTTCATGTTTGTTTGATTTTAGGCAAGTTACAGGGGAAAACCTTTTCAAGTTGATGCCTTTGGAAATCATATTAAATGTTCCAGATCCTTGGGGGCATAAGTTGATATTTAAGGTTTCTGTTGCTAGGTTATATGACAATCCAATATGTGGAATTAAGCCTTCCTGGGATTTACAGATTCAGGAGGGAAATGATGCAGCCGCTGCCTCTCTCCCTGCACCGGAGAGGACCACAACCCCGAAATGACGCTGGTCATATACTACCATTGCTCAATGCGGGGTCATACAAAGTCCCTGGCCATAAACTCCCTGCTCCTGCCTGGCTGTCCTGATAGCTCTGTGCCAGGAGCATAGCCAGAGTAATGATTAATGGAAAAAATTACACAAAAATTGTGGGGGTGACTTTCCTCTCAAGTCCCCCCCGTGTGCCACAGATGAGAATAAACATGACTGAGATGTGATGTGATCTGTTTGGGGAGAAGAGGTGGCCAGTTTCCCAGAGGAAAAAGGCCTTGAGCAGTGGCCAGTTTCTCAGGGGAAAAAGGCGTTGAGCCCCTTCCTCCAAGGGTTTTTATTGGGTTGTAATACACAGGAATACAGGGCAGCAAGGATCAAACAGTAGATAACATTTCAAGGAAATCTGAGGGCAGAGTCTCAGGAACAGAGTTTTAGAGTTTCCTGTTTGAACCCTTAACATATGAATGAAAGCACTCTTAGCAGAGAAGATTTCACAGGTTTATCAGCAAGTCTTTGTGGTGCCAGATTTTCCCCAGAACACGCTCTAGCAAGGCAAGGAGCTGCACCCCTCCCTGTCAGGTATTCAGGCTTAAGGGGATTAGAGCCAGGAAGCGCTTCTCCCAGAGAACCGGGGGACTCGGGCTTTGTCAAAGCTGGGGGGCGAGAGTCCATTGCTCTTTGTTGTAGCCCCCCAAGTCCTTCCATGAGGGCCTCCCAAGTGATTGTGTCTGGCGTAGGTTGTCCCCCCGCTGTGTCTTACCCGTCACGGACCTCTTACCTTTGGGGGCAGGGAGGAAACTGAGGCAGCATTTGCTACCAGAGATAAACTTTGTCTCCTGTGGCTCATATTCCAAAGGTCATTGACTCATCCTTAGCCACAGGGGGTAGAGTTACAATTCCTGAAACCAGGCAGAGTGGTCCCCAACAAAAACTGTCCTGCCACAGGTGCCTTCCCTCTGCGTCTGATTTGGGTGGTCTACCACTGGTGTTCTAAACAGGTATTAATGGACCGATTCTCATTCTTATGTTGTTTTCTCTCTTCTTACCATCCCTGGTGGAAGTAAAGCATTATGCATAACTGCACTATTAGTGGGGGTCCTAAGCCTGTGTTCAAATCCTGGCACTGCCATTTGCTAACGTGTAACCTTGGGCAAGTCACTTAACTTCTCTGTTCTTTGGTTTTCATAGCTGTAAAACGGAGTTGATACTATGACTCACATCATAGGGTTGAAAAGATTCAATAGGATATGCAAGTAAAGAACCAAGACAGTAATTGGCCTATCATAAGTACTCAGTGGATGTTAGGTATTATTATTATTGCCACAGTGTTTCTGATCTGTCAAAAAGCTCCAAAGTTTAGAGGATGTGCATGGTCACTATACAATTCCATGAGAAGCAAAGGGCTAGTTCATTCACATCCTCAGAGTTCTGACTCCGAGCTACCCTCTTTGCTTTCAATAATTTCAGTAACTCTAGGAGTTCAAATTGTCTTCTGTTTTCCAGATGAAAATACTGAGGTCAATCGAGACCTGTTCTTTTTTCAGTCCTCATAGTCCCTCTCCCTATGCACCCTGCCTGGCATTGTAGTACCTCCTCCCCCGGAGTTCGCAGCTGTGAATTTCAGGACTCCTCCCCAGCACCCCTCCTTCATCAGACATGGTACTCTAAGGGAGATCTGAAGCGTACTGATTCAGTAGCGCATAGCAATTGCTGATGGTTCTCCTGTGGCTTTTTATCCCAGTTCTAGTAGGGAGATTTTGCTCCGTCTTGGGGAGAAGTCCTGGTTAGAACTTCCTTTTCTTTTGGTTTGGGATACTGCCTTCCGTTCAGTCATCTCAGGGCAACTATTTCCCTGAATTCGATTTCTGCTTCCTGCTGCCACACCACAGGCCTGCCCAAACCCCTGGCCGCTGCCTTCTCCTCCTCCCCCTGCACCGTTTTGTCCACTTGTAGGCCATCTATTGACAGAAACCACCTGCCTCCTTGATCCTCTGCCTAGTGGCTGTTGGCTCCTTCAGTGTGCCACTGGCCAATGCAGATTTTGTCCCTGCTGCAGAATCATTGGGTCAACAGCAGTGTCTCTGAATTAGCTCTCGTAGGACTAGGGGCCCTTCCAAATCTGTGCACGTTGCCAAAAACAAAGCTCCAGTTCTGGGATCTGTAGTCTGCTCGTGTCAGAATCCTCTTCTGAACTCCCTTTGTGGCCATGACCGTGAGCCAATAAATGAATTCTTTGTAGCAGTTCTATGTGCGCAGAGGCAGGTCTCACTATTGACATGGTTTACCATTACCGTGGGAGCGTTCTCACATCTGTTCGTATGCGGAGCCTGGGAATTATCTGCATGCAAGATGCTTCTCGCTTCTCAATGGAGAAGGAGGTCAACTGACCATCTCAACTTAAGCTCAAAAAGCTAAAATGGTCTCATTTTACTTTGGATGAAATTGTTTATAAGATTGTATTAATTTCTCAAGCTTTTAATGTTTAAATATTTTTCATCAGCAGTCAAGAGGTAAAGATGCCCACAGAAGGCAGGAAATAGAAATGTCAGTTCTCTGAGTAGAATGGAAAACCTGCATTATCTGAAATCCTCTCGCCTGTCTCCTGTAAAACTGAAAACATGCAAAAATAACCTGATTTGCATA